>NC_069117.1:32986608-34408133 GCF_025612915.1 Magallana angulata | reverse complement strand
AAGTTTATTTGGCACTGTAAAATATAAATATAAGACTAGAATTAATATTTGATGCAGAATTTTCAGACTGGAGGTGACCAAAATGACTACCCAAAACCTAAGGAGCGAACCTCTTTAAAGCTGAACTCTGAATGTCAGCTGATAATTTTGGTTCAATGTATAAATCAAGCTTTGTCTTATCTTCTGCCAAATAATAATTATTCAAATCTTTATTTGGGGTAAGAATATGATACATTTAATATAACAATATTGCTTATTAAGATAATCGATATTTTTACTAATGATACTTTGTTCTGGTAAAATTTATTCAAGCTTTTGAGTCTTTATTCTTTTTAAATGAAATAAAAACCTTTATTAGCTACAACCTTAAGAACATGCATATGAATGAATCCTGAGCTTATAATAAAGCATGAAATTCTTCACTTTGTTATTGGCCTTTTTAATTTATTTTTATTTAATACGTATAATGATACTAAGACTAAAGCCAGAATATACCTAAGTCGAACTTTTGAAGCTATGGAATTCCTTCTATTGTTTTTTAAGCATAAAAAATCAAACAAACTTCATGACTTAATTTGATATAAAATATTAGTCCACTTATCTATTTAATTGTAAAGGAAAACGAGAAAGGTTAAAAAAGTTTTGGACTAAAGTCAAGATAAATTATTCATTAAGAATTCCTCCGATTCTTATTTCCGACAACATTTAGGCTAAACGACACATTGAACATTAAGAGCAGAACATATTATTTTCATATCCTAAGATTTAGTTTGTCTTTAATTCTAAATGATATTAATTCTGTATATAGAGTAGTATTTGAGTTAATGGCCACTCACATAATATATTATCACATATTTACGTTCATCGAAATTTTCCCTCCCTTTCTTAAGAAGCTCATTGTATTGGATCCTACCAAATACATCAGACTATGTAAAAAAAAAAATTAAAATAATTTTTCGTGATTTTTTTTATAAAACCACCTTCAAGAGAATCATGCATCAATGTTCCGTGTAAAATTAATAAGTGACAGCATTTATTCAAATACCTACTGTCTTCCCACAAATGTTTATTTAAAAATAAAATGGTGTTACGACTATTGTACAATAGTCGTAACACCAAATTTTATTTTTTGATTAACATTTGTGGTAAGACTCTATTAACTGAAAAATGTTTACACTGTGTAATTGTGTCTTAATTTTTACCTTTAAGGTAGAACATGCATTGAATATTTTGAGATCAACTTTAATTATAATATTAAGAGACCATCTGTACCAACTAATGTCAGACTCCCAAATACGTTGTGGTAATGTGCTTTTGTGATTGTTCATCTTTTGGGTACAAAAAGCAAAAGTAATCTACAATGTAATCCTCTGACGAGCGTTATATGTTTTTTTTTGGCAATGCTTGTTTCTTTCATAGCTATATTAACTAACAAAGAAAGGACTTTACTTTATAAATATTGACAGCAATCTGTGATAATTTCAGTCACATAAGATATTAAAATTGCAAGCATGAATACGAGTACATTTTGCCACAAGCCTCTATAGTGATCACATGCTTTAATAAGTATCCAATTGTCAAAAACCTGTCCCTTTCTCAATAATTCATTAATCAAATCGTCATTTGTAATGTTTAAGTATTACCATATGTTCAAATAGCATTTCATTTTCATTTATATTATTATCACACTATTATAGTTTGTTTCAACTCATTGGATCAATTTTGAAAAATGTCTGCATCCATTTGTATTGCATTGACCATCGGCACGATGGTACACAATATAAAAAGATTTCCAACAGACAGGGATAATGTCAGTATCATATTCGGTAGATTCTGACCATAAATAAATATAAAGCACCAAATTATTTGACTGGCAGTCATACATCAACTAATAAAAAAGGAAATGTGCGTTGTTGAAAGAGGGGCATTTTGCTTTTGCTAAGTACTTTACACTGTCTTTTGTGTTTCCTTCCATTAAAGATTGAACGTTTTTTAAGTTTAGTATCCTATCGAGAATATTAAATCTTCAGTCAAGTTTGGAACACATACGCCTTTATTTTGTAACAGAATATTGGTTTCATCCAATCAGAGCTTCTCATGATGATCGTTGCATTGTCTTTGAATTAAAGAATGTGAATTTCGCGGTTCTTGCGACAAAATCACTGACATAAACAAAAACTAGACGACGCTAAAGCTTTGTTAATTACAGAACAAAGCATTATTGAACGACAGACTGAAAGTTGATCTCGTGTGTTCCTCCAACCCGAGGCTTCTGTCTAAGGATATTGTGTCAGTCTATATAACCAACCAAAGAATGTAATTTTTTGTTTAGTTGTAAATCATTATCATTTTTTGGTAGAAGGCCAAGATTATTCTAACTTATTATATATTTCAAGAAAAAAGCAATGGACCATTACCATTTGTTATTAGCAACCAAGTAGTACAATTTAATGGGTTGTTGTTGCGGTCCTTAAGTTAATGCGCAATATCAAAAATGAAATATATCGCATTCAAAATATAAGCAGATTCTTCTAAGTATTTGAAGAGGAAAAAATTCTAATGGGTCGTTTTTTAAAACAACTTTTTGTATATCTTAGAGAATCATACAGTTTAAATTTCATTGTTTTCGAAACTTTTTCGTTAGAAAATATAATTTGTCTGATTTAAATACTATCTGGATAACCATGATCAACTTCATTTAAACATTTCTCGGGCTCATCATTTTATATACGATGAAAAATATGCATGTTTAGAAAAAGAGATTCTAGTCAGTTGCTTTTATCATAAAAGTCTTCGGATTAAATGAGCACTAAAAATATTTTGCACAATCTGAAGGAATTTTTACTAAGTGTTATCCAGTTTAGTTCTATTTTGGGTTGTCTTTCTTAAGATATTATACATCTAAGGATATTGATATTCATTTTTTTCTTTCATACTGTCGACGATTGTTTTGACACATTTAGCCATCATGAATTCTTATTCTAAAAGTGTTTGCAACAAATACATCATAATCATGATTGATACCAATTTTAGTTATTTCATTATAAATACTTGAAATTAATGATTTTACATTTGATCTACCTTTACCAATAATATTCATGAAATGTACATGTGTTACGGAAAGAACATACTAATTTATATTGTTATATTTGAGTAGATTTCGTTTCCAGCATGCAATTAAGTACAGGAAAAAGCTCTACAAAAATAATACAGCATTCACTGAAGATAAAATTTTAAAAATTTCAAATTGCCCATTGGAAGTTTCAAAGATATACTATTTACCACCACAAGGTAAGATATGAACTGGTAAACGTTTTCCGAAATGGATTCAAATAAAATGAAAAAAAAGAAGGAGGGGGAAGCTTATAGAGGATGTACTGGAGCCTGAAGATATCCGGCCGGCCATCGTGCCTTATTGTTTTAATATTTAATTTAATATTTTTTTTTCAATACCAATACTATTTTAAAACTCAAAATGAAGAAGACATAAACTAGTAGTCTTGTTAATTCTAATAAAGGTTAAAAATATATTTATTTATTTATTCATATATACGGTAGTATTTTCATGAAACTCAAAAGGAAAAAAATATTTTTTTAATTCCATGTTACATGTATGTGCTAAGTAATCATGCAAAATATAGAGAACATTTTAAATCAATATTCATATATACAACTTTTATCCGTATATATAATAAATTAAATGTAATTTTCCACCAAAAAAGTATGCTTCTCCAGAATATATAAAAACGATACATATATTTGTTAAATCAGCTTTTGAACTGTGTGAATGTAAAACGTTATCAAAATTTTCTAGTTATCAAATTAAGAGTTTTAATTCACTTGATTTTATTTGAAATAAACATATATGAAAAATGTATATACGAAATATTTATAACTTATTTTCTGATTCTGTTTCATTAAAATAGTTTTTAATTTATATATAAGCCTGTGAATGATCAATGATTTTAAATGTTTTGGCTTTGAAAATAGTAAATAAAGATTAGAATGGACATATTAAAAGATTTTCTTTTTTGTACCTTATTTTTCTGAGAGGTATGTCAAAGATAACAATAGACAAAAATAAATATCAATTTTGAAGCCAGATGGGGAAAAGATACACTCCTCCTTACTGTGTTATAATCTAGACAAATTGTAAAATTTTAATGTTATATTACACATACATGTATGATACATTGACACTAGCAAAAAATTAAGACCAGTATTTAATATAAGGGCTATTTTTTGTATAATCTTTAATACACTCTTTGTTATTTTTGAATTCAAACATAAAATACTTTATATAAAATCATCAAAGTATTTGGTATTTCGTTACGCTGTAAAACTATTTATGTTCGTATGTACTTCCAAGATTTTAGATGATTGGCCAATTGAAAATGTTTGTAAAGACTCGTCACACTACAATATATAATAATTATTGCAGCAGAACATTTTACAGATGTTTGAAATCAGTCCCTATTACATAGTATTATACAACATAATTACAGTGGTCGTCATCCATTAAATATAACAAAGTAGTATTGAAATTCAGGTAACTAAAATGCGTTTATTTAGTTGATAAACAAATAAACAAGACTTGATAAATGATTAATTTTGAGGACTAGTTTTGATTTAAATTTGATATAAATGTATTACATTAATTACTCAATCTAAAGAAACCAACATTTCGAAATGAAAAAAAAAGTTAAACTACAGTGTAATGGGAAATAGAATACATAACGCATTTTTTCTAATCTTTATTTCTTATCAAAATAATGGAATTTTTTATCTGAGTTATGTAAAATGTATCGTGAAATCCACTTTAATATATAAAAGAGAATTTAAAAAAAAATGGTATTCTAATTAAAACAAAAACAAAACTTTTGTTCAGTGAAAAAAAAGATATAATGAAACAGATTAAAAGATTAATGTGAATAAGCTTTATCGTGGAATGATACTATATTTATATAAATCACTATGTCTGGCATGAACTTAACTTAAACATTTCCATTTCAAATCTTGCAAAAAGAGAACAAGCTTTATAACAGAGCACTTTGACATACTTTGAAAATTGATATCACCGATATTAACTCACTTTGAAAAAAGATGTTCAGATTTAATCAGAACATAATTTATTTTGAAGAGCGTTAACTTGGTCCCAAATTTAACGTACTTTGGAAAAAAATTCAAAGTGCATAATTTTTTAAAAAGTGCGTTGTTACAAAGCTTACACTTTCATTCAGATTTTACAAAATAGGTAAAAAAAGTGAAAATCAAAATACATATTATTTCATGATGCATTGACATATAAAGTTATAACATTATTGCATAAAGTAATGTTAGTGAAATAAGTTGGAATGTTTCACATTAAATTTATGTGTATTTTCATTTACGTACATCTTTTCGTTTATGTATGACATAATTGGCCGTAATTCTTTGACTTTCATGAACACAATTTAATTGAACTATATATGTTTAAGTATCTAGAGCATTTATACTTTTTTTTTTTTTTTTTTTTTACATTTTTACCTGTTGTATATATATCGTGTAAATTCATTTTGCTTCTAAATAACCATTTTTAAGTATGATGTGTGCTTTATCTTAATCATTTTAAAATCATACAGAGCAGAATAAGTCAGAGAAAAGAGTTGGGAAAAAATCGTAACTAACTTTGTTTTGGTCTTTTGCAATAATTGTTGTTGAAAATCCTTAAGACAACTTCAGACAAGTATTGGGTATAAAAACAATCCCTGTTTTTGATTTCGTTGAGATGAGACTAAATTCTGTCATATTAACACAATTTAGTTCTCACATGAATTTTAAATTGCTTCGTCCGTGTCTAAAACTATGAATCGTGATGTTGCAAGTTAATTTACTTGCAAACTGGCTATTAACAGGGCTCGAGGATGTATTGATCTCCTTCAGAAGAAGAGCTCTATATAAAAATAAAGGAAGAAACCCAAATTTAAAAGTTTAAATTACGGATATTTTCTTTAGTTTCACACATCACATTCTAAAATTTCACATAGATCTGATGGTTTATTTAATTTGTTGACCTTCCCAGTCTCCTTAATTGAAAAAAAAACTTCATGAATGCAAACCATATTCTTTTCAAAAAAATACCCTTTTATATGCAAACATATTTAATATTAATTCTAAAATCATGAATTTAAAAAACTAGTATCTGATTGCAATAACTTCGACGTCTAACTTTCATTAGGTACTTCTTTTTGTAAAAGCTTTAAACATTTATGGACTTCACGAATAAAATATACACATGGTAGTATTCAAGATACTTTGTACTTAGCTACGATTTTCATGACCACTAAAAAATATAACACTATGAATGCATGTATTTTTGTAATAAGTGAAATGTTGTAGGATATTAACAATGCCTTCATGTTTTAATCGTCTAGGCTCAAATTAAGTATATTTTAGTAGTTTAAATTTATTGATCAGCCTTCTTTTGTGTATATTTTAAGTTTTTTACATTTAAATCATCTGACATGGCTGAAAGATTTTTCTAGCATGTTAATTATTCATTACTTTTTGTTAATTTTCAGATCATTTTAGATATCTTTCATCTTTTATTAAATTCACAGAAAGGAAAATTTTCCCCTTTTTATTCTGTATTAGATATTTTACAATAACAAACTTTGCGGTGTTTAATGACTTGATTGCTGGCTTTTGAATGTCTCTATAAAATGTTAATTTATGATAACAACTCTCGTTATCTGCTGACTACAGCGTCACAGTCACATACATGCAAGTGTGCAGAAAGTAAGTATCCTCTGGTGAGCCTCACCCAAATTTTGTCTGACGTCAGCAATCAGCTGTAATATGTATACAGCTTACAATCGTCTAGACGATATGTCAGCAAAATCGGAGTGGCACATTGTGTTCTGCAGGTGACAAACCACTGAAAATCAATACAGAGGGTTTGCTGCAATAAGTCAGAGATTCCAAAAATAGAGGAACGTCCAACAAGGAACTGGGCACACTTCACAAAGTAACCGAAACAGAACAAAATAAATAAAGATTATTGCATTCGTATTTTCATTTTGAGAAGAAATATTAAAATCAACTAATCTTGCATCATCTAAAACGACCAACTTTGAATCGAGTTAATTTTATTCACTGTCTATCCAGTATTTATCGTCATATGATGATACTGTAAATCAGAATTGGTGTCAATAATGCCAACGAAATTAAAAGTTTATAAAATCAATTTCACAGTTTTAGTAAGTAACCGGTTTTATAATGCTATTCAGCTAGAATTATTTTTGGGTTGAGATTGAAGTGCTTATTCTTTTATATTATCTGCGAAGACAATGAACGTTTCTAAATGTAATATTTGTATGAGTGGATGAGGTGTTGGCCATTGTATTCTTCAAGCTGATCAAACAAAACAAATGAACTGAAAGATATTTATATGGAATTATTTGTTCAGTTCAGTGTGTAAACTTTTTTCAATATGTTCATATAACAAAATTACAACGAAAAGAATACAAAAAAGCAGTAATTGAGAAGAATCGCACTGCTTTAAGCGCCTTGTATACTGCAAATAAACTTCTTCTTTTTTTACATCTTACTGTTACAAGCATATTCGGACAGTTTTTAGTATCCTAAAAAGATGACATATTCTTTTTCTCTCTCCGTATTCTGCTTTAAGCAAAATCAAATGCATCATTTACAATCCTGTTAAAAAAACCCACAAAAAATTGTTCCGTAAAGAATATACTGGAAAAGCAGATAATATCTGAACAAGAATAAAGTATTAGTTCGGAAAAGCTGTAAAGTCTACTACAGTCTTATTGTATTCAGTTTGATTTACATTGGATTATTTCTCTTGTTTGAGGCATTTTTAAGATATTTAGCGACTCTAAAGCAATTTTCCAAAATATGTATCGTTTTGATTCAAAAGCTTAAATGAGATCCATGGCCACAAAACCTCGAATGTTAGGTTTAACAGATAGATTCACCAACACAATCACTAAAAGTTTCATGGTGTGAAACATGTCAAACATTTTCGGATCAGAAATTAATCGGGTTGTTTTTCGCGCGGCTGAATTATTCAACGAATTGATATTTTTGTTAATTTGTGTATTATCTTGAATTAATTAAAGTGGTAAACTTGAAGACTTATCGAAAATAATGTATTGTTTATTTCATATTCTACAAATTTGATACGTAGAAGTGATTTAATTGATGCAATCCAAAATACACAATGCATACATTAGAAGATATATCTTTTTTTCTGTATGGATTAAACTGATAAATAGAACATATTTATCTAGTCCTTTTTAATTTGTTAGCATTCTCTTCTCTCTTACATAAATCTACATATATTTTATCACATTTTCACACGATTCAAACCAAAAAAATAAAAAATACATGCAAGTTCAATTAAAATTCAAAACCTCGTTAGAGTAAAATACGTTTGGAATTCTAGCAGTGTAACATAGTAACTTCCTATTGTCTGTTTGATACATACAAAATCCATGCCATTCAGCATTTGTTTTATATGTACCGTAAAAATCTTAAATTTCTGTTATTTAAACAATAACTTATAAATAAAATAGGGATAAATTATGTTAATAGATTATTCAATGAACATCCAAACTTAATAGAAACAGTCACTTGATCAAAGTGGTCGATGTTTTGAATCTTTTTAATTTATTTCTTTACCGGGAAAATGACTGGTACATGTACGTCTCTTGGACCAGTATCAGTTCAAGACAATTCTAAACCTGTAAGAAAAAGTAAAATTATTGGTAATGGTTTCATTTCGGTTTGAGGGAAAGCATATCTAACTGTATTTGATATTTTTATTGTGCCCCTCTAATTTAATATGTGTCTCTTTTGATCTCAGATTGGTCTTATATTGCTAAATTATCCATGACAAAGTATGTATAAAAACCTTTGTATGAATATAATTCTAATATTTGATTTTAAGAGTTATATGGTGGGCGTTAATGAAAAAATTACACAAGTTATTGTACTTTTATTATCCAGTCAATTCTGAATTTATAATTTGGCATAGGTATCGATCTTACCGAATTTTAATATGAAATATACAAAAAATCACAGCATAATATAATTTTTGGGTCTTGATTTTTCATTGAATTCGGGATTAAATATAAAATCTATACAAACCGACACCCCAGCATTTGTATTCTTTTCGTGTCCGCTATATAAAACAGTTTTCGACGATGCTAAAGTTGCTTAAATTCTTTACCTCCATGTTTCTCTCTCTCTCTCTCTCTCTCTCTCTCTCTCTCTCTCTCTCTCTCTCTCTCTCTCATTAAAGCGAGATTACTCAGCCATCTTTGTTAAAGATAACTTACATGTAGAGTTCATTTTATTTTGCTTATTGCCTGGGTCAACAACCTGCGAGTAGTCTTATTTGTTCGGGGTTCGGTATTTCAGTAATTATGCGGAATGTGACCCGCCCTTGGAGCTTGTACATGTTGTCGTCGTACATTTCGTCTCTGGATACAGTATTTGCATTGTATATCCATCTATATCGCTCTAAATAAGTATATGATATATTTTTAAAAATGTTTTGATTAAAGAAACGTTTTCTTTGTCTTTCCTTATTTTTATGAAATAGTCAAGGCTTTTTGCTTCTAAAAATAGGAAAATCCTAATTCTTTAACCTATGAATAACATCTGTGGGGTCACCGCTTGGCGGGAACCTTGTCGCTTTGTATATTATATCACTGGCATCGTCTGAAAAACACGCCATTCAGTTTGTAGATAGCTATGAGGTGCTTTTTGGAAAATGTTAATTAGTGTCTGTGTTTTGACCAATGAAAAAATGGCAAGCCAGACATGTTATGCGCAGACGTCTCGATTTTGACATGTGGGTTTGATGTGATTGGCTACGTGTAATCCACATTATCATGGGGAGATGACTCGAATATTCTTAAGCAATGAAAGACATGGGTAAGAAAGAGAGAAAAAGTAAGAGAGAAAGAGGGGAGAGACAGAAAAGAGAGAGAGAGATAAATAGATTTTATCAAATAAGAAAATGTGTCATCAATACCAATTTTACATAATGATATATATCAAACTAATCTTAAAGTGAATTTGGTTTGAATTTCAAATCTATACAAAATTAAAAGCTTTTTTTCGTTTGAAAAAAATTCAAAATCTTGAAAGCTAATAAATCTACTTTGAATAAATTGGATATTCAAAAAAATTATGCAAAAAAATTTAATCAATTATTTATATATCGATAACCATGTGATATATTTATTGTAACCTTTTATTTACCTTTTTTTCAAGAAGATTGTTGATGGTATTGACTGCGAAAAAAGTACGATGTCAGCAAAGGGGATAAAGAAGAAGGTAATCTAAAGAATGGGTTTGTTACTTATATGATTTTCTTCACCTTTACGAGTACGTATCTCATTTCTAACATTTGTGAAAACTAATTACTTAAATAATCATGGAATTATATTAACAGAAATAATCAACATTTGAAAATTAAGATATTAGATTAATGTTTTGAACATTACTTTCATACATTTCAAAATAAATAAAATTAAATAATAAACGAAGATTATTTTTCACTGTAATTTTTGGAGAAAACTGATAGAACATATTCTAAAGTATATGATCATCCAGTTTCACGTACCACAAAATATCAAAACGTCTTCACTTTTTTAAAAGATAAATTAAATTCGAACATTGTTTTGCATTATATCCTAATTTTATTTACCAAAATTTACGATTTAAAGCAAAATATTTCATTTATGATTTAAAAATTTGACATTCACTTTCCTTTTTGAAACAGTTTTTAACAGTAAATACAAACTTTATTTTTAGTTTTCCTTTAAGATTTTATTCTTATAAGTTGATAACCCTACACTACCTGCAAATTATTTAATGAGAAGGAACCAATAACAAATTTATATTTTTAGAGCAGATGATTTATAAATCATGCTCAATTCCGATAAATCTTATCCTTGGAATTCTATTTTATTATTGAGTGTCTTTTCTGATGTAAAAATTTATACAGCCGTTAAAAAAAGAGAGAGAATTAAGTTTAAAATTTCCTTTTTTCTTTATTTTAAAAAAAGTTACACTGCACGTTTATGAACGCCACATACAATTTATAATACCGACTGATATTTTGTATTTACTTTTTTTTCGCACTAATTAGGGTTAATTGATTTCAAATCATATTTTCACCGACCACTTTTACTTTTACTATTGAAAAGAGGATAATAAAAAGGTTTTCGTGTTAAGAATTTTCGATTTCTATATAACGCATGTACAAACAAATGAAAATAATATATTATAGCTATAGAAGATGGCTAAATTCATCGATTAAAAGAAGGAAATTAATATAAATTGTTACGCGTTTTATATACATCAATAATCAGTGTTTTGTGTAATTTTCAGTTATCAAAAGAAAACAAATATGTGGTGACTATAATTCTTTAATGAATTGTTGTTTCGTAAAATAAGCTAATTAATTCAGGCGCAATGTAACAAATATTGTTAAAATCTACTAGTGTTTGATATGCATACGAATATTTGTTGCATTCAAATCACTAAGGCAATATTCTATATTTTAAAAAATCAGTTATGAAGATAAACGAACAACAATGTAACACTTACAACAACCCAACAGACGCTAATATAGACCTCATAAACGCATGTAATGAGCTTAATTGGTGTTTGTCAAGGTTTTCTTTTTCTATTTAAAACGAATTCCAGTCTAGACAGGAATGTATATATAACATTTAAATTCAAAATTTGAAAACTTTTTTAACTAAAAAATATAAAAAGATGATGTCATAACTTGAAGATGGGTGGGTAGTCCATAAGATACTTAAAATTAATTTGTGCACTTAATATAAAAGAATAAGAAACGATAGTATTTTAAAAGTTTTATTCTGTAATAAGTTTGCATGCATTTTTTAGCAAATTGATGCGCCCTGGGTATATGTTAATTGTATGTCATTTTCAGCAACATACTGGTATCCACGTGGGTGTCATTCGGTATGTACTTAAACTGTAGGGAAACTTATCTAATCTATCACACCCCAATTCATAACTTAAAACTTATTTTATTTACAAAATAAAAAAAAACACATATGCAGTTCACATGCAATCATATTAGTCCTAGCTGAGAGGATTTGTTTTGTGCACAGTCTGTGACATGTTTCCAACAATTTGTTGGCCTTTTGGTATTTTCCTCAAAAATATGATAAGCATCAAAATGCACATTAAGTTAATGAATTGGGTGAATAGTGATTAAAAGTGCTAACATAACTAAGCAACCACAGCCCCCTCCCCCTAAAATAATTACCTACTGTGGTTTTGTTCCCAGCTGTGCTTCATACCCAGAAAGGTGCAATTGTCGGTTGCTCTTATATTAAAGACTGGCTTTAATATGTGTAATTTGTAATAGCTGATCATTTTCTACCATTCTAAAATGTATCTCTGTGGTAAGGAATAAACTTTTTTTGTCATTTTTCTTTTTTAAAAGAGGTTGTTATATATCTGACGAATAGGAAATCCAAAAAAAGAGAGAATAAACTAACCAACTGACTGTTGTTAATAATCCACAATCGTCGATAGACGAGCCTTTGGTCAGAATGAAGGAAAACTGTTGTACATTTCATTTGTTTTAGTTAAAGATAAAAAGACCCCCACCGTTTACATTTCTTGGTATCAATGTTTGGTGCGAAACGTCCCGTGACTGCGTCTTTATCTTGGCTTTTTTAAGGTAGTACTAAACAGATCAGTTGATTTTTTTTTAATATTTCTGTTTTGAATGAAATTTACAATTATGTAAAATTTGGGGGAAAAATCCGACCTGACAGTTTTTGCCCACATCGCCTCAAACCTATCATTTGAATCTCCTTTTAGTAGAGTGTAAAATGAAGAAATCATTGTTATAATTTGCTACGCCAATATGTTACTTTTCAAAATATTTCAAATGTTTGTGCTGCTATTTAGGCAGGAAACCTTTTTGTTACTGAAAGACACTAAAATAAATCATATATGGTAACTTAAGATAAATTTTGATGCAATATAATGTACAACTAGCGCTTGTAAATTCTCTTTTAAAACGAAAATTAATAGAATTTAACAGTATGATTATCATGACCCCGTAACAAAATGACGAAATAATGAAAATTTTACCGTTGGTTTTAGATTCATTAAGGTTTAAAAACACCATTCAAATAAAGATTTCAAAACCATAAAAATATCCTGTACCTTGGATTTTTTCAGCCTAGGGTATCGGATGGATATGATTTATATTTTTTTTAAGACCGAAATAAACGTTTACACGATATTAATCCAATATTTCATGGAGATAAGAATTGATTAAAAAATTCTGGATGACTTCATCATATTTGACCTCTGACCTTTTATTAGACCTTGAAACCTAATGGGCATAAAGTTTAAACACTGATAATGGTTGAAATTAATTTTCAGGTCATTTCTATGAAATTAAAGAAACAAAAGTTACACTTTTTTAATTGATGAAAGGTTAAATGGCATAAAACTCACATGAACACCATTCAAATAAATTTTAAAATCATCAAAATACCCTGAACCTTGGATTTTTTCTGCCTAGAGTATCGGATGGATAGCATTTATATTTTTTTTCTTAAGACGGAAATAAACGTTTACACCATATTAATCCAATATTTCGTGCGTTTAAGAATATATTTCAAATGAATAATTTTATCAGTGACCTTAATAAATACATGCAAACAAAAGGCTATTCATTTTTTCATCCCGTAAAACGTCACCTCCCCCCCCCCCCCCCCCCATCTTCTTCTCTTTTTTTTTATTTTAAATTTTTTTTTATTAAAAATATAAGGCTAAAATATCATTATCTTTTATTCTTAGAGGTTTTTTACAAATGAAAAAAAAACAATATTAGAAAAATGACATCGAAATATATTTGTCTTATCGTGCAAATCTTAATAAATAAAGGGCGTAGCAAAGATAATAGTAGATATGATATTTGATATATCTAATAATAATACTTAATCTCTTTTTAACTGTGTATATGTAGGACTAATGGTAAGATCCATCGATTAGTTCAGATTATGCATGTTCACGTTATTAATACCTCTCCTCAATGTATCTTTAATACCTAATATACGGATTTCATTTTGACATTATATAATTCTTAAACGTTTAACTTTCAAAAGTTGGAGATATATATGTTTAAACTTAAAAAATTGTAAAAAGATAAAGAAAAAGAATACGCAATAGGGGTAGGCATCATCCGGAGTCACGGGCTAAAGCACAGGGCGAGGTTATAAGAAGCCGCGTGAGATGTTTATGCAGATTCTTGGAGAGGTTGATAAATTGAAATCATTTTTTCAATAAATTTGCGTCATATTTGTCGTTATATGAAGTATATAACTGCAAATTTTACGAGTCTTTAGATTTACCCCACTTTAAAATTCTTATATATACAATTTTCTTAAACTTTGAAATATTACCTGCACACCCGGTTTTTACTCTTAGGAATTCCCCTTTTTAAGTAATGGAATATACGTATGGTTGGAAAGAGAAAAGAGTTAGCTACACTGAGTAATTCCAAGATGTTTAACTCCCTTTAGTTGTAAAGAGTGGAAAAGAATCAAATCAGCACACGCCCTTTAATTACGATTCTTGAATAAAAGTAATAGTAAATCATTTTGTGTTCAGAATAAGTAAATACCATTATTTGGGGATGGAAATACCATTATTTGGGGATGGAAATACCATTATTTGGGGATGGGGGCAAAACTATAATAAGATATCAGAAACATAGTTGCAGATCAAAGTTGTATCTAAGCAAAATGAAGCGGCGTCGGTGTTATATTTTTGCATTATAAAACATCATAATAAGTACATGCTTACCTGCCAGCAAATTTAATCTGTGTATCAAATGTCATCATCTGGGCCTGCTGGATAGAGTCAGTGGTCTGGAATATTAAAATTATGAATTATGAAATAGGTCAGAATAACTATTCAAATTACTGAACAAGCACAAACCACTAACTATATTACGTTTAATTTTGTGGATATGTATTTTTTTATAATATTTGTTACTTTTCATTACTTATACAATATGTTGTGGATATAGCATGCAATGTGTCATATTTCCCGTCACTGAAAGTTAAGGCTGACATGATTGGCACGCCTTGGTCTGGTGATGTTGACACTTCAAAAGTTGAAGAGGTGAAGATGGAGAAATAAAGCTTGTTGTGTTAGACCATTACGTTTTTCACATCGTTTGCGGTACAACTTCTTTAATTTCTATTATTATAGTCTTGGCAAAGAGTCTCGAGGATAAGTTAGGGAAGTGTGCATTAAAGCGGAACTCCTGAGACTTCTTTTGAAACTTATTTTTCAATCGTATTTATTTGACAATCGTTGAAGTTTATATTAATGTATACACGTTGAGATACGAACTCCGCCTAACACAAACCAACGTGAAAGTCCAAAAATTGTAGAAGATCTCGGTTTCTTACTCTAAATAGGGGTTTGGCATTAATGGTAAATTATGTTGGCACGAGACAGATCGCTGACTCTCAATGGAACTGCAGTATGACGTCTCGATACCATTTCCGAAGTGACACTAATCAACAATATCCCAATCAATCAATGAACTATCTACAGACTTTTTAATCATTTCAATAGATAGAACCATTTTAACAAGAGCTTGGACTTTGGGTAGTCGTGTCAAACGCAATGTGACGTAGGCCTGTCTATTTCATTGCTAGCCATTCAGCCAAGGCTCTCTGAAATCAACAAGATTTGTCTGGCTTTCGAGCGAATACTACGCAATCGGTGTATATTTCGCTTGAAACCAGCGTCATTTTAACTTGTTTTGACACAAGAAATAGATAGTTACATTTTACCGAAAGTCCAAGGCCATGCTAAAATGGTTCTATATTAAGCTTATTGTTCTTGTCCAAAATCTGAACCGAATCAATGCTACTTTAGAATTTGATTGAATATTAAGCAGAAGTAAAGTTTCCGAAGCAGAAGTTAAGTTAAATGATTGTATATTAAGCAGAAGCAACGTTACATGATTGCATTTTAAGCAGAAGTAAAGTTACATGATTGTATCTCCAACAGAAGTAAAGTTAAATGATTGTATCTTAAGCGGAAGTAAAGTATGGACGCAAGCCAGCGAAAAAAAAATGCTGAATATCATTTTTAGTGAACATACCATTTCATATATGCATGAATATCTAAAACGAGAAAACGTGATTGATTTAATTTGAAAATTTGATACAAATGTCAATGATTAAAACAAGCCATTGTTAATTTTTTTTTAAACATACTTATTAATAATAAAAGTGTAGTGCATATAATCCTGCATTGTTACAAAATATTATAATTAGGATGTTTGCTTTACCGTGAGGTATTGATGCTATTGATACCATTGTGTTTTATCATATGAATTCGATAACGTGAAGAACTAAATCTATTGCCACGGATTAACAAATTCGAGACAAATAGTTAGTATGGCGACACTGAGAGAGGATGCTCCTGGTATATTGGATTAGATAAGATTAATTTTGAGTTTTAAACTTCGTGCCCCGATAACATCTTACAAGATATTCCTTACGGACGCCTAACAATTGAAAAATTGAATTCGTTGGATGTCCGTTGATTGCTGACCCCGCCGTTGGTGGAGGTTCTCGATGCCAATGTATTGAAGACTTTTAAACGAATATCTACCGTATGATAACCGGTAACGTCTCGTACTAGCAACGATTTACGCCTGGGCCTAGCCGTTAAGTAACGCACAATTAGAAACGGTTGACTAAAGGTTGTGTACAAAAAATCATGCAAACGCTTATCTAGGTACCAACCCTTCTTGTTTGGGGGTGAAGTTACTTAGCTTTTTGAAATAAAGTTATTGAAACAAAAATTGGTTAACTCCTCTGACATGGCCGTTTACACTGAATAAATATGTATTACATAAGACGAACAAGAATATCCAAATTCAGTGAAATACATGTACATACTGCGGTGTCCTTTTACATAATAAGATGCCAGTTAATGCAAAACATTAACGTTTAGTTATTTTAGAATATAAGATATGAAAATCAAGCATTAAGATTTTTAAAAAATCATTTCTTTTACCTCAACCGTAATTGTATATGAAATAAAATACTCCCTCTGCAAATGAAATTGTCCAACATGGTTAGAAATATTAATGGAGATGATGACCTCAGGCTATGAGATTGGGGTTATATGACAGCTGTGTTACTAATTCCAACTTTAATTTATCAAATCACTTACAACCTCATCACTTAGAGTAGCACAATTCAGTTTGTTTTGGTTCAAGCCTCTGTTCATGGTACCGTACGTTGGTGTGGGTCATATGAATTTGTTGCAGTGACTGTAGTATAAGCACTAATCAATGCGTCTCGTGAACAACTAGCTGGTAATCATACGTTTTGATTTTTCTGTGGAACTTGATAAAATTAATATGTAATTTTTCACATTCTGGTTTAATATGAGATATGGAGCCTTTCACCTTTGGCATCTTTCACAATTACCAAAGTCTTTTTAACCTTCCCCAGATAATGTCTTCCAATTAATCTCTATCTAAAGGACTATATACGGTTTTACGCATTTTTTGCCCCCAAAATCAAAGTTTTAGAAAGAGCTTTATAAATAAGGTCACAGATAGATAAAATCATATAGGAAATAAAGGTGTAAAAGGTTATCACCAAAGTGACGTCATAATGTAGAAATTACGTCATGAAGATTGCATTATTTTGATAAATTGATGTTTTGTAGCAAAATATGGGTGTTTTCCGATGGTTTTTCGACTAGGAAACATTGAGCGCAGGCTTGCTCAAGTACAATATTTTAGTATAATGTGTATAACTATCTGAAGAAAAACATATGTTAAAATCGCACTTGAGCAGACCTGCGCTCTTTACTTCCGAATGCAAAATATAGAGCAAAAGTGAGAATATTTTAATTTGTTTGCAAATTTGCGGGAATTAGGTCATTTAGGTGACGTCATAGATAAATAGCGAATGAGCAGAGATGACTAAAATCAAGATTAAAGTTATAGGCATCCTCTATACAATGATTTGTGAAGATTTAATTTTTATACGATACTATTTAAAAACTGGTTGAAATCGGGGCAGATATTTGACCATACCGAACATAGTCCTTTACAGTTTGGTGTAATGTCTACATACATCTATTTAATTTTGTCACCTGCACGTTTACTGTGTGCAACAACAAACCCAAACAGTTTTGGTAAAACAATTTTGACGTGAGAATTCTTAAAGCAATATAAGCTTTTTTATTATAAGAATTTCATTTTGCTTCAAAAAATGCTAGTATGATAAGTCTGCTTGTACTTAAACTTTCATGATTATAAGATTTAAAAAAAAATCATTAATTTTTGTCAGAAGAATTCTTCTAAGGAATTTATAGCAGATCAGTTCTTGTACAGGTCGACATTAATTCAATTTTGCTCAAATTTGGGCTTCTTATCTTTAACGACTTTTTCCACAAAATATGGCTAACAGAAATTTAAAAACCATGATATTTTTTTCGAAATTTTATAAGAAAATAACATTTTTGCAAAAAAGAAATTCAACAGGAAAACTGCAGCTCATATTGCTTTAAAACTAATGCTATATATTTTAAGAAAGGAGTCTTTTTCTGGTTTTCGATTTGTCAAACTTTTATTTGAATAATTGTTCATTAAATCAAGATGAAAGGAAATTAAGATTGTATATTTTTCTTTCTTTTTTACTATCATACAACTTGGCATAGAGAGTAATCATTATTTAAAATCTAACAAGGACTATATTTTTGGCGTAATATTGGCGTAGGAAAATATCACATGTTTCGCAATTCAGAATTGCTGCAGATTAATGAGTCTGTTTTAGCGTTTTAAAAACAATAACATTAATGTTAGATTTTTTTTACTAATGTGAACCAATGATATGATACCTGGGTTTCAAAATATGTTTTCAGAATATGATTTGCCTGTCAAATTACATTTGTATAAGCTTTTTAAAGCGTCCATTCTATACAATGATTTTTGTGAAAAAATCACTAAAATCAGTTTTTCTCTCTTATTGAATGGTCAATATATTAGCTTTTCTGTCAAATTATATCTTTATATAAAGTCTTCATAATACATAAAAATTAGAAATATTTTATTATTGGAAGCATAAAAAAATAATCAAAATTTAAAAAAATAAGAGGAAATGCGGGCTAAGCAATATCAATTTTAGAATAAATATTTATTCCAATTTAGTAGTATGAGGTGATAGACATCCTGATATTCTATCATTTCACTGAAGAATAAAAGCTTCAAATCTTAAACAAATGTCTACAGAACTACAAAGAGCTACACTTATTTTTATTATCCTTTACGTTCAGGAAAAAGGTTGTGACCTTGACCTGACCTTTATGCGAAAACAGAAAGGTCAATTTGATTAAACTGGTAGAATCATTTGGTAATATGATCCGTTTGACTGTGTCAAAATTTCATGAATTTCTTATTATAAGAAGTATGTTTGATACCGAGAAGACTCCTTCCTTAACAGCACAAAAATCATTTTAATTCATTTGGTTTATTATAACATATAACACTGTACCTTCAGGCTTGTCACCTTATAGACAATATGGTTTGTGGGGTAGGGGGTCGAACTCGAACTTTTTATATATAGAATGTTGGGTATCCTGTTCGTCGTTCGAAGTTGCAACCTTTCTGTAACTTTTATCATACCGCCAGTAAGTTTGACTTTGTTATTTGAAAGGTTATAGAATTTTTCACAAGTGAGTAAAAAAGTCGAAAGAGACATAATTTTACCTATAAAGTCTGCGGAGGTAATACCGTAAAACTGAGATTTTCTAAAGAGAGCTATTTTTTTTTAATTTGCAGCTAAACCTCAACCGCAAATATGATAACACATGTTTTATAGTCTGTTATCAATTCAAAAATCGAGACCATGACGCATAAATTTGCACAATTTTATACATAAACTAGTTATACAGTATTAACAGATTGATTAATAAATTAAATAGATAAATTTGTCAACGTTGGGTGAGACAAATAACTAAAAACACTTGCTAAAACAAAACATTTTCCATAAAATTTTGGGTTTTTGTGTATTGTATCTGCTTCAATTTTCCCACTAGAAATACCATTACTAAAATGTTGTTATTAATGATGGGGTATATTGTTGTTCAATATTATAAGGAATTTTAATGTTCTAAAGAATAACCTATAAACCTAGAATTTCGTTTCAAATTTTGGTAGCATTTCAATCCTTTTTTTTTTTTTTAAAAAGAACTCATACGTTATGTTCTCCTTTAAGAAAAAAAATTGTTTGCAAGAGAAAAATCAAATCAAGGTCCATCATTTGCGATATCACAAACAAATAAATAAAAACACGTAAGTAATGACCGTTATTAAAATTATGCAAATGTCGATGCACATTATTTTCCAGCTCTTTGAGATAACTTTGAATACTGTCATGTTGTAAATTTTGAATTAACTGGATGGGTGTAAATACATAATAGTTGTAATGTTGTAAAATTTGTATTTACACCCACCCAGTGAATTTGAATTTTACAACATGACAAGTCTTTCTTGGCCGATTTAAAGGTTTCTTCATATTATGAGATGATTGTATTGATTTTATGCTGTTTAACGCCTCATCAAGATTATTTCGCTTACTTCGTTAAATGCCAGTAAACGGGGAATGAAAAAAAATCATGGCGCTTAGGCCCATTAAGAATAGAGTGTTGTTATTTATCGTGCCAGCCCCCATACCGTAACGCGGGTCCTCGGGTTTGGATGTCTTAATCAGTCCTCTTCAGATTTGGCATTGAATTCTCGTACAGGAGGAAGTGCCTGTAATCACCTCAACAGTTCGAAAAATAACCAATTCACACTAAAAAAATTCCATTAGAACTGACTTCAGCGTATATGATTTTGCCAAAATTGCATTTTATAATTAGGAAAACTTTTTCTTGACACCAATTTCTGCTATTCAGTAGATCAGGGAGAATTCTTAGTGTTATTAAAGTTTCTTTGAGCTTGAGAGCAAAAAATCATGTTTCAATAGTGTTAAGAGATAATGCATAGTTTATTTTTCGCTGAATTCTGACTTTAAAATTTTTAGTTCTAGAAGAGTTGCATTCCTTGCTTAAGGTTGCCTTCATCAACATATTTTGGTAAAATCATTGTTACTTTAATTCTAAAAATTTGTTTGATGAAGTCGTAATTACAAATCAATAGAAAGTTAATATGAATTTGAATTTTTTATTCATACGTATTTTTTTTTTTTACAAATCGAGCAACAAATCCTACATTATTTATGTGGATGCTGACGGGAAGATAAAACGAAGGAAAACTACTGCGCAGTTTTCTAATTACATTCACTAAACCTATCATTCATTTCTTATCGTTTAATTAAATTTTTTACAAAAATCAAAACAGGAAAAACTATAATTGCTCATGAATTACATTAAAGCATTTTTTCTTCGGCCAATTAGATTCGCCGTTTTGTCTATATCCTACTTGTAATGAATACCAAATAATAAAATACCCTGGACATTACATGTCGTTTCAGATTTTCATATTAAACGTAAATAGTTTAAAATTAGTTTGAGGAGACATATGTGCATCTAGAATAAATATTATTTTCTATAGATATGCACTAAGCGATACCTGTATGCTTACATGAAACATCAAGGTGAAAAGGTGTTTCAGTAAAATTCTGATATAAGTCGCATAAGATTGCCGTACTATGTGACAAATTTTACATTCATTGGAATTAAGCAATAAAATCGTGTCAAATCATTAACCGTGTCGGATGTTAATCTTTCACCAGGAATACACAGATGCAAAACTGAGGCTATTTACAGTTTCGACAAATGAGCACCACTGGTGTATTCTTCCATGGATGACAAACGTGTCTGTTTGACAAATTAGTATTAGTACATTATATACATAGTACTCTACAGAACAAACAAAATATTGAATAATAGAACGGAACAGAACAAACGAAATACTGAATACTAGTCCTACGGAACAAACGAAATACTGAATACTAGTAATGTACAGAACAAACGAAATACTGAATACTAGTAATGTACAGAACAAACGAAATACTGAATACTAGTAATGTACAGAACGAACGAAACAATGAATACTAGTAATGTACAGAACAAAGAAAACACTGTACACTAGAACTGTACAGAACATTAACAAATGAAAGCTAGAATGGTACAGAAAACAAAGAAACATTAAATACTAGAATGTTTCAGAACAAAAAAAACACTGATACTAGTGATGTACAAAACAAACAAAACACTGATACTATAACGGTACAGAACAAACAAAACACTGATACTATAACGGTACAGAACAAACAAATCACTGATACTATAACGGTACAGAACAAACAAAACACTGGTACTATAACAGTACAGAACAAACAAAACACTGATACTATAAATGTACAGAACAAACAAAACACTGATACTATAACTGTACAGAACAAACAAAACACTGATACTATAACAGTACAGAACAAACAAATTACTGAACACTAGTGCTGTACGGGAAAAACATAATGAATACTAAAACGGTACAGAACAAACGAAATACTGAATACTAGTGATGTACAGAACAAACGAAATACTGAATACTAGTGCTTTAGGGAACAAACAAAATTATGATGCTAGAACGGTACAGAACAAACAAAACACTGAATGTTAGAACGGTACATAACATATGATAATGTTAAACACAAAGGAAATGCTGAATACTAGAACTGTATAGAGAAACGAAACACTAAAAACTAGTAGTATAAAACATACACGAAACACTGAATACTACAAACGAAATACTGAGTACTTGTGCTGTAAAGACTAAATGAAACACTGTTCACTGGAATGGTATAGATATACAAAATATTGAATACTATACTGTAGTCTGTCCCAAGATACACTTGAACGATTTTTAATAAAATACACATACCCGTGAAAGAAGTGCAGTTTAAAAAGATAACTTCATTCACACTTCATCATTTTACTCTGAGATTTCTTACGGAGATTTGTAATGGGAAATGTTGACATCTCCATTCGGAAGCCACTCGGAATACCTCACAAAATGTTTCAACTTTATTATCCTGATTTATTGCAATACAAAATCACCGTAGACATCACATTACATTTTTTAGCCGTGTACTGAAACCTGATAAACTAAAGGGGGCGTTTCACAGACGAAATTTTGGAAATTTATCATACTTTTGAATGAACACCGTTTGAACACTGAGATATTAGTAATCAAACCAAATGTGAATCGAGGATATCTTTGGACAGAGTATCGTGGTGTAAAACACAAACGTAGTACTGAATACTAGAACGGTACAGAACGTACGAACCAACGAATACTATAGTGACGTACAGAACAAACGAAAATCTAGTGTTGTGCAGAACAAAGAAACATTCAAAACAAGTACTCGGGACAGAACAAACAAAATACTAAATACTAGTATTGTATAGAACAAACAAAACAAAACAGTTCTGAAAATGTTTAATCGCATTAATTTTGGTGCAGCTGCAAGCGTAAACTGCCCCTTTGAAGGAAAAACTGCATTTCGTACATAAGACTTGAAAATATGAATTCACAGTCGAATATGGGCAATTTTGATTTTTAGAGTTAATCGTCATTACATCTTCCTGGTAACGAATGGGTGAATAACAGTCCCAAAACAGTAAATACCGGTTCTCGAGTGATCAACATAGACCAACTTTAATAATAAACCCACCTTGTAATCAACGCTATATAACAGTAAGGAATTATTCTTTGAGTATTATGAGGAGATAATTTCGGTCCGGGCGTGGTCAAATCCAACCGAAATTATCACCTCATTATATTCAAAGAATGATTCCTAATTACTTATATCTATATTATTTCTAATTTCTACCCTTTGAAGCAACATTTTAAAATAATGAAAATAAATATTTTTTTTTTTCAAATGTTCAATATTTTTTATATTCAAGGTACTGGCAGATTTGAATAATCACAAACCTGAGCATTTGTGTTGATAACATTTTACTTATTTTTATTTATCTATCTCGTTCATCCTTGCATACATGTAACATTAATAGTAGATAACATTAACTTTCTTACTACATTTATCAAATATCTACGTACTGATGTAATTTATTATTGTATAAGTAAAAACTGAGACGTATTTGTTGTTTAACATGTAGGGAGAGGGCGAATTAAGTTTTTATAACTTGTGCCCAATCCCATTGCAATATCTAATGCAATAAAATATGTTCAAATCAAATCAACATTTTAAAACCACTAGTTTGTACAGGATGTATTACTACGCGGCGCAGCCAATAACGTTGTTCATTTATGCTATAAAATACGCCAATTTTGTGTCGCTCATCTTTTATGAAATTATTTGTATATTTATATTTCTTTTGCATAGTGCAATTGTGTGCAAAACGTGAATTTAAGAGGCGATTTTATAATCTGAAATACACACGTCATTTGGTGAAATAATCTTATATTCACTAGATAACAGGAGCTTGGACTTTGGGTAGTTGAACGTGCTCTGTCTATTTCATTGTCGGCCACTCAGCTTTGGCTCTTTGAAATCAACAAGATTTGTCTGGCTTTTGAGCAAAGTCTACGAAATCTGTGTAAATTTCAATTGAAAGAAGCGTGATCTTTAACTTCTTTTAATGCAAGAAAGAGATACATGCATTTGCATCATACCGAAAGTCCAAGGTCTTATTAAAATGGTTCAAAGCCTTGATACTAGCATGTCTTTGTCAAGACTTATAATTCAATATTATTGGATAAGATTGGAAAATTCTTTATATCGTTTTTAGAATTCATTTGACGGAACTCATTACTACCCATTTTATTTCCTAACTGAAAAGGTCTTTTATACTGTTTTAGGTTGACCAAAAATCTAAATAACGTATATATTCAAAAATTAACTTAAATATTTTGATTTCAATATAAAGAGATAGGTCTAGTTAGGATTTTTTAAACAGGAGGCTTTTAATTATATTAATACATGTATGTATATGTACATTAAAATAGATTGTTATAGATAATTTAAGAAATCTTTGATTTTAAACATTTAATGTAACATATACCAAAATGAAAGGAATTCGGTAGCAGAGAATGGTGTGGAATTAAAAGGTATAGAACAAAAAATGCTTGTTTTGGTAGGTTTTGACACATAGCTTATTACAATTGTAAAACTCTATACATCTTTTCAAGATTACCATAAAAAAATATTTTTATATGATCGATAAACAAGGATAACATTTTTATGAAATTTAGTTCGTTTAAGTACATTAGTATATTTGGCGTTGACTACATGTACTACTGAGGGCCCTTCTCTCCCCCTGCCTTATACTCTGTGTGACCGTAGGTCACAACATATATATGGATATATGAAAGTCTTGTGAAATTATCTATTTAGACAAATTTATTTGTCTATCTTCGTATCAAATTAGAATTAACTTTTGTAATTTTGTTCATAAGAATTGCAGTTCATTTTTTAAAATATCGTGCTCGTGTAAGGATACCGTATCAATACCGTATCATTAAGGATTATACTAGTTCGTACTGATTTCAGACGTTATCTTGAAAGCTCTTACTGTGGTTTGAAGGCATCAATCCGAAACTTAGTAACAGAAAGCCAAATTTTTCTAATATTTCATTTTTTTTTTAAAGTTTTCATATTCTGTTTAATTGAACGAAACTCAAACCTACACCATTTCAACCCTCTTTCAGTGGAGAGTAAGATGTAATAGCCATAAAAAATGATTGTTAGAATTTGCATTGTCAAAAGCTACGTTTTTAAGATATTAGAATTGTTTGTGTTGGTATTATCAAAGAAAATTATTTGTTAATTAAAAAACTATATATTTAATACGACTTTATTCTAACCGGTAACTTAAATATATCATAATGTAAAATTAGTACTTGATGTGACTTTTAAAGACAAAAAATTGCAATACTTGAAGGTCTTTTAAAAGAAATTGTATCATTCAAATTAAAATAAAATTTCACAGTATGCCAAGACAACGTTTTTACGATCTATCAAAATAACGAAAATAAACAATGGTTTATAAATTAAGTAAGATTAAAAAATTTGAGAGAGGCAAAAATTGATATTAACCGTAAATTACTTTGACCTTTTAATATGACCATAAAAATTGACGTTTCTTACATTCTTAAATGTTAGAGGGATTAATTGCACAAAGATTAAATAAACACCATGCATTCAAATGTATATTTCGAAATGTTCATGTATTACCCCAATTTTGTTTCTTCTATGAGTTGATGAAAGGTAAAATTAGTGAAAGGAAAAATGATTCGAAATAACATATATTATAAAAAGATATACTTGTGTTTCATTACTTTTTGTGTTTGAAAATATGTTTTGCAAACTAATTTCACTGGTGTCACGTAACACAGTAGATATAGGATGCATTATAATAGATGTAAATAACCCTTCACATGTTACTACTTTGCAATCATAGACAGAAATATATTCTGATTTTTCTTTACAATGAACCTTTTCTATTGTATATAAATGTACCAAGGTCTGTCTAGCTTTATGTAAGTGTCGCTGTTAACAGAATCAGCTGCAACAGCAGTCTATTTGTTATACATACGTGTACAACTGGGCGCTTCATCCAGCATTATACTACTTATGTTGTTTCAGGACATTAAGGAAGGACATTAGTTCTTTGTGACGTCTATTTAAGACGTTGAAAAATTTTCCATGAAAGTTTGTAGAAAATGCATAAAAGGTCTGTTAAAGTTTAAGTAATATATAGGAACAATCTTTTCGTAATATATTCAAATTTTATTCATTCATGCTGTTTTTCCTCCATTTAGAGTTTATGATAATATTTTAAATTCTCTACAAGACATTGTAAAAATCATAGAAATACTGTATTGATAATTTCATTGTTTACAATACTTTAAATAGATTCAAAGTTTATACATTTCATACTTCATTTCCTTCAGAGGTTATTACTAGTAATTGATTTTAAAATTCTTTACATGTACATTTAGAAATACTGTGCTAATTACCAATTAGAAAGTGTCTTAGAATTTCTAAAAAAGAAGCATCATGATAAGTTTTTGCCATTATTATTTTTTACAAGTAAATTAAGTCCACTTATTGAAAATTAACATTATTATACAGCTCTTACAAGCTAGGCTTAATAAACGTACAATTATCACCCAGTTGTCCCCGAAGAGTACGTTTTATCATCAGTATCTTTAATACGCTACTTAAATACCGGTAATATCTGACCAGGAAACGTGCTTTTAAAATCATGACTGGACGATATAAGACCCACTCCCAATTCAAACCACGGTTGTAGCGTTTGAATATTCTAGCATATTCTCATATTTTGTAATCATTTAGTATTTATTTAAAAGCACGTTGCAATATCGAAGTAATAAAATAATGATGAACTTATGAATATTTATTACTGATGGCCACCATAACCATCCTAGTGTTGCGTTGCGTGGAGAGGTATTACAAAGACTAAGCAGTGGTGTCCGTGTGTCCGTGGTACACCCCATAGTGCTGCATTGACCTTGTCTATTGGTCTCTTTGAAAATCCTCCCTACATTCTGTGTGTCAATCATTACTTTTCACAGTCTTGAATTTATTTATTTGAAGAAACTTGAAATATATTGATATAAATATTTATTCACTTTTAAAGATTCTGTTGCCTTTATAATTTAAAAAAGAAACAGAAATGTGTATATTTAGAGTTTTTATTTAAGTCCAAAATGTTTTAAAGGTATTACGTAAATAAGCATGAAATGATTTCATTCATCTGCCTACAGTTTTGGTCAACAGTTTGGTCTACAAAACATGATTCAATGTATTTTTTGAATATATATTTAATTTAAATCGCCTACATCTTCAAGCACAACTCTCCTTCTTTCTTGATAAGTGTGAAATGAACAAATTTTAAAAAGATTTTAGTCTGTAAAATTGGCTGCTATCGTTATAACAGGGCATAACGAGGGAAAAGATATGAAAACAACAAAATAATATCTACATTGAATATCATTGAAACCACCAACACTTTGTTTTAGATGGAAGACATCATCATCTATTAACCGTGTTCGATTACTATAAACTCTATAATTGGGATACTTTTTTTTATAGTCGTATACATGTTTTCAAAATATGAATATTTAAATATTTCTGAATGGATATTTAGGGAAAACTTCAGTTTTATCTTAATTGTTTGGTAATATATAACGTTTTATTTTTTTCTCTTGTATTTAATTTTCATTCTTTGTTTTCATCAAAACGTTTTGTTTTCATCAAAACGAATGCGCCACATAACATCATAAGTAATACTATAACCAATATAAAAATAATTCTTCAGAGCAAATTTTCGAATCTCGTTCGGTTTTCAAGCCTCTCTTTTTCACTGAAATGGACAATTCTATATGTCCATATCTTACAAAAGTACAATTTAAAAAAAACAATAGATTTATCAATAGTTATATTTATATAGTATTTCAGTAGACAGAAGGACTTTTAATAATTTCTTAAATCATCATTGTGGTATTTAAAAAGGAAAGTGCCCCCTTAAGCCCCTTATCCACTGAATATTTTCACATCGGTATACGATTGAAAACTGGGTTCTTTTTAAATTGTTGGATTTTATGTTGCTTCTATTTAAATAAATTGTTATGTATTATAAAGTTTAATGCCCATAGCTATTGTCGTTTATGAAATTTCGAACAGGGATTCCAAAGTTCGATTGATCGGATAAAATTTCTTTCTTTTGGGTTTCTTAATTAATCCAAGCAGCTATATTATACTGAACATATCATTATTTACACATGTAAAATATCTTAATTATAACATACTACTGAATTGGATTAAAAATTATCTTAATATTATTTCTGTAAATAAAAACTTTAAGCACTGCATGTGCTAATCAATACTTGTGATTTAACAGCTCTTTGCCTGTTTATGTAGACTTTATTTGGAATCTAGTTCTTAAGAATCACGCTACGAGCCAAGCATTCGAATGAAAACTTGCAAAATCTAACGAGCAATTCGTTATAACAAAAAGGAGAAACGATTTATGTCCAAATCCCTCAAACAAATTAATTCCGTTGTATCATTTTCATGTATTTCTTGTGATTAATATAGAGGTCTAACAGAAAGGGACTAAAAAAGTCAAGTTATAGTGAAAGAGCGGTATTTGTTTAATAAAGGTTATACAAATACTGTGCATTATTACTTTTAAGTCATTTGATATTGAATTCAGAGATTGAATGAACTCCACGATTTCTTACAAGAGAAGAATTTTTTGGGTTGCCTTTACTGATTGTAGCTATTGCTATATACGTAAACTGTACGTAGCGTAACTGTAAACGTAAAACAAGGGAATCTCCATCCAAAATGGTCATTTGTTAAAACGTCATGTCACCCTGTTATATACAGAGTTTGATGTATATTCCTATGCCTATTCCTTTGTAAAAAAAAAAAATTTACATGCACATTTCCGCTTGGAATTGTCATACTACCAATGACGTATTATTAATGTGTTCTAATCCCTAGCGGCTACATGGATGGTTAACTCAATCTATAGAATATACTGTGTCATTAGAAGTTATAGTTTAAGTGCACCATCCTATCACGCCTCTGACTAGATGATGTTAATGGAGTGAAATTCAGTAACTCCAATGATAAAAGCAGACCTTTTTTTTTATTTAAACCAGTCGATATACGAAATATATCCCATATATGTTAATATTAATCTTATTTCATTAATAAGTAAATTCTCCAGAATCTGTTTGAATTTTCTTAAACCCCCTATACATTTTGTAGCTGATCACCGAAGTCCGAACTAGAAATTCTAAATCGTTAATTCCCGATTATTAAATGCGATTTAAATTCAGTATTACATAAAATTACATCATGATGCTTAAAAATACAATGGAAAAAACAAAAAATAAATTTGCAATCCTCCTCCCCAGAAACAAACTTTTTATCGTATTTTTATTAAGTTATTTTAACTTTTCCTCTACCAAATTATGCTCACTTTGATAGTTCCTAGAAATGTATTTCGGAAATTGTACATGTACATGAATTTGTATCCTGGAATCGATATGTGACAAGGGTCAACACTACATCTTTGCTGTCGTTGCTGCAATATGCAGTTTTAAAAAAATACATGTAGTAATAAGGGAGTTAAATTTGATTAGCATACCAAAATCAATCAAATATTTAATGACTTATTTGAAAACAAAAAGTAGACTCCGTTTTACGTGAAATTTGTCTGTCGATAATTGTAAGGAAGAGTGAAAAAAAAATATAACTTCTTATCGAAAAAAAACCATAACCCTGAGAAATATATAATATCGTCATTACTCTATACTAGTAATCTTCCGAGGTACTTACAACTGAGGAATTAGTAACAGTCGGTTTGTTATTAGATGCAGTAAGCTGGCACACTCGTTATATGTACATGTAGTTCAGATCAGTACACGGGCAATCACGGAAGTAGCGTAGATATATGGATGAGGATGACGTGACCTTAGCAGGTCATTAAAAGATACGTCATATCATTAACACAGGTTTTGACTATCGTTTGATAGTTGTCAGCATTCATGGTATAGGTATATACAGTTTTATTTAGAATTCTAAATGTCAACGACGATAATAGTCTTATAGTTTCTTAAGAACTGCAGTACATTGTACTATCCTTTGCTATTTGTGCCAGATTATAAATTTCTTATATTGTAGAGGCTCTTATTATCTATATTTCATCACATTCGACATTGAAACTTAAACGCTTAAAGCAAACTGAAAAATTGCGGCGTGTATAGAATTTAACCTTTTTAAAAATTCAAAATTTGCAATATTTACACAAACCACACTTTTCAAAATTTCTTACAAAGGGTAAAGTAAAAATCATCTTATACAGATCATTAACCAAAGCTTTAAAAAGAACTATGATACGAAAAAAACATGTATTTTGAAGGATTTAAAAAAACAAAGGTTTGGGTTGGTTTTTTGTTTTCGATAGAACGTAAACTTATTATTTCCTGAAAAAGTACGTTACAAAATGTGGTTGCCCAATTTTTGTTCAAAAAGAAAAAAAAATATATGTTAAAAAAAAACCAAGCGTACACTTATTTCTTGTAAAGAATAAAACAATTTTGTTATTTCTATCACAAGAACGACATTTTTAGGTGCATACATTTCAGTGAAGTTATTGTCACTGCGGCATCCCTTCATATTCACTTTTCATAGCTATTTCACTTCTTCCAGTTCAGGTGCTTTTTTTTAAAAAATATTTGAATTTTGTTCTAAAGGGATGGGGTAAGGTACGAGTTGAAGGAAATGCAGGTGAAAAAATATGTTACACAAGATATAACTAGCAGATATTTGGTCACAGAAAAAAATGGGGTTTGTGCTTGGGGGTGGAAGGTGTGTAAAAGCATATTTTGCGGTTAAATATGTATTAAGCGTTTATATGTTAAACAGTTAAAAAAATGATTATGGGTTCTATTTTTAAACATAACCGCTTACCACAAACGCTTTAGGCCCATGGAAAGAGTCGGTGTACCTAAGGTTATGTGGTTCCTAATCGCTATTTGAAACACATCCGAGTTCTAATCTCTCATATTGTTGGTGGTTAATGTTCATTTTTCATGGCGAAATTTCTCAGAATCGAGCAAAATAGTAATAAATCAAGAATAAGGGTTTTTGGCCATGGTTTTTTTAACTTCAACAAAATTGGTGAATATTTGAAATCTTTTCCATTCAATGCAACACATTTCTATACAAGTATGAGATAGTAAAAAAAAATCATATTTATACATGTAATTATATATATATAGTGCAAGACAATTCTATACAAAACTGCATCATGGTCTCTATCATAAATATGTATAGGACTGTTCTACGTCGGTACGACAAAACTAGAATTTGAAAAATTTGAACTCAAGGTCTTTTTTAGAAAAGGAAATTAAAATAATCTTAACCCCTTCCTTAGTATGTATTAATATGTTTTAGATATACGATGTGTATGTACTATTTGATAGAGCTACAAGTTAAATAAGTCATGTTCGCTCCTAGGCCTGTAACATGTGCAAAAATGTTTGCCAGGTATGAATGATAGTGTCAGATTCAACGATACTTTCTACATGTATATAAATGCGTCGTATTATTTTACATTTTAGTTTATCTACTGTTTTGTGGAATTTCTACCTGCAACCAGGGGAGAGGGCGATATAGCGTAAGCTATTTCGTAAGGGGGGTGTCCATTCAAAATAAACCTGCAATTGTTATTACAATGGGTCAGGTAAACTTATGGGTTGATAATATTTGTATCCATAATTTCCATATTCATGTATATTTTGATTTATGCATATCTAAAGCTGAGTTCACGTCCAAGCAGCTTGAACAGCATTTCCCAGGCATTTGATATTGTTGATAGTTGCATAATACTAGTATCCATTTCATTCATTGAAATCATGAAATATTTTGATTGCGATTAGGCATGATACATTTCATATCAAACCTTTAGTTTACAGCGATTTTGACTAAAATGACCCCCCCCCCCCCTTTCCCCTCGTTTCGTTACGTCACATCAGATGAGTGGTCATTTACTACATACGGACCTATCGTAGAACTAGATATGGACTCACTTCCTTTATTTACATGTCTGGCTGCAACCTGACTCATCAAAACTTAGATGACCCACTACCCCCCCCCCCCCCCCCCAAATGCTCAAAATGGAGTTCACCTTTTAACTCTACTCAATTCTTCTATCTGTATACTTTAGAGATATCAAATGATGTTATAAGCTTGTAACCTTGTTTCCGTTGTGTAAAGTACATGTATTTTTTTCCCAAGGCTAACAAAATCACCTGATATACATGTAACGAAATGGCAGTGCTGGTAATAATGGAGAATGGCGGTGGCTACGCTCTTTTAAGGGGATAATTAGAATTATTTCCTGCTACATGAAGCAGTCTCAGGTTTGTTGTTAAACATTTCTATATATAAAATCCATCACACATCAAGGATTTTCGTCCATTTATCATAATGTTACCTAAATCTTGATAGTTACGTAATTCTAGTAGACGGTCGCATGGTGGTCTCGTTCTGAAATAGCCAAATAAAGGCATATTCATCGAGTCAAGGATTCATGCATATTCATTTAAATGTTTCCTTAGAAATTTGTAAATTGTACCCGTTAAATTATTTATTTTCTAGGAAATGTCTAAGTCATACTTGCTGCTTCAATGATTTGAGAAATTATAGATACGTTTGTCTTTGAGAACATTCTTGATGTGCCAAACAGTACGCTCTTCAGTACATGCAATAAGATTTTTAAAGGTTAAGGAAATGTTTGGCGCAAAGTGAGACGTAACTTATGATAGCATTAAGAAAATTATAGAAAAACGTACATCAGCTGAATAAGTGAAAAACAAACGATATAGAATGATATCTACTGACGTGTAATGTAGGAAGAAGACAACACTACACAATGCACTGCACATAGCGGATGTAAATATGACGAAGTTAGCTGGAATTCAGGAATTTTAAATACTTCGTCAATTTCACGGAGTAAAATAATAAATGTCTGATCACTTTTATTGACGTTTACTAATCACTTTCATTGACGGTACAAGTTATACACAGACACACACACACTCTCTCTCGCCACTATAATTATAAGTACTATGTGTTGTTTTACATATTTTGACCAAACTAGCCACATCGATGTATCGCTAGTACGTGACATTTGTGAGGCTTGTTACGCGGAGACCGGTTTATGTGTGGTACGGTGCCTGTCCTTGGCGATAGATCTATCTTTTCTGATAACCTCTACCATTTAACTTTATTTAGTCTGGAAAAAATAGCAAGACAAGCATTTTTTGCGAGTGTGTACGCAAATAGATTACCTATCCCTTCTTTATTGCATACATTCGTCATCTATGTACATCTACTTTAGTATATGTTTTCTTTCTCTTCTACTATTTCGCATTCAAAAATGTATCAAATATTTTTTTTTGGCTGTCATTTGAATTAATTTTGTAATAATCTTATATGTATATTTTATCCTTATTTCATATCATACCTGTTTACAATATATGATATAAATTGAAATAACATAACAAAGAAAAATTACACTAGACAGGAAAACACTCATTAGCACCACACAGAAATTTCAAAATTATGTCAACTGTTTCAGATATCATAATGGAATGAAAAATAAACGACAATCAAATTGTTATTTGTGGGAAGACGAGTGTTCGTGAACTAAGTAAATTGTGATTTATTACAATGAAGGGATGCAAAGTGCCGAAATAGGTTTAAACTGGTGTTGTTGGTTTTTTTCTTGGCCCGGGGGGGGGGGGGGGGCTAATTCATTATGGCTGATTTAAAGGTAGTTAAAATTTCAGTTTACTGATTGAATTTGAACATAAACGAAAGCTAAAAACTAAAAACCTAATTCTGAATTATTATGCATGCCAACGCTTAATTTATACATTTAATAATTCACATTATTAATAACGTTTGTAGAAGCAAATTTATTGAATGTTTGGAAATAAACTGTGAATCTCTGATAAAGTGAAAAATTGTGTATAAATCTCACAACCCTTGACATGTATAGACAGACTCTACTTGGGGTATTAAGAACGTGGGAATGAACCCTTCTTTGAACAGTTTAACATACCGATAAATACTCAAGATACATAGACGGTACCCGTTATAATTGAAAACATTTTCTCTGTAGGACGAGGGAAGAATAGTTCACGTGTAGAGATAAATTTTAAACATTTTACGAGGTCCAAATGATGGTACTACGAGAGCTTAAAAAAATAAAAATATTTAAATTTCAAAAGCTAATAATTTAAAATAACCGCTAGGTTTTCATTTATTCTGGGTTTTTTTATTTCATTCATGTGTGTGTATTTTTGAGTGTTTGTGTGTTTGTTTAATATTGTTCTTCTTTTTTCTCTTGTAATACACGAATGCATTTCGATAATTCTCTAAAAACTCAATTTATGCATATAATTTTTTTACACAGCTATATTTAGCTAGTTGATTTTTTACAACAAATTATACTTGAAGGGTGTTAAGATAAATAGATAAAATAGCTTTTTGTTGTTTTAATGAAGAAAAATGAAATTTCTGTCCAGAAAAGATGACATAAAACTTTGAAAGAAGTAATTATAATAATGCAATATTGCAAAAACGAATTTTAATTAAATTGACAATTTTGCAATTTTACAACCTGACTATTTTTCAAGGTAATAATAATGATGATATCTATATCCGATAATTTTCTCTTCGATATAGCAGTTTTGTTTTTTGTTTTTGTGTTCATATCTGTTCCCCTGTATTGTAATTATATTTACAATACTCCATTTAATTAAATGAAAAAGATAAAAATGTGAAATTTTTTTTTTTAAATTATCAGAGTCCATATTCATCAGATATTACCAATCCAAGGTAAAATGAAATTCAGAAACATTTCTTAGCAGACTTACTTAAGGTTTCGATATTATGTCTTTCTGTCTTTCAAAAATACATACATATACTGTATACTTTTATTTATTTTTTATTTAATCCAAAAAAAATATATGCATTTCTACATGCAAAATATGAATCTTTACAACAAAACGTTTTTGTAGTTTGTATAAACTGAAATCAGTGATTTAAAAAGAAGATAAGTTTATAAATATGTATGTATAAGTATACAAATATTTTTTTTTAATGAGAAAAGGCATTACATTTATAATAATCAAGTAGTTTATTTTACACGAATATATTTCTTACGATCTTGTTCATTGAAAAGTCCAGGAAAAGATGAAACAATAAATAAAAAGATACATTTGGAATAACAGAGATTGGATCACTAAGATTGTTTGATATTTTTCGTTGATTTTTGATTGAGATTGTTTCTCTGAGTTTGCTTCCATTCATTATTGAGTCTGTTTTACATGACCCCTTTTAGGTTTTCCATACAACAAATGCGAGTTTGAATATAGTTTTATCGATTTTTTAAGGTATAGGATGTAAATAACTAGAATATATAGTTCTCTGCTCAAAAAAAAAAAAAAAAAAAAAAAATACACATCGCTATCCTAGCTATCGATTATTGTATGGAACATTCAAAGAGGCATAATCCGAACGCTCTTAACTCTCTCTCTCTCTCTCTCTCTCTCTCTCTCTCTCTCTCTCTCTCTCTCTCTCTCTCTCTCTCTCTCATTGTTCTGGAAATTGAATCTGATTATCCTGTTATTGAACTAAAAACAATGAATCTTATATTTTACACAATTAATTGAAAATGTTAGTTCCAGATAAGAGCAGGCACTGGTGCCTGTGCAGTAATATTACGGGAGCCGCCACTCTTTCTGGTCGAGTGATAGGCATTTATATGGTTCATTTAGTATTAGTCAACTGTTCATGTTTGAAAATAAAACACGGCTTAAGATTCGCACACATCCTTAAGTATCGATGAGAATGGGTATGGATTGTGGCGAGGAGTGGCCAAGTATGTGCAACTTTTCAGAAACCATTTTAACTGCCAAAGGAAAAAAATCCAAAGCTCTTTTTGTTTTCAAAATCGTGAAATAAGACCTAGAAAATTAGTTCCTTGTGATCGCTTTTATAAAACAGGCATCGACTGTTCTTGCAATAGTCACAGAAAAGTCTTATAATGATTTCAAATCAAAATTGTTTGATTTTTTGCTTAAAAGAATGTCAAGGTTTCATGAGTTGAATTATTTATTTAAACTTTCTTTTATATATGTGAATGATTATTTCTTGGAAAAAAGAAACCAAATTATCTACTTCAGTACATTCTGTGGGTTTTTGCGATTGGGGAATTTGTGTACATATGTTATAGACAGAACGTTGTTAAAAATATAGTATAGGTAAATATCTTTTTTTACCGTGTGGCCTATTACTGTAGTCATTAACTTTTAATGAAAATTCAAAATGAGTATATCAAGTGAATTTTGTGATAAATATGTAAAAATATATAACATCTCTAAAATGGAATACGACATTTCATTGAAAATTGCTTGTATGTATTGCTTGCTATATAGAAGAATAATATTTAGAACGTTCTATATTTTTCCTCTAACAGAGATGAGACAGAAAAAATAGATCGAATCTAATTTGGGTTTTTTTACAGACAGAAAAATATCGGTACTTTGTGTATTAAAATTCTACGGACACGAATGTTCTGTTGTACTATTTGTTTTTTATTTCAGTCGCTTTTTTTTTAAAGGAAACCTATTCGAATGCATAATCAATAAATAATAATGCTTTTGAAAAGGATTTTTCATTTATCATTTATATAAAAAATATCCAGGGTAAATATCTATAAAACTAATGCCGCGCAAACTTAAGTAAACTCACACTTTGTTTGAAAATGTGTAAAACAGAAAATTGAGTGAATAGAAAATCAGAAACATTGATCTAACATTTGGAAATATTTTATAATAAAGACAAGTAAAACAATTTTTTTCTATCATAAATCTCTGTTTTTAAATAAATCTGTTTCATTTTTTGTTAGATTTCCTGGGTAAAAAAGATGACGCTTCAAAAAAGAAAGCTCTTTGTTGATTCCCATACATAAAGAAAAAAAATCTTCTTTCTTTATAATTATATCCATTGGTTGGTATAAATTATAGAGAATTTCAAATATATAAAAATATTTATCACTAGACAAAACGAAAAATAAAATACGAAAAAATTGAACACCCAGGATAAAAATTAGTATATAAAGACCATATGCCTTTAAAAATAAAATGAACGAAAAATTTATATGATGTGTGTTGAATTAATATATTTTTCTATGTTTTTCTGTTTGTTTTTTTTTTTCTTCTAAATATATTATTAACACTGGCATTTTTATTAAAGGTGTCATTTACAAGGCACGGGACAATTTGAACATACAACTTTTAGATAAAATAAACATCATAATCATAAACGGAACCATCTAGATCTCATTTACAAGTGTGTCAATTGTTTGGATAATTTCAAATAAAAAGAAATCACTATTTTTCTTTTCTGTATGCATGAGAAAACTAGAAACCTAGTCACAAATCAGGGAACACTCGTAAGTAGGTTTCTGCAAACTTTCAAAATCAAATTTTCTACATGAACTATTTTCACTTTATATTTAGATATCAAATGCAATATTAACCGCATTCAAATTATTTCCCATCAAGACACCTAAATATTGGTTTAGTTATGATGAATTAAATTCATTTTTTAAAATATATATATATTTCTAAAAACTGATATCATCTAACGATATTTCAAACCAAAAATGATATGTTTGTTTCTTTTGTTTGTTTGTTTTGGTTTTTTTTTCTCCAAAATATAAACATTCAAACATTACTACTGAATCAAACATTTATTTTGGGGGATGAATTTTTACATTATATTCTCTTTAAAATAAGTCAATTTAGGGTAGAAGATGAGGGCTTTCAAATTTTGTTGTGAATCCAATTGGAGAAGGATTTGTGGTTTGATTCTAATTGACTCGTTTGCTTATCTTCAAGATATGCCACTGAAAAAGTCGTTAATATGTGTGAAATTCCCGATACATCCGACTGCTTTTTATTAGATGCTAAGTTTGTGGGTAGGATCAAATCTATTAAAGAATTTGAGGTTGACCGCATCTGAAGAACTTTTGTTAGGTAAAGCTGCATTGGGGAGATAAGACTAATGAAGACCTTCTACAGAACTCAGAGTTAAGTTAATTCAGATTTCATTCCGAAGAGAAGAAAAGACTCGTAAAAAAACTATGCACAGTGTAACTATTGTAACAATGTAAATACATGTATGTAACTTATTCATCTCTATCTTCTTTTTATATTTGAATTTTTATAAACCATGTTCGTTATTACAACAGGGGAAACCCTGAGTGTCCCTGGATAATTTTGGAGGGAAACCTTCGTCACATGATGGCGCGCTTTTCATAGAGCACACAGTGTAATATGCACAGAAGAATAATGTGTTTATATATAAACATGGATCTAGGGCATTAAATCTTTGGCGCGTCGGTCTAGAGAGTGCAGTTAACTTACCTTCTATATCTACCAGACGTATCTGAATGGGGTCATTGCCCCTGTGCGTTTCTATATTTATATATTTCATTTTAATTTACAGAAACCAGACAAGGCATACAACATGAACACAAAAGACTGGATGGTTTCTCATTGTATTATTTTCTTTTCTTGTACCCCCTCCCCCTTTTGCCGAATACAAAGAACACGATTTGGCGGTGATTTTTCTAATTCTAATCGAATTCTTTCTTCGTCGAAAGACGACATGAACATGTTAGCGACTAGGGTTGTACAGTATTAACATGTACATGTAATGGGATTTGCGGTTAGGGATATTACAGTAATTTACGGAATTCCGTTTTCGATGACGTGGAAATAGAAAGAAAAATCGTCAAACAATTGAAACAAATGAAAGAGGTATAACTCTACTGAGCTTGATGGCATCCCAGAGAGAGAGAGAGAGAGAGAGAGAGAGAGAGAGAGAGAGAGAGAGAGAGAGAGAGAGATGCTTTTTTTGGAAATGACATTTTAAGAAATTCTGAAACAATGGCCCCTTTTTTTAAACCTGCATGTATGATAAAAATCATATGCATGTGATAGAGATTTTATATAACTGAGTAAACAAGGGAAAATAATTATTAATAAATATAATTCAAAATGAGGTCGATAATTTGTCGGTGATCATGGTCTAAACTCAAAACAAAAACCTATCAACTCCATTTTTCTCAGTTATAATCCTAAGAAAATAAAATACCTACCAAAAATAATGTAATATTGATTTGTCCTCTTTGCTTTTAGTTCTGAGAGAAATTTGATTAAATATTGACTTATATTCAATTTCATATCTTAAATTTATGTCTTTTTATCAAAGGACATACAGTAGGAATAAATACTTTACTGAGGAAGTTATTGTCAAGAGGAATTACTATTTTTATCTTGTTTCACGCTTATTCATAAAGCGTTTCAATACATTTTTTTTCATTTTCTTTCTTTTTCCTACCTAGGAGGTTGAACTGATTTCAAATAAAAACTAAAAAATCCATATGCATGTACTAAACTTAAAACAAAAATATTGATTTCATTTCCCCCCAAAATATTTAGACAATATTTCAAATTAAAGGTAACATTCTCATTTTTTCCCTATATATACTTATGAATGAATCCATTTATTGTAGAAACATAAATAGGCAAACATTTGAAAGTCATTTTACTTCTGATTCAGCTTGAAATGAGATTTAAAAAAGACACAGTTTTGTTATTTTGATACACATGTACGTTTGTAAAATTCTATCATGTGATGGCTAACCTAATATATTTTGGAGTGATTTTTTTTAATACTAAAATCCGATGTCTGTTTATTCTAAAAATAATAAATGAATAACTTACTGAATTGGTTTGGGAGTTTACATGAAAAAGGTTTGGTATCATCATTCGCTTATTTACACCTTATCGAATAAATTTTGTAAAAATGGCGACAATCAAAATAGAAATTCCTCATAACCCTTTCGTAAAAAAATTCAAATGTGTTTTTATAAAAATGTGTATAAATAATTAAATGAATCTATTTAGAGTTTTAGATTTATGTATTTGGATCCAAATAAATCATTAAGATTTATTAATTTTTTTTTATATGCTTACTTAGCCACGTCCGTTTATTTTTCCAAGAATTGGCCCCGGAAAGATGCACAGTTTTTTTTTAGATATACAAAATTATTTCAAATTCAAGAAAGGCAGAAATGCTTCCAAGGAAAAATTCCACATTTGTTTCAAATTGATAAATCATGGCCTAGATTATATAGAAAGATTTTTCAACATTTGTCAAAAAAAAATATTTGATTCAGGGTTCAAATTTTCGATAAATGACCCACCGGTGGAAAAAGCTTTATTACCCATACTTATCAAAAATCTAAATATCATTCTAAATGAATATTTTCATCAATTTAAATCTTAAAAAAAATATTTTATGCATTATTTCATCTTGATAATTTGACGAAGAAATATTTAATACACAGATGAGTGTAAAATGTAACATAATTTGGGTTCCATTTATTTGAATTTACTATATCATGGTAGATACGCAAATTTCAAGATGAACAAAGGTTTATAGATCTTAAACTTAATATTCTTAATTATAAGTAAACTAGGGTATATTGTATATACGTTTAGTGAAGTTAAATTCAATAGTCAAACATTTAGAAATAACTGGGCATTTGATGTAGATTAAATATTTGTATTTTTATCATTTTATTTTACTTCTTTTATGTTTGTATTTTCATTTTGTCTCAAAATATTTTTAGGTCCATTTCGTATTCTTAAATTCTTGTTTGACATTGTATGGTAAAAAAATCGTCTACATCAAGAACAAAAAAACTGAAGAAATTGGTTTGAATTAAAACTGCGGGATCATATAAGTTTTATATTTTGAAGATAAAATGTTCATACTTTTACCTAAATTAACCTCATGGATAAGATATCGAATTCAGACACCATTTGGTCAAAAAAATTAACCGACTCTTAAATGTCTGACTACTTCTTTATCCTTTTAAAATCATATCTGTGTCTTAACTATTTTTTTTTTTTGGCTTTTTTAAAAATAGTTTATTATTGTTTTTCTTAATCCTTAAATATTAAACATATTGATAATTGGAAACCTGTATTAAAATTCGTTATAATAATTGTGAAAAATGTGGGCTTTTTAATAGAGTAAAGATATCCTAATTGCATTGCGTTGTAAATCTTCTAATAAATAGTTCAACCTATCATATATAGATATCTGACATTGAATAATTCAAAATTTAAAAAAAAAAAATTGAAATCAAATAAAAACGTATATAAAAGAAACTTTAGCATGTTTTCTATATTTAAATCAACAAAACTGGTTAAATTGGATAGATAGTTATAGACACATGATCATGAGACCAATTATTTATTTACTTATTAGAAAAATTGTCCATGAAATATAAAGTCTCCCATTTCAAAAAAATTCACAATAAACAGGGTAACTTTTGGCGCTCTTCTTCGCTTATCTTTTTGGCTTTAATTGAAATCTCAGACAGGGCGGGTCCCAACAGTAAAGGTTTCCAACAAATATAGATGGCATATGTTTAGTCGGTTGCTAATAGTTACGAAATCTATGCCAATGGGGTTAGGATACGCATGCATGTTTCTTTCAACAAAAGATAATAACCCTAAAAATATAATTTATTCAAGACCTCCATTCATCCTCAAAAAAAGGGGGGGGGGGGGGGGGGGGAAGGGGAAAGGTGTTTTTTTCTATCGCTAGTATTTCATGTTTTCCTTGTAATTAGCTGCTTATTGATTTTTTTTCATAAAGTTGTATACTTAATAATTCCACGATAAGAGCAAAAATATACAACACATATTTGATTTCATAGATTAGTCAAGGGAATAGAATTCTACTATTTTGTTCAGCTATTCTTTTATAGAGAGTAGGAAGTAATGTCATTTTCTGATCATTGTTTGGCATTAAGTGCGAACTAGACAAATTCTTTCAGGCTTAGATTTAAACTAATATTCCCCGATTTTATATCTCACAAAATCTCGTACAGCTTCATATTGGTATAATCACCTGCAGTACCTAACCTTATTTTGAGAAACAGAAACACTTACAACAAAGAAACTAAATCAAACTACCAATTATGTTACATATGTAACTCAAAAAAAAAAATGAATTAAAATATCGGATTAGAATTTTAGAAGCTTTTATGTGTTTACAATGAAAAGGGTGTGAAAAATTTGATGAAACTAAAAAAATCTAAATTTGAGATGCTTGAATTCCATGTTAGATTTTAGTTTTCCTTTGAGCACTAAATGAAATATTGTGAGCGATGATGCCCGCTGGCAAGCTTATATTATATCAGTCGCACCTGTCAATCTTAATTTCAATTTTTATCTGTTGTTCACTGATAAAAATGTTTCTTGGATGTCTTAAATTTTCTACATTCAATATATTTTTCTGAAAAAAGTAAGACTTTCAACTGCTAGTGCTTTAGAAAAATCCAATGAAATATTTTTCGTGGATTACGCCTATTCAGTGCGCTAGTTTTAACCAATCATCTTATCGCTTACTTCAGTAAACCGTGCCCTCTCTTTATGTCGTCAGCAGTACAGTAGGGAGAATAAAGAATTCGTCTGCCCCTCCGAAGGAAGGTCAATCTTTGGTTCTTGGCGTTTTGAATAATCACGGGAGTTATGTTTCGTGATTTTTTTTCAAATCCTTAAATTGAATGGATATAGTGCCATTTATTTTATGGAACCATCTGGTGAAAAACTGTCAAACCTTCGAAAACCTGGCCGTATTGCCGAGAATCCTGTGGTATGCCTGGCAGGCCATACCGCCCTCGCCAAGAGGGCATTTCAGGTCGACGTGCTATATCGAGTTAACACCGACTGATGTTCGCGGTGACCAGGTCATGGGATCATTTGAGGTGAGCATTCCCTTTTTATTCGTAGAGAACCGAAATATCTCCATTTGAATTTGTTAGAATGATTTGAACGCCTTTTGTACGATCAATAGTTACTCCATGAATATCACAAATATTCTAACACTATATAGCAGATGATAACAAGCCTTTAAATTCTCAGAAAACATCCCCAAATCGGAACAAAAGCGAACATCCAGCGTCTATATAATTGTCGACAAAATAAACTTCCCGACTAGTGATTTCATAAATGGATGTCGTTCACTTAGTCCATTTCCGTGCATGAAAATCTGCAGTGTGCATCAAACTCGATTTATAAACAAATTGCGTAATAGTGGAGTTGTGTAAGTTGCCTATATGCACCGGCGCAGTGTGTATTCCTGCACCAGCGAACGCTTAAACCTGCAGAAACATGCTCTACTTATCATTCAAAAATCGCAGTTGCACAAACATAGAATAGCTATAAATAACTTGGTATAAATCAGTATGGAGTTACGTAATTAACATGCGAATAAGGGTAATCTTTTCTTTATTGATATTATAGCAGAAATGATTGTTAATTCATGCGGAGCCGTAAGCGTGTGTAAGGTTTTTGACACTTTCCCGCCCATTCTACCGCCGTCTATAATGCCGAGCTGGATGAGAACTATTTATTGCGCGGAAATGTGCTGATGTAAGGTGACGGAAATTACAATGTCGGTAGATTCATACGACGAACATGCAACCATTTAAAAAAAAAAAAAGTTTAATGGAATCCAATGCATGTAGCAGGTACATGGGGTCTATTTCTAAAGATTAAAGGAGGGGTGGGGGTGTTGCATAATTATCTAAAGTACAGATAAACATGTTTCCACAGTTTCAAGCGTGGCAAAATTTGAACTTAGATTTTTTTGTTAGTTGATACAACAAGCCCAGTACATGTTATATAATTTATTTAATTGGTATTTTAATGTGAAACTATGCAATCTATTTATTTAATCAGTTGTGTCACAGTGTGTTTATTTTACATATTTCAGAAACCAGACTGTATACTTGATTTAATGTATAGTAGCATAGCTTAATTGTTTTTAAAGTTCAATTGTTAACATGTTAATAGTTATTTCATGTTTGAGGGTAAGTTTAAAGTACAGTATGATTGTATAAGTTAAAGTACAGTATATACAAGTTAAGGTACAATACATGTAAGTTAAAGAACAGTACATATAAGTTACAGTACAGTATGTATAAGATTAAGTAAAGTATGTAAAAGTTAAAGTACAGTATTTATAAGTTAAAGTACAGTATGTATAAGTTAAAGTACAGTATACATAAGCAATCACCTTTTGGAAACACAGTAACCTTTTCAACCTTGATGTTTGGGATGATTTAAATAATTAGATGTAGTTTATTGCCCTATTTTTATCGCAGGAATCTCTGTATTTTAGCTCACCTGAACTTAATGTTCAACTGTAGAAGAATTAGGATATTGCCAAGTACTTTTTAAATCAGTTGAAATAGAATTGAAGGCATATCTGGATTCTGTACATCAAGACATTGATTTTTGTTGTCAATCAATTTTTTATTATTTCCTGGGTATTTTAAATTCACATCCTCCAAAAATAGTTAAGTTATTATATATTTATTGTTTTTAAAAATGGATCTATGAGATAACTTCTTATCTAACCTTAAAATGAATGAAAATAACGTTAACCCCCAAAATCTTTCTGATTTCTCAGCATTTTGGGTGCACAGAGATTAAAATTGAAACTCATTCCCTCTAGTCCATAGGGGGAACTAAAAACTTTTGTAACAGCTTAAAATTTGTTCGATAAGAGACGAGAATTTTGCTGTCTTCATAAGAACAGTGATCCAAGTGATTGCTTTTATTCTCACCCATTGGTATAAGAATAAAATGAATAAAAGTGCAGTCAGAGAACAACATACATTGCCATTTTGACCAGAATATATGTACATAGATAAGATTATTACAGAAACTATATGGCTCAATATACTTTTTTCACATTGTAAATTGTTTTTTTTTTTAGACATATAACATTTTTTTTGATCTATCCAAAAAAAATTACTTTAAGGAAGAAACAAATTCAATTTTTTTTCTAATTTCAATTATTTATGTGTTTTGTTTTTTGTTTTTTTTTATAAATTTGGACCATAATGTGAATGAAAAATGTGCATGTAAAATGTAGTATGTATTACAATGTCTGAAAACAAAAAGAATGTCTTAGGCTCCTGAAGTTGAACAGAATTTCTTGTACATGCACAAGAGAAGGAAAAGAAATTCTTTCTTTTACAAGTACAGTAAAACTTGTTTCGTACAAACACTGATGTATAGTGAAACCTCTGATGTAGTGAAGCTTTGTGGGGTTCCTAGTAAAATGGTTAATAAACCTTTGTAAAATTTTATTGTTATAATGAACTCAGTTATGACGAACATACAGATATATTATATGGAACTAATTTTGAGCTTATAAATGAATTATTTTCAAATATTTTTTTCAATTTACATTCTGATTTTTAAAATTTTTCTCAAAATATATTTTTATTTAATGTCTAAGTAGATGCAAACAAATTTGCCATCCTTATTATTATGAAATTCATTTTATGGTTATAACGAACTACCAATATATGGAAGTACACCCAGTGGTCCCTAGGACTTCACTATAACTGATGTGCAAGTAGAAGTCATTTCGGGCTACTGAAAGTTGAAAGGTAAAGTTGAAAGGTAACTTACTGGTAATAGCCAAATCAAATTAGATATTTAATTTTACAGGTCAATTTCAATGAATAGTTTCACAAAATATAATACAGCAAGTTGATTTTTTTGTTTAGCTTGGCATTGATGCTTAGTGAGTGATGTTCGATACAATGGGTTTCTTGTATCTAGTCAACTTTTGGCTGGTGTCTAAACTCAAGAAAAGGAGAAACAAGCAGATATATTATGAAAATGTTTGGCAGGACTGGAAATCAAATCTGTGACCTTATTATTTCTAGAACTTCCTGTAAGTAACCTTGGCTGATATATATACAGTGGGTATTCAAACTACTACTCTCTTCCCTTCCCTCTTTCATTCTCCAAGACAGCACAACCCAGGTTCTATACCCAAGCAGGACTTTCATCCGTTACAGCAATTTTAGGTGCTGTTCATGACACCAAATGTTACAGTAAAGCCAATGGTTAGATTGGGAATCAAAGGCACAACACCTTGTCAAGGGGCTTTACCAATGAGCTGTCCAGGCCCATATAAACATTCCTATTTCATTTCTTAACCCTTATCCTTAAATAGTCTTAACCCCTGAAGACCCATCACCAGTGTTTTTTGTCAGGAGCTAACAATCAGACCAGGGATGGTTACGGGACTACTTTATTTCTAGTCAGGAGCTCTACCACTGAGCTATGCAGGCCACAGTCAGTACAGCCCAATTAGTACAAATTGTTAAGAACTTTGTGCCCTTTAGCTGTGTTTTGTGATGTAAGTGACTAGAACTAATGAATTTTTCCCTTGTGGTACTGAAGACAAGACCAAGTGAGGCAACCAAATCATGACTGTAATCAAATTTGTTGATAATAATACAACAGCATATAGAATATGGCAATCCTTCCAGACTGATATACATTTAACATGTACTGAACAGGTCACATCCCTGTACAACAGAATCAACACATTGAGACTTTTTTTTTGGATGTATGGGATTGTACTAATCAGTTTATTGAAGCTTGAAGTCTATAAATATCTTACGTCAAAACAAATCTCACTGAGTAGGGTATACCTCCTTTGATATTTATGAAGAGTCAAGACCATTTTTTGTATTAACTGCCACCAAGTGATTACATTTGAATAGGTGATGTCACCTATTAACCTTTTGTTTTGGTGATATTATTTCAATAGGTGATATATATATATACCTATTCAAATTTTAAAATATTCTTTAATTAGATGGTTGGTATCACATGTAGGAAATAGTGACAAAATCAGTTAGAAGAAGGAGCAGTAAATGTTTTTCATTGAATTTCGATTGAAGACAGACATCACTAAATCTTGAAAAGGTGATATCATCAATTCATATATAGCTAATATATCATGCACTTATTCAGACCACAGGATATCATCTATTCAAATGCATAGGCAATTTATACTAAATGACAAAAAATACCAAATGGCACCTTTGATATAGAAATTGCTGAAGTCTTTATTTTATTTTTACCTAATCAGTTATTGAATTTCTGATGCTTTGAAAATTTTCTTATCAAAATCTTTTGTTTGTAAAAACATTTAGGAATGCATCAACAAAATCCTGAATTATCCAATGAGTAATACATGTAATTATTGGATAATTATATATGCATTTTGTTTATGTATATAGGAAAAACATGTATTCCATTGTCAGATTTTGAAATTGTACTGCCTTGTTCTATTGATCTTCTCCCCCTCCTACCCCCCCCCCCCCCCCCCCAAAAAAAAAGAGAAGAAGATAAGAGAGAAAATAAGATTGGACTAGAAGGTGTAAATTTATGTAAAAGTGTAAGACTGTTTGAGAGATAAGGTTGTAGGCAATGGAATTAGAAATGATCGAATATACACATGTAGTTACTACTGAACTATAAACTACAGATGGAATAATTCAGCTGAATCAAAGAGAGAGAAAGGGATGGAGAAAGGATTAAAGTGGCTTTGTTTGATGTTGAAGTAAATCAGGACAACAAACACTTTGACAGGGTTATCAGTCATGTAAGGTTGTCTGAATGGAGAGGGGCAAAAAATCCACAACATCTCCTTACAACTATTGAAGAATCAATACACCACAGAATGGGGCTGCAGCTTGAGAAAAAGATATGTTACTTCTAATTAGGTCATTCTAACAAAGTAGCAGGAAGGAATATTACTCTCTTCTTTGCGCTTTGCATGAAACGGTTTATACTGCTAAGAGTATAGATCAATAAGAATGGCAAGGTCTCTGGATGTGGTGGTAGCTTCCACGTACTTGTCATCAGCCTCTCTTCCTGCAGATTATGTGGGCATGCAGCTTGTAGATTAATAAGGCCACTGATACACAGTAGAATTATTCATGCACATACCTTTGGTGTGATAGATTTCTGTGGGCAAACTCTGTGAAGATTTGATTCATTATCATTCATGTATGGGTCGATCATCTAGAATTTTATATGTGCCAATAAGTTGACCTTATATGAAGTACACTCGGATGAAGAAGAGTCTCAGTTGAAATCTTGTTATTCATCATAAATCACAAAGAGTAATTTTTGAACATTCAAACTAAAACATTGTAAAGTATAGAAAGTTGAAAAGAAAATATGTTTTAATTGTTTCTGTAACATCCTGAATGATGCAGTTATGATTAATCCCCTGCAGTTTGTCATTAACTTTTGCTAGTATTTCAACTAGATGCTAATTGACTTACAGTACAAGCATGAAAATCATTTGGAATGAATTGATTTATGCACTACATTGGATCATTAGTAATTGAAAACAGATTTGCAATAACAATTTCTTTTGTTAAAAATGAATTCCAAATAAATTAATGACTTTATCTTCTACTTTCTACCAACAACTTATTGACTCACTCTGAGACCCCAGTTACAAATGTACAGTCCTCAAAGACAGCAACAAGAAAAAATGTATATCCCTTGTTATGCATCGATCAAGAAATTAAAGTTGTCTTCTTTGAAGACAATAATTAATTTGTTTCTGTACATCTTCATAGGTATAATGTCTTATTACCATAGCAGTTAACAATAAAGAGTTTAATTGGGTAATGAGTTCAAATTGCAACCTAAGCCAAATTTCTTTTGTACCCCAACCCATATTTCTTTTTTTAGCTTACCTGAGCTTTTCTGAACATTTTTTGGCTGGTGTCAGCCTGTAAACTTTTTAAATTTTGGACTTCGAACCACTGATCCAATTTCAACCAAACTTGAGAGGAGGAGAGTTGTTGAATTTTTACTTTGGAATCTGCTCAAAGACCCTTTGATCAGAAAAGCATTTTCAGGTAGTGTAGTGATTTAAATCAATAAAAATTGGTCAAATATATTCATTTTCTTCCCTTTCTTTGAATGGGTAATATAAATCACAGCTTTGAATAAGCAATATCTTTTTGTCAGTTATTAGTATTGGATGGATAAATCTATGATAAAAATATTTTGTTTGTTTAAGCCTGTGCTCGAAGTTTTTGAAAGAAATTAAATCCCCATGAATAAGTAAAAAACCAACAAAATTGGCCCCCATGAATTTAAATGATTTCACAGCAGTTCTTTGAAGATCTTATTTAACAAGATTGATCTGTCACATTTTGTTATTATTTATTGTTTTTTTGTTTGTTTTTTTACATTTTTGTTTTCTTTGATACATTGAAGCCTAAAATAATAAGATTGGTCGGTTGATGCATCTTGGATCTTGGGATATGATGTCTGAACAAATCGCCTTCTTTTTATGTATTGTTTATTGTCAAATTATGAAATATATGAGAAGTTTTGTGAGTTATACAATTTTTCAAAGAGTTTCTTATTTAAAAATTTTGAAAGAGGATGATACAAGAAATGTTGTAACAGTCCTGGTGAGCGATGAGGCCCATGGGCATCTTGCTATTATTTAGACCTATATACAGACCCAATTCTGTAAGAATTTATTAAAATCTGTAATTCACTTAATAACAAGGGTTTTATCTTAGTTATGCACTAAATAAGCTAGGTTATATCAAACCAATCTCAAATGGTAAAAATATGATTGAGAACATGATTAGTTATGGTTATCTTATATATTGAATAAAAACTGAAAGGATTAACAGAGTCTGTATCAATAAACATTTTTTTTAAATGAAATTTGATCAAAATCAAAATGGGTCGTTTAAAGGGAGTCTGATTTTCTTGTATAGACTGTACAATTCTTATTTCTTTTGTATGACAAGCAACCAAATTTAAAAAAAAAAAACTTTTTTAGCTCACCTTAACTTTTTGTCAGTTCCCATCTGTAAACTTTTCACATATTTTACTAAATTTTACTCCAGCAACACAATTTTACAGCTGCATCCTCAGGTTGTGTAGATTTAAGTTTGTTTCAACTATGATCCTTGGAGGGTAGGGTGGGGCCACAATGAGGAGGAATGATTGGTTAATTTTTTTCATGGGAATAAGAAGAGAAAAATCTTATAAGCAGAAACAATAAAAGGGGCTTGATGTTTATGTGTGGAGAAAATTTTGAAATTCTTATCTACTCATATCAAATCAATAAAACAAAATCCATTAAGTGACCAATTAGGGGCCCTCAAGGGACAACAGGGTAATTGAACAACCATGTTAATAAACAATATGCACAATAAACACATATACAAAAGAGAAAGAGTTGTATGATTGAAAGGAGAAAGACATTGACATTTGTATGTACATACATGTATCTTTATCTATATATGCTTAATATGTTTATTGATATATTACACTTGTGGAGCTCCAAAACGGTGAAAATGTGTATTTTTGCAATGTGTATCGTCTGATCCTCTGAAATTGCTGATTAACTGCATTCCACTTCAGTCTTTAAGATTCTGTAGTGAGCATCTGGGCTAGGGTTTGTTCGTCATCAAAAGCAATTAAGATTTTTGTCTTACCAAGATGGCCAGGTGGTCAGCGCACTAGCTGCTTACTGCTTGGAAAGTGGGTTTCAAAGATCATGAGTTCAAACCCCACCCAGGGCAGAGGTGTGAGCCCCAGTAAGGTGAAATTCTCTGTGCTTTATGTCTTTAACACTCATATATATACATTGTACAAAATTGTCCAGATATTTTGTATTTGACAGCAATTGCTGATTTGATTGAAGTTCATGCAATTTATGCTCAGATGAGCAATATGACCCCTAGGCCTCTTCTTTTGAAGTTTCAAGTCATTACAGGTGTTAATATTATGCCAGCAGATTTCCCTGAATGTTCACTACTATAACACAGTTTGCCTTATACCAAAGATTTTAAGAGAGCAACTGGACTTTGAGATAGGCAGCATGTGTTTTAGCATGTTCAAGACTGTGAATCTACTTCAATTTTAGTGGGATATTCCTGATTTCTGTGTTTGATATGTATATACTGGGTCTTTTTTGGTTTTTTATAAAATCATTTTGAGATATCAATGGTGTTTGATAGCTAGATTGGTGTTTGTGATACCAAAGTTTTACTGTATATAGAAAAATATAGATCAAATTTCAAATAAATTTAACATTTTGGTATTCAAAAAGTTAGACAGAAACTGTCAAGTACTATATATGTAAGGACAAATAAGGAATATATCAGATTTTGTTTTATCCAAGAACCAGAAAAGCACAACACATTGCAGTAGCTGATCGGCCTGGGTAGCTCAGTAGTAGAGCTCCTGACAAGAGTTGCAGGGGTCGCAGGTTTGATTCCAGGTCCAGCCATATGTTTGCATTGTGTTTATATGCTCATTCCTCCTTTTCTACTTCAATTGATGTCATGACCTGCCCCTGGAACTGACAGTTAAATCCTACCAAGGGAATAACCTGGGGTGTTCTTTGAGGGCAAAGATCATGCATGCATTTAAGGAGAAATGAATGTAGTAGTTGGGGCTATATGGATTCTCGATATCGGTCTGGGTAGCTCAGACGTGGTAGAGCTCCTGACTAGAGTTTCAGGGATCCTGGGTTAGATTCCCTGTCCATCCATGTTTTCATAAGTGTATTTATCCTCTTTTCCTACTATAAAATACTAAATACAGTATGGTATATCTTTTTTCATTGTAGATTTCATTGGAAGACTACTGTAGGATAAAGATAGAAGATTTTCATGTGAGTGTTATTTCTGTATCATAAATTGAGAACATTTAGTCTGTAGTAGACTGTAAGCTCCCAATTAAGTTTCTCTACATCTAACCTATATAAGCTATAGTGGCAGGTCATTGCCCTGAATTAGATTTTATGCATCACTGAAGCGAACACTTGGCCTTGACTTTCACTGTCAGTCTGCCACTTTACAGTGTTTGCTCATTGTAACAGAGATACTTTTAGCTGTGTATTGTTCTTCCCAGTCTATGGTCCAAGCAAAGAACATGTATCTATCAAAATCAAAATGAGCTTCAAAATAACACTTTTGCAAGGTGACTCCACATTTGTTGTGTATTTATATGTCAATTAGGATTTTTAAAAAATCAATTTGTGTAACTAAGGAAGTAGTGGACACCTCTATATTGTGATGTTTTAAATTTTATATGGAAATAAATAGTTAAATATATAATTTACTATTTATTCCTTTCAGTATTTTGACAACAAATTAATTAACAATGTAAGCACTATATAAAGGCTAAAGTGTCAAATATTATAACGTTTTGACTTCGAAATTTGCTTGGACTAAATTAATTTACATTTTATACCTAAGAAATAACTGCAAGACAATTAAAGGGTTCAGTGAAATCTAAAAACAGAACCTTATGGATCATTTGGTGAATATGCTCTGAGATTAATCCTTGGCAAATTAATAAACAGTTGTGCAAGGGAAATAAATTAAAGAATTATCTTCAAATTTTGTGAACTTCATGGTCCTGGGTCAAATGTAATCAATAACAAGCTTAAGGTTATTGTAAGAGTTCGTGTGTAGTGAAAATTAATATTGTGAGCCTTTCTGACCCTAATTCTTCCTATCGTCATCAGCATCATAGTTTGCGAATGCATGAACCTTTCTCATTTTTAGCTCACCTGTGCTGAGAGCTCAAGTGAGCTTTTCTGATCACATTTTGTCTGTCGTCCGTCCGTCTGTCCGTAAACTTTTCACATTTTCAACATCATCTCAAGAACTACTGGACCAATTTCAACCAAACTTTGCACAAATCATCCTTAGGCAAAGATAGTTCAAAGTTGTGAAAATTAAGGGTCAAACCCTTTTTCAAAGGGAGATAATTAGAAATTAATGAAACATTTTGAGAAATTTTCAAAAATCGTCTTCTCAAGAACCATTAAGCCAGGAAAGCTGAAAATTGTGTGGAAGCATCCTCAGATAGTATAGATTCAAAGTTGTGAAAATCATGACCCACGGGGGGTAGGGTGGGGCCACCATGGGGGGTCAAAGTTTAACATAGGAATATATAGAGTAAATTTTCAAAAATCTTCTTCTCAAAACCTATCAGCCAGGAAAGCTGAAACTTGTGTGGAAATATCCTCAGGTAGTGTAGATTCAAAGTTGTGAAAATCATGACCCCTGTGGGTAGGATGGGGCCACAATGGAGGGTCGAATTTTTACATAGGAATATATAGAGTAAATCTTATCTTCTTCTCAGAAACTAATCAGCCAGGAAAGCTGAAACTTGTTTGGAAGCATCCTCGGGTAGTATTGATTCAAAGTTGTGAAAATCATGACCCACGGGGATAGGGTGGGGCCACAAGGAAGGGGTGTTAAAGTTTAACATAAGAATATATAGAGTAAATCTTTAAAAATCTTCTCAGAAACTAATTAGCCAGGAAAGCTGAAACTTGTGTGGAAGCATCCTCAGGTAGTGTAGATTCAAAGTTGTGAAAATCATGGCCCCCGGGGGTAGGGTGGGGCCACAATGGGGGGGGTCAAAGTTTAACATAGGAATATATAGAGTAAATATTTAAAATTCTTCTTCTCAGAAACTAATCAGCCAGATGATTCTTTATAATTGTTAAGACTTTGGCCCCAGGACAATTCTTCGGTTTCACAAGAAGGTTCAGATTTTAGGTTAATATCCCATATATTAACAATTGTTAAGGATCTTTTGAGGACTGCAATACTCAACATGTGATATGAATATAAAATCATCCTGTTAGAAAAGAGACTAATGATTATAAACATATGAATATCCAGGGGGAAAAAATGGATTTTATTTATACAGGATCTACATGTATTATTGTACATTTTCCAGATAGTTTGTATTATGTCTCCATTAAGCTGATTTTATGATCCATATTGTTCCTCGTGTGAGCAATGTGGCCCATGGGCCTCTTGTTATTTTAGCTCACCTGAGTCATAGACATGCGCCAGCCTTTCTTATCAAAATTAGTCCATTGTCTGTCATTTTTTTTTTGTCTTGTGCATTTTTGTTGTCATAAACTCTTCACATTCTCATCATCTCCAGAGCCACTGAGGAATTAATTTTAACCAAACTTGGTACAAAGCATCATAATGTGTGAAAAGCTTTCTAGTTTAGTATCTTAAATTTTATCATATTCTGAATGCCCCAAATGTAAATGTAAGAATTGTAAACTTTTAATGCCAGCATTCCATTTTCATTAATTTTGGCAATATGCATTATACCAGCTATAATCCCATACAAAAAAAAGTTACACTTAGTCATAACTTTTCTGTAACTAAAGTGTAACTTTTATGTACCTAAGATTTAGGCACATAAAAGTTATAACTTTTTTGTACCTAGATTGGACTTAAACTTTTTGCCCTATAACTAAAATGTACCTACATGGAACTTAGAAATTTCTTAGTATAACTAAAATGTACCTACATTGAACTTAGAAACTTTTCAGTATAACTAAAATGTACCTACATTGAACTTAGAAACTTTTCAGTATAACTGAAATGTACCTACATTGAACTTAGAAACTTTTCAGTATAACTAAAATGTACCTACATTGAACTTAGTCAATTTGTGAATGTGTTTGGACTTTGTCATTTTTACACTTAAAATTTAAGAGTATCTTATCCAAGAGGTTCAAGTCTAAAGTAGACTTTTATCACAATAAATCTAAAAACTAATATAAAATATCGTTATATCTTTGTTTTTTATAAAAATCACGATAAGTGGGGGGGGGGGGGGGGGGGGGTAGATGTAGGTTGATCACACACTGGGTAGTAAAATCACTAAGATTTGTTTGAAAACAATGACATAACCATTATAACGGGAATCCAGTCCATCAATTGCAACACAAACACCTGTCCAAAATTTTATTGTTTTTATAAGGCAGAAACAGGAAATCACTTTCCGCCTGAACGCACACACATCCCAGGTTAACAGTAAAGGGTGTCTAAAGAGGTCATGCTTCGTCCGTGCTGTGATGACACTGGTGTTTGTTTAAGATAAAAAGTTGATGTGTGTGTTTTGACCAGCAGACATTTTTTATTTTGCTCCTACAAGCATTATTTTGTTATCGGTCTCTTGAACATCATTAGACATATTACGATTTCGTTTAAACACTGTTAAATACAAAGGGGTAGCATCAACTTTATATTATCACTGAACATTTTTCCAACATTTCATGGCCTACCCCATGAAGAAAGGAATAGAGTAGATTTCTAGAAATTGATTCAGAATTTTCCCACGACATCGAATGCATGCGAAGAAAGGGGGGGGGGGGGGGCTGGGGAGGGGTGGTAGCATTGTTTGTTATTATGAGATGGGTTCATCATATTTATTCACATATTTCATTAATAGACATGCTGTTAACAAAGAACAGTACTGCTATTTCCATCTGTATGTTTTCCCAGTACAAGCCTATCTCTCATCGTAATTTATAACAGCACATAGCTACAAGGACTGTGTTATAAACTTTGGGAAACATGTTTTATTTAAATAAGGTGTTATAATTTTTGGTTTTACATATTCATCAATTGTAAAAATGCATTGGTATTTAAATTGATTTAGTTTTTAAAATTCCCTCAAATTATTCAAAATGGCGGCTCTTGAGACCGGAAATGCCCAGTTTTGATGATCGGTTAATAAACTAACAGGTTGTAAGGAAAGAAAATATTACTAAAATTTGTTTCAATTAAATGCAGAATTCTTAAGATAATATTAAGTAAATAATATTGTTTTTTAACCAAAATAAATTTTAAAGATTTATCCCGGTATTAATCGTGGCTGTATCGTGATTGGCCAAAATTTCAAACTTTGACTTTCGTGAATTCTGATTGGACAATTGCCATTCCGCCATCAAATTTTGAAATGGGCAAAGAAGACAGGAGTTGTTGTGAAGATTTTCCTGATTTTTTCAAGAAATATGCAGAATCACAGCGTGTTGTATGTAGTAATGAAACTGCAAGCAGTGGTTTCATAAAGATAGACATGCTTAAGACCTGGATGATATGGCTTTAGTTGTGGATGACCATTTCCATTCAGGGTAAGTCTGATGTACAAACAAGTCATTTTAAATAATTCATTTGTGTTTGCTTATCTCAATTTCTATATTATTGCTTTGCACTTAGAAATGAATTACATTTGGAATATTTCTAGAATTCTAAGAAGTGCATGATTTTATCATCTATATCAAAGTCTATGCAGCCATGTATATCTAGTGATGTACATTCTATATGTAATCAAATTATGGCCGACTCTTTTAAAAAGAGTATCATTGTATTGCAGAAAAAATCCCAACCAAGTCCAGCTAGCAGACTGTACACCAGATTGAAGATACATCATTAATACAAGATGAAAAAAGTAAGTGTGTGTGTTTATCAAGTAAAGATATACAGATTTTAAATTTTTAACCATATATTATGTATATCTTTTAGTAAATGAATTATTGTAAATCTGAGAATATAATGGCAACTGCATGCTATATCAATGTTGACTTTTTTTAGAGGGGAGGGGGGTACTAGGTCAACAGAGAATTGAAAAGTTTTACTGATATTTAATAATAATTTATGCTACATATATTGAAAATTGTCAAACAGTATCATGTTTTAAATATTATTGCCTTCTTTTAGATTAATGGAGGACGAGGATAATACTATGAAAGAGATCATATGCAAGAGCAACCGTTCCCATAGAAATACATGGAGCCATGTAAACAGAAACCAGTTTTCACCTGCCAGGTGCTGGTCACATATATATTCAACTTGGTATGCTATATAATTTTCTGTTTTAAGTATAAGGTAGTTGTCAAGGATTTTAACAGTTACAATGAAAGTACATGTAGTAAGAAATTGCCATAATGAAACATTCTTTTTTATACATTATAGGAAGTTCAACAGATTAAAGAAACAGATCCAGTTGTTTGCTGATAAATTACTGCAGGTCATTGGTATCATCTAGAACCAGGACTGTTTTAAAAATCATACTAGTATGTTTGGAACAAAATCATGCTAGTATATGTTAGGAATTTAACCTAAAACATGCTTTAATTATAAAGGTTTTGGTCAAATTTTGGTTTACAAAATAATGTTTTTCAAACTTTCTATTCAAATTTAGCAAGAACATTAGACACACATGTAATCCCAAATGCTTTTATGTTAGATTATTGCTTTATTTAAAAAACTTGCATATAGGGTCTGTAATGATTTGAGATAATTATGTAAACACTAAAATGCTTTTTTGGTGACATATGCGGGATATGAATGTAGCGACATTGCAGAAAAAATACATTACCCGCATTAGCGAGTTATGTAAATTTTTTCTGCAATCATTGCTCCCTTCACTACCTGCATGAATCGTCAAAGAAAGTTATATTGTTTATATTTACATCCTTCTTTTAACAAATTGTTTGTAAAGAGTAAGTTAAATTTACTATATTATTTTTAATGTGCATCAGTACGTTAGCTAAAAGAAACAGCCAAATTGTCTTCAATGGGAATGTGAGTCTGCATTGATATCCTGATTATTTCAATGATTTTTCTAAGGTCATTATAGGTTTCGACCAATCGTTAAACAAGGCGTTAACTATAAGTTTCCATAAGAAATGGAGGAAAGCATACTCATTAGATGTAAATATAATTCAGTAAACATATTGATTAACATAAACATTGACTTGTGTTCTTCTGCTCACATGAACAGATATGATTTTAAATTCCTATTCAAGAGCAAAAACAATTTGATGAAAAATTCATGTCAACATTAGGGACTTTTTTTTCATCAGTATAACACCTGTACATGTACCTGGGGTTTTTTTTTATCTGAAGTTTATGATACAGATAGATATTTTTTGCCTACATCTGTAATTTTTCTGTGTAACTTTTCTGTACCTAAATGATAACTTTTTTGTATCTACATCTATAACTTTTCTGTACCTAAACAATAACTTTTCTGTAACTTTATGTATAACTTTTCTGTACCTACATCTATAACTTTTCTGTACCTAAATGATAACTTTTCTGTAACTATATGTATAACTTTTCTGTACCTACATCTATAACTTTTCTGTACCTAAATGATAACTTTTCTGTAACTATATGTATAACTTTTCTGTACCTACATCTATAACTTTTCTGTACCTAAATGATAACTTTTCTGTAACTATATGTATAACTTTTCTGTACCTACGTCTATAACTTTTCTGTACCTAAATGATAACTTTTCTGTAACTATACGTATAACTTTTCTGTACCTAAATGATAACTTTTCTGTAACTATATGTATAACTTTTCTGTACCTACATCTATAACTTTTCTGTACCTAAATGATAACTTTTCTATACCTATATGTATAACTTTTTTGTACCTAAATGATAACTTTTCTGTAACTTTAATTTGTAACTTTTTTGTACCTAAATGATAACTTTATTATAACTTTTTGATAACTTTTTTATACCTATTTATTTTTATGAAAAAAATAAATTGTCAATAGTTACACTCTAGTTATGACTTTTTTGTACTTAAGCAAAAAGTTACAATATAGGTATAACTTTTTGATGCTAATTTGGAACCATAATTGATCAGATGGTTCCAAATTGTGCTAACTTAGTTATGACTTTTTTGTAACTTTTTTAAGGGCTCATAGGTATAACTTTTTAGTGCTTTTTTTTGTATGGGATGAATTAGAGGGGTATAATGTTTTTGGCAAGTCAATCAGTCCTTCAATCAGTCCCATTTTTGTCAAGTCACTCATTTAAAACCACTGATAAGATTGTCAAGAAACTTTGAAGTTAATAAAGACATATAATGTGTAGATTTGCATATTTATAGAAAATTTCAATTCTATTCTTTGTCTAACAGTTGAACTCCTAAATTTCAGATTCAATTTTTTTGGTTGAATTTTTCCAAAGTTGAACTAACAAGTTTTGCTATCATTGAATATTACAATTGAAATACCTATTGTTTTTCAGCACAACTCCTTTAAACTGAATAGAATAACAAGGCTTCGAAGTTGATTAAAATTAATATTTCCAGGATTCCAGGAAAAGTTTTGCAGGTCGAATATTTGACCCCAGGTGGACCAATAATTAATCTCTTATTAGCTGGGACTTTGTTAAAATATCTTTACATCAAGAAATGATATTTTTTATGCAACCATCCATTTAGAGTTTACGTTTAAGTATGTATGTTCAGACATTGATCAGTATTAGTACCACATGAGGGGTGTAAATGCTCTGTCACACAGGATTATGTTCCAGAAGAGATATTACATGCAGCGTTGTTTAAATATCTGGAATTACTATGAACTTGCATAAAAATTCCGAATAGTGTTGCAATTTTATATAAAATTTTCACAAGATGAAGATGTCACAGCACCCTGACAATGATCAAGGCATTTATGATGTGCTGCTGTGATATATTACTGCTGTCCCAACTAGTTCTAATTGGCGATTGACTTAGCTCATGATGAGTGCTAACAACATGCTAAAATTTGCATGACTGTATCACACAATGTCCCTCCTTACTGGGTAAAACAGTGATATTCTCAAAGACTCCAAAACACAGTCTACTAGCTACCATTGTGTCTATATATACTTCAATCATGTGCATCCCTTAGGCTTGCAAATGGAGTTCCTATGGCAATGTTGGAGGCCTTACTGCACTTCATAGTGACCCTTTTACCTTTCTAGCATATGCATTTCAAAATGCACAGCCAGGTAAAGCATATTGTGATCAAGCCTCAAGACAACCCAACTACATGTAGATCCAGTGAAGATGCCACAGAGTTGTCACAGTGCTGTACAAGACTCTATAGTGAGCATCTTGGCATTTTTGTTCTAGAGGAATATATATCGGGGGGGGGGGGGGAATCACCAAGCAGATTCTTATCTTTGCCAATTTCAATCATTAATTGTTTATAAACAACACCTTGAGAGCTCCTTATTGCACAGACATCACACCATACCAGAGGATGACCATGTCAAGATGGATTGCCTCCACTGATTTCTGGGTCATAGCAGGGTCAATCGATGTATAACTGTCAATTTTTGAGAGTTGATTTTAATCAACTCTCCTATGCAGTTACTCTGGCAAACCAAAAGTGAAACAGTGTTTGGACCTAAGCACAAATCATCACCGCTGACAAGACTAAGTTCTTGAAAATAATAGCAAAAAAATCGATGTAATGTATGCTGAAGCATTGTTTTTCAAGGGAACTTATCTATGAACACTTTGAAAATAGTCAAAGTTTATATAATACGAACAATTTAAATATTTTTGTAGTCTCATGTATTCCTACGCCAGAGTTAATATAGTCTCGTTCAACCAGACGCTCGGCTGTCTCCGTAATTCTGCGACATGCAGAGAGAGGGCTCTCTTGCTTGTTGGATATTAACGGAGACAGCCGAGCGTCTGGTTGAACGAGACTATATTAACTCTGGCGTAGGAATACATGAGACTACAAAAATATCTAAATTGTTCGTATTATAAAAAATAATATTTTAACGAGACTAGAGTTCGATATCAATAGTGCTTGGATCCATACAATTTTTAGACTTGTTTCGATAACTAATACATACTAGTAGTTGAAATCTATATAAATATTACACAACATGATTCATATGGGGTTTCTCGAAATTCTTGTCAGAAAAGTCTAAAAATTCATATTATAAAAAAGTGTGTAATTCAAATACAAACTAGAAACTAATTGCCATGCAAGATAAAGTGATTTTAAAATAAATGATAATCGATAAAATCAACTCCCGTCAGTACTTCAGTACTTTGATTGTTTTACCAGTATCTTTAAAGCAGTAATAAAAATGATTGTAATAATAATATTTTTGTTTTACAAGCATTTCTTGTTGAAGTTATAAATTGTAAATGAAGGGCACAAAAAAGGCAAACTTGTCATTTACATATATAATCCAAGGATGTGTCATCATCTTCAATCAAAATTTTTGCTAATTAAAGGTCAAGATAATAAAAGTAAATATATTTATTCTAATGCTTAGATATCTGACACTGTGTCATGTCCTTGATTCAAGGGGTCAAACTATTAGCATCATGAAATAATACAAAATAATAAGAAAGTCACTACTTGCTAGCGTACAGATAAATATATTGAAAAAAGATAATAAGGGACTTGCTCTGCAGGCGACCTATTTTGATCAATCTGTCAGTCCGGGATCAATTGTCCAGAGTTTATCTTTTCTCCCTTCATCCAATCTGACTAGTACTTCACCCACAGAGTGCCTTTGGGTAAAGGGTGTGCTGTGACCTTGAACAAAGTTTTTAGGTCTAAGGTTACTACTTCACCCACAGAGTGTCTTTGGCCAAAAAGTGTGCAGTGACCTTGAATGAAGTTTCTAGGTCAAGATCATATCTAACCATGCATAAAATTTTTGTTCACATGCATATATACTCTCCCCTTAGGGAGTATGTATGTGGTTCATACTTCACATAAACAGACTATTGGGTAAAGGGTATGCAGTGACCTTTAACTAAGTTTCAAGGTCAAATGTGAAGATAATAGCATATCTCTTTAAAATCCAGTTTTAGACTTTGAATTATCTCCAAGAGGCTTAATCTTAGATTAAACCAAAAGAATGCCTGTAGGTAAGGGGTGTGCAATGACCTTGAATTAAAGCTCTATGTCAAATGAAAAAGGGTATGCAGTGACCTTGAACCAAGTTTAAATGTCAAGTGTGAAGATAATAGCACATCTTTTTAAAATCGAGTTTAAGACTTTGAATTATCTCCCAGAGGCTTAATCTTAGATGAAACCAAAAGAATGCCTGTAGGTAAGGGGTGTGCAATGACCTTGAATTAGAGCTCTATGTCAAATGAAAAATTTCTAAGTCATAGGTTAAGGTCAAAGAAAAATTCTCTGAAATGATTTTTATCCTAATGTCCATTATTTAAACGTGGCCCCTTGAGATGGTCACTATCTCAACATGTCTAGTTAAGAATGAATATATGCTAAGTTTGTATCATCACATTAATTATTTAGATTTTGACTAAATAAATGCATAATACATAATTAAATTACAGGTAAATATAGGATATATCTTGTATGGAATAACTCAACTTTTTGGAATTTCCAGATGATATAGATGGTTTTTTTTTACAATAGAAAAATGAAGTGTGTGTTCAAGATGCAAAATAAGATTAATTTTTATTGCAAAAAACCTGTGTTGCCAAAACATTTGCATAACACTTCATTGTCATTACTGATCCTGTTCACATATATAGGATGTGTCATTAGGTGTACTGAAAGTTCTGGCAGGTTTGACAAGGAATTTAAATACCACTCAGGTCACTGGTATTATCACACAGGTATCATGCATAACAAAAGCCCAAGATATATATATAAATAAACAATGAAGCCATTGTTACCTTACTTTAGGTTTGCTATATAATTAATGTTAGAACTCAATTATAATGCTGTGGCTATACCTATATAAAAAAGCATTGCAAAATGCAACAAAGATTATTTTATCAAAATTTCTTTGTTATAACATTATTTCCTGACCTTTTCTCCAATTGGTTAATTTTTAATTTTTAATTTTTTTTTTGGGAGAAGATGTTGTTTATTGTTCAAACTTGATTAACTTGGATCAGTAAGACTTTGTTCTATGACATGTTTGAGATGATGTACTCACTGCCTGTGCTGGCAGTGAGGACTGCATTGTATGGCTGTTCTGGAGACATCACTTTCTGGTGGTTAAGCTAGGCAGGATATGATGGATTGACTGAAAACATGTTTGCAGGGCACAGATGAGCTGTGATTTGTGTGTATGTGTGTGTGAGTGTGTACATGGATCAGTCATATGTGTGATTTAGACTTGATAATTAATTGGAATCACTACAGGAGATTGATCAAAGAGGATTTGACAGTTTAAAGTTGTGAGTGTGATGCAGTGTGCTGAGCTTGCGGTTATGTGCACTTGTAGAAGACGATTGCAGCAGATGTATTTTTTCATAAACACTTGAATAGTTTCTCTAGAAGTATAGTTTGATTATTTACAAGAACTTTTAAAAGTATAGTTTGATTAAAAGATCATTTGGAAATGTACTAGTTTAGTTTAAAGTACCTTGTAAAAATTTTGAGGTTTGAAGTACTTTTGAAAGTAAATAACTTTATTATAGGCTGTTAAACTGGTTGTGATTTGTTTTCATAATTGAGAATTCGAAACTTTACAGTATTTCAGCCATGAGGTATGAAAGTATTTGCCTTCAATCCATCCCACTGGTTATGCTCTACTTTTCTTGATATCTTAAACACTGAGCCATTTGAACAAGACCTGCTGTCATCAATGTTTTTATCCAAATGTTGATCTCTACACAAAGTGCATCCTGACACAGTGAACAGGATATAAAATTGGTTGTTGTCAGCAAGTTCCTCTATAAACGATTTTCAGTAAAAAAAAAATGTAGCTTTGTTGAAGACTTTTTCCTTATGGGTTTTTGTAAAGCTTTATCTTGCTTTTGCTGTGATATCAATCCAGCTGTTATGAGCATTTGAAAAAGTTGAAGGAAAATAAAACCAAACAAAAAATCTAACAAAATCTTGATTGATTTACATGTTTATTTAATTGTAAATGTACTCAACCACAACAAATACGAACATTGCTGAATCATCAACAAATTTAATCATATCTCTTTCTCTTTTTCTTCTTCTTTAAAATTCTTATTCAATTAAATCCCATCTGGGGCATCTTAACTGGAATTATACTGAGAGATTTTACCTGGTTTCCGGCTTACCGGTGACCTGTAAACATAAATTCCATAATTAAATTGTAATGAAGAACTCCAGAAACATATATATCTACATTATGAAGTCCACCTGTGACTAGAATCTCGAAAATATCACAACTTTTAAAAATTCAAATTTGAACTTTCGCGCCACGTGGATTTGCGCCAAAATATATCTCCTTTAGCTTGAACGGAACTCCCTAGCTCGCAAGAATATTTTTGTAGCACACACACAGTATTGTACTTCAAAGGGGTAAGCTGCCTTTTGTGTCTCATTTGGTGAGAGGAAAATTGTATCACTGTTTTGGATATTAATATTTCTGTTGCAAGGTAATCAGATTTTTGTAGTTTTTCATGACTCATATCACAAATCTTCTAGACAGGTCTCATGGCGTAATAGGGAAGTTCAGCCATATTGAATAAATTTGTATAAAACTTGTAGTGCAGACACATGTTATATTAGACTGAGGCAGTCTGACCTCGTTTAAACTACTGATATGGGGGTGTGCTTTTAGCTATTAAGCAATATCCAATCAAATTGAGAGAAGTTTAAAAGGCTTTGTATTACATGTTCCCTTCTTTAAATATCTTGCTGAGCTAGAAAGATTTTTTAAAAGAATGATTGCATTTATTCTGTGTACAACCTATCTGTTGAAAGATTCTCCACTGTTGTCTATATTCAGAGAGAGAAAAATCTAAGATGCATCTGCACTTAATGTAGAATATTCTTGAATTTGAATATTTAAACAGTAGTTCATCAGTGTCATTAAAAAGCATTCAGTAATTGTTTTTTAGGAGCCCTGTGCAGAAGCACTCTCCAGTTAAGCCCCTCCTCCTATTTTGAATACATCCCAGACAAGAGAATTCACAAACAACTGTGACATCAGTATTCATTGTGACCCTGCAGTATAGCATACACCAAGTGGCCCACTGTTTTCAGACAGCCAGCTAATATTTGAATTCTCTGTCTAGGACAGCATGAGTAAGCTCCCTTTGGAAACGCCATTAGACCGGTAGCATTAATTATTAGAAGAAATGGTGTATTTTCTGTTGATTGTGGAGTCAGGTGGTAATATTTGTTAACAATTTGTAAAGTGGTTTATGTAGAGATAATAATTCAGCAAAGTTGTAATCTTGTTTAATTTGAAATGAGAGAAATAAGCTAATTTTGTGTAGATCATGACTGATGGTGATAAAATGTGCTTATGCTTTGTATAGTATGGCGTCTTATCCACTAGAGTGGTTGTCGGCTCTTTTGTGTCTATGTATGGGTGTCGTCTTATTTTAGACTCTAGATCAGTTGTGCTCTAGCTAGTGATAAAAAAGGCATAGTAGACATAATAAGTAGTGAATTCTTAAATCAAGCATGGCAACGTGTACTTCCCCCATTTGAATATTTCAAAATGGCGTAACTTTAAGGCTTTGTGACATATACTTTCAACTTAAGATTTCAAAAAAGAAAGCTTAGTACGAAATCTTTTGAAATGTTCAAATCTGATTTTAGACAAATAAGAGGAAAAAATGTGAGTGGTACAGGGATATTTTCTATGCAACGCATGCGCACGAAGAATTCGAGGGAGATTTTCGTGAATTGTTTGCATGGCATCTATAAATGAAGACATCCGTTTCCGAAAAGCGCCATTTTTGTGAATCTGAGGTGGGGTTCTACCTTTGCTTTTCCAGCGCTTATGTACGAGACCATTCACAGTGAGTTGTGATTGCAGGGCGTGACGTGCTAGACCGCCATTTTTTTTTACCATTCTGTATTCCTAAAGACCATACATACTGGCGCTTGATGTGTAGTCTGTGAACATGCAGCTTGTTTGAACTCAGAAGGATGTGAAGCATGGAGTGCTTAGCCCACTGTGTAGCATATTTGTTGTGTCTGGATGTAATATAACCACCTACTTGTATGTAATCGTTGGACATTTTCTACTGAGACTAACTTTTGTAGGTCAGACAAGCATTTGTCAGTTGTTGGAGTTCAAGGTTGATTAAAGACAAGCTCTAAATAGACTGTCTGGAATGGACATTGATGATCTGGAATGGAAAAAAAAGTATTAAAAATTGATCTACTTGCACAGGTGTTAAACTATGAATGAAAACTTATGAGCCATATACTGGGACATACATTTCAAGGAATACTTTGCAGTAACAGCCGATGTCAACTTCTTAAGATAAAAGTTTAATTTTAAAATTGAATCCAATGTGACCCTGGAGGGCGTCAGTGCATAAATTGTGCAAAAGGTGCACTTTTAAGCACAAGTGGCACCTGGTTTCATTGTTATACATTTAAAGTATCTGCAATAAAGCACCAACGAGAGATGTGTTTGGAGTGAAGAAGGTCAGTTATAGTATTCATAATTTTGGCGCATATTTATTCTTCCCGCCTGAAGGTCTACCTTGTGTGTAGTATGTGGGTCGCCATGTTGGATGCAGTGAAAGTCAGGTTCTGGTTGTAGCGTTGTCTCTCAGGATAATACCAGCTGATGGATGATAGACAGGATTAAGTAAACATTTATCTGTAAACAAGGTAACTTTTTGTAATGTCTCTCATCCGTAATCCATATAATGAAAATTTAGTCAGGTATTGGGCTTTTAATGAACAAGATGGCGGATGGCGTACCTCATGTTTCTCCTGACTTGTTCTTTTTGATAAGTAAAAAAGTTTCAATTGGGATTGTTTTACTTTAGCAAATCATACAAATGAAATATGTTTATTAAATCATTAAATAATAACAAACAGAGACTTCAGCTAAATATAAGTCAAAGGTCATAGAGATATATCTTATGCACAGTTTTCTTTGACCAGCATTGTGCATAACTTATGTCGGTGGTGCACTGCGCATGTACAAAATAAGTCAAAACTGTTTTCGACATTCAAAAAGAAATTAACATAGATGTAGAAGTAAAAGGTGCTTATATCCATCTAGAGGATTTTTTAAGGAGAATGTGACACAGAAAATTTAAGCCGACGCATGCGCCATAGTTGAAGCCATGCAGTTCACATGTTAGGGTGCCTCATTTGTTTAAAAAGGCATGATAATTAAACATCATTAGTGGACAGTGTATTTCTATATCAAAGGTTAGTTTTCATAATTTCCACAAAAAAAAATAATTCCATCAAATATTTTAAAACTCTGCCATACATTAAACATGATTTTAATATCGCCGCACCATGGTCAGACTGGGGCTACCAACTTCATGAACACGAACGTGGCGCGTGCGCACTTCTGTTACAAAACTTTTTAAGTCTCAGCAAATTTTGTTGTTATAAATATTTCTAATTATTGATTATAGCTAAATATATTTTTACTATAACGTTTCACTATAAATATCAGTGAATGAATCTTAAAAGATAATGTCAGAAGAATTTATACTAACGGAAGGAGATTTTTTTCATTTTGCTTTAGAAATCAAATCACTTTCCTACATTTACAATGTGATATTAATCATTTTTTGCCGGGGAAGTATTTATAAGATTTTTGTTTTATATCAGATATATTGCATAGTATATACTGTTTTAAATTTTAAAATGGAATGTGGGGACACCAAAAGAAATTCACGATGTATGCGCTTGCGCAGTGGTCGGCATTACCGACCGCCATGATTGTTAATATAAGTCTATATCTGTGAAACGATTTTAGATTATCAATAAGGTTATCTTTTTTTTGTATGTAATGAAGAAAATTATACTTTCTTGAATGATTATTTTAGGTTTTCACCATTCCTTTTTTCTTTCTAATATGATTGATCAAAATTTGAAGAGGATGGCGACGTTGAGAAAACCATCTGTAATTTGGTATTTCATATTCCTTAATCAAGAACTCCAAAATAAATGCAATGCAATATTTTTCAGAATTATTTTATGATGTATGTCTCGTAACTTTTTTCATTTGGGGTCTGCAAGATTTAGCAAGGGACAAGCGCATGCGCCAACGCTGGCTGGGCCGGCATGGTTTTCGTGGATGTAGATGTGTTTAGTCTGACCCTCCTCCTTTCTTTCCTTGTAATACCCTTGCATTCTATACCAAGTTCGCATTTCTTCAGAGTGAACTAACCTTCGCATTTCGCTCTTTCGGTTGAAGATGGGAAAGATGAATAACATCAAGGAAAATTTCCTCCGTGTCTGGAAATAATTTTCTTGACCTTTCCTGTGTCTCAGAAAAATTATCTCACTTTGGTCTGAAAAAGGAAAACTATTTCATAATTTGAAAAACGCAGCTACGTGACCAGTGAAATGAAAAATATTATATCTTTTTCTTTTATCTTGCAGAGAGAGCAATTGTTTTCTGCAGAGAGAAGAAATGTAAGTATTGAATCTATTTTCCATTACTGTATAAAGGGGAATAACTCTAAAATAAATTACTGCATGTTCAGTGATTACTTGCTCCTTGACCATAAATTCCGTTGGCTGCTTGTGCATTTTGATTGGAACTTGATCATAACCTGAAAAAAACCATGGTAAGTAATGAGATTGATTGGTACAGCCTCTTTTTAATTACTTGCGGAAAAATTGTGACAAGTATGGGTACCTGCAGACTTTGATTTTGATATGAATGTAAGTTAAATTGATTTTTTCTTCGAAAATTAATTTGGCTTGCGAAACTTTCACATTATTTAACAAAGTTAGGAATGGTTTGGCGGATTGAAAATTTGGGGATCTCATTCTGTGTCTGGAGGCGCCGCGATTGCGCAGATATGAGCTGGTCAGATTGCGCCTGCGCAGCATATATATAATGTAAATTGTCCAAATAAATTTCAAACCGTACCAAATATATGATCAGAATCAGGTTTTCTTGTGACAGTGTGTGTTTGCACATGCAGTTATTTTCTCTTTTCATAGATGCACTTGCACGTAAAATTTTGTAATGTGTCTCTGTGCAAGAGCATATTGTAAACATTTAGCACAAATAAATAGGCAATTTTTGTTTTATCATTCAGATAGTTGATTTTCCAACAATTAACAGTTAAAAACCATACCTTGTTGAATTGCTCAAGAAGATCCCATATGCTTATCCGGAATCTCTGTGTCCATGTAAAGCCATAAATGAAGGCACGTTTGTTCATTATAAACATGATATTAACATGATATTAACTCTTAAACTTCGCTGTTTCTATCCTTTATAATTTTAGCGTAATGCAATTTTGAGGAAAAAGAGATTTTTTTCAATGATAAATTAAAAATATGGACCATATTTTTTTAATTATCATTAAAAATGTGAGAGAAAATATTAGCTTAATATTTCAATTTTCAAACTTTTATCAATCTGTTATTTTCATCCACCACTGCTGTAGAAAAAACATTTGAGTATATATATAACTTTCAGAGTATTAGGGTGAAAACATAAAAAAATATTTATTCATGCAGTCAAACAACTTCATTCAATAAAGTGACCTTTATATTAGCCAGAGGCTAACATTAAATCCTCTGCAAGCTGCATACCACATTTTCACTGAAGAATGCAGATATTACCTTCAGGGTTTCATAAAACAACTCTCCAATTTTTTTTTCCAACCTAAGGTCCACTGCTGAATAGACTTGAATTTGCTCCCCATGCAGTGGACATTGTCCATAATGGCTGCCATTTTCTTTGTTTGGCTGGAGAGTCTAAACTTCAAGGGGATTAACTCTTACAGGTTCTTGTAACAACTATTACTTCAATGCTGAAGAGAGAGGGAAAGTCAGAGAGAGTTCTTGGTCACTGGATGTACGCAAGTTTGAAATAGATACTATAATTGACAAATATGTAGTTATTGAATTAAACTAAGGCCATCCTCAAGAAAATTATACATTTTTCCCCCTGTCCTGATCATCCAGGAAAAATTAAGTACCCAGAGGAAAAATTTTCTTATTTCTATTTAAGTTTTTAGAATATTTGATAATTTATTTCCCTTTATCAACTGGTCCATTAAACTTTGCATGGTAATGCTGAGGAAAAGTGGTACACTAAGGAAAATGTAGTCCCCAGTAATAGCCTAATTTTAAGGTACAATTTCTTTAGGAGAACTTAAATTCATACCTGCATGGGTACCAGAATGTATATTTGATTTATTAACTGCAGATACTTATATCGCGTAGCAATATCAATTTTTATATTAAATAAATATTTATGAATATTAACACAGCAATATTAAATAACTTTTAAACATAGCTTTCAATTATTTATATTTATTGTCAATTCACATATAGCAAAGTGATTACACATCCAATTTTACTAAATGATATGAAATTATTTACCTAGGATGAAGCATCATCTAAGCAGTCAAATAACAAGTCATCAATTGACAGTGATTATTCTATTTTCCTTTTGTATCAATTGATGGACATTAACTCATTAAAATTATTAAATGATTATGATGGTAAAATAAATGAAGACAAGTGACCAATATTTCTGCAGTTGTATATATTCTGAGAAGAGCATTGGAAAGAAAGGATATTTATATAGGAATCACATTGTCTGCATCATATGGTCCGCCTGCCCTTCTGTTTGTGCATGCAATCATGTCCGGTCCATATGTGACCTTAGGCTATGTCATGATTTTGACCCAAGGTCATATGTGCAAGTTTAAGGTCCCTGGAAGGAAAAGTGCATAATTTGTGTCCGGTCTATATCTTTCTTATGAAGAAAATTGGAAATTCCTATTCCTGTAAAGATTGCTAAATTATGAACTGAGGCTGTGTTATGATCTTAAGCCAAGGTCATTAGGACAAGTTCAAGGTCACTGGAAGGAAAAGCGCATAATTCATGTCTGTTCTATATCTTTCTTATGGAGAAACATGGAAAGTTCCTACATCACACAAAGATTGCTTATGGCATGAGTATTTTCATGATTTTAAACATATAGATCATGTTTGCAAGTTCAAGGTCATTGTCACTAAAAAAAATGCACTATTCCTGTTTAGGCTGTATCTTGTAATATTGATAAGAAGTTTCCTACTTCACAAACAGATTGCATATGACCTAAAAATATGTTAAGACTTTGAGTTGTGGTCATTTTTGCACGTTCAAGTTCACTATAAGAAAATAAATTAGCTAGTACATCCATTTCATTCCGGTAAAGAAATACTTGAGATATTATATTTTCTTAGCAGGGATGGGGGGGGGGGGGTTATCATTTGTGAGCTTGCTCACAGAACCTTTAGTTTTAATTAAACTAATTAAATTCAAATCAAATCATTACAGAATTTTCTTGTAATATTACAATTTTATTTAATATCCAATTTGATATGCAACTTTAAAAACTTAAATCTAGAGAATAGAAGAGTAATAATACACTTACAAAACACTAAATCCATATCTTGTTTTACACTAGTTTTACTAGTGTTCAAGTTGAAACATGGAGAGAGTACAAAATATTTACCAAGCTGAAATCTGATGTCAAGGAGGCGCAGCGAATATACATCAAATTGGTAGTAAATTGGTGGTTATCTCGGAAAAAGACCTTTTTTGGCCAAGCAATTGTTTAAACAAAAACTTTATGATTGGAAGAGGTGAAAAGCTTCTGAGTTAATCGGGTTTTATTTACTGATTGCTCAGCTAGAATTAAAACTACTTTTGACACACCAACTGATTTCAACAGTTTCAAGATATAATTATACAGAATGAATGTAAGAGAAGTTTCGCTTTTGAGAAGAAATAACTTGCTTATTTTCACAAAAAATCAAGAATGGAGAGAATATATAACTGCATTTTGTCATTTTAAAATAAAAAGGAAAGATGAAAAATTAAGAATAGTTCATGTTTTCTGTTTGTTTGTAAGAAGAAACATGTAAGTTTGTAAGCTTAGCAGGAATGAACAAATGATGTCATTAACTTCAAAATTTTCACACTAATAAAAAGTATCCAGGTTTATTTTCTGGTGAAATTTCAATGGTCTATCTTTTTTTCCAAGGGAGTAAGAGTAATTGTCTCAATAATTTCCGAACAGCCCCTTATATGTAACTCTTTTATACATATAGCACCGCAATACCTGTAACTAGTTTCAATCTCTGGCTATATAACTTGCAGTGATAAAGGGATGATCTTGCATTGGTACATAGAGTTGGTTGCAAGACAGGGAATCCTCAGAAATCTTGACAAGCCAAAAAAAACCCCCAAAAACCCAAATCATGAAAATCCTAATGGGGGGGGGGGTTATACCTATACTTCTAAAAAAAAAATTCTTCTTACCTCTCAATAAAAAAAAATTCTCCGTAAGAAATCTGTTTTTGTTCCTGTGAATTTTTTCAAGTGAAAAACAATAATTTGTCGAGAAGATATCTAGGATATTTTCCCTTTCATCAATTTCAGTTGCAGTTCTAGCTTTCACAGGTATGTGTATTTTGGTCAAAAATCGTCAAGAACATAAATATTTTAGGACAGACTATAGATAAAGTCTTGCAGTGGATCAGAAAAATAAGAAAGTACTTAGATTGTTGGTGAAAATCATAGAAAATCTTAGTTGTATACAATGACTTATAAAATGAAGTCAAGAGAAGCCTTAACAGTGCTTACATGTAAGTCAAAGAAGAACACAAGTTATTGGTGGTATGGTTAGAAAATAAAGAAGCTTAAGTTTCAACTAAGATTTAGTCACAGTATATAAATCTGATATATGCTCTCAGTTCTGTAAGACACAAAGTTAATTGAGCTATGCTTTCGGTTATCATAATTGAAAAATAAAATGTGCAATTAGACTTTTTAAGTCATAGATTTGCCAGAAGTTGAATCATCACATCATCACATAGACTGAAAAGAAAATTTCAAATGAACAAAATTTTATACTCCTCAGTGCATGTATTTATACACGAGTTCAGTTTATGTTTTGTTTTTGGGTTTTTTTGGGTTTTTTAGCTCACCGAGACGAAGTCAGGGGGAGCTTATGCTATACCCTCGGCGTCGGCGTCGGCGTCGGCGTCGGCGTCCGGACCTGGTTAAAGTTTTTGTTGCATGTCCTGTATCTAAGCTATTACCTGTCCTATCTTCACCAAACTTGCATGGATGATGCATCTGGACCTACTTATGGACTTGAAATACTTGGATGCTGAATCTGAGTCCTAAATTTAAGATGCTGGAGGAGGTTAAGGTTGTTGGACCAGGTTAAAGTTTTTGTTGCAGGTGCCCTTTGATAGCAATATCTAAGTTACTGCAGGTCCGCACTTCACCAAACTTGCATGGATGGTGTGTCTTATGATACTGATGCACCAGACAGGCTTGAGTGCTGAATCTGAGCTATAGGTTTCGGATGCTGGAGGAGGTTAAGGTTTTTGGAGCAGGTTAAAGTTTTTGTTGCAGGTGCCCTTTGATAGCAATATCTAAGTTACTGCTGGTCCGTACTTCACCAAACTTGCATTGTTGGTGTGTCTTATGATACTGATGCACCAGGCATGTTTGGATGCTGAATCTGAGCTATAGGTTACAGATGCTGAAGGAGGTTAAGGTTTTTAGAGCTGGTTAAAGATTTTGTTGCAGGTGCCCTCTGATGATTATATCTTAGTTATTACTTGTCCTAACTACACCAGACTTCCATGGATGGTGCGTCTTATGATACTGATGCACCTGACGGGCTTGAATGCTGAGTCTGAGCCATAGGTTTCAGATGCTGGATTAGGTTAAGTTTTTTGGAACAGGTCACATGTTTAATAGATAATAGTACTATTTCAAACTTGCATAGTTGATTAAACTGTAATATGAATGAATCACAGAGGAAGCTTAAGATGCAGAGCTTGATCTCCATTATCAAGGATGCTAAAAAATATATCTTAGTTATTACAGGTCCTAACTTCACCAAACTTGAATGGATGGTGTGTCTTATGATACAGATGCACCTGACAGGCATGGATGTTGAATCTGAGCCATAGGTTGCGGATGCTGGAGCAGGTTAAGGTTTTAATTGCTAGTGCCCTCTGATGATAATATCTTAGTTATTACTGATCTGAACTTCACCAAACTTGCATGGAGATGTGTCTTATGATACTGATGCACCTGACAGGCTTGAATGCTGAATCTGAGCCATAGGTTTCGGATGCTGGATGAGGTTTAGTTTTTTTTGGAACAGGTCACATGTTTTATAGATGATAGCTTGCATAGTTGATTTAACTATATCATAAATGAAACGCAGAGGTTGCTTCAGATGCAGAGCCTGATCTCCATTATCAAGGATGCTAAAGAAATCTCCTACCTCACTCAAACCTGCTCGATAGTAGATGTGTTTGTTGATAAATGATATAACATGATTCCTATGATATAGTATTGTATGGTATGAAACAATATTGTTTTATATGATACAATATAATATCATATGTAATATGATAAAAAGTTATATGATACGATATAATATTGTATCAATTTTTTTGATATTTAATGTTATGATATTGTATCATGATATCGTTATGTAAAGTATTGTTTATTATGATACAATATTATATAATATTATATTGTATTATTAATTTATCATTTTATCACATGATACTATTGCATAAGATATTGCAAAATATAATATTGTATCCTATGTTACAATATTGTGTTATAATATTGTATCATACGATATTGAATAATATGATATTAGTTTCTGTAATGTAGAATTATATCACATGAAATTGTATAATATGATACTGAAATATTGTATAATATCGTATCATACGATATATTGTATAATATGATATTGGTTTAAAATATGATATATTATCACATCACATGAAATTGTATTGTATGATATTGTAAAATAATGATACAATATGTATAATATAATGTTGTATTATATATTTTTCTTTATCACATAATATTGTATCATTTGATATGGTACAATGTTGTATCAAATTAAATTGTATCATATGATACAATATGATCATATTATGTTTCAAAAATGATACAGTATCATACAATATCATACTATATTATAGAGTATAATATCATGTTTCAATGTTATGATGTATTAAGTAATATGATATTGTAATATAATACTTTATTGTTTTATATATTATGATATTGTATTATGTGATCAAATACAATAACGTATAACACAATACAATGTCATATCATACGTTACAATATCATATCTCATCATTGTTTATTATGGTATCTTATTGTATTGTATGATATATGTTGTAAATATGATAGGATGCAATATTTAATTTTATATTATTGTATTGATTAACATATGAACATATGATTATCATACAATTTTTTAACAGATGATGTACTATATTGTGTCAAAACAGAATCCATGAATATCCAAGATCATAAAGTATGATTTTCATTTAATATGATAAAGGTGGTCTCATAAAGGTGAAGTCTCATAAGGGTGATGTCTCGTCTCGGTGAGCTTTGTAATCTGTGATTACCTATGTTTTTTTTTGGGGGGGGGGGGGGGGGGTAAGGGTTTGTCAAAAATGCTGAGAAGGGCTAACTTGCTAAATTTTATTCTTAAGACATTCTGCATAAGAATAAATGAAAATTAAGTAAGAATTAAAAAAAGGCAGTCTACCATTTTTTTAAAAAATTTAAATGGTGGGGAGTGTTAACATGTATACTATAGCCAACACTAATATCATTAGAGTATTGCACCTTTCCAATATCTGGTCATTCTCTCATGTAAGCTTAAAGTTTTTCACAAAAATTGTAAATTTCATAGTCCTTGTTGCAAGATTTCGGGTAGGGGAACGGGGAAGGGTCATTACCATGTTTTAGATTTTTTTTTACTCCAGAGTGAAGCTTAATTAAAGCATATATGAGATTCTTGGACAACTCTGTGTATGGGCTATGGTATTCAGGTGACAGTTACGGCCTGTGGGCCTCTTGATGTAGAGACAGAATAATAGATGTGCATACTTGCAGCCTGCTCACTTTTACTTAGTTTATGTTGGAAGTACCTGCTGAATTCATTGTGACAAGGGAATTACATTTATAACAAAATTCCTTAAGATATACTTGTGTAATGTTTAGTTGTTCAAATTTTGTTGAACTTGATCATAAACATAGAACTTAGAAATATCATACCTATTAAGTAATTCAAAATGATATAAAAGGAAAACAGGTAAAAGAAATTGATAAAGATTCTTTCCATTGTTTAAAAAAGGAACATTAGTATGTTCATAGGTGGTATAAACTTCATGACAAATGTAACGTGATGGGAGAAATAATGACGGACCAGACCTGGATTTGAACCCGGGCCCCCTGAATTTCTATTCAGGTGCTCTACCAACTGAGTTATCTGGCGCGGATATTTGCACTGGTCTGACCACCACATTTCTCCCCCCTTAAATGATCTTCAACTTCAAAGATCACCCCAGCCTCTTTTCCTTGGGAGGATTTAACCTGTCAGTTCCAGGGGTTGGTCACAGCACCAAATTTAACAGGATAGAAGAAATTATGACGGATGAGACTGTATTCGAACCCGGGCCCTCTGAATTTTTAGTCAGGTGCTCTACTAAATGAGGTATCTGGGGCCAAGTTTCAAACTGGTCTGACCATCACAAACAAACAAACAAAACACTGTATCCTAGACATTGATCCCAAAGAGACACAGAAGCTAGGCCCTTCTGCTGCTGACTGACTGATCAATGGATGGTGGTCATGGTCTGTTCTCTTGTTGATGAATTGTCATTATTGTCATCACTCCACATTCAGGGTATGAAAAGGCTCTGTTGTCAGTCGTCTGGTTGATTGAGCTAAATCTATACTGAAAGTCTTCCTTTTGCAGTAATTAAGAGTAGTGGTCAATAGCTGGTACCCGAGCATCCAGGAATTGAGTTCCTGCTTGTCCCCCTATTTAGTGCCCCTGTTGATAAGTACGATTTCAGACATCATTATCATGGCGAGGTCATTAGGTGAGGTCACACCAGGTCCCGTCCCATGCCAAAAGGCAATAAATTTTAATCAGTCTGTGTGCGTAACTATGCAGAGCGTCTATTATTTCTTTATGTTGTGTTGGGGTTTAAATAAAATGGGTGTGTTGAAAATTTTCCAATATTATTTTTAAAACTTTCTTACTGTACGTGGACATTGTAGACATCTCTGCGTTTTGTCCTGTGACACATAACAATTAATTTTTTTTTAACAAAAGACTAGAACAGCATGGATATGCAAATAAGATGTTAAAATTAACTTGTATTTAGGTCACGGTGTGGCTTGACACACTGTAGACAGACCAGTGATTATTCATATTTGTTTGTTTTATTTACTGTTTTAGCAGACAGAATTGATTTTTTACACAAGTGTATTGGTGTAATTGCTCACCTCATGAGAGAGGTACCTTTTGAACTGTGCTTGGGTTGTTTTTGTGTGAGACCCAATAAAAAAAACTGTCTGTGTCCGACTCAGTGGAAGGATTAAGCCTCTCCTATGAGGTTCAGGGAGGTTTAGTTTTTCTTTTCTTTTTTCTTTTTTGTTGAAACTAAGCTGGTAAGTTTAAACTTTTAAAATCTTCAGCTGTATCGATTTTGATATGCTCTAAAATCTTTTGTATGGGGGAAACTAATAACTGTGCAACATATTTTGCTGAGTGTGTAGAATATGCATATCTTAGATAAGTATCAGAATTGTTAAATAAATGTATTGTTAGAAACTGATCTAAACCTTTTTTTAAATATTTTTAAAAAAATTTTTAAAAAGTTGAACATTTTAAAGATTAATATGTCTACCCATTTGTGAAAGGATTTGCCAGGTGTCTGGCATTGTGCCCTGTGTATTTGTGTGAAAGAGGGGTTAACTGTCTGAATTTCAACTACATCTGTAGTTTACCTTTTTTCAAATCCCCGCTTTACCCAGGATGCTATGTAATCTGAATTTAAACTCGGCGTTTGCCTGACCTTGATGAACCGGTGAAGTAATAAGCTAGCTTTCACATGTTTAACAAATCATATTCCGACCGAGTGTACTGTACAATGATGAATTGAATGGATGCTGCTGTCTTATTGTCAGAACATTCATTAATGATACCGGAGCATGTGTTAATTGTGAAAACACAGAAGAAGGATATGTGTGATCGAGACAGATTGTTTCATGATAATTAAGAATAGAACCGGGGCTGTGGATGAGTTTTATATCGTGGATTTTGGGTGGATGTTTGGTACGCCAAGAATTCCTACCCTCCCATACTGTGAATTCACGGATAATTATATGTGGAATGTTTTTGGGGGCATCATTAAAAATGCTGACATATCACACGCGAACCATTCTAACAGTGAGTATATTTTTTGGTCTTGGAATGATGTAAGTTTATGGAAGAAAATACTTGACGTATTGTTTACGTAAATACATAATTTTTAAGTAAGTTCCGTGAATGTAGAGGGAAAATGTCTTCCGGACAAGGACTTAGTGTGACGCCATGCTTGGAGCTGTGTGTATTAGAGTGTAGGGATTTTGATTTGTGTATTATAATCTTAGCTTAGTGTGTGATAGATATTAGAACAGAGTAAAGCTCACATCTCAGACATATGGCAGGAATATATATACATCTCTAAATGACTTCAGCAATGAAGACCTGTGGTGAAATTTGATCGTAATTCACCTAATTTGACCCCCCTGTCTGCCACCTCAGACATTCTGTATAAACTTGGTGGCCTGACCTCAGACTGACCAGTCTGGTGTTTGTATAATGGCTAGGCTACTTATTGTACACTAGGCTTTACTCAATGGATTTCCACACATTACAGTGTAATAGATTGCTCTCAGGGGCCTCAGGTGGGGTTCTCATCATTTTGGCGCCCTTTTAACCATAGCGGTCATGTTTTATGTGGTACACCTATTCTGAAAGGTAAAAGACTCGTAGCATTTGGCAAGGTTAAGAAAGTTTCATTAAGCTGAGCTCAATTCATACACTGTGTTAGTTTTTATAGTCAGAATGCAAAGGAGATCAAAGAGTTTTCCTAATTTCATAATGATAATAACATGTCTTGTACCAAAAATCTGAGGACTCGATCATCAACCCTAAATTCTTGGAATAATAGTTGAGAAGAATTTTTTCATTTAAAAAAGGAATGAGGAAAGTGAATGAAGCAAAGTATCCCTACAGCAAAAAATGCAGTTAACTTATATACATGTATATATATACCAGTGTTAAAAGATACCCAGTTTCTGCTCAGCAAAGAGACTCATTTGATGAAAAATCGGGAAATCAGAATTTTAACCTTTTAGATAGGCCCGGGATTGATAAAAAACTGCTCTGTACAATGAACAGCATATACTGCTTTCTGTAGAGTAAGCATGTATATAAATAGTCATGCAGGAATTTTACATTCTGAAGTGTTGATGAAGTTTTCTAAGGATACAATTAAACAGAGACCTTGAAACAATTCACCCACTTTCTGATAAATATGTCAAGACTATATCAGAATTTGCTTATTTTATGGAAATGATTTCAGTGAATAAATCATGGGGAAATGCATTGTGCACTTGAGAGATTTGCTTGTTTGTGTCAGTATGAAGTGTCACCCTGAATTATTTTTGGAACCTTGTAATGGATTTCATGAGTTAGCTTTATCTATTTCCAAAAGGAAATACTTTTTCTAGAGCAAAACTTCTAGTAAAGTCCACATGTCACAGGATTTTTCTTTTTTCTGCAGGAATATGATTCTGATAGGAGCATATCATTTGTAAGAGTATAACTTTGAAATTAACACAAGTAGTCACTTTTATCAATAGATTAGTTCAGGAAATTGTGCTCATTGGAAGGTGACAAGAGGAGTGAATGTTCTTCTTGGGTCAAACTGACTTGTGGCATATAATGTTTTTTAATGGTTGTGTTAAAAAACCCAATAAAATGTTGTTTTATAGGCAGATACCAAGAAAAGGTTATGTAGATCAATTTATGTCCCAGCCTGCAAATTACAGGGTTTTAGAAGGTATTGAAAAAAATCAGTGTTTAGAGAACATTTGATGAGAAGATATCATTGGACACATTATTATGACCAGAAATATGTAGATTTTTTTTTGGTGGAGGTACTTAAAAATTTAAATGTAACTTAGGCATTGAATCATATATATATATGTATATATATATATATATATTTATTTATTTATTTATTTAAAATCAGAAAATAATGAATATCATAAGTTGCATCTTCAGCTGTCATCACACAAAAAAAAGAAAGAACAAATATTAAAAAAGAATTAACTTTCATTTGTGTATGTGTGCATTGGACTGAATGATATATGAGTTGGCAAGGCATTTAAACACCTTTGGTTGTGCCTCCTGAAGCATTTGAATACTGTCTGGGTCATGGTAGACCAGGGCTTTCCATATACCTATCGTCTGCTACACAATCTTGATATGGTTGAAAAAAAAAATGCTTATTGTGCTAGCTGACAGTCATTATATAGCAACTACTTACTTCAACCTAGAGTGGCTTACATATTGATCCCATCAATATTTTTACATCTTGAAAGCTGTCAACATACACAGTACTATTGATTGTTATTTCAAATCTGAGTTTTGATAGAGTTGTCACAGTTTAAACATTACCTGCCTTTCCCAATTTTAACCGAGTGTATGAAAATTACTAGGTCAGTTGTAATGTATATTCAGTAGAATACATTTTAAGTTTTGTTTCATACGAAGTTCATTTCTCTTAAAACTGAATTTTACTTGTTTGAAATGGCCTCCTTTGAATAATTGGATGAAAGTAAATTAATTTGGTATGTGTTGCTATTACTCTCTTGAATCAAAGTCCTGAATTTCATGAGGATCTCGTTAGGTTGTAATTTTACCATTTCATAATCAAAGGGAAGAAGGGATTTAAAAAAAACAAAAATGTAGCAATTTAAAATCATAAGTTTTGGTCTAGTAAAGCTTGTAAACCATGGGTCCACAATTTGCTTTTTTAAGCATTAAAAATAATATTTGTAACCATGCCCAGGTGGGACTCAAACAATAGCAAAGAAAAACATTACATATACATAGTACAATATTATTATATACCAGAGAAACAATACAAAAATATACTCCATACTCTGTTCCCCCCAAAATAAATGAAGAGAAACTAAGGAAAGAAATTAAAAATACAAAAGCATTAAAGTACAAAATGTATCCTCTGTCCATGTTAGCAGAGCTTGCCCAATAATTAGAGCTGTTTCAGTAGTCAGCCTAGGGTTTAACTGATGGAGAATTAAGGTATATTTTTTGACAAAGTGCCCATCTGTAACAACTTGTAGATGCTGTGTCAAGCAGTAAGCTACTTAATATATAGTTTTACAGTAATAGATATTATATACCTGGTATTGAGGATTCATAGACAATCAAATAACTTATGTACAACATTGACCATTAAATTTCAAAACAATTTGAAATGAGTTGCCACTCAATTTCTAATGTTTTACACATTTTGGGTACCAGCTTTCATATATATCTTAGCCATTAAGTGTCTGAAAGAACTGCAGAACTCTTATCTAATTTCCCAAACGATTTTGAATTGACAAGCTATAGAAGGAGTAACCACTAGGGAGCTATTTACATACTGACCCAGTATCTCTGGGACTTGGACCTTATTTTAAACTTTTTTGTATCGTAATTTGATTATGGAACATGAAAGTGACCAAAAACTTCTGTGCTTCATATGTTTTTGATATTGTTTATGTTTTTAAGTTTAATATCTCAGTTTCCTTGAGTTGATTACTTGATAAAATTAAGTGTGATTATGTAATTTCAAAGTATCAAAGAAATTATTTCAATACTTTATAAAATTATCTTATCTATTGTGAATGTAAATAACACCTTATGGTATTTGATTTTGCAAGTCTAGACTCTCTATAACATGAACTGTGAAAAAAAAACCAACCTTAAAAGTCCCAGCAATTTGTTGATTAAAATCGATTCTATCAATAAATGCTCAAGGGGCATTCAATACCCATTTGGGATATTGCTTATCAATATTAATGTGTTTTACTAATTTTTGTCTAGACTGGTAATGTTATAATTGACATTCTATGCATTGAAACATCTTTTTTAATGTCAGTGACATCCCTTTGACACTAAGTCAAGTGAATGTATGAGGAACGAATATCAACATACCCAATTTAAATCATTATTGTATTGTATACTACACATAGAGTTTATGACAACTTTTAACAAAGGCTTTATCATCATGGATAAAGGCTTAGAAAATTAAATCTTAAATATTTGATAGAACTATAAATCAAAAAAGAATATAATTCTTGAATTACCGAGTCAATTTTTGTGAAGTATTTAATAAACAGATAATCATTATGTTAAAACAAAATCAGTGAGTCTTTTGTGTAAGTAGTTTCAATACTGTGATTTTAGTCTCATCAGATCCTGGAGTTTGGGGTGTCAGATGTTTTTTTTTTAAAGTGAAACCTCCTAAAGACAAAAAAACCCTCCATATTGGATAGGTCTGTACAATATATTATAATGCAAGGCATCACATTTTTTCTTGCTTAATTACTGATGTTTTGTAACATGGTTTTGTGACTGTCAGACCAGTTCAAATACTGCCCTGTGCCTGATAGCTCAGTTGGTAGAGCACCTGAATAGAGATTCAGGGACCCGGGTTCAAATCATGGTCTGATCTGTTTTTATTTCTCCCTTCCTGTTACTGTTTTTATTTTCATGTAAGTATAGTAACTGCTCTGTAACCATTGCCATTGTGTAGGTATTTTTTGATCAAGGTTACTAAGTTATTGCTACATTGTACTTTTGACAATTTCATTATACAGACTTGCTGAGCATTATCATTTTGATAAAAATTAATTTTTATAGGTCATTTAAATCTAAAAACCACAGTGACTTACTCTCAGAATATTGCATGATCACTGCCATGTTCAAAACATACATTTATCTTTAATCTATTCTCATGACTGAGAAAAAATTGAAATGATTTTTTTTTGGGGGGGGGGGGGGGGTGGAGATTTAAGTTCCCTTAGGAATTAGCTCTGAATGTCTTTTAGGGAGCACAAGGACTTAGTTATAGCTATCTGATGATGGCATTCAAGTTATAGTTATATATATTCCATTTCATAAAAGTATGATTGGGTCTCGTGCAGTTTTTGCAAAATTGACTGTTTATATGTCATAAGACTTGATGGAAGAACAGAAGCACAGGTACTGAGCTGTTTTCAGATTGATTTTTATGGAACTTCTGGGATTTCTTTGTTGCAGCGATTATGTTGCATTTGATTAACCCTTGCTGCGGACAAAATGTTCCTCAGACTCTTGCATGGCTCGTAAATTACACAACAACCATGCACACACCCTTAACAAAGAAAGCCTTGTTTGGTTGCGATATTGGTAACAGTTCATTGTCCTCAAGAAAACTTCTTTGTTTGCTAAGAATTTCTAAGTAACACCTGCTACACATTCAGGACTAGCTGTAAGATTTATTTTCTATTGAGATTTTCTTCTTTGTGAATGAGGCTGGGCAAAGCTAGAAGAAGCTTTACATGTCAAGGGTAGATCTTAATTGGGTCGATCAATATTTTCTTTTATGGAATAAGAAAGGAATTATATTAATGACAACCATATATAATCTCAACATATACATTGTTCTTGATTTTATTGTTTTTCATGAAAGTCAGATTGGAACTTGTAATTTGAATTGATACATATATGATTTTAAGAAAGGGAAAATAACATCTACTTAGTGTGATTCAATTCTTTCTTCATGAAAATCTGGAATTTATTGACTAATATTGTCAATATTGATGTGGATAAAAATCCATTACAATCAAAATACTTTCACTGTATTATAATTTTCAATTTTTACAATATTTGACAAAAAACATGTTTTAAAGTTTTTTTAGAAAGTTTAGAATTATGAAAGCCCCAGCTGAATTCACACTCACGATGTACAGTTTCTTAGTTAACACTTTAACCTATTGCGCTATACTGTTAGGTAGCAAATTCGTAAAAGAAAACATTTATAAAATTAAACTTGAATTTATTGTTTATTTTGATAGGAAGTACGTTACATGATGGAGGTGTCCCATACCACCTTAACAGACAAATAGTTGAAATGCTTGACTGAACATAAAAATGTTTGAGCATTTAGAAAAGGTTTAGGTTTGACTACAACTTCTTGTGATCAGGCCATTAGTAATCGCCTCAAAGAATGGCTAATCATAGTGAGTAAAACGTTTGAGTCTATAGAGCTCCTGGATATCGTGAATGAGTTTCCAAATCTGCCTTCAAGAAATATTCAATATGTCGGCTATATCGTTATCACTAAGAAGCTTGTAAATAAGGTCTGAATAGCCAGTGTAGTCAGTAGAATTTAAAGCAAAATGCGTAGGAAAAAAATCTCCATTTCAATGAAGGATTTTTTATACTGTAGGTGAGAGACATTACAACAATTGTTTCGAGAGGAAGGAATCGGGTGGACACTGAAGGCTTTTTAATCTTGTAGAACACGGTGACACTAGAGAGTAAAGATGTTTTCTGGCTAAAATAGAGAGCCCTTCCCTCTTTAATATTTTAATAAGGGATGATAGCTAGTGTACGAATTTGCTAGTGTGCATTCTTTGCACATTTGCCTTACAAGATCAACTGACCCCAAGTTAAAACAGTCATCTTCAGACCTTTAGTAATTAAATCAAAATTTGGACACTGCCATAAAATTTGGTTAAAACATACAAAGAATTTGATATGATATTGATGATTGTTTTCATATCATGATTATTCAAATCGTTAATTCTTTGTTCAAAAGCTCTTCTTTTTGACATGTGTTTATCATGATTTTATGATCATGGATCTAATTAATTGTCTTGAGTTGCTCTTGATGATACCTTATAGGGTGTCCATGGCATTTCTTGATTCTGAAATTAGTTTGTACATTAGAATAAAAAACATGCCATGCCATATATTGTGCATTACTAAATCGGGGGTATATTTAAAGAATATACAATACTTCTACACCACTGTTCTAATCACAGAAGTATTATGTCGCAATTTTCTGTGATACATTCAAACCTCAATATCCTGGATATAGTGGATATGTAAAAATATTTTAAGCTTTATGTAATTTACACATACTGGTACTATGCATAAAACATGATTGGATTAGGCAAGCATTCATGTATTGTCTATATGACCCATCTTCATTATTTAAACCCCTATATCTGGAGTACTTTGATATCCCAAAGTTGTTTATTGGTTTCATAGAGTTTGAGAATCTGAGGTTTAACTGTATATTATCTATGACTCCGTTGAACATATTCTTTCCCCCATCTATCTTAGTGTAAAGAACTTGAAATCAATTAATGGTAGTTATGGATGGGATTGAATTTTGAAATCAATTTGTGCAAGCTGGGATGAACTGCAAAATGATCTTGTTGGAGCTATATCTATGGTAAATAGTGTGGTGTACACTGGAAAATGAAATTCATAGAAAGATGGACTCGTGTATTTTTGGGTTAAGTGGGAGTTCTAGTTTCAAAATACAGGTGGAACATTGATATTTGGTCTTGCCGTCTAATTATATGGTCTGTATTGTTATTAAATGGATAATTTCAAAGCAGCTGCTTTTGAAGCTACTTATTGCTTTGTAGTTAGGTCAGATAACCACACAATATAATTAAGTGCAATACCTCATCCTAGTATTAGTATATTATGAAAAAAACCTAGTCAAACTAGAGTGACTTTTACCCAAACTTACTGTGTACATATATGTGATATCATATGATATTTATATGGTATTTAAGATGGATTACTGTCTTCTGAGATTATTTAAAGAAAATGATTGGAGCAGGTTGTAGACCTTTTGTTTCTCAATGGAAGTATAATTAATATAGTCATATTAACGGTACGTCTTGTTGCCAGGTGGGATCATCAGATCAAATGAGAAGCGAAGCCTTGAGTTTGGTCTGATGATCCACGCCTGGCAACGAGACATGATCTGGCTCTTTGGATCAAGTTACTGTTATGATGTTAAATTTATTACAGTGTATATGCCCTCCCATTAAAAATTTAGGTAAAAAATAAATTATTTTGAATACATTATGCGTTTACTTGTTTAAAAAAAAAACCTCTATTTAAACTGGCTATGAAAAGCTAACATCATTTATTGTGTACTACATCATTAGTTTCAGAGAGAGGTGATTTGGATTCTGAAAATCACAGTCTGGTGATCAGTGGAAAATCATATCACATTCTGTAAAATTAACAGTATCAAAAAAGGAAAATTGATTGGTATATAATAAATATAGTGTGTAAACAATTGTGTTAAAACAAATTTTAATCCAATCCTAAAATATCACACAAGAGAGTCCACAAAAACCTGTAATAATCCACATAATATTCAAAAGTTATTTAATATTTAAACTACTAAGCAATATTCATTACCAGAGTACTGAGTAATTTTTATAAATAACACTCGATTTGGAACTCGGGGAACATTTTTTTTGTTACAGAGTTGCATCCTTTCTGTAGATAATGCATTGCATTCTATAAGCATAGACAGGGTTGTCTTTCTTGGACAGATCAAATGAATTGCTTTTTGTCTGACTTTCGAATTCCAAAACTTCACAGATGGTTTAAATGGTAAGATCAGTTTTGTAATTTGAAAACCGAGACTAATGGAATTCACCAGAATTAATTCTGCTGACAGAGAGCTTGGAGTCATTGCAAGATTTCAGAGAATACAGTACCAGTAATATCAATAAGTATCTTGATCACACGCGGAAGACCCATAATGGTCAGACGAGTTTTGGTGTATTGATTAGGTCACGCTGTCATCAGAGTATTCATCCTGTTGCTACCTTTTTAGTGTTACTATCCTCATTTTTTTCTATGTGTCATGTTGCGATCAATTTTATTGTCTAGACAGCATTAATGTTATTCAGAAAGTTGATATCTTTTAGCTCACCTGATCACTTCTGGGTTTTCTCTGTTTGAAATAGGTGGTAAATTATAATCAAGTTAAATGTGTATTAGGATCAGTCTGAAACAAACTGGAATTCATTTGAAAAAGTTTCGTTTGCTTGCAAAGTGAACATTCTTTCAAAAGATATTAATTTTAAAAAGTCATTTCATTGGAGTTTTCATAGCAATGGAAATGTCACATTGATTATTTTATCTAATAAGGCTGCAAATATATATCAAAACCAACTGCTTAATTTTTTTGCCTTTCAGACAGGAAGCAGTCATTTTTATTATTAAATTGATAAAGTTTCAGTACAGTGACAAATCAGAGGGCCTTTATAGTTTTTGGTGGTTGATTTTGTTATTGAAATATTAATATATTTGGTTTATGAATTTCATTTTGGTGGATGAATTAACAGTAAACTATTCAATAGCCAACAGGTTCAACCGCATTATATTAATTATGATTATATTGGAACCCTTCAATCATGATGAAATGTTATTTAATCGCAAACATGAAATTATCACAGGGTAAATTGACCATATGTTGCAATGGTCTAGACATCTCCTTGGCTTGCACTTGATTATTTTAGATGATAGCAGCCATTACTTATGACCCTCTGAGACAGAATAAGTATCACTGGATCAACTTGGCCACTGAACTGTGTATGTTTTATGGGAAGGAACGAGAAGACGGTCATTGCCTATGCAGAGCACTCCTTACAAGCAGGCTTTCGGTCCCTGCCATACCAAGCAGCTATAAAGACTACATGTTGAACAGTTGGGGCCGGAGCTTTATGAAAAGTTTCATTTTATATGTTTTCCTCCAATAAAGGATGTTACCCATAATTCTGCTATAAATAAGTGTGGATTGTGGTCAGTGATTTGGAATTTAAGATTTTAAACTTTCTAAGATATCCACAGAGAAGTCTCGTCAGGAATTAGTACATTGTTTCCTCTCTGAAGAGTTTGTAGAAGTAGGCCTGTTGGGTATCTCAGTTCAAACCTCTAGTAATCATGTTTAATCTTGCAATCTCTGTCTAGACTGGGTATTTAAATTTATTGATTTTACAAATGAATTGCAGGAAAACTGCTTGATAAACTGAATTCTGTGCAAACTAAACACCTTTTTTGGGTCATTGGACTCTACAGAGAACATTTCATTGGAAGTCTATCACTCACACTCCGACAAATACCAGTTGTGAATGAAAGGACTGTCACCATAGCATGTTGTTGTTTTTTTTACTTCCTCTGTAAACTTTATTATAATTACATAAAGTACCACTCAGGGAAAGCCATTATGTTTTGTAAAACTTTGATTGGTTTCGTGGTGAGCAATGGAGCAGCAGTAGCATTTTAAGAGAGATGACAGTATCTTCTGGCAGAATGTTATCTTAAGAATGAGTGCAGTGTTGATTCAGAAATATCTTACCCAGACATCACAGTTATTGATAATGCAGAGTTTCTTTGAAATCAGTTTCATTTTTTTTATGATCACAGGCCACTTTTATGGGGTCAGATTGAAGGAGATCCAAGATGTTATTTGTAGAATGCCAGACTGAGTGTTACTTATTTTTATTCATTGTAATCAGACAGCATTGTCATAAAACTGCAGCTGTTGACACATCATGTCCGTGGGGTTCTCTGGTGTAATGCCAGACAGAATCTCTAAAGGTGCAATACCATCAACTCTTCACTTAGAAGGATTAACACCATTTTCTATAAATCAGCAAAGTGTCTGATAATTTTCAAAGGCTTCCATAGTGAACACATAGTAAAATGAAATCCATTATAGAGACCTTACATTTGTGGGTATTAATCAAGGAGGTCACCCTGGGTCTCTATATGGATTTACTAGTTCTTACATTCCTTGTTGACCTATACAAGTCCATTCATAGAAAGTAGTGATTGACCTTCAATAAGTATAATGATTATGTTTTTAATCTTTATGGGCATTCCATCGATTATATTTGGAATTGGTGTTATATGCTCCTGCCCAGCCAGAATGTAACTAAATGGGTTTTTTTTTTTTAATTTGTTTTGGCGAAGTTCACTGAATATGGGACTGTTTGACATTGCATAAATCTCACCACAATTAGCTTGATTGTCTCCTCTTATAATTTTGCAGTCATTGATTAATAAATGATTTTTTTTAATGGATCAATATACCAGTGCATCAAATATATTATTTATTTATTGATATATACATTTGACAAAAGCATGACATCAAAGAGCAAGCTAGTTGAAATTGGCAAATTTATGATGAAAAGTTGGAGCAATTTTAACATTTTACTTAATATAAGGAATTGAAATATTACCTTTTTCTGTTTGTTTTAAGCCTGAAGAGGATGTGAAATCATTGGTCAATGGGAAGAATACACAGAATTCAGGTAAGATAGTTGTGATAATTATAATGACTGTTTTATTAATGGTCTTCAAGTGTGCCAGTCATCAGGCAGGGCAACAGGAACCCGTAGATCCGAACTTGTGTGGGCAATTCTCAAGCTCAGATCTAGGGGTCTGTGTCGTCTCTGCAGTAGTCAACAAGCCAGACAAAAACCCAGATCTACAGGTGTCTACCAAGCATGCAGTTAAGCAGTGCTATATAGCTCACCTGATAACACAGCCAAATAGTGATATCTAGTTCACCTGATCAATGACAAGCAAGCAGCAACTAGTGATATCTATTTCACCTTATCATAGACAATCAGTGATATCCAATTTTACCTGATCTCCTAAAAATCAGACAACAAATCAGTGTTTTATCACAGTGAGTAGTCATATTTAGCTCACCAGATCCACAACAGGCAGTGACAATATCTGATAGGCATTTATTCAAGTAGTTCATATGATGCTAAGTAGATTTGTGTCATCTGATGGAATCACCTTGTGCAATTCTGACCACTTTTTTCAAATGATAATGTGACTTCTGTTAATACAGAGTGTGGTTTTTGTTCTTCTCTCTTCATGACACTTTCTCTTGAATGGAAGTAAAAAGCAATTAAAATGTTGAAGACTACCTAATGAGCAATAATTTGCCAATTAACATCCTCACTTCCAACCCCCAATATTCATGTCTGCATTATCCATTGATCTACGTGAGAATTTGATTGAGAGGGCTTCGTTTACAGGAATGCTGCAGTACTGTACTTCTGCAAGCTATATGTACATGGTCTCGAGTTGAGGTAGTAGGTTGTATAGTTGAGAATTACAACACATTTTATGGAGAACTATACAACTTGCTAGCTTTCCTTGTGGCATGTGTGACAACAAATTGCAGGCATCTAATGCAGACTCGTGAAGGTGAGTATAGTAACACAGAGTTGTCATCAGTCAAATACATTTAATGATCATATATTCATCTTTCAAGTCATGAAATATAAGATGCTCTATCTAAGTGTGGTGTAGTTAATGAAGGTTTGCCTTGACTTCATTCGTCACTGAATGGGTGATGTGCTTAGTGATGTCCTTTATTTATAAGATTGTGTTCTTTTTTATTTTCTTTGAATTACTTTGAACTTACTAGTCTTAATTAGCTTCATTGGCCATTGAACCAAGTCTGGCACAAAATATTTCAGATTCAGGTATAAATAATTAAGATAGATCAAGCTGCATTTGAATAACAGAAGATGTAGATCTTTTTAAATTTAATATTGAACAAAATCAAAAGAAGAAAGTTCAGAATACATGTAGAAATAAAAAGTCACTCGAAAGACATATATTAAGATTATATCGATCAGTCTTCCTATCATGTCTTTTTATCATGTCTAAGACTAGCATTTTAAGATGTGCAGTCTTCATGTAAAGTAAAGGTACTTATTAATAAAAAGAATGCAAAATCGGTTTATAAAAACACATGTTATTGATACAAATGATAAATGAACTCTAGCACTACAACAAACAGAAATTAAGATGACAGAGTTATCCTTCTTTGTATATTGGAATACACATTGCACGTTTGCAACTAGAACAAAGATAATATCTGTTGGGAGAAAAGTTATATGGCACTGCCTGATGTCCAATTCTTTTATATATCCATTTGCATACTAACATATTAGTCAAAATTGGAAAAAAAACATCAAAGTAATATTTTTTTTAAAGTACTTTTGAGTATTATTTCCTAATAACTTCATTGAATAAATGGATACGGAGGATGACACATTTAGATGTTATGATAAAACATAATTGAACAATTTCTTTAAACATTTAGAAATATAGCCTATTTGATATCATAAATACTGTGATTGAATTAATTGCATGACCGTCTTCCTAACTAACCAATCTTTGCATGGAATGTTATTCCTTAAGTATATTACTAAGGCAGATAAGTTGGATTCTCAACGTTCTGCTGTTAAATTGTAAAACTTTGCAATCAAAGCCACAAAATAAAAGACAAATGTTGGTTAATATTCAAAGTGAAATGGTCTGGGCACTTTAAGGTTAAGGTTGCATTTTGTATCCAAAAAAGATTAAAAGTGTGGTAAATATATAACTTCCCAATCCTAATGGATGAATTTCTTGGAAGAATCATGGGCATAGTTTGTGAAAAGTGTTTTCTATTGCACCAACTTTCAAGATAGCAAATGCCAGACTGGCTGCTTGGGTTGTTAAATATCTGAAGATTTTTTAAGGAATAAAAAGTGGCATTGACAGACTGCAAATATTTTCTCTGTAAGCTACAGTGTTGTGCATGCATCCTTTATGTAATTGTTGGCAACTAGTTCCTACAGGCTAGGAATGTCTTGGGCAAATACTGAAGGAATGCACATGTTGTACTTGCACACTGTCGGTAAAAATGTTATTGTCTGGGGAAGCAGTCAGTCGGCTTTGAGCTTAGTGGCTTGCTACCATGATGAAATAGAGGAATTGTCTTGTGTAATAAGTGATATGTATTCTCTTGTTTAGAAGACTAATAGGTGAGTAAATTTACTTACACTCTCTTACAGAAGAAAGTACAAATGAAATGAGGCTTACCTTGGAATATTTCTCAGTTTTTTATTTTGATTTCCATCAGGGTTCCTCGTCATATGATGAAATTACCAACCAGACTTTGTTCTTCACCATCTAGTACACCTCACTTGATATTAGATTATGAGAGAGTTTTTACAAGTGATCTAGAAATAATGGCTGAAATAATGAAGTTAAAATTCCAAGAAATTGTAACCAGAAGTTTAATTTGGACAATAAATAATTTTGCCTCTAAAAATTCCTTCAATTTGTCTGTGTTTGTCAGGCGCTTGAATCCTGACTGATGGTGCAGTAACTATACTGTCTAGACTCTAAGTCAATTACATGAAAAATCAATTTTTTATCCCAAGAAGAACACTGATGGGAGAGATTTGTTGAAGGTGCCAAAAATAATAAACACTCCCTAGCAGACGACAGAGAATCTGCAGCAGTTCTGCTGCACTAGATGCAGAATGCACTGTGCATATTGTCTGCTTACTGATAAGGATGAAATTGTGGATTTTCAGCTTCTCCCTTAGGGTAAGTTATTTGTCTACAATTTAAGATTATTTTTTAAATTATTTTTATTGGGGGGTGGGGGGCTTCATTTAAACATTTCATTTTGTAATATTTTTTTGATAATGATTTCTTTCAGTTACACTTACTTCTTTTTTGAAATAGTCATAAAGTTTTTAATGTATGACATTTTTTTTAATCTTTTATATGATGCAAGATAAGTTGTTTTCCTCTAAATTTTGTCATATAGAATTGATAAATAATGGGACATTCAGTACCAGAATTGTAGACACCAAGTGGTTTTGAGATATTGTGCTTATAAGAAAAACTATCAATTTTTCAATTTTCATCTTTTTTTTTTATTATATAAGTAGAAAGTGGTTTGCTTTCTTAAGTGTCAATTAAGCATCTATATATTTTAGGAAGAAAAAAATCTGGTTCTCCCTATCTTATTTCCTTCCCTCAATTTTTATCTTTCTCCTCCCTCATTAATAATAGCAAAAATTTAAACTGAAGTTAAAATTCACTGGAGGAAAAGACATCTTGCAGGAAGAAATTCTGTTTAGCTGGGCTAGCTGACTTTTTCCATTGTTAGTTTCACCTGAGGTGAACTCGCATCTGAGGAGTTAATAACCCTGTAATTGAGAATATACTAGGTATGCCCAGACTGTGGTTTATTGGGAGTTGCTATTATTAGAAATATATGTCAGTAGAGCGAGAGATTAGGAGTGTGGTGGAGCTGTTACTGTATAAAAGGACAGGAATTTTTTTCAAACCAGGTATGTAAAAGCAAGTTATCAATTTGAAATGGTATCTGTATGTTACATTTTTGTGAGGCAAATTAAACAAAAGACAAATTGGGTCAGCTTTGTATCCAGGGAATAAATGTAGACTTGATTACTGCCTGTTGTGGAAACTGCGTCTCTAGTTAGAGGATTTTTTTTTGCACTTGGTGTGCTGAATTAAAAATTGTTTATGATTTTGGTGTACATGTAATTGTATACTTTCATATGGTATGTACAGTGATTCTTGGGTTATAATACAACACAAATATTTCCTTTTATTGACCTTATTTAGGAAAAGCAGCTTAATGAAGAAAATAAATGCAGAATCAGGCATATAACTTGGTAAAAGGTAGACAGAGTATTTATGTCTGGTTCAGATTTAGAGATTGGATGATATTGCATTTGGCAATAGTTTAGATTTCTGTCATTTTGGTGTATTGGTGATCTTGGTAAATGAGGTGTATTTGAACACTTGATGGTATGATCTTGTCCAAGTTATGTATTAACTATCCAGATACTGAACAAAATATGCTGTCTGCACTCCATGTAGACTGAAACACTTTAAATGATAAAGTAAGAATATATAAATTCACACAATAAGGTAATGATGTTACAGAAATGTTCATATTTTTTAACAAAACCCACAAATAATGAACACAAAACACCCCCCAAAAAATGAGGAAGTAAATGGAGGAAACAAGATGTTATTGTTAGGGTCCAGTATACCAGCCATTCACGTCTTGCAAAGCATCAGCCATGAAACTCGATCTCTGAGCCAATAATTCATATACTTGAGAAGACTTAGTTTCTGTTGATCCATTCAATCAGCAGATTGCATGGTCTTGGTTAGCAAGTGGACGCAAATTCTGAATGTAAAAGAGTCATACTCATTTGTTAATTAGGTTCCAAGATTATTCCATTTTTGTAACATTCAAGGGTTTGTGATCAGCTGATGGATGCATAGTTTTCTATAGGTATTGTGTTACTCGTGAGAGTTTTACCTAAGGGGGTGATGGTTGCAGTCATATTGTAAATGTGTGTCATTAGCTGTTGGTAGAATCCTGAGAATAAATACGAATTTTTAGGGTATCTGTTCATTGAAACCGGCAAATCAGACAGCATTCCATGTTTCTGCATTTATCAGCAGTCTATATCATAGAAATATTTGTTCATGAACAAAAAAGGTTTAGCGACAGAAAAAATTACTGTGGAGTGGTACGTGGTCAATTTTAAAAGTGAGCACTGGTGAGCATCACACAGTATCCAGATGTAGGGAGTAAAGCTGAATACAGAAGCTAGCTGTATCAGGTCATTGGGCGGTCTCTTGGGACAAGGGCGTTCAGAATGGCTGTCTATTTCCTACTTATCTCCTTTACAGTCTAGACTCAAAAAATGTCAAGTGAGGATAATAGTGGCTAAACAGTGTCTGCTGTGTGGAATTGAAAATTTCCGCTGCTTCTTTTCTCATCTACAAAAAACTCACTTGTTGATATGGCACTAATTGAAGTGAAGTATGAGACTTCTCTTGAGTACAGAGAGGTAAATATTATTGACTAGTGATCGATAGAGAGAGATATATGAAAAGCAAGACATAGCTTTGTTGTTTAAAATGGCATGACAGAATTTTTTTGCACAACTTTAATATATGGATATCTTCTGTTAGTTTTTTTTCCATTTCCTGTTTCGTTTAAAAAAAAAATTGTTTCATAATTGTTATCCAAGAAAGATTTTGTTCTATTGAAGTTATTTTTTTTTTTTAAAGGGTTGTAGTTGACCTTGATCTTTGATCTCTACCAGTTCAAGCATGTAGCATTCTTTGTAGTATCAGTGTGCAATCTCTTTGTAATCAGCAATGAAGTTCTGGAATGATATTTAGGAAGAATGTATATACAGCGATGACTAATTGTATGGACGTTTGTGCAATAAACTGGTAGTGCAAATCGTAAAAATGGTTGATATTTAAAGTTTTGTGAATCCAGGTATATTGATTGGCAATATATTAACAAAGAGAAACTATTTCAAAAGGCACACGTGTTACCACTTTGTTATATTGCATGCCTGAAGTTGTGGTTAGAGTTTGATGACCTAGATATTATCACTTTGTCTAGACTTAGCTCAGCAAGAATTGATTGAGGCACCTTGAGGTTCAGCTAATGAGGGATTTCCTGAAACTGTTAGACTTACCTGATAGATTCCCCCCCCCCCCCATGAAAAATTAAACAATTAAAAAAAAACATATAGTCTTGTTTAGAATAACAGACCTAATCTGTAATTCACAAAAAATCCATTATTTTGTACTTTGAAAATTTTATGCTTTTCCCCATGTGCATGGCCATTAAAATCTGTCTGGTTTTTTTTTTTCACCATCAGTACATATACTTATGATTATTTTTTATCTTAACCAACCAGTGCTCTTCATTAGTGTGAGGTGGTACACATTTTGAACAAAAATGACGTAAAGGATCTAGAAAAAATGTCTCCGTTTGTGTCATGGTCTTAAATCAACATTGGAATTCCAGTAGAACCACTTGTTTTACAGCAATAAAATACTGAAGGCTGATATCACCAACATATTGAACCTAGCTTGCTATGAGTATGTATTGTACTTATTTTTTCAGATAGACAACAGGTGTTTACGTTGAGTGGGTGTTATCGCCAGGTATATAACAGGATATGTAAAGGATTCTAGGAGGGACAGGCATCAATGTATTGAACACTAAGCTGATTGCTATTTCATACTGAGGAAAACATATTTGTTACAATTCTCTGCAATAATATGTAACATCTTTAGTTAACATTTATCTACATGTACCTGCATAACCTATACGCAGCAGTACTTATGGACTGAATTTTGTCATGTAATGCTGTTTCACATCAGATGTATATTGTTCCACAAAGAAAATAGCTTAGAATACAATTAGAGGTAACACTCAGTCTGGTGATGCTGTGACAATTGTTGTGATGAAAGAGAGTGTTGAAACCTTAGTCTGCAGGAGTGCAAGGTCTAGTGTAGTACTTCATATTGTCATCTGGCTGGATGAAGGTAATGCTGTTATAAATATAATAAAGGACATCAAATAAATGCACTATGTATTAGAAAGCAGCAATATAATCTGTTTCGTAATTGTTAGAAATAAATAAGCAGGTGGGCCTAATTATTTCATTGACCTAATAAATATTAATTTACATTTGTTTAATGATAGTACTTCGTTATTGTGCGCCAAAATTCTACAAACCCCAACAGTTTTTATTGCTCTGTGAACCCCTCTCTCTCTCTCTGTCTTTCTCTGGAGGATTCCATTCCACCACGTACATGTACCTTAGCAAAACTTCCACATGAGTAGCTGAAAATGAAAGTTTTGCAACTGAGTTTTGCAGTTAATGTGTTGTCAGTCAGAGGATTTAGTCTCTCGTGTTAATCTACCATATACCTACCTGTCAGTCTTTATCATTGTGAGGGTCTAGCTCATAATTTGTACATACTTTATTTTAGTTTCTGAGATATAAAGGTGACACACGTACCATTACCCTACCACCAACCTCCTGAAATTGACAGTTTTTACAACAATGTGGATCACATTTAAAGAAACCAAGACTGGAACAATTTATTAAATACAGATATATCAATGTCTTTTTCTGGTTTTTGTTTGTTTGTTTTATATATATATATATATATATATATATATATATATATATATATATATATATATATATAAAACAAACAAACAAAAACCATATATATATATAAATGTGGGGGAGAGCTCCTGAGTAATGGATGAATTGCAAAATACAGTATATTACGTCAATTCATGAGACGTATGATTTTCTCCAAATGAAGCTTAAAGTAATAGAACCTAGAGGTAATCCATCAGTCCATCTGTTCTCTTACATTTAACTGTCTGTCTGTCAAAAGATTGCTTATGTGGAGCAGCATTAGGACTCGAGTTTTTATCGTTTCCAAAGAAAAAGGCTTAATAGAAGTGTTCTCTTTTTTTTCAGACAGAATCATTCACCACCAGTTTATGCTGTTTCTTTGCAGAGTTTATATCTTGGTTTGAATGCATAGATTCCTTGCAACAATTCATGCCTAACTAATGTTTGAGTTTCTATCAACTGCTATAAAATAGGGTTATGATTCAGGTTCTGAAGGATATCAATTCTCTATTCAGCTAGAAGTTATCAGGGGCTTGTTTAGTCTCACTAAGCTTTCCTGTTTTGTCCTTATTTTCCATTGTTTTGTGTTCACTTCTGTGACTGTTGATTTCCTCATTCTATCGTCTGCCTTTTCCTTAATAAACTCATATATACATATATAGTGATTTTTACATGAAAGTATGGCTGCAAGAGATGTGTGACTTGGATCTTTCACTTCCTCTCTCCCTGAGACCATAACTTGTGAATATTTTCACAGGTTCTGGTTTCTGGACTAGAGTGGGTGTTGCCATCGACGACGTCACACCAACAGATGCCCGCCTATGGAGTGTTGGTAGGATCCAGAAATCGCTTTTACAGGCTTTCCAGTCTTGTCATTTATTCATGCAAAATGAAATTCCTTGACTGTTTGAAAAGTTTTTGTTTAAGACTATAATGATCTAAAGAGGAGTTTCAAACGTACCGTTATATTAGCAACATTTTGTATTTTATATGTTTCAAAATGTCAGAATTTCTACAAAAGGTTTTTAGAATTGCCACATTAAAAGTTTTAGTCATAACAAACTTAACAATTTTCCAGATTGTGAGATGGAGATCGATTCATATTGAAACAATCACCTGAAAATACTGTCTGACTTTGGTCATTTGAATGATTGAGACCAGTAAAAATTCCTTGCAGAAAATGAACACTTTTACGTGACACAAAAATAAACTCTCTTAAACTGTCGCTTTATCAGATCTCAATTGTTGCCAACGACCCCCAAAACGTTCCCATCCGTGTATAAATCAGAGCTTGTTAGTGATATTCAACATATGTGGTACACAATATTTTTGTTCATTTAATTATTCGTTTCCTTCAGTAATTCTTGCAATACAGTGTTTTGAGCCTAAAATGTTGGATCAAAAATACTTACCACTAAGTCAAAAGTTTGTGTGGTTAGGATATTTCAGTTTAACTGAAAAACACTAAAAATCATATATTAATTTTTTTTGAGATAGCAGTGATCTTTATATAGCAATTTTTCAGCATATTACATTTTTGTAGCCATTTTTGGGAGTTGATTTTAATCAACTCTCCTATGCAGTTACTCTGGAAAACCTTAGTACAAATCGTCACAGCTGACAAGACTTAGTAGTTGAAAATAATCGTTAAATTCGATGTAAGGTAATCAGAAGCATTGTTTTTGAATTAAACTTATTTTGTAAATACCTTAAAATAGTCAGATTTTAAATGGTAGAACAATTTGAATATCTTTTAGTAGTATGTTTTCAGAGTTCAATGTAGTCTTGTTTCTGTCTCCGTAAATCTCCAACAATCAGAAAGTCTCTCTACAGGTCGGAGATTTACGTAGACAGCCAAGCGTCTGGTTGAACGTAAATCAAATACAGCTAAGAAACTACTTGCCATGCAAAATTACATATCGTTGATTTTAAAATATATCAAAATCGATAAAATCAAAACCCCGTTAGTACTTCAGTACTTTGATTTCTCATTGTGTAGAATGAAACTGATTTACATTTAATTTTGGTGCTTATAGTCAAACTTTTGTGATTGTTACGTGTCTCTCCTCGGTTCCCACCTGTGTTAATGTTAAAAGTTTAGGTTATGCATTTTGGTTTAAAGTATTGTTTATTTAAGTGAGGGGAGGGGGCATTTTGTAATGCTTCTATTTGACGTATTTTAATTTTTTTTTATTTTACTGAAATGATGGAGAAATAAATTTTGCGCCATTGTGTACATCGTTGTGTTTTAAGGGGAAACAGAATGTTAAAATTAAATATAAGAGTGGATTGTTGTTTTTAAAATAACCCTTTTTGATTAAAAAAAAAAAAAACCCTTTGAGTCAAATATATGTTCAAAAAAATTACTTTTTTACTTTCAGAAAACATGTTTTATCATCCAAATTTCATTTTTTTTTCTTCCGTCAGTAAGAATAATGATTTCTCCGCCTTTTAAAACTCATACGATCTTTTTGTACTGCAGTTTTACAAACAAAAGAGTTCCAAATCATAATCGTAGCAGATAAATCTACTTATGACACATTTGATACCCTGGGAGCCTTAGTAGTAAAATTCATTATGCCTGCATTGACCTAAATGTGTGTGGTTTCAGCATCTAGAACATGCAGCAACATAATTATTCGTTTAGTGTTCACCATTTTTCTCAAACCTTTAGGGCTGGTGATGATGTTGGTGTCTTGGCTCTGCCAAACATGTATTTATAAAATCTCCATGAATATAAAGTTAAATATAAAGTCTTTTTATTGGAAACGTTTGTGTACTGCAGATAATCAGTTTGGGTGTCAAACTGAAAACATCGAATATTTACGACGTTTTGACCGGAATTCACCACGAAACTTTTCTGCCAAAGGCTTGACGAAGCTACATATTCCTTGGATTTGTTTGGAGGATACCTCATCATTGGACAAAGTGTCTTATTCATTAGACTGTTGATCTTGACACAAACTAGACATAATTCATTATCATAGGACATGGTTTAGTAGTTTAGTACGTACTGTACTTCATGAGTTTTAGCTAATTATTAGTTATGTTATATTGTGAAAAAAGGTAATTTCAAATGGTTGCAGTTAATAAATTATGTACTTAAAATCTACGAAACTTCTGTGTACACGTGTTTTTTCATACCTTTACAGTGGTGGATTTAAGGGGAGAAGGGCGCGCACCCGGCGCCCTCTTCCTAAAATTGTCAAAATAAATACTCAGTAATACTCCTTCTGCCAAAAAAAAAAAAAAAACTATTTGTGAGCTTTTATTATTAACTTTTTTGGAAACTCTTGTGATTTCTCTACACTAGACTGATTTCAGCGATGAAAACCCGTGGGTTATTGGTGTAACGTATAGAAAACCCAATTTTAGGCACGCTCCCCGTGAGTTCAAATGTGACCAACCGGCTTTGAGTAATTATTTATACTAGCTAGTGTTTTTATCGACTCTTACATGTTTTTTATAATACAAGCTGACACTATAATCTTTTTTTTAAATTTCATTTACATCATCTTTCTCATATTTCTGCAAAGCAAATGCTTCCATCTGGATTACTAAAGGCCTTGAATCTACAAACCTTTAAAAATTTGTAATTTTGTTATAATCACGAGAAAACATATCACAAAAGTCTTCAAAAACTTCATTTTTACTCTACATAATGTCTAATATCCAGGAGCTTTCGGGGGCTTCGGCCTTCGGGCCTCCACCAGATCTTTGCCCTGGACCCACTTGGGGCCTCAATACGGCCCCAGACTCGCTGCCCACAACTGGAGCCCCTCTAAATTCAAATCCTAGATCCGTCCCTCTGTAGTGTTACAACATTGATTTAGCACTGGTAACATTTCAAAGCTATGACCGATGCCTTGATCTAGATTGATACTTAGATCTGTATACTGAAACGTTGCAGTGAACGTTGAGAGGATCGGTCCGTCTTTTGTGTAGAGAGACACTTCACGACCACGTGTCAGACAGTCCACCTACATTGTCGTGACTTATAGACCCAGCATCTGCAGGAGACATCCCACATCAAATAGAAGGTTTTGTACTCTTACTTAGCAGTCTGTGTTACTGTGCAGGGGAAAAAGCTGATCAACGACACAATATGAGTCAAACTTATTTAGTACTTATCAATGATTGAATTAGTACTTATCAATAATTGAATTTCCTTATCGTTTAAAGCAATATGAGCTGTATTATTTAGAATTTTATTTTTCTGCAAAAACCTGCATGTATGATAAGTCTGCGTATAGTTTAAACTTTTATGATAAATAAGACTTGAAAAAACATTGTTTTGGCATAAGAAAGATTTCTCTTCTGAGGAATATATAGCAGATCAATTTTTGTACAGGACGACAATAATTCAATTAATTTTGCTCCAATTGGCTTTTCAACGGCTTTTCCCATAAAAATATGGCAAACAGAAATTTAAAAACCATGATATTTTTTGTAATTTTAGTAGAAAATAATTTTAATTTGTAAAAGCTTATAGCATTACCAAACTTTTTTTTTGGGGGGGGGGGGGGGGGGGGGTCTTCATTTGTTTATCTAGAATGCACCACATAATAGTAACAATATATGATTTTGGCCTCTGCAGAGTTTTCTTAGTTATTTTTTCCATACATTAATTAAAAATTCAGAAAATTATACAGCTCTTTACAACTTCTGTTGTTTTATATTGGTGGCTACTCACTTCTGATGATTTTGAGTAATCGTTCCTACATTATTGCTCATTCAATAGAAACAGATAGTCTAGCCTGTTGTCCTATTGCTGCACAGACATACAAGATTACCAGAAAATCTCGTTTAGTTATTTAGGTGGTGACAGGTCCAGCACCTGGGGAGATGTTTCCAAGATAGGAAACGTATTTTCTGCGAAGCGATAACAGTTTGTTATTGTCAAAATGACACCTGTACGATAATCGATGTTGTATAAAATCCACGTTGCAGAAAAATTCTAGGAGATTTTTCTTTTACAAGGTTAGAACAAGTCAAAATAGAGGTATATATGGAAAGTCTGCATATCGTCAAACTACCATTCTCTGGGGTCTTGACGCTTTTCTTGTCAACTTGAGCACTAAATCGTATTTTCAAAAGAATTCTTGATAAATCCGAGACCGCTTTTCTTACGAAATAAAACGGTTTTTATCACTGCTTTTGTACATATGACGTTACCGAATATATGTCTCAAAAGTCTTCCTAGTGCTGACTCCTGTAGCAAATGCAATTGACCAAAAGTAAAACACTTTTAAAACAGTAGATGACTGTAAGAAAATAATTTACATAGATTATTGAGTCTTGTTTTGTTTGTTTGTCTTTGTCTCACATAAAAATTCCGGTAACTGATGAGTGTTGGATGAAAACTTTAATGGATTATGGTCTTATTGTTTTGTGTTTCTATCATTCTGTGTCCAATATATTTATCTTTCAACACCTTATTAGTGATGTGAAAAAAGTTCTGTCTTTTATTTGTTTTTTACACGCGCTAGCCTATTTCTCTTAAACATCCAGGCAATTTCACTAAACTTGGGACAAAGCAGCCTTGAGTAAAGAGCTAAAAGACAGTCAGGCAATATCAAATGAAATTATTAGATAAAATGAAATTAATAGATAAAATTACGGTTGGCTATATAAAAAAATATTCTCACAAAAATAGGAATGGTTATTCATAATTTTTTTTCTCAAGAACCAAATGGCCAATTAAATCAATTTTGGATAACCTATACCTGATAGGTTCAAGCTTGTTTAAACCATAAGATGCGGTCAAAAAGACTGTGATTGAGGTTCAAAGTTCATCACAAAAAGAGAAAATACTTTTAAAAAGTTCATACAATGCCTGCCAAATCCCTTGCACCTAGGATATTTAAACGACTTATGTACATTCCTAATTGATAAATTATACATTAGAAGTTATGTATCAGTACATTTATAATATCTGATCATCAACAAAAATACATTTATATTTTTACTTTTCTCCATACCTTCATTTCTATGTTTATTTTTTTAACATTACACTTGATCTCAAACAATATTTGACTACTAGCGCTATTGTTTGGACTGGGCAAGAACATTAGCATGTAATTTGGTCGTTATCCGAAGAGTTTTAAGTACTTCGTAAAAATTATACTGTATGAAAAATTTGAAGTGTGGTTTATTTACCTAAAAGGAAGTGAGAGCGCAAAAATTAAAAAGAAAACGCCAACCATGATTCGAACACCCTCTCAGCTGAAAGGTAATTTCTACAACCCTCCGCCTATAAAACTGAACTACGTTGAAAAATTGTTTGAATACCGTTATATAACTTTAATGACTTGACAATTTTAAAGAAAGTTACAAGTTTTTGTGAAAACTACGAATTTTGACTCATAATGGGTCTAGACTCCACAGTCGATAATAAAAAAGAATGAAAGGTATCCTTTTAATAAAAGTATGAGTACTTTTAGGATGGAGTTCAGATCCTTTCATACCAAAATTTTGCAATTTAGCAGCACAATAAATGGTCAATATTGAGACATAAAACGTCGTGTGGCTTAATTTGGTAACATAAACCTCGTGTTTTAACAAAATGAAAGTACGTTATTGACTATAAACAATGTACCCTACCCAAAAAAATATATTAGCAACATTTGAAAATACTTCTTTTTTATTGCTCCAAGTTGGGGATTAATAACGCCATGTACGCCCGTGTCCTTTTCTTCTAAATGATATGATGAGACAGTTTGTATGCTTTTTGTTGAAACAAGCTTAATATCAGATTTGTACTATAAACCTTTGGGATCTGAAAGGGAGGTTCGAATTTAACGTAAGATACAGCTCGAGAAGAAAATTTAGCTTTTTTTATGACAAAATTATGGAGCCCAGACTCACTCTATAAAAGAAAAGGCATTGAAGTTCTAAAAATGACACTATTTGGAGGTTTTGACACGCATACGCCAGTTTAAATCAACATATTCTAAACATTTAACATATTTAAAGGTTATACATGTAAATCGATATTTTGGTAAATATACATTGTTTTCAATAACTTAGAAAGAAATTATGAAATTTGTTCATATTTTAATTTTATTGTATGTTATCTCTATCCACATAACGTAAGATACAGCTCGAGAAGAAAATTTAGCTTTAATTTTAAGCTCACTGAACCAATTATTCTGGTAAGTTTTTTCTGATCACGTAGACTATCCACATTTTGACTTTCTTCTCTATAGACCACGGGATAATTCCAGCCAAAATTGTTAGGTAAAGTGAAATCAATTTTATTTAAATGAGCCACATCATTTTTAACCTGGTGATAACTTTTTATAAATATTTTGGGTGTCTAGCGAGTTCGCAGGAAAACCATTGCATTGTAAAATGATAAAATTTGTAAAGTGTAAATAAATTGTTCAAACTATTACTCCTTATGGAGGGAATCAAAATACAAATAAGGAAAATGTTATGAGAAAAATCTTTTTTTGTAGATCAATGGAACAATGTATCTTTACTTTTATGGAAAACCCTTGATAAAGTTATCAACTTGCGACCCTCTGATCAGTAATAAAGCGCTAAGAGGAATACAAATTCAGTATTCAATATAGGAGTACATTCTATCAAGTACAATTCGTAATCAACGGAAATAAAACTTTAGATAGTAATATATGCAAAAATTCAATAATAATTTTCTTATCAAGAACTTCAATATTACAATTTTGTAACATACGTGTCTGCCAAAAGGCCCTTATATATTGAAGATGCTTAATTTAAACATGTAAATAACAATAACAATTGTGGAACAGTACACTAGGTTTGTGCAAATTTAAATATTTGCATGTGCGAATATGTTGGGAGAAAATTTGTGATTCTCCTTTGCAATTAATATGATTTGAATTAAGTGTAAAATTAAAATTGCTCAAGTAATACAACTGTATAGGGAAATATCTTTAAAACATTCTTCACAAGAGCTACAATTTGTGATAGGTTTTTGCAAACTTGTATTGATAATGTTATAATTAGTATTTTCATCTGGGGGTTTTTCCAAACATGACCCACAAAGGGTAAGTTTTGGAGACCTGTTTAACAATTTTATGAATATAAATAAAATCACTGTTTACGTGTTAGGGTTTGTCGTGGTTTCCAGATTTGTCCATTCTGTATTTTCTGAGTGACAGTTAGGTCCAGTGTCTGAATAAAGAGTTTGCACGATGAAGACACGTCACGGACGCAAAGATCTCAAGTAGCCTGAAAAGTTCCTCACTGGCATCTGTAATAAATATATATTTGGTAAAAACCATTAGGGAAAATAGGGTGTTTCTGTATGTCCGGCGACAATAAGAGTAAAATGCTCTAAATGGAAAAAATGCACTTTATTAAGCCCCCCCCCCCCCCCTTCGAAGAAGGGAGGGCATATTGCTTTTCTGCCGTCCGTCTGTCGGTCAGTCGGTCCACCAACAGTTTCCGATCATTATCTAAGCAGAGATTGCACATGCTGAAATGAAATTTGGGATATTAAGATATATTATAAGAATATCTAGATCAACTTTGATTTGGGTACGATCGAGCAATTTTTGACAAAGTTATGCCCTTTTGACTTAGAAGAATTCCAATTATTTGCATTTTCCGTTCATTTTCTTCGAAGATGTCTCCAAAGGGAGGGGTCCTAAGTGATTCACAACAGCCCTTGCTTGAACTTTAGGTTTGTGGGGTGAATTCTGGAAATCCAAAAATTACATCGGAACAATTCCAAACCTAATTCCTGACTGATGACAATGATGTATAATACATTACAATTAAGAATTGAAAACAATAAAAATTAGCACTAAAATACAAATGACATGTCATAGGGTAAAACTTCAATTTGAGTACTAGTAAGTCAGTTAAATCAAAGGTGTGATGTAAGAGTTAACATTCCCTTTAGGCAAAGCTTAATTATGAATTCTTTTGAAAATAAATAAAATTTGACGAAAATGTCTTTAATAAAAGTTTGTCAAATTATCAGTCAATGATATATATCTCAATCTTGTTTTGGAATCTTATTCATCAAATGGATGTAGTTTTAACCTTAATGCTCTTCATGTGCGCTACGTTCGAACAAGTGAATTTTCATCCGTTTCGACATTTTTTTCTTTTGAATTATTTGTATATAAAATATATAACATTACCGTGGTAATGAAATATACACAATCGTTTGTGACAACAAAAGCATATTGCAGCATACCCTTCTTATGGCACGCTGATAGTACCTCACATCTATCCACAGATCGCATTTGCTTCTTGTGTAGCCCAAATGTACGCCTTTATCTATCCTCTAATTAAAAATAGTTATATATATATATTTAAAAAGATATGTTGTAAAGGTCTTAAACTGACTTAAAGACACACACAACTTCTGATACCGAAAGACAAGACGAATGTGTGTGAAGAATTGCCTAACTGCAAGCGTAACGTGAAAGTAAAATTGCAATTTTGACGGGAAAAGAAATTGTTCATCCGACATTTCAACATGAACAACTATGTGAGGATCGTGTTAAATGTTGTACTAGATGTATAGGCATTTCAGGCCCAACGTTTGACATAACACAAAGTTCCATTTATTATTTAATCACCATATAAAAAAATCAAGAAACAACAATGGTAATTTCGTATTAGTTCTGTAAATATCTTTTTAACTTATCAAAATCAACGTTATATACTTTATTGTTTTGACCAAGGTACATTCATTTCTAATGAAAATGTGACAATGGTATGTATGTAGTCCTTTACTGTATATGGACGATACAATTCTATGTGGAATGCCAGATGTAGCATAAAAGGCTTGCCAGGTCAGCCAGCACAAAGTTTGTAGCGACTGTGTGAGAGGACAGACTGGGATACAGTGGAGTGAGTGCATCATGTTATCGGGAACCTGAGATGGGAAGCTTTTATTTCATGATGCGATGCATTTCAAATATTCTCTTTTTTTCAAATATAGGATTCAGCAAATTTCTGCCAAAATAGTAGAAAAGAAAAACAAATGTAAGATAAACGTTGGGGTATTACACATGTAAAAAGAGGGTGGTTTCAATTTATTTCTTTGCTAGAATTGCAATTCATAATTTACCGATCATAATGTACTAGTTATTTAATTATTAAGATAGCTTAACACAATTAGATCGTGGCTATGTGGTCCAGTTGCCATGATAATAGAAAAAAAATGCATTTTAAAGCTTATTTGAGGGGGTTTTATGAGATATGTAAACAACTTAGGTTTTTCTTTTGTCGTTTTTAAACTTTTGAGAAATGTTTATTTTCATATTGTTTATTGTTGGTTACTAAACAGAAATTTTAATCGTCGATTTCTTTATCTAAATCAAAATCAAAAAGCTTACCATAGAATTTTTAAAACCCCTATTTATTTGGCTTTGCAATAGAAAATTTAAAAATAAGATCGAGAACTGTTTCCTCGTAAAAAGCTGAAAAATAAAGAAAATGCTAATATTATAAGGTATTCGTGAATGGGTCCTATTCATCTATAAAAATATGTCAACATCCACGAAGTATTTTCTCCTCTATTTTTAAGAACACCGATTGTGATTTATAGCTCTAAAAATGACAGGACTAAAATCTACACGATCCATTTCTTACCAGTTTATCGATCGTTCGAAACCTTCAGCAAACTAAGAAAAGTTGCAGACTGCACGAAAAAGAACATGATGATATCAGACTCAAATTACCATATAAGACGACTTGGCTATATTTCTTTTATCTAACGTACTGATAAGCATAAACAATATACTTTTACTTACTTTTTACTATCGATTCATTAATTTGCTAAAAGAAAGAAAGATGTCAATATAAACAATATAATGCTTTCTTCGGTGATTCATGCGGGCTTTGTAGGCTGCGATTTTTATAGAAAAAAATTAACATAAGCCGCTAATGTTTTTTAATAGATGTATTCATGTATGGAAATAAAAAGAAAATAGTTGATTATGCGTGATCTGGCCCCTATTTAGATATAAAATAGATTTTATTTTATATTAAGGTGGCTGACTGAGTTTTCAATGCGCATGTTTTTGTGCAATCTGGTAAAATACATTGTATTTATTCCTTTACGAAATTGTTTCGATTGAACACAATAAACAAGATATAGATAAAAAAAAAATATTTAAAATTTTAAAGAAAAACTCAATTTTAAAAAGATTTTTCCGTTGTCAGGTTGGTGAGCTTTGCCAAAGCTTTTGGGTAGTCTTTGGAGAATTAAATACAAATATCTCGACAACTTTAAAGTTTTTAACCGGGGTTTTCGAAGGAAAAATCCGGTTATTGGATTGATGAAAATGACGGACGGGTAGGTGGGCTGTCAGCTGCCAAAAGAGTACCCTTATTGTATGGTTAACTCCTACAGTTTTTAAGATAAGAAGTTGTTATTTTGCAGATCAATTGTACATATATCAGAGCTGTGCATATTACTTGGATTTTGATTTTTGATAATTTCTAGAAAAAATACCAGCTGTTGAACTTAGTTAATTTTTAGAAGAGTATTACATATAGAGTACCCCTATTGATAACTCCTCCTACCGTTTTCAAGATAGGAAAATGTTGTTTTGCCGATCAAGGGCTGTGCATATAACTTGGATTTTGATTTTTTGATCATTTTTGAAAAAAAAAATACCACTATACCAGCTGTTGAATTTAGTCATTTTCACGCAGATTATTGCATATAGGGTACCCCATTTCTCTGGATGGGTTGTGTTTTTCATCTCAGGGTTCACAAATGGATTTTAAATACTGTTTATACAAAAGAAAACCCGGTTTGCTGTCACATTGACAGCTTTTCTCTTGTTCTACGTTTATTCTAATATAAAAATTCCCCATTCACCCCCCCCCCCCCTTTTCCAAACCCATTGTAGCTCAACCCTACCCATTGGGAATCATGATTCGAACAAACTTAATTAAATCTACAATACTTAAAAATGCTTTGATACAAGTTTCTGCTTTTCTGACAGAGTGGTTTTTTGAGAAGAAGAATTTAAAATCTGTTTCTCTATAAATTCCTTTATAAAAAAAAATTGACCACTTGCACCCCCATTGTGCCCCCACGTAATCCCCGGAGATCCTGATTTGAACAAATTTGAATCTACAATACTTAAGGATGCTTCCACACAAGTTTCAGCTGTTCTGGTTTTTAGGAAGAAGTTTGAAAAGTGAACAGGTTTTTTTATACATTCCAATGTAAAATTTTGACCTCTTCCTTCGTGGCCCCATCATGCCCTCGACGATCATGACATGAACAAACTTGAATCTACAATATCAGTTGATGCTTCTTCACAACTTTTCTGGCAAAAAGCTTTATGAGAAGATTTTTGGAAAATACCGACAAAGTTTCAAATATTCTAAATTATTTCTCTTTTAAAGAGGGCGTGGCCCTTTATTTGAACAATTTTGACCCCTTCTTCACCAAATGATGCTTTGTTCCAAGTTTGGCTGAAATTGGCCCACTGGTTTTGGAGAAGATGATGAAATTGTGAAAAGTTGACGACAACAACGATGACGACGACATACAACGTGGAATAATTTTGATAAGAAAAAACGAAACAAAATGTACGCATTCGAAACTCTTCACACCTAAGTATGCTATTCTCAGGGTTATTTTTCTTGTACTGGTAACTCTATTGTACCAATATACATTTGTAATACTACAAATATATAGCATAATTTGGTGCATTGTGATATTTTAAGATGACCCCATTTAAAACCAGATAGTAAAATTTAGTATCTTTTACATACAAGGTAGAAAACGATATCACTAAGCACATATAACCATTTGAGGAAAATCGCTATTGTAGTATGTTTTAAATCTGCCTCTTAATAGTGCAAAAAATAACAATTTCGTATATATTCCTATTGTAAATGTTTCTGTATTTTGAGATGTCCCTAAAAAGAACCAGATGATAGATTTTCTTGAAACATCAGGTCTGTAAATAAAGAGTTTTGATATTGTAGTTTTACGCAACCAAAAAAAAAAAAACACAGACAAAAAAAACCCCCCAAAAATTCAAACAAACAAACAAAAACAACAACCAAATATGATTAAAAGCTTCTATTTTAAAACATTTTAAGAAACTGCCTACTCGAATGATGTTTCAGATACAATGATCTTTCATCATAAGAGAGCGAAGAATTCTAACAATAAAATGAAGATATTGTAGCAGTGGACTTTGTATTTAATATAACTTCGTGTGTAAAAGGCTTTAAAATCTCTAACATGAAAATACTGTAGTTTTTACATATACTATTCCCGTATTTGTACTGTTTGGACATTATCAAGAGGTATAGCGCACTAACTACAGGATCCAGCATACAATACATCGCTTTTTACATATTTTCATTTCAATGAATTCGTTATGTGAAAACACTAAATTGGAAAAAATTATTATCGAGGAACAGGAAATAATTGTCAATTTGTCTATTCTTCAACTTAATATAGCTGTCACAAAATGTCAATATCAAGGTTTTTTGTTTGCAAGACATTTTGTCTGGTTTTATTTAAGTCTCTTTCAGAAAACAAACTTCCTGATAGCTGAAAAACTGCTGATGTTTACCTCTGTTAATAAGAGAAATGACTTGTCAATTTTATGTAATTACAGACCAATGTCATTTTTCAGATGTGTAAGCAAAAATATGGAAAGAACTGTGTTTAAATATATCTATTACCGGTATAACTATTTTCATAATAATGTTTTACAAATATAAATCTGGTCGCGTACTATGTCATTCTACGGTTTGTTTTTACTTATAGAAACTTATCAGTATTCTTAAACGTATTGATGAATATGCAGCATCATGTATGTTGTTTGTTGTGTGTTGTTGTATGTTGTATGTTTGTTGTATGATGTGTATGTTGTATATTTTGTGACCTATCTGTGGTGTTATAGTTTATATTGCACAATGCTCTTTTACTTAATCGCACATGTATTTGATATCTAGAATTATTTTCCGATGGTTTAGGAGTTTAAAAAATGATTTTGTTTTGTGAACATGTTTACTTGCAATTTTTCCAGACAATATCAAGTGGGTGTTTACCAATGAGATTAGTAAACAATGCATATAAAAACTAGGCTTACTAGTATTCAAACAACTTGATTCAACTTGTGCAGAAACAAATTATCAATATTTTTTTTAACTTTCATATGACCAATACATGTATAATAATGCGTGTCTGTGTATGGGGTGGTTGTACTTTGGCAGAAAATGAAATGTAAGAAAAAGTATAGTTCCCTGTTGCAAGAACTGTATCTGAATATCCATGGAATCTTACAATCCTAATCCAAACAGCTTGGGTAGGTCTACATAAAAGATGACAATAACTTAAACAAGCAAAGGTAAAATTTAGTATCTTTTGCAAACAAGGTAGAAAATGATATCACTAAGCACATACATGTATAACCATTTGAGGAAAATCGCTATTGTAGTATGTTTTAAATCTGCTTCTTAATATTGAAAAAATAATTTCGTATATATTCCTATAGTAAATGTTCCTGTATTTTGAGATGTTCCTAAAAAGAACCAAATGGTAGATTTTCTTGAAACTTCGCATATATTACATCTGGTCTGTAAATAAAGAGTTTTGATATTGTAGTTTTAAGCAAAAAAAAAAACACAGACAAAAAAACCCCAAAAATTCAAACAAACAAACAAACAAACAAAAACAACAACCAAATATGCCTCCTTAAAAGCTTTTATTTTAAGAAAATGGCACAATCGTTAGGTAGATGCCTACTCGAATGACGTTTCAGATACGATGATCTTTCGTCATAAGAGAGTGAAGAAATGAGGATATTTCACCAGTAGCAGTGGATATGTATTATGACTTTGTGTGTAAAAGGCTTTAAAATCTTTAACTATTTCATCACTTGAAAATAACTGTAGTTTTTACATATGCTATACCCATGTGTGTACTGTTCGGACATTATCAAGAGGTACAGCCCACTAACCACAGGATCAAGCATACAATACATCGCTTTTTACATATTTTCATTTCAATGAATTCGTTATGTGAAAACACTAAATTGGAAAAATTATTATCGAGGAACAGAAATAATTGTCAATTTGTCTATTCTTCAACTTAATATAGCTGTCACAAAATGTCAATTTTAAGGTTTTTTGTTTACAAAACATTTTGTCTGGTTTTATTCAAGTCTCTTTCTGAAAACAAACTTCCTGATCGCTGGAAAACTGCTGATGTTTACCTCTGTTAATAAGAGAAATGACTTGTCAATTTAAAGTAATTACAAACCAATGTCATTTTTCTGATGTGTAAGCAAAAATATGGAAAGAACTGTGTTTAAATATATCTATTACCGGTATAACCATTTTCATAATAATGTTTTACAAATACAAATCTGGTCGCGTACTATGTCATTCTAAGGGCTTTTTTTTACTTATAGAAACTTATTAGTATCCTTAAGCGTATATGGATAAAAATTCAGCATTGTTAATGTTGTTGTATATTTGTTGTATGTTGTGTATGTGTATGTTGTATATTTTGTGACACATCTACGGTGTTATAGATTATATTGCACAATTATGCTCTTTTATTTAATAGCACATGTATTTGATATCTAGAATTAATTTCCGATGGTTTAGGAGTTAAAAAAAAACATCAAAGATTATTGTTTTGTGAACATGTTTAATGGCAATTTTCCAAGACAATATAAAGTGGGTGTTTACCAGTGAGAATAGTAAACAATGCATATAAAAACTAGGCTTACTAGTATTCAAACAACTTGATTCAACTTGTGCAGAAACAAATTATCCAAAATGGTTTCAACTTTTATATGACCAATACATGTATAATAATGCGGGTCTGTGTATGGGGTGGTTGTACTTTGGCAAAAAAATGAAATGTAACAAAAAGTACAGTTGACTGTTGCAAGTACAGTATCTGAATATCCATGGAATCTTGCAATCATTATCCAAACTGCTTGGGTAGCTCTATAAAAAAGATGACAATAACTTAAATAAGCACAGTTTTTCAAAGACAATGCTTACCTTTCATACTTTTAAACGCTGTGACCCGATATTGTATCTTTATTTTTAAAAATTGGATATGAAATATATAACTCGAAATGAGTGTACATTTGTAATCATATAATTGTCCTTTTGACATATTTTAATTTAGGCAATTTAAAATCAATTTTTAATACTTTATGCATATTTTCATTGCACAAATTAAAATGTCAGAAGGACATAGTTCCAAAATGTAGACTTGAAAACTTTAAATCGGGGATCTTAGATGGTATTTACAAGTCGAATGCTTTACCAGTTGAAAGTAAAAACTGTTCTCGCCAGTAGACTAACTATATACGTGAGTAAAACATGAAAAACCTCGCCTTTTTTCGTTATATGCAGGATTTATTAAAATGCGCGAAATATTGGATAAAATGGTTTAGTTCAGATGATTTTTATTAATAAAAGTCTTACTTTGGGGACGTGATCGTCTGACAAACAACATGATTAGCAAAATGTTACTGCTGCTTAAAAGTTAATGATACAATGTACAGTTGTATATGTTTTTAAAAAAAGATTTACTTAACAAATTTGGTTTAACCATAAGTCTAATCGATATGGTTATTTTTTTATATTTTTTTTAGTATTTGGAATTGACATTTGTAACCATTAATATTCAAATTATATTTAAACCTGAACATGACTCATAAATAGAGTTCATGTATATAAACTCCTTTGATTTCGTTGCGACCGATTCACACATGAAACTTAAAATGTAGTAGAAGTATAGTATATCTTACATTGTCGTAAACCTTGGGTTTTATTCCTTGTTTTATGTGCATCTTCTGTTTGAATAGAATGAATTTACCTGTATATCTGCTGTTACATTTCTCCTGGTTTTGAATAAATGCGTAAAATTTGATTATTTCATCGCGACTGAGTAACAAGGCGATGTGAGGTGTACGTCGACGCAGGTGAGATTACTTCGATCGATGAAGACGTCTGCGACTTATATAAGGGTTGAGGGATAGAGGAGAAAAAAGATAAATATGACGGAAAGTGTATTAAACTTTAAGGTGAAAAGCTCATTATTATTAGTTATAAGAGCTGTTGTATGTTTTCTATTAACATACATTTACAATAAAAAAAAAAAGTTAGATAAAACAGCAATTTTGTTGAAATATCTATGAAGAAATTAGATATGCAATTAAAAAAATTAGATATGCAATAAAAAGAAGTTAGATAAAACAACAATTTTGTTTAAATATCTATGAACAAATTAGTGGTCTTCAACGACATCTATGACATCGTAATATTTTGTGTGTGGCAAGAGAAAATTTTAAGATTTCATTAGCAATGAAAAACTACAGATCTGAACAGTTGAACAACTCATAAACTAAAGAAGTTCCTTTTTTGTCAACCCTTCACTCGGAATGTTTCTGCTTTATTTTATTTAAAATGATGAACTAAAACACATAGTTGAATCGAAATCGGTAATTTAATAACAAAAGACGATAAACTTTATCATATACATGTATACAAATTATACACAACATACATGAAAAATTATATAAAAAAAAACGATGCTTAATACTTTAACAAAGTTAATATTTATCCTTTAAAATCAAATGTGAGGGATCTGTTTAACGTTGTAATTCTACTGAAAATTGAAATACAAATAACTCATGTAGCGTATTTCCAACGCACTCAATAAATAGAGAATCCATTTTAATTATACCTTATTTAAGAATATTCTGTCGTATGTTATGAATTAGGTCTTGAGTTCATATACATTGTATGCAGTTGAAGGAAAGTTTTATAAACCCTTGATGTTGTTTGTTTGTTTGTTTTTTTATTTTTTACAGAATTTACGGGAGTTTTTAATTGACATACATCTCATATCAATTAGACGAGATAATCTATACATGAATTAAACCAGCTGTCCATGTGAATAGGTTAATTTTACCTTCAACTGTAAAACAGGGGAACACCTATCCATTTGATATTATCATAATATCACTACCTTCAGTTTCATCATTTAAAAAGGATATTAAACAAATAGTTTACGTTTTGTTTATGGTAACCGAAAAAATAAACATTTTCAGCTAAAATTAAAAAAGCTAGAAAATTAAATAATGACCCGTATAATATTTTTTGCATCACATCATTGATTAACCATGTGTGGTGCTTATTGTGATCACTCGCCTCATTTAAGCACACCTGTCCCTGTGTGGCAATAAAACGATAACAAGCTCACTTTTGATCTCTAAGTTTAACCTTTATAAAAGGAAGTTATAGTGTAAAAATAAGACTGAGCGCAAAAGCGAGTTCGTCTAAGTTTTTTAGCCCAAAGGCCAGAGCCAAAGAATCAAGAGCGCTTCTTGTCTGTTGTCTGTCAACGTTGTTTTAAACTTTTCATATTTTAACTTTCTTCTACAGAATCACTGGACCAATTACAATAAAAACAGCACTGGGCATTTTTAGTAGAAGGTAAATGATGGGGAGATGATTACTGAGTAATAGAAATTGAAAATAGCTTTGGATGTTTGTAAAATCTTCTCACGAATCAAAATGCCATCAATGTGTTAACTTTTATGTGTATATATAAGTTTCTAGACGTAATTCAAAGTTCATCACAGATATCAAATAGAAAACAACTTTGAAATTATTCTTCCGAATAGCATGAAATTGTAATAGAGCCATATTTTTTTCTAAGTTAATTCATTCCATTGCCGGTCTAGGTCAGAAAAAGGCTGAGGATTGGGTCAAATTATTTCATTTTTAATATATCAAAATATGATATCTATGTAAAAAAGGAAAACCGTTCTTCGTTGCAAAATGTATAAAGTGTTCACTTGCCGATGTACCGCAGCTGCGCTTCAGTTACCTAAATGTCAATTTCATTGTGTCTTTACTCGGTGGGAGTAATTTACACAAAATTGCTCTATTTTGTTTATACTTCATGCACCAACAATATGGGGACTGTGTAGAACAATTTTTGGGTTAGAGTAAAGAACAACGATTGCTGTTCTTCTAACTTTTGACTTGCATTATTCCCAGATAAAGTCAGTCTCGTTAGAAATATTTGTCTTATTTGGCAGTATGTATACTTTTTCTCTTTATTTTAAATTTTATCGTGCATTGAACGTCCCTTTTTTTTTTTTTTTTTAAAAAAGCCGTTAAATCATGCTTCAAATCAAATTATCTATTGGATAGATTCAAAAGAAGTTTTTCACCACTCGCGATGGAAGCTTGATTGGAACAATCCCACTTTTGATCTACTTGGTGTTAAATTTTCTGTTAATTTGAATGAAATGGTAGAACTAAATTACCCATCAAAATTTTGGAAGTAACCCGTTTGATAAAGCAATGGAAATTAAGAAATCTTACAACAGTTGGAAGATTGATTGTGATTAAAACTCTGATAATACCAAAACTTAACCACTTAATCCTAACTATACCAAAACCTAGTGTAGAATACCTTCAACAGTTTGAGAGAAAAATTTACATTTTTTTATGGGGAGGCAAGGTCCATAAGGTAAAGAAAAACATTACAATTCAAGATTACAGAAATGATAGACTATATGGAATTTGTTTGTGCATTGAAATCTACATGGATAAGAAGACTTATCCACTCTAATACAAAGTGGGTAAAACTTTTTGAATCAGAATTAGGATTAAAAATAGAAACCCTATGGGAAAAGGGTTCAGACTTTATTATCAATATTAGCAATAAGATAAGTAACAAGTTTTGGAAAGAAGTTTTATTAGATTGGGTTGAAATTGTTATGTCCTATAGCCAAAATGACATAAAAGTACTTAATGAACATATATGGTTTAATCCTAATATTAAAATTAATAACTCATCAATTTTTAATAAGAATTATTTCAACTGTGGTTATAAAATTAAAGATTTGATGACAGAAGAAGGCAATTTTGTAAGCCTTGAAACTCTTGAAAACTCAAATGTTAAGACCAATTTTCTAGAATATATGAGTTTGAAAGGAGCAGTTTTTGAAAGATTAAAAGCCTTAAATAATAATAAGGTAGAATATGGACCATTTATTCCAAATTCTCTCAGCATTTTTTACAAACAAAGCAAAGGATGTAAGGATATGTATTATGTACTCATCGATAACAAAAAAGAATCAATTCATTCAGTAAACAAGTGGACAGAAAGTGGATTTGCTTATACAGAAATAGAATGGAATAATATTTTTGAACTCCCATTTAAAACCTCGAAAGAATCCAAATTTCAATGGTTGCAATTCCAGATTTTACATAGAATTTTGCCAACAAATGAGTACCTTTTCAAACTCAATATAATTGATTCGCCAGCCTGCTCTTTCTGTAATCAAGATATAGAAACTATAGAACATTTATTTGTGGACTGTTTTCATGTCAAAGAAATATGGCTCTACTTTGAAGAATGGTTAAGAAGCAAGTTTAATTTTTTAATGACATTTGATAAAAAAAACTATACTTTTTGGTAAATTCAAAAACAGAAATATGTATAGACTTCAAAACATATTGATTCTTACAGTAACACAATTTATTTCTGCCAGTAAATATAAGAATGTCCCAAACCTCTCGACGCTCATGTTAAAACGAACTGTCACTGACAGAATACATATTGAGAAACTACTGTTGTTGAAGAATTGTAAATTTGCTGAGTATGAAAAGTATTAGCAAACTATTTGCGATTTGTTATAAAATGTGTTTATAATAGCTGCAAGGAAATTGTAAGCAAATAATGGCAAAAAATATAAAGTCTACTTTTATGTATCCTCTTGCATATGTATGAGTTTTTGATAGTGTTCCCCTCTCTTTCTCCTCCCTCTTTCACACCCCCCCCCCCCCACCTCATAACTAAAAATACTCAAACTTTCATGGGTGATAAAAGCAAGTTTTCGAGATTGTTTGTGCATATATATGTCTGTCTGTCGGTGTATACACTTGTCTGTACACGTGCATTTTTATCTTCGGTATGTGACTGTGTCTATATTATACTTATATTCTAAATCTCAAATGAAGTGAATATGTGATGTGTATGTGTTACATTAAAAGTTTAAAATTTATCAATTTAAACTTAACTATAACAAAGTTTAAATTGATAAATTTTAAACTTTTGATGTAACATATGCACTGTAAACTAAATATATAAGAAGATGTGAATAACTTGTACATGAAAGTTTGAATAAAAAAAAAAAATTATCTATTGAAGTGGATTTATATATCCGTATGTATGTATTTTTTTCCCGTTTGTTGTTTACTGGTTTTAGTTTTCATATGATTCGATGATTTGGGCGGGTGTTCCGGGTTGGTAGGTGTACATATAGCATGTAAAAGATAAGATTGGTGGACATTTCATTCAATCCCCTCTTCAAGCTTACGAACGCCAGGTGTAATCAATTGAATCGCCTTTTTAAGACAATTATATATAGGAAAGTGAAAACTTCCTCGACTCTTACACCAACTGCAAGCATCATGTAAAACGCCGGTAGTGGATTTACCAAAATATACTCAATAATCTTGAACAGGATTGGGCGGGGTAAGTACGTAATTATGCCAGTCGTTTCTCTCAATTATTTACTCGTAATTTTAAAGTGATGACATCGAAGGATTTACAATGGAGGATCAAAATACCAGGTCATCAAAATATCATAATACAACGTCCAATTAAAAACGTCCCTTTTTGGTACTTGTGCTGAAGGATCCTTACTTGTATCTACAGATACCTGTACATACGGTTTTATAGATTTTTGAGACGTACAAATCAGAAACACTATACATATATATTGTATTTTTTTTATATCCACATACGCATATGCAAGTATTTGAATGCTATTGATGATGTTTAGTGTAGGAATGATGTAATTGTCGGGATATCGGCTAGACGGTGCGTAGGGGTGAACTCACTAAGACTCGGAAATATCGCGGCTATATTCTTGGGAAGTTCTGATCTCGGCTGCGTTTAGCAATGGACGACTTCCCGTATATGTATCTTTCAGAGGCTTTGATCTTCGTCAATTAGTTCCATATGTCAACCCAACACGGCTGGACATAGGTTATTGAATGAATACTCAGTCATTGTCTCTAGTAAATAAGTTTTTGTCTTTGTGTATTATTTCAAATTTTGATTACAATACTCTGTCCCGAGCTTTTGCTTCCACCAATTTTTGCTTGATATTTCGATAATAATAAATACATTTGTGCTAGAACTACGTTCATCCACTTATATGAAAAATGTCAAGATTATCTGTTTAGAAACGCCCCCTCTATTGCTTCAGGTTTCAATACACATCCAAAGATAGAAAGTCTACGGGGATTTTGCATTGTATCAGCCCTTAATAAGCCCGGATAATAACGTTGAAAAATTGCGCGAGGTATCCCAAGTACTTCCGAATGGAGAAAAGATGTAAACATTTCCCATTATAAATTTCCGTAAGAAATTTGTCTTCGTTCACACGTGAACTTTTATGAGTGAAAAATGATAATTGTTCAGTGAAGACATCTTGGACATATTCCTTTTTATCGATTTCAACTGTATTTCGTTCACGGGTATGTGTATTTTTATTAAAAATCATCAAAAAATGATGGAAGCAATAACTTAGGACAGACTATAGTATTCGAGGTAATTAGACTATAATTAAATAGATATCCTGAATACAAGAAAACAAGTAAATGTAAATCATTGCTGGCGAGAAAAAAATGTCTTATTCCTTGATTGTTTTTACGTTGCAATATTTTGAATTGGAATCAAGAAGGCTGCGTCGAAAGTCTTTCGTCGTTAAGCCCTTTATTGGCTGTACATATATTATCCAAATGCCGCGTTTCATTTAGAAATGAACTTACGGCTTACGGCCAATTTCATAAATTCTAATTATTCATCGGCTACATGTACAAAAAATCACTTATATACATGTATTATCAAAATATACCAACAGAGGTTTATATCATTTATGATAAATGTTCCAGTGTGAATTTTGTGCAAGAAGGGTCATTTAATGAAATTGAAAAAAAGTTACGACTTTATTATAAATTCTTTTGTGCACGCAGACCCTCTGTCTGTCGGCAAGCGATGGATGAGTTTGGCCCCACGACGATTCCTCTAATCAGTCTGCAGAAATCCGGCAATCAACGGGGGAAAAAATAAACCAGCTTGTAGACTTGTTGCGGACTGTAGGGATTATTAATTTTGATTTAAGCAAACCTATGAAAATTTTTATAAATGTCATGTTCCGAGGTAATAGGGAAGTTGGCCACGTCTTCTCGAAAGTAACAGGATGTTTACTAGTAGTTCAATTTCAGTAGTGATTTGTTTTCGTTCTTTCTTGCTTCCATTATAACTCTAACCTCAATTTAGTTTAGCGGACACTTGCTCATACGTCAATTTTGCAGTTTTCAGATTTATAATTGACACTCGCTTTTAATTAAGCACACCTATTGTCTATCCTTTTGTCTATTTCATTGCTGAATTATGAAGTTGAGCTCTTTCCATAAAATTGGCCATGTTACCTTAACAAAAAATAGATCCTCGATGCCTTGCTAACCAATGACTATGACTTGTTCACCATAGTAACCCGTGCTACACATGCATGCATGTCATGCGTACTAGCTTGGGCCAACTTTACCATGCTCAGTTTCAAATGAACAGGTTTTGCAAAAGTGTTTCTCTATAAGGACTTATTTTAAGGGGGAAAAAAAGTTATATGGCCCCAATATCACATTACCTTCTATAGAAACTCGTGTTTATGAAATAATTAGCTATACGAACACGTGTCTATATTTTGCTGATATATTTAAAGTCATAGCAATTGGTTACAATTTAAATAAACAACCTGTAGTTTAGGTATCCATAACAAGTTTCACTCGGCCATTCTTTGCAGCATTTGAAACACTATCCGCGCCCACCCCACCCAAGTTTTGTGGCAAGTAGACAAAACAGATTGCAAAAGGACTGTACATAAAAATCGATGTTTAACTTCTGTCTGAATAATATATGTGTATTTTTCTTTATTGCAGAGAGAAGTAAAGTAAAGGACTATGTAGATGTACGTTTTAATAAATGTAGGCAGATTAGCGCTTCTTTCACTAAAACACATGCTTGTTATTATTGTCAATAATTTATGTTCGTTTGAGTGCAACACATTAGAACATGAATAGGTTAAATCGCGTGGGTTTGGTAATGAAACTACATGCGAAAAAAGCACTTTTAAGAGTCCTTGTTTGGCATATCTAGAAGATTGACTGCAAAAATTCATTTCCGTGAAATAGATTGAAAAGATATTATTTTTAATTTTCTTTGAACTGAAAAATCATTTGTGTAACACTACATGAACGAGATTTTGGACTGTATGGCTAAAATGTTCCGAAGGATTGCATTCCATGCATACTACACATATTTACTGGGTTTCTAATAACTTGTTAATATGTCCAGTGGGAAATGTTGCATTTTATATAAAACCCACTCTAATGCTTGTTATTTGGTTTAACTGATGCATTGTCATATTGTTTTCTTCCAAATTAAAAGGATTAAAAAGATAAGGACTTTTCATGCACCAATTTTGTTTCCATTGCAATTCGTTTTTGTATTATATGTTAATTTTAGTTATAGCATTTTTGTGGTTGGAAGACCTCTTTTGTTTTATAGTTCTTGATTTTTTCTTCAGTTATTCCAGCCACTTTTGATGTATATAGTTAATAAATAAATGTTCTATATTTTGCGCCATTTTCAATAAATGACAACGTGATATGGAAACAAACAAGCTCTCCAGTGAGGGTTTTAACATTAATAGATAGTATGAATTTTTTAGATACATGTGGAATCTCGTTATTACGTCATTTTGTCACCTGTGGTTCTGTTGATATGGACAGTATAAATGCATCCTTTACTTTTTTTTAATACTGTCGTCCGTTTTTTAAGTCACTTTCCGTTGACACATACTTGATCGCTTTTGACAAGTCTTCGTTTATCCACAATGCTGTATATTTCCATTCACTAGACAAGGTAGCTGACGGAAAAATATGCGCCAGACTCAGAATTTGGTTACCTTGATCCAATGGTTGGAGTCTGGGTTATCTTTTAAGGCCAGTATATACGGTATGAGTTTTATTATATGACTTTGAGTACTTATATTATACAAAATCTTAACTGTGTGTACCAATTAAATTCAGTTTATCATAACATGCTTCGAACCATATATTTAAGATTTAAACTTGTACCAATCTTAAACATGCCTTGTTTTCAATTAATCGGACTGTGCATATTGTCCCCACCAGATGTAAGGGACAGTCATTGTACATATTGTACCCACCAGATGTAAGGGACAGTCATTGTACATATTGTACCCACCAGATGTAAGGGACAGTCATTGTACATATTGTACCCACCAGATGTAAGGGACAGTCATCGTACATATTGTCCCCATCAGATGTAAGGGACAGTCATTGTACATATTGTACCCACCAGATGTAAGGGACAGTCATTGTACATATTGTACCCACCAGATGTAAGGGACAGTCATTGTACATATTGTCCCCACCAGATGTAAGGGACAGTCATCGTACATATTGTACCCACCAGATGTAAGGGACAGTCATCGTACATATTGTCCCCATCAGATGTCAGGGACAGTCATTGTACATATTGTCACCGTCAGATGTAAGGGACAGTCATTGTACATATTGTACCCATCAGATGTAAGGGACAGTCATCGTACATATTGTCCCCATCAGATGTAAGGGACAGTCATTGTACATATTGTCCCCACCAGATGTAAGAGACAGTCCTCGATATAAATGAATACAGTATGTGTAGCGATACAGAAAAATATGAACATGTACCTCATAACAGGAAATGAGTTAATTTCGAATCCATATGCTTGTTCAGGATAAGTTTTCACTGTTACAGAAGTAAACTTCTCCTCCTCTTTTCCGTGTACTGAGAACAAATGTAGTTTAATAAAAAAAAGTACATTGTATGTGTCTATATGTAATGAAATTTGCAGGACATCGAGAGCAGAGTCCCCGCTTTGTCTTTTGTAACGTTAACGCGTTTTTTTCCCCAACCATATATTTGTCGAAAAAAAAATACTATTCAGACAAAATGCCAAAATATTCTGTGTAATAACAACAAAATCCAAATAACTCAAACCTCAGTATTGATGTGATAAAGATAGTACACGTCTCTTGGAAAGTTGGTGCTGTGATAATGAGCGTAAACATCGATTTGAACGGAATTTGTACGCAACGACGATTAATACATCTTGTCTAGACAGTGGCTAGACCAGAGTGAACTCATTCACAAAAACGATGTATTATAATAAGAATTTGTTTTAGATTAGATATATTCTAGATATTGTACGCGATGAATTAGGACCTGTTTTACACAGACTCAGTAAGAGTACCAACAAGCACGGCTTTTTGTTTGTCCGTCTATCTGTTTCTGTTAATTGTCTCGTCACGTGATTAACCTCTTTTATCATGGCTATTAGTTCTTCCGATCAATTCATCAGACAGGGTTGTTTGAGGGGATGTTTTAGACATCATAAGTATTAAGAGTACTGGTGAACTATGAGCTCATGACTCTGTGGGGTCATAACGGTAAATCTAATGAAAGATGTATGTACACCTGAATAGCACTCCAAGTCCTTGTGACCAAACTTAAACTAACGTGTTAGTGTATTATACGTGGCAGATTATTATATTGTATTGGTTGCGTTTTTTTAAGAAGAAAAGAAGAAAATAATTCAGAAAAGATTTTGATTTGGATCCCATTCCAATTTTCATAGAAGCAAGAATGCAACGCGTCAATATTGAGCATTGAACAATTGCCAGTTCAGTTTCTTCTTGACGTGTGTACAGCTTTTTCTTGATTGGGGAAGGATGCAAAGTATTTCAAAAATTGCAAACTGTACTAAGCTCCATATGAAACCAAAATGAATTAGTCAGTAATCTTCACCACCAACCACCAGCTTCACTACCCAAACTCCAACCCAAAATCCCTGCACAAGGTTACAGATTTACTCTTTCTTTGAGCTACATGTAGGTCGTAATGGCCAAAGGGGTCAACAACCAGTGGCACAGGTTATGTGTCTCAGATTTTACCCCCAAAAAATCTTTGTTAGAAAATTAATTTTATGAATTTTTGTGGATTATCATAAAAGCAAGTTAGTGGAGAATTTTCAAGTTTATACATATCGCATTTCTTCGGGTCATTTATAACTTTAGGCAACAAATGGGATGGGGTGAGTTTTTTTTCTTAGCTGTTGTAGGTAAAATATATATATAACTTGTAAATGTAACTTGTAATGTAAAAATTTAATTATTTCAGTAAAAAAATTAAATTATAAAAAAAAAATATAAATTAAAAAAGTGTGGAGACAAAAATTGAGAGACCGAAGCCATCATTGCAAGAAGAAAATGCATACATGTATGCATGATAATGAAACTCTTTTTGCCCTTCAGTGAAGGGCAGAAAAAAATGTCCATTATCAAATTCAGACATGGCATACATGAAATATTGAAAATGTAATGTTATATAGATCTGTTCAATTTGTTTAAAATGCTGAAGAAATGTTTCTAAATATAAAGCAATCTTAATTCTCAATGAAAATTATGTAGGAAAAATTGCAGAAAGCAATACACATACTATTTTCTGAGGACTCATCTATAAAATTATTAGACACAATCACGGGCACCTGACGTTATATTTCCAACTTCTCAAGTTAAAGAATATATCTCCTATATATTTTATTATTATAATATTTTATACAACATTAAAATTGCAGGCACGTAGCTTTGAAAGGGGGCATACTTATCCGAAAGGGGTAGTGCATAGTACCTAAATCTATTTTTCTCTAATTTAGAATTTTAAATCCTTCAAAATTCAATTTTCTATGTGTAAATTTCAAATAAAGTCTTGATTACTGTCTATTACATGAAAAAGCCCCCCCCCCCCCTCCCCCGAATGCTGGGGGTGCACATTGAAGTTGGAGGGAGAGACCAAAAGAAATTAATTATAGGAGAACTATATTCTGTTTTTAAATGACCACAGTTTCCTTTAATAAAAGAACGATATAACGAGGGATTACTTCAATTATTTGCACTATTATTTATTTATTTTAAACACTTTTAATTTATTTAATAAAAAACATTTTTTAAATCTGTTAAGTGAATTGTTAATTAATTTTTATCAATTTTACTAATGTCTTTAACTCATTGTTGAACAGTATATCAATGTAGGACTGGAAACATATTTTGTTATTATTTCATGACAAATCATTGCTGACGTCTTCTGTTCCTGTGTAGGCTGATGCAAATCAGCGATTCACCTAAGGCGAAAGCGGCGAAGGGAGATGAGGTTGGTACGGAAGCCCCCCCCCCTCCCCCCCGTTAAAAAACTGAACCCTGAAATTATATAAGTATATTTACATCTACCAAGTATTATTCCCTCTATTTCCTACGAAAACTTATAGTTAATTCATAACTCTCTAGAAACAGCCAGACTGAAATATACATGCCCCGTTTATCGATTGGTCGAAATCTACAGCGGCTGAAACTGAGAAGATTTTGACATGTCTGAAGTTGACACGCCCTGTTTATCGATTGGTCTAAACCTTCAGCGACCTACAAAATATCACGGACTGCACGAAGTAATCATGATGATGTCAGACTCAAAGTCTCACAGGAGACGATTTGACTGTTTCTTCTAGCTAACGTACTTATACACATGTACGTTAACAGTAATTTAGTGATTTTTACTTATTTTTTCATATTCAATTTATTAATTAGTTTAAAGAGAGATGTTAATATAAACAATTAAATGCTTTTTTTTGATGATTCATGCGGGTTATGAATGTAGCGATCATTGCAGGAAAAAATTACATATTTTATTGTTTAAATATATATATATATTCTTGTAGTACAACAAAAAAGGGGGAAAAATCGTCCCATAGGAAAATTCTTATTTGAATATTTTGCTTTGAAGTGAGTCATCTTGCTATTTGCCCAGTGGCTGTAATAAATTTAATGTTTACATATCAATTTATGTTCCCATTATTCAGAAATTAATATCGCCGTACCAAGTGGCAAATTACATGTATAGCTTTAACAGTTTCATTATAAACAGCATATTTTGTCCAGTAATCAAGATGAATTACAGCATGAATACTGATATATACTTATATATATATTATACACCTTGATAAAATGACTTGTAGGCTGTGCATAGCCTTTTAGCCTATTTGGAATATGATGCCACTGTGGTTGTTATGTATTTAAAAAAAAAACATGTATATACTTATTACACACTGATATAACACAGCTATTAATACCTATAGGAATCATTTAAAGGGGCATGGTCACGATTTTGGTCAAAAATTATTTTCCCGATTTTAATGTTTATAATGCCTCAGTAAGGCATTTTTATTAAGCAACCAAAATTAAAGTGTTATATGTTGAGTTATAAGCGAGTTACAGAGCTTACAATTCTTTGCTATGTAAACAAAGCTTTTGTTTACATTTTGAACGTTGAAGTGAAAACTCCAGTTTTAGACCGAAAATGAATGTGGTAAACGTAAACACCTGTTTATTTATGCTTAAATTGAACAAGAACAAGAAAAATCAGCTAGAAAAAGAACTTTTACCGGTATATTGAACTAATATAAACAAAAACAGGGCACGAGCCTTGTTTACATGACAAATAATTGCGAGCCCTGTATCTTGCTTATAACTGCACTACTGACACTCCAATTTCATTTGGTCATTGGAAATTCATTCCTAAAGCATCGTAAATAATAAATACAGAAAAAAAGAATTTGACTAAAATCGTGACCATGCTCCTTTAATGCTGATTCAATGAATTTTTGAACAAGAGAAAAATTGTTAGCTCCTATCAGTAATGTTGAATTAAGTATCCCATAGCCCCAAAGTAAAATGGAAATCGTCGTATATTGTTTATTATTACCATTTAACGTTACTACTACTTAACTTAACGTTAAAGTTTTAATTTAAAATCAAGATTGAGTAGACACTTCTGTCTCATTATAATGTGAGTAAAATATTTAAAGAATTTACCAAATGAAAAGTTAATGTATATATATAATGTGCATTTGTTTAAAGTTAATACTTATAATAAAGGTTTCCAACAGACTGAGTAGACTGAAGCGTCGGGCCTATATATACTGTAGTATATTAAAGGGACTTAGACACGATTCGATTTTAAATTTTCAAATTTTATTTTTCCATTTTCAATGTTCATAATGATAAATATAGAAGTTAATAATGCTATGTCAAAATTTGAAAGTCAAATACCAAGTTATAAGCAAGATACATAGTTCATTATTTTTTGTTTTGTAAACAATGCTTAAGTATTCTCATTGTTTACATCTGTGTTGTATTGGTGTAAGTTTCAATAAAATATAACTTTCTTTTGTTGATAGTATTTATGAAGATATTGAATTAGTTTAAATTGTTTTTTACAAGTCATTTTCTTTAAGAAATGGTAATTCTCTAGATTATATGTTTTGTTTAATTATATTAAACATTACAAATGTATATGTTTAACATAAGACTCGAGCCTTGTTTACATTACAATGATTTCTTACCTCGTACCTTGTAACTTGACTTTAACATTCAATATTTTGGTCAATCATTTAAAATGCAGGCACGTAACACCAGGGGGGCAGGGGGGGGGGGGGTCTGCATAAAATTAGCATATAAAATTTGAATTATCTTGGAGTCGCCCCCCTCCCACTTTTTTGGGAGTAGGTAAAAACTTGCAATTGGTATTAAAAAAACAGTAGTTAGGAGTGAAATTGAAGTTCTAGACTAGCCCCCCCCCCCCCCCCCCTACGGATAAGGATTTTGAAGATTTTAGAAAAGTCATTTTTTTTTTGCTTGTGAAGAATTTTTGGATGAGTCTGCCCCCCCCCCCCCACTTTCAAAAACGATGCTACGTGCCTGAAATGCGCCAGTAAACCAGTTTAGCCTATGCCTAAAAAATAAAAATAAATTTTTGAGGTCTCAAACCTTTTAACTGGATTACGATATAGTTAATCTTTATATTTCAATTTTTTTGTTCTCAATATCATTAGCTATTGTTAAATGAAATTGATAAGATAATATTCTCTATGTTTTAATGTCTATGTGCATTTTCTCATGGGAGTAATAACGTAAAGGCACTGTGTATGAATTTGTAGTTCCCGCCTCTGAGACTCTTCACAGACGGTCAAAATATAGTGCGCGATAAAGTATGTATGCCCTTAAACCAGTCTTTGATATATACCATGATTAAATCAATAAATAGTGGAATTACATAATGACTAGTGTTTCTTTTATCTACTGATAAATATATATTTTCTTTTTTTATGTATTAAAAAATGGCGTATGAATTGTTGCAGAAGTTGATATAGACGCTGTTCATTTCCGTAAGATGGTAAGTTGTCATTGAATGAAATTAACATAGAGTCCGTTATTAGAACATTTGAAATTTGAACAAAAATAATTCAATACGACGAAGGGCCATTGCAGCATTATATAATCTTTAGCTAATTGATTTCAGAAGCATGGCCAACATCAATGTTTGCCGTAGGCCTAACGTTACTTCTGGCCACAGCGCGAAACGAATTTTTTTAACGAGTGACGTTATGTTCCGTTATACTTTATAGAAGCAACACACCTACCGCGCTACTAAATTCCCTTTATTAATTATATGTAGCGTATTCTACAACCATTGATAAGCATTCATAACAACGTACAAGAACGTCTCCATTACAATCACTAAATTCTGTCACCTGTAACGTTAACGTTAATCTGCATAACGTTACTGTAATTTTTTTAGTCGAACGTTACAGTTGTATAATTTTCACTTTTCATTGATTTCGCATTTAATAAAGAGAGACAGCTGTATTTTAGACCAAGGGAGGCAACTTCGAAATGAATACTCTTCACAATTTATACCCACTCACTTTAACTCTATGAGTTAAATTATGAGTTCTTATCTCACTCAGGGGTGTGCAATTACCATCGCCCGACGCCCGGGGCTACCGATTTTAGAGGTCGGGCTAGCAAAAACATTAACTGTGGTAGCCCGTCGGGCTAGTAAATCATAACCAGAGTTGGCAAAATATGCCGGTAAATTTGCAGTGTCCTAGTAGGAAAAGTGTATCGTCATTGTTATCACAGAGGCATGATATCTGCTCCTTTTAAGTCATGATAGCCTAAACATTTCTTAAGCATTTTTTTCTCGTGCTACATTCTTCTGAGAAAAACACTCTGCTGTAAGTTTCACACTTTGAAGTTTTACCGACAGTGTTGACCTGACCAGTGGCTAGACGAGATAGTCACGCCTCACTGCACATGGCTTCCGTAGTTACCTGTGCAGCTGTTTCAAGTGACATCACTGTAAAATTATTCCTTTTTCTTTAATATGTATTCATTGGCTTTTTTAAATATAATTTTTTTTACAGAGAGAGAGAGAGAGAGAGTGAGAGAGAGAGAGAGAGAGATGCATTACAGAGATATCATAAATTTCTGCACTAACTATTCTCATGAACACATTTTAAAGTGACCTGCTTGGTGAATTAAAAAAAAATTCATATTTTGCATATTATTATTTGTGCATTTTCCATAATTTTAAATTAAAATTTACCATTACTTAATTAATTGCATAGTTGTATTTTGTAAATGGAAATTAAACAGGATAAAATGCATGCACACATACATAGTTGCAGTGATTTTATAGAGTCTGTTCACATTCACAATGTTATGTTTGGGTTTTATTATATAAACGGTACCCAAACCAATTTTGTAACTAAAATGTGAGAGATCAATGAAGTTGAATATTTTTGAACTAGTCTACCACAGAAAACATGCAAGTAATAAATATTTCGTATATTAATAATTATTACTAGTATCATACAGGGTTTTTTATAAAATGAAATGTCGACATGTCCGAAATAGTCTGGCTAGTAACTTTGAATCTTGGGCTAGTAACTTTGGTACTGCCACTAGCCCCTGGGCTAGTGGCCAAATTTTGTAATTGCACACCCCTGCTCACCTTTGCCAAAGGCTCAAGTGAGCTTTTCTTATCAAAGATTGTCCGTTATCTGTTGGCATCATTCATTGTTGTTGTGTAAACTTTTCACATTTTCATCTTCTCAAATGCCAATTTCAAGACAACCAAACTTGTCTGTTGTCTCAAAGCATTATTGGGTAAATGAGATGCAAGTTTGTTATTTATAACGTAGGGCCACGTCTTCTTTAAAAGGGAGATAATTGAGAATTTGTTGGTATTTTTAAAAAATCTTAATTCACAAAAACCATTTAGTTAGAAAAACTGAAACTTGTGTGGAAGCATCCTTAGGCTGTTAGGTGCTGTATATTCAAGTTTGTTGAAATCATGATCCCTTGGGGAAGGGTGGTCCATGATTTGGGGAAGGGGGTGTTTATGTAGGAATATATAGAGAAAATCTTTTAAAAAACTTATTCTCAAAGTCCAATTTGCCAGAAAAGCTGTACGTAACTTGAGGGGAAGTTGATATGGCATTGATGAAAGAAAAAATATGATGCAATTCTGTATTGACACCTCATCTTTTTATCAGAACTCAAAGGAACAATTTGTAATGGGAAATCATTCAGATGTATGATACTCAGGACACATTGCATAATTATTTAATGTAATTGTTATCATGATCTATCAAGCTCTCAAATAGCCTGTATGCTACATCTTGAAGAAATACAAGGTGTATATGTTTTCAGAAGAGAATTCCTGGTACATGTGATCTATTTTTATATTGTTTTAAATTTTGATAAACTATAAAAAATGAAATTTGTTGTTTTTACAGTTAAGATACTGAAAAATGTAAATATTTAATCATTATAAATCAATCATCAATATTATTATATAATTTGAAAAGCTGGAAGTTACTTTGTGCATTTCAGATAAGCTAAAAACAAAATGTCCTTTGCAAAGCATTCTGCGGGAGGTGGACCTGATCCACAGTCCCCCAGTACAAATGACTTGTTTTATGAACGAAGAGAAAGTGTCATCTATGCCAATCCCACCGCTGCAAAACCAGTACCGGGAGGCAGGAGGCGAAGCACAGTGAGCAGTGTGCTGACTACAGAAACTATCAAAGAGAGACAGGTAGGAGGCGATAAAAGAAACTGAAATTCGCCATATAATAATACTTTAAAATTATGATTTCATACTGCAGGTTCAATACCTGTGATATATTGGTTTTGAACTGGTGTATGCATACCAAATTTTTTAAATACCCGGTAGTGCCATTTCTAGAACTTTTTTTCATAGAGTGGGTCTGCATGTGCTGCATATTTTTGTCATTGTCAAAATAAGGTCTAATTGAAAACAAACCATTTTCTAAAATTGCAGTGATGACCCTTAGAAATATCATTTTGTATCCCAACAATTGGAACATTTTAAAAAACTGATATATAAGTCCGTAAATTTGCCATGATTTGTGGCTTTAGCATAAAATAACAGCTTTGAAATGGCTCAGCGGTTAGAACACCAGACCAGGTAACCTTGTAGATCGAGGCATTTTAGGTTGAGGATTTGATAACACCAAAAACTCCAGGCGTTTTTTTCTTTATCTCACCTGAGCTGAAAGCTCAAGTGAGCTATTCCGATCACATTTTGTCCGTCGTCCGTCCATCCGTCTGTCCGTCTGTAAACTTTTTACATTTTGAACTTCTTCTCCAAAACCGTTTGGCCAATTTCAACCAAATTTGGCACAAAGCATCCTTATGGGAAGGCAGATTTAATTTGCAAAAATGAAAGACCGATCTGTATTCAAAGCGGAGAAAACCTCGAAACTGTAGAAAAAGGGGGGTGCATTTTTAAAAATCTTCTTCTCAAGAACTACTGAGTCAATTTCAACGTAATTTAGCATAAATCGTCCTTAGGGGAAGGAAAATATAAATTGCAAAAATTAAGGGCTAATTCTGTTTCAAACTTGAGTACTTTACGAAAATAATAAGACAGAGAATGGGGGTCAATCAGTTTAACTTCGGGCTCGATGTTTCTTATATCGAAAACCAGTCTATGTTAGAGGCAACCATCTTGAACTGAAATGAATTTGCTTGTTGTGTCACAGTTTACGTGCGAAGGGAATATTTGAAACATCCAAAATATATTTGTGCTGTTTATGTGAAGTAAATTGAGGATAAATATTTCAATGCGTTTACATTTTCATTTGTAACGGTTTCAGCTTGTTTTGATTTTCGTTTAGCGTGTTTATAGACTATAGTTTCTTTTTTGTTTTGACTTGAGAGGAACCATCGTCTTTATTTTAGAATTTAAAATTATTACGTGTAGACCGGTAAATCAGACAGCTGATTGTTTACATGTACATGCGCGAAATCTGATACACTAACAACATATAAAATAATATTCATTATGTTGGTACATGTTATTCGGTACGATCTCTAAGTAATGATTGATTAATGCAACATGTTTTATTAAAATGCTCTGCAATTTCGATCTAAACAGAGATTATTCTTGGTGCTAGAAATACATAAGTATATAAATGATGAGAAATAAATTGTTTTTTCTTTGTTTTAGTGCATTTTTCTCTTGTTTTAATTGTTTACAAATTTCTATTCACTAATCTGTCAAGCTTCGAGTTATAAGCAAAATACAGAGCTTTGTGCACAATGCTACTCTATGTTTGTACACAAAGCTGAGGTTATGCTTTAGTTCAAGTGAGTTCGTTTATATTTTAAATTTAGCTATGCTGAATAGGAAGTACCAAGTTAAAAAATCTTAAGTTGAATGTAATAAACTCATGTGAACAAAAACATGACTCAAACCAAGCTATGTATCTTGCTTATAATTCTATGATTGACGCTGAAATTTTGGTTGATCAATAGAAATGTCTTGCTTAAAGGATGATATTCTGTAATTTCTTTCTGGTGTTCCTTCTTAAACGATGAATTGCATAAAATCTACACAAATTTTTGATAGTTTTTAGAACACAAATGAAAACGGCGTTCCTGAAACAGTTTCCATAGTCCTGACACATTATTATATAAATAAAGATAAAAGCATAAGCGTTGTTCTTAAAAAATAATTGCAGCGGAAAATCATCTTTGTAAACATTTGTTGTTTTTTAATAAAGATGAAAATAATGGATGGGCCTTGGTACAATAGAGCGACATGCCTGCCAATACATTGCTTTGAATTATAGCTCTTTAACATATGTAACAACATTTTTCAGTTATGTTTATTCATCAGTCAAGTTAGTAAGGATATGAAATGTCATACAAAATGAATTCATGCCTGGTAAACGACAATCGTTTATAATGGAGAAGGCCAATGGAATTATTCAATGTTTTTAGTTATTTATATTGCATATAATCTTATTTTCGGTAAAAATGGAATCATATAAAGGTCAAAGATAAAGTATATGCAAAAATGAATGTAAAATTCGGATATTCATTTTTGGTTAATCTACCGAGGGTCCATATGGCACAATATCCTTTGAACACCCATATAAGGCCTGTGTTGCTCAGGTGAGCGATGTGGCCCATTGGGCCTCTTGTTCTTTTTTTTTTTTTTATTAATGAAACTATTCAAACTGACTATAGATAAGATTTGTGCTATTGTAGATTTGTACTATATCATCAAAATAGATTTTAATGGGAAAAAACTAAATTGAAATTGTAGTTTATGATCAATCTAATGGGCATTTTTGCCATCTTATTCCACCCATCATCTTTCAAGTTGTAGTTTTTAAGCAATCAGTGTATGTTTATACATTTACATGGTAGTTTTAGTTGTTCTTGGACCAGAATAAAATGAATACTCATGGGCTTTCATGTCATGCAGACAACTGTAGGAAAGAAAAAAATAAAATGAAGGTCATAATTTTATTTAGCAAAAAGCCAAAGACCAAAGAGAAGTGAGAAGAATGTGCATGACTGCTGCACACAAGTATATAATCAAGTTAGTGGCCAACCACATTGGATTGGATCAGAGTGCTGTGGAAGAATTCATTTTAGATTCAGAGAGAGTGAGTAAATAGTTATTGGCTTTAAAACATTTGATGTTGCTTTCATATCTTTAGTTGTCAGTTGTGGGTGAAACACAAACAATTCAAAGTAGATTATTTATTGTTGCCATTTTGTGGCTGGATAGTTTCTTCAAACACTTGCATACCTGGCAGACATAGAGATCTGTAGATGTAACACATATTACTAACTTTAATTTGTTAAAACAGCACATGCAGCTGTTTAGTAGCTTCCTAGACAAAGATGGAGTTAGAAGTTTGAAGTTTTACTACCAAGAGTCTGTGATGCCTAGCATAGATGGTAAGCTTAGTTTGTACTTAATTTTAAGTTATAGTAATAACAGTGATTTGATGATGCCAAACCTGATTGATGATGAAAAATGTCAAATGCTTTGTGAAGAAATAACCAAGTACCGGGTAGTTCACTTTTTTTAAGGAGATATTTATTAACTTTGCTGATCTTAATTAGATAATCTGAATATAGTGAGATGTTTATTATGGCACTAAATAAAATGCATTTAGTAGTGTAACTCGAGGGTCCTTAGCTATGAACATAATGCACTTACAATCATTGTCTAAGAGCTATATCCAATGCAGTATCAGGTAGGCAGTATACAGTTGTTGACTGGGGTCGAGGGCAACAGTTGATCTGTTGGACCGGCTCGCAAACTGTTGCCCAAGGCTGAAGGCCGAGGGCAACAGTTTGCGAGCCGGTCCAACAGTTCAACTGTTGCCCGAGACACAGTCAACAACTGTTTTGTTATACCCCTCCTATTTTAATTAAAAAATCACTGATCTCATTGAAATTTAACAGGATTTTACTTAAACACTTGATATGGAGCAAAGAATAAATTGTTCAACTGTTACCTGAGACACAATTAACAACGGTTTAGTTATATCCCTACTTATATAAGTATGTTATAACTAATTTATCATTATATATATTTAATAAAAAGAAACACTCATCTCACTAATATTAACAAGATTTTATTTGAACACTTATATGGAACATATAATGAATAAATAATAGTTCAATTGTTGAATAATCAGGTAAATTATTATAAAAAAAAATATCACAGTACATCTGATTAAAATTATCACATTTGCAATGTGTGAAGATATTTAAAATGTGTTTATAAGCTTGAAGTAAAAGCAGAATTAATAAACAGTTAAACAATAGTTAACAACTTTAAAATAAAACTACAAAAAATGTACATGAAATTAAATTATGATCACAGACATTTTAAAAAATTGCACAAGTTTTAAAAAAATTGAGTACATTAAAAACATTTGTAGCTAACATTTTGTAAACAAATAACTTCAACAGCAAACTTTAATAAAATTAAATACATGTAACATCAAACACCCAAAAGATTCCTACAGGCACTTTTTTCATACATACAGCAAGTTATGCATACAATTTAGTTATTGTGTATTGTAATGTTGCAGCCATGGAAAGAAAAAACAGATTTAGCTGTTTTAACATTAGGAATGCTGATTCCAGTTTCATGAAGATTTCCAAACATGGGGTTGTCAAGAATGGCAGCTAAATCTCTGTCATCAACATCGACAATGTCCTGGAGTTCTTGCACATTTGAGGCTAAATCTGGCATTAAATTGTTCTCAATTTGTTGAAGGGGTGTATGTTGAATTGGCGCGGACTTGCATACGGATAATTTTGTTGTTAAGGCATCTGACATATTGCGTTTTTTGGAATTGCTTAATTTGGAGGAATAATGTTTTAAGCTGCTTTCTGATTTATGTTTAGAAATACCAATAATGTGTCGAGACTCGTAGCCACATTCATCCAGCATGGTTATGCAGGTGGCTCGTATGCAATGATTAGTATACACACATGTAAGTCCTGCATCTTTGCTAATCCTCTGCATCATACTTCCTAAGACATTCTTTCCAACAACCATATTGTCATACCAAACAGGTGAATGATCATCAATGCTTGTCTTTGGACGTTGCCATAGAGAGTCGCAGTCTGCATTTAGCTTGGCGATATACTTCTCAAAACTCATAACTGGACAATTGGAATTTCCTACAAAATATTAAACAGAATCACAATTTTTAATACATGTATTTGCATTGTCATTTTGTATATATATCATCTAAATATATATGTGTGTAATACATTTTAGGATAAATTAAATAGAAAAAAAAAGTTTTAATTATGCACACATTTATTTTGTTATATATAAACTTGACATGAATTCTTAGCAAATATGAATAGACAATTAAGGGCTTATATGCACTCACCGGGTTGCTCATACATCCTTCCTCCATCCTGGTCATCATCATTACAATTCAGACCTCTATGATTCTTTGTTAGCTTTGCAGTGGTGCATGCGACATACCTCCTGCTGTCATGGTCCTTCCGGATTACATAGTCACTCTTTTTCATTCCACGAAGATTTTCTCTTCCTCGGTTGCAAAAGTACAACATTATTTCAAAGAAAACTTTCTGTTGAAGGGACTTAGGACTGTCACAACTAAACACACCGTTTTTGTACAAAATTTCCAGGTCTTGTTCGCTTATTACTTCTTATGCTGCACCTCTCCAACACCCTCCTTCTTTATTTGGACCATGGCGGCGAAGAAAATGTCGTTTGCTGGTTTAAATCTAGCGTCGTTAATGATGTCAACTTCGTGCGATTTTTCGAACGATTTCTGTAATCCATACCTTATGGAAATCATCGACTTTTTTGCATACATGGAGCCGTCTTTCTTCCTCGCAGCGCAATAAAACTTCCTGAGAACTTCCACGATTTCTTCACATGATTTATCTTTTAAAAGATGTAGGGACAGGTCAAGCGTTGATAGATAATCATTCAGTATATTTTCTGCAGTTTTTACAACATTTTTGGTATTCTTACTGTCTCTACTTTCCAAACTTGATCTTATTTCCTCTTCTGAAGCTTCGCCAAACCGAGCAGCGGCAGCCATGTTTGTATACCAAACGACAGGAAAGATAACTCGTTTTCGCGGAATGTGACGTCACCAGTCAACAGTCTTTTTTAACAGTCGATTTTAACAGTTCCAATCTAACAGTTCCAGTCCAACAGTCAAAATGCTGGACTTTTTTTCGTATAGAGTTATATAGTAACTGTTTTACAGGGGTATAACAATAAGAAATGTTGATCAATTCAATCTCAAATAAAAGCAGTTCTTCAATCCAAGAATATGTACATTATAAATTTTTTTAATCTAAACTTTACTTGTATTCTACATGTAGTTTGCAGATGTATTCAATTTTGCTCTTTGTTTATAAAAAAAAGTCATTAAAATTGAGTTGTCAAACACTGTAAAGACAAATTTTGTTGATAACATGGATACAAAAAAATACATTTTAACTATATTACAATAGCTCCAGAAAGTGACTGATATTTTGAATTGATGCAGATTGTGGTCGAACAATTCATGGAGTAGCTAAAGGCACCGTGATGATGAGAGTGTTGGTGACCAGTGGGACTGGAGACAAACTAAGGGGGTCCTGTGTGTATTTCCTGAGAACTAACACAGACATTAACATCACCAGCAAAAACATGGAATCGGTACGTTAATTGTATCTTATTTCAAAAGGGTTTTTCTAAAGGGTTGATTTATTGTTTTGTCACAAACTTTCTGGCGGGTGGGCGGGCGGGCGGCTGCCAAAAGGGTACCCTCATTGTACGGATACCCGGTAACTCCTCCTACAGTTTTCAAGATAGGAAGTTGTTCTTTTGCAGATCAATTGTACATATATCAGAGGTGTGCATATTGCTAAGATTTTGATATCCAATAATTTTTGAAAAAAATACCATCTTTTGAACTTAGTCATTTTTTGGCAAAATATTGCATATAGTGTACCCTCATTGTACAGATAACTACTCTTACAGTTTTCAAGATAGGAAGTTCGTTGTTCTTTTGCAGATCAATTGTACATATATCAGAGGTGTGCATATTGCTAAGATTTTGATATCCAATAATTTTTGAAAAAAAACCCAGCTTTTGAACTTAGTCATTTTTTGGCAAAATATTGCATATAGGGTACTCCATTTCACTGGATACGGGTTGACATGGATTATGGATACAGTTCACATAAATGAAAACCTGATTTGCTGTCACATTGACAGCTTTTCATTTGTCTTTAATTTGAAATTGAAATTACATTGAGAATCTATTTTAACTTAGAATAATGGGTGTTTAAATTGTTATTTGAAAACACATGAAATTTGATATTCAATTTTAGGAAATCTTCTTTGGATACCTAGATATGAATCAAAACTCAGGAATGTTGTCTGCATTTGAATCTGTGTTGGCTAGTGTGTATTTGCCAGCAATGAAAGCATACTCCAGATGGGGAGAGTTGGAAGAATCTCCCCAAGGAAGGAAGACAAAAAAACACTTCATTGACAATTTTGACAATTTTCTAATGTATCTAAGGAGTAAGTTTTCTTTTACAAATTATACAAATTTTTTAAATAACTATATTTTCCATTTTTAATTTGTTTATGTTTTTCAAATTTTGATTGATTTAATACTAGTTCTTATATATTGAAACATTAGTATTTGTTTGATAATATGTATCTATCTTCAAAAGGTGCTCAAGCTAATTCAGGAGAAGGAGTTCGTTTGGCCAAAAATACAAGTGAAAAGGTCAATCTGAAAGAGATAAAAACTGTCTCGGATTGTATTCCAATATCATCCAATCCAGATATTGTGGCAGATATGGAAGACTTAGCATCAACATGGTGCAAGCAAATTGAGCAGGTAAATTATGTCTACCAAAAAGAAAGAAAAACAAGTGTTAATTGTTTCAATATTTTACATAGCTGAAACTGTGCCAAATAATAGAAGACTTGACAGAAACCTTGTAGATCAATATTACAGAGAATGTGAAATCAGCCAGTCTCACTGGCAAAACTGGTAAATATTTTAAATATCTGGTAATTTTTCTTATTTAATCGGTCAGAACGACTGGTAATATAAAAATGACCAATTCAAGACTTAACCTCATTACGAGCAGGATGTAAATGTTTGCAAACTTTTGTTAACAAAACTACAATCTCTCGGAAGTCTCTGAAAAGCACCTCAAATGTCATCATCAGAAACCCACGGTCGGTCTCGCTTCTCTTACCTCGAGGTAAAAGAAGCGAGACCGACTGTGGGTTTCCGACAATGCTCAAATGTATTATAACCATATGTTAGAATTTTATACAACATTGAGTCGTAGACTGGTTCTCTGTCTCTATTGACGAAAGATTGCTATATCAGACAGGCATTGCCTGCAGTCTAAATGGAGTCACTTTGTATTAAGTCAAGTATTGGCTAGATAACCTTGTGTGTCACTTCACTTTTAGGGTATATCATTGACTTTAATAAAGTTTAGCCAACATATTATCAGATCGTAAAATGGATAGTGTTGATTTCAAGTTTTAAAATGGGGGTTGTCATGGATGCCTATGTATAAAAAATATAAATATAATGCAAGAAAGGTCTAAATTTTTGACTGCTATGATTTAAACAAAAATATCTAATTTGTGAAACCTTTCCAAGTCCACTGATTTCAGGAAAAACTTATCCTTGTATAAGAGTAATTTGGTGTTCCTAAAATACTATTTAAAACCACATGTTGTGGACTTCGTTTTTGTGGAAATTGATAAAATGCTTGTGACCTGTTACTTTTCATTTTAAATTACAAAACCCCACGAAATAAGAAAAAGGAAATCAATTATTAAGTCATATAAATCTTGACGTCATATCTGAAATAAAGGGTATTTAGTGTTATGTTACAATAAAAATCTGTGATTTATCTCCCTTTAACCGCAAACTTTACTTTAAAGATCTCTTTCATCCAAAATACTAATATATTAAAGAATTTGTTTCTTTACAATGTAACTGAATATTTATTAATCATTCCAAACCCCCAAAAAAGTTTTAACAAGTTTATTCCCCATTACTGTATTAAAAATGCAAGGATTTTTCATTCAATACTTTTGTGAGAAGGAGGTATCAAAGATTATTGAGAACTTAACATGATACTTTATGGTTATTGATAAATATAATTCAGTTGCTGAAATATAGATCTAAAATATGTATGTAGTATTTTGTATTGAAAGATTTTAGCTGAGAGTGATCAAATGAGGAAAGAAGCTGATGATACAGGTCCCTTAGCAGAATTGGAGCATTGGAGACAGCTTATGGCCAGATTTAATGCACTGCTGGAGCAAATTAAGAGTCATGAGTGTAGAATAGTCATCAATATCTTGAATGTAGCACGGTCAAAGGTTTTAAGGGTAAGAATTTTAAGGATCACCTTCTTAACTCTGATTTTTATCAATAAATTAATAATCTCTGATTGCATTGGATATCATCTTTTCCTTGAAGCGGTATGTAAAGATCGTGGGTAACGATATTGGTTAAAGTGATTTCAAAATTTGTCTTTAATTATATTCAATTGTTAAATTATTAGAAATGGAGGGATCTTGACAAAAGAATTACAGACAATGCCAATGAAGCAAAAGACAATGTGAAATTTCTGTATACGCTTGAAAAGTACTGTGAACCATTGTACCACTGTGATCCAGTAAGTAAAAATCAGATTGTACTGAATAATATATATAAAGAAGAAAAATGCATTTTACTTATCTTCAAATAACTGTTGATGTTGTCTTTTGAACCAGATTTCAATGATTGATTGTTTGCCTGGTCTAATTAATGCCATCAGAATGATACATAGTATATCCAGATACTACAACACATCAGAAAGAATGACATCCCTTTTTATTAAGGTAAGTTTATCTGTGCTCTATAAAATCAATATAATGTTAGATTTAATTTAAACAAAGGTTTGGGGATATATAGGAATCAGCATATATAATTATATACACTGTCTATAGTTGCTGTCTGTAAATACGTTTTCAGGGCCACAATGTGAACTAGTTTTTGTAAGCTGTCTTGTATAGATAAAGAAAATTATTATTATTATTATTATAATCACCTTGTCCATTTGGGATTGCATGTACCATGTTACATAGAAAATGAAATGTTATTTAATTTAGGGCTGGGACGATACTGTACCTAGCCGAGTTGGTACATATCACGATACATGAGATGAGATATGATACATATCACGGTACATTGCAACTAAATGAAAACATGAATAAGGGTTTAAAATTAATTCAATCTGTCGATGTATTACTGCATGTCCAAATTTTTTTTATTACATTTAAAATGAGCTTTGCACAATATACAAATTACTTTAGTCTCGAATACACTACTTTTATATAAACAAGTAATCCAAAAGTTTTCCACACTCCAAATTTAGCTTCTTAACAGTTTTGACAACTTTACGAGGTTTTCCCCCATCTTTGTACTTTCATATTAGGCGCGCGGACTAAAAATAGCCGATGTATGAAGCTTGGATATTTTTGGAAAATAAAAATAAAGTTTGTGTAGGTATCATTGTATTAATGGTAAATGTATCGATCCAAATATCGTCAAAATAAATACCTTGATGCACCTGTGCATCTGTGGATCGTCCCATCCCTATTAATTAAATTGTTTAGAACTAACTTTTCTTTGAATTCAATCTGAATTTCAGGTCACAAACCAGATGGTGACAGCCTGCAAGACCTATATCAATGGAGATGGAATGACAAGACTATGGGAACAACCTAGACAGCCACTGATAGAAAAACTTCAGCATTGTGTATCCTTGTACAAAAACTACCAAGCCATTTTTCAGAGGACAAAGGAGAAAATAGAAGCAACACCTGGAGAAAAGCCATTTGAGTTTTCTGAAATGTACATTTTTGGAAAGTTTGAGACCTTTTGTCGAAGGCTTGACAAGGTATGATCCAATTTTCATTAGTTTCTCTGAACTAAAGGGATTTTTGTGAAAATTTTTATATCTATTTTGCTGGGTAGGAGGAAATTTTTTGATTTAAATTTAGACTAAATAGTTTGATACTTGCATATATGTGTCATTAATTAATCAACGCTTTGTAGATCATCTCCTTGTTGAATTACATTGAGTCATTTTCCTCCCTATCTGATTGCAAAATTGAAGGCATGGATGCATTTGCATCAAGGTTTGGACAAATATATGGAAGCATCAAGAAAAAACCATATGATATTTTGGACCAAAGAAAAACTGACTTTGATGGTGATTTTGAGGATTTTCTCAGACAAATGAGAGATTTAGAGGTAAAATATACTGTATGTTTTCTTGATGTCAATATTTTTTAAAGCTGAAGGATTTCAGAATGACACAGTAATTTTTATTACCCACCCCCCCCCCCCCCACCCCCACCAACACTTTTTTTATACTAGGTCCAGAGTTTTTGCTTCCACCACTTTTTGCTTGATATTTTGATAGGGATCATAAATTCCTTTGTGTTCAAACTACATTCAGTGGTTCACCCACTATTATGAAAAATGGAAAAATGTCCAGATCATTTGTTTTGAAACGCCCCTATACCGCTTCAGTGTTCCATACACAACCTAAACTAAAAACTCTATGGGGAGTTTGCATTGAATCTGCCATGTAATAGCCCGTATGATAACGTTGAAAAATTGTGCGAGTTATTCCGAGGGAGTTCCGAATTATGAAAATTTTAAGATCTCAACATTTCCGATTATAAATCTCCATAAGAAATTTGTTTCCATTCCTGTGAACTTTTATGAGTGAAAAATGATAATTTATCAAATGAATGAGGATATCTTGGATATTTTCCCTTTTATCAATTTCAACATTATTGCTTTCACAGGTAAGTGTGTTTTTATTAAAAATCATCAAAAAGTGATGGAATTAATAACTTGGGACAGGCTATAATGGATAAATTTAGAGGAGGATGTAATGATTGTTAAGTTAGTTTGTCCATCTGACTTTCATGTATTGTGTGTCATGATAATGATCTTTGGACATTGATCATCATCAATATGACTTTCATGTCTGGTCCATAACTTTTGTGAGAAGAAACTATCTGAGGTTCATGCAGGGTACAAAGGTTGCCTATGACCTGAGGGTTTTCATGACCCTGACCATTACTGGAGATAATTTGCCTTTAATTATCATACGCAGTCAAAATATATTTTAAATAATGAAATATTTTGTCTTTTGTAGGTCAATATTCAAAATTTCATGGATGTGTGCTTCCAAAAAACACCGTCAGCTTTCCAAGCCTTGCAACTTTTGAATAGGTAATTTTCGGGCTCAAAATTCATGCTTGTCATCTTTCCATTTCTACCCAGGAGTTTGGGCAACCTGGTTATTAAACAGTTTGCACAAAAGTAAAAATCTTATTGATAAATTGTATAACAGCTTGAAATTATCATACTCTGGAAAGGAAAGTTACTGTGGAATCATTAGATTTCGTGGTGGCTCAATTTTCGTGGAATTCGTGGTTACCTCTCATCCACGAATTAACATCCTCCCCGAATTAATAAAATAGCTAGGGCTTTAAAGTCATATTCCCTTTTGTAGGTATAAGAAAATATACGAAAATACCTCCCCACGAACCTGTAAAATTTAAGCAATCCACGAAAATTGCCCCCCACGAATTTTAATGATTCCACAGTATCTTATGATATTCAGGAATTGTCTAGTTTTTATTTACCTGGTAATTTTACCCCGCTCCGAAGGTGAAGGGGGTATACTGTTTTACCCTTGTGTGTCTGTCTTTCCATCTATCCGTCTGTCCTTCTGTCTGTCCGTAACAAAAATTTCTGTCTCATTTTTTGCAGCAACTATTATTATTGCAGATGCTTGAAATTTTAACACACTATTTGTTTAGGCTGCCATATCATGGGATATATTTTTGTACATGTACCAATCGGATGTCAACTTTCTGTTAAATGATGACTTTGTTTATTCTTAGCCTAAATTCTCAAACAAATTTTCGTCAAAGATTTCTCAGCAACTATTTATCGCAGATGATTGAAATTTTATCACACAGTATTTAATTTGCCTGCTATATCGTGGTATTTTATTTTTGTACCAATTGGAAATCAAATCCTGTTAAAAATGAAAATGAGATTTTAAAATCCACTATGGTTGCTTTTCGCAGTCTTATGCAGGTTTAATTCATCGATTGTGTTTAATAAGAAATATACAGTAATCATTGATTAAAAACTTCTATTTAATTGATAAATTCAGTATGAACTACAGTTCGGAATTATAACAATGTTTTTCTGATGGTAGGGTTAGTATGGACAGTATGGTAAATCATTCAGAGCAATATTACCGGTATATAGAAACTATGTTGCAGAATAAAGTGAACATAAATTTAAAATATTAATTCTATAAATGAAAGGCTCTAATCTCAAGAATACGAAGTAAATTGTGATTAATAATTGTCTAATTTGTCTTAAAGTCTCTTTGGCTCAAGAGCTTTCATTGATTTTGAAATAAGAGATTTAATTGGCCCTTAAACAATGTGAGATAATAAGGGATCGAAATATAAACAATTGTTCAAATGGAAACCCCTATCAACTTTGACATTATTTAAAAAATTATGATAATACTAAGTATTCAGTTGAAAGAGACTTATTGTTAGGTTTATCAAATCAGTTCCTCCTTTTTAGATAGTTTCTTGGTCTTATATTGAGTTCTTGACAGTGAGATATTTGCTGTTAATTGTAGGTTGTTTTCAATTACAAATAGTGGTTTGGTTGAGATTAATTACTATACTGGTAATTAATCTTATCGATGAATTACTGTAAGTAGGTAAGTAATTTATTTATTTATAGTGACATGTGTATACATTTCCAAGTGTCATATTAACAACAGTCAGCATAGATTTAACACCCGGCCCGTTGGGCCTATATGCCACTTTGAACACATAGTACATGAAAAAAGAAAAGAAAATAACACAGCATCAAGCGGTAATTAAAGATATGATTGAAAATATACATGTATGAGTATAAAACTTTCTTCAGAACCTTGATTTTGCACATTTTATATAATACAGTGTATGTTTATTTTCTGAACAATAAAGATTGTCTACGTGTAAAAGAATGATATAAGTATTTGCTGGTCTATAGGTGCTTCTCGCCATTAAGTTTTTGTCATTTATTGGTTATTACAAGGTTGACAAAAATTGAGTTATCCTTCTTGTATGAAAAAAATATTAGGAAACCGATCTTTTGAATGTTAAATAAAGATATAATCATAATACACAGTGAAGATTTGTGCTGACCCAACATCTAAAAATCGGTAGAAGCCAGCATTGGGCAATGAGAGTTTCACACCACAGATGTTATGCCATTTGAAGATATAGATATTTACATGTAAATATATATATAATCGTTAATTGGCTATACATTTGTTTGATGGTGTATTTTTTCAGATTTGAGAAATTGAACATCCCTCGTTTGAATGTACAGCATAAATACAAGGCAATTTTACTGCAATTTGAACAAGAGCTGGAGGATATAAAAAAGGTTTGAAAATATTTCATCTTGTTGATCAGTTATTATTCACAGTGTAACCTCTTGGCCTGCAAGTTTGGTTTTATTGCACCTGCATATTTATACATCTAAGCAGACAGTCAAATTATATTATTATACTTTCATGTTAAATACTGAAATCTGATTGGTTTATACGCAGTTGATAATCCATTCTATTACCCTTAGCGTCAGCAACACACTTGGCAACAGGTAACACAACAAATTGTTACATGCGCATATTTTATGCGTGTACAGTTTGCCATAGAATTCACGCCATTTCTATATATAAGCAGTAATAATTTCTATAAAAGTAAGCCATTCAGTATAATAAATAAATAGTGCCTGTTTGGAAGGATAACAGTTGAGATGGAGACCCCTCAAAAACCATTGTCAATTAACTCCGCTTCGATCGTGTTGGTTGACAATGGTTTTCTCGGGGTGTCAATTTCAACTGTTACCCTCCCAAACAGGCACTAATTATATAAAGTCTTTCTGTATAAAAGGTAACATTAAAGTTTTAGTGTGTGATTTTATTAATTTTTTTTGTTTTATTTTTTCTTACTAAAATGTTAAAGGGTACCTGCAGCCCAGCCGATGTGAAACATATGTTAAAGAGTTTATTTACCAAAATTTAATGCAAAAAACCGCATCGAAATCGGTGCAAAAATAATGAAGTTACGCCCCTTCAAAGTGCATGGCTATTTTTACCTGCTTTGGGAAATCTAATCAAGAGAAAACAGAATTAGGCGATAACGAGGCTTCAGCGGAAGTGACGTCACGAGGTCAACACGACGGAAATTTCCTTACAAAGCTATACAAATTAAATTCGATTTTTCAGCCAAAATGATTGATATAGGTCTGATGTTTTGACGTATTTTGTTAATTTAAGTATTGTAGATCTAGAAATTTGTATCTGTTATTATTTTATTACAATCTGATTTCTTTTTAAACGATTTTAAAATTTGTTATTCTCGTCGCCTTTTTACCGATGAATACGATATCTTAAAACGCTTACATGGGCAAATTTATGTTCATTATTCATTTTATTGATTACATAATATCCTTTCACACACGAGTGATCCGAGATAATGACACAGGTAAACAGGTAAACTAACGAAGCCACTGCTCCAGACACACGTGTATCTGGGATATGTATACACAAGGTACACGAGTCTGGTGAACAAAGAGAGGGTTTCACACCTCTAGACTGGTAAATTGATTTGTGTATAATTAGCTACTCAATTGTTAAAAGATAAAACAGAAAAATAAATTAGACTGTGTAAAATCAAGCATTCGTCAGCTAAAACATGTGTATAGTCCGACAATCAGTGATTAAAGAAGCATGCATGATACTATTGAATAGTAAAACTAATGTTCAAAGTAAATGCCTTTATTGTTACTTATCTTATCACTTAAATAATGACAAAAATTTACAATTCTGCAATTGAAACCTTTTTTATGTGATCAAGTAATTATTTCGGATTTATAATTTGTTATTTAATAAAGTGCAACTTTTTTTCGAGCGCTATGGTCAGCAATTAAACGCTTTATAACTCCGTATAGCTTAAATTGTAATACTGACAACGAATCATTATGAAATCTAAATAAACTGGAACATTTTGACAAAGGATGTAAATAAATGTAAAATTAAATTCCATTATCGTATTTTTAAAAGAATACGAGACAGACATAATCATGTATGCAGCCATCTTGGACTTTCGCCTTGATCCGTTTATAATCCCGTGTTTGTTTGTTAAAGAATGCATACTATTTTGATTGTTATTGGTCCGATATCAATATTATTGAATAATCGGGCGACATCATTTGTAATGTTATGCCTTATACGAGGAATAGACCCTGAGTTACCTTTTACGAAATATCATTATGTATCATCAATATTATTATTATAATCTGTTAATAATGTCACTGAGAAATCATTCGAAAGAATGACAATATTAACAAAATATGTTTCGTATAACAATAATGCTTTGATTAATTGTCATTTTGCTACATATGGTGTGCATTTATATGTAAAATGTGTTACACATTTGACGAAATTCATGAAGCAAACAATTGTCCAAATTCGGCATTTTTGTTCGATAAAATACGGGTTAAACTCAAACGACAGTATAATTAGTCATCCAGGGTTGATACGGAAACAAAATAACAGAAAAAAATATTCATATATCGATTAAACAATGCAAGAAAACGAACAGTTTTCCTACGATATTCCTGTTTCTCATACAGCGGCGTTGACCCCGTGACGTCACAGTTCATCTCGCGCCAAAACGGCTTGATTCAAAACTCGTTCAGGTGTGAAATCGGGTTTTCCCCGAATATCTCGAAAACTACTTATGCGATCGATGTAAAATTTTCAGGATGATGTTTTTACACATAGATCTCCATTATATCAAAAATTGACCGGCACTGCAGGTACCCTTTAATGTCATTTATTTGGATCTGTTTTTAGCTGTACACCAAGCACAAGGATGACCCTCCAATTGTACGCAATGTGCCACCTATTTCTGGAAAAATCATGTGGGTTAGACAGCTAGCAGAGAAAATACAAGAACCAATGATGATATTTGCCGTGAGTTTTAATTATTTACAAGTTATTAAAAGATATGAGATTTTTTTCCTTGAGACCAAATAAGGGGTAGATTGACTTTTTTTTATCTTTTAATTCATATTAATCCTTTTACAGTTTTTAACTGTTGTTATAAAGCTTTTCGCATTTCTATATTGTACTGATGTGCAGGAGCAAACTACGTGCATGAAAACAGATGATGCTCGAAGAATCATCAAGAAATACAACAGAATTGCAAAGCTTCTTTTGGAGTATGAAATTCTCTATCACCTTGCTTGGAAAGACTCTGTTGATGTAGCAACAAGATGTAAGTTAAATTATATTGTACACATACACAGGAATTTTGTAGGTGACTACATAAATCATACATTCCAGATAAGTTCTTCTTTCATAAACAATTTTCTGATCACTAACTCTTAATTGAGAGAAAACTTGTTAGAATTATTTGTTTATGTCATAGAGCTTGGCTTTTGTGTTTGAAAATGTGTAGTAGTCTAATAAACAACCTGATGATTATCAAATTCGGGAGACTATTTTAAATTAAGTATATATATTAACTTAGGAAGATCTAAATCAAAAAGAAGTAGCATTTATCATTTAAAATCAGCTCAGTTACCAAAATAAACAATTAGGGCCATAAGAGAAGTAAAACTTTAAAAGTAGTTTGTATAATCTTATCAATAGAGCATGCGCTTGACATGTTACTGACTGACTTCAGAAATATATCGGGTTGATCAGTCTCCTAGAGTACGACGAGACGAAACCAAGTCATAGTGGATATAATAGTATTTCTGACTAGTCAGTCATAAAAAACCTAATATTTAGTGTTTTGTTTTCCCAAGGACTTACCAATAACACATTTATTTTAGAAGAAGCAATGATCTACACAAATCTCTGTTAAAGTTGTCTTGTTGCCTTTCAATTTGTCCAATTTTAACTTTCTCAAACTTTTTCAAAATTCGCATTTTAACCTTTCAAAAAGTCTTTGAAAATCCTCGCTGCACCCCTATTTACTTTCAATGTTTTGTTGCTATTTAATTTATATGTTTTTTCCTCTTTCGTCTGCGGAGGTTTGAGAAAATCTTAAAGCTGCCATTTTATTCTGCTCTGAACACAACAAAGTGACGTAGTTTCAAAGGGCAAAGTTGTACTTTAACTTAAACATAATTTCAAAGTGTAACTACTCCAAAAATTCTAAGAACCTTCAAATTGCATTTTTTGTTTTGAATGATATGAAATGTGGAAGTGAGTAGGGGAGGCATTTTGTTTGTTTTAATTTTATTGCCTCCTTTCTAGTTTTAGTATTTAAATGTAAAATTAACTTTAGGCAGTCTAAAATGTATCCTACCAATGCTTTTCACAATGAAATTGTGCAGTGTTTTTAAAAATTTCTTGCCCAATTTACATAGGATGAAGTTAGATGGTTTTGTATTCAATCATTATTAAAGCTACATGTCAAATAGATGTGCAATTGTTTGGTCACTGCCGCCAGGATATTTTTCATGTCTTGTAACCGAACCAAAGTAAGCTAGTAGTTGGTTTCACCATTCAATGTCAAAACACCAATTGTCCAATGGCTTTGTCGACTATGATTCTTGTTTGCCACTATTCCTACAACTCCTGTTAGTCTATATACAAGCCACATGCCTCTTCACAGAATTTTTTGTTATACATGCAGGCCTGTACCTGTATGGACGTATGGATGTACATCTTGCATCGCTATTGCTACATGGTCACATGAAAACTATCAAATATTTATATATGCAACTATTGTAAGCAAGAAGAAAAGTGACATCAATATTACTGGTCCTTGCATGACCTACCAACAGAAAAAGCACACAAAACAAGGAAATGAAAAATGCAGAATCAAATATAAAGCAAGAAATACTACACATTGGCACTGGTATTATTCTGTCTTCAAGACACAGAGAAGGATTCAACTACACGTTAGCTAAGAGGTCCATGATGCAACTAAGTGTAACAGATGTAAAGGGTTTATATACCAGCATGCTGATATTAGAGAAAATATTGAATAGTGTGTCTATTTTCAAGTTATATTTAAATTCAGTAGGCCAATATTGAACAGGTGAGCTATCACTGGGCCTTTTGTTTAATTTGCTGGGACTTTTGTTTAATTTGAAAATCATTTATACAGTTGTAAAACTAAAGGCAAGGCATTTGTATATTTTAATAAGTATGAAGAATTAGCAACAATTTAAGAAGTTGAACAACACTTTGAAATTAAATCCAGACTAAAGATTAGATAATGTTAGATTCAACTGTGATCAAGGAACTTCTTTTGCAGACTTGCAAGTACCTGTGTTAGCGAGATATCCCCAGACTACATCAGGAATGTTACTAGTGAATTTTGATCCTTACATCTTTGAAGTCATAAAAGAATCTGAGTACATGATAAAATTGAATCTGGAAATCCCAGAAGCAGCCAAGGTTCTTGTACATTCCAAAGACAAATTGAAAGGTCATTTTTCTCAAATGAAGGTATGGCACCTGTATGATTTCCTTATGTATAGAAACAAATTTGATTATAAAATTAAAAGATCTGTACTGCTTTGAATGTCTTTAATTACATTACTGTATACAGAAAAATACATTTCATTCTTGCTTCTTTCAACAGGTGAATTTAAGAATTCAAAACAGTTTTTAAATAACTGTGTTAATTCAAAAGGGTATCTTTTTCTATGTCTTGATGAATTTAAGATGGAGGGAGACCATTTGCAAGTATAGTTGGGCAAATATAACATAGGACGAAAATATAATCAAAACCGGTTTGGTTGACTTTTTCTGATAGTGTCACAATCAATTCTGTCAGCTTCGTCAAGCAAAAACAATACACTCCACTGGTGTGAAAATTTTATGATTGGTCAACTCCTTTTCTTAGGTGGAGTTACCTGTACACGCTTATGTGCAATGCCAAAGCTGAATGATTTCTCAGAACAGTTCATTTTCCCCCAATATCGGTTAGCCCCTATGTTTAAATTCTTTGCAAAACTCTCTCTCTCTCTTTGTCTGTAAGTGGGCGTTAAACCATAGTCTCAAGCTAAGGTCCAGAGTACGGCGTTTACCAAAATTTAATTTAAAAGTTGCATTTGCTCTGCGTTCATTTCATGTAAGTACTTAAAATGTATAGTGTACATGTATTACCTACTAACTTATCAGTCGAAGTGATAGATACAAATTCCTCGATTTCTATACCTTTCGATTGGCAATCGACAGTCAATAAAGGAATTGAACGATAATATGAAAGAATTTGAGACAGATGTAAAAAGTGCAAGAGGGTATGTACATGTGGGTCTTTGCTAGGCAAGTGTCCGATTCCTTTCTTCTTCTGTTACCCTACCACATTCGGTGTAAATATATATATTCATATAACCCCAAAGATTTTACAACAGATTTCGTTACTTTACTGGTCTGTGAACCATAGATCATCAGCTCCATACCTTTGCATGGTTTCACTTGTTTGTTTTTGTATTAAAATGACAGCCTTTGATCTGCTCTCCGAGTAAGCCTAAAGGTTGTTTAATAGGAGAGAGTTTTGGCAAGTAAAGTGACAATTATTAACAGTTGTAAACTGTATGAATAATTTTTTTAAAGTATTGTTTGCACAAAATGTTTTTTTTTTTTTTTTTTTTTTTTTTTTTTTACTCTCAAGAAACATAATAAATAAATTCAATACAGTTTTTTAAATATTCTTTCACGCATGCTCACTCTCTCACACTCAATCTAATTGGTAGAGGCTGCTTAAATTGAAAAAATAACAAAAGAATTAAACCAAAAAAAAAAAAAAACAAAAGAAAAACAAAAACAAAAAAATCATATGGTAAATATAAAAGAGTAAGAATATTAGAACGGATGAAAGCACATAAATTGGTAATTAATGAACAAAGTGTTAAGACAAATAACATGACTAAGATTGAATCATAGTGTCAAAGATAGAATACCAGGGTTGCCAGGTATTGACAAATTTTTGCATTTCAAAATTTTTACAAGCTATACATTTTTCAACCTTGTATTTGTTAAATAAATAAGATAAAAGTCCAGAAAGGCATGTCAGTTTGCCTTTTTTTAAACAAGTAAACAAATATTGTTTCGAACATAGAATAATTAAATTAATAACTTTGTTGTTTTTAGACATTGGAAGTTCACCAAACAAAATATTAACTACATTAAAACCAAGTCTTAAGGACGTTGCATGGTAAATATGCAAGGTTAAGCTTAGGTTGCTCCATATTGTGGATACTTTTTCACAGTTTATGAAGACATGCTGAATTGTCTCAACTTCATGTTTACAAAATGAGCAACAGTCAGAGGACACCACCTTAATTTTCTTTAAGTAATGATTCACAGGTAGAATTCTATGAAGTAATCTAAATTGTAACCATTGTAGCTGAGTGTCTTTGGTTGTTTTAAAGCATACATTAAAAGCATCATTAACACATATGTTGGCTCCATATTGAACTAACTCTGATTCCCACTTGGATATGGAAGTAGGAATTACATTACAAGAGTTTAATTGTCTATACACTACATTAGTACATTTATTATGCAACAACAAAGATTTATAATATATTGGAATGTATGGAGTAATAAACCCTTGGTATGAATTTTTTGTTAGAAAAGATTTAAGATATTTTGATATGGCACTTACTACACTGTTATACTGCATAATGCAGACAAAATGTGTTATTAATTTTAATCTTTCTAAACTAACTAGCATATTTTTTGTGCCAAAATTTTTTTTTCGTTTGTATGGTATGCATTGTAGCTTTATATTTACTTACCCTTTTCTACAAAGAACTACAGCTATAGTTACCCTATGTATGTTTTGTCACAAGTATACTTTTTGGAAAAATACCATAATTTAGATAGTCATGAGTAACCTGGTGATTTTTAGCTCACCAAGACGAAGTCAGGGGGAGCTTATGCTATACCCTCGGCGTCGGCGTCGGCGTCCGGACCTGGTTAAAGTTTTTGTTGCAGGTCCTGTATCTAAGCTATTACTTGTCCTATCTTCACCAAACTTGCATGGATGATGCATCTGGACCTACTTATGGACTTGAAAGACTTGGATGCTGAATCTGAGTCCTAAATTTCAGATGCTGGAGGAGGTTATGGTTGTTGGACCAGGTTAAAGTTTTTGTTGCAGGTGCCCTTTGATAGCAATATCTAAGTTACTGCAGGTCCGTACTTCACCAAACTTGCATGGATGATGTGTCTTATGATACTGATGCACAAGACAGGCTTGAGTGCTGAATCTGAGCAATAGGTTTCGGATGCTGGAGGAGGTTAAGGTTTTTGGGGCAGGTTAAAGTTTTTGTTGCAGGTGCCCTTTGATAGCAATATCTAAGTTACTGCTGGTCCGTACTACACCAAACTTGCATTGATGGTGTGTCTTATGATACTGATGCACCAGGCAGGCTTGAATGCTGAATCTGAGCTATAGGTTTTGGATGCTGGAGGAGGTTAAGGTTTTTAGAGCTGGTTAAAGTTTTTGAAACAGGTGCCCTCTGATAATTTTATCTTAGTCGTTACTTGTCCTAACTACACCAGACTTCCATGGATGGTGCGTCTTATGATACTGATGCACCTGACGGGCTTGAATGCTGAGTCTGAGCCATAGGTTTCAGATGCTGGATATGGTTAAGTTTTTTGGAACAGGTCACATGTTTAATAGATAATAGTACTATTTCAAACTTGCATAGTTAATTAAACTGTAATATGAATGAATCACAGAGGAAGCTTCAGATGCAGAGCTTGATCTCCATTATCAAGGATGTTAAAAAATATATCTTAGTTATTACAGGTCCTAACTTCACAAAACTTGAATGGATGGTGTGTCTTATGATACAGATGCACATGACAGGCATGGATGTTGAATCTGAGCCATAGGTTGCGGATGCTGGAGCAGGTTTAGGTTTTAATTGCTAGTGCCCTCTGATGATGATATCTTAGTTATTACTGGTCTGAACTTCACCAAACTTGCATGGAGATGCGTCTTATGTATACTGATGCACCTGACTGGCTTGAATGCTGAATCTGAGCCATAGGTTTCGGATGCTGGATGAGGTTTAGTTTTTTTGGAACAGGTCACATGTTTTATAGATGATAGCTTGCATAGTTGATTTAACTATATTATAAATGAAAGGCAGAGGTTGCTTCAGATGCAGAGCCTGATCTCCATTATCAAGGATGCTATAGAAATCTCCTACCTCACTCAAACCTGCTCGATAGATAGATGTGTTTGTTGATAAATGATATAACATGATTCCTATGATATAGTATTGTATGGTATGAAACAATATTGTTTAATATGATACAATATGATATCATATGTAATATTATAAAAAGTTATATAATTCAATATGATATTGTATCAATTTTTTTGATATTTATTTTATGTTATGATATTGTAACATGATTTCGTTATGTATAGTATTGTATATTATGATACAATATTGTATAATATTATATTGTATTATTAATTTATTATTTTATCACATGATACTATTACATAAGATATTGCAAAATATAATATTGTATCCTATGATACAATATTGTATATTCTATAATATTGTATCATACGATATTGTATAATACAATATAAGTTTCTGTTATATAGACACATGAAATTGTATAATATGATACTGTAATATTATATAATATCGTATCATACGATATTGTATAATATGATATTGGTTTATAATATGATATATAGTCACATCACATGAAATGTATTGTATGATATTGTACAATATATTATTGTATCATATGATACAATATGTATAATGTTGTATTATATATTTTACTTTATCACATAATATTGTATCATTTGATATGATACAATGTTGTATCAAATTATATTGGATCATATGATACAATATCATATTATGTTTCAAAAATGATACAGCATCATACAATATCATACTATATTATACAATAAAATATCATATGTTTCAACGTTATTATGTAATATGATATTGTAATATAATACTATATTGTTTTATATATTATGATATTGTATTATGTGATCAAATACAATAACGTATAACACAATACAATGTCATATGATACGTAACAATATCATATCTCATCTTTGTTTATTATGGTATTTTATTGTATTATATGATATATGTTGTAAATATGATAGGATGCAATATTTAATTTTATATTATTGTATTGATTTACATATGAACATATGATTGTCATACAATTTTTTAACAGATGATATACGATATTGTGTCAAAACAGAATCCATGAATATCCAAGATCATAAAGTATGATTTTCATTTAATATGATAAAGGTGGTCTCATAAAGGTGAAGTCTCATAAGGGTGATGTCTCGTCTCGGTGAGCTTTGTAATCTGTGATTACCTATGTTTTCATTCTCTGATAAGTTGTTGTTCTGTCTGTACATAATTTAGTCTGAACCAGCAGCCATGCAATCAGCTGTAAGCTGAACCCACCAATAAAAAAGTTTGTGTTTTTGGTATGGATATTGCTCATGCATGATGTAGCTGATAGAATTGAATACAATGCCATTGGAAATAAGTCAACCAAATCGGTGCTAATAATAACCCTGTATACAGAATCTTGCTGTGTTGTTACCTTTTGAGGTGGTGTTAATGTCATGGAGATGGAATCAATTTTTCAATTTTATAAGAATAGATACTGTGTATGGGGAAATACTCTCCCATGTTTTATTTTGCCCCTATCCCAAAAGACTGATCGAATTCCAATGTCTTAAATTATCAGTCTTAAGGTGGATCTCTACACCAAATAAGTGTAGGAGATTTTTGTTGCATGCATTTGTTACCAATACTAGGCACAGTATTCAACAATAATATACCTCAAAATACAATACACTATTTTCTAGAAATGTTTTTTAAAATATCAGTCTGGTTCCAGATAACCCCTTATTAATCAAATTTTTAAACATTCCTGTTTTAAAATTCTTATGAAAGTGAAATGTTATTAAGTTTAGAAATGAAAAACAAAAAAATCATGAATAAAGTTTGTATGATTTTTATTGGAATCCACATAAATATGAAACTAAAATATAAAAAAATTCTTTTAAGGCAAACTGCTGGACAAAATCCCACAAAAACCTGTGAATATAAACAATATTCGATGGTGAATGGGATGAAGAAAAGAATTGAATGAAATTGAAAAATTAAAGGAAATACTTAATTATTGCAAAAATCTTGGTATGAAAGATCCTGTTTAAGAGTTGTCTTTCTTTATTTTACGTGGTCTCAAATATCTGTGGATCAATTTTTTAATTAATAAAAATCACGAAGAAAAATTAAAAAAGGAACAAGTTTATGTTAAATATGTAGATATAAGATAAGTAGTGCTTATGATAATGTTTGAAGCTGAAAAATCATATTATTGATGAATGCATTTATATATATATTTAACTCTTCAGAACAAAATATTAGTAGTTAATTATATGATAAATTGCCTTTTACTTTTTTATATACAATAGCAATTATAAACAACAACCATAAGCATATAAATACATACATTAGATGTCCATAGTGATACACATGCATGTGTGGAAATGAAAAACATGCTCCTTTTCAGAATTCTGTCTTTCCCTCATTTGGCTTGCAAATCCGGGCTTCCACTGCTACTGCTACCTAGTTGTATCTATTTTAATCAAAATACATTAGTTTAATGTCAAAGTTTCAGTGAAAGTCTTTTACTGCAAATGTTTTTAAATTTGGGAAGTTAGGATCAATTCAAGAGAGCGTACTACGGTACTTTCGTTTTATATTCATCATACATATATAGTTTAAATGAAAATTTGACATCTGCTTACCTATATTGATAATCCGCCACATATGTATGATCGTCTGTTGCAGATGACATGACAAAAATGTGTTGCCAATAGCAGCAGAGCAGGGAAACGATATATTATTTAGATTCCACGTTTTCCGTGCAGGTTGCACTACAGTATTAAATTCTACTATATATTCTTACCAAAATTGCACAACTTTACATACAGATTAAAAATTCAAAACGAACTTCTGGAAAAAATCCTCTTGACATCTTTTTAAACAACGCTTCATTTACAAGTTTCTAGCAAAATACACACGTGCATCCAGCAAGGCGTGCGACTTTGTTTACATCGAAGTTACACATGTGCTTGAAAATCAAGCCCGGGACTTTTCACCCCCCTCCAGAAACAACGCGCATCAAAAATTCAAATGACCTCGCATTATTACAAAACTGGGATAGTTAGACCTCTTACACATTGTTTTTCATCTCATAAAAAAAATCAGCTCCTGTCTCGAGCGGAACCGCCCCGGATTCAAAGGAAAATTCGGGAATTATTTTGGCTCAGCCATGTTTTGACGTGAACCTTCAGTGAAATACTGTTATGACACCTGCAATATAACTCATTTTTTGTTATCGCAAAATCAACATTAATAAATTGATTAATACTCATTGTGTTGTGTGACTAAAAAAAAATTATGAAGATATCTACTCATTTCAGAAAGTCATGAGCGATTTTTTAACACCACGGTGTACACGGTGGCCACTGATTTATGAAAATATGATCAAAGTTATACTGTATGCATTTACACGGTGTTTTGATATTCAGTGATTTTTTGGTTTTAAATTGACAAGTGATGTATGAAAATGTATAAAATGACGCAAATTAATTAATATCATGTGGACCCCAGAAATTATGTCGGCCAAAAATTCAATGACCCTGCCTCTGGGGGGTGGGGTAGAGAAAACGTCATTATTTCATACAATTTATGAAAATGGTGAGAACCTTTGTCCAAAATAGCACGGTATTGTTCTAATCTAACTAACATGAGTGATACATCTCAGCTTTTTTCCGCTTTCGTATCAATATTTCTCAATTTTGGACATAAATTGAGCATTTCTTACTGCAACACAAGGGCCTAAACAACCGATTTTATTTGATATTCACACCCCGTAGAATATTTTGTTGTTTACGACGATGAATACTACATCGTATTTGATCTGCTAAAAATTTTCCGGACAGTTTAGACGGTCCGATCTACTATAAATGGCTCATTGTTTTGAGGCAGTAGAACATTTCAGAGGAAATCTGGGCTAATTTTGTATGCATCATTAAAAGCAAAATAAGCGTGCTGCTGGCTACAAAACCCCATTGTTTGTCATTTTTCGTCTAAACACACTGATTTAACACCTAAAACACAGGTAAAACAATTTTTAACATTGCAAGCCCGTTTTCCTGCAGGTTGCACTACAGTATTAAATTCTACTATATATTCTTACCAAAATTGCACAACTTTACATACAGATTAAAAATTCAAAACGAACTTCTGGAAAAAATCCTCTTGACATCTTTTTAAACAACGCTTCATTTACAAGTTTCTAGCAAAATACACACGTGCATCCAGCAAGGCGTGCGACTTTGTTTACATCGAAGTTACACATGTGCTTGAAAATCAAGCCCGGGACTTTTCACCCCCCTCCAGAAACAACGCGCATCAAAAATTCAAATGACCTCGCATTATTACAAAACTGGGATAGTTAGACCTCTTACACATTGTTTTTCATCTCATAAAAAAAATCAGCTCCTGTCTCGAGCGGAACCGCCCCGGATTCAAAGGAAAATTCGGGAATTATTTTGGCTCAGCCATGTTTTGACGTGAACCTTCAGTGAAATACTGTTATGACACCTGCAAAACAGCTGATAATCAATGTTAGTTAAAAGCTTTAAACAGGAAAAAAATTGACATATTTTCTAAGCGTTTTGGTGATTTCATTCCTATCTCACCTCCTTGGTTAGAAGAGTTCAATTAAACGGTGTATAGCTATTTTGTACCACGACATAATGTTATCAATCCGGAACACAATGGCGTTTCGAACGGAAGTCAGACATGTTTTGACGATGTAGCCTTCCACCTTAATCACAACTGTTTCTGGGTGAATTTAAGATGGGGCGAATCTGTTTGCAAGTGTAGAAGGGCAAATATTACAGGGTCAAAAACAACCCTGTATATAGTAAGTAACAAAATAAAAAATAAAAATTCAAGCTCAAGGTCTTATTTGTCAAGATTTAGAGATTATTTTAAGTGCATGATTACCTTACAAAGACTTTTGTTAGATAAATTTCTCAAGATATCTTAATATAAATAGTAATTACTATTGAAAAGATGCCGTCAGAGTTTGTACATAAAAATAATTTTAATGAACCATGACTACTGAACTGTCCAAATATTTGATGTATATATAAACTTGGAGTAAATCTAATATCAAAGACTGGGAATGTAATCAATAAGAGAGGGAGATCATAGCTTCATGTAAGAAACAATTTTCTTTACAGTGTCAGGGCAATCAACATAACCTTGCTTATTAAGTTACATTATTTGAAATTGATGTATGTTTTTGATTAGTAAATACTGTTTGAGAATGCATCTACTTTCCAGCTTTTGTTGGATGAAGATAAAGATTTACGAATGGGAATCCCACCTATATTTCTTGCTCTTCTTGGACCATCTCTTAAAAGAGTAAGTATAGAAGTAATGAATTTCATGTGTTAGTTTATATATATATATAAGATATACCTCACTGTATTATGGGGAATTAATCTTTTGGCTCATTACTCTGTATTGTGGGTAAAAAATCTTTTCAGCTAGTAACTATATAGAACGCGTTCCAAAATAAAAACAGAAAATCTTTTTGTCTGTTTTGAACGTTTTACCTCATAAAAGCACAAATATAAGCAAATCAAGACAGTTTAAGCTTTATTTTCCGCATAACACATCATAACACGTAACAAGAAATCAAGAAACTCTTCAGAATAGAAATTTACCCCCAAAAACTAACCAAGCTTCTCTGTATAAATAATATGAAATTAAGAATTTTTAAGGGGGATATTAGGAGAATAAACAGTCAAAGACAAATGCAAAAACAGTTACTGGTGAAAGTGAAGCTTTGACATATCCTAAAAATTATACAGAATATATTTAAATTCTATTTACAATAAATTGTTATTTTCAAGAAAAAAATCTAATCGTTTTTTACAAAGTAAATTTACCCCCAAATACAATGCAGTTTATGCAAGCGATTAATCTGAGTAAAGTTCGACAATGGATTATATGTTACACTGTTCGGGCAAATTTACCCCCAAGATAAAACATCGTCTTTACAAATTTTCAACCTTAAAATCTATACAGGTATGCATATCTGTTGCAATTCTTTGGGGGTAAATTTCCCCCAGAACAAGACGACATCAATACAAAGTCGACGCGATATAGATATACAGAAAGTGACTGTGTTGCAATATCTTTGGGGTAAATTTCCCACAACACGACATCTATACGATCTCAAAGCCTTAAGTTTACAAATAAACAGAAAATAACTGTGTTGAAATTCATTGGGGTAAATTTCCTCCAACACAAGACATCAACCTTACAAATTTGAAGACTTAATGATAAACAAAAAAATGACTGTGTTACAATTCCTTGGAGTAAATATCCTCCAACACAAGACGCATCTTTACAAAGACAATGCCTTACAAAAAAAGTTCTGTGTTACAATTCTTTGGAGTAAATTTCCTCCAACACAAGACGCATCTTTACAAAGTCAAAGCCGTAAATTAAAATCCTAAAAAAGACTGTGTTTCAATTCTTTGGAGTAAATTTCCTCCAACACAAGACCGCATCTTTACAAAGTCAGAGCCTTAAAAAAATGTCCGTGTTACAATTCTTTGGAGTAAATTTCCTGCAGCACAAGACGCATCTTTACAAAATCAAAGCCTTAAAAAAAATTCTGTGTTAAAATTCTTTGGAGTAAATTTCCTCCAACACAAGACCGCATCTTTACAAAGTCAAAGCCTTAAAAAAGTTTTTGTGTTACAATTCTTTGGAGTAAATTTCCTCCAACACAAGACCGCATCTTTACAAAGTTAAAGCCTTACAATTCTTTGGAGTAAATTTCCTCCAACACAAGACCGCATCTTTACAAAGTCAGAGCCTTAAAAAAATGTCCGTGTTATAATTCTTTGGAGTAAATTTCCTCCAACACAAGACGCTTCTGTACAAACTCAAAGCCGTAAAAAAGTTTCTGTCTTACAATTCTTTGGAGTAAATTTCCTCCAACACAAGACGACATCTTTAGAAAGTCGAAGCGATAAAAACAGAGAATGATTGTGTTGTAATTGCTTTGGGGGTAAATTTCCCCCAATATAAGACGACATCTTTACAAATTTTAGGACAATAATAAACAAAAAAATGTGTGTGTTGCAATTCTTTGGGGGTAAATTTCTCCCAACACAAGACGACATCTTTACAAAGTCGAAGCATTAGAAATAAACAAAAAATGACTTTGCTGCAATTCTTTCATGCAGTCTCATGACAATGCGGACAGTCAACTTATTTACACTGGTCGTCTTATCAAAGACTGTTTTGGAATGCTTTAACTATACTTTGAATAAGTGTAGTATTTATTTATTTTCTTTAATCGCTAAAAAGCTACATATTCTGTTTAACGATAATTTGGAGGGATGATCGCATTATTAATCAAAATTTAGCTAGGAAGCCTTTATGTAATTTCTGGCATTTCGGGTACATTGGTTCCTGTGAGGATTTAAAGACCTACACGCCAAGCTTTCACAATCGTACTTTTTTGCGACACTTGGGAAAATATATAGCGTATAGAATAAGATCTCTCGAGAGTAACGTTTGATGCCTATATAAACTTATATTGTCTTCCTATTCAAATTCCTCGAAAAATATCCACCCTGACGCGCTGATATGTTTTCACGAAAGTTGTTGCCAATAAATCCTTCCAACACATCCAGTCAGTATCTCATGAATATTCCATGTCTGATATACATGTAGGTGTTCAACATATAGTCTTTATAACTGGTCCTGATACACAAAGGTTGGGTCTCATTTTATCCGAAGTAACATGTGTTCCCCACTTCAAACCAATCCATTGTTTATTCAGCTACATGTACCTGATGAATAATTAAGATAAAAATTGACTATAATAGTGGATAGTTTGTATTTGTATCTGAGGAAAAGAAATATTGTATATTTTGTTTTAGATTTAGTTACTTTTATAGAACACAATCAGAATATAAGATTTAATAATTTCACATGACTTGATTTTTTTTTATTGCTTATTAACTTTTTTCTGTTGAAAACACTTATTTTCAAAGATTTGTGGCAAATCGATATGGGGATGGGGGGGGGGGGGGGGGGGGGGGTTGGATGGGGCTCTATACAAGTTGACAAACATACAAAGAATCATTTGATTAAAACTATTCGAAATTCTAAGCATAATTATTTATTTGAAACTGCAACAAATTAATGTGCGTTGTGTATGTTGGATCGATGTATCAAATTGTATTCAAATGTATGATGATTTGAATTTCCGCGGCCGGTTGTTTATTATCTTACTTTAAAATTATTCAAAATTATTCATATCAAGGTGGACTTGTCTTTTTTTCGTTTATTATATAAGGGTATACACACTATCTCCAGCTTTTTCCTCATATCTCAAATAATAAATATATTAACAGGTTTTTTTCTAGAATAATATCCTTCATTCTTTGTTTATTGAAAGCTGAAGAAAATAGCTGCCATATCGAAGTATTTTTACAGCTTTGAAAACTAAACGGCTGCATAGGCGCTCCCCAGCTAATTTTGTAAATGAAGAGTGATATCTATTTATGTATCTTTACCCTCTATGCTATAAAATCAATAGTACAGAGGGTAGACATATATAAATAGATACCGTTCGTCATTTACAAAATAAGTGGGGGAGCGGTTACATTTTTGCAGCCGTTTAGATCTTATAAAGCGTTATTCCGAAAGCGTAAACAACGCTTAGAAATATTTATTTGTTATGATGTAAGATTTATTATATTTTCTAACGAGCGCTTTAAAATAATTTACCTGCAAGCTTTTAATCAAACTGACAACGGTTTTGTTCTAGTTCGAGTTTCAATTAAAAGTTCCTCCGAATTTAACATCCGCTGTTTTAACAAGTGCGCACATACATGTACATGTATAGTAATAACCTTAAAGCGGGAACAAGGGTGAGAAGTATTTTAGATAATATTCAGTTACGCTGTTTGTACACAAATATCAGGCTACATCGGTGTTTTTGTTTCAATAAGGCACTGTGGGGGAGGGGGGTGGGCACCCAGCAGACATTTTAAAAAAAAAATTAACATATAAAAAATGAAACTGAAAGTAAAAGGAATACTACGCACCCCCCCCCCCGCTCCCCCTCCCCACGGTGCTTATCAATACATCTACAACTTTCACGTTGAATGTGTGCAAGTGGGTGTCTAGAATTAATTTAAAACCCATTTTCGCTTATCCTAAAAATTCTTATCCGAGGTGATGGGGTGCTTTTGGTGGGATAACCACGGTGCATATATAAATTTAAAAGTAGTTTTTGAATGTCACTGTTTAGATTAACAAGGACTGGTATATCTCAAAAATTATAAGTATATTTTAAATAAATTCAATTTATAATAATTTATTAATAAAAACACGGATTTGAATTCTCAAACTTGGAATAATGGGCCATGTTTTTGTTGAAACAAAATCAAGCCCTCGAGTTCATGTACATTGCATAATGACAGTTTAATATAAAATAAAGATATACATGTATGAATGGGGTGGATTCCCTTATTTCAAGTTTTAAATGTTTTCTATTATGCGAGGTATTCTGAAAGTACAACATAAAGTTTTAAATAGATACCTTTATCGCTGTTCCACTTCACTGTATACTTCCTCCAAAACAATTTGGCCGACTTTTCTGTAAGCTTGCAGATCGCATTTTATCACCATTCTCATGAGAGATAATTCCCACAGCGGTGGGTCTGAATTATATGCTTCACGGCATTGATAAAATACAGATTAACTTTTCCTAAAACTTGCAACGACGTACACTGATTTTGGGATTCATTCACGGTCATTGTCTTCGCACTTCTGATGTATCGCTATGCAATGTATAAAACATCAGGATATGAAATGACCCTACAATCATCATCAGCAATATATATCAACTTTATTCAAAATTTAAAGACGATATATAATGTACAGTAATAGCTAATTTGTGATTTGATTAATGTAACCGGCCTCCTATATACTCCCTGTAGAAAAATAATAGGAGCTAATTCGTTGAGAATATCATTTTTTTTTTCGGGAGGGGGGTCCTACATGTTTTTTGCTATACTAGTATGTAAATTAGGTACTGAAAGTGGTTGTGACAACCTCTATCAATATCTATTCTAAAGATAGAAATATTTTGTGATACAGTTTGTTTTTCGAGCTACATAATCTTTCTATGATACATGTACCAACAACCTATCATATAAACCATATTATAAACATATTTTGCAACTAAATCTGGTATCTGATACCAAACATGGCTGTTATGTTACATGTTTTGCAACCAAGTTGTGAAAACCCCAATTAACTGTATACTTTTGGGTGTTTAACTGCATGTCATTGTGTACATGTGGATATTATATATTTGGAATGGATGCATTTGTATTCGTCAAAGGTGTTTCATCTTAAATTATATTCAAAAGAGACATACCTATAAAAAGAAGCATGCAGAGGGTAAAAAGTTTTGAATGAAACTGAAATTTACTGTTACACACCATGACTGACCATGGGTTTTGACCTATTAGAACTTTGTGACTTGAAAGAAATTAAAATATCATGACATTTTTTAAACTTGTAAGCGCATAATTAAGATGCGCCGTTTACCGCATGTCAGGTATAATCACATTAACTCGAAATCTTAAAGGCAAATACAATGTATAACTTCTTTAAGATGTATATACATTATAACATTCTAAATCTGTCTTTCTTCATTGGTCGCTAATCACGCATTTAAAGAATTATAAACGTGTATTTTTGCAAAGACTCCTACGATGCTTTGAATAAATTGTTGCCTTTACGAAAACCATTCTTAGGCCCTGTCACATTGTCCCGATTTACACTACAATTTCTTACAAATTACAATTACAAAATTTTAAAGTCGAAATTTTCGCCAGGCCAACTTGCGATAAATCTGAGACACAGTTTTTTTTTTCAAATCTTGAAAGAAAGATCTATATTTATAACAGGAGAAGTCGTGGCGATTTACGTTCTACGCACAGATATCTTGCTATATATGAGTAGGTAGATAAAAGACAATTATATTAATTTTGCTAACGATCAGACAAACACTGGAACTAACACAGAATATACAAGATATACACACATGAGTTTAATGCATGCCATGAGCAGGTGCCCGAGGCAATATTGAAAATATATTAGAGTTCTGAAATTGTCACGAATTGCTTCAACTGAAAACGTTCGTTATATAAATCAATAAGTAAAAATTTATTGTAGAAAGTAACAAACAATATCAACAATTTTAACACAACATGTTGTTACATGTAGTGAGACAGGTACCCGAAGCAATGTTTGAAGTATTTTACAATTTTGAAATAAGATGTTTATTACGGGGCGCTCTTTCCCGTACATGACTAATTCTGGGCCAACCTTGAGCTTATTCTCTTGTTGTTGGAACCAGCCTCATGAAACCTCCAACAAGCCAACACGCTTTAGTTTTCAGACTTTTATATAGACTTTACGTGAAATATACTTTTATGTGAGTTTGGTATGCATCAGCACTGAGGGTCTGGTTCTAACTGCCTTTAATTTACAATTCAGAATTATTATAATCAAATGAACAATGTAATAACACTTTGAAGGATTAACATAATATGTACAGAAGTAAGAAAATCAATTAAAGAACAGCTATTGAGTGATTCGTGACATTTTAGCAGCATGTACATAAAAGGATAATAAGATGAAAGAAGTTTCGATAAACATAAACAGAAGTCAATTAAAAGATTAGCTGTCCATCACTGAGTGTGCCTCAGGTGGGATTAATGCTGCGCTGAATTTATAACGTCTTTAAAACAGTTGTCGAAATAGATGAAAAGTTTTAGTAGCAATTAACACAAAGTCCGAAAAATTAATTTACAAAATAATTGAAAATACTCCAAAAGATTGAATTTCACAACGTGACATGTGGATAAAAAAAATTCATGCATTTAGTTACATGCAATAAAAACACAAATTTTACGAAGTAAATTCGCTACAAAGTTTTGTTAGATTACGATTATCTAGCTTCAAAAAGTAGATTAGCGATTAGGTGACTCTGTATTGGATATTTTTTTATATTAGTATCTCTGTTTTGAAATTAAGATGTGGAATGTCAATTCGAGAGTTCTTTTAATTGACAGAGGTATACCAATTGAAAAAAAACAAAAAATTATAGATCAATGGTTTTAAGATACCCTCCTTTGGTTTGACAAGTAACTAAAGAACAAGCCTTGTGTATATCACAATACAGGAAACCAAACTGAATTTTACAGACGAAATAACTACCTACTGCAGCATTGTGTATGTGTCAATTTCAGTCTAAGAAAGACGTTTAAATTTTGTGCACTGCAATGTAAGAGACAATCTATTGAAAGAAAAATTCAAAAACACTGCTTAATACTAGCAACTAAAGTTTTCGACTTGTTCTTTCAATCTGAATCATTAACAAAGACTACATGTACACATTTATATTATTCTTTCATTTACATGTACAGACTAAAACATGCACATCATAGGCACATATCAGCATCAGCCGGAAGGGGGGGGGGAGGGGCTGGACCCCCCCCCCTTACACACAAGCACTATATTCTCGCTGAAAACATTTTTTCCAAAATCTACATATTTAAAAGGGGGTTTCTAATATGGAGTCCCCTACCCCCTTTTCCGAGCATGTTAGAGATTCTTACTCTCCCATGTACAAATACTTTATGCGCGTTGAGAACTACGAGCATGCAGTAATATGGCCAGTGTTGAACATTACTATATATAAAGGCTCTCTCTCTCTCTCTCTCTCTCTCTCTCTCTCTCTCTCTCTCTCTCTCTCTCTCTCTCTTACATGTACAAATAGTTAATGATGCGCGTTTACAACTAGGAGTATGCGGTAATATTGGAAGTGTTTTAAATGTCTCTCTCTCTCTCTCTCTCTCTCTCTCTCTCTCTCTCTCTCTCTTACATGTACAAATAATTAATGATGCGTGCGCGTTTACAACTAGGAGTATGCGGTAATATTGCAAGTGTTTTAAATCTCTCTCTCTCTCTCTCTCTCTCTCTCTTTAACTAATTGAATTTTTGTACGAAAAGTACACATTATCAAACAGGGCAACGATTATATTAATACATGTAGTATGACAGTTGATTTAGTGGTAATTGCAAATTTGTACTTATAATTACTGACCGGAAATAGCAAATTTAACGACACCAGATTAAAAATGTGATCGGTATAATATTTATAAAATAATCGAAAAAAAGATATTAATATAAATTTAAAGACGTTTAAAGGGATGCAAATAATTTGCAGATTTGATTTGTGGATTAAGGTGTCCTGTGTTATCCATGAATAACAACTCGCCCTCCTCAAACTGTAATCATAATCATTTTCCCCCAAAAAATGTTACTCAGGGGATTTTGACTTATAGTGCTCTAATAATTTAACTGCCGCGTGGTACTCTTTTGTTCTCATAACGAGCAGGCAGATCAGAATAATGTGTGTTATTGTTGTTTTGTTTTGACAGTCATGAAACAAGCATTATCATTATACCCCCGTGTGATATTTCTATATAATGCGTCATCTGGATAACTTAGAAAGTCATCTGACGGGTGACCAGCAGAAGGTCGTATATCCCGCGGAATAAATACTAGTAACATGTTTCACCGCTTTGAAAACCTCTGGACATTCCATTCCAAAGTTTAAAAAAGAACAATTCTCCTTGAGAAATCTCATTTCTTTCCATCGATGCCCTTTGGGAAATACAATTTTTTCTTGGAGGGGGGGGTCCTATTGTTATAATCTTTATTGTTGAATAATATAATTATCACCATCATGAAATAAATGTAACTGTAATATTTAATTCAATTACTGAAAAAAGATAATTAATAAAGAATACATTTCAGAACACAGGGAAGTAAAAATACTATGTGTGTGTATGATATTAGAAGATTTGCAATGACTACCAGTTGTACATTAAATTCAATAGAAAAAAAACGCAGCAAATCACTTGCCATCCGATTCGTTTTTTCCACTAACAAAAAACCTTGTTTTTATCAATTACTCGGTCACACCATCGTAATCGAATCAAATCTCGCTTCATCTCTATGTATTACAGATACCCAATGAACACTCTTAGCAACTTGTAGGATACTCGGTGTAATATATGTAAACTCTAGTACTACGAAGTCTTGCGATGTCAATTTGATTAAAACGGATTTTAATCAGATTGTGCGGATGCGAATGTAGAAGATGTATTGCGAATACATATATGTGAAGAAGTGCAATGCAAGTTAAAGCCATACTGTAGCAACGATTGCTCAGAAACTCGCAGCTTTTGGCGATTTTCTGCATTGAGGTAAAGTAGTAGATACGACTCAATCTACGATGAACTCAGAATAAGTTCTACTTTTGAAGTCGTGCGTTATTGTAGCGCAACACTGTATCAGCGTGACGTGTATCAACAGCGAATTAGAGAAAACAAATGAATATCAGTAAGTCACAATATGATTGGACATTACTGCGACGAAGAGAGCTCATGCAGAAATCAGATTTAGAACGATGGAATACAATATTATATATATATATGTAGTACACTGATTGAAATATCATAATCAGTTTGAATAACTGTAACAGAGATTTATTATGAATCTTAATGCTCCAAATAATATAATGTCATTAGAGGCAATCCTCGTTTGTAAACTTTGCACAAGCAACATAATTTTGTACGAGTATTTCTACCAATTTTAATAGCCAGCGTTACAGGTGCAATTTACGATACATGTACATGTTTATTTGCTTAGCGTCAACTGAGATATGATTTCATAGCAGCTGCAATTAAATGTCGGTCCGTCTGGCTTCGGCCTGTCTGTCTCTCTCCATTTTGTCCATCATCTGTTCCACTACAGATGCCCCCCCCCTAAATAATGTAATATAATAAACCAGCATTCTGAGAGCATTGCAGAGGCAATACACGTCCCCTACCGGTTTGTAATTATTCTATGAAAGCTTCGAACTTCGAAGCATACATCTTTTTCAAAACTATTATAATAGTTTTGAAAAAGATGTTAACCGGTGAAACCGGTAGGAGACTAATAATATATTGCATCTCCGCCGTAATTTATTTGCAATGCAGATAATGGTTTTTCATCCTGGCTCTTCTTATAAATGACAATTGAAGACTTCAAAGTCTGATGGGCACATCAAATAACATTGACTTCACACAAATCTGTTTTCAAATGTTTTTAAAACTTAATGCATCAACGTTTATTCACATATACACCAAAAACTAAAAAAATTATATTTCACGAATGTGTAAAAGAGCAATCGTTACACAGTACGAATACTCGAGCTATGTTAACGAATCAAATCTAGATAGGTGACACACTGTCAGTATTAAAGCTAATGCGAGACTGGCTGTTATTTTTGATGGTGCAATAACATTTATGTGCAGATTATCCTTTTAACATGTTTAAGAAATAAAGTACGAGTTTTCGTGAATGTTGCAGAATAACCTCCGAGGTCGAGAAATGTTGTTTTGAAATATAAAAGCCGAGGCGTTAGCCGAGGCTTTTCTATTTCAAACAACATTTCGAGACCGAGGAGGTTATCCTGCAACATTCACGATAACAAGAACTTTATTTCTATTCTACTAACAGCCCAGTATTTCTACAGATCGTTTCTTCTATAGAGAGACGATCTAGGTCATTTTGACGGCTGTTCCGTGTAACCCCAACGGTTTTGTTAGTAATGTTTACATGTGTATTGATCAAAGGAATCACATGCAGACGACAGACGTTTTCTTTGGATTTTTAATACTCTTCACTTATTTTTAAAATATCTTTGAATCATGTTCCTAATATTTTAAGGGCAATTTAATACGATTATTACTACTACACGTGATATATTTTATGTAAAAACATGCAGTGAAAATGCGTTACGGAGGTCCTAGGAACAGCCGCATTGATCTCTTAAAAATAAACATTTGAGGCAATACACATCCTTTTGACTAGAACTAACACGTGAAATTGACATGGTTTTAAAAAAAAATTACGGTTTGAATTTGTACTTTCATGATCAGTGCGAGACAAATAGGTATTTCTGATCTGATAATTTACTGATGATGTTCATGGTATATTGGAGAATAATGTCCGCGGCATCTCTTTGATCTCGGCAATAACTGTAGTAGAATTATGAATAAACGCTTGCAATATGACAAAATGTAGTTACTATGCATAAATCAAGATATGTCAGGGGAACAATATGAGAAACATATACCCTGATAGAAAGTGTTGTTGATTTTGTGTAATTTTGGCCTGCATGTGCAGTGTGTACAGAGAATTACGACAATGAATATACATTTATCAGCCTGAAACAAAATATGTCATAAGATCGCATGATAGCGTTTTCATAAAACTAATAAATCTAAGATAAATATATGGTTGTAAGAAATTTGAAATTTGAGAATAAGAGAATACTGAACGTTCCGGTGCCATATCATACATTGGAAATAAACTCGGTAATTAGTCCGAAAGAAACACAAACTTTGTGAATAGAACTATGAATATGATTTTGGACATCACCAAAAAGTTTTTCTAGAGATATATGCATCCCATATTCTACTGGAATGTGACAGCAATTTTTTTTTCCTCGGTATGAATGAAATTCTGGCAATACTGTCAATTTTCTTGAATATCCCGAGACTATATTAACTATTGAGGTAAAAGAGTAGTACTATGAATGATATACTTTAAAACATTATTTACTTTTGAAATGCAAGTGTGCCAGAAAATTTTAAAGTTCCCAAGGAAAATCTCCAACATGATACAGATCTGTAAACTTCTCTCTCTCTCTCTCTCTCTCTCTCTCTCTCTCTCTCTCTCTCTCTCTCTCTCTCTCTCTCTCTCTCTCTCACACACACACAAAATTCAGAGAGGTATATTAAAAATCAGTTATCCCCTGTGTATATGCGTCTAAATATTTACATAACACTTCATGCCTGTGACAGTATCCGTGTTTTGACCACGTCTTATCGAATATGTTGAGCCACCTTTTTTTTTTGGGGGGGGGGGGGGGTTGGGGGGTTGGGGGGGTTAATGTTTCTGAGAATCGAAAGCTATGTGACATAATACCGTTAACAGGGTTTACATGTAAACCATAGTAAAAAGGTAAACCTTTTTCAAAATTTATCCGAATAGGATGCATCTGTTCTAGTGGCGGATGATGTAGCGCACACATTCAACAAGTCACATCAAGTTCAGTGGGACGACGATTGCTTGTTCCATCTTTTAAGCAGATACACTTTTACCACTTTTTGTCATATCTAACTATTGAGACCTTTATTTAACAAACAATCGATAGAATATCAAAATTTTAAACTACTTCGAATCGAAATAAAGCTTCAACGAGACAAAAAATAGCAAAACATTACATTATTATAATATAGCTTCTCGCATTTAGTCTGAGTTATTTCTTGTTTCTTATGTGACCTTTTCTATTAAGCATAGACGCACGTTCTATGTTGTTACTGCTGGAGACTGTTTTTATTTAGGCTAGAACAGACAAGTTACGATTAAATCATATCTGTAAATCGATATTATCTACCGGTTACAACTGATTTAAATAATAACTAATAATTATAATTGTCAACGTTGCAACCTACTTTTTTCTATTTTGCAATAATATCAAAATGAACTTCATATTTTAGAAGTTTATTAAAACATGCAGCTATCACTGTGATTGCTATGTCAAATTTTAAAATACACCTAGGACATATCAAACGATATCTAAGAACAACTGTGTTGGATGAATGAAAAAACCCGTATATTTGCAACCGTCTTCCTGTTTCACATATTTCTGTTTAATTCATTTACTGCTCAAGTACAAGTTTAGGGAATGCTATTGACAATTGTGTCAGACATTAATAAACATGTTTTTTCGTACATGTATTATAAACATTTATTAAATTAATAATCGAGATTGTATAATAACTGCTATGTTTCACGTATCCATCATGTTCTGGCTTATTGAGATAGAGATATATGTTTATAACAAATTAGTCATATCATCAGACTATAAGCGTGTTTGAACTTCGATTCTATGTGCAAAGTCCGATACTTCAGGTGTTACTTGCTGATCGAGCGCGGCTTTCATCTGTGGAATTCTTCTTTTCAAATTGAACAGCACGTTTGAAAACACGATTAACGGAAAAACCACAGACAGGCATTCATCTGACCGATAAATTGCTATGACACCCAAGGGATCTCTGAACATAGCGGTCAGTGCCAGCACCGACATTGCTGGCCATAAATTGTGTTTAATTCCTACTCGTCACTTTGAAATCCCCGACAATGAGACAAAGAGATAAAACGCGACGGCAAATTTATGAAGACTCCTTTTGCATTGTTTTGTCAGCTTTATTTCTGGCGGAATTGATATCGGTCCCCCATGATCAAGAGCATCTTCTGTAATGTCGATTCATCTTTTTATCAATATACAATTGCGCCATATCCAGAATAGTACAAGTAAGTCTACCATGATACTAATCAACAACAGTCATACTTATGCCATTTTACATAATACCATTACGTATTTGATAAAATATTTATTTTTATTTAAGAATGACGAACTTTGCTGGAATATTCGGGGTATACGCTCAGACTTTCTTTGGTTCAACTTTAGGAAACCCTAGCTGCACAAATGTGGTACTAGTATATCTTAATGCCTCAAAATGCGGTCAGCCGATTCGCATGGGATAATCTTTATAACAAGATCATGGCATGTTTGTACACATAAATGGTAAGTATATGATAAATAGTTCATTTTGTGCGTTGTTCTTCAATGAACTCATAATCGAAAAGACATTGTATACTCTTCACGTACTCTAAAATGGTGAATATAGAGGAGGATATCGAAAACGCTTAATTAAGGAGTATAATCTTAAATATTTGTATTACTCTACCATAAATAACGCACTTATAAATAACCAATTCTTTGTGAAGGTAAATGACGGGTGGGGGGGGGGGGGTCATGTTAAAAAGTTAAATTCTTTTTTCAGTGCTGGTCCCGGAACGGGTGGAGGGGGTGGGGCTTCCAGATCCGCGCAAGAGATGCACTGTACCTAAAATTTAATCAAAATATGAAAAAGACTAATTGTTCTACTCATTCTTCAGACAGGATTCTACAAAAATTAAATAGGTGCTAAAATTTGCTTGCGAAAATGACAAAATTATAGCCCCGTCTTCTCAAACTCATGAACATACCACGGTTAAGAACTGTGCGTCCTGTGAACGTGCTAATGGCACAAGCTCATTTTGATTATAGAAGAAATTCGAACTTGAGAAATGTTTTCGCGGATTTTATTGTTTCTCAAGACTTATCCTATATCTATGCATGTTTTCGGAACACCTCGTTGATCATTTAGGCCTATGTAGTGGATAACGAGGACGTTTTGGTATATTGTGTCAATCATGCCGTACGGGCAAATAAGGCGATAACAAAGATAAGTCATTTGAACTTTATTGAAATCCAACCTACATGTTGATTTTTCTAAAAACCGTAGATGAAATAGATAAAACAAAACAATAGAAAAAAAAATTGTCAAACACATAACTTTAATCGAAGGCCTCTGTAAGTAAATCCCTAGATTGTATACTTTTTCAACGTATACAACATACTTTTTTTTTAGTATTGAAAAATCGGGGAATCTTATACATGTAGTACACACACTCAGAAACACATATGAGTTTATTAATTGTTGTAATATCTGTCATCGGTAACAAAATTATTACAGATGTACGCTGTCCGATAACTAATATTAAACCCTCGCGGTTCGTGCATCACCAGATGATATATATGAGAATGTGTACGTTTTTAGGAAAACTAAAGAATAGGATGTATTTGGATTCATACTGGTGCATTTTTTTTATTGAGGGATTTGAAAGCTAAGTTAAAATTCTTTAGATATGATGCACCTATCGGGATGATGTTCATACTCAAATTAACCCTTCATAAATCAATATAAAAATACACGAGCAAGTTTAAAGCAGTCATGGCGGGTCGCGCATGATTTATTAGAATTGCAGTTTCTATTGACAGGAGTATTGGAAATTCAAACCTTTATACATATATTTTGAAATAACGATATTCTTATAGGCAGTACACGATTTATATTTACAGTGACCCCCCCCCCCCCCCACCCCGCAAAAAAAGAGGTCATTTGTCATTTGACGGGAATATTTTACATGTACATGTATGTCATTGCAGCTTATGTACGGAAGCGTATCGGGGCCTACACTTGTTGTGTTATAACTTATGTACATTGTCATACTTTTTATCGTCTTATCAACATATAAACTATTATGTCGTTTTAATTATGCAAATATTTTCCATTGTATTGAGATGAGCTAACATAATTTAAATCATCTTATTGTAATTGATCTGTATTCTTGCTATATCGATTTAACAAAATAAGGAGTTAAAAATAATGAGTTTTAGATATATCGAGAAAGAAATGTTGACATAGAACAATGTAAATGTATGTGTATAATATTAAGCATATTAACAGAAATGTGTTTTCATTTCTTGGAAACATATGGTAAAAAATGATGTTATCGAATAAAATTTCGCGGGGGCGGGAGTGCTGATGGTGCGTCACCTCTGAATCTAGCTGTAGACTGACATTTGTGGAATCATTGGAATTCGTGTAATCTCAATTTTCATGGATTTCGTTAATGCTAATTTTCGTCAACCATGAATTTAAATCCACAACCATTTATGAATAATAGTATTATTATATTCATTATTTATAATATAATTAATTCCACGAAATGTTACCATTAACCTATTTTTAAAAAATAGCAAATTACAAATATTGGCTCCATGAAATTCAATCCACAATGAAGGAATTTAAAGGGGCATGGTCACGATTTTGGTCAAATTTTATTTTTTCTGTCTTTTTATTATTTACAATGCTTTAAAGACGTATTTCTTCTTTATCAAATTAAATTTGGGTGCCAGTCGATGAGTTTTAAGCAAGATACAGAGCATACAATTCTTCGTCATGTAAACAAGGCTCGTGTCCTTTTTTTGTTTACATAGGTTAAATATACCAGTAACAAATCTTTTTTAAGCTGAGGGGCATTTTTTAAGCTTATTCATCTTAAGCATATATAAACAGTTCCTAGCGATTAACACTTTCAGTTGAGTCTAAAACTGGAATTTTCACTTCAACATTCAAAATGTAAATAAACGCTTTGTTTACATAGCGAAGAATTATAAACTCTGTAACTCGCTTATAACTCAACAAATGACGCTCAAATTTTGGTTGCCTATTACAAATGCCTCGCTGAAGCATTGTAAACGTTAAAATCGAAAAAAAAAAATTTTTGACCAAAATCGTGACTATGCCCCTTTAAACTCTAAAATTCAGACATTTCTTTTAATGTCAAACATCCAAATATCTGCATTTGTAATCGTAGTTAGGGGTGGTAGACATGAACAGTCCTACCCCCAAATTATGACCATGATTGAATAATCAAGTTGTTACAACCGTTTCCCATCGATGAGGTGGTTAATATAATACGTGTAAGTAAAGAGGCCCATGTAGTTTTAATGTTCAATCACAGGTATCTGTCTCAAAACTCATATCACGTGTTTATTGCAGAATAACCCAAACATGCATAGAAGATCATAAAGAACTGCTTAAATAAAGTTTATGCAGCAGTCCTCTAACTACGATTAAAAATACTTATGCTAATTTCAATCATTATAAAGTAATTTCTGCACTTTGTTTCTGATTTATATCAAAGTGTCAATGTCATTCTACATGTGTCGTTACAGCTATATTCAGAATTCAGTGACGTCACTTTCAGAACTCCTGCGCCTGCAAAGTTCTTTCGATAATATTTTCGCAATGCGTTCCCTAAAAATGAAAGCATATTGATATCAACATGGCTATAAAGCATTTATTTTATTGTTCTTTGTCTAATTTTCTATCTTAATGTCTTTTAAAGTTGAAAAAGCAGGTAGCAATAAAACTGGTAAAATTCAATAAGGTGATTTAAATTATATAGAAATTACATGATACAATTCAATTCATTTGCATTTATAAATAGGAGGTCACAATACTTTATGTGTTTACAATACAATAAAAAGAAAGACAATTTATAAGTTGAAAAACAACAAGTGTAGGCCCCGATACGCCTCCCTACTAATGAACGTTACACAATTTGAAACGATTATATGACATTACCCCACTTAGTTGTCAAAAGCAACTTAAGGTGATTAATTTCATGTTTGTCTTTCCTTTTCTAGAAACTGAAGACTAAAGTCCAAAACCTAATACACTGAGAAAGCGGACAGAAAATGATACTCAAGTTCATGATATTAAGCATCACTACTTCAATTAATAATAAAACATATATGTCTATCATTCTAGAATGATTTCTTTATTAAAATAGTTTCATTGAATTGTTTTAGTTTTCCAGTGGATATTTTTTAATCAGGTCTCATTTGTTTGCAACTTTATCTTCATTTACTAAATAATATTTTGATCTTGATTGTGAATTGTTACATAACATCGTCAACGTACATGTAGTTTAACTGATGTTATGAATATCATTTTATTTAGTCAATAATACATTTCTTGTATTGTTTAAACTATGTGTCGAGAGTTGAGAGTGAATATACCCAAAAATTCTAAAAGATGTACATGGATGCGTATTGTATACATTAAAGTTAAAAATTACGATGTCTTGTGTTGGGGTAAATTTACCCCATAAAACTGCAAAACAATCATGATCTGTATATAGTTTATAAGGTTTTAACTTTGTAAAAATGACGTCTTGTGTTGGGGGGTAAATTAATCCCCCAACAATGCAACACAGTTATTTTTTGTTTATTTCTAAGACTTCGATTTGTAAAAACGTCGTCTTGTGTTGGAGGGATTTTTACCCCCCCCCCCCCCCCCACAAAAAAAAAAAAAAGAATTGCAACACAGTCATTTTCTGAATTTTTATTGGGGGGGGGGGGGGGTTCGACTCTGTAAAGATGGCATCTTGTGTTGGGGGAAAATTTACCCCCCAATGAATTGCAGCAGAGTAATTTTTTTGTTTATTTCTATGGCTTTGACTTTGTAAAGATGTCATTTTGTGTTTGGAGGAAATTTACCCCCAAAGAATTGAAACACAGACATTTTTTGTTTCTTATTAGGTCTTTGACTTTGTAAAGATGTCATTTTGTTTTGGAGGAAATTTACCCCCAAAGAATTGAAACACAGACATTTTTTGTTTCTTATTAGGTCTTTGACTTTGTAAAGATGTCATTTTGTTTTGGAGGAAATTTACCCCCAAATATTGCAACACACGCAGTCATATTATGTTTAATTATATGGCTTTGACTCTGTAAAGATGTCATCTTGCGTTGGAGGAAATTTACCCTAAAGAATAGCAGCACAGCTTATCTCTGTATATTTTTATGGCTTCGACTCTGTAAAGATGTCATCTTGTGTTGGAGGAAATTTATCCCAAAGAATAGCAACACAGCTTTTTCTGAATAGTTTTGTATATTTTTATGGTTTCGACTTTGTATAGATGTCATCTTGAGTTGGAGGAAATGTACCCCCGAAAATTGCAACAACGTCATTTTTTGTTTATTTGTATGGCTTTGAGATTGTTCAGATATTTTCTTCTGTTGGGGGGAAATTTACACCCAAAGAATTGTAACAGAGTCATTTTTTGGGGGTAAGGCTTCGAGATTGTCAAAATGTTGTCTTGTGTTGGGGGAAATTTACCCTCAAAGAATTGTAACACAGTCATTTTCTGTTTATTTGTTAGGGTTCGACTTTTTTTGTTTCTTATTAGGTCTTTGACTTTGTAAAGATGTCATTTTGTTTTGGAGGAAATTTACCCCCAAATATTGCAACACACGCAGTCATACTATGTTTAATTATATGGCTTTGAATCTGTAAAGATGTCATCTTGCGTTGGAGGAAATTTACCCCAAAGAATAGCAACACAGCTTTTTCTGTATAGTTTTGTATATTTTTATGGCTTCGACTTTGTATAGATGTCATCTTGTGTTGGAGGAAATTAACCCCCAAAGAATTGTAACACAGTCATTTTCTGTTTATTTGTTAGGGTTCGACTTTCTAAAAATGTCATTTAGTATTTTGGGTAATATACCCCCAAATACTTGCAACAGTTATACCTGTATAGATTTTAAGACTGCAAGTTTGTAAAGACGATGTTTTATCTTGGGGATAAATTTACCCGAACAGAGTAGCAGATATTCCATTGTCGAATTTTACTAAGACTTACATGTACAAAAACTGCATTGTATTTGGGGGTAAATTTACTCTGTAGAAAAATAACAATTTTATTGTATCTAGCATTTAAAAGATATACTGTATATTTTTAGGATATGCCACACAGCTTTATTTTCACCAATAATTGCTACAGAAATTGTCTTTTACTTGTATATTCTACTAACACCCTGTTTAAATTTTGAATCCAAAGTAGAGAGATGCTTGGTTAGTTTTGGGGGGTAAATTTCTCTGAAGAGTTTCTTGTTACGTGTGTCCTCTAAGTGTTATGCGGAAAATAAAGCTTAAATTGTCTTGATTGGCTTATATTTGTGCTTTTATGAGGTAAAACGTGCAAAACAGACAAAAAGATTTTCTGTTTTGATTTTGGAACGCGTTATAGGTTTTGTCTGCCATAGTTAAGTCAAGATTGATATACAGGTAGATACCTCAAATACACGTCTTTAATGTGGTTCAAAAGGGAAGAAAACTCCTATGGATTTTATGAGTTCACCTGAACCGATGGTTTAAGTGAGTTTTTCTGATCACCCATCATCCATCTGTCTGTCTATCCATCTGTAAACTTTTCAAGTTTTTGACTTCTTCTCTGGAACCATTGGGCACAATTTAACCAAACTTGGTACAAAGCATCGATCATTATGGTAAGGGGACTCTAATTGTTAGGATAAAGGGCACAGCCCTAATTAAAAGGGAGATAATTGAAAAAACAGTGAAAATAGGGTGTCTTTAAAGTCTTCTCAAGAACAATTGCACCAGAAATGCCAATATTTTAACCAAAGCCTGTATATATAGTGAAGATTCTAAAATGTTAAAATTGTAACCCCAGCACTAATACTGGGTTTAAAGTAACATAAAAATATAAAGGGGCAATGTTTAAAAATCTTCTTCTCAAGAACAACAATGCCTAAATTTGTGTGATAGCTTTGCAAGCATCCTCAAATATTGTTAAAATCATATTTCCTGGAATAATACTGGGGCCCCAAGAGGGTTTAAACATTTGACATAGAAATACATAGGGAAAATGTTTAGAAGTCTCCTTCTCAAAAACTACAATGCTACAGTTTGTGAGATTACGATGCAAGAATCCTCAAATAATGTAGATTTTAACTTCTTGAAATAATCACCACTGGACTAATACTTAGGGGGCTCATGAAGGGTTTAAAATTTGGCATAGAAATATATCGCAAAAATGTTTAAAAATCTTATTCTGAAGAACTACAGTGCTTCAATTACTTTGCAAGCATTCTTAGAAAGGTTAGATTCTAAATTGTTTAAATTGTGACCCTAAACTAATACTGGGGCCCCAAGATGAGTTCAATATTTAACTTTAAAATATATTGGGAAATTATTTAAAAACTAAAATAAAACAATAAAATGAACTGTTGTTCAGGTGAGTGATGTGGCCCATGGGCTTCTTGTACATGGCTTACTTATGGAAAGCTTTATACTTTTGTTTTTTTTTGAAAAATGAAAAAATATACAAAAAAAAACTGTTTGCAATTCAGGATTGTTGTGTTAGATTGGTTGGAGGTTGCTGTTCCATATACATACATGAATTATGATTTTGTATATACAGATAATTTTTTTTAATAATTTGGTATTTCTTTTAGGTTGACAGTGCAATCCGGCCAGGCCTTATTTCCCACACGTGGACTTCTTTAAGCTTACCCATCTACTTCACCCAAGTAAAAGAAGCATTGGCAGAGCTGAAAATTATTGTGAAACAGGTTTGGTAATTTCATTTAAGTAAAAGTTTGATAGGTTTGATTCAGGTTAATTTTTTGTCCAATGCTTCCATCTGATAATACTCAGGGACTGCCAAAGCCCAAATAATTCTCATTTCTTTAGTATTTTCAGGGTATAAAATTTGCATATGTTACAAGTATTTTAGTTTTTGCATTATATCAGATCAGTGATATCAAGACAACCAGAATTGACTACATGCTAAAAGAGATCAGTGAAACCCTGCTGTGTGATTTGCCAGAGAGAAATCCATGGGGTGTGACAGAATTTCTACAAAAAATGGAGGTACAATGTATTCATAACTTAATAATTAACATAATGCAGAATTTAACCTCCTTTTATAGAAGTTTTCCACAAATGAACTTCAATAACACTTGCCCATCTCCTTTAAATTCAATTTCTGGAATAATAATTGCCGATATTTTGAATGCCTGTAATAACGTTGGCATTGAAAATTATATTGAAGGCATATACTGATCAAATGGCCGTGGATATAAACAAGATGAGCCAAGTGGTTGAGGATGCAGTCAAAGAATTAGTCAGAATATTTTTACATCGAGCCCAGATAGAACAAGGCATGTTGTTGGAAAGTGAAGCTAGCACCGACAGAAGTGAAACAATATGTAAGTTCAAGAAAACTATATTGGAAAAGAGTTCTTTAAAACATTTTTGATAGTTATTAATAGTTGATAATTAGAAGCATATTTATATAAACTATAAATTTAATTAACAGAATGTTAAAAGAAAACAAATGGATATGTTTGCATTGTCTTTTAGCTGTCTCAACCAAACTATCAAGTATAACAGAGTCTGATGCTGCTCCAGTGAGTGAAGAAAATGATATTAGTGATGAACAACAGATCAGGGAAGCTTGCGATGAGCTGATAGAGTTCTTCAATCAAAGATTAGTAGAGTCTCTCTTGAAGGCCACAAGGCATTCCTTGGATGTAATGAGGAGGAGATTTTTCTCTGGGTAAAATTGTTCATTTTTCTCAATTAACAATTTCAGAATTTGATTTTATTATATTTAGGGACATTAGATAAATAGCCTTTTTCCAAAATAGAAGTGAAAAGTGGTATTAAGTATTTGTATTTATCATAAAAACATATGCAATATTAGATATGCACACCTTCGAATACGAGAGGGCCTAATGCTTTGCTGCTGTCTGTAGTTCGATCAGTTGGTCCACAAACAGTTTCCATTTTTATTTGCAGAGGTTTCACATATTGAAATGAAATTTGGTATGCAGAATCATCGTAAGAAATCTAGGTCAAATTGTCTCTTGGGTATGATCGAGCCAAGTGTATCACAAACATCTCCTGTTTTCATTTTATTTCATAATTTTAGTGAAATGATAAAAAAACTTAATGATGTGAAGTTGAAAACAAAAAAGATAACAAAGAAAGATAGCAAAATCTCATAATTTTTTTTAATCCCCGGTAAAATTTTTAACAAATCTTTGCAAAATTTAATGGTTATAACAAATTCGGATATAACAAATTTACGGATATAGCGAACTAATTTTGAGTCCTGTAAAGGTGAAATATAACAAAACTTAATACTTTTATAACAAATTTCTTTACAGTTTTAAAAAGTTTACACTACCATTTAATATAATATTTTGAAGGAATTTATTTTCACATAAATTATTCAATTTACAATCCGATTATTAAAAGTATCAAAAGAATGTACCGTATATACTCGCTTAGAAGTCGGTATTTTGGGAGTAGAAATTTGAATAAAAAGTAGGGGTCCGACTTATAGGCATGACATACAATCAGATAATTTTTCCACTGAGTAAAACTTCGTTTTTGGTGCCATTTTGTTTCCAACTTTTGACTTGCGATCCCTATACTTGACATTTTTATTTTTTAATTACTAAAAGATAACACTTAATAAATACATTGAAAGTTTCAACTGTATTTCTTAAAATATGAACAAGGTTTATTTGATAGTATTTTTAATTTAAACAGGCAGTTATTTACACCCGAGGTGATAATAGGTGTAGGTATAACTGTACTTAAAACAAGCCAACACTGAGTTTATGAGGCTAATTACCAACCCTAATCAGTCAGTACGGGATAAAATCACTGTCATTTTATTTCAAGTAGCATTTAAAATAGTTTTTGATCTATAATCAAATTGTAATGTGTGTTTAAAAAATATAATGGCGTTCAAAATCGTAAGTTACAAACTTCAAGAAAGATAACTCTGTTTACAGAAAGCTATTAAAAAACATGGCGTCTAAAAGCAATCTAGTGGGATTACAGAACAGCATTTTCTGTTCAATACTTAAAAATTAAACACAAAAATAATTGCTGGTCTGTTTAACAAAATAAAGATCGTTTTATAATTATTCATAATTAATTACACCTGAGGTGATAATAGCTATATTGGTGGCTGTAGGTGGCATGTCACCTAAAACAACACAAGCTAACACACCACTTTTAAAAGGGGCCATATCATCTTAATCAGTCAACAGAGGATCAAAATCACTATCATTTTATTTTTAATAGTATTTTAAATATTTTTAAAGCTTACACCAAGGTTTCTATTAGTGTATCAATAAAAAAAAAAATGGCGTCCAAAATCGAAAGTTAATCATCCAGGATCGATATATGTCTTAACTGAACACAACACTTTTAAAATGCATTGCATCTAGAAATGATAAAAAAGGGGTCAAACACCAATATTTTTTTTATCTAAAATATAGTTATGCTTGATAAAATGTGCTTATTTGATTGACAATCTGTAGACTGATTATCCAGAAAAAAATACCCGACTTATAAGAGGATCAATGGCAAAATCTTGTAAATAAACCTGAAAAATGGCCACGGACTTATAGGCGAACAATACTTATAGGCGAGTATATACGGTATTTTCATTCTAAGCTTCAATTAGCAAAATTGTCCACTGGTTAAAAAAACCATGTATATTGTGAATTCACTATACTTATTATTACAAATTCGTTATACGGATATAATGAATTAAGGAATTATTCAGGATATAACAAAGTAAATCCATTGGTCCCTAGGACTTCACTATAACCGAGTTTTACTGTATGTGAAGCTCCAATGTCATGAATTTCCTTGTGCATTTTATATCTTCCATCTTCTCTATGGGAAGATAAATGTTTATCTGAAAATTATTTCAATTTAATGTTTGATCTTTATAGTATGTATATGGTATACTTCTATGCAGTCTAAACATTTATTAAGATTTTGGAGATTTCAAAAATTTTTATTCATATTGTGAATTGTTAGCATTGCACATTTATGAAGCATGTATTTGTAGGGGTAGGAGATCTTCCATACTGCATTTTGATGAAAATATGGGAGGAATCAATGATGGCAGTAGAATGCCCTTCTTTATAGCAGATATCACTCTTGCCATTCCCAATGTGGTAAGTAAAAGAACATTAAAAACAAAAGATTATTGTTAGTTTGTTCAATTTGAATGGTAATGTAGATCTACAGTAATAACTAATTGCTAAAGTCTTCACTAATTTTTTTAAAAACATTTAAGGTAATGCAGCCAAGCTTGGAAGATATACAGACTGCCTTGAACAAAGCAACACAGTTAGTGTTGGATATCAGCAAAGGAGTTTACCAGTGGGGACAAGATAGGGAAAAACAGCATGGCACTGTAATCCATCATGAATCTAGGAGAAACTCACCCACCATGCTGCATGGATTTGGTCAAGGTAAGTCCTAAATAACTGTTTTAGTATTATTTATGCCAATGGGGTTAAGTTTATTTAAACAGACTGCAAGGAACAAATATTGCCACAAATTTAGATTTTTCTTGGAATTTTCTTTGTTCAAGTCAAATTTCAAAAACTCTTATTAATTAAAGATAACTCTTTTCCCAATAATTATCATACTGGGCAAAGGCGCAGTATTCAATTTGTCTGCACCCCTTGGTGTGTTGTAGGACCGACAACATCCAAAATTAAGCATTCAGTGCTTAAAATATGAAACATGAAATCTCATTCAGATTTACAAAGAAATCAATCAACAATTTTGTCAATAATCTTTTTGCTTTTGGTGTCATGCACAAGACCTCCATGTTCTTTACATAATTTGGATTTTCCGTCTGTGAGGTCCATTTTGAAAGCCTGGCAGATGAGGATTCTCATAATTTAGTCCACTTCCTGCTATTTTCCTTCCCATCCCGACAGATAATTTTCTGGTTAATCAAGGGCTGGAGTTTGAAATAATCGTAGGAACTTTTGGCAGAGTTAAATGCAAGAGATGAGACCTTTGCATCAGTGCTTTCAAAACTAATACCCAAAGAGCACATCAAGAACTTTGACATCATACCTTGATTCATGTGCATCATATTCGGTGTTTGCTAAGGTTTTGCACATGAAACCTTGCCGATATGATGGGAGGCCAGGTTTCTTAAGCTTGAACAGCTTGACGACTACTTTGGAAAAATCTTCCATTTTGCCACATGAGTTCAATGCATTGAATAAAACCAGACAGTCAAATAACTGGATATTGTGACCAACAAGCAATACTTTCTTCTGACATTTACAAAGAAAAGTTAGAAAACTGTCCAAAGCACCTTGAATGGTTTTCCCTTCCACTTCTTTGCTATGGTGAAACAGCTTAACTGCCATTTCTTAGACTTATCCCAGTTATTCATGAAGCCTCAGCTGATATTTTATCTTTTGGAAACACAAAGCAGCTGAACTTATCATCTCCTCTCATGGCATCAATCTGGGTGATATGTGAATATCTCCCTGTAATTCGAAAGTAAAATGTGTATTTCATACCAAACAATACATGAAGTGTGCTGTCTTTTTGTCATATTTATGAAAAAACAATCAAAAATAAAAATATAGCATATACACAAGCTTAACCTTTCAGTGTGAAAGATACCTTCTGTTTAGACTTGATGTGAAAACTTTGAAAGTGAGCAATACAAATATTAAATCATTATTATTCTTTTCAAATGGGTGGCACTCTGGGGGGAAAAAACCTGTTATCGAAAGTAATGCTACATTGTATTCAAATCTCTTACAATTTGTAAAAGAAAGTGCATAAAAAATCTTAAATTACCCAAGCCTGTTGTTTCCAAGTCAAAAAGCACAGGAATATGTGACTCTGGATTGTACTTCACAGGCTCCTTTGTTGGACTGTGGCAAAGAGGAATTTTCAGATCCTTTGAGTCTGTTGCATAGAGATCAACTTCTGATAAGTAGGTTGTTCCCTCCTTTTCTAGACAAGTATTGCTCTATAATCTTAGAAAATATTTTAAACACATATTAGATAGAAAGTACACAAAAATGTTGGCTGAATCACTATGATTTTAAATGCTTACTTGCGAGCTTTTAGTTCAATACTTTTCTTTTTGGCTTGCTGGGTACAGGCAAAGGTTTACCTCTTCAAACGTTAAAGATCTCGTAGAAAATGTATCTTCTTTGTGTACACACCAGGAGCCAGTCAATTCTTTGAGTTCACCTAAATAGTTTTATTTAATATACTTTAAATTATTAACCAATAAGATGATCAGGGTCAGCTAAAACAAATTCTGAATTTACATATTTCATTTCTTTTTTGTTTGACACAGAAAATTGGTTTATTTTATGGCCATAAATTAATAAATCATCATTTATAAATTTCTTACTTTAGTAACATATCCATGTCCACATGGTTATTCAGGCTGGCTGATCCACTGAAATGGCAACATTTTGGTGCTTTTGAGGCAATAGTCATATTCAAAGACTCATTTGCTTGAGTGGAGCCCATCTCAGAAAGTTTCTGACAGTTTGCTTATATTTGCTAAATAAAGCAGCCAGAGAACTCTGTAATTTGACGTCCGTTAGGCACTTTCCATACGAAAGTGACTTAAACAATATCATCGTCCCAAACGAAAGAGATGTCTGGAACATCGATATGTTTGATTGAGATGAATATACATAATACCCTTCTATTTAGTTATATATTTTACAACACTATGACTTTATTGTGACTGTTTTCTTTGCCTGGTGGATTCAAAAACCTCAGATGCAAACTTCTTTAACAGCAAAATGCACTAAATACAGACTGAATAAAAGGTTTTGATAGGAGCTTATAAATAAAGACAAATTATTAAAGATGAAATGGAAAATTTGAATAGAAGTATAGTAGCCCAAATAATTGCTTCCTTTTGTATATGGTGAACTGCATAACATACTGAAGATTTCTAATTAAATGCAAGAAATTAATATCCGCTTAAAATCGCAAGAAGCTCATCTCACAAATTTTAAAATCTCGCTTTTATTTTTTGGAGATATGTAAATTACATAAATCTATGATAAAAATTCAACATTCGCAATTTTTTGTTCTCGCAATTTGATGGAAAACAGTTGAATCTCGGAATTAAGTACTCGAGTAAAATAAGGAATCTACAGTAGTTATATCATCTATGCAGATTTTATATATTGATTGTGGTTAAATTGCTGTAGATATGCACAACCTGATCAAGCACATTGATGTACCACTAAAACACTACCACAAAAGCATAGTGGACAATAAAGATGTGTCCAAGTATGTGATGATGATGTCGTCTGCTCTCAGTACACTTAAACCAGAAGTGACAGATGCACTGCAGCGATACTCAGATTACTCTTTCTTGTGGAAGCAAGATAGAGTGGAAGCTGTTAAGGTGAAGTATCATTGCATAATTTACCACATCATGCATATGGTGCGAATTGGAAGATGGGTTTCATTCTGTCTTTCTTTTTGCTCTCCTTTTAAAATCTTTAATTTTCTGTCAAACTTCTGAACTTAACAAGATTAAGAATAGGGCACATGATGACCTTTTAGGGTCATGGAAGGCCAAAGGTAAATGGTCAGTTAAGTTTTATATAAAGTTAAGGTCAAATTGGTTTGTTTGATTGAAAGCAAAATGGTTCACTACATGACTTGTTTGTTCACCTAAAAAGTTAAAACCTAAAAAGAGAAAGTCCAAGCTGTCTCCTATGTGACTGACCTTGTGTACAGCAAGAATTAAGGTCAGGTATGTTCAGATATGTGGTAAACAGGGAAATTAATGTAAGAAGCAGAAGTATTGCAAATAAGAAGACGATATTATGTGTATGTTTTACAGGAATTCATGGTGGAGGAACCCATTCTTTCTGAATTCAAAGCAAAATGCTTGATGTTCAAAAATCTCGAGAACAACATTGATGATATCCAGACTTCTGAAATTGTTGGACCTATTGAATTGTTCACTGGTAATTCAGTCATTTCACAACTTATTGGTAAACAGATATTTCACCTCAAAGTGACATTTTGTGCTTATCAGATGATGCAATTTTCTTTTAGATCCTTTAAAATTTGCATTGAGAGTTGAAATTAAAGCCTGGAAATTGATGTTTGGGAAAGAACTTAACCAGCAGTACAGAGCGAAAATGGAAGGAGTTTTGAATTTTGTGGATGACTACACCAAAAGACTTGCTAGACCAATTCGGGATCTAGAGGATGTTCGAGAGGCAATGTCTGCCCTCAATGATATCAGAGAAAACCAGATCGCTCTTGATATGCAACTGGGCCCAATTGAGGTATTGTCTGTATGCAGGATTTTAAATTGATTGACTTCAAACAATTGAAAAAAGATAATGCTCTCCCTTTCAGATAAATTGCTGGTGAATAACAGATGCTGTAAACCAACATTTTTTTGCGGCGACATTATTTCGCAATTTACTTCAAATAAACTGGTTGGCGACGACAAATGTTTGCGACCAAGCCTTATCCAGACCCGTATTTTGTTATAACAACCATACGGTAAAGACTGGTTCGCGGCTAGAAATATTCACGATGACAAGGCTCTCGTGAACCTCACGAAAATTTCTCGCACGCGAATAAAAGTTGGTTTACAGTATTTGTTAAAAAAAAATCACCTCCTTATATTTTAACTCAAAACATAATATTGCTCCCAAAATTAACCTAAATGATTAGAGTTGTCATATTGTAGTTAAGGCTGTTGGTTGTTTTTTTTAAGTAATTTATTACATGTAGTTGTATTGAATATTTTTAATTCTAGAACTTAGTGCATGTATGTTTGTGTTTTTGCATGCAGTTTACATTGCAATATTTGGATAAAGTGTTTGTTTTCATAAAACAACTCATAGCTAGCACATAAAAGTGAAATTGACAATGTATTTGGGGATTTAATATTTGATGAGAGATAGATTAAAACTAACAATTGACTCACTGGATATGATATCTGTACTTTATTATGGGAGATAATCTTCTATTTTTGTTGAGTCTTATATCTACCATTAAATTTTTCAATTAGGAATCCTATGCTATGCTGAATGATTTTGAAGTTGTTGTCAAAAAAGAGGAAACAGACATGGTGGACTCTTTACGCTATTCCTTCCAAAAATTGTTAACAAGTGCAGTAAGTCAAGAAATAGAGTTTCAAAGATTTTTTTCCATAGATTTGCATGTTCTTATAAATTCAATTTTGATTTATTAGGGTATCGCTCTGTGGTTGCCCTAAAGTGATCAGTCTGTCCATCCGTCTTAATTTCCATCCTTCCATCTGTCTGTCCGTCCAAGATCACTTGTCCGGAGTACAATAAAACTTGGTTATAGCAAAGTCCTAGGGTCCAACGGAATTACTTCGTTATATCTGTATAACGAATTCGCAATAATATCTATAGCGAATTCACAATATATTTGTTTTCTTTCACCAAACTATAAATTTCGCTAATTGAGGCTTAAAATAAAAATTCATTACTTTGATACCTATAATAATCCAATTGTGAATTGAATAATTATATGAAAATAAATTCATTCAAACTATTTTATTAATTGAAAGTGCAAACTTTTTTAAACTGTAAAAAATTTGTTATAAAGGTGTTATATTTTGTTACATTTCATCTCTACGGGACTCAAAATCAGTTTACTACATCCGTAAATTCATTATATCCGAATTCATTATAGCCGTAAAATTTTGCATAGATTTGTTAAGATTTTACCGGGGATTCCAAAAAAGTTCCTATATCCGAAAATTCGCTATATCTGTGTTCGTACTAAACGAGTTTTACTGTTTATCTTCTCTCTTGGCCCAATCTTGCTCACCCACAGAGTGCCTTTGAGTAAAGAGTGTGCAGTGACCTTGAACTATGTTTCTAGGTCTAAGGTTAAGGTCATAAAAGAATTATATATAAAATCCTTGTCCAGTGCATATCTTCTCCCTCCTTGGTCCACTCTGGCTCATACTTAACTCACAGAGTATCTATGATTAGCGGGTGTGCAGTGACCTTGATTGAAGTTTGTAGGTCGAGGTCATATCAGACCATGCAGCAATCTTTTTTCAGAGTATAAGTACTTTCCAGTTAGCCTTATTTGACTCATACTTGACATAAAGAGAGCTTTTGAGTAAAGGATGTATTTCTTATTTGTCTAATCTTTCTCAGGTTTAACAAAAATGCCTGTATGTAAGGGGTAATGAGATAGGATGAGAAGTTCTGTGCCAGCTATAAAAATTTCTAAGTTATAGGTAAAGGTCACAACAAAATTCTTTGAAATTCTTTTCATCCCATTGTCCTTTATTTAAGCTGGCCCTTTGAGATGGTCACCATCTCAATGGTGTTTAGTCGCAGTCGGTATGATGTAATTTTTATGTTTTAGTAGTTAAAGTAATTGTGCAGGTATTTCTTGATGGCTCTTTGATCGTTCAAAGTTCTTGATCGCTCCAAGTGGGTCTCCATTCTCGATTTCCTTCTCTATATAAGGCTGTTTAAAATTAATTCTACGTTTAACGTAACATGAAAATTTAAACCTACGAGGGAGGGAGGAAAAAATTAAACAAACAAAAATTTCAAACAAATGTGTATTTATTGAAAGTCACCCATTCAGTTATCAATATATCAACACTGTCATATAATACATATGGTAAGAAGCAGTCCATGTTAATTTTTGCATTTTCAAAGCATATACCGGTACTTTTGTGTAATTTATGTTTATATCCTTTCTGTGGGTACATCATGTATACTGGACGAGATGTGGAGTGACTTGCAAGCACATCAAGTGGTACATCCAATGGATTTACATCAACATAGCAACCGAAGGGAAAACTTTTTCTTTTCAGGGAAAATGTTGCACAACACATGTGATTCACAGATTATCTACAATCAAAATAATGATATTATTTCATACATTTTCATAATGAAACATTTTAAAATTTAACATATCAGAGTTGTGTTGTAAGATTCACTGTACCTACTTTTAAGAACTCATGACAGGGTTCTTGAAATAACTGCCACCCTACAAGTGTATTCCACTTCTCTCCATTCTTCCACTTTAGCTGGGCCACCTGTTTGTTTCTTCCTATTATACATTGTGAATGAATGAATTGTTATTCCTGAACATGTTATTTAAAATGTAGATACATTTCAAATGAAAGGGATTTGCAGTCATTATCATGTCAAAACTCTTATCTAAATCAGTAAATTATGCTGACTTAATGCATTGCTTCGAATTCACTTCAAGGTATTACATCCACAATCATTATATTTAAAACCAAATATTGGTAGTTCGAACACTGAAATCTTTGTATGATTTTATAGGGTCATTCACCTTTGAAATTGAACAAAAATTAAAAAGGAACAAATTTATCACATCTTGAGGCTAATATTGAAGTCTGTGGAGAAAGGTATAATTTTTTAAACTCTTTTTATATCTTTTCAGTACAGGGGTGGTAAGAAATTGCTTAAGCTTCTCCCTTCTTAAAAAAATGCAAAAATAACTTAACCGTACACATTCTGAGTTTTTATTAAATAAGATAGGTAGTTATTTCAGTTGTTGATGGATCACTTAAATAAATATATACAACAAACCTCGTTTTTGTCTTTTTGGGTGGAAGTTGGTTTAACATGGTTCAGGCTCTGTGACTTGACAACGGACATTAAACAATCTCAAATAAGATTTTTACTGTCAACTTCGATCATGTGTTTGTCTGATCTATTATTGTTGGTTTTTTACTTTGGTAGTGGCGTAGACTTTCATGTTCTTCGTATTGTGAAAACTGAATACCTCAATGCTATCTTTGAGCATGTTTTTCTCTCATACAGGATGTAGAATTCAGTCGCTAAATGAAAACCCAAACCGGAACGACTTTTTCAAATCCGGATTTGTTTGTTTTTTCAAAACGACAATTTCGCCGAAAACTACGCGCGCGGGTTACGTTAAACGTAGAATTAATTATACCCCCCGCAAACGAAGTTTGGGGGGGTATATAGGAATCACCTTGTCCGTCCGTCCGTCTGTCCGTCCGTCCGTCCGTCCGTCCGTCTGTCCGTCTGTCTGTTCGATTCGTGTCCGGTCCATATCTTTCTTATGGAGAAACATTAGAAGTTCTTACTTCACACAAAGATTGCTTATGACCTAAGGGTGTGTCATGACCTTGAACCAAGGTCATTCGGTCAAGGTCAAGGTCACTGGCAGAAAAATTGCAAAATTCGTGTCCGGTCCATATCTTTCTTATGGAGAAACATTATAAGTTCTTACTTCACACAAAGAATGCTTATGACCTAAGGGTGTGTCATGACCTTGAACCAAGGTCATTCGGGCAAGGTCAAGGTCACCAACAGAAAAAGTGCAAAATTCGTGTCCGGTCCATATCTTTCTTATGGAGAAACATTAGAAGTTTTAACTTCACACAAAGATTGCTAATGACCTAAGGGTGTGTCATGACCTTAACCCAAGGTTATTCGGGCAAGGTCAAGGTCACTGACAGAATAAATTACAAAATTCGTGTCCGGTTAATATCTTTTTAATGGAGAAACATTGGAAGTTCCTACTTCACACAAAGATTGCTTATGACCTAAGGGTGTGTCATGACCTTGACCCAAGGTCATTTGGACAAGGTCAAGGTCAATGGCAGAAAAAAGTGCAAAATTCTTGTCCGGTCCATATCTTTCTTCTGGAGAAACATTGGAAGTTCTCAGTTCACACAAAGATTGCTTATAAGATAAGGGTTTGTCATGACCTTGACCCAAGGTCATTTGGGCAAGGCCAAGGTCACTTGAAGAAAAGTATAAAACTCGTGTCCAGTCCATATCTTTCTAATGGACAAATATTGGAAGTTCTTAATTCACATCTAGAATGCTTATAACCTGAGAGTATGTCATGACCTTGACCAAAGGTCAATTGAGGAAGTTCAAGGTCATTGTTAAAAAAAAATCGGGCTCAGTATACCAATAATTCAAAATTGGAATTTCGTTTGATTCGAGTCATGTTTGTTAACATAAGGATGCAAATGTCCTCATGCATTAACAGTTAACTTGAACTAAAATGGAATTAAAAGAATAGAAATTGGTTTGTGTACTCATATAAGCATTAACAGTTTTAAAAAATAGAGCAGTTGTTATTAATAGAAAATGGACGATGAAATAGATTCATTCAATATTTTCTATAATAGAAAAAAATACATGAGTTATGATTTTTCTTAGCGGGGGGTATCAATTGTGAGCTTGCTCACAGTACCTCTAGTTTTAAACAGCCTAACTAAGCAAATTTACTTTTGATTTCTCAAATTCTTGATCTCTCGAAATCTCATGTTCCATCGAACTGCAGTCCCGTTTTACTCTCGATACCTCAAAGTTGCTGTGTATATGCAAGCGTTACCTAATTAACACTGATACTTGGTCATTTAAATGGCTCCAGGCATGAGACGCATGAGCTGATGTAACAGAATGTTTCTTCAGGGGACTCTTGTCCTGGAAGGTGATAATTGATCTATGATTGATCAAACTGTTACCTTATCTATAATAGTAATACCAGCTGTCTTATGATGAATTGGAGACGCAGTAAAAAGGACAAATTACCGTTAATTGAGACTAGACGATAATTTTGAGTCAAAGCTTAATGAATTACAAATCTGCAGAAATTATGTAAATCATCATCTTTGTCATTATACAGTACCCGCAACATTATTTTGTACAAGATAAACGATATGATAGGATTCACGCACGATAGATTAGGAATAACGCACGCACGCATATTCTTATCATCATTAACTCATATTGTTCATATTGTTCCTACCTCCGCCATGATATTTACTGCGGTGCCAATTCCCGGTTTTGCTTGATGGTTGTGAGCACTTGGCCCATTTCTAAAGTTATCGCTGTTCTGCACAACAGTTGCTGGACATCGATGGGCTTTAGATCTTACACTGCAACACCAATCTGTGATGGTGTTGTTTTTCCGTAGACACTGAAAAAATATATTACATATATCAATCTTCTGTGTAAAGCAAACGGTTTTTTTAGTGTCAGATGAAAACTATATATTTATATCTTACTTTCACTGTGTAAGTGAAACCTCTGCTGTCTGACAATTTTCGCTTTCTTCGGTTCGTTCTATGATCTTCTATTTGATACGTGATGGGCCGACTGACGGTCACTTCCATCAGTTCCACTTCGGCAATTGATCTAAAAAAAAAACCCAAAAATGTCTTAATAATCCATAGGATTTTGCAATCAATAGAACATGTATTTCTGTATGAATAGTTTTTAAATGCTTTACTCTTCTTCATTCTGGGCCACTTGCTCAATGGGTCCAAGGGATTCCGCTGTTTCATTGAAAAAGTACAAGATGGTATCTTTGATATGGTAGTGGGTAGGGCCTGTATCGCTGGTTCTACAGTATATTGAAATTATGATAACCACACATTATAATTTATATTAAAATTAACTGCATTTTTAGAGTCAATTGAAAGTGTAAAAAAAAATCTTTTTCGACAAATAAGATTCTCATCATCTTAGGGCCTCTAATTGTCATGTTGGTAATTTTGTATTTACATCCACCCAGTAAATTCAAAATTTAAAACATGGCAATACCCAGGGACGTATATACTAATGTATTCGTATGTTATGTACTAGTATGTCTCTGCAATCATGGCAATACCTTGACTAGACGTGTATGCTGTGAAAATCTTCATATCTAAATTTATGACACCATCTCATGTAGTTATATATACCTACCTGTTGTTTTGACAATTAGCATCACCTGCGGTCTGCACAGTCTTTATTAGTGTGTGAAAACTATGACCACCCTTGGTATTTAGCGATTATTATGAATTTGGCCCATCTCGTTGAAGATTGGAAGAATTTTATTAAAAAATAAACAAAATTAATTAAATATACCGTAATGTTTCGTGTATAATACGCACTCGTGTATAATACGCACCCCCCAAAGTATACCAAAAAGTGGCGAAAAAACGGCAGGTCCTATGTATAACACGCACCCAAAAAATGGCGAAATCAACGTTCGCCATTTCCCCCAAAGCTATCAATGTTTCATGAAAATTTTATAATCCATGCGTAATTTCTATAAAATTGTGATCGGAAAATAGTACAGATAATGAAAATCGACGGCCGCCATCTTTCCAAATAACTATCGATGTTTAATGATAATTTTATAACCCAAGCGCAATTACTGTAATTTCCTGATCGGAACGTGGCCCAAGCGATATTAGAGTCAAAGTTCTTACAATTTTACTTAAAAAAGACAGCATGATTTACATGGGCGGTACCAAATATCATTTGAAACTTCGTTAAGAGTTTCTTATACAACATCCAGGAAGTTGAAGATCCTCATACATAGAAGAACAGCAACCCAACTTAGTGCTTAAAAGTAATAATATTTGCAGATATAAACCAAATCAACATCAAAAGAAATGATTTAGTTGATTAGTTATAGTCAAACCCTTTGATTGTTGTTAAATAAACATTGTGAAGAAACGTATGTATGTCGTATATCGTCATTATTAAGTACAAATGATCAATGTATTTTTATCCGAGTCTATGTAAAGCAATATTGTTTAACTGAATAACTGGACATGAAGTAATCAAGTTTAATAAAATCAGAATAATTGCTAATCTTTATGCACTTTAAAACACCCTGTGAAGTCCGACACAAGACAGGTGCATGCTTCTGACACCGGAAATTGTTAAACAAACACTGACCACGCGCCGAGTCAACAGGTGGCTGCTTACATAATGGCGAATTACACTGGCGATATTTAAACTTGTTAGATGCAAGAAACAGTGTTGAGAGAGGATAAATATTTCAATACATGGAAATAAAACTGTAAATAAGGTATTTCTGATGCAGTAAATTTAGAATACACTCATACAACTTGCATAATACGCAAAATATCAACAGTCACTACTACCGTGTTATCAAGAAATACAGTTTGAAAAAATGGGGTAAAATTTTAGTCCTATGTACAACACGCACCCCACTTTTAACCAATTTTGGCTGAAAAAAAGTGTGTGTTATACACGCGACATTACGGTACGCTCCTCTATATTCAAGGTAAATACTGTACATTGATTATGAAACACGATTCGTATTTTGTCAAAGTTTGGAATACAGAGACAGTAAAAAACAAAACACTACTCTGATATTAAAAAAACCCTGAATATTCTACATAAATCTCACATTATTCTAATTAAGTTATGGAACACATTCAATGTACATGTATATTCTGAAAAAAATAAATGGCAACAAAAAATATGTGAAATAGAAACACATTAATAAGTATGTGAAAATGAAAACAAAACCTTGGGGACAGATTGACCAAACTTGGGGGCAGATAACGAACAAAAATTTGGGGGCGGATTGACCAAACATTGGGGACGGATAAGCCAAAAACCAAGGGACGGATTGACCGGGAGGGTTTTGTTTGGGAACAGATTGACCGGCACCCATTTTGATCTAAAGAATTAGGAAATTATTATCATAATAGAGTATTGGATAGGATTTTACATTTCTTGTTCGATAAAGTTCGAATACTGTGCTCTGAACGACTTTCAACATTAAAATAAATTTACTTGCTTATGAAAAGGCACGAGGCGATTTACACGATAGGATAAACGAAAAAAAAATCTGTTAAAATTGAACGATAAACCTGATAGGATTAACGCACGATAGGATAGCATTAACGCACGATAGAACAGTATACACGCACAATAGGATAGGATTGATACACAATACGATGGGATAGGATTGTAAAAAATAATGTTTCGGGTGCTGTAACGATTATTCCTAAACAAGTTCATACAGCTGGAGAAGGAATTGTACAGTGTGTGATACTCAGTTATCTTTAGTAGTACATGTACTAAACAATCTAGTCTTAATATGATGCATGAATAAATAGTAATCATGACTTTATTCAATATTTGTTTCTATTTAGTTTTAAAAGCATTCAGATCTGAATATTAAAATGTTGTTCAAGCACATGCATACAGTTAGCACTGAAATAAACAGCTAAATCATAACATCTGGTAAAACCAGAAAATTCCAAACTCTTGAAAACTTGAACTTTTGATCCCTCAAAAAGGGATTTTTTCAAAAGTTTTTTCTCAGTCCCATGGACTTTAAGCCATCAAGAGTCACCTGTATAGATTATTTGCAATGAAAATTGACTTTCAAATCATATCAGTTATACAACAATACTGTATACAGGGCAAAATTTGACCTTGTTTTCTTTCATCCCCGTCGTCAGCAGGCGAATTTAAGAGTGGGCAAATTCAAGTGTTTCAAATAATCTCTCTTAAAATACAAGTTTGCCTGGACAAATGTAAGACGGGCGAAACCATTTGCAAGTGAAAAGGGATTAAAATAACCTTTTATACAGTAGATAACAGATTTACACAAGATGTAATTTGTTGTTTACAGAACAAGGTACAAGATGAATTAGTGCGAGTGCAACCAGGGTTCAAATCTGAACTTCTGACTTCTGTGGAAGTTTTCCAGAAAGATGTTACTGATTTTGGAACAAGCTATGATACTGTAAGTAATGATGCTAAGGGGAGTGAAAGAAGGAGATGATAGTATTTTTAAGCTTTTTCCTTTACATGTTTTTTGGGTATTTATATAGTGTCTTTCTGAACCAAACAATGACGCATTAAAATAAATGAATTGGCAATGTTAAATTAAGAGTCATTGAGAAGCTTATTTATATTGTGCTTTGGTTGATTTTAGGAAGGGCCAATGTCTGAAGGAATTTCTCCAACAGAAGCTAATGACAGACTGACTGTGTACCAGGTATTTGAAGGATGTATTCCATAACAACTCGATATATGAAAACTTGCTTGCTACCATATACCGCAGATGAAAATTATTTCACGTCAAATCATATTTCAGGCTCAGTTTGATGAGTTATACAACAAATATGGAATCTACTCTGTTGGAGAACAGCTCTTTGGACTTCCTGTGACAGAGTATCCAGGGCTAATGAGAATCAAAAAAGAACTAGGGCTTCTACAAAAACTATATGGATTGTACTCCAGTGTGATGACGGTCATCAATGGCTACTTTGAAATCTTATGGACTGAGGTGGATATCGAAAAAATCAACAGTGAACTCAGTGACATGCAAAACAAGTAATATATTCCTGATGTTTTGCAAATATGTTATCATGAATTACATTACCATGCATTGTGGATACTTGTATTATATGGTATATGGGCTAAATTATTTCCCATCCATCAGTAAGTTTGTTGGTGGTATCTTGCCACTGTTTTGCCTAGGACTATATATATCAACCTGATTAGCTAATATGCATCACAGGGAAGGGGTGTTGTAACCCAAATTTAATTAATTTTGGCCTCATCAGTCTGGAATCAAATTAGAATTCAGACAGCAATTGTGTCCAGCTTTTACAATATATCAGATTTTTGTTTGCAAGAGTTTCCAAAGGGGGGGGGGATTAATTGGCCTAAGTTGAGAACAAACTTTGAATATTAAAAAAACCTAAAGGTTAAATCTTTCTGATTTTAATTTATCATATAGGTAATTAAACTTATTACAGGGACAAGTGCATGGTATATGTACCTGGTAGTTGGGCTAATTTGTGCTGGGCTCCTAATTTATTGCTTATAAACTTTGATTCTTTAATTTGTGTTTATATAAAGATGCCGCAGGCTTCCTAAGGCATTGAAAGAGTGGCAAGCCTATCAAGACTTGAAGAAAAAGATAGATGATTTCAGTGAATCCTGTCCCCTCTTGGAATTAATGGCCAACAAAGCTATGAAGGAACGCCACTGGGACAGAATTGCTAAGCTTACAGGCCATACTTTTGACCTTGATTCCGAAAATTTCAGTCTCAGAGACATAATGAAAGCTCCTCTGTTGAAATACAAAGAAGATATTGAGGTATGTGTTAAAGAATTAAGCTAAAAGAATGAATCAACTAAACGTCCAAAATTGACCCCTATAATTTGAAAAGGAATGAAAGTAAAGGTTTTCTACATATTATTGCCTCACCCATTTTTTTAAACATTGAGGTCTTTTAATTTCAATTTCTTTTTTTACTTCCTTACATTTGTAATAAGGCATTAATTGTCTTGAATTATATAGCTGGGGTATGTTGTTTACACACCTTTATGTGACATTGTGATCAAAAATTAAAAAAGTATCAAAACTCACCAAAATCTAAATTTTAGTTAATGTATTTTTCGGTCTCAAGCTCAAAAGAGGGTTTTTAGATTGCTGTCTTTGGTATCAATTAAAAAAGGAGTGAATAAACATTTCAAACACACTATAATATATTTATGCTTACTATTTGCCCGCTTGATTGATGCTCCGCCTTATTCAAATGTTACAATGACCCATACATAGCCGTAACAATGATACAATGACATACATAGCTGCAACAGCTAAGTCATGATTTTGCACTGAAGTATGCAATAAGTTACAACTTACATTGGATACTGAGCTCTTGGACGAAATTTGGTTAGTAGGTGTAATTTTAATGACTGTTAAAACAACATGTCAGTGACTTGTCTATTCAGCTTTTCATAAATCATTAATGAGCAATACTATGAATATCACTGTTAAGTACAGTTACAATTAGCATTATTGTACCTATGTTCAAGTGTTTATTTTAATTTTTAACCGGGTTTTCCGAAGGAAAAATCCGGTTATTAAAATGGTGAAAATGGTGGGCGGGCGGATGGCTGCCAAAAGGGTACCCTCATTGTACGGATAAATCCTCCTACAGGTTTCAAGATAGGAAGTTGTTCTTTTGCAGATCAATTGTACATATATCAGAGGTGTGCATATTGCTAGGATTTTGATTTCTGATAATTCATGAAAAAATACCAGCTTTTGAACTTAGTCATTTTTTTGGCCAAATATTGCATATATGGTACCCTCATTGTACGGATATCTCCTCCTACAGTTTTCAAGATAAGAAGTTGTTCTTACATATATCAGAGGTGTGCATATTGTTAGGATTTTGATTTCTGATAATTTATGAAAAAAATACCAGCTTTTGAACTTAGTCATTTTTTGGCCAAATATTGCATATATGGTACCCTCATTGTACGGATAACTCCTCCTACAGTTTTCAAGATAGGAAGTTGTTCTTTTGCAGATCAGTTGTACATATATAGGAGGTGTGCATATTGCTAGGATTTTGATTTCTGATATTTTATGAAAAAAATACCAGCGTTTGAACTTAGTCATTTTTTGGCAAAATATTGCATATATGGTACCCTCATTGTACGGATAAATCCTCCTACAGTTTTCAAGATAGGAAGTTGTTCTTTGCAGATCAATTGTACATATATCAGAGGTGTGCATATTGTTAGGATTTTGATTTCTGATAATTTATGAAAAAAATACCAGCTTTTGAATTTAGTCATTTTTTGGCCAAATATTGCATATAGGGTACCCTCATTGTACGGATCACTCCTCCTACAGTTTTCAAGATAGGAAGTTGTTCTTTCGCAGATCAGTTGTACATATATAGGAGGTGTGCATATTGCTAGGATTTTGATTTCTGATATTTTATGAAAAAAATACCAGCGTTTGAACTTAGTCATTTTTTGGTCAAATATTGCATATAGGGTACCCTCATTGTACGGATAAATCCTCCTACAGTTTTCAAGATAGGAAGTTGTTCTTTTGCAGATCAATTGTACATATATCAGAGGTATGCATATTGCTAGGATTTTGATTTCTGATAATTCATGAAAAAATACCAGCTTTTGAACTTAGTCATTTTTTTGGCCAAATATTGCATATAGGGTACCCTCATTGTACGGATAACTCCTCCTACAGTTTTCAAGATAGGAAGTTGTTCTTTTGCAGATCAATTGTACATATATCAGAGGTGTACATATTGCTAGGATTTTGATTTCCGATAATTCATGAAAAAAATACCAGCTTTTGAACTTAGTCATTTTTTGGCAAAATATTGCATATAGGGTACCCTCATTGTAAGGATAACTCCTCCTACAGTTTTCAAGATAGGAAGTTGTTCTTTTGCAGATCAATTGTACATATATCAGAGGTGTGCATATTGCTAGGATTTTGATTTCCGATAATTTATGAAAAAAATACCAGCTTTTGAACTTAGTCATTTTTTGGCAAAATATTGCATATAGGGTACACCATTTCATTGGATATGGGTTGACATGGATTATGGATACAGTTCACATAAAAGAAAACCCGGTTTGCTGTCACATTGACAGCTTTTCACTTGTTGGGAGTTGATTTTAATCAACTCTCCTATGCAGTTACTCTGGCAAACTGAAACTGAAACAGTGTTTCAGTGTTTGGACCCAAGCATAAATCACTGCTGAAAAGACTTAGTTCTTGAAAATAATCGATAAATTCGATGTAATGTATGCTGAAGCATTTTTTTTTTAAGGAATTATAAATACCTTGAAAATAGTGAGATTTTAAATAGTAGGAACAATTTAGAAATTTTTTAGCAGTCGTATGTATTCCTATGCCAGAGTTCATTATGGTCTAGCTCATTCAACCATCGGCTGTCTCTGTATATCTTCAACAAGCAGAGAGTCAGTCTATATTTAGAGGTCGCATCATCAAGCTATCATGTGACCCGGTATCTCTTATTTGTCTGAATTATAACGGAGACAACCGAGCATCTGGTTGAACTATAGTAGAGTTTATTATTGGTTGGATCCATACAATTTTTGAAATATTTTGAATACCGATACATAGTTTGATGGAATTAATTCTATTTTTAAAATATTATACAACATGATTCATCAGAGGTTTTCTCAAAATTCTTGTCGAAAAAGTCAGAGAATTCATGTAAAAATGTGTATATTTCTAATACAGATTATAAACTACTTACCAAGCAAAATAACATATCGTTGATTTTAAGATAAAAATAACCAATAAAATCAACTCCTGTCAGTACTTTGATTTTCATTATCAATTTATTACATAGAAAATGCAATTGTAAATTTTAGCAGAAACATATATATATAACTAGAGCAGAGTTCGTGGCAAAGCCACGAGTAGGTCTTCCGTTGTTGCTGCGAGTTGAAAATATATGTGATGTGGTGTCAAACGATTATAATTACTAAACTTTCAGTTCTGCTTTTGTTATAAAAACGTGTTGTGATTGAAAGCCTGCATATAAAACGTGTATTGAAAAAGAAAATAAGAAAATGTTTTAGGAAAACTACCGCATTTGTCGCACACAGTTTATGTAATCGTAACAAACATTATTTAAAAAATGAGATATTTAATGGCGAATTAAATTTTCAGAGGGTAGCAAGCATTGTTGTAGACAGTATGTACTCATGGGTCATGTCAGGAATTGTGGTTTTTTTTTGAAACCGAACCCGTTTACAAAACACGTAACCTTTTCTCTAAGATAACTTCTTTATCTAAATATTTCTAAATTTGTGAAAACAATGTACAATTTAGAAAAGTTGCGTGCTGACAAAATTTACACACCCTAAAACGTACTACTACACCTAAAAAGCGTGCGACTTACGTGCAAGAAACGTTTCCTGTTAACCATTTAGCGTTTCGGACAAAGCCTGCAGAGTTTCGGACAAAGCGTGTAAATCGTTTCGAGCAAAGCGTGCGAGAACATTGTGAAACGTTAATCAGATTTCATTCGGAACTCTCTGACAATTTGTTTCAAGATGAAAAAAAATCTAGAGGAAATGATATACTTATATTTTTACAACGAATATTTGCCAGTATCAAATAATTTTTAGAAAAATTACTAGTGGAAGACCAAGTTGAGGTTTTAAAAAATCCTAGCTAGGTAATTATAAAACAGAAATAAATATTCTATCAGTGCGTGAAGTTGCTTGCCATTTGCACGATTATTTACCGAATTGTTTACAAATTAAAAATGTGACCCAGATATGAGCTGCCGGAAGTTCAAAGCAGAAAAAAACCGAAAGTGTGAAAACTATTAAGCCTAACTTTGAAAATAAGTTTGTTATTGATCCCTATTTAGTGGATAATTAGTAAATATAATTCATTTAAAAAGATATGCATCATATCAAATAATAATGGAGCTTTGAATGAAATTACGACTTCAAATAGAACCACGTGTAGTTTTCCTAGTTTCGGTTCATTGCGACAGAAGTATTATTTGGCTGCATATATTGATAGATATATGGGAAAAACAAAGGAAAATGGCAACTACTTATCATCAATTACTATTATAAAGTGTTTTTATGAAAATTCAATATTATAAAGTAACGCAAATGAAAACTGTTCAAGTCCAGTTTTAATTTGACGGGAAAACGGTACGATAAAAATAACGATCATATTATTTGTTTAAATGACATATTCCCACAATTGTTTTTCTTTCTTCATTTATACTCCATTAACATGTACCTCTAGTATATTTTTGAAATTAATTCGCCTCAAAATATTCGGTCAGAAGTGATAAAGGGCGGTTAATTATACCCCCGCAAACGAAGTTTAGGGGGGTATATTGGTTTCACCCTGTCTGTCCGTCCGTCTGTCTGTCTGTCTGTAGACGCAACTTTGTCCCCCCTATAGAATTTTTTATTACTGCATGGAACAGTTTGAAAATTTGCACATATGTTGAACACCATCTGAAGATGTGCACCTGCAATTTTTTTTAAGATCAGACAAGATTTAATGATTTTATGACAGTTTTCATTTTCCTTATTCTATATATTGTACTAATGTTGAAAAGTAAGGGAGGTAATCCTTACAGATTTTATTAATTAATTAATAGAAAACACTCTAAAATATATTTATATAAATACATCCAGATGGAGTTTTTGTCTTTATGTCTTAATTAATAAAAAAAAAAATATTTTTTATAAGTATGCTATCAACTGACAATGCAAAGTTTTTGTTTGTCAATGATAAATTCTTAGGAACTAATAGGAACATCAAAGACAAGTGTGGCTGAATTCATTTGTCCCAAGGGAGCCATTATCTGAGCCATGGTTCAGATGGAGCATGTGTTATGGGGAAATTGATAATCTGTAAAGTGGGTGATGGTTTTGGGGCTATTTTAAAACTGTTTCATGTAAACCAAAAGGTCTATCATTATAAGGAAATAAATAATATAATGATTAATTTAAGAAGTTAAACTATTTTTAGAGGTTGTTTAAATTTATTTGTCAAGTAAATTGATGAAGTGACCCTATTGGGCATTAATTTAAATGAAATTCAAAATTACTGATATGATTGTAGTGTTTTGGAAATTTTAAAATTGTTTGTAATATTAAATTTTCTTTTTTTACATATTTTTACATAGTATGGTAATTATGGTAATGTTTTGGGAGTTTATTGAATTTAACAAGTTCATCAAAGAAAATCATAGTCCTATGGGATCAATTTTCTGATATGGAGTTCCATTGTGCCATAGGAGAAAGTGAGGAAAATTTGACACAACTAATTGCATCTGTCAAGACTCTTATTAGAAAGATATTGAAAGTTTTATCAACAGAAGAGCATTGCTTGGCTACCGGTATTTTTATTCACTGCAAAGGGAAGGGTTATTGTCATTTTGTTGGTTTTTCTTTAAATCGATTAAATTAAAAAAATATATCATCAAATACATACATTTGTAAATGTATTACTGTTATAGATATGTATTTACAGTGAAATTCTGACAATTTTGATTTTAATTTTTCTTTGTTAACTAATTTTTTTTTTTTTACAATTCTAGAAATTTTTTTTGGTGTGTGTTCCAAACCTTTATTATTCAATTCAATTATTTGTCCCATTTGAAATTAGCCTAGCGGGGGTATTAGTCCCATTAGGACAGTTCTAGTTCGATACTGGGAAACGAATTCGAAACTAGGAAAATGGAGGGGGTGTTGAAATTACTTCCTTTATATTTTCGGAAGTTTGATACTACAGTTTAGAAGGACAAAGAAACGCGATTTAAACATAAAAAAAAATTATTTGGAATTCCGATAACAATAGTTGCATGCACGACGAAACCGCTTACTGATTCATTACTGGTAAAATGACTGTACAATATTAAAATTCGCTATACATAAAAAAATATTAAATACAATTAGCAAAACATGATTTCTGTTGGAACAAGCCTTAATCAACTTTAAGTTACACGAGCATGTTTTGATAAGCATGTATTTTTTTATTTTTTTACATCCGATTCGATAACTCTTACTAAGACCATTCGGCTTTGAACAAGCGGCACACATAACCTCGGACATCGGGTGAGACCTGCACCTGGCTGAACCTGATAATCAAACTCTGTGTATTTGTTTTCTTTGGATGGTCAAGCGTCTCTTTTTTTGTCAATAGCCAATGGAAAAATTAATGACTTCAAGGTAGTCGGAATCAGTATTTGATGAAGCACACAATTTAAATGATAGAAAATTTATTAATTATTTGAACAAAATTAAGGTAGTCCTATACTCGGCACTAAATGGGCTCAATCATTAAAAGCTTAGCTTTAAATGATAAATATACATTCTAGCAATACATATACAAAAGAAAATATGTATGTTTACATGCGAGTTTGGTTGTTATCACCTCTCAGGCGGGTGTACCCCCTTGCGAAAATTATTGACAATTATGAAATTTGCCAGACGTCCGTTTTTCCTAAAAATAATTACCAATTTTGGGAAAATTAGAACTGAACATACAAAATAGAGTATAAATATTTATTTAAGCCATATCTCATCAATAATAATAATATTACCGTTCTAATTGCTTATTATTGCCATTGTTTAAAACAGCGATGTAGAGCAAAATCAATACCGGGTTTCTAAAACGCTTTGTTAAAGTCGAACCAATATTGTAAAATCCGTATTATGACGTAGTGCGATACTCGGACTACTTTAAATGTAAACATAGAAAGAAAACATACTGATCATTTCTATGAATTGCGGGAAGTAAGTTCTTTGGGATCCCGATTATAGATATTTTTACAAGTAATTATTTTAATTATTTAAACCACTGTGAACGGAAAACAAGAGGTCTTAAAAGTAATTAACTCACAGGGATTTGCCTACAATGTACACAGTCATGCAATTTATTATTATGGGAATCTTTACGTATGGTACTTAATTCAAATAGATCATGATAATCTATACAATGTACGCCGTTATACATGTACATGTAAGGGTCGCACGTGGCGATTGAATTAACACAGACTGACCGAATAAACAAATGGGTGGGAAAGTGAAACAAAATGTTACACATAAGAAGAAGCCACCAAAAATGATTTTCGACAGATCTTGATATCGTTTCGCCAATCAAAAAAAAAAAAAAAAAATACAGCGCGAGCTCCTGTCAGCGGGGCAGGAGGAGGGAGGGGGGGGGGGGGCAGCAATGAGTTTGCTTCCACAATGAAACGAACATGCATGTACAAAAACTACAGAAGTGATTAATATGTGACCGATAGCACTAATCTAAAGTTGTTTAAAACTCATGTGAATATTCTTTTAAATAATCATCGAATGCCTCAACTCAGGATATTCTTTTATCGTGCTAGCACCTACCGCAAACATGTAACATGGAACTATGATTATAATTTGATTTGATTTTTAAACTACCTTGTACGCTATCGTATACATCAATGCTTAATCAACTGTACAGGTAAAATAAATTTATCTTTTCACCTTAAACCAATTTAACAGTTGAAAACATAATAAAATATAGCTGTGTCCGTGCAAAATATGAAACATGAACGCGTGATAAGGTACATGTAGAAGATCACGAACCGACCGCCATGTGCGATGGATGATCATCATTTAAATGTTTCATATTTAGGGGTTGTTGTTGTTGATTTAAAGCATTATTTGTACAGTTTATAAAATATTTTACATAAACAAACCAACCATTAATTTATGTCTGACGATGTTTCCGATTTGGAGTAATATCGTTCATTAATATTCATTTACACTCAAATTTAAGTAAATAAATACAAAATGGACAAACTTTGATAACATAAAATTAAAACAGTTCTTGTATTTACGGCTATATTAACTCAAACACGTTCATATGCATGGAAGTGTGCGTCTCGGTGTGCGAATCTTGTGTATTAAATAACCGCTATGTAGTGCAGCCGTGGCTGAGATCCTCGACCGTGGGCGAACGATAGATTACGTAAGGTAAAACGCACAGACCCGCACAGCTTAGAACCCAGGAGGCTTTGAAAAGATTGCAGTATAATGACCTTACTCTATCAAATAGAAGTTATTTATTTTAAACTTAAAACCCACAATTGATCTATGTCTATTATTGCTTTAGATTGAAAATGACATTCCTTTATTAATTAACTGAACGATTTCTTAATTGACACCCAATCGTTAAATCCATAAAAAAATATGTCTAATCAAAACGAAAACAATTCTTGAGTTTGCGGATAAATAAACTCATTTAAGAGAGACGCAACTCTCGTGTATTAGATAACCGCTGATCGCTAGGTAGTCCAGCCGCGACCATGGTGACCGATTTTCTCGACTGCGGGCGAGGGAGAGCTTACGTAATGGTACACACACACAGCACTGATTCAAGGGATTTTAAATGCATGGAGTTAATAACTAAAATGTAATGCATAGCTTTTTTTTAATTCCATATTTTGTGGTTTACTAGAAAAGAAAAACAATGATTTGTTTTCCAAATCCCGTTTTTTAAGGATTGTGCATTATAAGAACTTAACAACAATGACTTAAACTCCTAAAATAAAGCACGTATTCTAAAAAAAAAATTCTTATGAATTAATGCCGTTTGTATACATCAGCATACATTTTTTGCGGTAACTTTATGCCAGTTGTACGCGCAAAGACTTTCGTTAACTTGTCAAAAGAAAACAGGTACATGTTAACATGTAAAGCTTTTTACACTCATACTACACAAATCTCATACAAAATAACATTGTAACGACCTTTATGAGATCCCAACAAACAACTTTTCTAGCGACAGCCATATCAAAATCCTAACCGTTTTTGAGTTATTAAGCAAAATTTTCTAGGGGCCATTGGCCCTTAATTTAAGGGGCCAGCCCTTTTTTATTGGTGTCAAATGAAAGCCCTTGATATTTTGCACAACTTTTATTCTACATGTCTTAACAAAATATTTTTCGTTTAAAAGATATAAAGGAAAACATGTATAGATTTTTGCACTTTTTTGAATCCTGTTTTTTGACCCCCTACCCTTTCCTAAATAAAAAAACGTAATCTAAAAACAAAAACCGATGTGCACCACTACAATGTCTCTGCTATTCAAATGCGTTCGATTCCCATTCCCTGCTATCATAGTCTCGGAGCCTTTGTCTGGAAACAAAAGGCCCTAAAAAAAATTTAAAAGGGGGAATAACTCTTTCACGGAAAGTGAATTCTAAATTTTATGAATTGCTTAAGATAGTGTTTTGTAAAGTACATTAGCCCTGAAAATTTGAGCAAAAACCGTTCAGAAATAAGCAAGATATGAAGCCTCAAAGTTTGCGTCTAGGAAACAAAAAAAAAAAAGAAAAATAAGAAAAAATCTTAACCCGCACAATAATAGAAAGGTCTTCCGTTGGAAACGGAAGACCTTAACTACTATCTGAAAGAATAATAATTTCAAACCAAGATCTATAACATTGGCAGACATCACTTTGAGAAGTTGAACTGATTGCAAAATTGCACCAACGCTATTTAAGGTCTTCCGTTTCCAACGGAAGACCTTACTATTATTCTGAAAAAATTTCAAATTTCTTATTATTTTTTTTTTTCTTCTAGACGCCAACTTTGATCCTTAATATCTCGCTCGTTTGTTCACCGATTGTTTTGAAATTTTCAGGACTGATAACATGCCGCGTGATGTTGTCGTTGCATATTTTAGTTGAGGAAAATCCCCATTCGGTTTTGAGTTATTCCCCTTTTAGTAAAATTTAACGACTTCTTTTGTCCAGGGGGGTTTAGCTATAACGATGGCTGGCAGAGTCTCAAAGATGGGCTGGTTTGGAAGCTAATACATTGAATTTGTGCGAGATATAATTTATTTATTATTTAAATGCAAATAAAAGGGGTGGTATAGATGTTGAAACAAAGGCAAGAAAAAAATTCAAAAAAAATCGCGTATTTTCCGTGTTAGTTTCCTACCTGATAAAAATTTGTTATAACATGTATTTTAAAAGATCTTGGTCTTACCAAGACCTTTCATTCGGTATACAGAAAAAGGGGCTGGCCCCTATAATTAAGGAGTTAGATGCGTCAAAAGTTTCTTGTCAATAACTTGTAAAGGAATAAAAATTTCTAATGCATTATTGAAGCAAAGTTGTAAAGAAATTAATTTTGAATCCTTCCGTGGTATTCAATTTAATGTTTTCGTAATTTATAGCCAGTATTTGCAGAAACAATTGTTGTCAGTTCGGTCCATTTTTGTGGGGGTGCGCACGTTTAGGAGGTTATGAAAGGGCTTTTTGTAATGCACTAACTGATACATGCAGCGCGCAAAAATAATTCTACATAAAATTCCCAAATGTTTTTATTCATATGTACATATTCATTTCATAAAGATGAACGTCTTTGACCTTATTTTTGTTGTTTGTTTCATAACTGTGCCCCTTTCTATATTTAGATGCATTACGAGACTCAGGTAACCGATCGATAGAAGAGTCGCTAGCTGTATTCAGGCCGTCGCCTTGACGACAGTGCATATGCTTGTAGAGCTGGACGTACACATGTTTAACGCCCCACTGTGTTACTGTAACAGAGACATTTTGAATTGTTTCAGTACTGGGAGATGTGTTAATTAAATGGTTCGAATGCATGGTAATTAAACTCAACTTTTCTACAGTACGTATACACGGCCGTCATATAAAGCACAATGTGTATTACTGACATGACAAATGTACGCTGGCAATTTAAACGAACGCGGGATTGCTCCCGATAGAACATTTCTTTTAAAGCAAAACAAAATACTGATTTCCGATGGATATAATATTATCATCGTGGAGATGATTTTAAAAAGTGAACTTAATATTCGTATACGATAATATTTGAATCCAAAGCCGCTATTTTTAAGTAACGGTTATTAGGGATACATGTATTAATTATGACTTGCCCCGCGTTTCACGTTTTTTACTTGCAATGCATCTACAAACGAAAATACCAAACAACCTTCGGCAGCAATTTATAAATAATTTATTACATACTAGTACACAATATTAAAGAGATAATTAAATAAATTGTGCTTTATAATTGTACTCGCTATCTTCCGTGGAAATAATGGCATGGAAAAAATGTTGTTCAAAGTTCATCAAAAACGATGTAGCCTTAGCAATCGAAAATAATTAACAAACTGTATATTGATAGATTGACACATTAACAAACATTCAGACCCGCAATGTATTTTTTGCAAATTCTATAAAATGTAGACTCAATAAGTTAATTTTTCCGTTTGGGGTATTTTGAATCACATGTGTACGCTATGTGTACATGTACATATAGATTAATAGCCATATAGATAAACACTTTCAGTGTTGAATTTTTAAAAGATATTTTGTACATGCAAAGCAATCCAATGCAAGGGCTATTAAATTCGAACAATGTACATACGATAGGGATCGAACTGATACTGGTTCTGCTTGTTCTACAAACAGCGAATGAAATGCGAAGTATTAGGGTGTTATTTTTTAAACAAATAAGTATTGCTCTCTTAAAACCTTGCATTACTAAACAAAGTATTTCATCGGAAGCATTATTAGTTACCTTAGCTGCATATATGTAGCTCTCCTTCTGGAAAAATTGAGTACCATCCGAAATTTTTCATAGCAATAGCTTTCCAAAAAGCTTGCCTGACTACCCAAATTTATTCAATGGAAGCATGCATGTATCAATTAGACTATCTTATAAGAAATGAAATTTAATTTTCGCTGCGGATCATAAATTATTAACTGAACGTGCAGAGTTTAGAAGCAATTTCAATCTTTTTCTTCGATCGAGTGCATGTACCTGTATATCACTGGAAATTAAATCATTTCATTATTTTAAATCATTTTAGGAATGTACATGTATCGAATAATCTCAAACAGCCAAATTGAAAATTGAATTTGTTATATATTAGATGCAAAATCAAAGACATTTTGTTATTTCTAACCATATAGGAAAGGATATTCAAACACGTACATGTAGCATCGTTATTTGAAAGTGTGTGTGTGTGTGGGGGGGGGGGGGGTTTAGGTGGGCAGCTTCATCAAAAAAAAATCTTGACAAGGAATTTAAAAAATGGGGAATTTTGAAAATCCTAATCCGTAGGTGGGAGGGGGTATTTACATTTTAACTTCAATTTAATTCAATTAGAATTACTTTATTTTTTGGTTCCATTTATTACATGCTCCGACAAAAGTGAAAGATCCATGATATCTCTATTTATTATATGACTAGTTAAGAAAATAGAGTGGGTAAGACCATCTACACATCATGTGCTCTGGCCTAACTTGGACTCGCCCACTAATCGGCGAGCCAAAATTATGAATGAGACGTATTATGGCGCGAAGTCTTTCTTTACCATTCACGCAACAGCTGAGATCTCAGATAGATCCATCGGCATAGATCCACTGGGAGGGTGTCAACTAATAACTACATATATTATACTTTGGATTGAATGTTTTAGAAGAAATCTATCGAATTAACATACACACTTAATTGACTAGCAATTGTTAGATGTACATTTACATTTGTACACCGAGTGAAACCCTTTTCCAGATGAATGAAATCGCCCAATTGATCGAAAATCGGGTCACACGTACCCCACTTCGGCGAATTACTTGTACGTAGCCCCTCCAGTAAATATTCCAATTATATGAATTTATATTTGTTTTAATTAATCCAAACTGATGATTCTTTGTTAATGATGATAATCCAACACCAACTATTACTTACATTGTACTACTTAGACAATGTGTATCATCTTGCGATGACACCTCCCTCTTTTTTTTTTGACCTTTCAAATATGGCAATCTATTTTTAAATCAGGATTACACACGTGCAATGTGAAATGCCCTTTTAATTGAACACTCTTGCTCATTGTGCTTATTACATCCCATATAACGTTTTCATCAATTATGAATATAAATGTTGACACATTAAAGATGCATCCTCAGGCAATTATCAATTCAAGCTTGTGGGTCCCCCCCCCCCCCCACTTTTTCTCACAGCAACTAATTTTTTTAAAATTTGCTTATAAAAAATTGAATTATCAAGGATGTAAAAAATTTATATAAAAATAAGGAAATTAGGATTGAAATTGGGAGTTTTTTGTTTTTTTTTGCTTGTCAAGATTTTTTGGATGAGTCTGCCCCCCCCCCCCCACTTTCAAAAAGGATGCTACGTGCCTGCATAAAGATAACAACATTCAAGGGCCTTCCGTCATTTTCAAGCCATGATAAACATGATAAAAAGGACTCTCAAAATAAGAAAATAGACGCAATGTAAACTGCATTCATGGCATATGTTCACATTGTATGATGTGTCTCAAAATTCCTATTTTGGACTCGTCCAAAATAACTACGAAAAAATTAATGAATGAGACATCCTGATTCTGGCGCGGAGTCTTGTAAATGAAATTTCCATTGATCTGAATGGATTTTTCCGTGAGGGTCGGGGTTCTAGGTATAAAAACAAATTTAATCGTTCAAAGTTTTGAATTGTTAACAACGATATATCAGATCGAATGTTTTAGAGCGATTTATAAATCCCAAATACAGTCATTTTTAATCTGTTGACGCGTGAGCATATGTATTAAGTAGGCGGGCATCCCTACACCCTATTAATTGAAGACAAATGAAATCGCGTCCAGCAGAACTCCCTGGCATTTTAGTGTTTGTTATTATAAATTTATGATTTTGTTTGTTAATAACAATTCAACATCAATTATTAATTAACAATGTACACTCTAGTACGCTTATACACAGTTTTGTTGCGATGACCCCCCCCCCTCCCCGGACATTATACCTATTTTTAAATCAGGATTACACACGTGCTTGCATGTGCAGAAGACAATCTGGAACTTAACTGATAACTATATCATCTCTTTGGAGATGTATTTCTCCGTAAGCAAATACGTGTAGTAACTGATACATGCAATTGTGAAAACCATAGAGGAATGCATAATCTGCGCATAATAACTAACTGCTTAATGCAATATTTCTTTTTTCCAACATGTTTTAAGTCAATGATAATATGAAAATATATGCTTGACTTCATATCGGAAATTACTCATTTTCTTTATTCCCCTTTCCAATAAACAAAACAAACCAACAGACCAAATTGATCCAGATAAATAAATTATCAAAAATAAACCTAAAAAACAAACTACACTTTCATCCTTCACCCACAATATTGCCTTTTCGATATTTGTCATCGTGGTAGATCCGTGTAACAATCTATTAAGTAGGTGCTTGCACGACATAGAACCGGCCCTTGCTGATCAACGTTTTCATTAACACATATAAAGGAAAAAAAATATTTAGATTTTTTCTTGGATTTATTTTGATGTAAATAAAAAAGAGAAGAAATTAGTTCTATAATATATATGCGATGTAAATCTTTTTTCCACGCAATATTTCGTATAAAACAACGAAGAGTAGTATCTTGAAACTTCATTCAAAATTTGATTAGACCTTTAAATTGTAAAATGCTAACATTGAAAATTGTGCCCGATTTCTTTTTTTTAAGATAAAACTTTATTTAAAAAACTGATTCTTTGAGACAAAATAAATAAACATAATCAGTTTGATATTCTCTAAGTGCAGTTCTGTAGCTCTTAGTCTGAAAAAGAATCGGATGGACGACCTAGGACCCAGATCGTCCATCCAAATTTCTTGAATATTGCCATTTCTTTCGTACGCGGACGCATGTTGGCCGAATACTCACCAAGACTAAATGGTTTGTATTTTAAGTTTTAACTGCGTTTAAAGGTAATATTGGAATTCCGATAATTTTGATTATGATTAATTAAATAAAAATGGTTAAAATTACCGTCAAATTACCGGCATCGGCCTTCCCCATGCGCGAATCAAGAAGAGTAGGGTGAGGGTTCCAGACCCCACCCCAACCCCCGCAAAATTTCTTTCCATTACATGTACAATATAAAATTACAAAAATATGCCTCGGACATCCCCAGGCAAACTCAAATAACCGTCAGACACTCAACCCCCACCCCAGGAAAATTTTTCTTATCTGCGCATGCCCCCTCCCCCCCCCTCAAAAAACAAAATTATTCTTCAGAACCCCCTGTAAAATTTCCAGGATCTCCGCATACATTCTAAAAGATTCATTGGCCCTTGCTTTCGATAAAAAATGCGAGTAAAATGTTTGGTCTTTTTACGTTCATACCGGGCATACCCACTGTGTGATTATAATCGTCGTCCATATTCTGTGTATATTGAGTCAATTATGATGATTCGATAAGTTTCTCAAAATAAAATGCACATGCAAAAAAACAACATGCGGCGAATCAAACTTCAGACAACTTTTAAAGATCTGTATTTGCTTATATACATGTACTTTGTTTCTTTTACACAGTGTTTATACATCTAATATTGCACCATGGTCAGGTATCAATTTTTATATTACGTCACAAGAATGACGCAGCTACGACGGAAGACCTAATCGTTGCTTGCAACGAGCTCGTCTCTAGTTTTTAATAATTATTGTGAGATTTGATTTTGATATTATATCTTAATTTACACATAAACAGAATATTCCTATTGTTCTTTCTGTGTTACTTACACTTAACAACAATTATTAAAAATGATAAAAACCTGTAAAAAATCTCCTTATTTTGATATGAGTAACCGGTTAATCGTTCAGAATGAATTGAAGTTAAACAATTTGCAATTCTGCAATTGATCACCATCCTTACCATAGAAAGCATAAATATGATATTTTGATTTCAGGATGTGTGTATTTCTGCTGTGAAAGAGAAGGACATAGAGGCCAAGTTGACTCAGGTGGTTAATGACTGGACAGGGAGGATTCTCAGTTTCTCCAATTTCAAAGCCAGAGGAGAACTCCTGCTGAAAGGGGGCGAAACATCAGAAATTATAACATTTCTGGAGGACAGCTTAATGGTTCTGAGCTCCCTGCTCAGTAACAGGTATATGGAAAATACTGACCATGCTGTTTTTTAGGGTCTCTAAGAGACATTTTTTGAGAAGTTTTGGATAGTTTAGTTTTAAACATAAACATGCTATTGTCACTTTAGGTTATAACAACATATGCAGTTGAAAGTGTAACCTTTATATTTTAGATGGGAGTCCTCCATTAATTGATTAGGAATTTACCTTAGATTTTGAGATTACTTGTGCAAAGTGTAGCAGAAAGTTGAAAATGTTTGTTGGTTTTGTTCCAGATATAATGCTCCTTTCAAGAAGACAATTCAGGAGTGGGTAGCAAAACTGTCAAATACAACTGACATTCTTGAGAACTGGCTCATTGTACAGAATTTATGGGTGTATTTAGAGGCAGTATTTGTTGGAGGGGATATTGCCAAACAACTTCCTCAGGTAATGTACTTAAAATATGCATTCTGATTTTGTCCCAAACCTGCCAAACCTTAGCTAATATATTTTTATAGCAATGTACCTCATTATCTCTCTCTTTTTAGAAGAACTTTGAGACTACTTATCATTTTTACCTAAAAGTTCATTAACAATTGTGGGGCCGGCCGATCCAAATATTAATTTAATGAGTATATGTGTGAAATTGATTAAGTATATGTACGAAATTGATCTTTTTGATTTCTTCAGGAAGCAAAAAGGTTTCAAAACATTGACAAGTCTTGGGTGAAGATAATGCAGCGTGCTCATGAGTGTACAAATGTAGTTCATTGTTGTGTTGGAGATGAAACCCTTGGCCAGCTTCTTCCACATCTGCTTGAACAACTGGAGTTGTGCCAGAAATCACTGACAGGGTAGGTCCTTCCTTTTTCAAACAATGTAGATTTCAAAATATTTTTTAACAGTTAATACTGGGGTTTTTTTAAAACTAGACTTTTTTAAAACTAGACTTATGAGCTTTTTGTATTGTTGTATTGTTAGTATTGTATACATTTGATATAATGAATGTCCTATTACAGCTACCTAGAAAAGAAAAGACTTGTTTTTCCAAGATTTTTCTTCATATCTGATCCAGCTCTTTTAGAAATTCTTGGTCAGGCTAGTGATTCTCATACCATCCAGGTAAGCTGATAGTTTGCATGAAGAATTTTAAGTCTTTGGACAAGTAAAACCAAGACAGAAATGAAATTTTATGATTAAAGGGAGAAAGCCATGAATCATTTGATAGCAATAACATCGTTGCTCATTATCTTAATGCTGCCATAAATGAAGAACATGAATTTTAAAAGTGGTATACATTTGATTCTTAAAACTTTTTTTATAGTTTAGCATTAATATTTGTGTTACTGATTTAATGTTTGAAAATGTGCCATAATATTACGGGTAATATTTTAAATTTCTCTGTTTCAGTCTCACCTTTTAGGCATTTTTGAAAATGTCAATGAAGTAGAGTTTCATGAAAAAGACTATGACAGGATTCTTTCCGTTTTATCGAGAGAGGGAGAAAAGATTATGGTATTTATTGATGAAGATGAGTAGTTGTTTGAAACTGGTTTTAAATAAAATTGGAAAGATGCTGATTTCCATGTATTTGATTATTTATTTTAAAGCTGGAATCAGCTGTCATTGCTAAAGGAAATGTTGAAGTATGGATAGGAGACCTGCTCAAGGAACAACAGAAATCCCTTCATGGAGTTATACGTGATGCTTGGAGAAACATTATCACCCCAGAGTTTGAGTTAATGGGATTCTTAGCAAATTTTCCTGCACAGGTAAAACTTGTTATTGCTTTGAAACAAAATTAAGACTTTAACATTATCCTTCCTTTGCAGACATGTAAAGCTTCAATTGTCTTAGCACATACCATTTATTCCTTGTTTGTACCCTTCCTCAAGCTAGAAACATGAATGTAAACTATGCTTCCTTTTCTATTTACCCTCACTAGTGATTTTAGCTCTCCTGAGCAAAAAATTGCAAAGTGTCTGCATGGAGCCATGCATCTTTATCAAATTTATTATAGTGTTCAGGAAAACAGAGCTTGATTGGTGTATGACTAAACAGGTATGACTTTAGAGGTGTGTTCAACAGAGAGAGAGTGCTTGCCAAAATTTGTGTTGCAGGTATAGGGAAACTCTGTTGAACACGTCCCAGGAATGTATCGGACACTTTCTACAATTGGTTAAAGATTTTTGTGTATGGACTTCTATGTGATTTTTGATGTTGCGTCCTTCATACTTTTTGCACTGTGAACAATAATACAGTCCATGATTTTACACGAGTGTGTATTGTATACATATACACAAGATACTTTACAGTATATGCAGTAAGAAAAAGTAATTTTTGAAAGGCCCTTGAAAGATGATCATGAAGTATGAATCTGGTCATTTTAATTCTGTGAAGGCAGATTTATAAAAAGCAATAAATAGAAGATAATCCTATGTCTAAAGTAATTCTCATTCTTATAATTTGTCTAGGTTGGACTTCTTGGAATCCAAATGGTTTGGACAAAGGATGCAGAATATGCTTTGCAGCATACAAGAGGAGACAAGAAAATTATGCCCACTACAAATCAAAGATTCCTTGACATGTTGAACCGCTTGATTGAACAAACAACACATGACTTGACAAAAATGGAAAGAGTGAAATATGAAACACTTGTTACCATTCATGTGCATCAGAGAGACATCTTTGATGACTTGGTATAGTTCCATATACATTTTGATTAGAATGTTGGTTTTTAAGATTATCTTATAGATAATATATATCTTCCTAAATTTTGCTAAAGCATGAATGATAATTAAAAGGAGGTATTGTCCTTGCATCAATCAATGCCTGCAATTTGAATTGATTTATAATTTCTTTTTTTCAGACTAGGATGCATATAAAATCCCCCACAGATTTTGAGTGGTTGAAACAAGCAAGGTTTTATTTCAAGGAGGACACAGATCAGTGCATTGTTCAGATAACAGATGTGGATTTCATTTATCAGAATGAGTTTCTTGGTTGTACTGACAGACTTGTCATCACCCCACTCACAGATAGGTAAGGCCTCTAGGAGGTTATCATTTATGTCCCCAATTTTAAGAGAATCCTGACATCCATCATCCCACTTTTGTGTTTGGGTCATAGGATACATACCAGCAGCTTTTATTGGGCACAAATAATATGAACTGAGGGTGTGTCATGACCCTGACTTGATGTCATTATGTCAAGGTCACATAATTATCAACACAACATTTAGTTTAGAAAGAGAAGGCAGGATATTAGTCCTTTCTAACAGGTCTGTTATAGATCAGTATTGAAATCACTAAAAGTCTACATATAGATATACATTTTGTGAAACAGGTGCTACATTACCCTTGCCCAGGCTTTAGGGATGTCCATGGGAGGAGCTCCAGCTGGACCAGCAGGAACGGGCAAAACCGAAACCACCAAAGACATGGGCAAAGCTCTGGGCAAGTATGTGGTGGTCTTCAACTGTTCAGATCAAATGGACTTCAGAGGACTTGGCAGAATATACAAAGGTAGAGCTAATTTGAAAAATAAGACTCCATGAATATTTCATATTGATTTGTTCTGGCTCATTGGATTTTCTTCATGATGACCAAATTTTAAGTCAGTTCAGTTGTTTTCTGTTCAAATGATAATTCCAGTAACTCGAGTATTAGACGCCCTATAAAACAAAAAAAGTTTTCTGCAATAATAGGTCACTGGAATCTGACCTTTTATGATCCATATGTCTGTTGCCTTCTGTCATCTTAATTTTTTAGCTTCTCAAATGCAACTATAACCAAAATTTTCATCTTTTTTATTCCCCAACTCGGAAGGAGAGGGGTTATACTGTTTTACCCTCGTGTCTGTCTGTTCGTCTGTAAAAAAAAATTCTGTCAAATTTTTCACAGTAACTGTTTACCACAGATGTTTGAAATTTTAACACACTCTTTGTTAAGGCATGCTATATGGTGGGATTTATTTTTTGACCAAAAGGACATCAACTTTCTGCTAAATGGCAACTTTTGTTTATTTTTTAGCCGTAATGGTTAAACAAGTTTTCTTCAAAGATTTCTTAGCAACTATTAATTGCATATGCTTGAAATTTTAACATAGTCTATGTTTAGGCAAGTCACATTGTGGATTTATTTTTGTACCAATCAGACGTCAACTTCCTGTAAAAGAATGACTGTTAATTTTTAGTCTAAATTTTCAAACAAATGTCTGTCAAAGATTTCGCAGCAATTAATAGTTGCAGATATTTGCTTTTGGTGGGATTTATATTTGTACCAATTGGACATCAACTTCCAGTTAAGCGTCGACTTTGCTTATTTTGTATACTCGCATCTAAGCGGGGGTATTTCTAGTAAGCATTGGTTCACCCATATCTTATTGTTTGAATCAAAGGTTTAGCTCAGTCTGGTTCCTGGGGATGCTTTGATGAGTTCAACAGAATTGAATTACCTGTCTTATCTGTAGCAGCTCAACAAATCTATATTGTCCTTAATGCTAAGAAAGACAGGAAACGGGAGTTCATCTTCACTGATGGAGATATAGTTGAATTAAATCCAGAATTTGGAATATTCCTCACAATGGTGGGTTCCATAAATCATATAATCTATCCTTTGTGATGTTTTTGTGCATTCAGTGCATTTAGAGTAATATTTACTCAATTCCTTGCAGAATCCTGGATATGCAGGTAGACAAGAACTGCCTGAAAATTTGAAAGTTCAGTTCAGAACAGTGGCCATGATGGTCCCAGACAGACAGATTATCATGCGGGTCAAACTTGCTAGCTGTGGGTTTTTGGAAAATGTTCTTTTAGCCCAAAAATTTTATACTCTTTACAAACTGTGTGAAGAACAATTGTCAAAGCAAGTGAGTGCAGTAGTTGGTTTATTTTTTTAAAAAATCATTACTGATTGTACAGTATTATTCTGCAATGCATGTACATGTATTATATGGCTGGTAAATATAAATGACTGAATTGTTTCATCAGTACATGTACGTCCAAGGATTTACGATTTTCTTTTGGTAGGTTCATTATGACTTTGGGTTGAGGAATATATTGTCAGTACTGAGAACTTTGGGAGCCAATAAGAGAGCTCGCCCCAATGATACAGAAAACACAATTGTGATGAGAGTTTTGAGGGACATGAATTTATCCAAGCTGGTAATCATTTCTTACTTTTTGAATAAAAAGACATCAGTGGTCATTTTGTGCACCAATCTTTTCCTTCCTTATCTGGTCAAATTGAAATCTGCAGACTGTCATTATCTTTAACTTGACTTTTTGGTTTTTTTAATCTTTATGTGTATGTAAAAAATTTTACCTTCTGTCAGGTCGATGAAGATGAGCCACTGTTTATGAGCTTGATAGCTGATCTGTTTCCTGGAATTGTGTTGGACAGTGCTACCTATGCAGAACTGCAGGTAGCCATTGCCAAACAGGTAGAAAATGCTGTTCTGATTAATCATCCATCCTGGAACCTGAAAATTGTACAGGTAAGTGTGCAAGTATTTAAAAAAAAAAAAACAGTATTTGCGGCATTCTTATTTCTATGTCTTTGCTTTGTGATTCTTGCACTAAAATGTTTTTTGAAAAGCTTCGGAAAGATTAGTTCCAGAAAACCACAACATGCAATTCAAAAATATACTTTTTTCTTCCATAATGTACAAGCTATATGAAACCCAAAGAGTGCGACATGGAATGATGACACTAGGGCCCAGTGGTGCTGGAAAAACTTGCTGTATTCATGTGCTGATGAAGGCTATGACTGAATGTGGAGCACCACACAGAGAAATGAGAATGAATCCAAAAGCTATTACTGCTCCCCAGATGTTTGGTCGACTGGATGTGGCTACAAATGATTGGACAGATGGAATCTTCTCTACTCTCTGGAGGAGAACACTAAAAGCCAAAAAAGGTTTCATTTATGTTTACTTATGTTGGTTTTAAAGAAAAAAGGAGGGTTAAAATAGATACATACTTACTGCCTTAATGAGGATGTATGCAAATTCATTGTCCTCCAAAACGGCAACTATTTCCCGAGCCAAAAAAGACTGCTATTCAGATAGCTATTCTCCATGGGCAGATAGCATGAAAACTATATCATGGTTAGATAGAATAGCATGTAAATTCCTAATTTTACATAGAAATATACACAGAGAGGATCCTCAAGTAGTGTAGATTCAAGTTTTTCAAATCTTGATCCCCAACATTTTGTAATATACTATGTTAAGGTGCAGGACTCATGACCGAAAGATTGTGGGTTCGAATCTTGGCCGCGGCAAGTCGACGTTGTGTCCTTGGGAAAGACACTTTACATGTATTTCCTCACTCCACCCAAGTGTAAAATGGGTACCTGGCTATAGACAGTGAAAGATATTGTCGGAATGTGAGTGTTTGAGCGCCTTAACAGCTGCCGCACTGCGAAGGCTCTGGAATGCTTTAAGGTCTGCTGGGGTAATAATTGTAAAGCGCTTAGAGAAATGGTTCGCCAATTTTAAAAGCGCTATATAAAAACTTGCAATTATTTATAATTATTATTATTAAAAAACATCTTTAAAAATTATTTACTCAAAAGCCTATTGGCCAGAAATATCTATCAATTTATCTTCTAGTAATGTAGATTTAAGTTTTGTTAAATCATGATCCTCAGTGATCAGTAGGTAAGGGGAAATCAAATTATCAAAGGAAGCTGTTATTCTGTTGTAGCCAGCTGCAATAATGTAGCCCTCTCCTGATGTTTTAATTAAAAAAATTTTTTTTTTGGGGGGGGGGGGGGGGGGGGGTAAACATCTGATATAAAAATCAAAGTGGGCTACATTTGTGCAGCTAGGTTGTAGCATTATCAGGTTGTTCAAGTTTGTTCAAATGGTGAACAATTGGGATAAGGTAGGACAACAATGGTTATAAAAATTTTACATAGGAATAAATTGAGAAAAATCTTTGAAAGTCTTCTTTTAAAATGCCATTTGACAGAGAAGCTAATACTTGTGTTGAATCACTCTCTGGTAGTGTAGATTCAAGTTTGTTCAAATCATGATGCCCTGGTGTAAGGAGGAGAGGGCTTCAATTAGTTGTGTGTATGTATGAGTGTGAATTTTTGAATTGGAGTAAATAAAGAAAAATCTTTGAAAATCTTATTCTCCAAAACTGAAACAACAATAAACTGTATCTTTTTTAGGAGAAAATATATGGATTGTATTAGATGGACCTGTAGATGCAATTTGGATTGAAAACTTGAACTCTGTTCTTGATGACAATAAAACCCTGACTCTGGCCAATGGTGATCGTATCCCAATGTCTCCTGCCTGTAAAGTTGTGTTTGAAGTCCACAACATTGACAATGCTTCACCAGCCACTGTGTCCAGAAATGGTATGGTGTACATGAGTTCTTCAGCACTAGATTGGAGACCAATTTTGATGGTAAGTCCATAATGGTTACATTTTCATTGTCTTATCACTTTAGATTCATTTGACAGAACTACTTCCTATTTATGGACAGTTTTTAAGCGCTTTTATTATTTGATTGATTAATTTCTAGCACTCTGATATTTAACAGTCTAGAAAAAATTGCACTTTATATATATTCACCTGCATATGACCTATTGTATAAGGGGAATACAACATTTGATTTTTTCTATATTGGCCTAAATATGGATTAGGAAATTCCAAAATACTACAATTGATAATTACTTTACTGCATCGTCCAATGAAATATAACTTTTTTCAATGTGTTTGGCTATGGCTTTACACTCAAAGGTGATGAAGTTTTCTTCGCTTAATAACACTCAGTTTGATATATCTGTATCAATTCGTCTTTATAACTAGATAAATAATGCCGTTTTTTTTTTTTTATCAATACAGGGATTAAGCTACTTAGAAGTACAATACATGTACTGTGGAATCATTAGAATTCGTGGTGGCTCAATTTTTGTGGTATTCGTTGGTAGCCCTTTCCCATGAAGTTACAACCTCAACGAAAACAAATTTAAGAAGAGATGCTAGCGTTACTGAAACTGGAAACCGACGCATCCACGAAATTACATCCCCACGAATAAGCAAAAAACCCATACTCCACGAAAATTGGCCCCCACGAAATTAAATGATTCCACAGTATTCACCAAGCCCAACAAAAAAAAAAAACAGGATCGAATAATTGTTTAGCGTCCTTTACACATGGACATATTTTACTTGCCAGGTACAATTTAAACACTTTTAAAATGATTGTTGAACCATTTTAAGAAGCCAAACTTACAATTTATCTGAAGGTTATAATAAATTTGTAATTGTATGCACCGAAAGGTTATAAATATTTTCCACTCACATGTCAAGGGACGACTGAGATATTTTCTACATTACCTAAATTCAATTTGGTCTTCCCATTAACCAGAGCTATCGTTACTGAAAGAGTTATCTTCCCTTATAGCAAGTATGCATCACTTCCGCTTAATCAAATATAAGATATCAGTACGGGAGTTTACAAATACGATCCGCGAGTTTTCCTACAACAAAAACATTTGATAATATTTAAATCACAAAACAAAAGTGTGAAGTGATATAATTTTATTTTTTTATTGTTGTTTGTCAACATTTTCTGTCAGACTGCTCCTCGCCCCAACTGCACACTCTTTATCAAAATACGATGTTTGCACTAGCCCTTTGAGCTGCATTTTATTGAAATGCCATGCTTTCATGAAATAATAAACTTGAAGTTGGTATTGGTATCCAACAAGGCACCGATGGTAATCAATTCAGGCAGCTGGATACCTATCATGCAGGATGTTTTATCAATGAAAAGCATTCAAATTTCTCAACAAAACAGATTTGTTGTATTAAATAAATATTCCAGGATAAAGAGGTGTCAAATCTTAACTTCCATGCATACTCTAAGTGCTCAGCAAATAAATCCACTCTTTACGTAATCATTCAATATTATTTCATTGCAAGCATGTATTTTGATGCAAATTCGCACTGACTTGAAATCGTGAAAGCTTGTTCATCACTTTACCTTCATTTTTGCTATTTCGGGCTGGTTTATCAAAAATGAAAGTAAGTTTTTATTAATTTTAGAAAAATTACTTATAAGGTAAAATTCATTTTTAGCTTATGGATGTCATATCACATATGTTGAAATACCAAAGGTGTAAACAGTTACTTTGGTGAAGGCACTTGGCAAAATGTCTTAATTTATAAGTATAGATATATGTAGATATAAGCATTGAATGCTTTGTGTTGGATGTGCAGACAAATCATCATACTGTGCTAATGCACAGTATTCAGTCTGTCTGCACAGCTTTGGTGTGTAATAGGAAAAATATGCATTCAAAGCTAAATTGAAAACATATGTGGCTGAACTTGGAATTGAGCCTTGGACCCCTGCAACTCTAGTCAGGAGCTCTACCAGTGAGATACCCAGGCCAATGTCCTTAGTCCACATTGCCCCAACTACTACAATATGTATATATTTGTGGTGAATGGTTTTACTGCATGAGTATTGCATCATTGACATATTTTACCCCAATGAACTTCGTATGTTGCTCAACAAAAAAAAATGGCTTTCACTGAATATTGATGAAACCAGTTAAATCTGTAGTAAAATGATATTTTGCCATTGTTTTAAGGGTTGGCTGCTGACAAGAAATTCCCAGGAAAGTGAATTTTTGTTGACTCTTTTTGACAAAATATTTGATGATCTGTATCACTACATCAACACAACCTTGTCACCAAAAATGGAGACCTTGCAGTGCAACCAAATTGTGCAGGTAAAATGTAACTACAGTAAAATGAGAAATAAGTATGACTGATGAAGAAAAAAAAATATTGCAATTTAATTTTATGAAAAATATGTTGATTTTTGAAGGCTTGCAATTTACTTGAGGGATTGATCCCAAAGAAGGATGACAAAGGCACTCTTCCTGCTTTTCACCTTGAGAAACTGTTCATTTTTGCCCTGATGTGGAGTTTGGGTGCATTGCTGGAGCTGGATGATCGTGCAAAAATGGAAGAATTCCTTGCAAAACATCAAAGTGCTCTGGATTTACCTCCCATTAAGGAAGGAGAGACTATATTTGAATATGTTGTGGATGATCATGGTATATGACCATTATTAATCGCAGTGTGATTAAATATTTGCACACAAAGTTATTAATTTATTGCCTTTTATGGAGGTTTTAGAGTACCAGTAATAGGCTTATATTTATAAATATAAACTTTTTCCTGGAATATTTTAATGAGATAGGGGTGTGTATTAGTGTACACCATAATAAGTTTTTTTGTCCCAGCATTGGCATACTGTAATTTGTATATAGGTAATGATATCATAACCATGATACCATGTTTAATGCTCTATTTGAAGAATTATGAAGAAATTATTGTAGGGGTGTAAAATATTTTTAAAAAATGTTAATATATATATTTAGAATCCATTGATATATAATTTTTTTAAAAAATGCATGACCATGGTAGTGTGAGATGAGTCTTTCCCATTGTACTACAACCATGCATACAAAGAACTGGGTACGGTAAACACCAAAATCGGCCCTGTTTTCAAAATTAATGAAATTTTAAGTGAAATATTTGGGGAATTAACCGGTTTCAAAACAGTTTGATTTTTTAAAATATCTCGTACGGTTTCCATATAATAGTTATCTAAACATAGCATTGTTTATAGCTATTCAGTTAACCAATAACGTCATGACGTCATGAAATGTATTGATAACGTTCTTCAAATAATAATTACAGAAAGGATGTGCTGGTATATAATGTAAATTAAGACATATTTTATACATTATTTATTTGCCTTTTGCAGTAAGAAATTAATTATGTTTCATGCTATATAAATTTATACATCATCATCATAATAGTTTGCATTCTCTCACCAGAGGTCGTGTTGCACAAGTTTCGCTTGCATCTCCGTCAACGCCCAGTTTAAAAGATAAATGTACAAACTGAGACGATGGGCAAAATGTATTTAAAATCAATGTAGTTTATTATTTTTTTCTATCTAAAAGCATGATAATAAACAAATCAATTTAAATGTTTAATGCATGTGAACATCTTTCTTACAAAGTTACCGAAGAGCTTTTTAGCCGAGGTAAAAATTAAAAACTACATGATTACATAATTTAGAGGGCAATTTTTGACCGCTCCCGATTCATCGCTGGTTTAATAGAAATCTGCAGCAGTGTCAACTCCTATAATCTTAAAAACTTGCCCACAACGTCTTCGCCGTTTCTTGTCCTCTCTTTAAGATGATAAGACAGGAAAATGAAAACAGCAATACCATGTGCTTAAGCTTGCCATCCTTGTTTTGAGCATGTGACATACTATTTCTCCAGTGTTGACAAAAAGCTTACTCGACTAAACAAAATAATTCAAGGGCAACCGTATCTAATGACATGAGTTTTAATTTTCGCTGTTGTTCATAAATTCATAAACGGAACTTGCAGATTTAAATAGAAAATTCAGTCTTTTTCTTCGATCTATAGCTTGAGCATATACGTGTCTATTATTTAAAATTAATTTATTTCATTTTTTCGAATTATTTTGAAATGTACATGTATCAAATAATTGCATGTAAGCTTGAAAGATAAAGCAGTTAAATTGTATTTGTTATATTAAGATGGAAAATCAAAGGACTTTTTGTCATTTCCAACCATAAGAAAGTATTTTGTTTTTCAAATATTTATAAAGCTGCAAAAAGCTTTATTCTCTTGATCCCGTCCACTTATCGGCACGCAAAAATTATCAATTCATATGAAGTTATCGCGCGAAGTCCTGGTTTTAAAATTACCTAACACTCAAAGGATGAGATCTCCGATGCTTTGAATAAACCCATTGGAAGGGGGTCAAATGATTTTTTATTTACATATGTTTTGTAACAACTATCTACACTACTATATTAAAATAATAGACTCGAATTTTTGGGCTTTAATACCCTGTTCGAGAAATCGGAAGAGTACTGTGATTTGTTTTATATATTTCAAACAACATTTGTGCCTGAAGATTACCAATTTGTTTTTATTTTTTCTCAATCAAGCTTCGCTTATTAATAATCAACGAGAATTCCTAACAAAAATCCGGAAATCATCTTAACTTTTACAATCTTGCGCAAAAAATCCCCAGAGTTCCGAATGTCAATATGGTGTGTAAATATTGAAGGGAGTAAAAAACATTGATGAAAAAGTGTTGAATTCCAATGAAATTTTTTAGATGAAAGTATAAGAAAGTAATGCAGCTTCATTAATTTTCTCCAAATTCGTTTCGGAGCGATTCTGCAATTTTTTGCTACATTACGGGTATACAGGAAGCTTAGCTTTAAGTGTGGTGAAGGCCTGTCTCGAAACACAGTTAAATTATTCTAACTAAGCAGAGTGTAGTGAAATTAATAGCATATTTTAAGGCTTAAAGCTGGGTTATGTAAATGTCAACAATATGGTGTGTCGATGTATCTATATGGTAAATATCCGATATCATATGCAATGTCAACCCGTGCACGCACGGGTCAAAGCCTGGTATAAATTATACTTTAGATTGAATGTTTTAGAAGAAATTTATCGAAGAAACACTATGCACACTTGATTACTAATTGATTAAAGTACATTTAGTAAGACACGCGAGTTATGTCTTTTCAAGATGAATGAAATCGACCAATTGATCAAAAATCGGGACACACGCCTGTTCGGCGATTAAATTCCTCCAGTAAATATTCCAGCGATATGAATATACATTTGACAATGTTTTAATCTGAACTGTTATTGCTTTATCCACATACTTCCCCTATTTGTATTTACTTGTCGGATGGAGTTTTTCCCCCTTTGATTATCACCCGTCCGGGTTAGCCGCGTCCGGGTCTATAGTACCCTGCCAGGATTTGTTGTTTTTTAAGTACTTTGAATATTATGAGGTGATACTTTTGGTCGTGTAATCAAATTTGATAAAGCCCGAAGGGCTTTATGATAGATTTAATCATGACTCGACCGTAATAATCACCTTATGATATTCAAAGAATGATTTCTTTTTAGTCATATTTGTATAATTTTCAGGTTTCACACTGAAAAATGTAAATATTATATAATATATATACGCGACAAACCCCTAGACAGTTCCATTACAGAGACTAATGACATCCATGTACTAGTAAATATACTGGGCACTTAAAATGCATGCACATAGGAATATGATCACTATTACTTTTTCTTGTGAAAATAGTTTTTAAGTTTGATTTTTAAATTACTTCAACAGGATCGACAAACGTTCAGTGTTTGATTTACTTATATATTTAATATAACTTTGTACCAAATACAATGTATATAGATCTACACAAATACCAAGTCTTGAATCTGACTTCTGATTCGATATTAAAACTGTTTTGAAACTCTTTAAAAACGTATCTGTACAACCTCTCTTTTTTTTCTCTCTCTCTGTCTCTCTCTCTCTCTCAGAGCTTCTTAATGACGTCATTTGTTTACACTTGCTACGTCATTTATATAGAGTACAAAGGCACACAGATTACTTCATACTCATTAAATAGCAAATTATAAGAAATGTTTAGGCTTTTCAAAATGATATTTCTTCTTATATTTATCATGAAATCAATATTGTATAGCTGTTTTTACTACACAACAACGTTGACCATTTTATCTGCAATTCACGGTATGTAATTGTGAGTAATTCGAATACACTGTGTCTAAGGACTAATAAACTAATTAAAATACTCCAATTTCTCGATGGAACCGTTTTATTTTTCATTAATTTAAGTTTATTATCAACTTAAGTCGATTTTACATTTAAGTATTTATTAAGGCATGGTCATAATCAAGAAACTCATCTTACGTCTTAGCTGGCCAATGAAAACATCCATTTTTTTGTTCATCTTGAAAATAGAAAATATTAAAAAACGAAGTGGCCGCAGTCTTGTACATAATTTTTTCCGTTTTCATGTTAATAAGCAGTCTAATATTGTGCTATTCTTAAATTTTGGTGTATGTACTCGAATGCGGCCTTGTAGAAATTTCAGATCAAACATTACAAAAACCTATATATTTTACAAAATCCGTAAAAGTTGTCCGGTTTCGGAGTTTACAATTACCATGCAAACGCACGTGAAATTTAGCAAACGGAAGTTATTTTCATACAGGGGGTGTCGTACATGAATTATTCCGGCGAACATATTAAAGATATCATGTGTTTGATTTTTCACATTTCGACAGGGCCGATATGTTACGCTTAGCGTACCCAGTTCTTTAAAAATGTAAACAAACATTGTCTTTTACAGGGGAATGGCAGCACTGGTCGTTGAGGGTTGATGAGTACATCTACCCCTCGGATGTTGTTCCAGAATTTTCATCCATTTTAGTTCCAAATGTTGACAATGTTCGAACAAGTTTCTTGATTGATATAATTGCAAAACAGAACAAAGTATGTACATATTTTATAGACTCTCCTGCATCAAAACATATATTCTTAGCTTTGGATGTTCCCAAAGTTGTTATCAAATGAAATTCACTAGACACATAGTTTTGATTGTTTAGGCTGTTTTGCTGATAGGAGAGCAAGGAACAGCAAAGACTGTGATGATCAAAGGTTATATGGCCCAGTATAACCCAGAGAGTCATCTTAGTAAAAGTTTCAACTTTTCTTCTGCTTCAACACCTTCTATGTTTCAGGTACTATATATATTTTTTCAAATGTGAATACTCTGTGTTAAAATAAGATTTTTTCAAAATATTTTAGATAACTTGAGAGTTCTAAATATTTGATTTCCTTAGCATTTATATAGGTAATTTTTAAAAGCTAGGACTGGTAGATTAAAATTAATTATTTTAAAATTTCTGTTTGAATGCATATGATTTTTTTTTCACAGAGGACAATAGAAAGTTATGTTGATAAGAGGATGGGCAGTACATATGGACCTCCTGGAGGCAGAAGAATGACGGTCTTCATTGATGACGTGAACATGCCTGTCATCAACGAGTGGGGGGATCAGGTTGAATTTAAAAAAGATAATTCCCTTATTCGGTCAAGATTACAAATATTGTATACATATCCCTATTCAATATATAAAATATGAGTAAACATATCTGTCACCTTTGAATATGTGTGTGTGCAATAAATGGTACGTGATTCCTTTTTTTATACAGTAATTATTTCACTTATCAAATCTTAGATCACAAATGAAATTACTCGACAAATGATGGAGATGCATGGCATGTACAGCCTAGACAGACCTGGAGATTTCATCTCAATTGTGGACATGCAATTCATTTCTGCCATGATTCATCCAGGAGGAGGAAGAAATGATATTCCACAGAGGCTTAAACGACAGTTTTCCATCTTCAACTGTACTCTTCCATCCAACAATTCAATTGACAAAATCTTTGGTAAGTTCATATTCAGCTCTTATTGATCATAACTTAACCAAGATAAGTAACTACAGGCAACAGAGGATAAGGTTTGCATTAAGACTGTTTATATTGTCAAACAACTTGAGGGAAAATTATTTATCAAGTGTGTGCTTGTTTAAAGAGTTTATGATGACGTTCTAAAGTTATAACTTAAAATCTGTTTTTCTCTTATGTTACCAATTTGGAAGGTATTTTGTCCGTTTTTTAATTATCATTTTCCTACAGGAATCATTGGATGTGGATATTTCTGTCCAAGTCGATTTGATCCAGAAGTGTGTGAAATAGTGAAAAAAATTGTTCCAGCTACTCGAACTCTTTGGCAGATGACAAAGGTTCTTATAGATAATACTCTTATATGTATTCATCTTTAAGCTTTTAATAAATTGACCCAGGAATGACCATCTAAGATTATACATGCATTTCAATGTCACTTATGTGTTTTTCCTTGTCTGTTTAGGTTAAGATGTTGCCAACACCAGCGAAGTTTCATTATATTTTCAACTTAAGAGATCTATCTCGTATCTGGGAAGGAATGCTCAAGATCAAAGGAGAGGAATGTCATGAGCAGTTGATGATACTGGCACTCTTCAAACATGAATGCACAAGAGTGATTTCTGACAGGTGTGTAGATAGAAACAACTATGAATGTAGGATATTTAAGCAATGTAAATAATGCCAATTCTTATAGGTGAACAACCTTATACAAGCCTTGACAAAAAATGCAATTAGAAAAGTTAAGCTTGCAGTCATTTATTATAATCTTGCAAGTATTGCTTTCATGCAGAAATACATGTAATACACGTAGCATAAAATAAAGATATGGACTATGGCTTTAGCCACACAGTATGATCTGTCTAAACTAATTTGTATTTGATTCCGATAAATCATGGGAATAGAGTAAAACTTGTTTAGTATGAAAATGGATGTAGCAAAATCCCAGATATAGCTAAGTTTTGTGGAATATCCTTCAAAATTCTTAACAAATCTATGCAAAATTTAACTTTTATAACAAAGAACCCAGAAAAAAGCTTGTGCAACTGATTATTTTATTTATTTATTCAGTGTTATTTATTTTAAAGATTTTCTTGTCAGATTTACAAATGCAGAGGACAAAGCTTGGTTTGAAAAGAGTTTGAATTCCGTTATCCGTGATATTGATGAGACACTGGTTGATAAGTGTCATGAGGAGCCTTACTTTGTTGACTTTCTGCGGGATGCACCAGAACCCACAGGGGAAGAAGCTGATGATGCTGTGTTAGATGCCCCAAAAATTTATGAACAGGTACAAACACTTGAGCTGTTTGATGTTATGAATTCAGTGTATTACAGGTTGACTTTTTTCACTTTGATCTTAAAAATTTTGATGAACAAATTCTGTTTTTTGTTACCAAACTTACAGATACCTTCATATGAGTTTTTGAATGAAAAACTGTTAACCTTCATGGAGCAGTACAATGAGCTAGTCAGAGGTGCTCACATGGATCTTGTCTTCTTTAAAGATGCTATGGTGCATCTGATAAAGGTAAGGAGAAGTCCTAAACATCAAAAGCTCTCATGAATATACATGTATCTGGTCATTTGGCCCTGTCGGAAGCTAATGTAACCACTTTGAGAAAATTTAATAGTTACATAATTACTTGATAAGTGTAGCGAAAAAGAGAGACAGTTACATTATAGATGTAGAAAAAGAGGGAGAAATGGAACAGATCAGATTGCTTATATAATGAGGGAAAGAAAACCATAGTTCATGGTTCTATTATTGTAGTATGCTTATATTTATGTTTATATATTGATGTATGAATGAGGTTATATCCCAAGTTAAGTTGCTTGCAATGAAAAGCGGGCCTTTTTACTGACAATAGTAAGTTTATTATACTCTAAGACAACAGCTATTTCTCAAAACGCTTTAATTAAAAAATAATTTTTTAAATGTTCTCCTCTAACGCCTTTCCCTGAGTTCTGATGTTAAAGTAAAAAGAAATTATAGAACTCAATTACATGTACAGCCTACTCCGGATATATTGAAATTCAGGGGACCATGCAAATTATTTCAATATATATGTATTTCAATATAAGCGAAATTGACTGACGTGAAGCCGCCATTTTTGAAAGTTCAATCCCGATGTAAGCATAGAAAACCAAACCCGAACAAATTATTTGGTCATCATTAATCCATTACAATGAACATATTACATGGAACATTAGTCCTTGAAAGTTTGATTAAAATTATATCCGAAAGATTTGTAAGTTTCATTTGTTACTATCTTAAACCTCATCATAATCTCTGATCACATTCTTTAACGTTTTAGAGAAAAATCCCCAGACTCAAATGCTTCAAATATTGCTGAACGCTGCTTGTATATCATCGTAAGTGTACACGCGATAATCTCAAAATCCTTAGCTATTTCGAATTTAGGCTTTGTCCTTTCATCAATAGCCAAAACTAGTTTGTACTTAGCGTCCGTAGATAAGGTATTTCTTTTCTGTATGGTTTCCATATTACGTCTAGCCTCAATACATCCGTATTGAATTCAACAGTTTTTACATTTTATTTTTTAATAGAAGTATAAAAACACACATGATGAGAACTTTATTCACACCTTTGTATATCAGTCTGGCATAATTACTGTCACCAACCGTGACGACAGCCGCCAGGGAGTACTTCAATATAACCGTTATAAAAACAACTAATTATCACCTTTGGGGACCGATCAGTGGCTTCAATATAAGTGATATTTCAAAATAAACGATTTCATTATATCCATTAAATCAATGCAAAGAATATGAGAGGCAAAAACTGGGGATTTATTTCTATTTCAAAATAAGTGGAATTTCAAAATAAGCGGAATTTCAAAATAAGCGGAATTTCAAAATAAGCGATTTCAATATAAGTGGAGTAAGCTGTATGTACATTTAAAAACTGTCCCTCAGGTTAGTAATGTAGCCAACTGGCCTTTTTGTTATAGGCTGGGCAATAATTTTACATTAAATTTGATAAAAAAAAATCTAGAAGGTGATTGATTTATACAAACAAAATTTTCAAGTATACAAAAATTGTGATATGCTCAAGATAGATGTAGACTACCTGTTAAATTATCTGTCCTGTCAGTAATGAAAACATTCCATGTGATGTCATTCTGTCTTTTGGAGCTGAGTAATAAGTTCTTCCAATTAATCACTCCCTTTTGATCCTTGTTGATCACTTGGGATGTGAGAGTGTGTAAGCAGCTACAACAGAGGTTGTTAGTTAGTTGCAGTCTTAAAGTTGAAGAAAATATTTCAAAACAAAAATTTCTGGTTATATGTGGGAATGACATTAGGTATAGATTAAGCTTTGAATAGCCTTGTTACTAAAAAGCAGCTCAACAAGCACTTGATATACAGTGAGTTATATATCAGGTGATTTCAAAACATTGAATAAGCTGCTTGAGATGTGTATGCCTGAAAATCCTCATTGAAAAATTTTACCAACAGATATCTCGAATCATTGGTACACCAAGAGGAAATGCTTTACTTGTGGGAGTAGGAGGATCTGGGAAGCAGTCCCTAACACGCCTGGCCTCATTTATTGCTGGCTACAGAATATTCCAGATTACACTCTCAAGGTACATGTTTATTCTTTATACATGTTTGTTAATTAGGTAACATTGGGACAAGAGACTATTTTGATTTCATCATAAAGTTTTAATCATTTCAATGCTTTTTAATTATTTTTAGAGATTAGTTAATTGCTTTGATGATTTTAATAATATTTTTTTTATAAATAAAATGCGATATTGTTTTTGCAGAACTTACAATGTGAGCAATCTGATGGATGACTTGAAATTCATGTACCGGGTTGCAGGCTGTGAAGGGAAAGGGATCACCTTTATCTTTACTGACAATGAAATCAAGGATGAAGCTTTCCTAGAGTACCTTAACAATATTTTGAGCTCAGGAGAAGTAAGCAAATCCTACATAATTATATGAACCATATTAGATCTAAGCCATATTATAGTATTTGGAAAATCTTATGAAGCATATGTGAAAAAATCTCATGAAGCATATTTTCAACAGGTGTCAAACTTGTTTGCCAAAGATGAACTTGATGAAATTACCCAGGAATTGATTGCTGTCATGAAGAAAGAGCTACCAAGATGTCCCCCCACATTTGAAAACCTTTACGACTTTTTCATTTCCAGAGCAAGAAAAAACTTGCACACAGTTCTCTGCTTTTCCCCGGTGTGTATATAAGTTAATTTTTTTTACTTGAAATATATATTTTAATTTGGTGCATCACTTTAACTTCTAAAATTGTCAAGCTTGATCTCAAAAAGATTAAATGGTATCAATTGTAATACATGTATGATGATGTATTTTTTTAAAGATAAATACTTTACACAGTTATTGTTTAATTTTCCTTTATTTCGAAGAATAGTTTGCAAGAAAATAATAACATATGCTGTGACAGCTAGGAATTTTGTTTTCAAAAAATCACAGTCACTAAAGGTCATAAATGCTAACACATAAGTTAGTTATGAAATGGTACCAGTGATATAATGAAAACTTTCTTCTTCAAAAGGTTGGAGAGAAGTTCAGAACAAGGGCCTTAAAATTCCCTGGACTAATATCTGGTTGCACAATGGATTGGTTCAGCCGATGGCCCAAAGACGCTTTGATAGCTGTGTCTGGCCATTTCCTTAATACCTACCCAATTGTCTGCAATAAAGAAATCAAAGAACAGGTTGTCAACACCATGGGAGTTGTCCATGATGATGTGGCTTCTGTGTGTGTCGAATATTTCCAAAGGTAAATTGGAATTTGTTGATAAAAAGTTTGAGATTCTGGTTTTAGACTGGAATCTTCAATCTTGTGCATTCAGCAGCAGTAAAATCTAATGAAAAACTTTATTTTTGCACATTCACCTTGAAACAATCTGATAACATTGTAAGGGACGTATAATTGATGTCTAATAGTCAAAAGAAAACATACCAGTAAATATTTATATTGTTTTTCAGATTTAGAAGACAAACCCATGTGACACCAAAGTCATACCTGTCCTTTTTGGATGGATACAAAACCCTGTATAGTAGAAAGCATTCAGAGATAAATGAAATGGCTAGCAGAATGAACACAGGTTTAGAAAAACTTATAGAAGCAAGTGCCTCTGTTGACAAACTTTCAAAAGAATTAGCTGTTAAGGAAAAGGAGTTGGCTGTTGCTAATGTAAAGGCAGACAAAGTAAGTTTATCCAAAATCACAAATTAATAACATCAAACCAATAGCACAGAACAAATCATAAGGTTTGGTTTAGTTCCTGATCCCAGGTATTGTTGGATGTTAGATCCCAGGCAACGTAATGGATTTCACAGTCATATGTGAACTCTATATATTTAAATGATTTTTTTTATCATAAGTTAATCAGTAGAACTGTTTGGTTACTCCGATAAAATATTATAATCCATTATTGTAAACATTTGTTACTTTTGAACCCAATTTTCCATTGGAAAAACCTGGTTATTGAATTGGTTAAAATGGTGGTCGGCTGCTGCCAAAAGGGTTCTCCTTTTGTCTTGATACCTTCTGCAGTTTTCAAGATGGGACATTTTTTTGGCAGATCAATTGTACATATGTATTAAATGCTATTAATTGTATTTTGATTTCTGATAATTTATGCGAAAAATACCAGCAGCTGTGTTGTCATTTTTATCTCATGTCTCCTGGTCAGGGGTTCAGGTCATTGGAAGGGGCCAATATGGCCATATAGTGAAAATGTATTAAATTTTAAAAAAATCTTTTTCTCTACTTCCACATTAGTGAAGATAAACTTAATGCATAATTGGGATATTCTTTAAGCTTGCCACCAAAATTGTAAAATTCATGACCCCTGGTTCAGGGGTTCAGGCCCTAGGTGGGGCCAATATGGCCATATAATGAAAATGTGTTAAATCTTACATTTAAATTTTGTTGGGAAAGATAAACTAAATGCATTTTTAGTTTTTCCATAATGTCCCCTTCCTAAATTGATCTATTTTAGGAAATCATCAATTTCCTGAGCATTGTTTGCTTTTGAGCATTACGAATAAAACTGAATATTATTTTTAAAAATTGACCATTAAAGGCTTGCAGGTCTCTATTTACCAAGTTAACAATATCTATTTTTGTCTCCTGGAGCTAGCTAGGGTAGAGGTAATCAGAGATTCCTCCGACTCTTCAAAACCCATTCCTCCACTCCCACCCCATTTGATTTGATGTTTAAAATGTCAAATAATAAAAAGAGGGGGTAACAGTCAGCGTAGTCTCAGATAAAGGTTTAGTCTGCAAAATAAAGTTTAATGTACAAACGTGAGAATCTCTGACTGGTCTCTCTAAGGGCTGTGGCACTCAGGTGACTGTCAGTGCTTGTAGGCCTCTTGGTTTAACAAGATGTTGCATATAGAGTACCCCATTTATCCAGATAACTCTTCCTACAGTTTTCAAGATAAGAACATTTTTGGTTTGCAGTTTAATTGTACATATATGCAAAATGTATATATTTATTTTCTGGTATTTTGTGAATTTATGAGAATAATGACAGCTATTCACCATAGAGATTAGCATATTACTTTGTTTTTTTGATACCGTAATTGTAAAATTTGAAGTGAAACAAAATTCTGACCATGATTATTATGGGTTAGGATTATCCTTAAGTAGTGTTTATCACATGAGATTTGCCATACAAATTGAGCTAGATTGTCAAGTGTCTGGATGATCTAGACTATCAAAGAAATCCAGGGCTGCATTCAAGATCTAAGCTGCTACGTAGGGTTACGTAGTTGAATAGTAAGCTGTAAGCTTGACTAGCTGCTACGTAGATATTTGTAGCTTAAATATTTATGCTAGGCATCAAATTCAAGATGGCCACCATAGTTACCACTTTGTAACAAACATGAAACCTATTTATTTAGTAATATTTTGTTCATCCTTTAAGTTATAATGAATTCTAACATTTATATTTCCGCTTGAAATTAACAAATTATCTCGATATAATAAGTCTTAAGTTGAATATTTTCATCTTCGAATCTGAAACCTAGCGGTTCATTCAATAGACCTAGATATCTATGACCTAGTGGCTAGACTAGCTGCTACGATCTTGAACGCAGCCCTGGTGTCACATTGACAGCTTTCCTTGTGTTTATTTTTCTACCAGTAGATGTATAGCCAAAGGACTATGTGCGGTTTTATGCATTTTTTGCCCCCAAAATCAAAGTTTTAGAAAGAGCTTTAAAAATAAGGTGAAATATAGTTAAAATCATATTGGAAATACAGGTGTAAAAGGTTATCATCAAAGTGACGTCATAATGTAGAAATGACGTCATGAAGATTACATTATTTTGATAAATTGATGTTTTGTAGCGAAATATGGGTGTTTTCCGATGGTTTTTCGACTGGGAAACATCGAGCGCAGGCTTGCTCAAGTACCATATTTTAGTATAATGTGCATAACAATCTGAAGAAAAACATATGTTAAAATCGCACTTGAGCAGACCTGCGCTCTATACTTCCGAATGCATAATATAGAGCAAAAATGAGAATATTTTCATTTGATTGCAAATTTGCGGGAATTTGGCCATTTAGGTGACGTCATAGATACACAGCGAATGAGCAATGATGACTAAATTCATTATTGAAGTTATAGGCATCCTCTATACAATGATTTGTGAAGATTTTATTTTTATACGATACTTTTTAAAAAATGATTAAAATCGGGGGCAGATATTTGACGATACCGCACATAGTCCTTTATTACCATGATTCTGCCACTTGAGTACCAAACATTTGTAATTATTTTTAAAGTGCATAACTGAAAGAAAAATAAACATCTTTATATTTTGAATTACATGTTTAAGATTTTTTTTAAAATGTTCTTGAGATGAAGTAAATGGTGAAACTATGTATTAGGTGTTAGCTGAAGTCACAGTGAGTGCAACTGCAGCAGAAAAAGTTAAAAGTGAAGTTCAAAAGGTAAAGGACAGAGCCCAGAAGATTGTTGATGAAATTGAAGAGGATAAAAAGATAGCTGAACTCAAGCTTGAAGCAGCCAAACCAGCTCTTCAAGAAGCTGAAGATGCTTTGAAGGTTAAGAAAAATCTCTTGCTTTATTTTGGAATTTTGATTACTACAAAATGCAAATTGTTAGGTATTAAAATAATATGTTTGTTTTTATTAGACATTTTATGGCTGGTGGCATATAGTGTTACCCTGTTCTGTCATTCCGTTATTCCATCATTCCATCCTTCTGTCATTCTATCATTATTCACTTTCCAATCATTATCTCAACAACCGCTGCATACATTGAACTTAAATTTGATATATGGATGTGTCATATACATGTAAAAAAAAAAAAACAAAAAAAAAAACAGGTTGATTTTGAATTTGGTTCTGCTCTGATGATTTTTGACAGAGTTATGCCCCCTGAAATTTGAAAAAAAAAATAAGAATTTCTCAGTTTCTGCTCTTTAACTTTTGAAGGGATGCTTATGTATAAAGCTGATATTTCATATGTAGGTTATTTACTAAATAATACAGGTCAAGTTTGAATTTGGTTTTGGTCCAATAATTTTTAGCTCAGCTGAGCTGAAAGCTCAAGTGAGCTATTCTGATCACATTTTGTCTGTCGTCTGTCTGTCTGTCTGTCTGTCCGTCTGTCTGTAAACTTTTCACATTTACAACATCTTCTCAAGAACCACTGGGCCAATTTCAACCAAACTTGGCACAAAGCATCCATAGCCTAAGGGGATTTAAATTTGTGAAAATTAAGGATCAAGCCCTTTTGCAAAGGGAGATAATTAGGAATTTATGAAAATTTTCGAGAAATTTTCAAAAATCTTCTTCTCATGAACCATAAGACCAGGAAAGCGGAAACTTTTGTGGGAGCATCATCATATAGTGTAGATTCTAATTTGTGAAAATAATGACCCCTGGGGGTAGGGTGGGGCCACAATGGGGGGTCGAAGTTTTACATAGGAATATACAGAGTAAATCTTTTAAAATCTTCTTCTCATGAACCATAAGACCAGGAAAGCTGAAACTTGTGTGGAAGCATCCTCAGGTAGTGTAGATTCTAATTTGAGAAAATCATGACCCCCAATGGGTAGGGTGGGGCCACAAATTTAACATAGGAATATATAGAGTAAATCTTTAAAAATCTTCTTCTCATGAACCATAAGACCAGGAAAGCTGAAACTTGTATGGAAGCATCCTCAGGTAGTGTAGATTCTAATTTGTGAAAATCATGACCCCCGGGGGTAGGATGGGGCCACAATGGGGGGTCGAAGTTTTACATAGGAATATATAGAGTAAATCTTTTAAACTCTTCTTCTCATGAACCATAAGACCAGGAAAGCTGAAACTTGTGTGGAAGCATCCTCAGGTAGTGTAGATTCTAATTTGTGAAAATCATGACCCCTGGGGGTAGGGTGGGGCCACAATGGGGGGTCGAAGTTTTACATAGGAATATATAGCGTAAATCTTTAAAAATCTTCTTCTCAGAAACTAATCAGCCAGGAAAGCTGAAACTTGTGTGGAAGCATCATCAGGTAGTGTAGATTCAAAGTTGTGAAAATCATGATCCCTGGGGGTAGGGTGGGGCCACAATGGGGGATCGAAGTTTTACATAGGAATATATAGAGTAAATCTTTAAAAATCTTCTTCTCAGAAACTAATCAGCCAGGAAAGCTGACACTTGTGTGAAAGCATCCTCAGGTAGTGTAGATTCAAAGTTGTGAAAATCATCACAGGGCGAAAAACCATCTTTAAGCAAGTCCTTAAAGGTGGCCTAAAGGAGACTTAAAGGAGCTTTAAGGCTATACAACCTTTAAGCCGCCTTTAAGCAAGTGCTTATAGGTCCTTAATGTCCAAACTTCTTTAAGCCACCTTTAAGCATCTTTAAGTGGCATTTACGCTCTCTTTACACTGCCTTTACACTGTCTTTAAGTGGCCTTTAAGTCAATATTGATCAAGCTGAACATTAAAAACATATATTAAATGCAAAAGCTCTTTTATAGAGATGGGAAGGGGTCATCCGAGTGATAATATAATTTCCAAGGAAGGGGGGGTGGTGTTCCAGGCGGTTTTAATCGTCGCTCCATTAAACACAGATTGCTATCATCAGCACCGCTCCGATGGACACAGATTGCCGTTATAAAATTCTTTATAATTTTTTTGGGGGGGGGGGGGTTCAAAATTATTGTAGGGATGAGCGCAGTCTCTGTATCTTAATATGTGCATAAAACTAATTAAAGTATGTTTGTTTCCTATTATAAATTAATCGGTGAAAAAATAAAGATAATGAACCAAAAATGCATGATTTAATTTGATAATCAGTTTAAGGTTTGTATTTTTTTTTTTTTCAATTTTCATTATTTCTAACTCTAGATCTGCTAGATACATGTTAAAGATGAAAAGACTCTCAACTGCTTTTGTTATATTGGGCAGGATATTACTGCTTTGTTTGTCTAGACATAGTTTTGTTCGTTTGTGTATATCTAACTAGAGTCTATTGTTTGTCCAACTTAAGAAAACCCCTGGAACTAACACAGAATATACAAGATATACACAACAGTTGTGTCGTGTGCCCAGGTGCATGTTTGTGTATATCTAATTAAAGTCTATTGTTTGTCCAACTTAAGAAAACCCCTGGAACTAACACAGAAGATACAAGATATACACAACAGGTGTGTCGTGTGCCCAGGTGCACGTCAGGGTTTCTAAAGGCATTGAATCTTAGTATGTACGAGTATACGATAAGTCTAGTGAATAAAAGTTAATTTACATTTGTAATTCATTTTCAAAGTATTATTTCCTAGCTCTGGGTTTCAAAGATGTTACGTCTACAAATTAATGATACATGTATGTAAGAGTAAAATCTTGAGGCTAATTAATTAATGTACCGGTGATCATAAATAGGGGTTGATTATTTAAATGTATGTATAAGGGTAAATATGTCAAATATACCCGGCCGGGCACATCATACAATTGTATGTACAAGTCATTTGCAATTGCCATATGCAGTAAATACGTCACCGGTAATTGGTAATTTTGCTTGTTATAGAATTGATAGTTTAAAAATCATGTACATACAATTACATGTAAATATTTAAACATATTGGAACGGCGCCACGATCATGAAAACCGGGAAATTGCGGGAAATTGAACAAATACCCTAATAGTATCAATGCATTTAATAAAAGAAATGATTTCATTTTCTTTCTTACATTTTTATAGCTATAAATTAGATGAACGTATATCTACTCGGTTTAAATTTATTAACTAAGAAAGCCTACTATAGTGAGCCTAACGGTTTTCATTTAGGTATATTATATTTTTGTTCACTGAAGACCAAGTTCCGTATTTCATTCTAAATACATGCATGCATGTAATTTATAAATTAGATATAATTGATTGTTACAAACTGAATGGTTTGTCAAAATCTTTTCAAGTAAACACATTCAATACAGTGATTCAATATCCACTGATATATAGGATATAAAAACGCTCATATATATGTAAGTTGCCGTGGCGCAGAGAAAGTGTGGTGATGTTAGTAAACTAAGGGTCCCGGGTTCAATTCTCGCTGTGGGCGGTTTTTTTTGTGTTTTTTTTTTCATTTTTCTTTCTAGAACAAAACCGTTTTAATGCCTTTTCTTTCATAAAGTTAATACATTTTGTTGGAAATTAAGCACACTATTGAATTAAAAAATGTTTAATGGCCTAAAGGTGGCTTAAAGGTAGCTTAAAGGTGGCTTAAAGAAGTTTGGACATTAAGGACCTTTAAGTTGTCTTTAAAGGTGGCTTAAAGATAGTCTTTAAGCTGTCTTTAAGCCATCTTTACGCTTTCTTTAAGCCACCTTTAAGCAACACATAAAGCTTAAAGGTGGCTTAAAGATCGTCTTTAAGCTACCTTTAAACATCTTTAAGCTATCTTTAAGGAGGACTTAAAGATGGTCATTCATCCTGTGCATGACCCCCGGGGGTAGGTTTGGGCCACAAGGGGCTTGAAGTTTTACATAGGAATATATAGAGTAAATCTTTAAAAATCTTCTTCTCAGAAACTAATCAGCCAGGAAAGCTGAAACTTGTGTGGAAGCATCCTCAGGTAGTGTAGATTCCAAGTTGTGAAAATCATAACCCCCGGGGGTAGGGTGGGGCCACAATGGAGGTCGAAGTTTTACATAGGAATATATAGAGTAAATCTTTAAAAATCTTCTTCTCAGAAACTAATCAGCCAGGAAAGCTGACACTTGTGTGAAAGCATCATCAGGTAGTGTAGATTATTAGTTGTGAAAATCATGACTCCCGAGGGTAGGGTGAGGCCACAAAGGAATATATATGGTAAATTTTAAAAAATCTTCTTCCCAGAAACTAATCAGCCAGATGATTCTTTATAATTGTTAAGACTTTGGCCCCAGGACAATTTATTCTTCGGCCTCACAAGAAGGTTCAGAGTGTATGTACATTTATATCCCATATATAAACAATTGTTCAGGATCTTTTTGAGAACTGCAGTACTCAACATATGATATGACTATAAAATCATCCTGTTAGAAAAGGGACTAATGATTATAAACATAAGAATATCCAGGGGAAAAATGGATTTTATTTATACAGGATCAACATGTATTATTGTACATTGTCCAGATAGTTTGTAATATGACTCCATTAAGCTGATTTTATCATACCTTTTGTTTCTCAGGTGAGCGATGTGGCCCATGGGTCTCTTGTTAGCTCACCTGAGCTGAAAGCTCAAGTGAGCTATTCTGATCACATTTTGTCTGTCATCCGTCTGTCTGTCCATAAACTTTTCACTTTTTCAAAACTTCTCAAGAACTACTGGGCCAATTTCAACCAAACTTGGCACAAATCATTATTAGGCTAAGGGGATTCAAAGTTGTGAAAATTAAGGGTCACACCCATTTTCAAGGGGAGATAATCAGAAATTAATGAAAAAATTTGAGAAATTTTCAAAATTCTTCTTCTCAAGAACCATAAAGCCAGGAAAGCTGAAACTTGTGTAGAAGCATCCTCAGGTATTGTAAATTCAAAGTTGTGAAATTTATGACCCCTGGGAGTAGGGTGGGGCCACAATGGGGGCTCAAAGTTTGTACATAGGATTATATAGCGTAAATCTTTAAAAATCTTCTTCTCAGAAACTAATCAGCCAAGAAAGCTAAAACTTGTATCGAAGCATCCTCAGGTAGTGTAGATTCAAAGTTGTGAAAATCATGACCCCCGGGGCTAGGTTGGGGCCACAAGGGTCTCGAAGTTTTGCATTAGAATATATAGAGTAAATCTTTAAAAATCTCCTTCTCAGAAACTAATCAGCCAGGAAAGCTGACACTTGTGTGGAAGCATCCTCAGGTAGTGTAGATTCCAAGTTGTGAAAATCATGACCCCGAGGGTAGGGTGGGGCCACAATGGGGGTCGAAGTTTAACATAGGAATATATAGAGTAAATCTTTAAAAATCTTCTTCTCAGAAACTAATCAGCCAGAAAAGCTGAAACTTGTGTGGAAGCATCCTCAGGTAGTGTAGATTCAAAGTTGTGAAAATCAAGACCCCCAGGGGTAGGGTGGGGCCACAATGGAGGTTGAAGTTTTACATAGGAATATATAGAGTAAATCTTGTAATATCTTCTCAGAAACTAATCAGCCAGGAAAGCTGAAACATGTGATGAAGCATCCTCAGGAAGTATAGATTCCAAGTTGTGAAAATCATGACCCCAAGGGTAGGGAGGGGCCACAGTGGAGGTCGAAGTTTTACATAGGAATATATAGAGTAAATCTTTAAAAATCTTCTTCTCAGAAACTAATCAGCCAGGAAAGCTGACACTTGTGTGAAAGCATCCTCAGGTAGTGTAGATTCCAAGTTGTGAAAATCATAACCCCCGGGGGTAGGGTGGGGCCACAATGGAGGTCGAAGTTTTACATAGGAATATATAGAGTAAATCTTTAAAAATCTTCTTCTCAGAAACTAATCAGCCAGGAAAGCTGACACTTGTGTGAAAGCATCATCAGGTAGTGTAGATTATTAGTTGTGAAAATCATGACTCCTGAGGGTAGGGTGAGGCCACAAAGGAATATATATGGTAAATCTTAAAAAATCTTCTTCCCAGAAACTAATCAGCCAGATGATTCTCTATAATTGTTAAGACTTTGGCCCCAGGACAATTTATTCTTCGGCCTCACAAGAAGGTTCAGAGTTTATGTACATTTATATCCCATATATAAACAATTGTTCAGGATCTTTTTGAGAACTGCAGTACTCAACATGTGATATGACTATAAAATCATCCTGTTAGAAAAGGGACTAATGATTATAAACATAAGAATATCCAGGGGGGGAAATGGATTTTATTTATACAGGATCTACATGTATTATTGTACATTGTCCAGATTATTTGTATTATGACTCCATTAAGCTGATTTTATCATACCTATTGTTTCTCAGGTGAGCAATGTGGCCCATGGGCCTCTTGTTAGCTCACCTGAGCTGAAAGCTCAAGTGAGCTATTCTGATCACACTTTGTCTGTCATCCGTCTGTCTGTCCATAAACTTTTCACTTTTTCAAAACTTCTCAAGAACTACTGGGCCAATTTCAACCAAACTTGGCACAAATCATTATTAGGCTAAGGGGATTCAAAGTTGTGAAAATTAAGGGTCACACCCATTTTCAAGGGGAGATAATTAGAAATTAATGAAAAAATTTGAGAAATTTTCAAAATTCTTCTTCTCAAGAACCATAAAGCCAGGAAAGCTGAAACTTGTGTAGAAGCATCCTCAGGTAGTGTAAATTCAAAGTTGTGAAATTTATGACCCCTGGGAGTAGGGTGGGGCCACAATGGGGGCTCAAAGTTTGTACATAGGATTATATAGCGTAAATCTTTAAAAATCTTCTTCTCAGAAACTAATCAGCCAGGAAAGCTAAAACTTGTATCGAAGCATCCTCAGGAAGTGTAGATTCAAAGTTGTGAAAATCATGACCCCCGGGGCTAGGTTGGGGCCACAAGGGTCTCGAAGTTTTGCATTAGAATATATAGAGTAAATCTTTAAAAATCTCCTTCTCAGAAACTAATCAGCCAGGAAAGCTGAAACTTGTGTGGAAGCATCCTCAGGTAGTGTAGATTCCAAGTTGTGAAAATCATGACCCCGAGGGTAGGGTGGGGCCACAATGGGGGTCGAAGTTTAACATAGGAATATATAGAGTAAATCTTTAAAAATCTTCTTCTCAGAAACTAATCAGCCAGAAAAGCTGAAACTTGTGTGGAAGCATCCTCAGGTAGTGTAGATTCAAAGTTGTGAAAATCAAGACCCCCAGGGGTAGGGTGGGGCCACAATGGAGGTTGAAGTTTTACATAGGAATATATAGAGTAAATCTTGTAATATCTTCTCAGAAACTAATCAGCCAGGAAAGCTGAAACATGTGATGAAGCATCCTCAGGAAGTATAGATTCCAAGTTGTGAAAATCATGACCCCAAGGGTAGGGAGGGGCCACAGTGGAGGTCGAAGTTTTACATAGGAATATATAGAGTAAATTTTTAAAAATCCTCTTCTCAGAAACTAATCAGCCAGAAAAGCTGAAACTTGTATGGAAGTATCCTCAGGTAGTGTAGATTCCAAGTTGTGAAAATCCTGATCCTTGGGGGTAGGGTGGGGCCACTTGGGGGGGGGGGGTTTACATAGGAATATATGAAGTAAATCTTTAAAAATCTTCTTCTCAGAAACTAATCAGCCAGATGATTCTTTATAATTGTTAAGACTTTGTCTCCAGGACAATTCTTCGGCCTCACAAGAAGGTTCAGAATTTGATGTAGCTTTATATGCCATATATAAACAATTGTTCAGGATCTTTTTGAGAACTGCAATACTCAACATGTGATATGACTATAAAATCATCCTGTTAGAAAAGGGACTAATGATTATAAACATAAGAATATCCAGGGGGGGAAATGGATTTTATTTATACAGGATCTACATGTATTATTGTACATTGTCCAGATTATTTGTATTATGACTCCATTAAGCTGATTTTATCATACCTATTGTTTCTCAGGTGAGCAATGTGGCCCATGGGCCTCTTGTTGACACAGTTATGCCTCTTGAATTATGAAAAAATTGGAAATTCTTAGTTTTTTACGCTCTTTAACTTATGAAGTGATGCAGATATATAAAGTTAGTATTTTATATACGGTTAATTTATTAGGAAATACAGGTCAAGTTCAAATCTTGTTCAAGTCTGGTGATTTTTTACAGAGTTATGTCTCGATCTTAAACTTAAAAGAAAATTAGTAATTTTCATGGATTTATAACCTCTACTGTAATCAAACAATGTTATACTAAATTTGGCATGTTAAAGTTTGGCATCCTGCAGGGGCCTTCATGACGTTATGTCACAATTAGTTTAAAATAAAGGTAAATCTGTTAAATTGTTTTATGTCTCAATATTGGTATATTTAAGCTTTGCTGTATGTATTAACTTGCAGAAATACTTTTGTAAACTTGATGTTTATGTAAGCAGCTTCATCTGTATTAGCAGAGGATATTATATACAAGTAAAAAAGTCTATACTTCTTTTATTGTTATTTAACTTTTTGCATGAAGAGTTGCTTTTATCTGGGTTTTTTTTTTAATTTAGACTATAAAACCAGCTGATATTGCCACAGTGAAGAAACTAGGAAAGCCCCCACATTTGATCATGAGAATCATGGACTGTGCATTACTTCTTTTCCAAAAGAGATTGGATCCTGTTACACAAGATCCTGATAGACCATGCCCAAAACCGTCATGGGGAGAGTCTCTCAAGGTATTTTCCCTATAGCTACAATTGATCTAAGAGATATGACATTTCTTTCAAAATTTATGAAATCATCTTCTGGAAACGATAGTCTGACAGCAGAGTTGCAGACTTAGTGAAAAAAAATTGACATAAAATTTGCTACTATTCTATCAAAGTGTCATTATTAGAAAATCCATCTTTAGTCTTATAATTCAAGTTAAATCTTGTTTTTATTAAGTTAATGAGTGGATCAGGATTTTTAAACTCCTTGCAAACCTTTCCAAAAGACACAATAAATGAAGAAACAGTGGAACTCCTTCAACCGTACTTGAGCATGGAAGATTACACTTTTGAATCTGCAAAGAAAGTTTGTGGGAGTGTTGCAGGTTTGCTGTCTTGGTCCACTGCCATGGCTTTCTTCTATGGAATTAACAAAGAGGTTTTGCCTCTAAAGGTATGGCTTCATATGAAATTTATGAGATTTGGAAGATTAGAGTAAATTTTCCTTACAAAAATGTCATCATTTTGTGCATGGATTTATTTTGTCAAAAATAACCATGCTTTATGAGTCATATCTTAAAAATAAGTTATAGAATGGAAAGTTGTAGATTGATTGAATATGCATTAGATGCATGTACAGATACAGTTTCAAATGTGTTTAAATAGAATAGAGGGTGATCAGCATAATTAAAACAAACCACTAATTTACAGAAAACAAATTCTTTGATATGATTTTCCACATATTTTATTTCTCGCATGAAAAGTTGATAAATTCAGTTAAAAAGCAAATATTTGATTTACTGTTTTGGCCCAACACAAAGACAATCAATTTTCCATCCACTTTATGATCATGCAAAGTGCAGAGGATTCTTTTTTGTTCAACTGAAATGAAAGCAAAATATTAAAAAAATTCTCAAAAACCACTTGTCCAGAAAAGCTGGAACTTGTCTGAAAACATTCTTGGGTAGTTTTGATTCAAGTTTGTTCAAATCATGATCCCCAGGGATAGAATGAGGCCACAAAGGGGGATGGGGGGGGGTGGGCAATTTTGCATAGGAATAAATAGAAAACAATCAAAAACTGAAACTAGAAAAGGGAGACTCGATGTTAATTTGTGGAGAAATTGGAAAATAGATAATAAAGATTTACAGTTAAACACGCTTTTAACGAAGTGCCAGGAAAAGGGGATTTTGCTAGTACGTTAAAAGGCTAAAAGCGTAATTCATTATATCCGTCAAGTCTACAATATGTAATAAAGTATCAGGGAATGTAAATCACTTCGCCATACGTGTCTACCGTAATGTTTCGTGTATAATACGCACTCGTGTATAATACGCACCCCCAAAGTTGACCAAAAAATGGCGAAAAAACAGCAGGTCCTATGTATAACACGCACCCAAAAAATGGTAAAATCAACGGCCGCCATTTTCCCCCAAACTATCGATGTTTCATATTAATTTTATAATCCATGCGCAATTTCTTTAATTTTGAGATCGGAACATAGCACAGACGATGAAAATCGACGGCCGCCATTTTCCCAAATAACTATCGATGTTTAATGATGATTTTTTAACCCAAGCGTAATTACTGTAATTTCGTGATCGGAACATGGCCTAAGTGATATTAGAGTCAAAGTTCTTACACTTTTAATTAAAAAGGACGGTACGATTTACATTTTTTAATTAAAAAGGACGGTACGATTTACATGGGCGGTATCAAATATCATTTGACACTTCGTAAAGAGTTTCTTACAACATCGGAGAAGTAGAAGATCATCATACGTAGAGAAGAACGGCAACCGAGCTTAGTGCTTAAAAGTAATAATGTTTGCAGACATAAACCAGAAATTATTTAATTGATTAATTATAGTCAAACCCTATGATTGTTGTTTAAATAAACATTGTGAAGAAACGTACGTATGTCGTATATCGTCATTATCAAGTCGTACAAATGATCGATGTAATTTTAGCAGTGTCTATGTAAAGCAATAACGTTTAACTGCATAACGGGACACAAAGTAATTAAGTTTAATAAAATCAGAATAATTGCTTATCTACATGCACTTGAAAACACCCTGTGAAGTCCGACACGAGAGAGGTGCATGCTTCTGACACCGGAAATTGTTAAACAAACATTGACCACGCGCCGAGTCAACAGGTGGCTGCTTACGTAATGGTGAATACACTGGCGATATTTAAACTTGTTTGTCGAAGAAATAGTGTTAAGAGAGGATAACTATTTCAATACATGGGGAAAAAAATTAAGAATAAGGTATTTCTGATGCATTAAATTTAGTATACACTCATTCAATTTGCATAACACGTTATATCGGCAGTCACTACTCCCGTGGTATCAAGAATCACGGCTTGAAAAAATGGGGTACAATTTTGGTCCTATGTATAACACGCACCCCCCACTTTTGATCAAATTTTGGCTGAAAAAAAGTGCGTGTTATACACGCGACATTACGGTATTCATTATAAGGGTGTTCGCTACAACCATACTCGGCTTATTTGTCCAGATGCTTTGTGTTTCACTATCATTCCCTTTTTCCCCTATTTTAGACAGCAATCATAATCACTGAAATCTCCAAACAAATCAATGTCCAAACAACCTGGTTTGTTAACGTGTAATTTTAAATGAATTTGTGACAGCTTGTGCGCTGATAGTAAATGAATTAGAATGTATGATATCTATACGTTATATATATATAAATTTCAAATAAATGATCTTTCTTTAATTTCCGTTGTCCTATTAAAAATGTGAAATACCTATTTTGACCCACTATGTTACCTTAAACTTTTGATGTTACCCATGAGATAATCATGCTACAATAAAATATGCTTATAAAGAAATGCTAGGAATTTTAATTTAAACAAGCTTAATGTTTAATAGCTGATTAATGAAAATTTTTGAGAATGAAACTGATTTTCCTGTAAGCAGTTATTGGATATAAACTTGTTCATTAATTGTTTATTCTGTAAAGTTTTATAACTTTTATAAGAATCTGCTAGATGTTTATTTGATTATGACTTGTTTTAATGTCAATTAAGTTATTATTTAATTAAGTTCAGTTTTTAATGTCTATACAACTTTGTTGTAAATTCATTATATTTTACTGCAAGTGCATTTTAAATGTTTTAAATTAAATTTAGGCTAATTTAGCCAAACAAGCAGCAAGATTTCAAGTGGCCTCTAAAGAGTTATCTGGAGCCCAAGCACAACTAGATGAGAAACAGGCCGAACTTGACAAGGTCCAAGCAATGTATGATGCCGCTATGGCTGAGAAACAGGTGCAAGATTATTGAAGATTTTCTTTTGGTTCATTTATTTGTCTTTATTACTTTGTGCAAGGTGCATGTTATAGTTGAGTGGGTTGTTCTTATGGTTTAGGCTCTACTAGAAGATGCAGAGTCATGTAGAAGGAGAATGCAGGCAGCTTCTGCTCTGATTGGTGGACTGGGTGGTGAAAAGATACGATGGACTGAGCAAAGCAAACAGTTCAAGTCCCAGATTGATCGGTAGTGTACCAATTATAATGCTCAGAGCTAAAGACAGATCTGTCAAGTATTCCACTGAAAATTTACAAAATTTAGTTCCAAACATCAGATGTACCTAATGGCAACAATTTATTGACCTAACGTGCTAGTTTTTTTTAATTAATAGTCCTTTTAAGTTGAAAGCCATTTAAAATTTATAAGTCTGTTACACAGATTATGCATTTTTTAAAATCAAATTGTGCAGTTTTGATATTGTGTATTCCTGTTGGAAATAAAAATCATTGTTCAATCTTTTACAGACTTGTTGGAGACATTTTGCTTTGCACTGGTTTCTTGTCCTACTCAGGACCATTCAATCAAGAATTCAGAAATAAGTTAATTTCTAACTGGCAAAAAGAATTGGGTCAAAGAAAGATACCATTTACCAGTGATTTGAATTTGATATCCATGCTTGTGGACAATGCTACTGTAAGTTATGTTATTTATCTGGAATTGATTCATTACAAGGTTGGAAATTTTTAAGAATTGAATAAAACAAAAAATATCTTGGGATATGTAATATTAATCTTTTTCAACAGATTGGAGAATGGAACATTCAAGGTCTACCAAATGATGAGCTGTCTATTCAAAATGGTATCATCACAACTAAAGCCACAAGATATCCACTATTGATTGACCCCCAAGGTCAAGGAAAATCCTGGATAAGGAACAGAGAGAAAGATCATGATCTGCAGGTAAAAAAAAAATTCTGTTCAGTACTTGAATGTCAAAATAATTAGTATTTAGGTTATTTGTACAATTTACTGTCAGTTTTGATGACAAAAGGAGTACTCACTATATTATGCATTTTTGGCCCCCAAACTAAAATTTTAGGATTTTAAAAAATAAGATTGAGAATATATACCGTATTTTTCGGGGCATACGCCGGTATTTTTTTTCACCGATGCGCGAGATTCGGCCTATCCCCCATATCGGCTTATCGTAGTCCCAAAGTTAAAAAATCAGACAGTAAAATCCCAAATCCACTGCTTTTATCCATCATTTAATATGAGAGGTTGTTTTTTTCATCCATTTAAACTATTGTTCGATAGTTGTCTCGTTGATAATTTTCGTTAATATGTAACATAATAAATAATAAAATTTACGCGATATTTTCATTACGATTCAATAAAATATTCGCTATATTTTCTTTACAATCCAAAATCAAAAGAATGTCTTTTTTCCATATCCATGTTTCATTATATAAACTAATCCAAAATCGCTCGTGTATGAAACGAGGAAACTATTGTTGCATACTAAAAAAAGAAAACGAAACCGTGTAGAAAGTAATATTACGGAAGACTGTGATATAACGAATATTGCAATCCCCGGTTTTATGAATGTGTGCAGTTTTGTTTTAAAGTGAAAAGTGAAATTAAGAATAGATATTTAAGAATGACATCAAAAGATTGGACACCGTATATCATAATTCAAATCAACCGGCAATAAGGTGAAGCTGAAATCAGTGCATTCAGTGCATTTTTGTGATTCTTTCATGGCAGCGTTTGTAGGAATCAGTGGTCTTGGGTGTAGAATAAATCAAATACTTTATTCGGTACAATTAATCTCCTGTTAGTTGAAATAACGGTATTCTGGTGTCGTGTGTATACAAAGGTGTGAAACCCGTGTCTTAGACAGGTCTAGGCAACCTCCGTTTTTGGAGGATAGATTATATCCTCCGTTTTTGGAGGATAGATGTATGCGCCCCCTGGTGGATCTTTTCAGATGAAGGGCAATTAACTCTGATTTAAAAAGGGAGTTAACTATGAATGAAATATAATTATTATACCATAAAAATATCACCTTATTTAGCTATTAATAATTATAATTATTGATAATATTTAATAAATATTTAAGTTTAAATAATTGCAGGGCTGATTTTAAAGAAAAAAATCTTATGTGAAGACTCTCACATTTTTTTTCAATATTCTGGATAATTGATATCTATAAATGGTATCATTTTGATTAATAAAATTCAACAATGTCTTTTTGTGTGAAGGGGTTAAATTTAAATGATACTTAATAACATGTGAATTAATTAGAATAAGAGCTACAAAGTTCCTAAGGTATATGCAAACATTTACTTTGTACATGTACAATATAGCAGATCAAGATATCTATTGTGTGTCTCTAAACGTGAATGAACTCATTAATGTTTTAATGAGTAATAAACATCATTTTTTTGTGATTTTTATTAAATGAAACATGTAAATAGTCTATGTCATTTGTAAAACTGAACACAGGAAGTACACACTTTCAAAGCATATTGTGAAAATACTATACATAGAATTTCAAATCGCCGCATACAATCATTAGTTTATTCCCTTAACTTTCATTCCCATATGGTCTGGTGCTTGCATTTTCTCATTAAAGATATGCACGAAGCCTTTGAAATATACCCATGCTATCCTCCAAAAATGGAGGATAATTTCACCCACAATGCAAAGTGACTTTCCATATATGGTAAAAATCAGCAGCCATCTTGAAATTGAGCTATCCTCCAAAAACGGAGGTTGCCTAGACCTGTTAGACACAGCCTGCGGGCACAATAAATGATAGCGTAGTGTATACCTCAGACCAACCGTTACACTTTGTTGCATTAACTGTGTTTGTTAGGAATACAACTTTCTCGCAAAACGACAAGTCACTTCTTAAGTAATTCAAAGAAAAAAACATAATTTAAATATTTTTCAGGGTATTTCCATTTCTCATTATTAACGATTACGGGAGATAACTCTATTTGAAAATGAAACCACGTGTTTGAGATAATGGACGCCATACCCAGTATTTTACGTATAGCTTTCAAAGTATAACTTGATCAAATGAAAATTAAATGTAGCTGTTATCAATAAAATACAAAATGTTTAGAAACATAGTATACATAGTATATTAAACAAGTTCATGGGGGTAGGTGTTGCAATAAAATTATACTATGTGAACTATACCGACAAATACGGAAGAGATCAATCATCCACAAAACACAGACGTGATTGAGCCAGATTGTTTTATTTTTTAAAATTGCTAAAAATATATTCGTTTAAGCTAATTAAATAATTATAATTACTCTTTTAACTTTCTATATTGATATTCCTGAGAGTGTTTATACCGGCAATGGCTTTCTTAATCAGCGGTCATACTTTCACTATAGTAATCTTCGATTGAAATTCGGTCAATCCCCCAAATCGGCCAGTCTAAGGATTTTTTCTGAATTTTGTCTAAAAATGAGCAATTCGGCTTATGCCCCACATCGGCGTATGCCCTGAAAAATACGGTAGTTGAAATCATATTGAAAATAAATATATTAAAGGTTATCACCCCATGCAGTGATGTTACAATGTAGAAATTACATTATGAAGATGTAGCATAAGTAGTAGTGTCATATATGTCTTATTTTGATGATTACTATAATATTTTGGAGCAAAATATGGGTGTTTCGATAAATGATGACTAATATCAAGATTAATGTGATGGACATCCTCTGTATAATGTTTGATGAAGATTTTATTTGGATACAATGCTATGTAAAAATTGGTTAAAATGGAGGGTAGATATTTTACAATACCCAATTTAGTCCTTTCTATACCTTTAGGTATATTCTATTTGTATGAGCTCGGATTAGTTTACTATTAAATTCATTCCTAAATTTATGTAGTCATAGAATGTTTTAGGTACAATTTTGATTGTTTAATTGATGTAGTACTTAACTTTATTTTAGGTGACTTCATTGAATCATAAGTACTTTCGTGCTCATTTGGAAGATGCCTTGTCACTTGGGCGACCCCTCCTAATTGAGGATATAGAAGAGGACTTGGATCCAGCTTTAGACAATGTGTTGGAGAAAAATTTTATCAAATCAGGTTCTACATTCAAGGTAACCTGTTTGTTTCGTGTGCATCAATTTTCATTAGGAACTAAAATGATGAATTCAGAAAAAAGGATGAAGTGATGTGATATCTGGGTCAAGTTTAGTTTTGGGTACGATCAAGCAACTTTCGATATAGAGTAATGTCCCTTGGACTTAAAAAATTCCAATATTTTGCAGTTTCCATTCATTTTCTTCATAGAGGTCTCCAAGGGAGGGGGGCATAAGTGTTTCACAAACATCTCTTGTTTTTTGTAAATATACTGTTAGTCTATCACCATAAATCTGTGTTTGAAATGTTGATATATAGAATCTATCTTTATTATATAACAATGAATCGAATAAATAAGTGAACAATTTTCACAGGTCAAAGTTGGAGATAAAGAATGTGATATCATGAAAGGCTTTTACCTGTACATGACAACAAAGCTGGCAAATCCAGCTTACACACCTGAAGTAAGTTGAAAACAGAACTCTCTCTGTGAAATTTAGTGTTTATTCTGTGATTTTTCCTAATTTCTAGTCAAAAATGCAAAATGCTTTTCCAAATGCGGTAAGAAATCACATGAATATTGGATATGATTTATTTCACAGAGGTATTGAAGACATTTATCCATGTACATGATATCATTAGAAGCTTCAAATCATAACAATTCAGAAATGCATGTACCGTAATCCGGTGAATATAATACGCACTTTTTTTCTAGGATTTTTTATTGTGAGAAAGGGGTGCGTATTATACATCCCTATAGGCTTTGGACATATTTTTTCCCTAGCAGAAGCACGGAGTATCATACTACCGCATTACCTATGCTGTTCACAGACAGGACCGATACCCCGCTATTCATCGTAATATTACTTAATTATCACATTTATATTATTATTAAACTCTTAGGAAATGATTGCCATAGCGTGTAATTAAAGTAAATGTATACTTAAAGTCTGTTAATAAATAAACTGTTTCAAAATGGCCTTTAAAAATTAATTTGAACTGCCTATTCTTTATCTCCGTGTAAGCCGCCATTATAGCTGTTATTAATAGAATGCGGGCTTGGATGGCCACGTGTTATTTGTAACTGATCTTTGAAAACAGCTTACACATCTTTAACTATTTTCATGTAATGCTAATTGATTTATTGCAAATAATTATGATTATAAATAATTCTATAACCTATTCCGTTAATTGAAGCCATTGTTGTGCTCCCCCTCCGCTAACACTTGACACCTTGGGTATCTCAGACACTCCCCGTAGGCTATGTGTACTATACACAACACAACTATTTGTGCACATGTTTTAATATGTTCCAGGCCTCTAATTGATCACTTTGATCGGCATCATTTAAGAATTTAATTAGGTCCGTTATCTCTACAGTATACCTGTACACGGCCCGTTTTTCACTACACAGAGGTTGTAATGACTAAACAATTATAAAACGCTTTTTAAAAGTGGTTGATTTTATTTACGGTAGAATATTTAATACAGGTCTATTTAAAACATTGATTATGAAATAAAGATATTACCGCGATGTATTAGTTAAAATAAATCCTTGTCTAAGAAAATATTGTGTTTTTCTTATTTCCGGTAGCGTATTCCCGCGATGAAGTTGAGCGTGCATACAAAGTATAACTGCTTTGTTGATACTCAGGATTACCGTTTGGTCAATTTTTTTGATGCGTATTATACATCCCAACAAGCTTTTTTTCACCATTTTCAGGCCCAAAGTGGGGGGTGCGTATTGTACACTACTGCGTATTATATTCACCGGATTACGGTATAAAGCATTCTTATCTATAATAGTCATGCCATGTCTGTGATATATTGAGAGAAGTGGCCTTGGCTAAATAGGCCATCACTATTATTGCTTTTAAAATGGAAATGTCATATTTACAGCATTATTTATGTTTAAAATAAAGTAATTCCTATATTCAGTATAAATCAAAGACCATGTACCTGTTCTAGACATGAGTACAAGTAGGTTTGTCTTTGGATTAGTATGAATTTTTCAGTTTTTTTTCAATAAGTTGAAAACAAAGGAAAGTCAGCTAATGGATTGTGTTTTTCTATGTAGGTGAGTGCTAGGACATCTATTATTGACTTCACTGTCACCATGAAAGGTTTGGAGGATCAACTACTTGGACTTGTAATTCTGAAAGAAAAGAATGTAAGTTTTAAATTGAATATAAACTTGAAAGGGAGCATAATTAATTACAGAAAAATATAATAGTTAAGACAATGATTTAGTGGAGTCTAAATCCAATCCCTAGAAGAGATTTCCTAGCAAAGTTTCTAGCACTGTATGTTTAGCCGCAGAAGCCCAGTAAATGTCTCCGCCTACAATTCTCAAGATAGGAAGTTGTTCTTTTGCAGATTAATTGCACATATCAGAGGTGTGCATATTGCTAGGATTTTGATTTCTGATTGTTTATGAAAAAATACTAGCTTTTGAACTTAGTCATTTTTTGGCAAAATGTTGCAAATAGGGTACTCCATTTCACTGGATACGGGTTGACATAGATTATGGATACAGTTCACATAAAAGAAAACCCGGTTTGCTGTCACATTGACAGCTTTTCACTTGTTTATCAATTGAAGTGAAAAGGTCATATTGACATTTTTCGTAAATGATGGTAAAATTTGGTTTATAACTTACGATAGTTTGAATTGCTGTCAGCTGATTATTCTATAATGATTAAATATCTTATGAATTCGCTATAAATGTATAATGAATTACAGCAATAATGAAGTTTTTTCTAGAGTCCCTTGAAATTTGCTTTCAATGAGTTTTGCTGTATCTCTTTTAACACAACTGAATCTAGGCAAATTAAGATGGGATGAAGCCGTTTGCAAGACTGATAGAGTGAAACTAACTTGTCAAAAATGACCCTATATACATTAAATACGTATAAATATTAGCTGTTTTATGACTGATATGTAAATTGATACTTTAGGAACTGGAAGCTGACCGAGCAAAATTGATGTTAGATGTCAACACCAACAAAAGGAAAATGCAAGAACTGGAAGACAATCTCTTATACAAATTGACAAGTACCAAGGTGGGTAATTAAGTTATATGAAGATCGGAAGAAATTTTTAAGGTTTTGGTTTTTAAGAGGAAGTTTTATCCTTGTGTTACTGTCTGTCCATCTGTATTAATTTAATTTTCTGTCTGTCTGTAAAAAACTTTTGTCACTGATTCCTCAGCAACTATTAATTGAATTTGCTTGAAGTTTAATTACACTCTTTGTTTAGGTATGACATATGGTCAAATTCATTTTTGTACTAATTCAGATGTCAACTTTCTGCTTAATTATGACTTTGTTTATTTGAAGCTTCAAACAAAATGTTTTCTCAGATTTCTCTGCAAAATTTTCATCACAGATGCTTGAGATTTTAACATACTCTTTTTAAGGCATATGCCATATGGTGGGATTCATTTTTAGCTCACCTGAGCTGAAAGCTCAAGTGAGCTATTCTGATCACTTTTTGTCCGTCCGTCCGTCTGTCCATCCGTCTGTCTGTCCGTCTGTAAACTTTTTACATTTTGAACTTCTTCTCTAAAACCGCTTATCCAATTTCAACCAAATTTGGCACAAAGCATCCTTATGGGAGGGCAAATATAAATTGCAGAAATAAAAGTCCGATCTGTATTCAAAGCCGAGAAAACCTTGAAACTGTAGAAAAAGGGGGTGCATTTTAAAAAATCTTCTTCTCAGGAACTACTGATTCCAATTCAACGTAGTTAAGCATAAATTATCCTTATGGGAAGGAAAATATAAATTGCAAAAATTAAGGTCTAATTCTGTTTCAAATCTGAGTTATTACGAAAATAATAATAAAGGAAAGGCGTGTTTCAATCAGTTTAATAGCTTCGGATTCGGCATCCGGTAAAATGGGTAGACAAGACTTGGCCTGGGCAAAACAAAAGATTGGCAGTTATTAATCTGCCAATCTCATTAAAATTTCAGGATATTTGATGGACCAGTATATTTGTATTTGCTGTAAATATTGCTGCAAAATAATGCGTATTTGGAATTGACAATTGCCGATCTGCCCCGGCTTTTTTTTTTGCCACGGCCCGGGTTTGCGTACCCATTTTACCAAGACTCGTATTCCATATATCTAAAACGAGGTTCTTTGTTTAAAGCAGCCATGACATTATACGAAAAAGGGTCGATCTGACTATGATGAATTTGCTTGTTGTGCAACAGTTTGCGAATGAAGGGAAATTTTTGAAACATGCAAAATATATTGGTGCCGATTTTGTGAAGTAAATTGAGGCTAAATATTTCAATGCGTTGACAGTTTTCACACATGACGTTGGTGTTAGCTTGTTCTGATTTTCGTTTCGTTTTCATTATTTATGCTTTGTAACCTGGGAACTATCGTCTGTATTTCGTGATTTTTACGTATCAAATCAAACAGAGACTTCGGTAAATCAAACAGTTAACTGTTTACCTGCGCAAATTAAGCAAAATCTGATGTATCAAAAAAGTACTGAAATACAATACATTCTATCGGTAATTCGGCATTATATTTTGCGTAATGGTAGATTAATGCAATAGGTTTTATTGAGATGCTCGGCATTTTCTCGAGTTTATTCAGTTTAAATAGAGTTTGATATTGCTGTCGGAAATATGTAGGTATATACATGTACATGTATATATATGATTCATTTCGAAAAAATAAATTGTGTTCTTTATTTGTTATAGTGCATGTTTCTTGTGTTTTAATTGTTTACAATTTCTATTTACTAACCATATTTGAGTGTTAAGCTTCGAATTATAAGCAAGATACAGAGATTTGCTCACAATTCTATGTTTGTACACAGATCTTAAAAACTGAAGATTAAAAAAGTAAAAAAATTGTCAATATTTATTAAGAAAATTTTCAAAGTCTCTTCTTCCAGAAACCCATTTTAACAACTTATTGTATTGTAAACTTAACCTTTTTTAGCTCACCTGAGCCAAAGTCTTCTTCTCAAAAACTATTAGGCCAGGAAAGCTCAAATTAAAATGGAAGCATCCTCAGGGAGTGTAGATTCAAGTTTGTTCAAATCATGGTCCCCGGGGGTTGGGTGGGGCCACAATAGGGGGATCATGTTTTACATAAGAATATATAGAGAAAATCTTCAAAAATCTCAAAAACTATTAGGCCAGAAAAGCTCTAATTGAAATGGAAGCATCCTCAGGTAGTGTAAATTCAAGTGTGTTCAAATCATGATCCCCGGGGGTAGGGTGGGGCCACAATTGGGAGATCAAGTTTTACATAGGAATATATAGAGAAAATCTTTAAAAATCTTCTTCTCAAAAACTATTAGGCCAGGAAAGCTCAAATTAAAATGGAAGCATCCTCAGGGAGTGTAGATTCAAGTTTGTTCAAATCATAGTTCCCATGGGTAGGGTGGGGCCACAATTGGGAGATCAAGTTTTACATAGGAATATATAGAGAAAATCTTTAAAAATCTTCTTATCAAAAACTATTAGGCCAGGAAAGCTCAAATTAAAATGGAAGCATCCTCATGGAGTGTAGATTCAAGTTTGTTCAAATCATAGATCCCATGGGTAGGGTGGGGCCACAATTGGGGGATCAAGTTTTACATAGGAATATATTGAGAAAATCTTAAAAAATCTTCTTCTCAAAAACTATTAGGCCAGGAAAGCTCAAATTTGAGTGGAAGCATCCTCAGATAGTGTAGATTCAAGTTTGTTCAAATCATGGTCCCCGGGGGGTAGGGTGGGGCCACAATTGGGGGATCAAGTTTTATATAGGAATACCTTTTAAAAATCTTCTTCTCAAAAATATTTGGCCAAGAAATCTCAAATTGGCATGTAACCATCCTTAGGATGTGTAGATTCAAGTTTGTTCAAATCATGGTCCCTGGGGGTAGGGCGGGGTCACAATGGGGGATGAATTTTTATAGATAGAGAAAAACTTTAAAAGTCTTCTTCTCAAAACTATTAGGCCAGGAAAGCCCAAATTTGAGTGGAAGCATCCTCAGATCATATAGATTCAAGTTTGTTTAATTAATAGTCCAGTGGTAGGGTGAGGCCACAAAGGGGGATGAATTTTTACTTAGGAATATATAGAGAAAATCTTTAAAAATCTTCTTTTTAAAGAATTTTTGGCCAGAAAGGGTTTAAACTTGTGTAGAGGCATCCTCGGGTAGTGTAAATTCAAGTTTGCAAAATCACAGTCCCTAGTGGTAGGGCGGGACCGTGATGGCGGTTTGAATGTTTACATAGGAATATAAAGAGAAAATCTTTAAAACTATTCTGGGAAAGTGTTCGGTTCAAAACTCAGTACTTAGTGTGAAAGCAAAGGTTATGCAGATTTAAGTCTGGTGAAACCATGATTCCCTGGGGGGGGGGGGGGGATATAGGAATAGAGAAAAATCCTCTTACAGGTACAACAACAAAAGGGGCTTGGTATTTACGAAAAAAAATAAGAGGTTGATAAAAATTGGCAGATTTTCAAATTTTTTTTAGCAAGATCTACTGTACTCAGTTGTCAAGATATTTTGATACTGTAATGCTAATTTGATCAGAATTAAGGCAATTGTTGCTCAGGTGAGCGATGTGGCCCCTGGGCCTCTTGTTTAATCGAACCGAACTTACTTGAATTGTGTCTATTTAAGGTAATGGTCCATACCCCACTAGATAAATAAAATGCGTACAGAATTTTTTCATATTTTTCAAACATGTATCTGAGGATATGTTCTCATCAAATTTTATCCTGTTGGGTGGTCCATCGGTATTATAAAAGCTAGGGTCGTTGCTAAAAATAGAACCGATTGCGGAAAATGGCGCTTTTTCATACATAAAGAATATAAGCCTAAGCCTGAAATTAGAATTTCACAAAATAATTTTTTGACTTATATCCTATGTAAAATAAAGGAATTATTATTTCAAAACAAAAATTTTTATGTTACACTTGCTTATTTATCAAAAATAGATAAATCTGCATACAAATGAGATAAAATGAAATAAATTTTCAAAGAGAATTTAAGCTCATAATTTTATTTACGTACAGAATTCTCTAAAATTTTGATATTATTTACACATTAACGCCCTTAAACAATTGGAAATAAAATTACCCAAGGGATCGGCCTTTTCAGGATCACAATGGGGGTATTTTGGGTAAAAATCATTAAAATATATATTTTGAAAAAAGATCCGTAAAAATTAAATTGTGCATAGGTTTATTATTTCATCACTCTAAAATAAATGTTTAGATTATTGTTAAATAGAACCCTTACCAAAATATAAGGCCTCTGGCAAACAGTTGCCGCAAATTTGCAGAGAGGTTGCTGCAAATTTGCGACAAACAGTTGCAGCAAATTTGCGGCAAGTTCAGAATTCGTATGCAAATTAGCTTCTGGCAAACTGTTTGCTGCAAAGTTGCGGCAAGTTCAGAATTCGTATGCAAATTAGCTTCTGGCAAACTGTTTGCGGCAAAGTTGCGGCAAGTTCAGAATTCGTATGCAAATTAGCTTCTGGCAAACTGTTTGCGGCAAATTTGCAGCAAGTTCAGAATTCGTATGCAAATTAGCTTCCGGCAAACTGTTTGCGGCAAATTTGCCGCAAGCTTACAGATAGACATAGCAACTTTAAGATATTACAACATAAGAAAAACAATTAATAAACACTAATAATCATTTAATAATGAGTTACTAATACATGTACTATGCTTTTCAATCAATTAACAAATAACTTCTACTGGTGATTGACAAAGATGTTGTTTAACTTAAACAGTTGCAGCAAAATTAGAGATAAAGGACACAAGTAATTAACTTAAAATTTTACACATTTTATAAAGGACTATATATGATAAGGGCCTAAAATGGCCCCCTAAAATGAACATCATCATTTTACTATCATTCTTTGTTTTCTTAGTACAGATATGTATGTGATGTGTTTACATAATATTCATTTTGGTTCAAGTGCCCACAATTTAGAAATATGACATTGTAAAGACAACCTTTTCCCACCATTTTTGCATTTTTAGCGTAAAACAGCTTGTTTTCAAGCAGTTTTTCCTTCCGAAAACATAGAGCGCATTCTTGAACAAATAAAATATTTTAATCAGAGATGTATCTAGCCAAGACTGATAAGTGACAAAAAAATTTTCCTTGTTCAAGCATGCGCTCTATATTTCCCATTCGTAAATAGATAACAAAAATGTCAATTTTTGGCTGATTTTGATTGAATTATAGAAATGGCGTCACTTCTGACGTCATATACTGCCAGTGAGTGGAAATAAATCAAATATATAGATGAGAAATATATTTTATATCAACTCTTCTAAAAAATTAGTTAACATTTTATTGTACCCAAAACACTTAAAAAATGGCGAATTATGGGGGCCAAATTTAACTCTTATCATATATAGTTCTTTCAAAAATAAACACAAAACTGATGAACAAACCATATTGAAATTTGACAAATGGTACTCAACCGATAGGTGATGATTTGTTGTTGCAGATCGATAAACTTGAATGCAGTTTGATCACAACATGCATGCACAGATGGACTTGTCAAAAGTTCACAATGAGCGAAGTTCAAACCATATACCATATTTTTCGGAAATTAGGTCGATACTTTTACCGGTAGTTCACAATTAAGCCCTGCACGGTCACTGGTCATGTTACAATTAATCACGGATTCTTTAAGGCATTCTAGATGTCTTTTTTATGACAGTCTCCTGTACGTGCTCTCCGATTTAATTTCACACATAAACAATATCACACAAATAGCCGAATATCACAATAATGCCCACAATGGAATGGTCAGACTTAAGCACTGTTGTTTATATGCTTTTCTACGTAAGTCTTACACAAATTCTGTCTTCACTCTTTTTTGGTTGCATCATTTGATCATAAAATCAGTGGGGTGTTTTTTTGGCAAGGTTTTCTTTAGGTCTGTGTAACCCAGTCACCAGGGCAGACACCTATTGGGAAGATAAATGGATTTCATATAAGCACAATTGTTTTCAGATTAAAACAAGTTAGCCTATCATATACTTACTCAATCTATAAATCTATATAAAGCTACAAATTTGCACTAGGCCTACTCTAACTCTGACTATGCGAGTAGAACATGAATTCTTTATTTAAGTAATAAAAATGTAAATCATATAAAATGTACTTTTACACTATGTAATGATAATTTCCTAAATTTGGCGTTGTTTAAATAAATTTTAATCATTTGTTCATGCATCACAACGATGTCAATAACGAGCGTTTTGCTCGATTCGACACCCCGCATTGTCATAGGGACGGCCTTATACTGTTAAACTCATTATAAAAGATCACAGTCTTTCGTTTTAAATTCCAATAACTGTTTAAACTGCCATTCAACGAATATGTTTTCATTACTTCACTTACTTTTTCAAAAACGTGCTCATGATCATGCAGATGGTGCATGCAGTAGCCATGGGTGTTGAGACTCGATTCATTCACTTATATTCGTCCTCCGTTTAGCCGTGGATTTTCCAAAAGTAAACACTCCATTGACAATGTTTCTTTTACCTTGTGCACAGCCTTATTCCCTTATTTTCATTCACTTTACCATCTCGGTGATGGCAGACAACATGGCAGCATCGAATGTGAAAATTGGCGGCTAGCTATTGATCGACCAATCAGCGCGCGCGTAGCTTAACATTGAAACAAAAGTAAAAGTAGAAACAAACACTGAACAGCATAACGTTACGGAAAACTCTTCAATCTACATGATTCAACATCAAGCGGTTTATATAGTCAAATCCAAGTTGACTGATATTTGAACGTAGGAAAAAAGAATATAGCATAACAAAAGAACAGACAGGTTGGTGTTCACGTAATACGTGGGGTCTGGGGGGGGGGGGTTCATTATGAAGCATCATGCGATTAAAGTTGATCTTATTTTCGTAATAATATTTTTATCGAGACTATCTTAGAATAAAACTTAAATCCAAAAATATTAATTAGATTTATTTTTTCTCTTTACACAAATTATAAAAGCAATTCATTATAATTGACAGTCTTAAATTTGTGCTGAATGTGTATATGAAATTGTATAAGTCTTATTTCTGGTAAAGCTTTGGCAAGCTCACGAAGTAAAACAAACAGAGAAAAAAGAAGAAATGTTTGTGATAAACTTCTGGCAAATTTTTAGGTGTGTGCCAAAAGTTTGCCACTTCTGGCGAAGAAGCTGCAAACATAATTGGGTGTCTGGTAAACTTTTGGCAAAATATAAGAGGTTTACCAGAAGTTCGCTACTACTGGCAAAGATCGGCAAACAAGTTCTAAAGTTTTCTGGTAAACTAATCAGTTTGCTGAAAATTTGCGGCAAGTTTGCTGCAAGTTTGCCGCAAACAATTCATTTTGGTAAGGGAAAACATGATTTAAACAAACTGTTGATCAATCTGTATTATCTAGTCCGCAAAAGATTGTATCTTTGGATATCGGTAAGTATTATGGATCGAGATCGGTATTTAGAAATTGCAGTCCCACGCTTGGATAATGCTAACTACCTGATATATGCCTGTAAGACAAAACCTCTATTCAACTTTTTTTTACTGGTTTTAAAGACTGTTCTTAAAATGAAATAACTTTTCTTAAGCGCATGATTTTAATTCTAAAAACATTTTTTGTGGGAAAATATATCTATGCTCGTTGCTAAGCGAATATAGAATATAGATGAAATAAGTCAAATTATTTCCCCTTGTGTATTTATCTCCCTTATGCACTGGAATATAGATCTCGGTCAGGATGTTTATGCATCTTCAGGGATTAACGTTCAAAGAATTGGAATAAGTTCAACCTTGTAATGAATTGATGTTTATGCAGGACAAAAGTAAGCGGTATGTATTTTCAAAACGAGTACTCAATCGACACAACCCAGTCAATTTCTCATTTCGCTGAGTAATAGGCTAATTGATTGCAGTTTTCAGGATTTTTAATAGATTTGTTTTGAATTAATTTCTAGGTCAGCTTGATTTTTTTGTTTTGAAACACATGTACACCTTTTAGCGTTAGGTCTCGATTAGATCGGGCACGGAAAAGACGTAATAACGCGTGAATTACGTCAGACGTTGTTTTGTGACGTATGGATCATTACCTTAAATTAGTGGGAGGATACATTTAAATCAACATTGCTCTGTTGGTGGATCGAGTGGCACGTTTGCTGAATTATACTTTATGTATTATTTTACGTCTGAAAAAAAATTGAATGAAGCTTTGAAGTTGCATATTTCCATAGTGACAAACAAACATTCCTGACCATACAAAGATGATGGAAAGCGATCTAAAATGTGTCAATGTTTTACAGTGAGCACATTTGACAAACGTTTACCTGGATAGAAACCACGTGATTGTTTGAAATAATTTATTCCACGCGTGAGTTCAAACATGGGTCACGCAGGTAATAGCTTTCGCTTGCTATAGGAAAAACCTTGAAATTTTCATACGTTTTTCATTTTTTAGGTACCAGCCTGACCGAGTACAAACTTCTTACTTTCACAGGAGTTTTCTAAATGTATAATGCGTATTTTGTCTTTTCCACACGTTTGTACTCTGTTAGGTTGACAGTAAACAAAGGCTTTAAAATGAATGCCTGTCCTCGATTTACTATACAAAATCAAGAATGTCTGCTGACCCCTACTATGTTTTAAAGCTTCGTGCTTTTTATAAACAATAAATTCAGCGCTAAAACTTGTTAATTCTTATGGAATAGATATCAATAGATAATGTTAGGGGGAAAAATATGCTTAATTTGATTCTTTATTTTTTCACTTTTTACCGGGGCCCATAAGTGCACTCGTCCTTTCAACATTCTCTTCGTGCAAGTTAAGATATGTTATATAGTGGGAATTATTTTTTGACCAATCAGGCATCAATTTCCTGTTCAATGACAATTTTCGTCAAAGATTTCTTAGCAGCTATCAATCACAGATGCTTAGAATTTAAACACATTCTTCGTTAAGGCATGTCATATGGTAGGATTCATTTTTTAACTGGATTGAAGTCAACTTCCTGTGAAGAAGGATTGATGGTCAACAAATTAGCCATCAGATCTACCTCAATTTTATTTTAGATATGGTTAGTTTAGCAGTAAACTATCATTTAGTAAAGAAAAATTGATATATCTAACCTTTAAAGTTTGGGTATTCTAAAGGAGTTCAAAAAAGTTTTAAAATGGCCATGACCATTGAGCCCTCGTAATTGTCAGCTTGCTTATTTTGTATATTCACATGCATCAGAGTGGGGGTATCACTGAACAGCAGTGGCTCACAGATATCTTCCTCTTCATATATTTGGGATGAAATGAGTACAAATTAACTATATGTTTTGTTCTTATAATCTGTGCGCTTTTCATTCTTATTGTTCATGAAAACATCCATGAATGAGTTTAGCTTGTGCAGAAGTATTATTTTGTATGCATTTGCAGGGATCACTTGTTGATGATGAATCCCTGATTGAAGTGTTGTCAGTAACAAAAGTAACTGCAGCGGAGGTCAGTGAAAAGTTAAGTGTTGCAGCTGAGACAGAAATCAAAATCAATGAAGCTCGTGAGGAATTTAGACCAGGTATTCCAATCATTGATGTTAACAGAGCTGAAGGATTTTTGTATCAAATTTTATATATTTGATTTGCATTAAGCATATCATCTGTATACAATCATATTCATTGACTTTCTGATGATACCATTCTCTCTTGTAGTTGCAACACGAGGCAGCATCCTTTACTTTCTAATTTGTGACTTGAGTATGGTAAACAGAATGTACCAAACTTCTCTGAAGCAGTTTTTGGGACTGTTTGATTTATCAATGACAAGGCAGGTAGATAAACTGTCACGAGTTACTGGTTTTGTAGCAGATGCCCTTTGTTGGCCATATTGCAGTGATTGTTGATCTGTCTTCTTCAAACTAATAATTATGCATGCATTCTGTTTTACTTACATTTGGGCTAATTTTCAGGTAGCAATGTTGCATGATGCATTTTGCTCTTTTGATAATTATTATTTCCTACTAAGAACACTAGCATGTATTTTTGATGTTCATGTATCCCTTTCGCATCCATCAGGTCGGAGAAAAGTCCAGTGCCTGCTAAAAGAATTGGCAACATCATTGAGTATCTAACTTTCGAAGTATTCAGATACACTTGCAGAGGTCTGTACGAGTCGCACAAGTTTCTGTTCACATTGCTCATGACCTTGAAAATTGATATGCAACAAGGAAAGGTGAAACCAGAAGAATTTCAGACATTTATCAAAGGCAAGTTTGTAGGTTTTTTTACCTTCCTCTGTATTGCAGAGAAAATCTAATCTAACAATTATTCATTGAAATTCAAGTAAATATCATCTTGTTACCTATAACAATGTGTTTACAGACAGTATCTTAAAAACCTTTAGTGTACAAGTCTATAAAATGGTTCTGTATGCAGGATAGCCAAAATTCCCCATTAACTTTAAGGTTCAAAGGTCTCCAGGTTTTTAGCTCACCTGAACCGAAGGTTCAAGTGAGCTTTTCTGATCACCCGTTGTCCGTCGTCCGTCCGTCCGTCCGTCCGTCTGTCTGTCTGTCTGTCCGTCCGTCTGTAAACTTTTCACATTTTCAACTTCTTCTCAAAAACCACTGGGCCAAATTTAACCAAATTTGGTACAAAGCATCCTTATGGAAAGGGGATTATAAATTGTTAAAATAAAGGGCACAGCCCTTTTCAAAAGGGAGATAATTGCGAAACAGTGAGTATAGGGTGCATGTCTTTAAAAATCTTCTTCTCAAGAACCACTGCACCAGAAATGCCAATATTTACACAAAAGCTTGTATATATAGTGAAGATTCTAAATTGTAAAAATCGTGACCCTCGGACCAAAACTGGGGCCCCAGGCGGGGTTCAAAGTTTAACATAGAAATACATAGGAAAATGTTTAAAAAATCTTCTTCTCAAGAACCACTGCACCAGAAATGCCAATATTTACACAAAAGCTTGTATGTATAATGAAGATTCTAAATTGTAAAAATCGTGACCCTCGGACCAAAACTGGGGCCCCAGGCGGGGTTCAAAGTTTAACATAGAACTACATATGAAAAATGTTTAAAAATTTTCTTCTCAAGAACCACTTCTCCAAAAATGCCAATACATACACAAAAGGTTGTATATATAGTGAAGATTGAAAAAATCGTGACCCCCGAACAAAAGTGGGGCCCCAGGAGGGGTTTAGATTTTAACATATATAGGAAAATGTTTTAAAATCTTCTCAAGAACCATCGTGCAACTGTTTGGGATATTACTATGCATACATGTACATCCTTAAATAATGTAGATTCAAAAAATTGTAACTCCCGGACAATTGATGGGCAGCAAGAGGGGTTCAAAATTTAAACATTTTAAAAAACAAAGGAAAAGTTTAAAAATTTTCTTCTCAAGAACTACAATGTTTTAGTTAGTGGAATATCTATGCATGCATCCTTCGCTTATGTAGATTCATAATTCGTAAAATCGTGACCCCCGGACCAATAATGGGGCCCCAAGATGGGGTCAAAGTTTATTATAGAAATATAAAGGTAACAGGTTAAAAAATCTTCTTCTCAAGAACTACAATGCTTCAATTTGTGAGATTACTATCATGCGTACAACCTTGGATAATGAAGGTTCGACAGTTTTAAATTAGTGACCCCTGGACTAATACTAGGGACCCAAGATGGGTTTAAAGTTAAATGTAGAAGTACCGGTATATTTGGAAAATGTTTAAAAATCTTCTTTTCGAGAACTACAATGCATCAATTTGTCAGATAACTACGTAAGCACCCTCAGATAGTGTAGATTCGAAATTATAAAAGCCGTGACCTCAATCTAATACTGGGGCCCCAAGAGGTGTTCAAAGTTTAGCGTAGAAATATAGAGGGAAAATGTTGAAAAATCTTTTTCTAGGGAACTATAATGCTTCAGCTTGTGAGATAACTATGCAATCATCCTTAAATAATGTAGATTCCAAATAATTAGAACTTTAGCACTGGACTAATACTGTGGCCCCAAAAGGGGTTCAAAGTTTTACATAGAAAGATATATTGAAAATGTTTTTAAAAAGTTCTTCTCGAGAACTATAATGCTACAGTTTGTGAGATTACTATGCAAGGATCCTCAAATTGTGTAAACTCTAATGTAGTGGAACCAAGAGTTAACTTTCTTAATGTTCTGTACAGTCTGAGAGTTATTCCTCTTGAAGTGGAACTCTTCTACGTTCAGTTTTTCAGGTTGTGTACGTGCGGTCCCACCGCAGTGCTACACATTTTCATTCCTATGTTACTATTTATGTTGTTCAAGCCAACCATAAACCTCGGACCATTACTGGGTCCCCAGAAAGGGGTTCAATGTTTAAAATAGAAAAAGCATATGCTACGAAATGTAATGTTACAAGGAACTGCTGTTCAGGTGAGCGATGTGGCCCATGGGCCTCTTGTTTATTTTAGACACTGTTAGATGATATTTTATCAACATTCGCTAGCATCAGACTGAATATGCAAGTTAGCAATGAAAAGTGAATAACTCATATAACCTTTCAGCATTAAAGCTGATTCCTTTCCTTTTTATACCCTCTGCAAACAAAGTTTGGACAGGTGTATAGGATTCACCTTGTCCATTTGTCTTTCTGCACATCCATCTGTCTGTCTATGCTATTGTGTCCTACAATAAGGGAAACTTTTTGTGCAAGATCTACTGTACTTACTTGTCAAAATATTTTGAATTTTATACTGTAGTGCCGATTTGATCATAGTTACGGCTTTTGTTGCTCAGATGAGCAATGTGGCCCATGGGCCTCTTGTTTCAATTTGTTTTTTAACCATGAATTATGTTAATTCTCTGCTATTAACAGGTGGAGCAGCACTTGACTTGAATGCCGTCATGCAAAAACCTTCAAGGTGGATATCGGATATGACATGGTTAAACTTGGTTCAGCTTAGTGGACTGTCGCAGTTTTCAGAAATTCTTAATCAGGTTTTACAAGACTTTATAAGAAATTTTTAAAGCCTTAAATTCATTAAAAACAAGTGTATAATACCATATTATTATCAAAAATGCATATCAGAGGGTATTGACTCTTTAATTACGATCCATAATTGATTTTTATTATATATATACCTGCAATACCAATAGTAGTACACTATACCAACTTCTGACCATCTTTATTAATGAATCATGGTTTGACTGTTAAAGGTATCTCGAAATGAAAAAGCTTGGAAAAATTGGTATGATACAGATGCCCCTGAAGAGGAGCATATCCCAGATGGTTATCATACCTCACTTGATGCTTACCGCAGGCTTTTGCTGATTAGGTACCATTAAAATTATTATTGTTTCGTGATGTTTAATATGATAGTACATATGAATTTAAAAATAAACAGTCTGTCTGTCTGATGATCACTATTAAATACATTACTTGTTGTAAAGGGGAATGTTCTGCTTGACAGTGCTCTTACATAGAACTTTGTTTCTAGATCTTGGTGTCCAGACAGAGCTATACCACAAGCCAGAAAGTACATTGCTGACTCTATGGGCCCAAGATATGCAGAGTCAGTCATTCTTAACTTGACCCAGACTTGGGAAGAAAGTGATACCAGAACACCTCTTATATGTCTCCTCTCAATGGGATCGGACCCAACCAATCAAATTGAGTCTTTGTCAAAGAAATGCCATTTAGGTATACACATATCTGAAACATTACTTAATGAAAAGTTAGTATATACATTAGCAAGATTTACCTGATACTACCTACCAGTATCACATACATAACAGTTAAAATTATTGTACATTAAATCTGATTTTTTCACAAAGATTTCAGAGCTATATCAATGGGCCAAGGACAAGAGGTCCATGCTAGAAAGTTAATATCTCAGTTCATGCACACTGTAAGATAACACGGCCTAATTGTTTTTGTTCTTTGTTTACATCTTGGTTACTTTGAATTGGTTGTTTATTCATATCTGTTGACATTGCTGTAAATTACTGTACTCAAGCATGCGTTTTGAGTGAATACTCCAAATTTGTTTTTCTCAACATGTAAAACTATCTGTAATTCAATATCTGCAAGGTGTAGGCAATTGGTATGCCCTATTAGAAGATCATGTGTTCTTTGCTAATGTTTGTTGGTTGTTAGACCATATGTGTTAAAATATAAATGGTGCCAATTATTCTAGTTTCTTACAAATAATATTATTTTCATCAAATATCATTGGTCATGAAAAGCACATATGACTTGATGTGCATTTTTGATTTAGGGAATATTAGTTACTTAAAAAGTGGAAGAGTCATTAAATATTGAAGTGAAGGAGATATTACTTTTAGAATGAACTACATTTATTGTTATGAAACCCTGAGATTAAAAAAAAAAAGGACTTTCATGAATCAGAATTTGAGTTGACACTGTTTGTAGGGTGGCTGGGCACTGTTACAGAATTGTCATTTGGGTCTGGATTACATGAATGAACTGCTGGATACCATAACTGATACTCCTCAGATTCATGAGGCTTTCCGAGTTTGGATTACAACAGAGGAACATGCAGGATTTCCAATTAGTCTTTTGCAGGCAAGTATTGTTTCGCTGATAAATGTGATTGCATCATTTATTTCATATGGCTGATTGCCTCTGATCTAATTATTTTACTTATGTTGACTAAAGTTAACCCTAATTTGCCATTAGTAACCAGCCACCTGTTAACTTTGTAAGGTGGCCAATGTTTGTTCAACATGTGCCTATCTCATGTCGGACTTCAGTTTTATTTGAGCAATGATCATGCCCTTCTTCAAAGAAGGGAGGGCATATTGCTTTGCTGTCGGTAAGTCAGTCAGTCCTTCATCAGTTACCGTTCATTTTCTTTGCAGAAGTTGCACTTACTGAAATGAAATTTTGTATACAGATTTATCATATATCTAGATTAGGTTTAATTCTAAGTACGATCGAACAATTTTGACAAAGTTATGCCCCATTGGACTTCGAAAAATTACAGTTATTTACAGTTTCCTTCATTTTCACCGCAGTGGTTGCACCTACTGACATGAAATTTGGCATAAAGATTTATCATATAAATATCTAGGTCAGGTTTGATTTTAAAAACAATCAAGCAATTTTTGACAGAGTTCCAGTTCCAATTAATTGCAGTTTCCGTTCATTTTCTTCGCAAAGGTCTCAAAGGGAGGGGAGCAGAAGTGTTTCACAAACATGTCGTGTTATGATTGGATTTAAAACTTCACTTTTTGTACCCTATCCGGTTAAACACTATTGCTTTACACAGAACTGTTAAAAACAGATCGATCATTCGTACGACTTGGTAATAAAGAAGACATTATTTAACAATAATCAAAGAATTGGAGTTATTATATCAATCAAGTCATTATACCCTCCGCAAAATAAATTTTTTTGGGGGGGGGGGGGGGGGCGGTATATAGGTATCGCCTTGTCCGTTGGTCCGTCCGTCTGTCTGCAAAATTTGTGTCCGTTCCATAAACATTGAAACATTGGAAGTTCTTACTTCATGCAAAGATTGCTTATGACCTGAGATTTTAAAAGCTTTGAATACATTTTTATCATATGTACATCAATTACTTTTTAAAAATCTCGATTGCAAAGAACTATATATGATATGAGTTGAATTTGGCCCCCATGATTTGCATTTTTAAGTGTTACAGGTACAATAAAATGTTAGAAGAGTTGATGTAAAATATATTTTTCACCTATTTATTTGATTTATTTGCACTCACTGGCAGTATATGATGTCAGAAGTGATGCTACATGTATTTCTAAAATTCAATCAAAATTAGTCAAAAATTGACATTTTTCTTATATTTTTATGAATGGGAAATATAAGCTGGGTCATTTGAGATATTCACCGTCTTGATGATGTCTAATTAACTTTTATGTACTTTTTCAATTATGTAGACTTCTATCAAATTCACAAATGAACCACCCCAAGGAATTAAAGCAGGATTAAAGAGGACATATGCAGGCATCACCCAGGATTTCCTTGATGTCAGCAACATGGTTCAGTGGAGACCAATGCTTTTTGGTGTATCTTTCCTTCACACTGTTGTACAGGTAAATCAAAATATGCCATTTTTAGTCTAAGAGAAAATTAATTTAACTTTTGATGTTTGTTACTGCAACATTACCAGAGAAATACAATTCAACAAATCAATTAGAATTTCACATTATATTACATGTATTTGTACTTTAAATTTAAGAAGAAGAAATTGAGTGTATAATTATTGTTAACATGTACATCATAAAGTCTCTTGTATACCCACTTTTCCTATAGACAGTCTAATAAAATGACTATTGCCTATGTGTCAATATGGTCAATAGTCTGCAATCAATTCTCATGTAAACCATTTCCAACACCTTTGTTGTCTGTATAATTGACCTTGTTAGTCTCACTATCATAAAGGAAATACTGCAGAGGAAATGTGGAAATTCTAAATTGTTAGTATAGAAAAGATCGTTCTTGTTCTTGGATGGTTTGAAATGTTTGAAATATATAAGACTTGGCTCCATGTTTAATTACACCATTGTTATTTCAAAAAAAAAAATTCTCAATTGACCTTGGAGTTTATCCCTGCAACCTAAGGAAAACTCAAACTTTATTTTTTAATGAATAAATTAATTAATTTTTAAGTATATTTTAGTCAATAGAGGAAACTTGTGGGCATGTTTAATGTTCCTGATTTGAAAATAATTCTTATTGCAAGGACGGGGATACATGTTCTGCATATGCCCAGGGAGTGTTCTTAATGTTACTTGATTTTATTAAAAGATGCACTTAATATGAAGTGAATGGAAATCTTTAGAACACCAAAAAAATATTTTGTTTCAGGAAAGAAGAAAATTTGGTCCACTTGGATGGAATATTCCATATGAATTCAATTCTTCAGACTGGACTGCTAGTGTGCAGTTTGTGCAGAATCATTTGGATGATTTGGATGTAAAGAGGGTATGTGTATCATGTGTTCAAGATTTTCATTTTATATTTTAAAAAGATTGTTGAAAGCAAGAACTCTTTTTGTCCAAGGGTTTTTAAGGTGGTATGGGACACCTGTCGATATTAATGTGGTTACAATAAATCAAAATACTTTTACTGTTTTAGAAATATCAAATTTCACAATACTTGATGAAAAAATAAGTTAAAAATTGAAAAGCCCCAGTAAAATTTAAATTCACGACTTACAGGTTTTTAGTTAACACTCTAACCAATTGCACCAGGCTGCTAGATATTAATTTAGAGAAAAGAAATTTTTTTTATAATTATACTTGAGGTTATTGTTTATTTCAATTGGAAATACGTCACAGTATGGAGGTGTCCCATACCACCTTAACACACATCATGAGATTCAAAGAGATAATGTTTGTACTCTGAACTGAAACAATGTAATCAAGCATTGAATTTTTCATCTATCCAGGGAATTTCTTGGACAACAGTTCGATACATGCTCGGTGAAGTGCAGTATGGAGGTAGAGTCACTGATGATTATGACAAACGACTGCTTAATACTTTTGCAAGGGTAAGAATTTGCAATATTACCTGAATTATAAGGTACCATTTGGTATCTTTTGTCAACTCTGGTGTATAGATGTTCGGTTCACATATTGAGGTCACTTAAGTCATTCAGATGCTCATCAGTGTTTGTCAGTCATTGTAGATTTTAGACATTCTAACTTGTTAAATTCTCTGAAACACTGTTGCCATTTTCAACTGTATATTTTGATGTAATGGCATATGTATGGGAAGAAAAAATTTGTAAAATTCATTATTCTAAACCCTTCCCAATCCTCCAAGGAGTTGTGTTTTGAGTGAAATCTTAACTATTTCTAAAGATTGTCTTATAGATATACTTCTTGGCATTTAGCAAACTAAGCACTTGTTTTGATGAACAAGGAAGCCCTTTCCAAAATTTGGGAAAATGGTGGGTTCTGATGTAATACAGAACAGAATAGTGAACATGCATTAAAGCTTTACTTCTGAGCATCAACCAGGCAAAATGAACTTTTGGGTTTTTTTGTGAAGTTTTGATATAAGCATATCAAATAACTATCACAGATCTATATCGTACATGTATATATATCTGGAGTCAACTAAATGTATTAAGATCTGTATTAGGGATGGGACGATCCACCGATGCAGCGGTGCATCGCGGTATTTATTTTGATGATATTTGGATCGATGCATATACCATTAATACAACGATACCTTACCGAACTTTTTTTATATTTCAAAAATATCCGAGCTTCATATATCGGCTATTTTTAGTCCGCGCGCCTAATATGAAAGTACAAAGATGGCTGAAAACCTCGTAAAGTTGTCAAAACTGTTAGGAAGCTAAATATGGAGTGTGGAAAACTTTTGGAGTACTTGTTTATAAAAAACTAGTGTACACGAGACTAAAGTAATTTGTAAATTGTGCAACGCTCATTATGAATATAACAAAATAACTTTGGACATGCGATAATACATCGGCAGGTTGAATAAATTTTAAACTTTTATTCATGTTTTCATTTAATTGCAATGTATCGTGATATGTATCGTATCGCATCTCATGTATCGTGATATTTACCGAATCGGCTCAGTACAGTATCGTCCCAGCCCTAATCTGTATGTATTCAGACTCTTTTTCCATAATCATACCTTAGATTTAGTTTGATGTCCATGAAAACAATTTTTTTTAGTGAATTGACATTTGTTTATTGTTCAGGTTTGGTTTGGAGATTTCATGTTCCAACCCAGCTTCCAGTTCTATGTTGGATACAAAATACCAAACATGAAACTTCTAACTGATGTGATGACCTTCATTGAGAATTTGCCATTAGTGGATTCCCCAGAAGCATTTGGGCTACATCCCAATGCTGATATCACGTACGTTAATCTATAGATATTAGTTTTTAGTACATGTAGTACCTGGAAGAGTGACTAGCAGTACAAGTATTTAATTTTCAATGAATACAAATGAGAACTCATTATAATCAAAACTTGTTTCTATAAAGTCAACTCCATCATTAGTTTCATTGCAACATATAGTGGAATTTTACCGGTAAGTTTAACTGCTCTGAATTCAAACATCAGCAATAATGTATAATTTATAGATTGTTAATTTGAAGGAGATTTTTCAAATTGTCAAACAAGAACTTTCAAGATGTGATTATATAAATATGTGATTCTCATTTATTTTTGTCAATCTTTAGATATCAGACCAATTTATCTAAAGATATCCTAGATACTATAATGAGCATTCAACCCAAGGACAGTGGTGGGGGTGGTGGAGAGACACGAGAGAGTGTAGTGTACAAATTGGCCACAGACATGCTGTCCAAACTCCCAGCTGATTACCTGCCACATGAGGTACACCCAAATTATAAAAAAAAATTAGACATGTTGATGATACAAGATGACTTTATACTAAATTGTGTTTAGAAAGTTACTTGGTAAGTTTATTGTTAAGGATGTTCTTTTGCAAATACCACTAGAAGAGATGAAGCACCTTAATCATGCAGGCTTTTGCATAAAAATTGAATGCTGTTGTGGTGTTAGCTGAAATTTTGTAAAAATTGTGTTTTGTTTTAGGTCAGAGATAGGCTGAAAAAGTATGGCAATCTGCATCCTCTAAATATTTTCCTGAAGCAAGAAATTGACAGAATGCAGCGTGTCATTTCCACTGTACGAATAACTTTGACAGACCTTAAGCTTGCTATTGATGGTACCATTATTATGTCTGAGGTATTATTTCAATTGTCTCTATTTATAAATCTTCAGTAATGTGAGATTTTGATATTTGTGGACAAGTTATTGGTGGTTTAACTTGTATCTGGTTGTCTCCTTGCAGAACCTAAGAGATGCTCTGGACAACATGTTTGATGCCAAAGTTCCCACATTGTGGAGAAAAATATCATGGCAGTCATCAACATTAGGATTTTGGTTCACAGAGCTCTTGGAAAGAAATGATCAATTCTATTCCTGGGTTTTTGTAGGAAGACCAGATTCATTTTGGATGACAGGATTCTTTAACCCACAAGGTTGGAATCAAAATTTTTTTTCTTGAAAGTCAAGGCAATCATTTTAACCTCTGGGAAAAGATGAATGTTTGCAAATCTTTGCAGGAAATTTTTAATATGTTTTATTTTTAATATGTATATCTGAATGGACAATCACATTGTATGTTAATAAACTTTTAAGGAGAGCAAATGACAAAAAATTGAGGGAAAAAACCCCAAAAGATATTCCTTGACTGTACTGCAAAATAACAAAATATATTCCTTGACTATACTGCATTGTTAAATACTTGAAAGGGGGGGGGGGGGGCTAGCATAAAGACAATAAACTGTATTTGATATTTTAAAAAATATTTTCTTTAAGGATTTTTGACTGCAATGAGGCAAGAAGTAACAAGAGCACACAAAGGCTGGGCACTTGATTCAGTCACCTTACACAATGAAGTCATTAAAGCTGTAAAGGAGGACATCTCTGCACCCCCAGCGGTATGTTTATCAAACATATTATTTTGGATTAAAGAAAATTTTTCACCTAATTTCAATTTTTCTAGTTATATCCCTTGTTACCATTGCAATGGATTTTATTTTTTATGTAATTTCTTTTTACCTGAAAGGCATTACGATAAGGGGAAAATATTCATTACAGCCATTTTAAGAAGAAGGGGAGGGGGTCCAATTTATAGTTAAAAATCTTGTAAAATTGAACAGGAAGCAAACATGTTTAAAGAGGCATGAAAAGATGATGTTTTTTATGTTCATAACTGTGTGAAATTGATAAGAAATGCAATATTTGAAATAGTAAGGGTAATATATACCTATAGGTCAAAAGATACTGTTGCTCATAAAAACAAAATGGTCAGTGGGCCTCTTTTGAATGGTTTGGTGGGAGAAATGCATGCAACACATATGAAATCAAAGATATGATATCATAGAGTTATATTAACTAGGTTTTTGGTCTTTTATTGAAACTGAATTTCTTTTAAAGTGTTTCGAAACCCTTTGCTTAATTAAGGTAACTAAAATTCTGATAAAGTGAAGTTTAAGGGACCTGTTAATTTACTTTGCTATATAGTAAAAAGTCTCAAAGCTAATTTGCAAGTTGCTTCGAAAACCTATTGTAAATAAGAAGAGCATGATACATGTACTTGTGAGAATTGATAAATGTATCAGTACAATTTTTAGCTCACCGAGACGAAGTCAAGGAGAGCTTATGCTATACCCTCGGCGTCGGCGTCCGGACCTGGTTAAAGTTTTTGTTGCAGGTCCTGTATCTAAGCTACTACTTGTCCTATCTTCAACAAACTTGCATGGATGATGCATCTGGACCTACTTATGGACTTGAAAGACTTGGATGCTGAATCTGGGTCCTAAATTTCAGATGCTGGAGGAGGTTAAGGTTGTTGGACCAGGTTAAAGTTTTTGTTGCAGGTGCCCTTTGATAGCAGTATCTTAGTTACTGCTGGTCTGTACTTCACCAAACTTGCATGGATGGTGTGCCTTATGATACTGATGCACCAGACAGGCTTGAGTGCTGAATCTGAGCTATAGGTTTCGGATGCTGGAGGAGGTTAAGGTTTTTGGAGCAGGTTAAAGTTTTTGTTGCGGGTGCCCATTGATAGCAATATCTAAGTTACTACTGGTCCTAACTTCACCAAACTTGTATGGATGATGCGTCTTATGATACTGATGCACCTGACAAGCTTGAATGCTGAATCTGAAACTATTAGGTTTCGGATGCTCGAAGAGGTTAAGGTTTTTAGAGCTGGTTAAAGTTTTTGTTGCAAGTGCCCTCTGATGATTAATCTTAGTTACTACTGGTCCTAACTTCACCAAACTTGTATGGATGGTGCGTCTTATGATACTGATGCACCTGACAAGCTTGAATGCTGAATCTGAGCAATAGGTTTCGGATGCTGGAAGAGGTTAAGGTTTTTAGAGCTGGTTAAGTTTTTGTTGCAGGTGCCCTCTGATGATTATATCTTAGTTACTACTGGTCCTAACTTCACCAAACTTGTATGGATGGTGCGTCTTATGATACTGATGCACCTGACAAGCTTGAATGCTGAATCTGAGCAATAGGTTTCGGATGCTGGAGGAGGTTAAGGTTTTAAGAGCTGGTTAGATAAAGTTTTTGAAACAGGTGCCCTCTGATGATGATATCTTAGTTATTACTTGTCCTTACTTCACCAGACTTCCATGGATGGTGTGTCTTATGATACTGATGCACCTGACAGGCTTGAATGCATAGTCTGGTTTCGGATGCTGGATAAAGTTAAGTTTTTAGGAACAGGTCACATGTTTAATAGATGATAGTACTATTTCAAACTTGCATAGTTGATTTAACTGTAATATGAATGAATCGCAGAGGTAGCTTCAGATGCAGAGCTTGATCTCCATTATCAAGGATGCTAAAAAATAAATCTTAGTTATTACTGGTCCTAACTTCACCAAATTTGAATGGATGGAGTGTCTTATGATACAGATGCACCTGACAGGCATGGATGCTGAATCTGAGCCATAGGTTGCGGATGCTGGAGGAAGTTAAGGTTTTAATTGCTAGTGCCCTCTGATGATGATATCTTAGTTATTACTGGTCCAAACTTCACCAAAATTGCATGGATGATGCGTCTTATGATACAAATGCACCTGATGGGCTTGAATGCTGAATCTGAGCCATAGGTTTCGGATGCTGGATGAGGTTTAGTTTTTTGGAACAGGTCACATGTTTTATAGATGATAGCTTGCATAGTTGATTTAACTTTATTATAAATTAAATGCAGAGGTTGCTTCAGAAGCAGAGCTTGATCTCCATTATCAAGGATGCTAAAGAAATCTCCTACCTCACTCAAACCAGCTCGATAGATAGATGTGTTTGTTGATAAATGATATAACATGATTCCTATGATAAAGTATTGTATGATATGAAACAATATTGTTTGATATGATACAATATGATATCATATGTTATATTATAAAAAGTTATACGATACGATATGATATTGTATCAAATTTTTTGATATTTTATGATATGATTATGTATCATGATATTGTTATGTATAGTATTGTATATTATGATACAATATTGTATAAGATTATATTGTATTTTTAATTTATTATTTTATCACATGATACAATTACATAAGATATTGCAAAATATTATATTGTATCCTATGATACAATATTGTATATTCTATAATATTGTATCATACAATATTGTATAATATGATATTGGTTTCAGTAATATAGAATTATATCACATGAAATTGTATTATATGATATTGTTATATTATATAATATTGTATCATACGATATTGTATGATATGATATTGGTTTATATGATATATAATCATATCACATGAAATTGTATTATATGATATTGTAATATATTTTATTGTGTCATATGATGCAATATGTATAATATAATAATGTATTTTATAATATTTTACCATATCACATAATATTGTATCATTTGATAAGATACAATGTTGGAATCAAATTATATTGTATTATATGATATAATATCATATAATGTATCAAATATGTTTCAGTTTCATTCAATACAATATCATTCGATATTATACAATATAATATCATGTTTCAGTGTTATGATGTATTATGTAATATGATATTGTAATATGATACTATATTGTATTATATTTTATGATATTGTATTATGTGATCAAATACAATAAGGTATAACACAATACAATGTCATATCATACGTTATAATATCAAATCTCATTATTGTTTATTACGGTATTTTATTTGTTATATGATATATATTATATTAGAAATATGACATGATGCAATATTTTATTTTATATCATTGTATTGATTAACATATTAACATATGATTATCATAAAAAAATTTATCAGATGATATACGATATTTTGTCAAAACAGAATCCATGAATATCCAAGATCATAAAGTATGATTTTCATATAAAATGATAAAGGTGGTCTTATGAAGGTGATGTCTCATAAGGGTGATGCTCCGTCTCGGTGAGCTTAGTAATCTATGATTACCTATGTTTAATTATTAGGTCCTGTCAAAATTGTTTTTCATAACCTCTACAAAATCACAACCTAAAATCCAGTATCTATATCTTGGAAATTTTAACCAGCAAGGTTTAATTATTAAAATGGTAATTTTTTTTAATGGTTTAAATTTGTCTTAACAAAGATCCTAAAGCGTATTTGCCAAATCCTCCAATTTTCTTTATTGATTCTGTTTGTACTGAATATATTTGTATTACATGTATTATACTTTCATGCTAAATACTGAAATCTGATTGGTTTATACGCAGTTGATAATCCGTTCTTAGTCTATTACCCTGATAGAGTTAGCAACACACTTGGCAATGGGTAACACTGTATAAATAGTGCCTGTTTGGAAGGTAACTGTTGAAATTGACACCCCGAGAAAACCATTGTCAACTGACGCGAAGCGGAGGTTGACAATGGTTTTCGAAGGGGGTTAATTTCAACAGTTACCCTCCCAAACAGGCACTATTTATTTTATCATACTGAATGTCTTAATTTTAAAGAAATTTTACTGCTTTTAATATAGAAATGAAGTGAATTCTACAGCGAACCGTACGCGCATAATTTATGCGCATGTAACAATTCGTTGTGTTACCCGTTGCTAAGTGTGTTGCTAATGCTGAGGGTAATATAACGGGTTACCAACTGCGTCTAAACCAATCAGATTTCAGTATTTAACATGAAAGTATAATAAAATGAATTCTTACATGCGCTTCGCGTCGGTTGACAATGGTTATCTCAGGGTGTCAATTTCAACTGCTACCCACCCAAACAGGCACTATTTTTATACTGACATAGTTTGACACATTATGTTGCTCTGACTGATTAGATATTACTTGTTATGTTATAGGAGGGAGTGTATGTGTATGGGCTGTACTTGGATGGAGCAGGATGGGACAAACGTAACTGCCGTCTGTGTGAACCACCACCCAAAGTTCTATTCACACCTATGCCTGTTGTACACATGTACGCTATCAACTCCACAGCTCCAAAAGATCCCCGTTTATATCAGTGTCCAGTGTACAAAAAGCCCCACCGTACAGATCTGACATACATTACTTTTATTGTGTTAAAGACCAATCTGAGTCCTGATCACTGGATACTGAGAGGAGTTGCTGCTTTGTGTGACATCAAGTAAAGTCAAAGCTCAGACACTGCAGTATAGTGGATGCCTGAGGTCTGAGATAATCATTATAAACTGTTGGAAATTTGTTTGAACTTTATTTATTATAATTTATATCAGATGTCTGAGATAATCATTATAAACTGTTCGAAACTTGTTTGAACTTTATTTATTATAATTTATATCATAATATTTGTCAGTGATTGGTTTAATGCTTAATCCAGTATAAATTGTACCATTTACCATTTGTGTTCTGGTTTTTATTATCAATTAAGTGAATGTACAAATATACAACATGTTGTTGTTTTTAGGGAAGAGATTCAAAGATATGGAGAGGGGAGAATGTTTTGAAGCAAGTAGAAGTTTTTCTTTTGTGAAATTGATTCAAAAGAGAATATTTTAAATTTGTTCATAAGGTAACACATAGAGTGACAACAAATTCAAGGGGTTGGGGGGTTACAGAGAAATCAATTTTTCAAAACCTTTGAAAGAAAGAAATTGATGGCGTTAAGAAAGATATAAAGCAAATGTATAATTTTCTGCAGAAACATGGATTTACAGATCTGAAAGTCAAAATTCTTATACTTAATGCAGACCCCAATCTGGTTTGATCGCCTGAGCTTAAAGCTTACGTGAGCTATGCTGATGACTTGTTGTCTGGAAACATTTTACTCTCTTTTGACTTTTCCAGGACCGCTAAACTGATTTTAACCAAACTTGTCACAAAGCATCCCAAGGTAAAAGGAATTCAAGTTTTTTTAAATAAAGGGTTACGTCCTCTTTTTAGGGGAGATAATAAAGAATTAATTGTTGTAAATTTGCTAAAATTGTTTTAAAGTCGTTTCTAAATCTAATTGTCCAAAAAGAAAAACCTGTAACTTGTGTAGATGCATCCTTAGGTAGTGAAGATACAAGTTTACAAGATCAAATCGTGATATCCGAGGCTTTTGGTTGAGTCACCATCTGGGGTCGAATTTTTTTAAGGAATATATAGAGATAATTTTTTTGAAAATCTTCTCAAAACCCATATGGTCAGAAAAGCTAAAGATAAATTTTGTGAAAGCATCCTCAGATATTGTAGATTTGAGTTTGTCAAAATTATGATCATTTGGGGAGGGGGGGTAGCTTTGGACCAAATTGGGGGGGGGGGGGGGGGGTGTTATGTAATTTTGCAATTTTTCAGTTTTTAACGAACATTGTTTAAGACCAAAGGTATTAATATTCATCAAATAATAAGCTAAATGAGCTGCGAGGATATCTTGGGACAGGTTTTTATAGTACACAAAGTTTACACAATCTTGTCATACCACAACTCTGAAATATTTCATATTTATGCCAGAAATGAGCAAAAAATAGGGGAAGAGATTTTAATTGTACATAAAATCGAAGCGAAAAAGGACCATATTTTTTGTTGGATTGATATGAAAGCATTAGCAGAATAGTTATATAATTTATGTAAAATTCATGTTTGGCGATCAGACACCGATAACATGGGATAAAACTAGTATTTGATAGGAATTTTTAGTTTTTCTGATATTGTAACACTAGAGATGTATGAACCTGCCATATTGTTGTATTTAAATTATCAGTTTTACCGGTATATGTATACATACTTAAAGTGTTTGTTGTTCTAAGAATGTGCAATAATATAAGAATAAATTTCGAAGTCAGAGGTTTAAGTCTAAGCAAAGTGCTCTAAAATGCTTTACATGTTAATTTCCTTTATTTAAGCGGGGCTTTTGAGATGGCCACCCTCTCAATCATGTCCAGTAAAAGATAATTCATGTAATCTATTGAATGATATGGAAATGCATGGGGATTAAATAATTATTTTGGATATTATTTCTGTAATTTATGCGTGCAATTATACACATATGCATATATGTGTGCATACCTTGTAATTTTTGTTATAGTGTATACTGTGTATAGTGTACATGTTTAGGAATATGAAAAAATAGTATCGTCATAGTTTTGCTATTGAATTAATCAAAATGGCAATACTTCATCAAAAGATACTAAATTAAAGAAACTGTACTTTGAATCTAGTTCATCTAAATCTATGATCCGTATTATGCATACGAGATTGTAGGAGACTCCATAAACAAGAATGGAAACCAATCGCAACTTCTCGGGCCTTTCCTGCAGGCTCGTATTACATATGCGTCCATGACAACCCCCCTTTTTATAAAACTTGATATAAATGCAACACATTTTACGATCTGTTGAGATGTAAGCTAGACTTCAATAAAGTAAATGGTATACCTTAAAATATAACACAGAAGCGACTTAAAAGGCTGTCTAGCCGATACTTATTTTAATGAGGTAATGAGTTCAGCAACTCCATTTTGTATAAAATTCTAATATCCGGTAATTGTAATACATTCGAGGTGTTTTTCCGAGCCTACCGGGAAAGGCCCGAGAAGTTGCGATTGGAATGGAAATATATCTATATATATATTCTAATATATGTAAAGGATATAAGCCAAAAACTGTCCATTCTGTGAGAGAAAGAACTGTGATCGAGGCCCGGAGGGCCGAGATCGGTTCTTTTTCTCACAGAATGGACAGTTTTAGGCTTATATTCGACTTAAAACATTCTCCTCTTTTGTTTTAAGAATGGACTTCAACAGGTACACCAGTAGACAATGAAAATAGAGCTATTTATAACCACCCCTAACAAAAACGCAGACCTGAGTAGAATTCTGTTTCTATTGTCTTCTTGGTGACTTTTTAGGTATAACTTGAAATGCATGATTTTTCATTCATTCACACAACTTGTGTTTTAGTATCGAGATGTCTTCCTCTGATGGAGAAAGCATTTTCTAAAAATAACTCGGTCAAAATGCAAGGATGATTATGAAAATCATCCAAACACGGATGGTGTTCTAAGTGACATTTTAGATATGGAGGCTGGGCCAGATTTTGATTTAATTCAGAACTGTGTCTTTTCTGATATCTCTGATGAAGATATGATTAACGCCAGTCAAGAGGTAGGGAGCAATAATAGGTTTTTAAAACCTCTGAATCAGCAGGATTTGGATGACTTAATACGGAGTGGTTTATCTAAGAAAACGGAGGCAAAGTCAAATCTGGATTTTCCTGATTCCACACATGTATACATGTATACAACTGCATTTGGATTATTTTCCACTCATGTACCAGTGCATTTGAATTATTTTACAGAGTTGTGTCAATTCATTTGGATTATTATATTTCAAAGCATGCTTAATTAAATTTCATTTTGTTCTCAGATGTATGGCTTTGCATGGTATTTGTTTTATTACAAGTCCCCTGTATCTGTCCAATAAGTTTACAATTACTATCCATTATTTTTTACTGGGCAGATTTCACTGTCCATTCTTTAAAATAATGGACAGTTTTTTAAACTTATTGGACACTTACAGGTAACTTTTTGGATTTGTTTTCAAATCTTCAAGTACTTTATGCTATATAATAGTTTAAAATAACAAAGGATTGCATAACGAAAATGTTTTAAATATGAAATAGAACTATTTTAAATTTCAGTTAACCAAGGTATGAAAAATATACACAATTACACCCACTTATGTCATAAAAGTACCGACATTCCTATGTTTTACTGATAAACTTAGACATTTACTGACAATGTACCGACTGTACTGATTAACTTAAAAAAAGTACTGACAAACTTAGACAGTCTTGATAAACATAGAGACATACTGACACTTTTTACTGACGGTACTGAAAAAACTTAGAGTAGTACTGACAAGCACTGATAAGTACTGATACCATTATATTGTTGTTACTCCCGCTAGAGCTTAAAGGTGTGAAATTGTATATACTAACGTATTTTTAATTATAATATAGAATTCAATGATTCTTAAACTTATAAATAACATTTTTCTTGAATGAAAATCTCATTTTTATAAGTGAAGGAGAAATTGAGCCTTGTATTTTGAAAAAAAGAATTTGGCGGAATTTGTAATATTTATGTTGTTAGCTTGAGTTTTGATTATTATTTTGAAACGAAAAGTCAGTAAAAAAAATTGACACTCTTGAGCTAAACATCAATAAACTTGATTACCCATAACAGCACCTACCGGTAGATATTAGCATTCAATCTACACATATTACCCATTTGCGGATTTATAGGGGGTCGGGGATTTGGTCCCCTCCCTTGCACTCTCCATGGAAAAATCTAATTTCTTTAATTTGCATAAATATGGCTCAGACCACCCCCACCCCCGGAAATGTTAACAACATTCCTACTCTTTTGAAATGATTTTGAGTCCGCGCATTTTACAAACTAAATCAATGCGCTGTGTTTCCTTTTACATGTGATAGCGGTAAGCTTGAAGTGCTTTTACAGAAGCCAAACGTGTTTATCAGAAAATAACAGTTATTTGTTTTTGTGAATTAATATAATTCTGGAAATGAACCCTATCCATTTACATTGAAGCTTGAGTAGACAAGATTTTTATCCAAACCTGCACACGTATGTGTGAAACAACGAGACAAAAAATGTGATAAATTACTTTCTACTGACATTACTGGTTCTGAAAAACCCAGTCCTTATTAAAATCCCGTCTTTCCCAGTTATCCACTCTGCTTTCCCTGTCATCCCTTGTGCACCCCTGTCAGCCCATGTAAATCGCAATCGATGGCTATTGGTTTTCCCCCCTGATAAATCAAGAGAGAGAGAGAGAGAGAGTTGATTTTTACGCGAAATTAATTTACTATTAATTAATTTAATTTATTTAAAACTACTAGTATTAGTAACTTTTATTTCAAAACCAATGCAATCTCTCTCTCTCTCTCTCTCTCTCTCTCTCTCTCTCTCTCTCTCTCTCTCTCTCTCTCTCTCTATCTCTCTCTCAACTCCCACATGTATAGAACACACTAGTACTACATTTATATGTAGTGTATGTTCTTACCAGGGCCGCGGATATAATGATAAAGAATCGGCATTGAAATTAGGATAGCATGTTACTTTATTAGGAAATATGGTAAACTAAAAGTAAATTTATACAAAATCAAATGCAAATTGAATTAAAACATTGAGATATTTAACGTTTAAATATTGGATATAAAAAACGTGACCTTCTTATTTGTATAACACAATTTTATGTGTAACAAAAAAGCCCCATATTACACATTTTTAAAATTATGACAATTTTTCTAATCATATTATTTGTTAACAGTAAACAAATTAAATATAATGGACCGAGTTAATACTTCAAAATTGATATTAGTCTATATAAACTTAACACTGTACATAGGAAGCTTAATTAATTAATGGTGAAAATGACAAAAAAGAAAAAAAGTTCAGGTAAAATTTTATTAACGAGGCCGGGTCTAATTTTTTCTGCCCTAGATTTTTGAATGAAATTGTTTCCATGAATTTCTACTGATATAATTATTATTTTAAGATAAAAAAATAAAACATTTACCACACCATTTGTTTAAGGGGTCATCTCAAAGTTTATTAATTTTTAACATAGGACCCTATGGGATTTTGCTTGAAATGTATCAATTTTGCAAACTTCTGCCCTAGGGATTTCTTTTTCTATTCTACATATTAAAGTTATTGCTAACAGGCATCAAATGGTCAAATAAAAAAAACCTTTTACCTCCTGGTTTGTTCCAGGGGTCTTATCAAAGTTGTTTTTTGTATGCCCAATTTTCCAGCTTGTCAGATAATGGCTATTTTTTATTTGACAAAGACGAAAATGGTGATCTTTATAATATTATTAAAACATTCAGTCATATTTTAGTTTTAAATAAATATATAACATCACACATTAAAGGTCATTAAAATAAAATACATGGTTACTGTTTTGAAATATATGAATTAAGCTATATTTAGGCGGGTTAAGAAAACGCGACAGAGGGCTAGGCTTGCTGAACCCTCTTCACGTTTTCAACCCGAGCCCAAATATAGCTTATACTTCGAGACGTTTATGTTTATTCCACAATATAATATCAATTTTACGCATCAAACGAGCTATTTTCAACAAATTTCGCTGAATATCTGCAGTTGAAGCTATCACGCCATGGCGTCAACAAAGCAAAAAGATGACGTCACAATACAAATGAAACGACGCTGCGCGAAAGCGTGCGTACTCGTTCTGTACTCGGCCTCGTTAAGGTTTCTCCACCCTCGATGTTTTTATGGTTTAATCTGTGTAATTTTTGTTTAAATTTGATGATTAATATGCAAACAATCAAATTGAAGTCAAATATTGGTATGTTGCAAATATTTTGTTCATGTTGTAGGAGCTAACACAGGTACACTATCAGGACAGTTATAGCAACGACTGCTCTCTTATCAAACATCACATTTATTTTAACTAATTTCGATATAATAAAGCATTTTTTAAAAAAAATTAATCGCAATCCTTTATTTTAAGTATTTTAACACTTTAAGGCCATTTAAAAATTGCCAGTATGAAAGCTATCACATTTACAGTGCATTTTGATACGATTTTTCAACCATGAATAAGTACAGTTTAGCAACATAAAACGTCTATAACTTTTGAAATAATGGTTCAAACTCACTGAAAATTGGTACATTTGTAATTCATTATATATCCTATCAAAATCTGCAAAGAAATGTTTACCTTGCCTGGTAAAAAATTATGAATTGTGGTCTCTGTCAAGTTTGCCTATATACGGTTTTATCAGTTTTTCATTGAATTCAGCGATTTCAACTCAAACCACTCTCTATGAATTGTAAAACATTGGTGTCATTTCACTTTACATAGCTTAAAATATGTTAAACACAAGTATAAATCAAGAAATATTGGCAAAACTATGCATCACATAACACTATTATTATAACCTATAACGGTAAAATATTCCGGAATGCTCACAATGACGTCACACGACAATCGAAAGACCTTAAGTAAGAGTAAGAACAATAGGGCCACTTCTTCTTCCCTTCAAATGCACGTGTAACGTATAATAACAGACAGGATGATAGCATTTAAAAAAAGGATCCCACTTAAAAGAAATTCTTCCTGGATTTGAGTACATTCAGTACTTTGATTTACCTGCGAAGTACTCGAGCTATATTTAACTTTGTGTGGTAAATCCGCGAATTAGAAAAGAAAGTGAAAGAAGTGAAAAGTTCTGTCCAAGGAATGCCACAAAGGTAATTTTTATAATAATTTTCTTCATTTGTTTAATTCCCGAATTTCTGTTGCGGTGTTTTGTCTTTGTAGGTCTATCTGGTTAGGCAGAATCTCTTGAATCATAATTTATGTGCAATATAATCAGCTGACAATATATTGACAATAACTTCCAGCGCCTTTGTCTTGAATGACGATCCACATGTCAATATTAGAACCATTTTAACAAGGCCTTGGACTTTCAGTAGGGTGTAACTATCTTTTTCTTGCGTCAAAACAAGTTAAAATGACGCTGGTTTCAAGCGAAATATACACCGATATTAGCTCAAAAGCCAGACAAATCTTGTTGATTTTGAACAAAGAGCAATGGCTGAGTGGCCTACAATGATATAGACAGGCATACGTCACATTACTGTTTGACACAACTACCCAAAGCCCAAGCTCTTGTTAAAATGGTTCTAAAGCCGTTAAATGTATGGGGAGAGAATCTCAGCCTGAAAACTTTTCAGTCTCGAGGAATATATCGCTGTCAGAGATTAGGGAAGAGAGAAATTTATATAATTTATGATATATTCCCTATCTATAGTATGTGTAGATACATCCCCACCCCCTTTTACTTTGTAAATTTATGAAATTTTATATTTCGAGAGGGGTTTGAAAGGTCGGGACCCCCTTACCCCCCACCCCCTTTAGATCAGCACAATCATGGTAATGACATACACTGATACAATCTCTGAAGTGACTTAATTGACCTAGACTCTTACTCTACCGAGTAAGATTCCCTCTACTTCTTACGGAAACTTAGAGTCAATTCATAGATCTATATTTACATCTACCAACTGAAGTATTATTTCCTCTATTTCTTATGGAAACTTATAGCTAATTCATAGCTCTATAGAAGTACATACTGAAATCTAACACGCCCCATTTATCGATTGGTCGAAATCTACAGTGGCTGAAACAGACAAGAAACAGAGAGGACTGAAATTGACTCGCCCAGTTTATTGATTGGTCGAAACCTACAGCGTTCTAAGAAAAATCACGGACTGCACGAAATAATCATGACAATGTCAGACCCCAAGTCTTACAGGAGACAGTTTGGCTGTTTCTTTTAGCTAACGTACTTATGTAAACTAACAGTAATTTAGTGAATTTTGCAAACTTTTCATAACCAACTTATTAATTATAGTTAAAAGAAATCTGTTAATATATATAAACAATGAAATGTTTTCTTTGATGATTTTTATGGGTTATGAAGGTAGCGATCATTGCAGAAAATTTTGCTACCTTCATATCCCGAATGAATCACCAAAGAATGCATTTTATTGTTTAAATAAAAACAGCCAAACTGAAATCTACACGCCCAATTTATCGATTGGTCAAAATATACAGCAGCTGAAACTGACAGAACTGAAATCAACATGCCCTGTTTATCGATTGGTCGTAACCTACAACGACTTTCTTTGATGATTCATGCGGGTTATGAAGGTAGCAATCATTGCAGAAAAAATTTACGTTACCCTACAACTATGGCACGCCAAATCAACAAAAATGAGCTAAACATAGTTTCACATTTGATAAATTAGGTTTAACAACAGGTAACTATAGTTTAGGAACCACAAACTATAGTTAACGATTCGTTGACTGTAGTTTTCATCTGTAAAACTATATTTCACAGCTGTAATCTATATTGTTAACGAATGATAATCTAAGTTTATCTGTAAACTACAATTTACATTCGTTAACTATAGTTTAGAGTTGTTAATCATAGTTTCACAGTTGTGAATTATTATCAGATAAATCATGTTTTGTAATCGCTAATTGTTGTTTTCAGTGTTTATTATAGTTTTACACATCTGAAACATAGATGATCGCGTTGACTATGGTTTACAGATGTGAAATATAGATTAATGATGTTAACTACAGTTTTCTGTCTGTAAACTATGGTTTCCAACCCTTAAACCTAGTTTATCAGCTGTGAAACTATGATTATCTCATTTTTGTGAGTTTAGCATGCCATAGCCAAGGCGGGTTATGTATTTTTTCTGTAATGTCACCACCTTCATATCCGGAATGAATCACGAAAGAAAGCATTTTATTGTTTAAATAACTGTACAAAATACCAGTAGATTGAATAAGATATTTAAACGCTTTTTGCCTTTTTATATACCAGTCGTGCACATGCATGTATCATACAACATGGACATGGACAATCATTTATATGAGCATTTTGGAACAACTCCCACCTCCAGAAATTTTTTCTGGATGCATGCATGATGTACAATATACAGTAAAAGGAATCAAGTCAAGTCGTACCCAACCCAACTCGCACCCAAACCAACTCGTACCCAAATATTTGAGTACGACTTCACTAGTCAACTCGCACCCACGGGAAAAATATATTTATACTAAGAAAATAAAATACAATAGTTTTTATTCATATGTTATGAACCATGTTGATCTTTCAAAAGTGATGAAAATGTGCGTTTCTTCTTAATTATGAGCAGCATGTTTATTTTGTGCTGACAAACTCATTGGTTGATCGGTTGAACGAAATCACATAAAGCAATTAATTTTATTTTTAATTGATGATAGTTAACCTGCTAATAATCATTCTTTGATCCGTCCGCATTCAAGTACAGAACTATAGTATACTAGATTTTTATAACAAATTCTTTTAAATTTGTTATACAATTCGCATATTAATGTTATCGATAATATACAAAACATAACAACATACGAATAAAAGCCATTCATTTTATTTTCTTATAATAAATATTGATCCGCCCGTATTCAAATACACTGAGATCTAGGACTAGGACTCGAGTGAACCACATAGTTTTGGGTACGACCTGACCATTTGAGTACGAGTTGGTTTGGGTGCGAGTCGGGTTGGGTACGACTTGACTGTAATTCCAGTAAAACATGGTTATAACAAAGTGCCAGGGACAAGTGATTTTACTTCGTTATAAGTGTAATTCGTTATATCCGTCAAGTTTACACCAAATTACCGGTGTATAGTCATGGGGAATGAAAATCACTTATTCAGCTTTAAATAACAGTAATTGTGTAGGTTTATTTAACACAATGTTTTTGGAAAACTTGACATACATGTAGGATCTCTCTTGCTTTGTGATGAGATATGATTTTTATCACATGAGTTCTGAGTTTTCTATCCTCATGCTTTGGGATAGAAATCACTCAATGAGTTGGATAAAGAAATCATATGCCATATGACAAACCATGAGATGTCTGTCAAGTTTTCCTAAGACTTTTTGTTAAATAATTGAATAAACCTGAGAAATAAACCATCCCAAACCATGAGAAATCCTTTTCAGCTCACTGAGACAAAGTCGAGGAGGGGGGAACATGCGCGGATCCAGAAAATTTTTCCAGGGGGGGTCCGAAGGATAATTGTGTTTGCCAGGGGGGGTCCGAGGCATATTTTCGCGATAATTTTACTATGTAAATTTAATAAATTTTCATTTTCCAGGGGGGGTCGGGACCCCCCCGACCCCCCTCTAGATCCGCGCATGGGGAAGCTTATGCTATAACCCTGGCATCAGCATCGGCATTGGGACCTGGATAAAGTTTTTGAGCAGGTCCTGTATCTAAGTAAATACTTTTCCTATCTTGACCAAACTTGCATGGATGGTGTAATTCTGGACATGCTAATGGACTTAAAAGACTTGGATGCTAAATTTTTGCCACAAATGAAAGATGCTGAAAAAGGAACTTAGGTGCTCTTTGATAGCCATATATTAGTTACTACTGTTAAAACTGGTCCTATCTTCACCAAACTTGCAAGGAATAGTGTGGCTTCTGCACTTGAAAGGCTTGTCTAGTAAATGCTGAATCTGAGCCATAGATTTTGAGCAGGTTAAAGTTTTTGAAGCAGATGCCATATGTGATGGCAATATTTAGGTCACTACTGATTGATCTCAACTTCATCAAACTTGCATGGATGGTGCATCTCATAATACTTACGCACTTAACAGGCTTGCATGCTGAATCTGAGCCATAGGTTTAGGATGCTGGATAAGGTTAAGGATTTTAGAGCTAGTTTAAAGTTTTTGAGCAGGCCAGTGCATTTTATGATACCGATGCACAACACAGGCGTGAATCTGAACCTGCTGGAGGAGGTTAAGATTTTTGTTTTGATTGTTGATTTAACAATATAAATAAATCACAAAGGTAGCTTTAGATACAGAGAGTGATCTTGATTATCTAGATGCTTATAGGCAGGTTTAAGATTTTGGAACAACTCAAATTGTGTTGAGTCTTGGAGTTGGCTATAAAATGAAGAAAAATTCTGTTCATACTTAGTCAATACGTCAATACTGCAGTTAATATAACTATGGATGTGTAAATAGATGTGGTAGCTTCAGATACAGAGCTTGATCTTGATTATCTTGATGCATGAGCTTGTTAAGATTTTGGAGTACGGTCGTTAAATGAAGGTTTGAATGTCAGAAAAAATGCTGTCCTGATATAACTTTCATGGTTCATGTAACTTTCGATTTGAAATATAAGGCTAGCTTCAGATACAGAGCCTGATCTCCATTATCAGTTAAATGAATTGACATTTATAGTGAAGTGATTTGCATACTGTGTGGGTTTTAATCATACTGTGAAGCTATTGGATATAACAAATTACTTTTATACCGCAGCAAAATTGCCAATCTCCAGCACTTTGTTATATTAAGCATGTTTTACAGTTATAGTCTATTGATAAATATTGTATCGTATAAAATTTAAATATAATGTAAAAATTTTGTGTTATATGATATTATAGGATATTGTGTTAACCCACACTACAATATCCAATCTACTATGTATTAATAAAAATAATTAAATATGATTTTTTATATAATAATTTTAATGAAAATAAACATACCTGTGAAAGAAGTGCAATTGAAATCAATAAAAGGGAAGATATCCAAGATATCTCCATTGAACTCATTATCGTTTTTCACTTGTAAAAGTTACAGAGATTTATAATGGTAAATGTTGACATCTTATCTCCATTTGGAAGTCACTCGGAATACATATTGCACAAGTTTTCAATGTTTGATATCATTCAGGTACTTTCATGTCTTTTGCAATGCAAAATCCCCATATATACTTTTTATTTTTTAGCCATATATTAAGACCTGACAAGCTGCAGGAGGTGTTTCAAAGGAGAAATCTTAAGATTTTGTTATACTATTATATGAACATCGTTTGAACCAAAAGGTATTTATAAATATCAAATAAATTAAGAAAATGTACTGCATAAACATCTTTGGACAGAATACAATATATGATACAGTTAAATTTGCAAAAATAAGGAATTTTGATATAAGGAAATTCTATAATTCAATTGTTTGTTATGCACGTGCTTTCTGATTAATAGCTGAAAAAAAAGATAAGATTATATCTTAAAAATAATTTGCTACCTCGTAGTGTTTATTATTTTTAAGACTTCAAAAATGTATCTTCATGATGTTGTTTGAAATATGTAAAATTTAGTACCATTTTAAAGGTCTATTCGTTGTTTTTTTCTACAATCAATTGCAGAAAATTAAGTTCAATCGTTATCATAGCTTCCTGAATCATAAAGTGTAAACTCTAAGCCTAGGTTATACACAAATAAATTGGGCAGCTATTGAATTCATTCCTTAGATAAAGAATGTTGGTTGTATTTTAGGAACTATAAACGTTCATGTCTCTAGGACTTCCTTATTAGAATTTTTCTGAGAAAATTGACAGCTATAACGGGCATAAATTGGTCAGAATTTGTCATTCTTGAGGACCAACTGTTGCTTGAGACTGAAAAACTATCTAAGGCCAAAAAATTCATACATCGTTGTCCAAGAACTCATTTAATGAATATACTGTGGTTTCAATAATGCCGGGCATTAATTTTTGTGGATTTATAGTGAAAATCACAGTTTCAAGGATACATGAGTTAGAAGCCAATAATTCTAGTTATGAATACATGTTCTTAGAAATTGCACTTCAATGAAGATTTAATTTTGTGGAGTAACTCAACAACAAATTTCTTGAAATTTACAGGTAGTACTGGTAAGTATTCAATAAATATCAGTGAAACCATAGTATACTGTGGCACAGTACTATCATTGAGCATTTTACTTTAATACATTTCGTAAATATGTTATTTTTAAGTTTTTATGCACATTTTGGCCGCTAAATAAAATTTTCCTCACTCATAGAGACCGATTTCAATGAATTTTTTTGAGACCCCGCGTTAGCAAAACTTTTGTTTAAAAATAAATAGTTTTGATTACAAATTTTGTTTTGATATAAATTGATTAGGATTTGATTATACTTTTTAGTAGAAAACTTAGTTTTTGAATACCTGAAAGAAATTCCGAAATAATTGGATGTAAAATGTAGGCAGGAAACGGGAGTAAGCGTTCGCAGTTCTTTGCAAGATTATAAGCAGGGTGCAATTAAAAGGGAAACCTGTAACTCTTGCTTTATTTACTACTCACAAAAATTCAACATATAGAGAAGTATATATGGTCAGACAGCTAGAGTGCAATTTTCTTTTGATCTTTATTACATGACTGTATTAATTTATAATCAGGTGACTTTTAGGGCCCATGGCCCTCTTGTTGAAGGGTTAAATAGTACATAACAATGTCATAAGGTCAAATATTCATTGTAAGATGAATTGACAAGTTTTTTTTTATATATATTGAAGGCTCAAAGGATGGCAAAACCAAACTTGATACTTATTGATCTTAATTCTGATGAAGAGGAGGAAGAAAATGGCCACCAGGAAAACTGCCACAGAACAGAAAGCCCAGAAATGTTGGTAATTACGAAGCAAGCGGGCACTCAGCAACTTCCTACACTGAAAAATGCAAACGAAAAGGAAGAACTTGTTAAAGGACCAAAGTATGGGGAAAGTGAAAAAGGAAAAGAGTTACAATTAGAACCAGAGCATCTAGTAGAAAAGAATAGACAAAGCCTAGGAACAATTATGATTACTAAACAAGGGGAGACTCAGCAACATCCTTCACTAGAAAATGTGAACAAAAATGGAGAACCGGGCAGGGCACCACAGTATTGGGAAAGTAAAAAACAGTTACAGGTGAACCCACAGTGTCTTGCAGAAAAGGGTGGACAACCCCAACAACCAAAGCCATATTGGAACCCAGACAAAGGAACAAAGCATTGGAATGACAAATATGATAAGAAAAAGTTGCCATGGGACCTAAGACAAAAGTCTAGTGAGAAAAGTTATGAAAGTCAGAAACAGGAAGTTACAGAAAAAGTCACTTTAAAATTCAGATTCGACAAAGGGCAAACAAGATGCTACAATAAGAACTCAAACCTTTCAAAAAAGGTTACAAAACTACAGAGTGAATATTTGTAAGTTCTAACTTTTGAAGTACATTTATTATCTTGATTATTTCTTTATATTTAACCTACAGCTGTACATTGAATGACACCTTTTTAGCACTTCCCAGGAATTCAATACATTATAAAGATATTCCCCTAAATATCATTTAACAAATGCTATGAGTAAAAAAAACAGTATGTGCCATGCCAAAACCAAAATCTGTTAAATGGACGATGGATCTCTTTTATTTTATGCAATAATTATTACATGTATTGATATTTTGTTAATTTACAGGAAAGATAGGAGAGATGGTGATAGTTTCGATATTTTTGAAGAAAATGAGTGCTTACTGATAGAGATAGTTGGAAGTGAATCATTTGGAAAAAAATACCTCCAACAACTGCAGCAGTTGAGGAATGAAATGTGGACTGGGAGTTTTGATTTGTTCAAGATAAGTAAAGAAGGTGAGAGGAACACAGTTGACTGCCATTTTTCATAAATTAATCACAAGACTGTTTCTGGGAGCAAATTTAAAAATTCACTGCTTGCACATCGACACCATATATACCATTTAACCAGGGTGTTGCAAAAACGCGGAACGGAAAACAGTCGGAAAACAGAAAGGAAAGCGGAAAATATAAAATTATATATATAGCTTAAAAAGGATACAAATTAGACAAAAACATTCTAATTTGTATCATTTGTTCATATTTAACAAATTAGTATTAACATATTGATGTACGTTCTATTCATTGATATTCTTATGAATGTTTATCAACTATATAGCATATTGCTTCAATTTGGTTTAGTAGATTACAAAATGGAAAATGAAATGAACACACATAAGAGTAAATTAGCTATAACTTTTTAATTATTTCCCTTCTATTGTATTGCTGGCCTCACAGTGTAGCACAGTTGGTGCAAGTGTTTGGTTGTGTTAATTATAACTTTGAAACTGGCTGGGGATTTTACACGAATATGATTTTCTCTCATCCACATTGAACATTTAGTGTTGAATACCAAAACAACATGACTAAACGAAAGGAGACATATAACAAGACATCTTCAATGTTATTGATACAATTAAAGTAAGCAAAACGGATGATACAGCAAAACCTCATAAAGATAATCATAGATGACATTTGTGCTTTTGATCTCAATAATGCTTTATCGTTCTTATTATTTAAGATAGTATGGAACAGTGAAAGTTAATTTTTTATGTTTGCCTAAGCGGTTGCATGGTTATATATTTCTGCAACTTCTACATATAATCCAAAAAGATGAGACTTATGGATAATGCATGTACTATTGATTTTAAGGAAATCATCCATTTCCTCAGTAAATGAAATGATATGGATAATATTTTGAAAGGTATTTAAAATCCCATAAAATATATCGTTTCTAGCATAACACATTTTCAAGTAAATGATATTACCGGTACATAAATTTTTGTGTTTTCCATTTTCCGCTCTGTTTTCCATTCTATGTTTTGGCCATTTAACCACGACTCATTCGGATACTTGTATGATGTCATATTTACAGAATCAGATGTTGCATTGATGTCACATGGTTTACAGCGTGAGCGTGAGTTTATAGCTAAGGCAGAAGGCTCTCTAGCTTGTGGAATCATGGTTGAGAAAAGCAGTGAAAGAGTCAAACATTTTATATCCTCATCTGATCACTGGTAAAATATCATTGAAAATGCATTGCATGAGAAATTTCACTACTCTTTGACATTCAATTCAATTTTTCATTTAGAAGCTTATTCTCTAGAATTCCATGGGCACATAATGCAAGACTTATTAAGGTATCCGATCCATATTAGGACCTAATTTTTCTAACCTTGAATATCTGCAATCATGTATTTTAAAATACGCTGATATTAATTTAAAGCATTTTAAAGTAGAAAAAGATTTACTGAGAGAAATTTTCAAAATTATTATTAATTAAGCAATAATTAATTAATGAAGATTGCATTAATGTCTATATATGGGGACAAGTTCATTTTTTAAAATAAAAACATAAATAATAAGAATATCACTTATTCAATAATGCCTCTGTGGAAAGATGCATTTCATCATTAGGAATACAAAAATTATTGAAAATAAATTTTATAATACATGTATATATATATTTTTTAAATTAATTTTCATAAATTAAAAGCAAAGGGGAGCAACTCTTCAAGAGAAGGAAAAGGTCATTTATAAGGGCACATTTTGCTCTTACATACTGACACTTAAACATGAAAACTATGTTCAAGCATAATACGTATGAAACCCGTACATATCTGTTATGCATCGAGATTCATCGAATGTGGGGTTATTGTGGGGTTATTATGGAACAGATGCTTTAATATGTTCATATTTATGTTTTGCAACTCATGTCATATAGTGCATCTGTTGATGATTGACTTTTCAGATTGTGAATATTCTCAGAATGCAGTCTCCTATACTGTATACATCGTTATTTTAGCTCCTTCTACACTTACAAACAGTTTTGCCCTGTCTTGAATGCGTGAAGACACTGTTGTGTTTATATAGAGAGATAAATTTACAGAACCTACATTGGAATTTCCCAGTCTTAAATTCGCTCAATGACAATAAGGGCGAAGCAACCAAAATTAAATGGAAGCGAACATTTCAATGTTAGTCTGTATACAGTATTTCTTTTGACCCAGCTCGTTTTGCAGTAGCGGTACTTGGTCATTACAATGGTTTGTTAAGTACAAAGATATTTATAGACTGGTTAAATCCTGATTAGCAACTCCAAGTTGGCGAACATTATATAAACAAATAGAGAAATTCAATGATTCTTTAACATTTCACTCATTGAAGTATGATTTTGAGTCTTGGTACACAACACTGACTTACTGTCTGTTTGTGGTTGTCAAAACTTGAAAAAGTAAGGATGTATAATATGTACCATGGTCCTTCTTTTATGTCTGATTTTATAATCCATATTATTATGACGTCATTGGTGATTTTAATTTGCCACCTTCCCAAAGTAAGAACAGAAAAATAGTATAAAACTTCAAGATATTTAGCCCTATGCATTCTCAGATTGTCTATTCTTTGATTCAAGCTTGATTTTTTTAGCTTTGATGAACACAGACAGTCATCACTTCCGCAGTTTCCTCCACCAGAGGACTATGGTCAGCAGAGAGATGCAGACCAGGTGACCATCCGAAAAACAACGATCCATGTGGTCAATAAAGACATTACACAGCATAAGGTGTGGTGCCTGTTTTATTCAATTTGAATACTCACAGTTTAACATATTCCAATAAGGTCCAATATTTTGCTGAGTGCATGTCCTTGTGAAATAAATTAAGGAGACCTATGATACATACAATTTGATTTCTTCAGGAAAAAATTTGTAAACCTAGAAACATTTTCATAAAAATTTATTTTGACATTTTACAAAATTAACAGCTAAACATTTTAGATATAATACAATGTATTTACACAGGTACGTAATTTTATTTTTAAAAAACCAAAACATAATTATTGAAAATAAAGCGATTTACCACCTACTTGGTGAAGGTTAAAATATGCTCTCTCTTTTTAAGATTAATTATATAATTAAGAAAAGTAGTGTTTTAATGAAGGATATTTTCTAAATATTTTTTTTTTTTTCAGGCAAAGTGTTTAGTAAACTTTTTTGATAAAAAATCAGGCTTGTCATCAAAGGGTGTTGTATTTAGAAGGTTCATGGAAAAGGGTGGAGAAGATATGTATCGGGTATGTTTTCTTAGTTGTATAAAATGTGTTAGATAGTTTTAATGTTTTATCATGACATTTTATAATCCCTTTTTTGATATAAAATTATATTAAGATAATTATATAATGCATAAATTGAGACCAAATTTTAAGCTCTCAAATAGCTGTTTTGCATCCAAAACAATTTTTCCAAATTCTCTGAAAAAAAAAAAGAATTTATAAAATTAATATAGAAAATTAAAAGCAATGTCAGTCTCTGAGATCATACTTGAAATTGGATGCTTTATGGATTCATCACATAAAATATTGTTGTGTTGAGCCACCTTAAGTGGGAAAGTAAAATGTGTTGGAGACAGTTTATAGACAGTTTCTTTCAGTTGGATATTCACAAATCTAGATTAAGAGGTCAAATTATGCACAATGTATGTTTCTGAGGAAGACTTTGATTTTAGTTTGAATAAACTAGCTGTTTTGACTTTTTTTCATGTTTGACTTTCAGTATTTGAGAAAATTATATGTGGGTGAGAGTGTGACAGTGACCCAGTCCAGCGGGGATCTCGACTGTCAGTTTGTCCTTCATGTGGCCCTTCCAGAATATCAAGGGGACTTTCCTTCGAAGGTAAAGCACTCATTATCACTGTGGAAAGCTTAATTCTTGTGCTCCTGTTTCCCTGAAAGTTGGTAGAATGAATTTAGCATGTCAGTTGATAAGAATTAACCTGTTTATCTCTGTGTTGTTCTGTCTGTGTGTGATGCCATTGTTTCTGGGAAATGTACCCGGTAATTTGATTTCACAACTCGATATTAATTCAAAAAGTCAAAAGCGGACCCTATTATTTTCAGGTCAAATATACAAGATCATAAATTTCTACATTTTGTCCGAATATAACACTTTAATATCCAAGTGATATCTTTAAAAAGTCTTTCCTTTTTTTTTTAAATGAAATATTTGATATTGCAAATCTTTTGAGCCTTTTTTATGACCCCTATCAATTTTATGGTTTAAAGGTAAAGGTATTAAGAAAATTAACATTTGCACAAAGCATTTTGTGGATAATGACAACCTTTCTTTGAGCTTTTTTCAATTAATTATAATGTCAACATCCTATGGTCTTATTTTCATATTTTTACATTTTCCAGTGTCTTTGCCTGTGATAACACTACGTATCGATTTTGTACTTTATAACCCATAATACAAATGATGCCAAATCGAGGCGCCAGCAGTGTTTGCTTATTTATATTTAATTATATAATCATACGATGGTTTAAAATTATATAAATATAAGTAATAAGGAATCATTCTTTGAATATTATTAGATGATAATTTTGGTCGGGGTGTGATCAAATCTATCATTATGATAAAGCCCTTCAGGCTTTATTGGATTTGATCACACCCTGACCAAAATTATCACCTCATAATACTCAAAGAATGATTCCTTATTCCTTATGTTCATCTCTATTCATTTTGTGGTGTTTTCACTTTAGCTCGTTTCCATAATCAGCCGGGTACATAAAGTCCCAAAATTAGCATAATATTTTGTATTTATTATTATTTACATTAATTATTTAATGTTTTTCATGATGTATAAATTTCAATAAAACAACCTACCTGATATTTATAGTTTACCACATTAATTTAGAGATTCGTAAATTAATGAATGGATCGAGACAGATATCATTAATAGTACAGTTAATCTTCAGGAAAATATTAATTTGATCAGCCATGTTGGAAGAAAAATATTTTTGCTGGGGCTGCAAGGATCTGCCTTGCCAATTTCAATATCTGTTTGATCTCATTACATAAGTATTGCTACTCAAATATTTATTATCATTCAATTATTGGTCCAACTGCATTTGACAAATTATGGAAATAGTCAAAATTTTGACAACTCATTTACACCCCTAATACACCCCATGTTTTCACCTTTTAACACTTGCTAATGGATTCGTTCCATCTTGAATTTGCCAAGACACAATTGTGTAAATATAGAGATAATTTGATACTTTGGAATTCACCAAGTCTTAAATTTGCCCACAGAAAACAAGAGTGAAATGAACGAACATAAAATGGGGGCAAATATTTCTCTGTATACAGTAAAAGCCTGTATCTCTCTTAACAAATAAGATGTTAGCATGCAGTGGTGTAGCTAGACCAGAAACGAAGTGCATGCTTAAAATGGCAGGAGGGTGAATGCTTGTGGGCGCCCAGGGGGCGAAGGCCCCGGAAGCTCATGAGTTCTGGCGATTTGTAACACTAAATATCATCACAGCATATTTTTAGGCAGTTAAAATTGTTTTGTTATAGTTTAGGCATAAAATGAAATCAAAAAACTTATTAAAAGCTAAAATAAGAAAAAACTTTTGACGTTTGTTTTGACCCACTCAGTGCGTAAAAATAGGACCGGGTGACAGAAACGGGTTGATGGAATAACTAAGTATGAATTTTTCTTTCTTTCTTTATTTTTTTTACTGAGTTTCTTCCTTTTTTCCCCCAAATGATGTGCATGCTCAGGCATATAAGCATACATGGTAGCTACGCCACTGGCATGGTAATTGGCATCTTCACTAGCCAAGGGTTTTGGAAGTGGACTGAAAACCCTTGGCTAGCAAAGATGAGTAATTGGGTGAAGAATGTTATTATATATTAATCGAAAGCACAATTTTTGCACCTCACAGGAACTACAAAAAATAGTTCAAAGCTGTTTCATACTGTGTGAACTTTATGGTGATCATGACATAGCCTTTCCCAGCTTAGGAGTAGGCCATCTGTTGGGGTATCCGGCGGATCGTGTGGCAGACGTTCTCATCAAGGAGAGTATCTCAATGGCTGAACAGGGCAACAAGTGGAAGGTGCGCTAGTTGCCATTAAGATTGTTCATAAAAATTTTGTAATAAAGTACATTTAGATTGTTGCAGAGCTTTTTCAACAATTGAAATTTGAACTTTTGATTTTAATTTGATTGTATACATTGATTTTACCAGTATTTTTATTAAATTATGATATTTTAAATTTAAATATCATGAACAGCTCTTTTAAATGTGCACACGTACTCTGTTCTCAATTTGAGAGTGGCTCTAGTAGGGTCAGAGATAGGTGAGCCCATGTAATATAAAACAGCCTAGTCACTACTTTCTTTGTACATCTAACATAATTCATTTAAACTTTTTTCCAGATTTCATTTGCTGTATATGACAATAAGAACTTTAAGATTTTCAAACAACGTCTTTCACAGACTCCAGGTGTGTTATGGAGATAAGTGTTATACTGTAGATTCCTAAATAAACGCGAGGAATTAATATCCGCGTAAAATCGCGTGAAGCACATCTCGTGAATTTTAAATTCTCACTTTTATTTTTCGGATATATTTTAATTGCGAGAAACTATGATAAAAATTCGGCATTCGAGATTTTTTTATCCTAGCGATTTGATAGAAAACAGTTATATGGCGGATTTAAGTACTCGTGTAAAATAAGGAATTTACAGTATATACATGTACCTCCGGTCAGTGCTCTTTCATATTAAGTTGTACGTCACCAGATACATGTATCATTGGATGGCTTGCATGAAATAAAGGTAACAAACAAAGGGGGTCCTATTTTTGTATATATAGTATTTATAAGTTTCATACATGGTATGATGCTAGTGGCGTCAGAATTACTGTTATACGGAGAAAATAAATGTGTGCAAAAGGTTGAGTACCACATTGGTACAGTGACAGTTGAATGGCATACATGTATTTCAAGTCATAAGAAATTATCCATACATTTAGGGTTTTTTACAATTTGTTGAAATATGGATTGAAAATCTAAATTGAATAGAACACTTAAAATTGCATTTTATAAATTTATTGCAAGATGATGAGGGAAATATTAATTTTATTCCTCAAGAAAAATCATATTTCCAGTGGACATCGCTCAAGGTACATTCGATTTTTCTTGGGGAATAAATTTTCATATTTCCTGAACATTCAGTTAACAAACTTTTTATCATGCAGAACAACATATAATTATACAAAATATGTCAAGTTCTACGTTAGATAGAATTGTTTTTTGACTTGTTGTAAGCAATTATAACTTCATGAATGTTTGATTTTCTATCTTATATTCTCCATTTTCCTTCATAAATTCTATGTACATGTATTTTAATGGATTTATTTTTATCTCTATAAAAGAGAATTAAAATCATTAAGTATTTTAATCATATTTGTGTACAATGTATGCTTATATTGGCTTTTTCATACCATTGAAATGAAAAATTTCACCCTGTCACGTGACTTTCTAGACCAATCAGATGAAGCGTTGTGTAGAATTATCATATTGAGGTATTATAATATTCTTTAACATTTTATTGTACTGATTTAATAATTCAAAATTTATCAATTGATTAACTAGGTATAAGCAGAAGTTATTCCACACCTGATCTCGAAGTGAATCTTCCCACCACTCCAATGACTGGACAAAGACTGGGGGGTCAGGACCGGGGGAGGAGACCTGATACTGCACACCAAACCATTCTGGTGCCAAAAATTGAAATATATGCAATATCTAAAGAAGAGGGGCTCTCTCGGAGAAGTGAACTCTCACATATGATAAAAGAAAAATATTTACATGAACATATTATTAAGGATATTAAGACTGGAGAGTTATCCAAGGAGGATAAGAAAAGAGTGTATGCTGTTGGTCAGAAACATGGAGTATTTGTTTCCCTAGATAAAGGTAGGTACACGTAGTATAATGGCAGCTAGTCCACATTAGCGTTTAATCATGCCAAAGCCGAATTTGTGACATGTCTGTTCTACATTTTGTCATTAGTTTTTCACATTTTCTAGACTGTTGAGTCAGTTTTATTTCAAAAATTCTAAGCACTTTTATATTACTACTCTAAGCTCTTAAAGATTATGTGAAATCTAGCTTAAGGCTGGAAATCAGAAAAGGGTCTTATTAATAAGGATGGAAGGTTGAAAAAAAAAAAAAATAAAATGTTCACTTTTAAAACTTCATTTTTAGGAAGAATTTTATCATAAATAATTATTGAGATGCATTTCTAAAACAAAATTTGCCTGTAGTAAACATTTAAAACTGATTATAGTTGCTTATACTCTGGTTGGTAAACAGTGTCTAGATGTAGTTATGGGTACAATACTGTGGAACCATTATAAATTTTGTGGGGGCCAATTTTCGTGGATTGCTTAAATTTTACAGGTTCGTGGGGATGTAATTTCATGTATTCTCTTAAACCTACAAAGGATACTGGTATATGACTTTATTACCCTAATTTATTAATTCGTGGAGGATGTTAATTCATGGATGCGAGGTACGAAAATTGAGCCACCACGAAATCTAATGATTCCACAGTATGATAGACAGGGCTATTCATCTCTTGTATTTCTTAATTGTAAAATCTTTGTGTAATTCTAGCAAAATTATTTGCATAATTTTTTTAACTTCCTTTGTCAGTAATTACGGTACATATTGGTATTGTGCATGTTTTGCAAATATTTTGATTCAGAATTCAGTGCACAGAAATAAAAAGAGAGCTTTTAATTGAAATATATTACTTGATTTCATGTGAAAATATCTTTGATCATTTATGTGAATGTTTTGGCATAGATAAACATTGCGTTGTCCTGAAAGGAACCCCAAACAGTGTCAGTAAAACAGCCACAGAGATAGGTAGCATATTATCCTCAGCTAGTTCAGCTGTCAGTCCAAGGAGACGCAGAGAAAACCGTCATCAACGGGGCACCTCCAGTTACTGGAAACATCTGTTGGAGGAAAATCCAGTTCCAGAGTATTGGAAATTCTTTCAGAATGGGAAAAGTTTTCTTGATATCGTAACAGGCTTTATCAAAGGCTCCACAGAAAAACGTTATGAGGTGGATCCCAAAACTTTTAAAGCAATCTGCAAACTGGTGGAGGACACATTCAAACCCGAATTAGTGGGAGCGGGAGCTGATGCTAGAAATCTCAACCATAAAAGATTACGTGTGAAGAAAGTGGAGATCATTGAAAACTTGGATTTGTTTAAAATTTACAATATAAAACGTTGTGAAATGTTGAAAAACAGCCTGAATGATAAGAGAAGTTTCCCGAAAAAACTTGAAAAAATTCCAAGACGTGAAGGAATACAAAATGTAACAAGTAAAGGAGAAATAACAACAGAAAAAAATATTAGTAAAAGGCTGATGAAGGATATAATTCCAGAACTGAATGAAGTGTATTTATTTCATGGCACAAAGAAGGAATATGTTGCAAATATCATATCTAAAGGGGTTGACCCTAAGTTAGGAAGTGATGAGGGGATGTTTGGTCGTGGCATATATGGTTGTGAAAGCTCAACAAAAGCTGATCAGTATGCAGGTGTGTGTTTTATTGAGTATTGAATAATTATCAAGATCAATCATACAGGTTTTGTGAAATTATATTATGACATATTTACATTTACCAGGTATGATTTCCTCTATTTCTGACGGAAACTTATATTACTTAATTCATAGCTCAATAGAAACAGATAGACTGAAATCTACGTGTCCCGTTTATCGATTAGTTGAAACCTACAGCGACCTTAGAAAAATCACGGACTGCATGAAATAATCATGATATTGTCAGACTCAAATTTCCATAGGAGACAATTTGGCTGTTTCTTTTAGCCAACATACTGATGTACATGCATTCACAGTAATTTAGTGAATTTTACAATCAATTTATTAATCTGTTAAAAGAGAGATGTAAATATAAACAACAAAATGCTTTTAGTGATTCACATGGGTTATAAAGGTAGCAATCATTGCAGAAAAAATTTACATAACCCGCTAACTAATGCAGGCTATGTAATTTTTCTGCAATGTTGCCAGCTTCATATCTTGCATGAATCACCTGAGGAAGCTAGCATTTTATTGTTTAAATGATTTAAGGGTGTTTAATGTAGGCTACAAAAATGAAGCTACCTGCAGAGAAGTTCAAAAAAAAATATTATGATTTAAAGATTGACAAGTTATCACATTGGTCATCTTTGCTAGCCAAATGTTTACAATCTGTTCGTCTCCAAGAGTGAAGAACAGATCATAAACCCTTTGCTAGTGAAGATGCGTATTGATTAAAAATTCAGCGATAATGGTTTTATCATTTGATTCAGTTCTTAATTGAATCAACTGAGACTTAATTGAATTAACTGAGCCTTAATCATTATGGTATGTGAGGTAAACCTCATCATCATTTTTGTAAATTTGATTTTGTCTGCTAAAATATAAACCTACTATGAGGAGACTTGAGAAAGTTTAATTTTAATTTCATGGACAAAATGTATAGCAGTATGGAAATTAGAATAAATAGCAAATGTTAATGTTAGGTATAACTGCAGGTCTCTTGTATGTGTTTGTGTTTGTGTGCATGCATGCTTGTGTGTGTGTATATTTAAGGAATAAGGAATCATTCTTTTAGTATTATGAGGTGATAATTTTGGTCGGGGTGTGATCAAATCCAATAAAGCCGGAAGGGCTTTATGATAGATTTGATCATGCCCCGACCGAAATCATCACCTAATAATATTCAAAGAATGATTCCTTATTACTTATTTTTATATAATTTTAAGCCATATAAATAAGCAAACCCTGCTGGCGCCTCAATTTGGCGTCATTTGAAGTTCTGGGTTAAATAGTGCAAAATTGATATGTAGTGTTATCACAGGCAAAGACACTGGAAAATGTAAATATATGTTGATCAATTTAATTTTTTTTGGAATTGATTGTGATATTTAGTTAAGCCTAACAAAAAGGATAATCTTAAAATCGTTTGAGGGTATAGCATTACTTTATATGATCATATTCACTTTGTAAAAATCTGGTAAACTAGCCAGTACATATGGTAGCTTGTTCATCTTTGATGTAAGCATTTAATTGACTTTTGAATAATGCATATTGCAGATGACAAGGACAAAAGAGGGACAGAGGGAAGGATGTTTCTGATGCGTTTCTTGCTTGGGCACATGTACCTAACCGAGAAACCCAACAAGTACAAGCTTCCTCCTTGTTATCACTGCCGGAGAGATAGCTGTACTAACCAATCTCACCAGCCCTACGACTCCGTGGTGGGGGTGAAGCAGCAGTCTGGTGGGTTGTTCCGGGAGTTTGTGGTGTATGAAAAGAACCAGTGCTACCCCGAATATCTTATCACATACAACAGAGAGAATTAGAACTCTTGAACAGTCAATACTTAAAAAATTACTTTTTATACCACACTTTTAAATATTATTGGATGGATATAACTTGAAATGTTAAACAACTGTCTTTAGACTGTTATAAGGATACTTCTTATGTTAGAATTTATATGTTTAGTTTTTTTTTAGCAAACTTTTCTTTAGCTAAGTGCAGATTTAAAAGGGCTGGATGGCTGTGGTTATTTTCAGACTTTGTTGATCTCCTTAGGAAGAAGAGCTCTCACTGTATAAAGATAAAGGAACATACTGTAGAAGCACATATTTTCGTTGGGTCAAAATTTCTGGGGTTTTTTAACCAAATAAAATTCTGTTGGCATTTAATTTCGTCATATCGTAATCTCTTTGTATTCATTAAATAATTTGGTTAAAAATTTGTCATGGATTTAATTTTGTTGATTTATGCTGCCAACGAAAATAACAAAATTTAATTCTCAACGAATATTTCTGCTTCTACAGTACATTGTATTCATATTTTCTAAAAAGCTACATAGAATTTTTCTTTACTTCATACAATTATTACAAATAGAAATTATATCTTTAAAAAACATAAGGTAGAAATGATGGGCAACGTTATCCACCTACTAGCCTCCTTAAAGAATTGCATGATATAACGGGTAATATTGTCAATCAGGGTTTACAAGCACAAATTTATTTTATTTTGATGCAGTGCTATAAAAAGATAATTTTAAAAACAATTTTGATTAGATCTGACTATTATATAATGATATAAAATTATTTAAAACTCGTTAACCTAAATGATGTCAGACCTAATAAATATCAATACAGTAAAACACAGTTATAATGAACACACTTATAATGAATTGACGCTTACAGCGAAGTGATTTTCATTCCCCGTGACTATATTATAATTATGTTGTGAACTTGACGAATATAATGAATTACGCTTATGATAAAGCAAAATCACCCATCCCTGGCACTTTGTAATAACCTTGTTTTACTGTATCAATGTCAGCTACTAATAATACAGCTGGTATTTTTTTCATAAAGTATCAAAAATTAAATCCTAGCAATATGCACACCTCTGATATATGTACAATTGATCTTCAAAAACAGCAATTTCCTATCTTGAAAACTGTTAGGGTAGTTATCTGTACAATAGAGGTACAATAGAGGTACCTTATATGCCAAAAAATGACAAAGTTCAACAGCTGGTATTTTTTACATAAATTATCAGAAATCAAAATCCTAGCAATGTGCACACTTCTGATATATTATAGCATTGAATCATGATTTTTTTAAGTATACAGTCTCATAACTGCAGCGGAGTGTGCATGCATACAAATTGAGTAATGCGCGTTAGACCTTATCCTAAGGGTAAGTTAATTTTAATGGAAGAGCCACAGTAACACCCACAAGTGCGACCTTTGATTTTCGCTTGTGACGTTGCAGTTTACAACGTTCAACGTTTGTGACATCACAATAAAACTCGTCATTTTAGCCTTTGAGTACCCAGTGATTAGTTGTTACATTTAGAGGCATTTAAAGATAACAAAATTTAATGAAAAACAAAGTAGAATGTAAATATTTACAATTGATCTTCAAAACAACAACTTCCTATCTTGAAAACTGTAGGAGGATTTATCTGTACAATAAAGGGTACCCTTTTATAAGCCACCCGCTCACCATTTTCAATAACCTGATTTTCCTTTGGAAAACCTGGTTAAAAACTTCTTTTGAAACTGAAATATATTATGATCCCAATCCCCCATTGAACATTGACAAATTTATTGTATAGTGGAAAAAAAATTCTTCTACAAGATATCTATTAGAGAAACTATTATGTAGGATGTAATACTGTGGTTTCATCAATATTGGTTGAATACAAATTCTTGTGGATTTCACTGTTAAGTTGATCCATGAAGTTAAATGTTCATTGAAGTGCAATTTCTATTAACATTTTGTATTGATAGGGTCACTGGCCACGAATTTACATATCCTTGAAACTGTGATTTTCACCTTATCCACGAAAATTGATACCCTTGAATATTAATGAAACCACAGTACTAGTATTTCTTTTTCACTACTGGGCATCTAACAGGCAAACTGAATAAATCAAGTGGGATGTTTTTTTAAAGATTTTTAGCTCACCTGAATTAGGTGGGAAGTTTTTTTTAAAGATTTTTAGCCCACCTAAGCTGAAAGCTTAATTGATTAAGTATTATGACTCCATTAAGCTGTTTTTATCATGCCTATTGTTGCTCGGGTGAGCAATTTGGACCATGGGCCTCTTGTTGTACATGTACTACCCCAGTTTACTACTATAGCAAAATTTATAGGTACCTTAACTTTTTTGCATGTATTACTTTCTGATGAAAATAGCATTTTCCTTATCCCATACCCCTCAATTATATACATATTTTAGAAATGGATGTTTCATTAATTTTTGTAGCCATACAATTTAATCTGAACTTTTTGAATTATCGTTTAATTGAAATAAACATTTTTAATGTTGATTATTATTTGCTGTTTTATTGTCAATGTGCATTGCAAAATTGTTTGTCAGTCATACTATTGTAACATTATGGTGCCCTGATTCCGTTTATTTTAATTATGTGTGAATGCTTTCGATGTCTTAGTGTTTTGCCTGTGTATCGGTATGATTCCGGTGACGAGTGTGACGTAGCACTTGACCTGTGTTATTATGCATTTGTTATTTAGGGCCTAAATATTTTCATATAAATAAATAATCTTTCTTATTAGTACCTTTGCCCGTCGGGAATCATCTCCAACTTGAAGTAGTTTGTCACGACAGGCAGTGCACTTCCTGTAGTTCTTTGTTTTTCCCACACATGCCTTGGTTGTTTACGTTGCCGCCATTTTTCTTCTTCATCTTTCTCGGAATTACCCATAGTTCCGTATTCTATTTTTGTAACGAAGTACCTTTTGGCGGATAAATTTAATTTACTTGTTTATATCGATTATACAATACTTAAATTTTTGTGTTTAATAATTAACTTTAAATTGTTTTACTTATTTACTGTACTGTAATATTTTCACGTTAATTGATACGAGACCGAGATTCTTTTACGGGATGGGGATTAACTGTGATTGGATAATCTTGTTAACGGGATGGGATTAACTTATCTTATTGGTTGTAATTTGTCGTCTGCTTTTAGCACTCTATAAATACCCTGGACACTGAGAAACGGGTGCTCTCTCCTTTTTGTTGTGTGTCGGGAAGTACACACAAATTTTGCAGCATATTATAAGGTGCGTACTATTTCAGTATCTAAGTGACTGAAGTACATTTATAGTAATAGGGTTTAATTAATTATTATTACTAGTTATAGCGCTAGTTTAATTCATATTTACTAGTTCAGTACTAGTTATTTCGATTTATAGAGAGTTAAGGAATATTTTCGCTGTATACTAGTAGTTGTAACTAGTAGCGGAGATATTAATTCGTATTTTATCGAGAGCCTTTAAGTTTTATTTTGGTCGGGGGATTTTACGTATAGGATATAATTTTGTGTCGGTAATGGTACCGATTTTGCTATCGTCCCAAGGGTTGAGACTTGTCTGATTTTCTTTTTGAACGGCGTTGTTACATGTATTTGTGTCATGTTATTTATGGTTGAATAAATTATAAACTTTACATCGTTTTGTTCTCAACACAAGGCAAGCGTTCCGAGCGTTACACTATGTTTCTTTCATTAGAATATTTTGCTTATGAATAAAATTTATGCTTTTTACTATGGTACTGGTACTTTGAACTGGACAGAAGTTGTATACAAATATAGAGTAAGAAAACTGTTTGTTAATTTTTTTGATATTTTTAAAAAGAGCAAAATCTAGATCTTTTGATTTTACAAGTATGACTTTCAAGTACCTGCATTTATCTAGATAACTAGAATGTAATACCAGAGCCTGGCCCCGGGGCCATAAAACTTAGACGAGCTCACTTTTGATCTCAGTCTCACTTTTCCACTATATGTTCCTTTTGTAAAAGTGAGACTTAGATCATAAGTAAGCTCGTCTAAGTTTTATGGCCCCGGGGCCTGATCTCCATTATCAATGCCTGGTCTGACCTCACTCAAACATGTTTGATAGGAGTAGTTGTTGACAAATGATGTATCATAATTCCGATATGGCGAGAATAATCATCAGAAACAGAAATCTTGAAATCTTCAAAATCCTAATCTTGTTTTTTTTTGGGGGGGGGGGGGGGGACATAACTCCACAAGAAAAGAAAAAGAAGAAGTAAAAATAAAGAATTTTTAATAGTAAATTTAGAAAAAATTATGTTTGCTGCGAGAAAAAGTGTGGGGGGGGCTGGCCCTTCCCTGATGCTATGTGCCTGATGGATAGGTCTAATTTTGCAAGAAAAGTGGGGGAGGGGGGCTAAGCCCCCCTAGCCCCCCGGTTCTAATGCTCATGATTTTTAATAAAAATACACATACCTGTAAAAGAAATACATGTGAAATTGAAAAAAGGGAATTTATCCAAGATATCTTCATTGTGCAATTATCATTTTTCACTCATAAATGTTCACAAGAACAAAAACAAATTTCTTACGGAGATTTATAATGGGAAATGTTTACATCTTTCCTCCGTTTGGAGCGCTCGGGATACTTTGCACAATTTTTCGAAGTTATCATCTGGGCTCATAAATGGCTGATGCAATGCAAAATCCCCGCAGACTTTTTATTTTGGAATGTGTATTGAAACCGAAAACAGATAATCTGGACATTTTTCATATTAGTGGATGAACGTAGTTTGAGCACAAAGGTATTTATGATTATCGAGATATTCAGCAAAATGTGGTGGAAGCAAAAACTCTGGACAGAGTAAAAAGTGAATTGAAAAGCCCAGCTTGCAGTACTTTCAATACTTTGATTTTATAGTATATGAGATATTGTTTAGATTCGTCTCCTGAACAAAAATATATAATTATATAATTAAAATTTATTTGTAATTACACTAAAAAATATGTTACATAACGTTATACCTACTTGGGTTTATTCGGATTTATTATGCCCGCATGTTTATATTCTAATAATATATACGCATTAATTAAAAACTGAGCTAAACTGAAAGTAGAAGATTTGGACTTGTGTGCAGACGCAAAAAAAATACTCGTATGGAGATGGGCGCAGACGCAAAAACAATACTTATGATATAGTATGAGGATGGAAACCTGACCACATTGTACAGAAAATAAAAGATGTGGACACAGTGGTGCGCGGGCGGCCGTCAGACAGTTTTCCTTCTCGTGCAAGTGCTGGTCCTAAAGTTTACATGCTGCGGTAATATATTATTCAGAAGTGTTATATGTATACTTTTTTTAAATTTGGTGGTAATATGGTATTTCTTATTAACTATTTGATAAAATCATCGAACTTCCACCTTAGAGTTACACCTTAGTTGCATTGTTAGTTAAGGTGGCATGATTTAAACCCGCGTTTCACGAAATTCCTGCCTGCATTAATCAAGAAAGCAGTGTAACGTTAGTGAATTTGCAAATCCATTGCTGTTGGTTACTGTTCTAGTATTCTTTAGTAGTGGAGTACAGGGATAATATCGGTAATCAATTGCCCATCAAATGGAATACACACTATGCATTTCAGACTCCTAATCCAAATATATAATAAAATAGAGTTGTTGTTCTTACATATAAATCATTGCAACTGTCAGAATTATTTTTCTAAAGAACATCAAGAACTTTCAAGTTTTTAACTTAGATGTAACGTAAATTACATGTTTGTGTCTTTTTTAACAGATTACAATATATGATTTATTTAGTGATATTCGGTATTGCAGGAAGACCAAATATATTATTCATCGTATTGGACGATTTTCGGCCTATTATGAGGAGTTATGGAAACCAGTTGATTATTGCTCCGAACATGGATAACTTGGCTAGGAACTCGGTAGTCTTTAACAGGGCATACACACAGGTAGACTTTACTCTGAAATTTTCTTAAGGAGTAAAAATAGCTACCAATTAATTTATATGTGTTATAATATAAAACTGAATTTGGGCAATTTACACTTTATAAACCATGAATATGACAATAAATTGTGCTTAACCACAGGCGAGTTGATACGTTTTTGATGTTACTTTATTGTGATTTAGACAACTCTCTATAAGATATAAAATGAATTAAATATTTTCAGCCAATCAGAAAGCACTTTAAAAGTCATGAAGGGAATTTAAAGAATATAGTTTTGAGCATTTAATTAGTTTGAATTCTCATATGTCAACTTATAGTTATTGCAATAAATTAAATCAACCCCAAAAAAACTTTTCCATATGGTTTTCATTTATTTAGTATGGCATTTAAAATGCTTTCTACAATTCTTCAACAAGACTGAATTTAATATACATGTACTGATATTTTGTTTGACTAGCAAGCTCTATGTGGACCCAGCAGGACCTCCTTTTTAACAAGTCGTCGGCCAGACACCACAAAACTTTGGGATGTACATTATTACTGGCGAAAGTCGGCTGGCAACTACACAACACTTCCACAGTATTTTAAGGAGCATGGCTATCACACAGAGTCCTTTGGGAAAATATTTCACCCAGGTAATACACGGATTACAAGGGAGTCATGTTGTGATACATTGTGCAACAGTGTGGTAGCTTAGCAGTACTAAGTTCATGTACTCCTGACTATTGCAGAAGAATTATTAGGTTCAATTTCAAATCCAGCTTTATTTTCTTTCTGTATGTGATTAGTTTTTCGTTCCCCCTTTTATCTACATTACTAAATACTGAAAAGTTTATTCTACCCTGATCCTAGTCTAAATTATCTAACGTTTTTGTGCATACTGGCTTATTTTAATGGTTTTGACATTTTACTTGCCAGGAAAAGTCATGGAAATGAGACATTATGTAGCCTCCATCAGGAAGCAGCATTCTCTGCTCAATTTTTGATTTATATAATATAAATGTAGTTCACCAATATTGCTAAAAATAGAATTCTACTTCAAATTTTAATAATCACACTGATAAAGATTGGTAATAGACTCTACATTCTTGCGGAATTTTAAATTGCAAAACAAATCTTGACAGTTCGATAAAATATGTTCTGTTTAAGGGATATATGAACCCATAAAAATAATTTTATATATTAATTATGTAGTAAATTGTGGATTCCATGAATTATAGTTACGGTTGTTATTATTATTTATTAAATTTGAGTTAAAATTTAAACATTTGATTTGACTCACAAATATTTTAAATCAATCTGCGAATGGCACCTCCAGTTGGAAGTGGCCCAGTACCATTTTTTGTTCAGGCTTTATTGGATTTGATCACGCCCCGACAGTAATTATCACCTCATAATATTCAAAGAATGATTCCTTATTACTTATATTTATATAATTTTATGCCATTATACGATTAAATGATATTTAAATATAAATAAGCAAACCCCGCTGGCGCCTCAATTATACGTCATTTGAAGTTATGGATTTTATAGTACAAAATCAATACGTAGTGTTATCACAGGCAAAGACACTGGAAAATGTAAATATAAAAGATTGGTCCCAACGTCTGAATATAGAATACTGGAGGCTTTGCTGATATAACACTAGCTATGATAAACAGACTTTTTTTTTATTAATAAGAGCAATGCTCATCACAGATAATCAAATAGGATTGAATTCAATAATTGATTTCACTGTGATAAATGATGATCTACAGGAATAGTTTCTGGAAAGACAACAGATTATCCCTACAGCTGGTCAGTGCCCCCCTACTTACCGTCCACTCAGCAGTACAAAATGAAAAAGGTCAGTGAATTGTACGTTGTACTCAGTTAATTATTGGTACTATTACACTTCCAAAAGTTATAAACAAAGACCTTTAATTAGCTGCTGATGGTAGCAAAGTTTCACTAGCTTTGTTATGATAGGTTTGTCCTGGCGCAGGAGGCAAGCTACAAATGAATGTTGTTTGTCCAGTCAATGTGTCCACTCAACCAGAGCACACCCTGCCAGATATCCAGTCTACCCAGCATGCTGTGAAGTTTATTGAAAAACTGTCCAATGAAAGTCAGCCATTTTTTCTGGCATTGGGTTACCACAAACCACATATCCCATTTAAATTTCCTCAGGAGTATCTGAGTAGGTATTAAATTAACAATGTTAAGAATCAAAGTACATGTTCTGATGAGCTGACGGGAGTTGATTTTATTGATTATCTGAATTAATCCTTTCTAATTGATACTTAACTCAGGGTAATTCTGTTGGGGTTTTTTTTTCTCAGAGCTCTATCCTCTTGATGAAATCAAGCTTGCAAAGTTTCATACCAAACCTCGGGGATTACCATCTGTAGCCTGGAATCCCTGGACAGACCTGAGAGAAAGAGACGACGTCAAGAGTCTCAATGTCAGCTTTCCATTTGGTCCTATTCCAGAGCACTTTCAGGTAACCAAAGATTTTCTATATGGTCCTGTTTCAGAGCACTTTCAGATAACTGACAACTTCCACATGATTATTGAATGGTCATATACCAGTTCCACAATTGTTATTGTTATTTACATGTTAAAATTAAGCATCTTCAATATATAAGGGCCTTTTGGCAGACAAGTATGTTACAAATTGTAATATTGAAGTTCTTGATAAGAAAATTATTATTAGTCCCCTACCGGTTTTCACCGGAGGGGACTATAGCTTTCCTCTGCGTCCGTCAGTCCGTCTGTCTGTCCGTCCGTCCGTCTGTCTGTCCCACTTCAGTTTTCCACACTTTTTTAGCTCACCTGAGCTGAAAGCTCAAGTGAGCTATTCTGATCACATTTTGTCTGTTGTCCGTCTGTCTGTCTGTCCGTCTGTCTGTCTGTCCGTCTGTCCGTAAACTTTTCACATTTTCAACATCTTCTCAAGAACTACTAGGCCAATTTCAACCAAACTTGGCACAAATCATCCTTAGGCAAAGGGGATTCAAAGTTGTGAAAATTAAGGGCCACACTTGTTTTCACGGGGAGATAATTAGAAATTAATGAAAAATTTCGAGAAATTTTCAAAAATCTTCTTCTCAAGAACCAGAAAGCCAAGAAAGCTGAAACTTGTGTGGAAGCATCCTCAGGTAGTGTAGATTCAAAGTTGTGAAATTCATGACCCCCGGGGGTAGGGTGGGGCCACAATGAAGGGTCAAAGTTTTACATAGGAATATATAGAGTAAATCTTTTAAAATCTTCTTCTCAGAAACTAATCAGCCAGGAAAGCTGAAACTTGAGTGGAAGCATCCTCAGGTAGTGCAGATTCAAAGTTGTGAAATTCATGACCCCCAGGGGTAGGCTGGGGCCACAATGGGGGGTCGAAGTTTTACATAGGAATATATAGAGTAAATCTTTTAAAATCTTCTTCTCAGAAACTAATCAGCCAGGAAAGCTGAAACTTGTGTGGAAGCATCCTCAGGTAGTATAGATTCAAAGTTGTGAAAATCATGACCCCCAGGGGTAGGGCGGGGCCACAATGGGGGGTCGAAGTTTTACATAGGAATATATAGAGTAAATCTTTAAAAATCTTCTTCTCAGAAATTTATCAGCCAGGAAAGCTGAAACTCATGTGGAAGCATCCTCAGGTAGTGTAGATTCAAAGTTGTGAAATTCATGACCCCTGGATGTGAATGGGGCCACAATGGGGGGTCGAAGTTTTACATAGGAATATATAGAGTAAATCTTTAAAAATCTTCTTCTCAGAAACTAATCAGCCAGGAAAGCTGAGACTTGCGTGGAAGCATTCTCAGGTAGTGTAGATTCAAAGTTGTGAAATTCATGACCCCCAGGGGTAGGCTGGGGCCACAATGGGGGGTCGAAGTTTTACATAGGAATATATAGAGTAAATCTTTAAAAATCTTCTTCTCAGAAACTAATCAGCCAGGAAAGCTGAAACTTGTGTGGAAGCATCCTCAAGTAGTGTAGATTCAAAGTTGTGAAAATCATGACCCCCAGGGGTAGGGTGGGGCCACAATGGGGGGTCGAAGTTTTACATAGGAATTTATATATAGAGTGAATCTTTAAAATCTTCTTCTCAGAAACTAATCAGCCAGGAAAGCTGAAACTTATGTGGAAGCATCCTCAGGTAGTGCAGATTCAAAGTTGTGAAAATCATGATCCCTGAGGGTAGGGTGGGGCACAATGGAGGGTCGAAGTTTTACATAGGAATATATAGAGTAAATCTTTAAAATTCTTCTTCTTAGAAACTAATCAGCCAGGCAAGCTGAAACTTGTGTGGAAGCATCCTCAGGCAGTGTAGATTCAAAGTTGTGAAAATCATGATCCCTGGGGTAGGTTGAGGCCACATTCGGGGGGGGGGGGGGGGGGTGTTAAAGTTTTACATAGAAATATATAGAGTAAATCTTTTAAAATCTTCTTCTCAGAAACTAATCAGCCAGGAAAGCTGAAACTTGTGTTGAAGCATCCTCAGGTAGTGTAGATTCAAAGTTGTGAAATTCATGACCCCCGGGGGTAGGGTGGGGCCACAATGGGGGGGGGGGGGGTCGAAGTTTTACATAGGAATATATAGAGTAAATCTTTAAAAATCTTCTTCTCAGAAACTAATCAGCCAGGAAAGCTGAAACTTGTGTGGAAGCATCCTCAAGTAGTGTAGATTCAAAGTTGTGAAAATCATGACCCCCAGGGGTAGGGTGGGGCCACAATGGGGGGGTCGAAGTTTTACATAGGAATTTATATATAGAGTGAATCTTTAAAATCTTCTTCTCAGAAACTAATCAGCCAGGAAAGCTGAAACTTATGTGGAAGCATCCTCAGGTAGTGCAGATTCAAAGTTGTGAAAATCATGATCCCTGAGGGTAGGGTGGGGCACAATGGAGGGTCGAAGTTTTACATAGGAATATATAGAGTAAATCTTTAAAATTCTTCTTCTTAGAAACTAATCAGCCAGGCAAGCTGAAACTTGTGTGGAAGCATCCTCAGGCAGTGTAGATTCAAAGTTGTGAAAATCATGATCCCTGGGGTAGGTTGAGGCCACATTCGGGGGGGGGGGGTGTTAAAGTTTTACATAGAAATATATAGAGTAAATCTTTTAAAATCTTCTTCTCAGAAACTAATCACCCAGGAAAGCTGAAACTTGTGTTGAAGCATCCTCAGGTAGTGTAGATTCAAAGTTGTGAAATTCATGACCCCCGGGGGTAGGGTGGGGCCACAATGGGGGGGGGGGGTCGAAGTTTTACATAGGAATATATAGAGTAAATCTTTTAAAATCTTCTTCTCAGAAACTAATCAGCCAGGAAAGCTGAAACTCATGTGGAAGCATCCTCAGGCAGTGTAAATTCAAAGTTATGAAATTCATGATCCCTGTGGGTAGGGTGAGGCCACATTGGGGGAGGGGTGTTAAAGTTTTACAAAGGAATATATAGAGTAAATCTTTAAAAATCTTCTTCTCAGAAACTAATCAGCCAGATGATTCTTTATAATTGTTAAGACTTTGGCTCCAGGACAATTCTTCGGCCTCACAAGAAGGTTCAGAGTTTGATGTAGCTTAATATCCCATATATTAACAATTGTAAAGGATCTTTTTGAGGACTGCAATACTCAACATGTGATATGACTATAAAATCATCCTGTTAGAAAAGGGACTAATGATTATAAACATAAGAATATCCAGGGGGAAAAATGGATTTTATTTTTACAGGATCTACATGTATTATTGTACATTGTCCAGATTGTTTGTATTATGACTTCATTAAGCTGACTTTATAATACCCATTGTTCCTCAGGTGAGCGATGTGGCCCATGGGCCTCTTGTTTCTTTATGCGTTTGAGGAATAATATGAAATTTGCTGAACAGCTTCAAAATGTCAAACTACAGATCAAGTTTACACTTTTGTAGCGTCTGGTTGACATATTTTCGAGAAAATTAATTTTTTATATTCCAATTTTTTAATGTTCGGGTTCGATATTCTGCATAACAGTGCATTGTTTTCACAATTTCCACAAACCCAACCGGTAGGGGACGTGTATTGCTTATGCAATACTCTCAGAATGCTTGTTGAAGTTTTGTATAGATTTAAAATGATTATTATATTTTTAATATAACTTATGAATGATGATGAAATTTTCAGAGTAAAAATTTCTCATTAATATGCCTTGTAATTTTTAACATTTTTTTTTAACCGGGTTTTCCAACGGAAAAATCCAGTTATTAAAATGGTGAAAATGGCAGGCGGGCAGCTGCCAAAAGGCCTCATTGTACGGATAACTTCTCCTACAGTTTTCAAGATAAGAAGTTGTTCTTTTGCAGATCAATTGTACATATATCAGAGGTGTGCAATTGCTAGGATTTTGATTTCCGATAATTTATGAAAAAAATACCAGCTTTTGAACTTAGTCATTTTTTGGCAAAATATTGCATATAGGGTACCCTCATTGTACGGATAACTCCTCCTACAATTCTCAAGATAGGAAGTTGTTCTTTTGCAGAACAATTGTACATATATCAGAGGTGTGCATATTGCTAGGATTTGGATTTCCAATAATTTATCAAAAAAATACCAGCTTTTGAACTTAGTCATATTTTAGCCAAATATTGCATATATCATTGTACGGATAATTCCTCCTACAATTCTCAAGATAGGAAGTTGTTCTTTTGCAGAACAATTGTACATATATCAGAGGTGTGCATATTGCTAGGATTTTGATTTCTGATAATTTATGAAAAAAATACCAGCTTTTGAACTTCGTAATTTTTTGGCAAAATATTGCATATAGGGTACGTACTCCATTTCACTGGATACGAGTTGACATGGATTATGGATACAGTTCACATAAAAGAAAACCCGGTTTGCTGTCTCATTGACAGCTTTTCACTTGTTTGAGTTTTTAACTTTTATGTACTAATTGGTCTCATTATTAAAAATACTGAGATGCGCTCTGCTAAAAGAGTTCAAAATTTGTGTTTCAGAAACTGATGATTCAGAGTTACTATGCCTCTGTTAGCTATGTAGATAATCTTCTGGGGGAAGTGTTTGCTGCATTAGAAAAGAAAGGCTTGTCTGGAAACACCATCACTTTATTGACGGGAGATCATGGTATAAGTGAATAAGTATAACAGCATGTGTATAACGTCAAACTCAATCCTCATTGTGAATTCTCTGCTTTTATTCTATATAAATGCATTTGTGTCAATTAAAATTCTTTATGCAGGTTGGGCCCTTGGTGAAAATCAGGAATGGTCCAAATTCAGTAACTTTGAAGTGACCACTAGGGTGCCTTTGTTAGTGTCTGTTCCAGGAGTGACTGGGAAACCTCTTTCTGGTACTCTGAAATATTCTTCCTCAGATAAAGACTGGCCGGATAGAACTATGGTCAAATACAACCAATACAAGATCTCGGATGGTCTCGTTGAACTTGTGGACATTTTCCCATCTCTTGTGGAACTTGCGGGACTTCCAATTCTGAAGACCTGTCCACAGACGTCTTTTAACATTACGATCTGTACAGAGGGCTGTAGTTTTGTGCCTTTGATAAAAAATGCTACATCACCTCATACTGTTATTAAGAACTGGAAATCTGCTGTGTTTAGTCAATACCCTCGTCCAAGTCTACAGCCTGAGGCAGACAGTGACCAGCCACGAGCAGTGGACAGTAGAGTCATGGGGTACTCCATCAGAACTGACAGTCACAGATACACAGAGTGGATTCAGTTTTACCCAAATAATTTTACCGTCAACTGGAATAATGTGTATGCCAGAGAACTGTATTCTCAAGTCACAGATTCAGAAGACCATCACAATTTGGCTTCAGACCCTCGGTATCTGGACATTGTACACAAACTCGCTGTAAAACTCCGGCAAGGCTGGAGAGCAGCCTTGCCATTACTCAATCAGACTTGATTAGGATATACATTATAATAAATCTTTACAATGCAAATTTTAAAAATATTCTTTTTGCTGGGCCTCCTATTCCAAAAAGCACAGTCAGCACAAGAGTACAGAAGTTGTAATTTATATACATTTTATGCTGCTGAACATTAATTAGACCAAGATGCTTGTAATTGAAAGTTTGACTCTATACTTACAAATGTTTTGCTCAGTAATAACTAGGGCATTGGTTTGTGGGCTACATACCTAAAGTGATAAATATTCCTTTAGTCAGTTAGCCCATCTAGCAGTCTGGCATTACTTGTCCAGAGCATATTTTTTATCTTTTCGGCAAAAGTTTGTTTTTAATTTACCCACAGAGTGCTGTGCTGTGACCTTGAACCAAGTTTTTAGATAAAAGGTCAAGGTCATACCAGACCTGTATTCTCCAACAAGGACAAGAGAACAAGATTCCATATCATTTTAAAGTTTTCTAGTCATTCATCTTTGTTCATTTGTCCCTAACTGGCTCATACATCACATACAAAGTGCTTGATGGTAAACTGGTAAAGGGCCAAAGATTGATTAAGTCTCTAAAATCCAGTTTAGGTATACATGTATAACAATTTGATGACTGACATGTTTTACATGTTGTTGTCGAAAATGAATTTGCGTAAAACATACATTATGCCAATAAATTTAGATTAAATGCACTTTTTAGATTTTTAACCAGGTTTTCCAGTGGAAAAATCCAGTTATTAAAATGGTGAAAATGGCAGGTGGGTGGGCGGCTGCCAAAAGGGTACCCTTATTGTACGGATAACTCCTCCTACAGTTTTCAAGAAAGGAAGTTGTTCTTTTGCAGATCAATTGTACATATATCAGAGGTGTGCATATTGCTAGGATTTTGATTACTAGTAATTTATCCAAAAAAAATACCAGTGTTTGAACTTAGTCATTTTTTGGCAAAATATTGCATATAGGGTACCCTCATTGTACAGATAACTCCTCCTACAGTTTTCAAGATAGGAAGTTGTTCTTTTGCAGATTAATTGTACATATATCAGAGGTGTGCTAGTGCTATGATTTTGATTTCTGATTATTTATGAAAAAAATACCAGCTTTTGAACTTAGTCCTTTTTTGGCAAAATATTGCATGTAGGGTACTCCATTTCACGGGATCAGGTTGACATGGATTATGGATTCAGTTCACATAAAAGTAAACCAGGTTTGCTGTCACATTGACAGCTTTTCACTTGTTATATATGTATCAGGGAAGGTTATCGTTAATCTTGAAGGGTTTATTTTTTTTTAATATGACTTAATTTGGGCGTGTCGAATCACACAAATGACAACCCAAATGGAAATTACAACAATATAATCATTATTACTAATCATATTACTAGATTTATAATAAAATTGCTGGATTAAAAAAGGTCATTTTATGGGGTTGCTAGCCGTTATTCAGACAAGTTAAAGATGAATTTTGCGCTCAACAAAACTTCTAAGTGTTCACCCAGTATAATGTAATTTACTATATCACGTAAAGATCATTTTTACGCTCTCAATAGGCCCTATACATGTATATAGTCCGAAATATATGACGTTTTCCTGGCTTTTCTTTAACGATTTTGATATTTTACTTTTTAAAAAAAACAGGAAAAGATCAGATACATGTATTTCGTTGACGTTTTCCTGGCTCTTTTAACCAGTGGCGTAGCTAGAGCTAGAACGAAGTATAGGCAATAAATACGGCGAGGGGTCTGGGGGCCGCCGAAGGCCCCCGAGCGGGTCCAGGGCAGCGCCCTGGTAGGGGGTTCAGGGGGGCGAAGCCCCCCGACAGAAATTGAATTTCATGTTTTATAGAACACACAGGAACAAATTTTAGGCACTTTTCGTACATAAAATTTTGAGTTTTTTTTAAAGATTTTTTTCGTAGTAAAAAGGCAAAAAACATTTATTAATACAATCCAACATTGTTTTCACCAGCAGTCTTTTTTTAAGCGTTATCAAAGTGAATGGCGGGAAGAAACGGGGAAATAAGATAAGGCAAATACCCATTCGGTTTCTTCGTAAAATACAATTTTGAATTTATTTTATCAATTAAATCAATTCAAATTTATCATAATACAAGTTTGCAAAAGCACAATTTCTAAATAAATTCAGTTTTTATTATGTTTAACAAGCGATAGCGATATTACTTTAAATTTTGGTGGAATCGAACCCACAACATAAAAACCCTACTTATAGAAGGTTAGCTAATGTCTGGTGCTCTAACTTCTGAGCCATTTCATACACAACAAAGTAGATTGTTTAAATATTACGCGTGCCTTGAACTTTGGCCACGAATTTACGGACTTGAATTATTTTTTTCAAACGTTCAATTGTTGAGATACAAAATGGTATTTTTATTGTTTAGTGGGTCATCTCTCCAGGTTTTTGTTGATTGAAATCGGTTTGTTTTTTTCATAAAACTTTAATTAGTCTATGAGTATGAGAAAAATATGGAGCAGAGACTCACTATAATTATAATAAAAAAGACCTTGAAGTTGTAAAAAAAAAATGACACTATTGGAAGTTTTGATATACGTATACGCCTGTTTGAGTCAACATATTCCAAGTATTGAACATATTTAAAGCTTAAAAACCGACGATATGTTAAATATTTATTGTTTTAAATTTTTTTTTTTAAAATATCAGACTTATTGATATTTAAATTTTTTGGTATCTTTTCCGTCCGTGCATAGATATTTTACACGCCTTATCCACCCATCTTCTTACACTAAAGCTATTATCTGTCTCTATAGTTTAGTTTACTATTATCGCAAATCTTACATGAAAGTATTCGCTACGACCGATGTAGCATTGCGTTGAGTGATGACACTTTCTAATCGGTGTGTATTTCAATTGTGATTTGAAATAAAGATTCTGATTGGTGCATTTATATGGACCCGCCCATTTATCAAATGCATGTTGAGAACATGATGCTAACACGTGGAAAGATATGCCGGAGAAAGAAAACATCTCATAAAGTTGTACTAGCAAGTTAAAATTTACGTACAGAGTTATTTGATAACAAACGGGGAGATGTTCACGTACATGTGTAAAATATTAATGAAGAGAAAAAGAAAAAGTTCCCTAAAAGCAGGGATCGGCGCATATAGATTATCAGTCACAGAATAAGATTGTACTTCGCTTACGAATAATGTCATTCAGTTCATTGTGAAAAAAAATCGCCAGAAACTGTTTAGTGAACAAATAAATTTTACGTTAGCGTTCATAATGAACCATATACTGTATATGGAAAATCGCATGAGTTGAACTGTTTTTCCTCATAAAAAACTTGTTGCAAAATGTAGATCCACGGGTGGACACGCCGTGAAATCCATTAGACGGTTTACAGCATATGTCTTCACTGTTTTATTTACAATAAATATGTACTGAAATCTTTGAAACATCGTCAACAGCTCCGCAAAATGAAGACGTGTGGTTTGTTTATATACATTGAAAACTGTAAAATGGCGACTCGATCTGCACGTGAATAATACAATCCGAGGTCGATTAGCGTGTCAGTGTCAACATCAGAAGTAAATATTGTGTGATGAATATCGAAAAACATATAATAAAATGAATATTTATACAGACTAAGTGAGTTACAAAATAATGTTGATCACAGATCAGCACAAAATTGAACACGTTTACATGCCGTAAAATTCAATTTTTTGGTGTTTGAAAACACATGCACACTTGTAGTTCTAAGTGTGTCATATTAATCAGTCAAATTTCAACAAAATGCAACATAGGCTATGTAATATTTATTGTCAGTATCTGTTGTGAATTCTTTGGAATAAGCTACAACAAAATAAATATAGCTTCATCTTAAATTGATGCGTTTAACAGCTAAAAGGATCTGAATTTTTCGATGAAGTATGTATTATATTTAAAAATGAATTGGGGATTGAACCTGTTTTAACAGCGTGTTTTTGACAATTGTTTACACCAAAAAAGAAGATGCGATTATTGTGAGAACTCTTAGTCAATTGCAGAAACGACACAAATACCACGTCAGCAGGTATGGGTGGGCGGGTACTAAAACGGCCAATGAAAATGCTTGTTTATATAACTGCAACTCGCAATCCCGATAGTGTCGTCACTCAACGCATCAGTTTATCACTCGCAGCGAATACACCCGTGTAAGATTTGCGATAAAGGGAAAACATTAAGACTTTGTAATTGAATGTCATGATTCAAAAACAGTTGTAATGGTTACTTTAAATTTTGATAATAATAAGAAAACAGATATATTGCTTTGTTTTTTTTTTTTAAGTCGTACATTATGTTACACGAAGTTATTTTAAGGCGTCGATTTTTATTAGCCGCAAATTTGTCAATGATAGTTGAGATCGCAATATGCCTCGATCTATGAATATGATTTTAAACATTTCATCCAGTGTTCTTGCTATTGCCCGACATGTTTTTCACTGCCGGATTGACTGCGCAATAATTAGCATCATCGATGTCACATATTTGTGACCTCAAACAATCAGAGTTTTAAAATAGGAAAAAGAAAGATATTTGCTTTGGCTTTTTTTTTATATTTTTTTTTTAAATGTGACATTTTAACATTTTTAATTTTTTGTCTTAAAATCATGTGTAGGCACGTGCCTTAAGTGCCTAACGGCAGCTACGCCACTGTAATAACTGTTAAACCTTGTTAACGGTTTTGATATTTTACTTTCCTGGAAAGTAAAATATCAAAATCGTTTAACACTAATAAAAGGCCAAGATCGAGAAAACGTAAAGTATTTCGGACTATTTTTTTTCAAAGCATTTTTTTTTTTTATTTCTACGCAAACGTTTTCTAGATTTTTCTCGGCCATGTATTCTACATATAAAAGAGGTCACTGTCTTGACAACAGTGTCAACAGTGAAGACACATGTTCTTGTTTGGACGCATTTCAACGTGCTTTTGTTTATTGTAGCCACGAGATATGTGTGTATGTTAAGTGAGTTTTGATTAGTCAATTTTCCCGGAAGTGTGTGTGATTGCCCAATGACGTATTAGTTTTTATTCCGACATTTGATAAGAAATATAACGGAACGAATTCTTGTGTCTCAGTTGGTCGCATATTAATATTTTACGTATACTCTGTAAAAAAGCCAAACAGGAAAAGGTATGGAATGAATAATGTGTATTCACTCTATTGATTCATTTAAATCTGTTTTGGCGAATTCTTCAATTTTCTATTGTTATAACCAGAAATTCCTCTGTCATTTGTCAAACAATATTTCACTGATATGAATGTACGCTGCTGTAGATAGGCTTATTCCAAATGTTCAAAACATTGATTGCTATATAGGCTACAGTACAGTATTGCTAATATTTAAAATGTGTCTTAATTTTCATTGACAACAGCAGATCAGACATAAATAACATATAATTATAATATGTTATTTATGTATCTGACAACAGATTATGCCTTCTTCAGTTCTACATAAGTTTGTATGACAACACTCGACAAATTACTAAAATATTATTTTCAATCTTAGGATTTGAAAAAATAAAATGGCACAAAATGCCTTGGAACAGCATCTTCTTGAAGCAACAAGGGTTGTGGAACAGCAACTGGATGCAGAGATTGAAAAGTTAGACCGTATGGAAGATGATGATTACGAAAAACTTCGCCAAAGGAGGCTAGATGCCATGAAGAATGCCCAGAAACAGAAGCAAGAACTGATGGCCAAGGGTCATGGTAAATATTATGAAATTGCATCAGAAAAGGATTTCTTTGAGGAGAGCAAAAGAAGCAAGAAACTTGTGTGTCATTTTTACAGGGATAGTACATTCAGGTGTAAAATTATTGACAAACACTTAGAAATTCTGGCACCCAAGAACGTGGAGACCAAGTTCGTGAAGATCAATGCAGAGAAATGTCCGTTTTTAGTAGAGAGACTCCGAATTGTTGTCTTACCTACACTATGTATTGCCATTGATGGCAAGACAACAGACTATATAGTGGGCTTTGATGAGCTAGGCGGGGTGGATGATTTCCCCACGGAGATGATGGAATGGAGATTGGGACGTGCAGGGGCAATCAACTACCAGGGAGACCTGGTGAACCCACCAGAGTTTGGGGAGAAAAAGAAGGGGGGAATCCTAGGGTTCAGTAAAACATCCAAAACCATCAAAGGTAGAGATGACGAAGACAGCAGTGATGAAGATGACTGGTGAATTCAAACAATAACATTGTGTTCCACTCATGCTTTCATGTTGTTTGATTTGCTACCAGCTCAGATAGTGTGTATGTGTTCATGGACACATACTTTATGATATTGAGAGTATTGACATTTTTTTTATTTTTGTATAAAGGCAAGTGTGTACCGTGTTAAATATTAGATGTTGACAAATATGTTCATTTATCTGATGAACAAAAATTGCTTTTCAAAAATTGTTTTAAATGATGAAAACTTTATTGTATATCTGTAAATCAATTAAATTATTAAAACCAAATCATCAAACTTTTTACAGTTTTATTTGATTTACACTGACACACTATGTAACACATGTGCCACCATTGTAAGCCAGTGTTTTAGTGTCAACCATACTTCTTCACAAGAAGTCAAGCCTTTTATACCAGTACATGTATTTACTTTAAACCAACTCTATATAGACTAAAAATCAGTCACTGTGAACCAGTTTACCACTGACAACTTGTAAAATTAAGTAACCCAAGTCGGGTTATTTTTGCATAAAAACTACCTTAGGAAAGCTTTTTTATTTTTAAACCATATGTAATATACATCAAATTTAATATATTTGTGAAGTTTCAAGAAAATTTACCTTGCGGTTCTTTTTAGGGGCGATATAATAATACAGGTACATTTTCTATAGAAATATATAGGAAGTTGTCATTTTCTGCAGAAAAATACTGCAATAGCGATTTTGCTTAAATTGTAACATGTGATAAGTAATACCAGTTTCTGTCTTATATGTAAACCGTACTCAAAATATCAAAAATGCACAAAATTTTGCTATATATATTTGGAGTATTACAAATGTAGATTGGTTCAATAGATTCTCCCAGCATCGGCATCCAGACTTCGTTAAAGTTTTTGGAGCAGGTTCTGTATCCAAGTTATTACTATTACTTGTCCTATCTTCACCAAACTTGCATAGTGCATCTGGACTTACTTGATGTGAACTTAAAAAGACTTGGATGCTGAATATGCACGGGACCATGAATTTCAGATGCTGGTGGAGGTTAAGGTTTTTAGGGAGGTTTAAAGTTTTTGGAGCAGATGCACTTTGATAACCATAGCTGAGTTATTCCATTTTCTATCTTCACCAAACTTTCGTGGATGTTGCATCTTATGATACTGACGCATTTAATAGACTTGAATGCTGAATCTGAGCCATAGGTTTCGGGTGCTGGATGAGGGGAAAGGTTTTTTTAGCAGATTAAAGTTTTTTTTGGAGCCGGTGCCCTTTGATAGATGAATCATAGTAATTGTGGGCTTAATCTTTACCAAATTCGGATAGATGATGCATCTTGTGACACTGATGCACTCCACAGGCTTGGATGCTAAATCTAAGCCAAAGCTTTCAGATGCTAGATGAGGTTAAGTTTTTTGGAGCAGATCACGTTCATGTAAATAAAAGTACTTGCTTATTACAACTTGCATAGTTGATTTAACTTACTAGCATGTTAATATGACTGTTTCATATCCCTGACTAAGAGCGCAAATAATGGCCTTATAGCGCGGCGATACAATATTTCATACAAATAGACATCAGTATGAAAATATAAACACTGAATGCTTATTTTTTGGATGTCGTCGGTCCTGTAACACACCAAGCGCAGACAAATTATTTTGTCTGCACCGCTAACGCGCGGTATTCAATTTGTCTGCACCGCTAACGCGCGCTATTCAATTTGTCTGCACCGCTAACGCGCGCTATTCAATTTGTCTGCACCGCTTTTTGTGTTACAGGACCTCTCATAAAGTTGTTTCCTCGTCTTGGTGATCTCTGTAATCTTTAAATTACCTATGTTTCTTTAATGTTATTTCTTATTTATACGTACCCCTACAAAGCTTCATTTTATCATAACGTCATAAAAGTACTGTGGCGATGCTCACTTACGGAACAACGATAGTACTCGATAGTACTCGAGTATTGTGTCCAATTTCAAAAATGGAATCGAAAAAAATCTTAATAGTACTCGAGTATTGTGTCCAATTTCAAAAATGGAATCGAAAAAAATCTTAAAAGTTATAATTAAACTGTATTTTACTAGATAGCTCAAAAACACGCGCAATGAAATCTAAAGTCATCCACCTAAGTTTTGAATTTTTGGTAAAATCTGCCTTAAAATTTTAGACATGATTCCTTTAGCCTTCATTGAAACTATTCAATGAAAAAAAATTCCAAAGTACATGTATTTAAGATAAAAATTTTATATTTTCCTTTATTTTCATACAAAACTCTGTGTTTTAAGGACTTTAATATAGTTTTAAAACGGCTTTGACCATTCAACCCTTTTGGGGGTCCTTGACACCTTTGGGAAAAGTTTTGCATACAAGCCCTAACTTCTACATTCCTTGCATACCTGGAATTCTAGCATGCGATCAATTTGATACTGATAGAAAAAAGGTTTAGATTTTAAGGAAAATTCAGCTATCTCTATTCATGAAACGAAAGTTTCCGACTTATTCAAACTAGGGACCTGCTGGTCAGTATACTGAAGCTATACCCATTGCGAACTACAGGAAAAGACACCCAAGATGGCGTTGTATATTGTATATTAACTAAGTCAGTTTTTTTAAGCTTGGGATTCACCAAGCAAAGTGCATAAGGCACGAAAAAGCATGATAGGGACATAAACATTCACATTAAATATGGCCAGTAAATTGTTTGCAACTACATTTAAATGCTTTCTTTGTGGTTAAAAAATCAATGTTAAAGAAGGATGGCTAAGTTAGGGCCCAATCTTCATACTTGGCTACAGCCCTTCAGTTAGTCGTTATCTATATTAGGAACTGGTAATGATTTAAAAAATTCGAAGTTAATATAGTTTGATTTTTTATTATGAGGTAATGGTATTAGACTTAGAAAAAAACACGTTATTTGGAGATAGATCTGAAAGGTGTATAATTAACCACTCAGCTTCCTTAAATTATTCATAGTTACAAAGTACGTAAGTCGTGTAATCGATCAGGACGCGTCCTATGTGGATAAGGAAAATTAAGAAATGTCTTCCATAAATGGAAAATATATAAAATCTTTTCTTCTGGGGTTCACACTGGATATCCGGACATTGCAAAAATAAATCCATAACTTGCTTTAGCGACCGATTATTATTGAATTTGGATTTCCATGTCCGATGTCCAACTGTTTGGTGCCATTACTACAGCTGTCGCTGTTCATAGCATATAGAAACAGCCAGACTGAAATCTACACGCCGCGTTTATCGATTGGTCGAAATCTACAGCGGCTGAAACTGACGAGAAAGTGACAAGACTGAAATTGACACGCCCTGTTTATCGATTGGTCGAAATCTACAGCGGCTAAAACTGACGAGAAAGTAACAGGACTGAAATTGACACGCCCTGTTTATCGATTGGTCAAAACCTACAGCGACCAAAGAAATATCACGGACTGCACGAAATAGTCATCATGATGATGTCAGACTCTCAGTCTCATAGGAGACGATTTGGCTGTTTCTTTTAGCTAACGTACTTATGCACATAAACATTAATTAAATTTTACTTACTTTTCGTAATCAATTTATTAATAAGTTAAAAGAAAGATGTTGATATAAATAATGAGATGCTTTCTTTGCATTTTATTGTTGAATTGTCAACAGCGTACTGTCAACAGCTTATGGTTGTACTGTAAGCCAGCAAAGATCACAGGCTCCTGACGTTAAAAATACATCTCTATTTCTTTTGATAATAAAATCATCCACTGTATACTGTTATATTAAAAGTACATGGAATAATTCTATTATTAAAAGAAATATTCATAACGTCAGACGCCTGTGTCCAAGTTATCAAAGAAATAATAAAAAATCAAGAAAGGTTATGCATACTGGGTTGGAACTTGGTAACAAACATTTTCTTGACAAAGATTTTACATGCTTAACCCACCCCTATCCTCATTTTTTTTTTAAAAACCCTCTTTTCATTCTTTGCACAAGAAACACTCAAGAGAGCATTTTTTCTATATATACCCGGTATCTCTTTCGATGTTCATTTAAGGCAACTTCCGCAAGTACATAACAGTTAAGTTCACTGTAGATAACTATATTGGCGATCAACCGTTTAATTGTAGTCTAACAGAGACTGATCATGAACAGAGTGTAAAATAACAATATAAACATTATTTTTATACTTTTGTAAGCACACGTATAAACGATGAAGATTACCTTGTAGTTCTATATATACTTTAGAATTATTTTTTTCCTTGACTGCATTTTTACATTTTCCTTTACTCAGTTTTAAAATTTTTTGTACCACTGAGTAGGATATTTCATGTATTTTGTTAGGTGATGATCTTTTTTCACAGGGACTACTTCTTTCAGGGCACATGCAGCAGAGTGTGCAGTCTGTTTACATACAAATGGAAAACACGTGGTTTTGAGGGTAGACCTGTTTGGAGCTAGATATTTTGAGAAAATGCAGTATCGCTTGCCCTTTTTATGGTGTTAGCTGATGAGATAGGTAACAAATAACATTTCCTCCGAATATTTTGTCATGAGGAATACAAACTGATTTTTAGGAATTTTTTCCCCTCTATAGTGCTATATAGTGAAAACAATTACCGGTGTGATACCTTGAATTCATGCACGGACACATTGCTTTGAGATTATCGTACAGCTTGGTTAATTCTGGTATTTAGTCAGTACACCAGTGATTTATGCGAGAGTCTGTGCCACATCACGTCGGCATGCATACTTAAAAGTTATATATAAATTGCCGCCTGTTGAAAGTCTATATACATTTCTAGTTTTACCTAACAAGAAGTTACATAAAGTAAACAAACTTTGTGTGTTGTACAACACTGTGAAAACAAGCAACAACGGAAAATGGAAGTAAATAAGAGCATCTTTAACAACACCATTGTTGAAGTCATTTGACTTAGAGTCTTTCAATCTATTGAATGGGTCACCTTTGAATGATAATTAAATGATAATGCATGTATTTCACTTTATTCCCAGGTTTGAATGAGACAGAGATACAGAGATATGTTGATCTCTTTTATTGATGAAGTGCTCTTTTTACAAGACCACATAAAATTGCAGAACTTCGGAATCACGTAACCTGACAGATCTTCGACGTCATCGAGAAATTGAATTAGTTATCAAGCGTAGACCAAACAAGAGGGCTGCTGGAGAAATTATATCTGGTATTTGTTCTTGCTGCTGATTAGGTTTTTAAGTTCCGTTGAACATACAAATCTGGTCCACAATTTGCTCTTTGGGTTCCGTAATTCCAATATGATATCGATTCTGTAAATTACGACGGGCTGTTAATCGCGACGTCGGCTGTTCGGATCACAACTCGATTTGTGAAGCACTTCAATACCTGGCATCGGAAAGGTAAGACTGACTGACTGATTCTCTCTCTCTCTCTCTCTCTCTCTCTCTCTCTCTCACTCACACACACACACACACACACACACACACACACACACACACACACACACACACACACACACACACACATAGCTTAATTTGCTTATAATGTGAAAATTTGCTTGGGTTATTTGCACTATCGCAAATCTCGATTCCTCATTGCAATTTTTTCTGAAATCGATTATGGATTAAGATTTTGCCTCGCGAAGGACTATATCGAGAATGTTTAGAAAAAAAACAGTTCACACAATCTGCCTCTGACTGTCGCCAGCTGCCCTGACACGCTTGTTTATTTGACGGAGCGAACGGATATACAGCGTATGTACATGTAATACTGCATACCTTGCCACAGCTGATAAAGGGTCACAGTGACTATGTCTGTATACTATGCTTTTCTAAAACTTAAAGGATTTTGCAGTTTCTGGACAACATAATAAACTATTACCGTGGCTTTGCATTTAGTGTGTTCCTGTCTATCGTATCGTAACTTGGACATATAGATTATTCATATTCTAGACTAGAAGTTCTGTTTATCACAAGTGATGCGTCTAGAGACAAGGTTCTGAGAGATTGTTCGAATTCGTGAAGAAACAGAGAGGATCATATCTTTAATGCACCTTTGTGAATAGATAAACTACACTAGAGCACCATGTCCGAATCCAAGAGGGTCGTGCTTGCGTACAGTGGAGGGTTGGATACGTCCTGCATTCTCGTCTGGCTCATAGAACAGGGATATGACGTCATCGCATTCTGCGTAAGCAGTTTATTTTCATACTAGAGGCTGAAGGCTGAATTGATACTAATGAAACATGAAAATGTATCAAGTCTAGAAGGTTTATGATGAATTTTCACACAGGCTAACATTGGACAGGATGATGATTTCGATGCTGCAAAAGAAAAGGCATTAAAACTTGGCGCCAAGAAGGTAAATATTGAATGATAGATAAATCGATTTTTGAATTAATTACAAGAAAAATGGTTTTATTTCAAGAAATATTGATTCAATTAAAGTGCTTGAACTTTAGACAAAATAGCTGCTGCTGAAATTGTCTACCTTGAGTTCAAGTAGAAATACCGGTACTTATTTTAATTTATACATTTTACTGTTATATACGTTTGTTCAGATGATAATTCCTGATGTGAAATCTGAATTCGTGGAGGAATTCATCTGGCCTGGCATACAGGCTAACGCAGCCTACGAGGATAGGTATCTACTGGGCACCGCCCTGGCCAGACCGTGCATTGCGAGGTAAAAAATTAAAATGTCCATTTTGAATACTACAGTCTGTCTTAAGTTTACTGTTTCCTTTTTTAAAGTAATATTCTAATGTTCATAGATACCGGTACCTTTATGCCTAAACTACGTTAATTAACTAGAATGAACAAAAGTCCATAAATTATGTTTTGAGGTGCCCCTCCTATCACTTTAGGGTTTTACTTGGTTAAAAATTAAAAAAAAGTATGCGGGAATCTCTCTCTTATAGGCTGTATAAAGTTAGTAACATATACATGTACTATGTATTGAAGAGGATGGGTGGTCAATAAACTAACCATCAGATCTACCTCAGAAATTTTAAACATGATATTTTGGGCTATAAACTACATTTGTATTTTAAAATCATTAAAGAAAAAAAATCCCAGATATTTTAGATTTGAAAGTTTAAAATATTTCTACATCTTTACACAAAGCTCTTCATGCATATACAGGAGGTTAATACAGTCTAAAAATGGTCATGACCTTCCATTCCTCCTTAAAAAGACATTTCCAAAATGTTTTAGCATACATGTATTTTCAGGGCCATGATCAAGGTTGCGGTGGGGGAGAAGGCGCAGTTTGTAGCCCACGGTGCCACGGGCAAGGGCAATGACCAGATCCGGTTTGAACTGGGGGCTTATGCTTTGCACCCAACTATCAAGGTAGTCTAAGTTAATTCCAGTAAATTGTTGGATTTACATTACAGGCATTTCTAAAAACTGCAATCAAGCTAACATTAATTTTATCAGGTCATTTCACCATGGAGGCTGCCCGAGTTTTACAAACGTTTCCAAGGTCGCGCTGATTTATTCAAATATGCACAGGTAGGTTTGTTTTAGTCGCTGAACAACCCCCCCCCCCTCTTAAAAATAATTAAAATTGTGTGCATGGTATTTTGCCCCAACCTATAAAATTTTCATTCACAACAACAAAATTTTTTCATGAATATGCATGTATGCACGAATGAACGTCATTTAAACCAAAAGAGTGAATGCCTAACAAATTAATTAATGTAATGACTGTTTGATTCATAAGTCAGGGTTTTGTAGGAGCATGGGATTGATTTGCCTGTGACCCCCAAAGCTCCATGGAGTATGGACGCCAACTTGATGCACATAAGGTATTCACAAGACTCGTTTATAACTACAATAAAATTTATGCTTGATACACTTTTTGGCAAACAATTTCAACTATTTTTTGACCTCGAACTAACAAATCTTAAATAAAGTCTTTAGCTGTGACTTCCTATCAAGCAATTTCCTTTTCCCCTATTTTAGTTCTTTATTTTTACAAATGTTATTTTTAATATTACATCTTTCACTTAAAATTCTGCAAACCTTCACCCAGTTGCGTGGTTTTATTCTTTGCAGAAAAAAAGCTTATATACTGACCAAGAGAATGAGATAATGTTTTTTAATTGTATTTCTATCATTGATTTATGAATACAAAACAAATATACTGTATATGGTCTGTATATTTGATAAATTTTAGCGCATTACATTTTGGTTTATTGGCAAATCAGTAACATATCTGCAACAGAAATGAAGCACCACTATGTCTGCAGTTATCTAAGCATCTAGCAAAATTTATACATTTTAATTTTCTTTTATAAAAAAACAAATAATATTAAAGTGCAAGTTAGTATTTCCTAGTGAGGCACATCACCACTATATGAGGCCAGTACGCGATCGTATGTCAAGTCTTAATATTTCTAAGTGCTCCCAATAAAGAACACAGGGGAAATGAAGTTGTTTAGACAGCTCTATATCTGGATGGCCCATTTGTATCGTAAGGAAGGTTAAGGGCTTGGAGCCAGTGGTATGAACGGTGTAGTAATCTAGTAAAGTCGTCGATAGAGTTGATAAACACATGTGTCCTGTACAACACAGGAATATGAATAAATGTCTGAACGTAGGCTCACTTTTCTGTCACATCAATGTGATACCCCTGTATGTCTAGGGGGCAAACCATTGATGCTCAAATGTTTCTAAATCTTAAAAACACAAAATTGTAACATTTAAGTTAGCCCAAGTTACCCCCCCCCCTCCATCTTGGACTTCATTAGATTACCGTGTAATTCAGTTTTTGTTACATATTGATAAACGTGTCTGTAGTTTGCACGTTTCAGCATTTGCAGTACTTTGGGTTTGTATCCGAATTTTCTTCATTTAGTTACGAGTCGGGGGTACTGGAGGACCCAGCGACCCACGCCCCTCCCGGGATCTACCAAATGACCGTGGACCCAGAGCAAGCTCCCGAGCAAGCTGAGAAAATTGTCATTTCATTCAAAAGTGGTACTATACAGAGAGAGAGAGAGAGAGAGAGAGAGAGAGAGAGAGAGAGAGAGAGAGAGAGAGAGAGAGAGAGAGAGGGGAAGGACTGAAATAAATTTTGGCGTTTTATTTTCAGGTTTGCCTGTTAGTGTTAAGAATCTGGGGGACAACACCACAAAGACTGACCCCCTGGGAATTTTCTCTTACATGAATGAACTAGGGTGAGTCGTCCAGCAAGATATAAATCAATGCATCGAGAAAGTCGAAGAACTATTACTATATCTGCATGTATACATATTCTTTTTTTTCTAAAAGAGGAAAGCATGCCATAGGGCGAATTGATATTGTAGAAAACCGATTTATTGGAATGAAATCGAGAGGTAAGCTATATCAATATACAGTAAAACACGGTTATAGCGAACACGCTTATAATGAATTGACGCTTACAGCGAAGTGATTTTCATTCCCCGTGACTTTATTTCATGTTGTAAACTTGACGGATATAGCGAATTACGCTTATAACGAAGTAAAATTGTCCGTCCCTGGGACTTCGTTATAAGCGTGTTTTACTGTACATGTATTCATAAATCGGCATATAACTGTATATATATAAATTTCATAAACATGTGTATATATGTACAGTACCATGACTAGAACCAAAGTCGCATGATATACTCGTACATTGCATTCCTTAAGAAATCTTTCGTTATCTTTAGTATGACTGTATTTACTGTATTATGACTGTAACATATGTATGCTTGAGTCCTAGTAATGTACAGCAGCCAGCAAGACTGTATATATATAATACTCATGCTCCACCACCTATAATATTGTAGGTTTATACGAGACCCCCGGGGGAACCATCCTTTTGGCGGCCCATGTCGACATCGAACTCTTCACACTCGACAAGGTCAGTTCAATGAATGATCAGTTTTACAGGAAATGAAAAAAATGTACTAAATTGATTTACCTGAATTTTTGTTTGCTATTATATGGACCTCTTGTATACTTCAGGAAGTACGGAAGATAAAACGAAATCTGGATATCACCTTTTCAGAACAAGTTTACAAAGGTACTGATCATGAATTTGAAAGGTAGTGAAATCTAATTTCATTTAATCTTCTTATGAGAGATCCGACATCTCTAATAAGGAGATATTCTTCGCAGACACAATTCAAAATTACTGTATACAGGGTTATTTTCGCCCCGTGTATTTTTCGCCCTTCTTCACTTGCATACAATTTCGCCCGTCTTGAATTCGACCAGAAACAGAGAGATAATTGGACATTGGAATAATTCACCCGCTGACAGCTAGGGTGAAAGGGCAAAAATAAAACAGGGGCGAATATTTCCCTGTATACAGTATACCATTTTGCTTTAAATTCGGCTACAGCGCCTTCTATATGCCAGTGTATATATATATGACTTCTTATATCAATTCCTGACCTAAGTGACCCATATATTTTGCTAAGATCTTCCAGAGTGTTATGTGTAAATACATACATGTACCATTTTATTTATGTCAATATTAAATATTCAACAGGGTTTTGGTTTAGTCCTGAGTGCGAGTTTACACGCTCCTGTATCCAGAAGAGCCAGGACCACGTGACTGGTAGCGTCACTGTCAAGCTGTATAAAGGAGGAGTGTACATCTTGGGGCGAGAGTCGCCGCTGTCGTTGTACAATGCAGAGCTCGTCAGGTCAGACAATGGAATATATGGGCGCGCTTGTGTACACCGTGTACGCTGTTGTGAATTATACATTTTTCTACACCGAGTCAGGGGCATGTGTTGTTAGGTGCAGCACTGAAACCAATATGGCGGGTGAATTTTATGGTTAGAAAACTTAACAAATGATACAAGTAATAAAACGAAATAGAAGTTGCTCAGATTGTCTTTCGATTGAAAGCAGTTTAATATAAAACATTTTTGTTTTATTGCATTTAAATCGTGGAAATATGAAAGCCCATTGAGCTCATTTTCTTAAGTTATAATTATTTCTTTTGCGAATAAACGCGTAGCTTTCGCGATATAACTCGTGATTTTTGCAAAAAAACACGAAAAATGTTGCGAATAAACACGTAACTTTCGCTATTTAACGCATAAATTTTGCAAAGAAACGCAAAATTGTCGCTAATAAACGCGAAACTTTTGCATTTTGTTTACGATACGGTGACATTAAGCGCATTTCCAACATTATCAGTTTAAATATCCTTTAATCTTTTTTTAAAATTGGCTATGAATAAACACAAATTATATGGTCACTGGTTTAATTCTTTAACATTATATTTCTTATTATTATAACAGTACATAATATTATTTTAATTCGCTTCATATTTACAAATCAAAGTAAAACGGAAATTGTGTTTTTTCACTCATTGTTCTAATTCATGGTTCTTGTATGAAACAACACTAAAGTTTCGCGTTAATTCGCAAAAATTACGCGTTATATTGCAAAATTTTCGCATTTAGTCGCGAAAATTACGGGTTTATTCGCGAAAGTTTTGCGTTAAGTCGCCAAGGTTACGGTTTAATTCGCGAAAGTTTCCCATTTATTTGCCAAAGTTTCACGTTTGTTCACGATAAATAAATTTTTTACATAAGAAAATGGGCTTTCGTAGGGAAAAGACCTAAATCGTTGCTGAATATCAGAATTTTTTTTACCTAAGAAAATGGGCTTTCGTAGGGAAAAGACCTGAATCGTTGCTGAATATCAGATTCTCCGCTAAAACTGCATCCCTGTCCGACATATTTATAATTAAATGCATTTGATACACACAATATAATATGTTTACAGCAGTGTTCACTGTTCTATACATTACAATTCGATTTTTATTGTATAGTCCAATACATTGCATCAACGACTATTCAAATATTAAATCGCACAACTGTTGAAACTTTCATAAATTTAATATTATGAGGCGTCAAATACGGTCGGAGATGAAAAAATCTATCATAAATTTTGACCGTATTTAATCACCTCATAATATATACTCAAAGAATGATTCCTAATTCCTTAATTGGTTTTCGTTGATAGCATGGATGTACAAGGCGATTATGAGCCAACAGATGCAGGAGGATTCATTAAGATAAATGCACTCAGGTAAATACATGTATAGGAATCAAATCCCCAAAACAGGGGAAGCATTGGGCTTTATTTTCAAAAGACTAAAAGGTAATAATATTGAAAACGATGTGTGTCTTAATTCAAGGAATATAGAGCATATTTTTGTCTTTACAGGCTTCAGGAATATTGTCGACTTCGACAGAATTCGGGCTCGGGGAAGTAGCAAGTGAAAATTGCCCAAGAATAATATGTTGTGAAAATGTGATTTTATTCATTCTTGTGTATATGCGCGCGCGTGTGTATGGTTATCATACCAGTAATTTGTTTATATATATACATGTACAATAACTAATACTTCTATCAAATTCAAATTTTGTGTCAATTATGATCAAATAAAGGTTTTTTCCCTGAACTTTGAAATTTTACTACATAACATTAGTTATGACTTTACAAAAACACTATTTGATTACGTAAGTGATTTAATACCTGCTGAAGCCTAAATTCGTCATATTTAAACTCAATCATTTCTAATATTTGCCATGTAGTGAAGATTCTGTCATCGTATTTTACAACCAAAATGAATTAGGGTCAAATTCATTTTTTTTTCACGTAACAATACCAAGTAAAACTGAGGTATTTGACCTTCTGAATATAGTTTTTAATTTATTAAATATTGTCATAAAAGGGAAAAATACCAAATTACATTCAAATCAGCATTGTTTAGTTTAGTAACGCACTGATACTCACAGCTCGTACGTAGTAAACTTGTAATGTCAAGCATAGCGTAATTCTACAACATAATAATTTGAGAAGCACATACCTTTTGAGCCATTCTTAACATAAAATAAAATATAAAACCACGTCACATTTTTACAACTGTTTTTACACAATGCTAAACTCCGTATAAAATTGACATACTAATGGCTGTACATGTGATTTTCACTTTCGTTTTAAATCTGATCACATGTTTTGCAGTGTAACTGTTTTTCCTGTCAACATGGGTGAAGAGAATGAATGTCTGTTCTCGGTTAGGATCAAGTTCAGTTGTTGGGATTTGGGGCACCTCTTCTTCTGTGCCTTTCAAATTCTGTAAAAAAATTCAAAATTATACAGGTACAAATGAATAGTTATATAATTGGATAAATAAAAAAAAATTTCCGCGAGTTTTGTAAAATTTGTCAAATTATGTAATACATAGGGAAATAGATCGTCCTCATTTGCATTTTGTTCATTTTTTTTATTTTTAACTGAAAAAAGTTTAACTGCATTGACATGAATAAAGCAACGGAAATTTTCATATTCAGCAACTGCAATGAACATCGTACATGGAAGCAAAACAAACGTCCGTGTCTCAAATACGATTCATTTTATTTTATTGATATGGTTATGTTAAAAGTGCTATAATGAAACAGCAAAAGATGGATTGATTCAAATCTGGTCATTTTATGTTCTAAGATGATTCAGAAAATGAAATGTGTTAAAAGAATATAAAAAGGTCGCCTTTAACGGTAAAATATAAATCTTTGCACATAGTATTCACAATGTCGAGGCTATTCAATTGTTACGTTCTTCGCAAGTTTCTTAGCCTTGACATTGACATTGTTAAGAAATCGTGCTGTCAGTTAATAACTTTATATCTGTGATAACAAATAATACAACTCAATTTTGAACCATAAACCCAATAACTTTATAAAACTTATAGCTGTAAGCTTAATCGAAAACGGTATTGGCTGCGCCGCGTTTTAAAATAATGTTTTAAAGTGTGCAAATTGGAAATAATATAAATAAAAGTAATAAGGAATCATTCTTTGAATATTATGAGGTGATAATTTCGCTCGGAGCGTGGTCAAATCTATCATTAGCCCTTCGAAATTATCACCTCATAATACTCAAAGAATGATTCCTTATTCCTTAAATATGTGAAAGATAGGGCAAAAAAGAGACAAATCGTTCACAGAATGTAGAAAGTCGGACAGCTACGTGGTTTTTATACAGTACATTATTCATCAGTGGTCTTAAGTCAACACAAAATGAAGGGTCGTTTTTTGCATTGTAAACAAATGAATTTTATCGGTTTTTAGTGGGAAATATGGAATTAAAAATCACCATGCATCAAATGGTTGATCTAAAGACCAAATATAGATCGGTGTACCTACATTGTATGTATAATGCTATTGTAAATCAGTAGATTCTGCCTGCAATGAAAGCATGGTATCCCAGGCAGTATATTTCGTATGAGTTATCACTAAATTATGATTTACCTTTAATGTTTCACCTAGCTGCAGAACTGTAGCTCTGCGCAACTAATACACAGTTTTTTGTACGGATGGAACAGTAGCTCTACGGCCTGTCAACCCGAATTTCTTGTAGAGCTACAGTTCTGCACAGTTTCACCGTGAAAAAAAATCGTTTATAGTGCTATGATTTGTAAATCAATGTTGGAATGGGCGTCATGAAACACAAGTATGACTCACTGCTAGTCTTTTTTTTCTGAGTTAGGTATAAAAACTATATATTGTTACCCTGGCTGGAATACTTCTTCTTGACGTCTTTGAATTCTGGGGGTGGGGGAAGCTCGTTAACATCGTGGAACGGAAACCGGGACTCGAGATCTGAAATATTAAAGTAAAGACTCAAGCACGTGATACGAGAGATTGATATATACAATAAAGGAATTTGATCACCTCACAATATTCAGACTAATTTTCTAATTATTTAATCAGAATTTAATCTGTGTTATTTTCCCTGTCCCCAGGTCAAAGAAACAAGACTGCACGTTCAGATATCAGATTCAGCGCTTACATTATGCTTATTTTCAAAAGATTTATTGAGTGCATTTTTTCAAAACCGATATCAAAGTTTTATGTAAAATGTGAATTATGGGTCAAAACAGCGATCAAAATATTGAATTTTGGTTGTGTTAGAGGCACCATATACACAACATTACAAATTAAGAGTTGAAATTAATATTTCCCTCAATCAAATGCATGCAACACACAGTATACACAAAAAATTGGCTAAAGCTACATAGAAATAAAGGCAAAGACAGTGGGTGAAAAGCAAACACGGTGGAATTTTATTCACGGAGGACAATAACATATTAAATCTTTTAAAAAAATATATCATAAATACAAAAGACAGTAAAAACCCACTCCCCTCCAAGGAAAATGACTTTAAATGAAAAAGAAATACAATGTACTTCTATACGTTATTGCTGGCGATAAAAATTATTCGAAAGAACTATATATGATAAAAGTTAAATTTGGCCCCCATAATTCGCCATTTTTTAAGTGTTTCGGATACAATAGAATGTTAACTAATTTTTTAGAAGAGTTGATATAAAATATATTTTTCATCTATTTATTTGATTTATTTGCACTCACTGGCAGTATATGACGTCAGAAGTGACGCCATTTCTATAATTCAATCAAAATCAGCCAAAAATTGACATTTTTCTTATCTATTTACGAATGGGAAATATAGAGCGCATGCTTGAACAAGGAAAACTTTTTTGTCACATATTAGTCTTGGCTAGATACATCTCTGATTAAAATATTTTATTTGTTCAAGAATGCGCTCTATGTTTTCGGAAGGAAAAACTGCTTGAAAACAAGCTGTTTTACGCTAAAAATGCAAAAATGGCGGGAAAAGGTTGTCTTTACAATGTCGTATTTCTAAATTGTGGGCACTTGAACCAAAATGAATATTATGTTAACACATCACATACATATCTGTACTAAGAAAACAAAGAATGATAGTAAAATGATGATGTTCATTTAAGGGGGCCATTTTAGGCCCTTATCATATTTCGTCCTTTTCTTTAAAAGCGCATAAAAGGGGTATTCATTTATAGGCTGCAACAAAGCTAGTGCATGTTGATCACAAACACAAGAAAGTTGTAAGTTTCCCCTTAAAAGATTTTGCATCTTTTAACCAAGAATTAAAGCTGCTTTTTGCGTTTTGTTTTAAGCTTTCAAGCTGACTTATAATTATTACCTTCAGAGGAAACCATCGCTTAAAATTTTATGAAAGAAAGAGTTCAAATTGATCGTAAAAATAAGCAGTATGTAGTAATGTACAAATATTAGTATCGTAAAACAAGAGGCCCATAGGGCCACATCGCTCACCTGAGCAACAATGGCTTTATATGGGTGTTCAAAGGATATTGTGCATCGGTAGAAAAAAAATACCATAAAATAAACTGTATCCAAATTTTACACTTATTTTCCTACACTTAATCTATGACATTATACCCTTATGAAATACCATTTTTACCAAAAATTAGATCCTATGCAAGATAGAAAACAAAATTTTGGTAGGGGTACACTCTTAACTTCCAATTCTCTATATTTTAGTTCTGCCCCCTCACTTTATAAAACGATCAAATTATATATGTGCATATGCACAAAGGTACATATTCATCTTCAACTACATTGTACTAGCTAGTTATTGTATTTTATTAAAAAAGATTCCTATATGTGAAAGAGGAAAATTGTACCTCAATGTGCTCAAATTAAAAACATTCAAATATTTAATTGGTCTTCCACATTATAAACGATTGTTGTTTACTAGGCGTGAACTCGTGCTACGTTTTATAACCTTACTCACTTGATCGATGAATACACTCGAATGAAAAATGTTGTCATGTAATATGTTAAAGAATAACGTTAAAAAATGGCTACAAATCAAGATGATTTTCCGCTGTAATTTTTTCTTAAGAATAGCGATAATAGATTTATCCCCGTAACAGTAATATTTTAAACTGTTTTAAAGAGGTAATTTTAATTTAATTGTGTCTGAAAAACAATCAAAGTTGGTGTAGAGTCATCGTATAAGAAGAGGGCCCCAAAAAGTTGTTATAGTATATCATCCTTTTAATTTTTATTTAGAGACATTTCTAGTGATAAATCAAAATTTCAGCGTCAATCGTAGAATTATAAGCGAGATACAGAACTCACAATTCTGCTTGGTTTGAGTCAATATTTTGTTCACAAGAGTTAATTACATTCAACTTAAGATTTTTAAATTTGGTATTTCCTATTCAGAATGAACAAAAGCATGGCCTCAGTTCTGGGACCAAAGCTCTGTATCTTGCTTATAATTCGAAACTTGACTCAGCTGAAAATGAATAGTAAAAAGAAAATTGTAAATAAACAATTAAAACAGAAGAAACATACACTAAAACAAAGAAAGAGCACAATTTATTTTTCATAATATACATATACCTATATATTTCTAACAGCAAAAACAATCTCCGTTTAGACTGAAAATGCAGAGCATCTTAACAAAACACGTTGCATTATAATCAACCATAACGTAGAGATCATACCGAATTACCAATAAAATGTATAGTATTTATAATATGATATGCTGTTTGTGCATCAGATTATGCAAATTTTGCGCAGGTTAAATATTAACTGCCTGATTTACCGAAGTCTATATTTGATTCGATACATAAAAATCCCAAAATACAGGCAATATTTCCTCTCAAGTTAAAAAGCATAAACGAAATTCAAAACAACGTAAAACCACGGTCATGAGTGAAAAGGTCGAAAGATTGAATCTCAATTGACTTCACGAAATTGGCCCAAATATATTTAGCACGTTTCAAGTATCCCTTTGCATGTAAACTGTTGCACAACAAGCAAATACATCTTTGTCAGTTTGACTCGTTTGCCATGCGTCAACATTCAAACTTGGCTGCCTTACAGAATGAACTTTCGTTTTCGAAACCCGAATTTATAAACTGATTGACAGCGATTATCTCTTTATTTTTTATTTTCGTTAATTACTCAAAATTGAAACAGAGTTCGCCAATAATTTTTGCAATTTATGTTTTCCTTTCCATATGGATTATTTTTGCAAAATTACGTTGAATTTGACTCAATAGTTCTTGAGAAGAAGATTTTTTAAAATGCACCCCCTTTTTCTACGGTTTCGAGGTTTTCTCCGTTTTAAATGAAGATCGGTCTTTCATTTCTGCAATTTATAATCACCTTTCTATAGGGATGCTTTGTGCCAAATTTGGTTGAAATTGGCGAAGCGGTTTTAGAGAAGAAGTTTAAAATGTGAAAAGTTTACAGACGGACGGACGGACGGACGGACGGACAGACAGACAGACGGAAAGACGGGCGACGAACAAAAAGTGATCAGAAAAGTTCACTTGAGCTTTCAGCTCAGGTGAGCTAAAAAGGTAAATTATTATATCTGTTTACAATAATTCGATTTTTCTCTATAAACATAAAGGTCTCTAAAACAAAGTACATACCAAAATTCTCTAATATGCGTTGTGGGATGGAGCCATTTGTCACGTGGTTATGCACACTAGGGGCGTGACCGCCGTGGAGGGACGCGTTCCGCCGGGGTGGGAGTCGCGGGGCCGCCTTCTCTGCTGTGGACTGAAGATTTGTGTCACTTCGAGCGTTTCTGGGTAAAGTTTGTGATGTATATTGAGAACTTTGTTTCTGTTGGTTTCCCCTAGGATGGGGCAGAGTCCCAATGGACGGGGGTGGGGGCGGAAGCGGGTCTTGTTTACCCCTGGGTGGGGGTGGCGGCAAATCGTCCTGTCGGGGCAAACTTTGAATCGATGGGGGAACCGGTGGGAGGGGGTCATTTCTGCTCCGTGGGGGTGGGGGAGGGAGTTCATCTTCAGACGGTCGACGATGCCTGGGGGACGAGATCTGTGATTGTGTACGGGAGGGAGCGTGTGCCGAGGCCCTACGGGGGAGGGTGTTGGAGGGAGGTCGCCCGTCCCTGCTGGGTAATGGCGGAGGTGCTCCACTCATCGCTAGGGCTGCCATAGTTCAGAACATGACTCTGCAAAAATAGGTATAAAGGTCAAGATTAATCGACATGAATTTCCTGATGATGTTTTTCAATTTGATAAACATATTTGGTAAACACAAATAGATTGGAAATAGGCAATACAGATTTAGACCCTCTAAAAGGATTGAGGATATAATTTATAACATAATTAATCTTATGAAAATAAAAGTGATAGTACATTCCATAACATTCCTAAATAAATTCATTGTATTTTTAGTACGCACCCAAAATATAAAAAAATAGTTCTACTTTTATAAGTACCGAAGAGGTAGTATTTCAATGTTTAATGAATTTTCATTATATAAGCATTGAAATCAGCCGCTTTTAGTATACCTTCTTGTTTCAGTTACTGATTTTCATTACATGACTATAATTTATCTATATGCATTATGATGTTCACTATATTATATATTCTAGACATGACAGGATGTTTGATGCCGTTGGAAATAAATATAGCAATGTAATGGGAAAAACCGATGACGATTCCTTTAGGTCAGACTGATGTCTATAATTTAAGACACAGACAATTCAATACCACGTATACATGTACATGTAATTGATATCGCTAAAACCATACGATACGATCTGATCTACCGGTATGTTAAATGTACGTCTTGTTTCAAAAAGTATGATTATTAGAATTTGACACTATATATAAATGATTATGTACACATCGCGAGTGGTATGTTAACCATTGCGACTGTAGATAATGAGTCCCTCACAATTATTTTGCTGGCCCTGTCAATTGGTCGGAAGGAAGCAATGTCAGTTTCCTTATTTTACGAAATACGTATGCCGGGACGACAAGTACTATCTGTTCCTCCATTGAAATAGGAGTGTCCTTGAATTTAATGCACTGCATTTATGAAAAATATGTAATAGATATGACCAGGCTCGAGTGTTAACAGAAGGGGTTTGAACGGTGTTTGTATATCCCTTCATAAACTGTATAATATGATTAATACAGTTGATCTTAACCACGGGTGATTTTTTTTATATATTTCGGTACCTTTTGGGGCCTTCTTTTTACGGTATTACATAAGACCACCTTCATAAAATCTGGTTCTTTTTATGACTATATTACATACATTTTATTAAATAAATTAGTCTACAAGAAAGACTCATACATATAGTTTGGTTAGCAGATTCATTCAAGTACTCCTATATATATTCTTACGTTCCATTTGTGTAAACTTAAAATAGGAAATAAACAAATCATGGTTGTGTCATTCTGTCATTCAGGGCAAAGAAAAACCTCTCGAGAAACCTCAATAATAAAAAACTGCAAACGAAATACAGAAGTTTTCCATTTTCATTGATCCTTTGTATTCAAGTGACTATATATATTATTACCTAATCAAATGGATTTTGTTGTTTTATTACAAATTAAATATTTGCGTCTATTTTGAACTGCCGGTCAATAGACTGCGATCTATTAGACCGCCGGTCAATAGAATTCGATCTATTGGACCGCCGGTCAATAGACTGCGATCTATTGGACCGGCAACGTATTTCAGAACGTGGGTATGTTGATGTTACATCCTTTCGATAGTTCTCAGGGAATGTATATTCCTTTACATAGACGCTGTTTTAGTACTTGGTGAAACCAAATTAATGTTATCAAAATGGAGTATCAAAAAATCAACAGTTTTAAAGCTTTATATAAGGTAAAAGACTATTTCAAATCTAATGGGTTGAAGACTCCCCCTTCTTTGTGTAAACTATTACTAAATTGAGATGTTGTAATGCATGCAACAGGTTTTGTGCATGTAAAAGATGAAAAAAAAATCTGAGTATATTGCATAATGGCACGAAAACCATCTGCAATATGCAAATTGTAAACCCCGAAAACTAAATAAGGAATTAGGTAATAAAACAATTATTTAATGCTTGAACAGTCAATAGACAAGATTTTTTCCCCTTGGTGCAGGGAACAGCTCAGTATGATCTATTGCCCTCGGCCGTTGGCCTCGGGCAATAGATCATCCTGAGCTGTTCCCTGCACCTCGGGAAAAATATTCTGGTCTATTGACTGCTCAAGCATTAAATAATTGTATATTATAAGACATATATAGATGTACTTGAACATCTACACAACGACGGATTTATCAGTTGCTAGGAAATCCGACAGTCTTCCAGTCATCTTGTACTTCACTTTTATCACGATAAAATAAAATAAAATAGACATCAAAGATAAAAATTAGCCTCAGAAGTACTTCCTATTCAACATATATAAGAATATCAATATGAAAAGGGGGGTGGGAATGCACATACCTGACACCCACCCACCCACTCCCGTTTGATCGATTGTCAACGTCATACCACATTCGATTGAAACAAATGGAAGGGGTTAGCTGATAAACCCGTGTTAAATGTCTACAACAAACTTTGAATATTCATATCCCATACGGCGATTGTTATGTAGGTCATTTAAGTATTAGGAAGAAGTCATGTGATACATGTAAGCTAGTATATTTAACAAGTTTGAGAATATATATGGAACAAATCAAAATTCATTTTGAGAGCCGTCTCTTTCGATTTGATTACATCAGTTGTCTTTCCGAATGACATGTCGTTAGCAAGCGAGACTGATAAAAACACAGAGACAAACTTGTGTACTTACCCCTGTTAAATGCCGAGTGAACTTGTATATCCAGTTTCATTAAAAAAAAAACAACAACAACAAAGTCTTGTTAAAATTCACGGTAGTGTGAAACGGGTAACAGCAGTAGGTTGATCAATTAATGAAAATCTAGAGGAGTTATAACAGAGAGATATAAATCCAAATGTAGTGCATCGCAACTGACAAATCCGAACCCGGAAGAAAATTTTAACCTCTTTGTAAACAGTCTTGGGGCCGTAAGACAGGGAAATTTATGGTGTTCCGATGGGGCCACTTCGAACTTCGCACTTTCGCCTTTAGGTCGAAGATGCGAGAGTGCGAAGTTGCGAAGGCGAAAGTGCGAGAGTGCGACGGCGAAGGAGCGAAAGTGCGAAGATGCGACGGCGAAGCGCGAAGGTGCGACGGCGAAAGTGCGAAGGTGCGACGGCGAAGGAGCGATACTACTATCGCTCCTTCGCCGTCGCAACTTCGCACTCTCGCCTTCGCATCTTCGCACTTTCGCCTTCGCCTTTTTGGTAGCATTCAGAAAGTCTCGGTCGATTACATAAAATTTGATGCAGGCACCGTACTCGCCAAGGTTTTCCGATTAATCCATGATATCATTGGTACGCATGCGCTAGGCCATTGTGCTTACTATGAATGTTTATAAATATTTTAATGTGTATATGTGACATATATATATATGTGTTTACCAGTGCTGGCTATGCCTAATCATTATATACATTATAAAAAATGTAATGTCCGCCATAATGCATACATATGCACTTCCAGACTCCTGTCACTTACCAGCTGTCTGTTTACCGTGGATCAAACACAGTAACATTTTAATTTCATTATGCGACACTGCTTGCTGATGTATGGATCTAAAGGGGGAGAGGGGGTCCCCCCCCCCCCCCCGGAGAATTCAATATAAATAACTTCACACATGCAGTAAAGGGGGAGAGGGTCCGGATTTCATTCCCCCGGAAAATTTAATTTTATTAATTATATATAATAAAATCTCCAAAATATGTCTCGGAACATAATTATCCACCCCCCCCCCCCCCCTAGAAAAAGTTATGGATCTGCGCAGGCTGTTGAAAATAAATTCTAAAAAGTTAATCGTCTGCCTTAGATGTCCTTTTATACAGCTAAAATTGTCTTTAAACGATAGAGAGCTCCACAAATATAAAAAGGCGAAGGCGAAAGTGCGAAGATGCGAAGGCGAGAGTGCGAAGTTGCGATGGCGAAGGTACGATAGTAGTATCGCTTCTTCGCCTTCGCAACTTCGCACTTTCGCCGTCGCATCTTCGCACTTTCGCTCCTTCGCCGTCGCACCTTCGCACTTTCGCCGTCGCAACTTCGCACTCTCGCATCTCGACCTAAAGGCGAAAGTGCGAAGGTCGAAGTGGCCCCATCGGAACACCATAGAAATTAGATCACATAAAACACAGTGAATGTGTAATGACAAACCCAAAACGTTGTGGGTTTCAAGCTTCTTTTCGGAAAATAAAGAGGCATCACCATTAATTTATATCTCTTCTCTATGAGACCCTGTATAAAGTTTATAAGTTTTAGTTCGATTTAACAATTTAAGCACAGAATTATATCATAGCTCTGTTAGTACATTAGTCCTACCCTCGTGAATAAAGCGAACGGATGCACGAAAGAAGTATTTGCTGACTATTCCGTCAGTATTATCACGAACTTCAACAGCAAGGATTTATAATTTTGTGATTGTAATTGTGATTCACCCCTCTCTCTCTGTCTCTCTCTCTCTCTCTCTGTCTCTCTCTCTCTCTCTCTCTCTCTCTCTCTCTCTCTCTCTCTCTCTCTCTGAGAGCTGCATTTTACAGAATATTGAAAATAATTATCGACAGAATTTTACAATTATTTATCTGCTATGAACTTTTATTTCAAATTAGACCAGCAAAAGTTAGAACTAAAACAGTCTAAACCATTTTCGACGTGAAAGGTAGTAAATTGTTTTATAAAGAAACACTTTTTATTCATAAGTCATATCGTAAATTTGGAATTTCCTGAGTGTTAATACAAAATTTACAATTTGTAACATTACAACAAATTTGCTTCTTTCGGGAATAGACCTTAATGTCATCGATTTGATTTTTTGTAAAATGCGCGTTATAATGTAATGATTGCAATCATAAAGATGTCATTGAACATTTTGTGTATATAAAACTAGATCCGAGAAAATCGTCAGATTAAATCTTTGATGTTTCATTATAAACTGGAATGGATAGCTTTGATATAATGGCAACAATTCACCTTTCTAGTACTGATATATCTTCAGTCAAGTAGGTGTTATTTCAAAATATGTTCTATTTTTAACAACTTAAGTTCTTGGTCATTAAAAAAAATCTGAATCTGAAGTGAGTGTTGAATGGCTTTCATCCTTTGAAGTATATACATCGTACAGCCAACAAGGACCTGATAAACACACACCTGGTGTTGATGGCTTTTATTAAAAAGGGGAAAGTCTGGTAATGTTTTGTTTGTTTTTGTTTTTTTTTAAAACTCCCTCACTGTCCAATATACACAAATATTTACATCTATCAAGTATTATTCCCTCTATTTCTTACGAATACATAGTTAATTCATAGCTCTATAGAAACAGCCAGACAGAAATCTACACGCCCCGTTTATCGATTAAAGCGGCTGAAGCTGACAAGAAACTGACAGGACTGAAATTGGCACGCCCTCTTTATCGATTGGTCGAGACATACAGAGACCTAAGAAAAATCACAAACTGCACGAAATAATCAAGATGATGTCAAACTCAAAGTCTCACAGGAGACGATTTGGCTGTTTCTTCTAGCTAACGTACTTATTTACATGTACATTAACAGTAATTTAGTGAATTTTACTTACTTTTCATAATCAATTTATTAATTAGCTAAAAGAAAGATGTTAATATAAATAATAAAATGCTTTCTTTGATGATTCATACGAGTTATGAAGGTAGCGATCGTTGCAGAAAAAATTTACATAGCCCGCTGTATTTTTTCTACAGTGTCGTTACCTTCATATTTCAAATGAATCACCAAAGAAAGCATTTTATTGTCCAAATATACTCCCTCCGTTTAAACAATAAAATGCTTTCTTTGATGATTCATGCGGGATATGAAGGTGGCGACATTGCAGAAAAAATACATAACCCGCGTTAGCGGGTTAATCAATTTTTGTCTGCAATGATCGCTACCTTCATAACTCGCATGATCACCAAAAAAAGCATATTTTTGTATACCTTTATCCCATTCTCACTTTAATCACTGATTAAATTTAAGATGTTCCCTATTACCCTGGTCACCTGCCACCTGTGGAAATCTGTTAAGTAGATCAAATGTTCCAGCATCTGCGAGTGGGAACCTTTGATCAACGGAAGAAACAAGAGGCCCAGTAGCCACATCGCTCACCTGAATAACATTGGTCATAACTCAGTAAGCGGCAGCGTTTAGAATGAAAGACAGGCAATCCAATCTAATACAAACAATAGACTTTCAGTGCTCAGTGTCAATCTATTGGTTTTCGCATATTTCAAGCCATCAAGAACATCTTAACAAAATTACGTAATTTATTCACTTTAATTTAATTCAATTCAATTACTTTGTGCATCTACCAAAAAGAAACATTCAACTTGAGAAAATATAACTTGCAACATCATTTTGGAAACGATTCCCCAAATATTTCCTTTGGAAAACTCTGTTAAATATCTTAAGCTTTGTTTCCTCATCTGCCACCCCCAGCTACTAGTTGTTTGCTTCAGAAGAATTTCTTTTATTTACATGTATAATCCTATAATTCAACCCCAATCGCCTCATTCTAACACACAGGTATAAAAGCAATATTTATAAACTTAGAATTTATTATTTTACCTTTAATCTAATCTACTTTCACAAATAATAGTTTTTGATTCTTCAGAAGAATTATTTTTAACCGGGTTTTCCAACGGAAAAATCCGGTTATCAAAATGGTGTAAATGGCGGTCGGACGGCTGCCAAAAGGGTACCCTCATTGTACGGATAACTCCTCCTACAGTTTTCAAGATAGGAAGTTGTTCTTTTACGGATCAATTGTACATATATCGAGGTGTGCATATTGATAGGATATTAATTTCTGATAATACATGTATATGAAAAAAATACCAACTTTTGAACTTAATCATTTTTTGGCAAAATATTGCATATAGGGTACCCTCATTGTACGGATAACTCCTCCTACAGTTTTCAAGATAGGAAGTTGTTCTTTTGCAGATCAATTGTACATATATCAGAGGTGTGCATATTCTAGGATTTTGATTTCTAATAATTTATGGAAAAAAAATTTGAAAAAAATACCAGCTTTTGTTTTGCACATAGGGTACCCTCATTGTACTGATAACTCCTCCTACAGTTTTCAAGATAGGAAGTTGTTCTTTTGCAGATCAATTGTACATATATCAGAGGTGTGCATATTGCTAGGATTTTGATTTCTAATAATTTATGGAAAAAAAATTTGAAAAAAATACCAGCTTTTGTTTTGCACATAGGGTACCCTCATTGTACTGATAACTCCTCCTACAGTTTTCAAGATAGGAAGTTGTTCTTTTGCAGATCAATTGTACATATATCAGAGGTGTGCATATTGCTAGGATTTTGATTCCTGATAATTTATGAAAAAAAATACAAGCTTTTGAAAATTGTCATTTTTTGGCAAAATATTGTATATAGGGTACTCCATTTTACTGGATATGGTAGGTAGCGTTTATCAATTCAGGGTTGACATGGGTTATGGATATAGTTCACATAAAAGAAAACTCGGTTTGCTGTCACATTGACAGCTTTTCATTTGTATTATTATAAAATGTTGTTTTCTACTTATCTCTTTTATGAATGTTAGCCCTGTTAAGGCGTCTTCCTGATGCCCTTGGATCATTACTTGAACAAATTTAATCTACCATATATCAGAAAGCTATTGTTAATGTTATTACTGGCTATTTGGTTCTGGAGAAGAATTTCTCTTCACTCTTTATTACCGGTAATTATCTCCCCTTTGAATGGAACTGGTCCTTCATTTTAACAAACTTGACAGCCCTTCCTCTAAGATGCTTTGTGCCAAGTTTGATTAAATTAGCCTTTTTTTCAAAAGAGATTTTTTCAACCAACCAACCAACCAACCAACCAACCCTATCTTCAATCTTTCCTGATTATCTCCCCTTTGAAGAGGGAGTTGAATAAACTTGAAAGCCCTTTCCCAAGGATGCTTTGTGACAAGTTTAGTTAAAATTTGTAGTAGTTCTGGAGAAGATTTTGAAAACATCCAACCCTATCTTTACTCTTTCCTGATTTTGAAGAGGATATGACCCTTCTTTTGAACAAACTTGAAAGCTCTTCCACCAAGTGTGCTTTGTGCAAAGTTTGGTTTTGGTTGCCCAGTGGTTCTGGAGAAGAAGATGAAAATTTGAAAAGTTTATGACGACAACAACAGACAAATTTGCATTAGAAAAGCTCACAAGTGCCTTTGGCTCAGGTGAGCTAAAAAGCGAACATTTTTTCTCTCCATACTTCCAAAAAAAAAATCTCATTTCATGAGAATGAAAAATCGGTTTATTCCATTATGCCATAACAAATTAAAGGTATCAACAATTCATGAAGATGCACACTCACCACTCACATGCTCACATCTACACATACATACACTGCACAGGTCACACCTACTAAAGAACCTGTGTAAAAAATAAATACACATCCATTGTCTGCAAATAACATGCATAAACACAAGCTTTGTATAATACATGTATTTTTGTATTTTGAAAATCTTAATTAATTACTTTTTTATTTCAGATTTCATGAAAAAAATTTAATGAAAATTGTCCTGTTAAAAACAAACATACATGTTTTCATTTATAGTTCATATTAAATAACAGGACATGCTTTCACATCAATTTATGAACACAAATAACTTCTACTACACTTAACAACCTCTATAACACAGGCATGGACATTTATGAAACTTATATACGGTATTTGAAACTAACCCCCCCCCCCCCTAAAAAAATAAACATTTTTAAAGCTACAAATTTTTACTATCCCAGATTATGATAAATGTGTTAAAGATTTCTTATTCCCAAATTTTTAGCATTACATAAGGTTTGGAAGACCTGGTCAAATTTACCACAGAAATTTAGCTCTTTTTTAAATTATGAGATCAACTCATATCAAACTAAAGAGCACACAAGGGTTGTGAAATGAACACTAGTACTGTCACACAAAGAACCCTTAAAAACACTAACAAAATGAACACATGGAAATACTTCAAATACATTGAATACCATTTATAGATTATAAAACACTGTCTTAGTGTATCACAGTATTCACTATCCAAGCCTCACAGATAGGAAATCAAATTTGAAGTGACTGTTTTTTAAGCAAACTGCCTTGTGTTATTCCAAGCTGCATCCACATAAAACCTCTTTTATACCAGTTGTACAAAGCGCCTTTTATGAACTTCCCTGTTCCCCGAAAGTCTCAGCCTCATCTTCAACTAAATTTCTATAAACAATCACAAGACACAGCACTGATTCCAGGTCCTCACAATGTCTGCCTTCTCAGTACTGGTGCTGATTACTGATCACCAAATGGTGTACCTCAGGAAGAGCAGCAGAACGATGATCACAATGACAATGGCTGCTATTTTAGCGTACGTGGACCTCAGATTCAGGTAGCGGGCATCCTTCCTGTATTTCTGAGAAATGACTGATAAATTACTGGCCTTACTGTCCAGAGCTGCAAAAAATAACAAAAACCAAAGGTAAAGACACCATGTCATGAGCATATTGACCATACAAGACTACTGATTCTGTTCAAAGCATACAAAACTTATTCTAATTCTTATTACTGATTTATCTATTTTAATCATATTTTATGCCTGTTAATGGTCTATTTTAATCATGAAATGTGATTGTACATATACACTTATTTTTTGTTAAGTGCTTTAGAGTAATTTTTATTATATTCAGCGCTTTTTATAATAATAATAAATTCACTTCTTCATGAAAAACAAGAGGAATAGTGATTGACCTATTATATTTTCTTACTGTTGATACGCTGCAAACCTTCTTTAACAAAAAAAAATGTTCATTGGGAATAAAGGAATGAATTACATTCCCAATCAATAACTTGTTCATTGTGTGGGACTATATTACAGCTTGAATCAATCTATAATTGAACTCAATGAAACTTCTTAGTCATTCAAGTTTATTCCCTCTATTAGAACACAAAAAAGGACTCTAAAGTGCATCATAAACACACCCCCCCCCCCTCAACTTTCCCCAATTGTCTCAATAAGGAAGGACAATCATAAACAATCTTCTTCAAAACAAGAGCAGTGTTACCAGATAATGACTCGCCCCTCACAAGTACATCTTCAATGTTCTGGACCATTATTCTGTGTACGTCTTGTAACTCAGTGTTAATGTTCGACAGGTTCTTCCTGGCACGCGAGTCCATGTAGTTCTTCCTCGACTTTTTGATGTAAGAGTCTGAAAATTAAAAGAGATTTTTATTTCATTACTTAAGAAATTGTAATGAAGAAACAACATTATAACAACATTTTACAAAAAAAAGAAAAAAGAAAAAGATTAAGTTAACAAAAACTAAGATGTAATACTGAATGTATATTCCAGTATTGTGGCCTGTGATCAATGGCTTTTCTTTAATAGTATGATTCAGTTGTAGGTACAGGTGGATGCAACTTACCAAACTCTATAAAGCTATATGGTCGTGACACAGAGTCTACTTTTTGTCCATAGTTTGATGTAAACTCCGTTTGTAGATCTTCTAAGAAGGAAAACACCAGTCTTTTGGAGAAAGACTGTTCACACAGTACTAGGAAACACACACCTCTCTCAATGACGTAACTAAAATACAGGTACACATAGGTAAAGAAATTATTACTATACATATGCTCTAAAATTGTGGAGATGAATACCTGTAATAAGTATGAAAGAAATATGGCCATCTTTTAAATATAAAATCTTGGACAATACATCTTGAGACTGATAGCTCCAGTCTGACCAGTTTCTTTACAATTAACACTGAGTGAAAGTCACAACACTTTCGGTCAAAAGTATTTACCATTCAGTCAAGAATGAGTCTTTAGAATATTCCCATTTACAATGTACTTACTGAAATATAAATGGTCCCGTCTCCAGACTACAGCGGGCTGGGGGTTGTGGGTCTTGGGAGAGTTTTCTGAACAGCTGCTTGGCTTGATTCTGATAATCCATAAGGTCTCTTCCTTGCTGTAAAACACCAGAAATAGGATCGTTTACTTAATGCATGTAAAGAATTTATGGTATAAGTACACTTTTAAAGAACATATATATAAACATTGAATCAAACATATCAATACTGTAATATGCTTCTATAAAATATACTGAAAATTCCTAATTATGCGCAAGAAATTGATACTTGCGTAAAATTGTGAGAAGCACATCTTGCGGATTTAAAAATCTTGCTTTAATTTTTTGGACAGGTGTTAACTATTTGGTATTATTATTAAAATTTGGCGTTCGCAATTTTATATTGTCACGATTTGATGCAAAACCGCTAAATCATAGAAATAATTAAGTACTGGCGTCAAATAAGTACATAACTACATGTATCATTATGCTCAACTATACTACTCAGACTCGCATACTAAAATACAGTATTTCTACTGAGGATAATGCATAATTTTTGACAGAGGCTGTCAGAGCTTAGGAGAACTGAGCATATACTCTAGTTTTTTCTAACCTCCGGGCATTCTGTGCTAGCAAATTCTCTTTTATTTCAAGAATGCATGCATTATCCTATGTTTAAAGCAAACACTAGATTTTACATAAATGAACTCTTCTTTATTGTGAAAGAGTTTCTAACTGATTTCCTGTTTCAATGAAAATAGACAATTGATGATAAAAGCAACCTTTATTATTATATATATTGACCTATATTCTCACACCCCATTACATGTATATTTATCACACGACCTAAATCTCTCCATGGTCGTATAATAGTAAGCAGTTCTCAATTAATGGAGATAACTCTAACACAACATTTTTCACTGGAGTTGAAGTGCTAACAATTGAAATGTTAGAAACACCATTGCTTGTTATAACTAAAAATTTAATTCCAAATTTAGTAAATCGGGTTCAAAATGATCATGTTTACAAATAATTGACGTTGAATCTTCACTAAAATTTCAATACTTTTGTTATAGGAAAGGAGTAATATTGAAAACATAAGGTTGGACAGGGAATTGAACCTGGGACCCTTTTAACTCTAGTCAGGAGCTCTACCACTGAGCTACCCAGGTACTACATTCCTTCCTCCTTAAATGATCTTTGCCCACAAAGTTCGCCCCCGGTTCTTCTCCTGGTGGGATTTAACCTGTCAGTTCCAGGGGCAGGTCACGGTACCAAATGTAATATGAAAGGAGGAATATTGAAAACATATGGCTGGACCAGGAATCGAACCCAGGACCCTTAACTCTTGTCAGGAGCTCTAACACGGACCTACCCAGGCCGATATCTACAGATCATATAGCCCCAACTTCCGGTACTACACTTTCTTTGTTATAAATGTAATTACCTTAGACTTAAGAAAAGTCTGATATAGCCAATTCACAAACATAACAAAACAAATTTTTTATCCCTACTTGTACCAGTACAAGCATATCCTCTATACCTATGTGTGCAGTACATAAAATTACTAAAATGAAGCAGAATTGCCCAAGGCTCCATATGCCCCCTGAAAACACACAAATGGCCTTCCAAAATACAAAACTGTCTAATTATTATTACACCATGATAGGTGTAATTTACTGCATTCAGTATTACAAATATACTACCGGTAAATATTATCACTCTATCCATAGGCACTCCGACTCCCCATTTAAATAAGCCTTATTTCTATCCTATAAAATAAATGGTGTTTTATATGGTATGAGTGAAGATTTTAGATGGGGGGTGGCTCCAATGATTTTATCCAGCAAAGATATAATGCTATATATATAAGCCATCTTTGGGGAAAAAAAACTTTTAATTAATTAAGATACAGATAGAAATGCTACAGCTATCGTTCTTCATTAAAGCTTATTCACGCTATATAGCTAAATCAAGAAATTGTACTGGACCTGATTACAATGCCATTACAATGAGAGTTTATTGCTTGTTGTATTTCACATGGTCAGACCATAAAGCATATCAAACTTTGGGTAACATGTAACATGCTGTTTCAGTGTAAACAAACCACTACATTGATCCACAGGGGCTCATGTAGAAAGGAAAACATTGTTAAAAAAGTGAGTACCTTGGAGGAAAAATAACAAGGAAGGACACCATCTTGGATACTGCCTCGCTTCATTTGCTAATTTCTCATTTAAATTATTAAACTACAGACATATGCGCCAATTTGTATTCCTTTAAAAATGATTTTTCTTTGAGTTATCACCTCCAGTTTAATTCTTTTTTTTACACAAACATTAACAGACTTGTTGATTTCTCGCAAAAACATTCAAAATCGACAACTCAGAAAGCAAAAGTAATTAAGGCATATGGGACCTCAGTCATACAATTGGTTACGGGAAAAGCCAAGGAGTTGACAATTTTGGATGTTTACTATACTCTGTCCGAGTTTTTGCTTCCACCACTTTTCGCTTGATATTTCGATGATAATGAATAACTTTGTGCTCAAACTACGTTCATCCATAAATATGAAAAATGTCCAGATTATCAGTTTTGAAACACCCCATCTCCCGCTTCAGGTTTCAATACACATCCCAAAATAGAAAGTCTACGGGATTTTGCATTGCATCAGCCATTAATAAGCCCTGATGATAACGTTGAAAAATTGCGTGAGGTGTCCCGAGTACTTCCAAATGGAGAAAAGATGTAAATTGCATTTCCCATTATAAATTTCCCTACTAAATTTGTTTTCGTTCCTGTAAAATTTTATGAGTGAAAAGAGATATTCTATCAATGAGGATATCTTGGATATTTTTTATTTCATTGATTTCAACTATATCTCTTTCACAGGTATGTGTATTTTTATTAAAAATCATCAAAAATTGATGGAAGCAATAACTTGGGACAGACTATAGTGATGGGAATCGATGAGATTTTCATAATCGATAATCAGACTCCTGCAACTAACTAATTCTCGATTATAACCAGAGATTTTAATATTTTATAGTTTAGTGCTAAGTAAATGTAAATAAACAAGTTACAATTTGCAGACTTGTTACTATGCCTTTCATATTTTAATTTACTAACCATAAAAATGTTGTATTCAAAAGATTTTCTTTAGTAGGCAATCCAACATTAATTATCGTGATATCAAAATGCGTCCAAATTTGAGAATGCATGAGCTTTATTTCTTGGGTAAGGATATGGAGCTTGTCTAACATTTCGATGTCTGTCAACCATTTTCAGACCATGCGCCTTTTCAGGGTTTAGATAGTTCACGTCTGTTTATGATATGCGCTCGTTGAAAGGGAAAAAACCCTCAATCAATTACTCGGAATGAAACCTTTTATGATTGAGTGCTTAAAATGTGGTAACAATCGACTGATTTTTTGTTATAATCGATGATTGGAACACCACTAATGTTTAGTTTAGTAATTTTGATGTAAACTTGAAAAGAATTAAATTGAAGGTGGGGTATTTAAGAAGAATCATTAGTAAAGGAATATGAATTGGCGCAAGTTTCTATAGTATAACATTTCAAATGAGAAATCAGCTGATGAAGTGAGGCGGTATCCAAGATGGCATCAACCCTTGTTATCTTTCCTCTGAGGTACCCATTCTTTTTAACAATTTTCTTTCCTACACAAGCCCCTGTGATTGATCTAGACATATCGGTTAAATATTTCATATTGACATTGTCAGGTTGGGCACCAACCCCCGTTTGGTGGTTGGAGTCCCATTTGGTGGTTAAATGCCTGAACGGTATACCTATTTTACCTACCAAATGGGACTCATTTAGCGTTCAACTCGGATTACGTTTTTCTGGAGGAAAGGCGCATCATGTTTATTAGCGGGGCAAGTACTCTGACATGTTTGCTTCATAATAAAACATTCGTTTAAAAATTTTTATGTGTCGATTTTTCCGCACATGTGTTTAAAAAAAGGCCGAGATGAAATGCTCCCCGGAAGTCGCGTATAAACATAGTGTTTATGTCTTCTAATAGATCGATTTTAATCAAAGTACGACACGGTCTCATTCCTTGAACTCTTTACTTTCGTTTTCTATCATCCGGGCAAGAGAAAAACAATTGCAGCCAATCAAAACAATGATCTTTAAGTGCGTGTCAAAAGCTAATTTAGGTATGGAAGCCCAATCGCGCTATTTTTAATTTCTCAGTAAAACTTACTTAAAATTTTAACTAACGAAATTTGTTTTCTTATAACATAAATAATGACTTATTACCATGTACTTTAGATATTATTTTCATAATCTGACTTTACTTTTGACACGGAATTTTACTGAAGTCATGTACGATTGGGCCTCCATACCTAAATTGAGCTTTCATCGTATATCACTTAAGATCACCGATTTCATTGGCTGGAATTGTTTTCCATTTGCTCGGATGATAGAAATCGAATGTAAAGATTTTAAGGAATGAGGCCATGTCGTACTTTGATTAAATTCGATCTATTAGAAGACATAAACACTATGTTTATACGCGACTTCCGGGGAGCATTTCACCTCGGCCTTTTTTTAAACACGTGCGGAAAAATCGACACAACAAATTTTTTAAACGAATGTTTTATTACGAAGCAAACATGTCAGAGTACTTGCCCCGCTAATAAACATGATGCGCCTTTCCTCCAGAAAAACGTAATCCGAGTTGAACGCTAAATGAGTCCCATTTGGTAGGTAAAATGGGTATACCGTTCAGGCATTTAACCACCAAATGGGACTCCAACCACCAAACGGGGGTTGGTGCCCAACCTGATTGTCTGTAAGTTTTCTTATGGTGTCCATCTGTAGTTGATGAACATTTTTCAATGCATTACTGTGTGTGCTGTAACACATTCCGGAGGCCTCCTTGAATATATCGATCAGATCACTGCTGCCAGAGACATATATAGCATTTACATGTGTATCTCTGCTGCTACTTAACTTTACTCGATTTAGTTTTACCTGCTCATCTTCCTGCATGGACGCCGCTAGTGGAAGGGCGTCAGCAACCCTCGCTATCAATGTCATGAGCACCATTTTTCTTGACTGAAGAATTAAAACACTAAAACCATATAAATATGTTTGAAATGTCAGACACGTCTGTTTCGGTGACGTGGGGATGGTTATGTGTCAGTGTTAAAAATCAGGCGTAAGAACGTATGTTTTTGGGGTTCAGTGAAGCGTTTTGGAGATTCCGTTAGCGAGGACATTAGTGGGTCTATTCGCCGGAGTAAGCGTGGATCTCTTTTGATGTATATATTGAAAGCAATTGCTTTATGGGGAAAACAATATCTTGAAAAAAAAATCAGAATTAATTTTGGAGGTGGGCAGCGGATGAACATCGTTTTATCCGAGAAATACGTTTTTCTCAACTTCAAACGAATGTTGTGTAGGTTTTTGAGTATTGAATCGGGTATTAGTCCTAGTCGATATACGCCAACTTCCTGTTTTCAATGTGAACTTCCGGTAAACTTTCCACGTCTGGGCTAAAACATAAGGCAGTTGTAAATAAGGTATATCTTTAAGAATTGGTAATTTTTTCCTTTTCTTAAACTAATTAATTAACTAAGAACTGTTTAAGAATTTTACAGCACAGTTAAGTACTCATTAACATTTCTTTAGATAAGAAAATAAATTGTCAACAACAATCCCAGCTGTCTATTTGGTGATGTTTTGCAACATGGCGACAGCTATGAATCCTTCCAGATATAAATTTATCCTGACATAAGTCTAATTTAATAATCATAATAATAGAATTCTCAATGGGTAGACGACTCCTATTGATTTTTAAGTTCACATCCATATTAAAGGCTTGTGCAACCTACTAGTATAATGTATGAGGGAGGGGGCATAAGTGTTTCACAAACATTTCATGTTTTAAATTGATATTACTTGAAATATACATGTGATTCTTACAACCATTATTCCACGCTTTATTTAGATTGATTAAATTTAATGAGAAAGTGTTACAAAAATGTTTTGATTCAATTAAGAGAAATTTTTCTTGCATCATGGGTTTATGTCCGAGATCGAGAGTCTTACACGAACACTACTGATGGTCTCTTTGGTGAACAGTTTTGAAACTGTATTATTTTTAACCTCAGATATTAGAATAAGTTCAATTTATCACATATGATTATTACTATACCATCATTTGTAAGATTATTAATAACGTTTTTATTTCAGAAGAATCTTAATCTCTAGCACTTGTAGGATTCATAACTAACATCAGATGTCTATTTGACCGGCCGATAATTATTTTAAGATACTGTGATATCAATGATAAATTTTTGGTATTACTTTAATTAAAGTCACTAAAATTGCCCAAAATCCTAACTATGATATCATATAGTTAGGATTTTGGGCAATTTTAGTGACTTTAATTAAAGTAATACCAAAATTTTTTATTTTAGTGGTCACTTGAGTAACTGTGTGATTTGAACCAGTTAAACTTTGATATATATGTATAGATGTGAAAAGATTTTGCATATCCGGTGTCCCTTGTGATTTGGAAAATGACATCATTTTGGAGAAAACTTGCGCAACCAAAATAGAATATCGTAAACACATGATAGCTCTATACCAATCCAAGGTCGATATAAAACAAGAACTAGCATTAACTCCATATGGCAAAAAAAAAAAATTATTCCTGTTTCCTGTCGCCCGACCGACCCTATCTTTTACCCTCAGACCCTAAAAGTTTTTTTGTGATCATGGTGGTGATCGGTGATTTCGCCAGAATTTCCTCAGAAAGAGAAGTGAAGATGACCAAGTCTTCTGAGTTCATAATGGTGTAAATTAACCTCACTTGGGAAAAAATGATAGAAAATTAATCTACAGACATTTTTACTGCATAAATATACCTTGTGGTGAATAACTTGCGACTATCTTACCTTCAGGGGTTATAAATACGGGTGATGCAACAACATACTGTGTATTGGAAATTACAAAAACAATGTTTATTACTTTAAATCCTGATTTTACAGTTAGTCAATAACCTGTTATTAGTTAATAACTGCAATAAATGTTAAAATTATCATAAAACTGCTTTCTATATTATCTTGAGAATTAAACAGATCCTCTACATAACGTACGGTAGTAAGTGGGTCAAAGGGTTGGACTAATACCCTAAATACACGGAAGTACAGAGAGTGATTTAATTAATCATGTTGATATTGACATTAAGCTAATACAATACAAAAATATTTATCCAGAAAAGGATAAATATATTCATACACGTAGATTAAATTTTGCAAATAATATTAGTTTTTATTTTTAGTTAAAAAATTAATCTATTTTTTTTTCTTTGCCTGTTGTTTTCTATACATAACATGCATCAACAATACAAAGACCTTTGGAACTTTTAAATCATCTATTTACATACTGAACACTGGGAATATACATCTCTCTCATTATTACACACATGCTCCAAGTTTTTAAAAATGAAATTTTTTTTAAAAATAAAAATTTTTTCCTACCTACCTACCCTAATTTTTTTGGTCAAGTGACAGGAAACAGGAATAATTTTTTTTTTGGCCTATATATACTTTGTGTTGTGAGTTGAAGATGAGAACAAGAATAGTATGTGCCTTAAATTATATCATTTATTTTCTTTTTTCTTTAAAGATGAGTCAGTCTGCTCCATGGAGCTACCAGCAACAAAACCAAGATCCTGGGGGAGTCAAACTCTTCAATCCAGCTCAGTTTACAGAGCAGGTCAATAAACCTAACCAGTTTAATCCCGCAACACAAGATGCAAATTCTGCACAACATCAGCCAGCAGAGGTTTTTAATGGACACCCTGAACAGTACAACACAGGGCATGATCCAAATTGGAACTGGAACTACTCCCAATCAGATCCTACTCAAATGGCTCCAGATCCAAATACGTATGAACAGGTTTACGATCCTAACCAATCCCAAGCAGTAGGGCAAGATAATGGTTATGGTAGTTTTTACTATGATCAAAATCAAGGTCAGTGGGTACCTATGTATGGACAGTATGATCAAAGTTATGATCCAGCTCAGGTGAATTACCAAGAAAATATGGTCCATGAACAGCAGGGCATTTCAAATACTGAAGCCCAATCTGGAAATTTTGATCCCAGTTATAACCATTATCATGGTAACTACACTGATCCTGGAGCTAGTGAAAGTTCAGGTACACATGTTAACACATTCAGTGATGGTCAGCACCCTGAACAAGTGACAGATCAGTCAGTCGATTCTGAAAATCTGGACCAGTCCTCGGCCAGTCAAGGAATGTCTGGATTTTTTCAGAATGATGATTATGAATCCGAATCTAACACAGGTACATGTGATAACTCAGCCCATGGATCGTCTCTCCAAAACTCTTTCAATCAGATTCAACAACCAGTGCCAGCAGAGGATGTGATGAATCCAGTAATCAGTAGTGAAAGTTTGCAGACAGTGAACTTTTCCACAGGATCTCTTGACACTGGGTTGGCCATGAATTCTGTGTTAGCCCCTCATGTTCAACAAGTCACGGATCAGTTCCAGCAAATATCAGTGTCTGATCAGGAGCAGCCAGAAAACTTAAAGGATGACGAAACAAACACACCAGCTCCTCCTAGTCGGAATGATGTGAACCAGTCTGCTTTGCATGGACAATTACACAGCACAGGAAATGTGTCTGGAAATGTTTCTGGTGGCAGCCCCAATTCTGATGATCAGCAAGGGCTAAGTGACTGGGAAGTGGTGCCCTCAGAGCCCAGTCGGATGTTGGAGGTTCCAGGAGGGGAAATAAAGCAAAGCCAGGAGGAGGCCCTCGACAGTAATGTACAGTTCTTCATTGGCTCTAGCAAGAACTCGGACGATGGATCAGCTAGACACACTCCGGAAACAGCACCACAGGTATTTTGTTGTCATAAAATAAAGAAATACACAATTTTCACAAAGGAAAATAGATATTACTTGTTTACATCACTTTTTCCATTAATTTAGCGGATTATTATGTTCATATGCACTATTGTGTTACAAATAATCAATTAATATTTCTAATTATTTCCTTTGATATGTCTACTCTTTACAGACTCAAAATAATTCTGATCCAGAGAAAGAAAAGGAAAGTGCCAACCAAAATCTACTGATTGCAACTGAAAATCTTAAACCTCAGTTGACATCATCACCCAATATATCTCCAGGGCATAATAGAGCAAATGAAGTTGTAGCAGCAGATGCAAAACTCCCTCCTGTTGGTCCCCCACCTATTGGGGCTCCAAATGGGGGAGGTAATCCATTCAGAAAAGACAAAACAAATATGTCAAGTGATAGTGATAAGAATGTTTTAAGTATATCACAGCCATTCACTAATACAATTGATTCACAGATGCCAAGTCCTATTGTAGCTAGCCCAGAAGATTCCGGTAGGGTTGCTCAGAAATCAAAGCCACAAAGTCCGATCATGCCAAGAAAAGAAAGTCCGTTTCAGCCACCAAACAGGCGACGGACACTCTCTTCACAGTCTAGTGAATCTGAAGACCTGCCAAAAGCTGAAAAAGAGACTAAGGAGAGCGCACCTAGTATATCAAGTCAGATATCTAGTTCCAGGGAGTCTCTTGCATCTACTTCTTCAAAACAGGGTCAAGAAGGCGAGAAATTCAGACGTCCACCAAGGGACACAACAAAGTCAAGGGTTCCAGCAGGGTCAACCAGAGGGGTCATGTCACCAAGGCGTATCGAGTCTGCATTTCAACAAGTACAAAAACAAAGGGCGAAGCACAACATGTCTCCTGCCACAACACTGTGGGCAAACAATGATGCACTACCAGTGGCCAATATACTGTTGGCTCCAGCAGCACCTGCCATCACTCCTTCTTCAAGTGCAACTTCATCAATGAAAGCCTCTCCCTCGAAAACAGCCAAGGACAGTAGGGATGTTCTGTCCCCTGTCCAGATGTTGATCAACACCATGAGTGAGAAGCAGCTAGACAAACCTTCTGATTCAAAGCAGGAGAGCAAGCAGCATGAGGACAGACAGGAGAGGTCCTATCAGAGAGGCTCCCAACGGGATCGACACGAGCGCGGGTCATCCATCGACAGGGAGTTAGAAATCACCAGGAAGATGGAAGAGAAAGAAAGGAGGAGTGATTGTTACCGTGATAGAGAACGGGATTATTATAGAGGTGACAAGAGTCGAGGGCGGGATCCCAGAGATCGGGATTATGATCCCTATTATGATAAGCAAGCACCAGCAAGACGACGAGATCCTCAATATGGAGATGAGAGATATGAGCGACCAAGATCACGACATTCACTGCGTAAGATTTTAAACTGATTAATTAATTGCAGCAAATTAGATATTTAACATGCAAGTATGTCACCCAATATAATATATATTTTAATTGTTTACTAAAAGTTGATGATGACAGATCAAGTTCTAGACAGGGACAAGAGTCAGATCGACCTAGATCAAGACAGGACTACAATAGAGAGGCTGACCGACCGAGATCACGACAAGACTACAACAGAGACCCTTATTATAGGGACAAATATGGACGAGGTTAGTGTACAATTATCAAAACCTTCTTCAGGAATCAGCAAATACTTAGTATTGTATGAAAAGCTGTACAATTTTGAATTGTTCTTTATTCTTAAAAATATGACATTTCATAAAGTAGTAAAGCATAAAGTATTTTACAGAAAATTCTGAAAAGAAAAATGGAAAAGGTAAACTAGAGACACCTACTCATTATAAAATTGTAAAAACGATAGACCATGTCATGTAAAAAGGTGATGGATATACACAAATAATTCAATCATGAGGTTCATGTAGCCAAAAAGAATATTTATACATGTATTGATAAGTAACTAAAAAATATATGTACATGTATGTATACATTAATGAAATATATAGGCATATAGTGGAAGGTATAGCTATACATGTACAAGTATAACATTTCTTGTATATGGACAACACTGACAAATCTAGGCTGATTAGTGGAGACTCAAACCTGTGAAGAGACTTGTATAAAATACATGTAACACTAACAAAGCATGAAGTAAAGGACATTCATTGAATGCTTTATCATTTACTAAATGTACAGATAGATTCATGAGATATATTGACTCAGACCACTGTAGGTATCTTGTTGATATGTTTTTTTTATCTTTAGAATATTGTTTTTGTTTGTTAGTTTTAAAAGTTTTTCAAGAGGGCTGGTTGGTCGTGGCTATTTTTACTGTATTTTGTATCGATCTCCAGAAGAAGAGCACTGTATAAGGATATAAGAAAACACTCAAATTTGAAAACTAAAATTTATGTATTTTTCTTTACTTGGTAATTGTCTTAAAAGTTGTTTATAGCGTAACAAATCGTATTCATAAGGCCACACCAATATAATTTCTTGTTTGTTGGACCCCGCGCGCTCGTATTTAAATAAAAGTTTACAATTAATATTATTAATTTCCTGCATCCAGGAAATTCTGCGCTGTTTTCTGTCCTATTTCGCTCTATTTTTCACATTTTTTATAGTTTTAGTTTATAAATCAGAAACAAGTAGAAGAAATATAATTGTCCATTCAAATTTATTTTTGTACTGCCTAAAAATTTCGGGTATTATAATCGCTCGCCAGCTCGTACCCTTTTTTACTGAAAGTCCAACTAACAAGAAATTATATTGGTGTGGCCTAAATTTAAGGTAGATCTGAAGGGTAGCTAGGAATTTGTTGACCGCCCAGCCTTCTTTATTTTAAGAATTGTTTTGTGTGTTTGAGCTTGAGAAGAGCAGAATTTTTGCATGGTTTTTTTTTGTGGTAAACCATTACAGTGATAGAGGAATTACCAGAATACCATGAAGGTCAGTAGGTGTAGTGACCACTCATCCACGAAAGAACGCATGTCACATGACTGTAACTATAGATACTCATAAACCACTGCTAGACTGACAAATAACATTGTGTTCCTTGGAAACCGGTGATCTCTACTCATGGCTGCTTTAAAACTTAATTTTAGAGTGAAGTGTGTTTCATTCCGCAGTTAATCCCCCCTCCCCTCCCTTTGGATGAATAGGCATGATAGAGAAATTATACATACTTTCAGAATTGAAAACAAATTTGGTCCATTTTACCAATTTACCTATATATGCCATTATATCAGTTTGTTAGTAAGCTATGGTTATTGATTTTGCTGATCTTTTTTCTAATTAATGCTTTTATTTTTACTAATACAGTACTTGCTTTCTATAATCAAATATTTTCAGATTGAACCTTTCCTGCAAACTTACCACTTTCTAATGCCAGAAGATTAAATTTGAATGTTCAATTTGCCCCATTTAGAAATTAGAATATAAGCATTACAATTTTGAATGTAAATTAATTTTCTTGGATTTTTTCTATGACAATGTACTGAGTAACAGTTTGCATATTGAAAAAAAAAACAAGATAATGCCTGTGTCTCATGTCTCTCTTTTGTTGAATTTGTACTTAGAAGGATTTTGTTATTTTTTCTTGTCACTAATTAATAGACACCAAATGTTGTTTTTAAGCATAAGGAATGTACTATAATGTTTGATTTTCACATTGATATACCAATATTAAAATTTGCATGGCTTGACTTTTGATTTTTTGGTTTTAAAAACATTAAAGAAATGATTTCATAAGTTAAGATAATTTGATTTTTTCTCTTTTAGGCTATGAGCAGTATGATTATTACAATCGCCATGGTTACTATGACAGACAAGGTTACTATGACAAATATTACAAATATGACCAGCGTTACTATGACGATTATTATGGCAGGGGCAATTATGAAGACAGGTATGATGTGCACCTTATTCTTTACCTATTACAACAGTCATCAATTTAAGACATGAACTGTCTGAACTAATAATCTTTTAATTAAAAATGTATATCTGAATATCTTGAATTTCATCAGCTCTTCTTTTTTTTGCATTTGCCAAAATTTTAAAGAAAATGCTGTAAAATTTTAAGATGTAAAATCTGCTGTGTTACAAACTACATGTATATAAACATTTTAACGAAATACCATACACAATTTTAGTCACAATTTTGTGTACATGCATGGCACATTATATAAATAATGTAATAGACTTTGGTGTGACCCATTAAGATATATATGTACATGTACATCTTTGATCACCAAGTCATTTCTACACATAACCTGCAGCACATTCAAATCAAATGCACTATATATCTGATTATTCAATACATAAAAACTATTAACCTTTTTTCTTTCTCAATCTATTTGTAATTTTTTTATTATATTATTTTTCCAACATTAATGCTCTACAAGAAGAGTAGAAATAGGATATCCCAGATATTATGAATTAAAGTTAACAGCAAGGATAACCTTCTAGTTTCAACAGGTTACTGCAATTTGATTACCATAGTCATAACCACTGGCAACACGGGTAAGGCTGGACTAGCCTGCACGGCCATCTTGTGTTCCTTTTTAGTGTATTCCAAAGTGAAATGTTCTTCTTTTCTTCTTCCTGCTTTCTGAATGTGTTGCAATAACATTATTATATATTTTTTTATTTGTATACCATATTTATAAGACAGTTAATTTTTGCATGGTAATAATTTGTCTCTTTCTTAGCTAAAAATGTACTATTATTTCATTATTGTGGAATGTTTCCTTAAGATCATTACCTTGATTACAATGTTAACTTTTAGATAAGTTGAAACAACTCCGTATTAAAAAAAAGAATTGATACTGGTTATTAAATTGAGATGTATCTAAAAATTGTTAATAATAAGTAAAAAAAAAAAAAAGTTCAAAATTAAAGAGTCTTTTTCTTACTCCTTTCATTTGCCCTTATTGAAATATGCTATATTTTTTACCAAATAAAGCATACAATATACTAAAGTTTACCAATAAATGAAATGATAAATGTTGATAAGGATTCTTCTTCTTTTAATAAACACTATTAATCTTGCTTTTAATTCAGTGCACTCCATAGAAATCTGGGTCAGCTGAGGCAAGCTCGACCTCTTGCCACTGACTATGTTCTCTGGCTGACCACTAGCTAGCTTTATTTCCATTGCTTACTCATACACTCCATAATCTGCACATTATTTAAAAACTTGGTGTGCTGAGAGCATCTTCTCTGTGTTTAACCAAACCCTTGTGCTAGAGTTTGTGTGTTTTGTTGTGTGTTTTGTCTCTTGTATTATATGTTATGTTAACATGTGTAGATAATATTTGTATATGTTATGGTTTTATTTTAAAAGCACTTTAAAATAATATAATCAGTAGTTCAAATTAGTCTTATTACCAAGAAATTATACAGTAGCAATCTTGTATATTTTATTATTTGTATGATCTAGAGAAACTAGTCGATACACATGTATATGTATTATTGGGTTTATTAAGTTAAGCATTTACCATCAAAGATATTACATGGAATTGGCTGGGGCAATATGTAACATAATTATTACATGTATAATGAAACACATCAATGTATTGGGAGTTACAGGTAGTTAGATCTCTTGCATGCTCACCAGGCCTAACCAAATTGGAGAGATTGCATTTTGTTGATGAAGTTGAATGATGCATGACTTGTAAATGTTTCCCCACAGATACCCCAGTCAATATTACAATCAGTACGGACAGCCTTACGAAGATAGTGAAAGGTTTACGAGTCAGAGAGGCTCGCGAGTCCACACCCCGGGCTCACTGTCAGACACAGCAGAGCACCAGTGAGTAAATTATGGGCAAGGGGGAAATAATGAGCAAGATGACGGGCTAGCCAAAAGTCATCTGGATTAAATTTTGTGAATAGTTGTAGGACTCGGTGATGTAGATTTAGATTTCTGGATGGGAGGTTCTGTGCTGATGTAATTATCTGTAATGTTGTAATTGTAAACTATAAAATTGAGATTGAAAATACCTTTTGTTAATTAACACACAAAATAGAGTTAAGCTGCCACAGGGTACATGTATTGTGTTGACTGAATTGATATCACTATTACCATGAGATTTTCTCTGAAAACACACTCTCTCTCAAGCCTCATTCCTCAAAGTCTCAATCATTTATTAGTTGTTTGTCGATAGATGTTCTTATGGTTAATATGAGTGACCGTTTCTTGAGCATAGAAAACCTTTGGAATTTTCATGCCTTGAAAAATAAGACATCATTCTGAATGGTGTTTCTGAAATGGACGTTGATTTCTCTCATGCACTTGCCATTGGCTTGAGCCTCAACCTCACTCATAAATTATGAATAGCCCAGAATTTGCTTGTTTTTATGACAGCCATGCTTATTTAGAATTCTTAACACATGCATGTACAGTATTAGTTTAACTGATATTAAGACGATAGAATTCAAGCACAAGGTGTCTCAGGCTTTATTTGATGCAGAAACACACCAGAAGTGGAAGCGTGCTACATTATTAGTCTCAGGAACACACTCAGAAATAAATTCATCAAAACCTGTATTTGTCCGTGTCTTGTTTTGTTCAGTTGTCTTTGGAATCCATCTTAAATCTTCCTTGTTTTCTCTGTTTTGGGTGGTTGGGTAGATCAACTGGTTTATATATTTTTTCTTCTGTCAAAATTTGTTTATAAGAACTACCAATAAAAGTATTCAATGAATGCTCATTTCTGTGTAATTATTCATGTGTTTTACATGCGTATGTAAAATGTTACTCATTATATTCATTTTTCATTATTGTGTATATAAGCAACTCCTATTATCAATTCTAGCAAAGTATACAAATCTAACACACAATGCATACTGTATTTTGCCTCTGAAATGCACAAAATGCATATATGTTTTCTATGAATAACATCACTTATTTTTTTATAAACTTGTATGGTTATGTTTTATAACATGTGACATATGCTCACATTTAATCATTGTTGTTTATGAAAATTGAATCTGTTACATAGAGACTACGATGGATACAGGCATTACCAGGGGTCAAGGTCATCTAGTCGCCAAGGCTACGATGACTACACACGTGCTCAGTGGGATGCTTACTATGCCAATTACAATCGGGGTGGCTATGGTTATGGTTACGATCAGGATTATGTGCAAGGTAAATTCTAGAATGTTTTTTTTTTACTCTGATTTCCATCATTTGAATGAAAGTCTAATTTGCTTAGGACCTAGAATTGCCAAATTAAGGCATTTGCTCTGCTTTGTTGTAGAAACAGCCCCCAGCAGAATGACCCCAGTCAAACATTCCATTCCACACGCCTGTATCAGATTTGGTCCTGGAGGACAGTTGGTCAAGGTCGTTCCCAATCAGCCTGCAGAAGGTCAACCGGCCACTGTAGAGATTCACGACCTAAATGAAATGCTACAGGATAACCCAGAAACAGAGGAACTGAAGGATTTCCCTGGACCTCTAGTCAGGTACATGTACCAAGTATTGTCATGCTACCTAAAGAAATATCCAAATGTTCGTGATTTACAGGCCATTTTCCATTACAATCATTTTGAGTTACCACTTCGCAGTGTGAAGTTTCCTGTCAATAATTATTAAAAAAAAAACTAGTCAGTGTTGTGGTTTTCTTCAGCTCTTGGTCAACTAATAGAAACATTTTGTTGTTGAAGGGGTGATACCCATAAGAACGATGTGCTTACCTACTGTCAGGCCAGGGCAAAGACTTGTGCGGAGAACATCCAGCTGACAGACCGAGACTCCGCTGAACTCATCTGGAGGTTCCTGGAACTCCTGATCAAACAAAACGGGGTCAGTACAACTCCTGTGTTTTCATGCTGGAAACAATTGTGTTTATGAAGGTTTAAAAAATAACCTAAAAGTTATAATCACAGACTTTTAGTTTTAAAGCACTATGTGCAGTATGGTCAAATATCTGCCCCCGATTTCAACCCATTTTTAAATAGTATTGTATGAAAATCAAATCTTCATAAATCATTGTACAGAGGATGCATATCACTATAATCTTGATTTTAGTCATCATTGCTCATTCGCTGTTTATCTATGATGTCACCTAAATGACCTAATTCGAGAAAAATGAAATATTCTCATTTCTGCTTTATATTTTGCATTTGGAAGTATAGAGTGCAGGTCTCCTCACGTACAATTTTAACAGATGTTTTTCTTCAGATAGATTTATACATTTTACTAAAATATGGTACTTAAGTAAGCCTGCGCTCGATGTTTCTCAGTTGAAAAAACAATGGAAAACACCCATATTTCGCTGCAAAACATCAATTTACAAAAATAAAGCAATCTTCATGACGTCATTTCTACATTATGATGTCACTGTGGTGATAACCTTTTACACCCCTATATTCAATATGATTTCAACTATCTTTAACCTTATTTTTAAAGCGCTTTATAAAACTTTGATTTTGGGGGCAAAAAACGCATAATACTGCACATAGTCCTTTGATTGGATTCAAATAGCTTTTAGTTAGGATGAGAACCATGTTTAAGTTAAATGTGTTTCTAATTATCAAATGTCGACTGAACCATGGATATCAATGTACTTGTATCCTTTTAGACATTTATGGGTACGGATATTGCTGACCTGTTGTTGGATGGACATGAGCCAACAACTGTAGACTACAGCATGATGGGATTGAAGATTAATCCCAGCTCGGATACGCTGGATGAAGAGTTCGATGAAACTGTGGACATGTCTGTCGTCACCTCAGATCGGTCAGTCATTGCCCGAGGCCGAAAAACCCAAGAGGAAACTACAGATCGCTTCAGGCATCTACTCTTGTATGGCAGGAAAAAGGTAAATCTCTTGTGAAACGTAGCTTTCAAATTGTACAAGATGTTGACACCACTAATGCTCTCATGTATTTTGTACTGAATTGTTTCAAATTGTTTAACAGGATGCTCTGGAGTGGGCGATGAAGAACAGTCTTTGGGGTCATGCTTTATTTTTAGCCAGTAAAATGGACAGTCGTGCCCATGCCAATGTGATGACCCGGTAAGTGGTCAATTAATCAACATGTAGTAATTGTTATTTATCCAAGATTTACACTTGCACTCAGATACTGTATGTTAACCATACACTACTTAATTGTTTAATTTACACTTACAAACATTATCCTACAGATTTGCCAACAGTGCCATGAAGATGAATGACCCTCTACAGACGTTGTTCCAGCTCATGTCATGTCGACAGCCGGCAGCTGTCACTGTAAGTATCATTTGAGAATCTAGAGAATGTCTCTTATAAAAAAGAGAGGGTATCTGTACATGTACTAAAAGAAAGTTTTGAAATTTTTTACTCAAGTTTTTCCTACTGGTAACAATAATTTTCAATCTTTTCATATTCTACTGAATCATATTACTGTTTGTACATAAGTGTTTGTATATGGTACTAGTAGCTTCCTTAAGTAGTTTGCTTTTACATATGATCTGGTTCTTCAAAATTGTTTATCACATTCTTGGATGGATAAAAGGTTTACGAAATCAGGACAAATGTCAAATTATTGTAATAAAGGGACGAAGCTTGCATGTGACATTCATAGAAATGAACAAGGAGACTGTAATGTACAAGAGGCTGTATGATAATATCCCTGTAACACCACTCTCCCTCCTTTCAGTGCGTGGTGGATGAGAAGTGGGGCGACTGGCGACCACATCTAGCCATGATCCTCTCTAACCCGACGGGCCGGGAGATGGACAAAAAGTCAATCATGACCCTGGGGGACACTCTTGGTAATTATAGATATGACAAATAGAAATGAATGTTCTTCTTGCTCCTGACTTGGTTTGAGTTTTAGTGGTTACCCAAAATATTTTCATAACGTTACTAATTTTTAAAAAAAAATGAATCTAAATGAAACTTTTTAACTTTTTTTAATTCTATAATGATTTTACATTATAGTTGTTAATGTTAACTTTCAGCATCTAAGGGCTTTCTTCATGCTAGTCATTTCTGCTACATGATGGCACATGTTAATTTTGGTTCCTATCAAAAGAAAACTGCAAAAATGGTGCTAGTGGGATCAAATCACAGGTATTTGTATAAAATATTATTTGTGTACATTACATGCATGTATCAATACTTGTAATACCTGTGCAAAGTCTTTTTTAATCAAAACTACTGGTACATGATTTTAAGCAGTCAGTACAAGGACAATAATGCAAATATTGAATTCCATATAAAAAGTTATTTTTACTGCTGTTAATTATATTTGAATTCAAACAGTTTAGAATTAAACATTTTATGTTTCTTTTTATAGATATTTTATATGTATATTATACATTTTATTTTGATTTGACTTGGTAACATATTGCCATTTATCCCATTTTCTGTAAAGTTACTTGGACTTGTACTGGTGTACTGGTAAGAGAGTTGTTAAGTTTATGAACCTTCAACATGTTGTTTGATACGAACTCTTACAATTTTATTTTTCAGTTTGCCTTTGTCAGAATTTGCTACGAATGAAGCCATTCAGTGCACTGAGATCTACGAGTATGCCAAATCCCTCGGGAACCAGTCATACTTTACGGTCAATTTCCAGGTACACACTGTCATGTTATGTGTAGTAAATAAACACCTTAGATCTTATTTAGATATCAATCTGAATTACGTGTACATGATGGTGTAGTGTTGGCTTGATATCAAATTTATATTTTTTTCTGTATTTTTTTTTTCAGAGCTTTAAATTCTTGTATGCATGTAGATTAGCAGAAAATGGATTTGCTCAAGAGGTAAGTAATTTAGTCCCCCCCCCCCCCCCCAATAAAAAGCTTGTATGAAATTAATAGATGTGTAACTATGTTATACACTGGTATCATGGATAAAACTGTTTACATGTTGTAAATTTCTTTTAAATTACAGGCCTTGCAGTATTGTGAAGCAATTTCTCGAGTGATGCTGAATTCACCAACATTATTTCAACCTATTCTAGTCAAGCTTGTTTATGAGGTAATACTGTTAATGAGATGGGATGCCATAAACAATCTCATTTCATACATATTGGTTATGTAAAATGCATACATGTATGTAGTCTTTAGTTTCTCTGCTTAAGAATCATGTAAGATCTGTCCATTGGGGAAGTTAAAATCAGGCAATATAAAAAAGATTCCTGTGTTTTCCATTACAAATTAAAAAATATATTTACATTGATAAAATATCATTTGTTGTTATTTTTCAGTTGGGAAATCGCTTGAAATACTTTGATCCTCAGAAGCTTCATACTGCAGAAGATGAAGACCCAGACTGGCTGCAGCATCTGTCAAGGATTAATGCCGGATTTCAGGTTATCTTTCTTTTTAACCCTTTTCTTTTTGGTCATTAATCAGAGTCCACCATGTAACTATGGTATGTGTATGTGCTATTGTTGGTTTTAGTTAATCATTTATGTATATGTGTATTTGTGCTTATAGGATGGGTCTATACAGCCCCTGTCTGGAAGTGTTACTCCATATGGTGGAGGCTATGGAACCCGTGCTGCTAGCACAGAGAGTGGAGAAGTTGCAGGCTACACTGCAGGTGGAGAATCCACCCCCTTGATGCCACCACCACAAGTGCCATATGGTCAGGAGCCATATCAACACCAGACTCAAGACCCTAGTGCAACCCAGGTACCAGTGAAAAATAGAATCATGGTGTGACTGATAAAGTTGCAAACATGGATTTAATCATTGGTAAAACTGAGCAATTCTAAAGAGAGCTGGATTTGTTTTTTTTTACAGGCTGAGCATGCCCATCACCAGGCTCCAACTACGTACAATCAGTATGGCGTACCTCAGGAACACCAACTTCATCCGACCACAGCGGCAGGCCAAGAGAAACAACAACAAGACTCACACTACCAGAACCAGCCTGAATACACTCAGAATACAGAGACTTACAACCAGGGGGTGGATCCTAATGCTTATCAGAATGCAGGGGTGGACCCTAATTCTCAGTGGTCGTACCAACGGCAATTTCACCAGAATGGTAGTAGAAAAATCAAATATTTGAGTAATGTTGAATGTATGTTTCTTTAAAAAGAGAAAACAAGCAGATTTATGCAGACATCTTCAATAACAGATATTCTTTGGATTTTTAGGATACCAGCAATATGATTCAAATCAGGCATTAGGGCACCAGCAGACAACTGCGGGGACTGACAATAATCAGGGCTACTATGATCCAAACTCACAAGGTATGAGGACCATGCAGATGGTCTAATGGAACAGAAGTGCATAATAAATAAATCTCAAGCTTCAGAATTTTTTTTTTCAATAATGCATATATTTTATTTTTAAATCAATAATTATAAACTTGCAATGAACATCTATATCAGTAGAATTAGAAATTTGTTTAATCATACCAACTGAAAAATGACTTTCCAATATTAAATAGATTGATTTATATTAAACACTTATTTATTCTCTACATTGTTTTGTTGGTTTTATCTGGTAGGTCAAAACACAGATACTCAGCCAGGTATGGACACACATACAGGTCACCACCAGGCGGGCCTACAGCACCACCGGCACAGCCTAGTGTCCCACCACACGGAGGAGGACGATGAAGACGATGATGATGAAGAGGATGATGATGAAGAAGAAGAGGACAGCTTGGCAGGATCCCACAATGCACCTGCTGGCTCGTCCTTTGATTACTTCAGCAGTGTGGGGAACCAATCACACCAGGTGAGCTGTCAATTTCATTGGCCTCTTATAGAAATAAGAGGCCGTATTAGTATTCACATTGATAGCTCTTTTGGTAGAATTAAATTGAATACTGAATACTACCCCTAGGGAGTGTCTTTCTCTTAATTAAATATTTTAGGGTGTGGTTTATATGAGTTTTTTTCTGGCAGATTGTAACCCCTAAAATGAGGCCCAGAACGGTGTCGGAGACCAGCAACGGAAGTGGTGGACCCCACACTAATGCTGCCTTGTCAGGAAAGAAGCCTGACACAATACCCGAGAAAAGATCAGATATGAGTCTCTCACAGGATAAAAACAAAAATAAGGTAAATCTGTCATGATAAACCTGGAAAGTTTTTTCTTCTGCATATCATCCTGTATACCCTGCTGATAATATTTGATAAAACCCTATGAAGCCTTTTAAAATATACCTGTATTTCTGTAATAATAAACTCTGCCACACTTTAAAAATTTCTTCCTAGTATTTATTGTGTATCCAGCTATTATAAATCTCTAGGAAGCATGTTTATACATTGGTTGTGAATTCCTATGACAGGAGGGCTGGAGTTGGTGGCCTTTCAAGGGGAAGAAGGAGAAGAAGCCGGGCGATGTGAGTGAGATGAAGCTGCCTGACGACAAGAAACCAGCGGTACGCTTAAACAACCAAAAGTTGGCTTTACTTAGCATCCATAAATGCTAGGGCTATTGTACCTATACCTAAAATACAAACTGTAAATATTAGGGCTCTTGTACCTATACCATTACTGCAAACAATAAATACTTTGGCTATTTTACTTCTAACTTTACTGCAAAGGGCTGAAATACTTGTATCCTGAATAAATTGACATCCGCATTATATCCTAATAAGTTATCATATATTAAATTTCAATCTGTATATGGTGAGGTGTATAGGGAGATCAGAGTGTGCAGGAGGGTTAAATGGAATTAAATATTGTGTACTGCAAAACACCCTGAAATATCACAAAATAAAAAACATTAACTACCATGAAATTAATGATTTTTGTAATAAGTGTAGTGATATCAATTTCTGTCAGTAGGTAAGGTTTGTGTGATAAAGAGACAAGAAAATTCAGAAGGGTTGATTGTAATTTATTAAAGATATTATCAGTTTTCCTTCATCATCACCAAAACAAATTCCTTTTCTTCATAATATGGAGCCTATTAAATATGAATTAAATTTAATTTAAATCCTATTTCAGATTGTATGGGACGAAAACAAGAAGCAGTGGATAAACACAGATGGAGGAGAACAGAGGAATGAGCCCCCACCCCCTCCCCCTAAAGATTTCAGCAGTCAGTTTCTATGTATTTTTTGCTTTATGATCTGCTTTATTTAAAACATCATTATGTAATTTAAAAATCAAAAATTGATGTTTTCCCTATTAAATTTTTTGCTTTGGTTATCAGAGGAAAAGAAAGAAAACAAAAGTTTTTGCATGAGTTTACCTAATACATGTAAGTGTATTTTATTCATCACACAGTGGGATCCACAATGCAGCAGCAAAGTGCTCCAGAACAAATGCCTCCTAGTGGGGGGCCCCCCATGGGGAATAAGTTTTCACTAAGGAAAGGTAAAGGTAAGTATCTAGAAGGAATTATTCCAGTGTTAATACTTTGAGAAAGCAATGATGAAACAGTTATATAACATTCATGAATAATATGCTTTGAATTTGCGTCCCATATTCTAATTTTTTTCCTTGCTTTCTATTTTTTTTTATTTATCTGCATTCACCTTATGCTTTGTTATTTTTTTTTTAATCAAATTAGTGAACCTCAGCGGTTTGTAAATTTTGTTTGCTTCAATGGTACAGTGGTAAAGGAGAAACATATATTCAGTCAAATATTCCTTATGGTGCATGCTTTGCAAAAACTGTTGGTTAATTGAAATATTTTCACCTGATTAAATATCGTTCTATCATAGATAATCTGGTATTTACTGTGCATATCGTTTGCTTTTGTGTGGAAAATAAAGGAACTGTATTAACTTGCTTGTACATACCGGTAGCTTATATTTTAGTCTGGTTGATGGGATTTATATGTACATGATATATGATCTGTCGGTATTAACATGGACAATATTCCATTCTTGGTTTGATACTTTTGCCAAGGTTTTGGGGTGAGGATTACAGGGTGTTGGTGTAAAAATGTTGTCAAAGCATGCACAAGTACCTACAAATACAATGTATCTGGCCCTGTTATTTACCTACTTATTCATATGTTTACTAATACTATAGATTGTTGTGATGAATGCAGACCAAAAACTCAGCATAACGGTGTTCACATTCAATTTCCAGCCTAGTAGTTGCAGTTACTGTAATAACCTTTGACCGATTGGTTGTAGGTTCCGTGCCTAAGTACGTGGATGTTCTGAACAGGAGCAGTGCGTCGTCTACTTCCTCCCACGTACCGACCAGTCTGTTCAACGTCATGCCTTCCTCCCAGTCCTCCCCCGCCATATTCAGTCCAGGTACGTACATGGAATATAGAATCAGTCTATGGAAAAGAAAAGATGAAATGCTCTTCCTTATGTTCAAAACAATATAAAAAGAAGATGTTCCAGGTGGTATGTTTAGTGATCTGAGTTTGTGGATTGTAGGTGGAGATGTGGATTCTGGTTCCAAACAGCAAGAAACGAGTGGACAGTCGGGGAATTTGTCAGACAACAGAACGGAGCAGCCGCCGCCAGGGGAGGTAAGAACAGGGATCTGATTATCGGTGTCTGTCAGAGGCTGTCATTATATGAATGTGAATGTTTAGAATACATGTATGTCACAACATAGTAGATTGGCTATTACATTGTATTTAGATCTCTCGAAACAACTCCATCAACTCAATTTCTAGTGAAGTTCTTCACTTCATGTCTCAGGTAACCAGTGAACTCCTAGACAAGTCTGGCAGAATACTTTACTAACATCTAAGGAAATGGCAGATGTTAAACTATGCACACATGCACATCATTTTTTTTTTTTAATTTGCATTTACATTGTAAATAGATTAACTTATTACTGAATCTTATTAATAATGATAAACTTCAAATCACACTTCACTCTGCTTTTCCAGTCAATTTAAAATGGTGGTATGTTTGGTTTTTTTTTTAACTTAACTTTTTTAACTTTGGTCACTGCTAATGATTATGAGTTAAACCTTTTGATGATATAGAGCTTACACTTTCTTTTGAACTGCTGCATATTGCTTTATGATATTAAAAGGGGAAAGAAATTCATAATTTTTTTTTTAATTTGATCTAATAAAGTGGTTTAAATGATTACAGTTGGTCATACTGTTTTGAAGATAAACAACTACAAGCTTTAATGCATGTTTTAAGTTACAGAAGTTGAATTCTCCACCAATGACTGGAGGCTGACATGATGTAGAACTTTTTTGTATTGATACTCTAAAACGTCATTCAGTTATCTGGGCATCGCACCATCTATTCCAGTTTACATTACACAGTGCTCTGCTTTGAAATAAAAGCTGGTTTATGCCTTTCTGTATCAAGTAACCAACTGAACAAAATTGATGATTTTTATGTAAACATGTCAAGGCTAAAGAATAAAATTTAATGTGAATAACTGGTACATCTCATTAAATAAATGACAGCTGTTAACATTGCTGCATGTTTTACTTTTTTATGCTGTTAATCCCAGAACCAGTTTGAAGAAAGCAAGACATGTACCAGGTTGCTGCTAACTTTACAACTAACACGAATCTTAATTAAACACATTTGGTTTTAATATACAATACTGAAAAACGACCCCGAGTCAACATTTTGCCCAATTCAAAATGATTTGCTATAACTAAATAATTATCTTGTAGTCATGTGTTTTAAATGCACTCACAGTCCTCAAAATTCAGAATTGCGGGTTCAAAATAATGACAGCAGGCATTTTCTACAATGCTTGGCATCTGTTGATAATTTCCACATTTACGCTGAGTTTAAGATTATGACCTACATCCACACATGTATTTGTCAAATGAACAACTATACTTTTTTTTTAAGATTTAGAGGAAAGTCTTCTCTTGATTTCTCTGGGAAAAAGAACGTCTTAAATTGATATTGTTGTCAGTTTAGAGTGAATATTATAATTAGCTTATACTGATGCTCTGTTGATGAAACAAATCAGAATGGATCATGTGAGGTCATAGAAAAGAGCTCAATGGCTGCTCTCATAGTGCCGTGAAATTTTAATGAAGCAATTGATGTTTCTTGATTTATTCACTATTCCGAGGTATTTATAGAAAACAAAATTAATATGGAATTAATTATTTGATTAATTGTCCTATATATATATGGTTTCCTTCCCCTTTAATATCTCTTGACACAATTCATTTAACAAGATCTTAACATTTTAGATACTTGTAAAAATAAAATACGAAATCTCAATATCAATATTGTTGCTGGAATTCATTGACTGAATAAAATCACAAAAGGGATGATACGCCATTATAGTTGTAAATAAATTATTTCGACATGTATAAACAAAAAATTAGGATATGCATGTACTTTAATGATTTATACTGTTGCTGTTTTTCAGATGCTTTGCATAGAGTATTTTGTATGCTAGTCTTTTTCTCAATGAGAAGGAAAGGAACATGATGATAATGATGATCAAATATAATTTTATAAATACTATGTATTTTTCTTTAGGGCCCCACAGATAACAATCCAGCCCCTTCTGGAATGCCTGTCATGTTTAACCCCGCCCAGTTCCAGAGTGGTCAGAGCGAGGGATTCCAGCCTGGCCCCTCCTCCACAAGGTCATCAGGTCGACTAAAACCAGGACAGAGGCGAACGTATCCAAAATGAGGCTGTCCGTCAATGTCTACTGCGACACTTAAAAACTGTTTTCATTTCATACTGGAGATGAGCATTGCCATCTTGTCCAACTAATTTGCATTTTGGTCTGTTGTACAATATCAATTTTTAATGTCTGGATCATTTTTATGAAGTAAAATATATTCCTGGGGTAACTGCAGTAAAATGGCATTTTCAAATATGATTTTGACTTCGATCTCTTACTTGTGCAATAGTACATGAAATTATATCTAAAACACAACAAAATTAACTTTTTAAGGCCAATAGTCATCCATGTTTATTAATGATAGAAGTATTTGTCTTTAGAAATGAAGTATACATGTCCTCTAGCCGATGTCATTTTACTATGGTAATATTTTGATGAACTCTTGGGGGAATTATTGCTATAGGGTGGAAGGTTCATTTTCCCAGATGCTAACTGTAAGTGCTTCAGTCATCTATTGTTGGACTGTATTCACCATCTGCATAATCTTAGATTTTCATCAACATTTTCCATTAGTTTGTTTCCTAGCCACATTTTTTGTTTCCTTGGTAGATGATTGGGGTTGGTGTCTCCCATTTTCTCCTAATTAGGTGAAAAGGTCTCATTTTTGTAAATTACCTTCAATAGATGTTTACTGGTTTTGGACAGAACTTTATAAGTATGTGTGAACAAGATGACGTCATTTGTCAGTGAATCTAATAATTATGAGTATTCTGTTAAACAAACTTTTGATGATTTTGTGTATGTCAGTACATGTATTATCTCAAATGTGTTCAGCTTGATGTGGTTCATGACACTGGGAAAACTTAGAAACCTGCATTTAATTAATTATTTTAAATGACTGAATGGGGAGCTGATACGAGTCCAGGAAAGAAAACTATGGAATATGTTTCAATGGAATATGTTTCTGGTGATTGACCTATATATGGAATAGATTTAGTCAGTTGAGAACAAAGTGCTGGCCACACTGAGTAATGCCATGTGATTGTATTATGTGATTTACCCTTGGGGTTTATTTATTGTTTGTATATATCAAACATTATAGTCATTCTAAAAAAAAGTTATATTAAAATTTTGTATATATAAAATCTGATTGTGTGCACTGTGTGTATTGGCGACCTGTTGTCTTATATGTGGATTAGGACAAGTTTTATGGACTGCAATGCCATTGTAATGCGTTGAAACATTTCTGTATTTTATCACACTTTTAAATTACTCTCTTTGTGATTTTTGAGGTGAACATGTGAACTTTTTAAATCATGAATACAGTTGTCAAATATCTTGTATTGTTTTGACATCAACTTTTTCTCTCTGGTTTTTTAATTACTCAAGACTGCTAATACCTCTAATTATTTAGTTTTTAATTCTTCCATTTTGGGAGAGAGTGTATCAAGAGTCACTATAATATTGTAAAATTCAAATATTCTCATCACAACATGCGATGTACATTATCCTGATTTGCAAATAATTCAACTGTTTGGTTTGTACTGCAAACCACCACTAGACCATTCCTTAGTAATCATAATATATTAGGCTCTCTGATTCTGTTGCTGTTGTATTTATTTGTCATAAAAATGTTTTTTGTTTGTTTGAAAATGATTGTAAGTTTCCATTAGATCATAAATTTGAGCATTGGATTCATCACATTAAAGTATTGTGAAATATCTGTTGTAGTTATATCTAATTTATATCTAATGAATGGAGAGAGGGAGGGCTTTAAATGCAATGATTTGGCATGCTGATTTGTTCAAGTAAAAGGAGTAAAGACCCTTGTAATTTTATATGAATTTATCACTTGCATAACTATTAGAAAGGCTTGCCATATTTTCTGCACAATCTTATCTCATCCAGTAGGAATGAGGTAGCGGGGGGGGGGGGTTACTTTTAATACGTTCTTGCCAATATTTTCAGACCAGCCTTTTGTTCTTAAGGATGGATTCTTTTCATATTTCTTATATTCAGAAAATGATGAATTTAAGCATGTAGAGACTTTAAGATGTGCTCATTTCAATAAAACAAAAACAGTTTAGGGTAATCTTGCTTGATTTTCCTTGAAGGTCATTTGAAATGTCAATGCTTAAAATAGAGTTTTTTAGAGTAATAACACAGAAATTCCATGGTGGTATCTTAAATTGATTGTTTAAAAACATAAAATATGATTAGATGTAAAAAAGCAACTTAAGTCTAAGGTTCTATGTTAAAGCATGATATTAAGTAGTAAAAAAAACGAACTTTTGTGCTTGAATCTCACAAAAAATGTATTCCGAATTTCCTCTGTACACTTGAAGAATTAATATTTTGGTGTTCGTTAATCCCCATCTAATGGATTTTTTTCGAAGTATTATATATTCAGAAATATTTTGTTTTACATTCATAGTGAAGATAAGTAGTGAGCAAATCATTTACAGTAAAGGAATTGTTAGGTATTCATGCATATAAGATTTTCAGATTAGCTCGAATTTCCTCATCTTAAAATTTTTCAATAAAAACATGAAAATATTTTATTGTAATTTATAGAACAAAAATTAATAAGGCCAGACAAGCAGTTGGATAATATTTTCTTTATAAAATGTGATATTATGAATTAATGCTGTTATTATCATGTTTCAAGTCAATAAAAAGTACAATTTTCCGTCCGAATTTCCTCTGATACAAAATTTATAAGATTAATTGATTTTAAAAAAGTTACATATTTTTCCTGAATCTAATAATGTTACATTAATAAACAAAGCCACAAAATGAAGCTGTATTATGAAATTTTAAAAATGTGTGTACATGTACATTTAATTAATATTAATTAATTATGATATACACTGTAATAATTGATAGTATAACTATAAAATTGGTCACAAATCTCAAAAATGTACCAAGAAAATGTTATCTTCCAGTTGGCTGGTATGGTTGGCAGATATCAGTGTAAAAAACGCTAAAAATACAATTTATATATGGCATCTTAGCTGTACTTAAAATATATATTGATCACAAATCTCAAAATGTACAATGAATTAAATTATATCTACCTGTTTACAATGAAATTTGGGCTGATGTGATTAACAGATATCAGTGTAAAAAATGCTAAAAATACTAAATGTATTAATATATAGCATCTAGCTTAGCTGTACATATACATGTAACTATATATTGATCACAAATCTCAAAATGTAGAATGAAATTATATTTTCAAGTTAAAAATGAAATTTGGCTAATTTGGTTATCAGTGTAAAAAATGCTAAACAAATGCTACATGTAACTATACTATTAACCATGCAGTACATGTACACTCAAAACACTAGTCTAGAATCTTAACTTTCACAACTTGATGAAAAATATTTGTTTAAAGATGAACATATCTTTAAAGACTTTGTAACACGTGGAGCTTTTTTCACATTTTCAGAAAAGAGATTGTATATTCCATCTTTGCTATCTCTGTTATAAACAAGTTGTAAAAAACTAAAACAAAGTCCACTCCCTGCAATCCTGTTAGCAATGTGTCTACTAACTATCTTTTCTGAAATCAAATGTTCTAAGGAGGGCAAGTTCTTGCGTACTTCTAAACTATAAGAGTGGCTATCAACTGCATTTGAAAATGTGAATGAAGAAGACAAATACTTTGGATCAGTCAAATCCAGTACACCTACAGAGGTCACTAGTTTTTGTAACGCTAAAACATCCTCTAGTGCATCATGAGCCTTGTAAGGTTCGCACACATAGCGTTTGTACAAATTTTCTAAGGAAAATGATCCAACTTTTGAATCAAAAACTTTGAACAACTGTTTTGTGTCAACAAACCCTGCAACACAGTTACCAATTTCCTGTGTTTTACCACAATTTTGCAGAGAGTTCAGAAAAATATGGCAGTCAAAAGACTTGACATTATGTCCAACTAAAACAACTTTTGACTGGAATTTTGTGAAGAAATTCAAAAGTGCATCAATAGCAGCCACCAAGTGTACAGCATCCACTTCTTTATCGCCATGAAACATTTTCCCATCCATAACTCTTAATCCAGTGACTTCAGTAGCTTTGTCTGTGATTGGGATCTTTGGTAAAATGTACTGGGAAAATCTGTCTGATCCACACACAGCAGCAATTTGTGTAATGTGTGAGCTTCTGGCTGAAAGGTTTAAACAATGGTTACAGTTGACAAAGCATATCAGTTTCATGATCTACCATTATCTTATAAAATTGGATACACCAATATATATATATATATATAATATAAAATATATTACTTATTTAACTTTACAGCAATACAATCTTGTTACATGTATTCAAAGCATATCATCCAGACAATAAAATAACATTCGATAATGGGACATCATTTCAGTATGGTAAAAGACATTAGAATCACATGCTGAAAAAATCTTATATTGGACTGCATGTACTTGAAATTCTTGTGTACTTGTTTTTGTTTTTATGCAAACACGCAGTACAAACCTAGCCCTGTTGTTTCAAGGTCAAAGTAGACGTGCTGGTAAATGCCTAAATTTTCAATTGGCTGAAAGGACGGTTTACTCAAAGGTGGTGGTATTTCACCAATACCAGTAGGGGTCTGCAAGGCAATTTCTGAGCAATAGGTAGGACCCTCTCTAATCTCCCTTGCTGCTGTCATTTGCTTTCTATATATGAATAAAAAAATCTAAACTGTATGTGAATTCAGGTATGATTATCACTTATTATTAAGAGTATACTGTATAAGTAAACTGTTCATCATATAATTGTCAGCATAAAATATCATTTCACTGTCATCATATTAAGTCTTGACACTGGTTGGCATGCATGCATTAATTACGTATCTTTACGCAACCTCTATTTGTAAAAAAAAAAATCAATAACATTAACATTATGGTAATGGTAAGGTAAATTTCATTCAAACCTCTCTGCTTTCAGGTGCAGTCTTTTTCTTTTTGCTTCTTTGGTGATCGACATGGCTTTTTTCCGTCTATTTATTCTGTCTTTGAGAGCAGCTAGCCTCCTTGTATAAGTTCCCGGGGAAATGCCAATCTTCTTGTTGACCTATTGATAAAAACAGGGACTTTATAAAGAATGAATTGCTAAATTCATAGTTACAATTCTTGCACTAGTATATACATATATATTCATACATACAGTAATCAAAGCCTAATTTTAAATATAATGCAAATTTTGCTTGCCTGCACCAGATAGCCTTGACCAATATTTTTTTGTGCCACACTTGCTGCTACTCTGTAGGTTATTGTTCTGCTGAAGAGGCGATTTTTTGGAGCTTTGGATGCCACAGTTTTATTAAAACTTTCGTTTGGTTGCGTGCTTCCAAGATTGGCTAATTTCTGTGAATGCTTCTTTAACTTATTAAAAATGCCTTCCAGGTCTTGCTGCAGAGCTTTATTCTCCAATGGTCGACCATAAGGGAGGGATGTAAACTTTCTGGCTGGGTCTCTTTTATGGTGACACCAAAGTTGATCACATTCTTTGTGATTATCAAAGGGATGAAAGGACAAAGCAGTCAGGCCTTTTTCAATTCCACTTGGGCTACCCTGGTTCTGAGAAACCATATAGTTGAAGCACTTCTGAATGTATCTTATGATTTTAGTGGAGAGACTTTTATGCGTTTTTTGAAGATTGTACAGGGAATTTGCAATGTTCTTTTTTACATGGTTCTTGTCGGACTGTTTCTGGATATTTGCATCTAATTCTTTGTTGATTCGCGTGATAGCAGTTGTGTCATCATCCCCAACCAGACCTTCCATCCTTACTCCTTTCTGCAGTGTCCTTCCTACCATCTCCACTATCATATCAGGCTCCATGGACTTTGAGCTTCCTGTAAATATAACATTCTTTTTTAATATCAAAAAATCTTTTTTTCTTAAAATATAAAAAGTATACATGTAATATATCTCTTTTACCTTAGACTTTAGAATTAAGAGAATAGGATTTTAAAGTAAAGTATTTCACATTGCTTAAATTTTTCTGCAGGTATAATGCTTGTAAATATTTGCATGAATTAAATTATTTTGTTGAAGTTTTCTAAGTGACATTACCTGTCCAATTTCTTGTACATTCATGTGGAGCAGGTGGTGTATTTTTCCTTTCCGCATTCTCACAAATCTTGCATGTTTTACTACGGACACTGTAATCGATGACTTTCCCTGTTTCTACACCCATCATTGAGCAATGGCCTAGACATGAATTAAGATGAAAATCAGTGTTCTTAAATTTTGGCTATAAAAATCATATTGCATTTTAATAACATAGATAATTCACATCTACAAGGAATGACATAATTATTTAAACTGTAAAGTTCTTTATAGTACATGTATGTATATAACATATATCAACTTATATATAAACTTTCAAATAAATAATAAAATATTTACATAATCAAGTATAATATATTTATCAAGAAATAAATTTAAAAAAATTTATACTTTATTTTTGTATGAAAAAAGCGATAATCAATTACAAATACAGGTATGATATAAATAATACATTTGACCCAGTAATTTTTTTTTTTGAATATCAAACCATATGATAATCGTGAAGACTCCATAATTGTATAATATTACCTGTAAGGCTATCATATGACCGGCCACTTCCGCGCTTTTGCCAAGCCCCATCTACACTGACACTTATGCTGGATGACTGTTTCTTTCTGTGGGAAGATATAATATATGTAATAAACATTTCTTAATAATTCAACAGCCATATATATATAATATCATTTTATGTTTTTGTGAAATGTATCTCTGTTTAAAACTCAGAATTTATATCATGCTCTTGTAGTTTTAAAAGGGTACATAGGGGTGGGGTGGGGGGGGGGGGCAATTCAGACTTATTTCAAATTACTTATGACCATATGCCTATATAATATCAATTTTAAGTGTATGAATTATAAAAATTTACATGTTTGTTGCCATAACTTCTTCTTCTAGAGCTTCTTGCATTGATAAGGAAGCAATACATTCTGTAGCTTTTCCAATCTCTACTTGTCTGCTGCTAAGTAGTGTTCTGCTGATGGGTGGCATGTTTAGCTCAGCCAGTATTCCACTTATTTGGTCAAAGCCTATCCCAGTGTGTTGTACAGCTGTCAGAACATGAAAAGAAAAATAATCCAATAATAAAATACATACCATCAATTATTTAATATAATATTCATTTGAATACAATTTTCATTATTTTAAACTTAGTTATCATTATTGTTTTGAATGTTTGTCAATTTTTATTCATCCAATGTACATGAATATACTGACCTGCTGCTAACTTTGTATTGGCATCCCAAATTTTATTATGCCTTTTTCCTGTTGAAACATTGTTGATCATTTTGCAAGCAGAATTCATGCAAGGTATTTTAAGCATAGCTGAAAGACCAAAGTTTGTTATTCCTTGGCAGTGGGAAAGTTGTAAGGGTAAGCCACATTTCTTGCAGGCAGACAAGCCATCAGCAAGTACCCCAAGCTCAATCAACCTACGGCCACATCTCCAGTCCTTTTCAAGACGAGGGGAGTCTATTACCTTAATTGAAAAAAGAAAATTCTTGTTCTGAGATTTCTTTATGCAAAAACTCTGATCTTGGTTAAAATTCATTTTTTTTCCATGTTGTATTTTGTCATTTTTTTTCCTTCGAATTCTTCAATGTATGCATATTTCTTTTGATATATAAATTTTAATGAAATAATACTTATAGGTATAATGATATATATGAATTGAAAATACTGACTTATGATATCCATCTTTATTTTGTATTAGTGAAGGTTTAAACTTTTAAAATCCATATTGCTATACCTTAAAAAATAAACTTATGCGTCCTGACTTAAAGAAAAAGAAAAATGAAAAAGATTTTAAAGACAATTTTAATAGTAAATAAAAATTTCAAATTTATCTAATTTTTTTTTACTTCATCTTAATAAAGATCTCTTATTAACTTAAGGTAATTCTATATAAAAAAGGTTCTACTGTGCTAGTTAATTTCAGTTTTGTGACCATAAAATTTAAAAAGGGGGGTTATAACAAACAAGGAATAAATTTATAAAGAGTTAAATTAAATCTTTTAATATTACTAATCTCATCATAAAAATTGTAAATGATTTTTTTTGTATATCTGTGACTTTGAAATATACACCTAAGACGTTTAATAGATACAAAGTATTTTATGATTTATGGGGGGGGGGGGGTGTTATAATGCCATATTTTTTATCCGTATGGGCCGCCATATTTCATGATTGAGTGTAAACAGTGGGAAATTATTCTCTGATCGTTTTCTCTAGGAATAATTTGGATAACTATTACCTTTTTACAAATTTAACAGAGAGAAATAAACATGGTATGTGTTACAGATTGCAATCTATTTAGAGAACAACAAAAATGACGCTATCTCTGTCGTCTGCCTGTGCAGTGGCGATATACCGGTATATGTTCAACGAATACAGTATGAGCGATGTTAGAGTTTGCAATGTGTATGTCATGATACTAGTGAACATAGAATGCGTAAATATCATTTTTCTCAAATATATTTAATATATAAGCAGTTAGAACTTACATTTTCAGTGTAAACAATCTCAACCTCTTCGAGATCTACTGGGACATTGTCAACGGAGTGACAGTCGTCTGACTCAATTGTTTCATTGGTGGAAGCGATTTTAGAATAGCTATGTGTCTCGGCTATTTTTGTGTTCTCCCATCTCTGTCGAATCCCCTTTTTTATGGAGTCGTATTTGCGTTTCCGTCGTTTTGACACAAAACGACCCCTCAATCTCGGCCTCCCCCTCTCCATTTGTTTTTGTTGTTATTCGCGCCGACTACGGCATGTCGTAAACGACATAATTTTACCTTTTCCTTGGTCTCAACACATTTAATAAGTTATTATTTTGTGAAATGAAATATATTCATAATTATTAATGTAGTTTCATTGTGAATTGCAACAGTTTGAATTTTACGACATGTTCATATATGGAGACCCACTTGAGGTAAAAAATGATAAGAAGAATCCATCCTTAATATGTCAGTGTATGGCATGCCATATGAGTTTAACATATGTACAGGTATTTTCACAGTTGTTAAACTAAAGGTTTGATTGACTTTAAACTTTTTATTTCATTTGTATCCGGGACATACAGATTGTTTATAGTAATATTTACACAGCATTGTCATATCTCTGGACGTTGTTTATTTTTCTCCCCAAAATCATATTGAATCAAAGTACTGATAGTACTGAAAAGCGCTTACCTAGCTTGGTTCTAAAGGAAATTTTTTTGTGCAAGCTTAGTTAGAAAAAATCGATTTGATTTTTTTTTTTATTTCAGCTTCTCTTTAGGCAATTTATTTCCTCACCACTGCGTGGCAGCCCTTGCAATGATGTACCGAAGCCTCGCACCCTGGATTCACAATAGCTCGAACCTTATATTCACAATAGCCCGTGCAACTATGTGTGTAAACCCCTGAAACTGATTCCCTAACAAGTTTAAATTATATATATATATATATATATATATATATATATATATATATATATATTTACACATGTATATATATAGGGACGGTTACTAGTATTTGGTGCACCGGAAGTAGAAGTCGTGTCAATAACTGCCGTCAGGTGAGCAGACAAATTGAATAACGCGCGTTAGCGCGTTATGATAATTTGTCTGCTCACCTGGCGGCAGTTATTGACACGACGACGTCAAAAATAAATCATTCAATGCTTATATTTACATTCCCTTACTGAAGAAATCAATGTTTACTTAAATAAATCGATATAAAGTGCAGATCACGGAGGGAGTGAATAAGTAACAGCAAGAACAGCTGTTTTGTAAAATCGGTTTAAACTGGTTTTCACATAGACTGTTGAGATGTGATCGACGAGCATAAAAATATAATCCATGATAAATAACTCTTAAATTGTTGCTTTTAACAATAAAGTCAACTTTTTGTTGAATAATTATAAAACATGGTGTTTTGACAACATTCATGAAATACATTTTTTAACCGATAACATAGAAATCACTGTTTGAGAACTACTTATGTAAATTACTCGTAAATTCATACGCAGTGAATAGGTGTTGCATTTAGAGGCATTTAAACATCACGGAATTTAATGGAAAAACACAGTAGAATGTAAATATAAGTGAAATAACCGATTGGGTAGTCTTAGCTCAAAAGCCAGACAAATCGTGTTGATTTCAATTAGCTCTCACTGAGTGGGCAGCAATGAAATAGACAGGCATACGTCACATTGCTGTTTGAAACAACTACCCAAAGTCCAAGCTCTTGTTATAATGGTTCTAATTTTATAGTGAATCTTGTTACACTTATTGTTTATTTCTGTTAACGTCACGTGACGGTATTGCGTAAGACTGAAGACACGGAGTATTCTCCTTTAGCATTAGGTCATTGTTCATGTCTTGAAACAAGATTAAATCGAATAAACCCTTCAAGAGGAAAAAAATCTGAATCACTAATTCTCTTTAATGTCGAAAAAAATGATGCGATGTTGCAACGTTGCAACGAAATTCATTTCGTTAATCTGACAACGTTGTTCTTTTTGCGCCATCGCCAGCTTTTTACGTAAGGCTTTGAAACATGTTTTTTTTTCATAACATATAGATTAACAGTTTCTGTGGATTATTTTCCAAATGGGAGGTAAAAAATAACACTGCAAATGAACACGATCTGCGTTAAGAACTTGTTTCATGCACGCAATCAGCCACAAAAAGTACCTTAAAATTTGCAATTTGAATGATATTATTTTTCCAAAGTTTCAAAAATTTTCATTGAGGGATACAAATATCATTCCTTGATTCTTGAAATATAAATGGAATATTTCTGTATAGTTTTGAAGTAACGCCGCATTTAATTTAAGACCCATTGTGTTTTACATGTACCTGTAAAACTGAATGAAAAGAACATCGCATGCACAACTGTAACTTTTTGTCTCTATATAAGTACGCAAAGTTGAATTTTTTGTAACTATGTCATCAATGATTTTTATATAGCATCAGTCTACAAACTCTTTTCGTCCTTTGTAACTTTAAATTCCATGATTCACCATTATTCGTGCTAAACTAGTTAAAATTTTATGACACAATAACCTTTATTAGTCAAGTCATCCTGTCCCAATTTACATGTTCCAAGACTGGCTTGGTTTTGTAAGGATGGGTTTACAGGGGGTCCTTGTAAGTTTTATTTGTACATATTGGACTTTTTGATGTGTAAACCGTTGAATAGACTGACGACAGCTCCTCGGAGAGCGCTGAACACCTCCAGATTAACGCAAGACAATCAAACCGGGGATGATTAATAGCAGGGCAGATTTAAAACTCAATCAAATGCATACAGCAAACTTCTTGCATGATTACATCGATTGGAAAACAATAAAATAGTGTTGCTGATAGTTTTTAAATGGAAACATGAACCTGGCGGGGACAATTATTGTCCGCGCTTGAATGGAACCGGAGCAGAGCCCTTGCGGTCGCCAGGATTTTCTTGCACTGAACGCTGAATTATCACGCAGATAAACTGATGTGATTACATCAAATTAGGTATTTGGTCTACAATCCCGATTAACAATAAGATTATGTCCATTGATTATTGTGGTAACAATAAGCGAACACAAAGCGCAGTGTCTTATGCTGCTGGTGTGTTTTATTAGTACAAGACCGTAAATAACTTTGTATACTGGATAACAAAGCGCACATCATGAAAACAGCTATAAGTGTACACAACAGTGTTGCACCCACTGAGAATTATTCGTAAAATGGTCCTACGTGCTGTAAATGGGAACTGGATTGTTCGTTTTAATTTTTTTGGTGAAGATGACATAATTCTTCTTTTCTGCGGAGGAAAGTGATACAGTGGTTCCGTCGCGATGTTTATGGGGCGCCTGATGAACGTACGGAAGCAGGAGGACAACCACCGGAAGTTCCTGTGTGTGATGAACGACGTAGCCAGGAACCAGCACGACTTCTACAACGCTTACATCAAGAAGGAACTCCACTACAACATCTCCCGCCAGGAGCGCTCCAGTGTCGCCGTCAAAAAGGCCATCACCCAGAAGCGGATTCTCCAGAAATGTCTGGAGCTGCGGCGACAGGACACGGACGCCGACAAAGACAGCTGTCTGTACGGACACTACGGCGGCAAGTCCCTCCGCTCCCTCAACAAAGACATGGACTCCATCATCGCCGAGAGACACCCGAAAGTTCAGAAACAGAAGCATCTAGACACAGTCATGAAAGAGAGTAAAGAGAAGGGCATGATTTTGGGCGACGATAAAATGTCAGAAAAGGTTCGTCAGTATTTCACGGACAAGTGGGGAGTTCAGTATCCCCAAAAACCAAATCCTGAAAAGAAGGAACCGCTCTTTGCGGCGAAAAAACGAGAAGAGCAGAGGCAAAATGAAACAGACATTTCTCTATCGTCTCTTTTTAAGCCTTCATTTTTCCCGCGAAAAACTCATGCACGTAAAAGTGACGACTATGATTTTGGGGAGGGGGATATTTCCAACCGTTCGGACCCAACCGGTCACACCACGGCGGAGAAGCTCCAGTACGCTATCCCGGGGGAGGACAGACACTGGAATTGTAAGCGGTGTTATCACGTGGATAAAGTATGGCGGACACGGAGCAGACGAGCAGTCAGTGAGCACGAGCCTGAGCCCCAGGCAAACAGACTGACCCTCCCCAGTATACCCAGGGTCACATCACTGGTTCACACACATCGTTAAGGCGATCATCACATTAGTTGTGCGAAAATCTAGGGAAAGTGCTAGAGTTAACAGACATAGTTAATTCAAATTCTGAACAAATGTGATTTTTGGAGCTAGGATTTTTATTCAATTGGAAATTGTAAGCAACTTTGAGATTCATGGAGATGGACAGGAACTCTCTAGTTAACAATTGTACTTATTCAAGTAATCATTACCGTATATTTAAGGTCTTTTATTATATAGATACAATCTATTTTCGTGGGTAATGCATCAAAGAAATATTACGTATGTTTTTGGTTAACATAGAGGGAAAGTGCTAGAGTTAAGATTCGTACTATAATCTCTAGTTAATAAATGTATCTACTCAAGGAGTAATTATTACTGTATATTATAGTCCTTTTTTTAAAATATATATATAGATGCTAGTTTTTTTTCTCAGGTTAATGCATCAAGAAATATTACATATTATGTTATTGGTAACAAATGTTTAAACATATATATGTTGTTGCAATAAAAAAATGAAACATATTTCAAAGGAAGTTCAGATTATGGAAGTACCGGTAAATGAGACCAATCATTAAAACTGAAGCAACGTAATCTTGAGACAAACAATTTTATTGCTTTTTTCATATAAATGTGTAAAAAAAAGTTTTGTAAACTCAATCTGTCTATAACAATGGTAATATTTGAGGTATTGCACAGCACCAGTCACTAACAAGGCTTGATTCTGCTTTCTTTCTCTCCTTGGGAGAGAACTGCCACTAAGTTTGCTTGATTTTCTCTCTGTCCAATCACAGCAGGGCTTCGTTACCATGGTAACTGTCTGCTGCTGCTGGTCAGACAGGATTTATCTGAATCACTGTCTGGATTTCCAAGATGGCTGCAGTCCAAATCAACTCCAGGATGTAGACTATCAGAAAAAAAAACAGTATTATATTTTAAACTGCTGATCCTTGTCTTTATTGAAAAGTGTGTAATGTTGAAGTTGATAATTGCGAGCCAAGTGATTGGTGAAATATTTACTAAATGAATTAACATGATAGCTACGAAAATCATGATCGGGACAATTTGTGCTTTAGAAACCATGAAATGGATAATGAAATAATACTGTTCCAACACAATTTATATTTGTATATATTTGGTAACATCAGAACTGATTGATACTGCATACCATTGTAACATTGGGAATATAATTCCCTAAACCAATCAAGTAGTGTGTTTCATTAAGAAATCGAATTACTTTCGTTTGGACTGCAAAACATACTTCGCTTACATTACATTTTTAATTGTTAGACATTTACTTGATACTGCTAATTTTAGAATGATTTTAATACAATTTCATCAAATTCTCTGATCATTATATACATATGTTAACCTACCCTTTCAGGAGTTTGACTGCTTCTGTCTCTTCCAGTAGCGCTTCACGTCGTCATGGCCACCCTTTGTAACAACCATTACTCTCTTGATTGCATTGTCCCAGAGTAGAACTCCCAAATCCTGCAAGAAAAACAATTCAATTTTAGTTCTGTGTATGCTGAATAAACATACTTCCATTGTATTGCCCCTCTACATTGTACATCTTTCACATATTTAAAAAGAATGTTTGTTAAATTCTAAAGAAAACCTAATGAATGAATCAAAGAGATAAACTTCATCATAGAACGGTAAATGCTGTCCTTTGTTACAACAGTCCCCTCCCAACACAATAATTGAGACAAACATAACGTTATTGTTATCAACTAAAACATCTCCATTGTAAGGTGACCCAGTGACCGTGTACCTTGGCATAATCTCTCAGCAGCTCAAAGTCGTTCTGCGACAGAAACTGGTCGTATAGGACGCCTTCCATGAATTTAAAGCGGTCACGCTCCAATTCCCATAGTCTGATCTGGTCAGTCACTGTTGATGGAATGACTGGAGTCTGAAACCAAATCCAGGCCAAGAATTTGAGCTAATTTGACATACACAAAACAACTACTCTGCCTATTTCTGATCAAAATTTAGAACAAGAAGGTTTCTCAAATCATCAACTTTCGTTAGATTTACTTGCTGAAAAACATGTCCCTTAATATTTGATACTTTTCAGCAATAACACTTTTAAAGGGAGACCAATCATCATTACCAATCTAAAAGAATTTGACCATAATTATTGAATTCCTTGTAATGTTGATCTCACCAACGCATAGAGCTGTGACCTTGTCAGGATTTGAGCTGAAAATTTTCCATTTTTCTTCCTTTTTTTATCTTTTCAGAATTTTTAATGTGTACTTAATAGAAGAATGTGAAGTTTAAAGTTTCAGGTTTCCATCTGTGTAATGATAATTGAGATTAAATCACTTGATGTGTCAGACATGACCCCTGTTCCTATACAATACCTACATATATAGGCATGAAATATTTGTTCTATTTGCACAAGATCAGAATTTACAAAGTTACTTTCTTGCCAGATATCAAAAAGATATTTTTTTTATATCTACTTACATTTTTGGTCATTTTTGGGTGAGCATGGGTTTTTAAAAAGGATATTATCTACAAAAAAAGTACAGTGTTTTACAGGCAACATTTCTGCGAGTAGTAACTATACAACATGGTTACCATCAGATCTAGCCAAATGGTTTAATTTATGGCTAAAAATTCTTTATGCTTTATACTTGTAATGTATATCATTTACTACAGAAAGTATTTAAAGTACAGATATGTGGGCTCGTTTGATGTGAATTGTCAGCGTTTTTATGAAATGACATTATTATTAACAAAATAGCTACAGTGAGTCACTATTAATGAATTAACTGAGTATATAAGCTTATCAATGCATATTTAAGTTGATATCATGTATTTAACAACCCGACCAAGATTAACTGCTGTACACACTCTTAAAACAATTGTTAAATGGATCTCTAAATTTAGAATGACCTAGGCTATTTAAAGTGTGAACAAGGTATTCCGCAACCATTCAACTACTTAAAGTATTTAGAATGTAACAAATAAGAATATGTATTACTATGTGATGTTAATTATCTCAGATATATTTCAGACATGCTATACATTCTCCTTTTTTGTGCTTAGAATGCTATCAAAGGTTGTTCAGTCAACATTCGTAACTGTGCACCATAGCTATAGCCTGGCCATTGCTTACACAATGAGACTAGCTAAAAATCAGCATATTTTACTTTTAAAATTTGCATATTTTCCTGTATCTTTATACTTGTCAAGGAGTTCAGTTCAGTCTTAATATGGCCATGAACATACAGGCCTCATAATATGTGTACAAGATGTCAACATTTGATTACTAGTACTATTTTAATCTCACTATAAAAAAAATGTTCTTCTCTGAAAGAATATTCTTGCAATGTGTACAACAAACATAACAACATAACTCCATATTGTATTTTATGACTAAGCATTAACATCAGCTGGCAAGAGAACAGGTACCTGATCTGCTGTAATTCCTCGGATTAATGCATCTCGTACACTAACACGAGTCAAGTTCCCCACAGAAAACGTCGGAAACCTACAGAAATAATGCTCTGAACATCCAGGCATCTAAATGTATATGCACATTTGTATACAAGGAAAGAGAAACTGAACACAAATCTTACAATGTTAAGTAGCACAGCTGACATAATCTAAAGAAAGAGTCATTCTTGACTTGCTCTTGATTTACATTCTCCTTTACATAAAACGAAACCTAGAAAATTTTAGAAGTTTATTCATATGAAGTTTGGGCAACTTACCTGTACAACATTTCACAAAACAAGGCAACCAAAGCCACTTGCAGGGGAGAATCTAAAACATAGGTAATCACAGATTACAAAGCTCACCGAGACCAGACATCACCCTTATGAAACTTCACCTTTATGAGACCACCTTTATCATATTAAATGAAAATCATACTTTATGATCTTGGATATTCATGGATTCTGTTTTGACACAATATCGTATATCATCTGTTAAAAAATTGTATGACAATCATATGTTCATATGTAAATCAATACAATAATATAAAATTAAATATTGCATCCTATCATATTTACAACATATATCATATAATACAATAAAATACCATAATAAACAATGATGAGATATGATATTGTAACGTATGATATGACATTGTATTGTGTTATACATTATTGTATTTGATCAGATAATACAATCTTATAATATATAAAACAATATAGTATTATATTACAATATCATATTACATAATACATCATTGTATTGAAACATATGATATTATATTGTATAATATAGTATGGTATTGTATGGTACTGTATCATTTTTGAAACATAATATGATATTGTATCATATGATACAATATAATTTGAACAATACAACATTGTATCATATCAAATGATACAATATTATGTGATAAAGTAAAATATATAAAACAACATTATATTATACATATTGTATCATATGATACAATAATATATTTTACAATATCATACAATACATTTCATGTGATGTGATAATATATCATATTATAAACCAATATCATATTATACAATATCGTATGATACGATATTATATAATATAACAGTATCATATCATACAATTTCATGTGATATAATTCTATATTACAGAAACTAATATCATATTATACAATATTGTATGATACAATATTATAGAATATACAATATTGTATCATAGGATACAATATTATATTTTGCAATATCTTATGTAATAGTATCATGTGATTAAATAATACATTAATAATACAATATAATATAATACAATATTGTATCATAATATACAATACTATACATAACGATATCATGTAACAATATCATAACATAAAGTATCAAAAAAATTGATACAATATCATATCGTATCATATAACTTTTTATAATATTACATATGATATTATATTGTATCATATTAAACAATATTGTTTTATACCATACAATACTATATCATAGGAATCATGTTATATCATTTATCAACAATCACATCTATCTATCGAGCAGGTTTGAGTGAGGTAGGAGATTTCTTTAGCATCCTTGATAATGGAGATCAGGCTCTGCATCTGAAGCAAAGTCTGCGTTTCATTTATAATATAGTTAAATCAACTATGCAAGCTATCATCTATAAAACATGTGACCTGTTCCAAAAAAACTAAACCTCATCCAGCATCTGAAACCTATGGCTCAGATTCAGCATTCAAGCCTGTCAGGTGCATTGGTATCATAAGACGCATCATCAATGCAAGTTTGGTGAAGTTCAGACCAGTAATAACTAAGATATCATCATCAGAGGGCACTAGCAATTAAAACCTTAACCTGCTCCAACATCCGCAACCTATGGCTCAGATTCAACATCCATGCCTGTCAGTTGCATCTGTATCATAAGACAAACCATCCATTCAAGTTTGGTGAAGTTAGGACCTGTAATAACTAAGATATATTTTTTAGCATCCTTGATAATGGAGATCAAGCTCTGCATCTGAAGCTTCCTCTGTGATTCATTCATATTACAGTTTAATCAACTATGCAAGTTTGAAATAGTACTATTATCTATTAAACATGTGACCTGTTCCAAAAAACTTAACCATATCCAGCATCTGAAACCTATGGCTCAGACTCAGCATTCAAGCAGTTCAGGTGCATCAGTATCATAAGACGCACCATCCATGGAAGTCTGGTGTAGTTAGGAAAAGTAATAACTAAGATATAATCATCAGAGGGCACCTGTTTCAAAAACTTTAACCAGCTCTAAAAACCTTAACCTCCTCCAGCATCCGAAACCTACGGCTCAGATTCAGCATTCAAGCCTGTCTGGTGCATCAGTATCATAAGACGCACCATCCATGGAAGTCTGGTGAAGTTAGGACAAGTAGTAACTAAGATATAATCATCAGAGGGCACCTGCAACAAAAACTTTAACCAGCTCTAAAAACCTTTACCTCCTTCAGCATCTGTAACCTATAGCTCAGATTCAGCATCCAAGCCTGCCTGGTGCATCAGTATCATACGACACACCATCAATGCAAGTTTGGTGAAGTACGGACCAGCTGTAACTTAGATATTGCTATCAAAGGGCACCTGCAACAAAAACTTTAACCTGCTCCAAAAACCTTAACCTCCTCCAGCATCCGAAACCTATAGCTCAGATTCAGCACTCAAGCCTGTCGGGTGCATCAGTATCATAAGACACACCATCCATGCAAGTTTGGTGAAGTACGGACCTGCAGTAACTTAGATATTGCTATCAAAGGGCACCTGCAACAAAAACTTTAACCTGGTCCAACAACTTTAACCTCCTCCAGCATCTGAAATTTAGGACTCAGATTCAGCATCCAAGTCTTTCAAGTCAATAAGTAGGTCCAGATGCATCATCCATGCAAGTTTGGAGAAGATAGGACAAGTAATAGCTTAGATACAGGACCTGCAACAAAAACTTTAACCAGGTCCGGACGCCGACGCCGACACCGACGCCGACGCCGACGCCGAGGGTATAGCATAAGCTCCCCCTGACTTCGTCTCGGTGAGCTAAAAATTGATTCTAAATAGTTATATTAAAGGAATCAAAATAAGGTAGAAGAAAGTGACAAAAAACCCATTTATATTTATACAATTTAATTTACAGAACTGTTGTTTTCTTCATTAAAAAACACTTTGACAAGTTTGCAAAATCCAATACCATTCATAAATTCACTGCTTTAATAAACCCAAAAGGACCTTTTCATGATGACATTCTAACCCCTTTAAGTTTATGTTACACAGCAAATCAAATAGCTTTGGTGACAGACCTGTGTAGGCATACACCCTGTAGTTGGTCTCCACCATCAGATAACCCGTGTTCTTCCCGACAGAGGTGAAGTCTGACTGTCCGGAGGCTAGATTGATTGCCAGTCTGGTGGGATAGTACCGCTGGATTTTCCTCTAAACAAAAATTTAAAAGGATATATAAGGTAAAGTTGTAAATAGAGAATATGTGTTCTTTTAACATTTCACATTGATCTACTGGTATATTTCTTTTTATATTGCATAAAAACATGCCGTTCCATATTGTAAATTCAATGTTACCAATACCCACGGAGTTGTATTACAGTTTAAAATTTGATAGTTCATTCCAACAGACTTTACCTAACTTTAATTATATTAAAGTTTGGTTGGAATGAATTTTATCACTGGATGCCTTAGATTTCAATGTATCTGAAATAGGTTGTAATTACACACAAACTATACCTTCCTTTGATACACAAGTCCAAATTCTCTCAAATGTTGCAAAAATCTTTGTTGTCCTTCATTCATATTTTCTGTGGAATAGTCCTGTAAATCAATATTCATATGATTATAAGATATGAAATTCATTTGTAAATACAAAGGTTTAAGAGTCTTGAATATGGAAAAATTTCCATTCAGCATAACTTTCATCATTGGCATACCTTTCCAAGTGTTGAAAAACTAAGTTGAAACAAAAACGATAAACAGTCTATAAGGTCCATACCACGAGCCTGTAAAATAAAATTCATCATGGACACTTGTACCCAAAACTGTCAACAGGAAATAATGTGTTAGAAGGGAGATGACTCTTACCTCAACTGTATCCAAGTACTGCAGCATAAAATACCAAACTTGGGACCCTATGTCCATGAGCAAGAACTGGAAACCTGCTGGGGTGATGGAGGGCATGGGGTCCACACCATCCCTGTCAATCACAAAGAAAGATATCACAACAAATGTCTTTATTCCAAAACTTTCAAACTCAGGGTCAGTATAGGACTTGGATTTTTTTTTTAAAGTTTATAGATAAATGAAAATATCTGTATTTCTAAATCTATCAGAAATCTTTCATCTACTTACACTTACATCTCTCTTGTGCAAAAATTGAAATCAATGATTGATAAGAAAGTGACAAGTTTTTTAAATTATAAAGAGAGTGAACTGAGGGTTACATTGTCATGAGGCCTGCATTGAGCAAAACGTCAATGATGTCCTTACTGACTCCCTCTGTTCCTTCTGTAGAACCCACCATAAAATGAAGAACACACTGAAACATCAGAACAGAAGACTGAAACATATCTGTAAACTTAAACTGATTGTACAAGAAAATGAATTGTGAAGGTTGATAAATGTGAAGCAAATTACTCTTAAGATAGTGGTCAGGCAAACTACCTGATAATAATGCTTCTAGCAGTCAAATATCATTGGATCACTGAATACAATACAACCTACCTCCCATCTCTCAAGAGCATATTTATCAAGAAAAGGAATATCTTTGGCATGTTTATCAGGAGGTAGAGGTCCCCCAGCAAACTGTGAGTCCATTCCCCTACAACAAATGCAAATATACATGTTTTACACAGTACATGTGCTTTAGAGCTGTGTGCTGAACAAATAAAATTGATTCCATAGAAATATTAAGAGACCATTAATTGTTACTGCTTAGCAATAGATAAATACTTTTTAGTTTGACTTTGACACACTTACCCTCCCAGGAGAGCAACTTTCATGTTTGATCTAAAAGTTCCATTCAAAACCCATCCCAGGAGGCCTCCCTGCATCTGCTGTTCGTGCCACACCCTCAGCTCCGAGAGAACTTTTGCAGCAAATTTGTGTTCCCTGAAAATAAATACATTTGAAATACAGACTTGAATATACATCAGAAGGCATCAACAAATACTATTGATAAAGAAAAAAACTGAGATTGAATTACCGGTACTTAAAGCAAACACACCTCTACGATCAGGTCTGAAATGATTAATATCTGGTGGAGTTACAAGACTAGACTGGAATTCAAAATTAGGCCTCCTAAATCTCAGGTCAGGTGCTATAGCAACTAAGCTTTCTGGTGCGGCAGTGGTGCCTGTGATCAAATTGGTCTGATTTTCACATTCCTCTACCTTAAATTTTCTTAACTCTTGAAGATCAACATCAAAGGTTCTTTCCCCTGGCAAGAGTTTACCTGGTTGTCAGTTCCAGGGTTTGCACAGTCATGGCACTCAATGTAATGAGATGGGAAATGTATAGTGATGGACAAACAAATTCAAACCCAGCACCCTCCCCCCCCCCCCCCTCTTGAATCTCAAGTTAGGTGCTCTATTAACTAAGCTATCTGATGTGGGCCATAAAACACTGACAAACAGGTCTGACCATTAGATTATCAAGGAGTGTCTTCAATCATTCAAATGGGATTCAACATTCTGTGTAATTTTCAGACATATGAAGATAAATTGTGGATTGTCATTAGATTACTACTTACTCATTATGTTTATTTGTTACCCAGAGTCCTACAGCTGATTGGGATACCGGTTGCTCAATAAATAGCATTCGCATTACATAATGCTTGGAAAGTTGAGGAAGCTGCCTGCAAGAAACAAGAAAAATACTGAAAACATCAAAATAAATTCGGTTTAGAGATTATAACATTCTTTTAATGAATTACTAGCCTAGCATTCTGCATTCCTCTCTTACCTAAACACAGCAAGACAGGTAGCAGGATGATTGTAAAGCTTGTCGAGTATAGTACTAGGTAAAGTTTTCAAATAACCGTGTAAGTCCTTGCATTCTAACTTCTTTGATACACTTGCCATTGCGACAACCTAATGCAGAGACTTGGAGTAGGCAGAGAAACACAAGACTTATCTCTTTCGAGCCATGCCGAATAAACATCAATGTAACTTGCACGCTTACTTTTATAAATGCCAGAACCAATGATTTAAATTGTTATTGTAAAGAGGTATTAGGATATTATTCAAGACAGCTGGTCTTAATTGTATAATTAGTCATAAAATCGATTTGTAAATATTTTTTTTCAATTTGTGAATTATTTTGAAATAATATGTTTTGATAATTATTCCGGAAATTAAGCATTTTTAAAACTGAAACTCTTTTACTTTGGAGGTAAAATATTGATTCAAAATGTCAGCCTCCTGGTGCTACATGAGAAAATTTTACACAGACTTTTCAATTAAGCTTTACAAGCCTTTCACAGTCCGTACATCGATTTGTAGGTACACCTCATGTAGATTGTGCTATACAGACAACAGCAACAAAGTAAGTATGTTTTGTTTTCACTGAATTTGTGACCGTAACGCCAAGGTCAGTTTTACACTGTTTTAGTTACTGCAGGAGATGCTGTCAAGCAATGTTGTACTATATATATGACTATACCAGCAAGTCTAAAGCTCCAAGTTCTAAAAAAAATTGGACGAGAGAACTACAGTTCCTTACTTGTTGAAAAGTTGCAATGTTGGGCGCACATAAACTTGTGTTAGCATAGATATGACGGTGTGAAGTGCGAAAATGTGAAGCTGAAAGTGCGAAGTTGCAAAGGCGAAACAGTGATCCTTCTATCGCTCCTTAGCCTTTGCAACTTTATACTCTCGCCTTTGCAATTCTGTACATTTTGACTTTGCCTTTTTTCTTTCTAACTTGGATGCATTCGTCAAATAACAGTCGATTACATATAAAATTGGTAAGCATGCGCTAGACAATGTGACAGCACCATTGTGCTCACTATGAACGTTTATTGACATTTATTAATATTTTACTGGGTTATCTGACATATCTTTTTATCAGTACTGGCTTAGCCTAATTATTATGCACTCCATATAAATTATTAAATGTATTAATGTCCACCATAATGTAAGTGCACTTTCAGACTCCAATAACTTACCAGTGAGTGAGTCTGTTTACCTTAATTCAATATCCTGGTTTGAACACAATGATATTTGAATTTCATTATGTATATGACAGAGTGTTTAGGTTGTAGGTTGTTAAAAATAATTTCTAAAAAGTTTCTCTCATGCCGCAGATGCCATTTTCTTTTTTATAGCTAAAATTATCTTTAAATGATGAAGACTTCTACACACATTAAGAAAAGGTGAGGGCAAAAGTGTGAAGTTGCAAAAGTGAGAGTGCAAAGTTGCAAAGGCAAGAGGAGCAATAGTAGAATTGCTCCTTTGCCTTTGCACTTTGGCTCCCTCATGTTCACAACTTTGCACTTTGGCCCTAACATTCACCCTAAAGGCAAAAGTTGAAAGGTGCAAGTGGCCCTAATGGAACACCATATACAACAGAGAATTATCACTTTTATTGCATCTGATATTCTTTTTAACATCATCACCAGCCCGTAAAGTGAAGTAATGAATTTATCTACAAGTATAAATGGTGACTCTAGGTCTGCATGCAAATTTAACATACTTCATTTTTCAAAGTCAATCAGTATGTTTTACAAAAACTCTGAGGCAAGTAAAGCAACAACCTTTTTAGTAAATTATGTGAGGAATTTAATGGTAATAAGTATTTCCATATATAAATTTGTGTGAATATAAGGTTAATCAGTCCAAAACTAGCACAAGTTTTTGTGTACTATAAATTGCAAATTTTCAACAGTTTAGGAACCTTGAATTCCCAGGTTGTCCATCCAAATTTATTTAGACTTAGAGCTACAGACCTTCAGCTAAATAAGACTACAGACTATAATTCGATATGACATTATATTGCACATTAGGGAGTCTCTGAAAAGAAGAATGTCAGACCACAGAAAGGTGCAGTTACTTATGAATCAGCAATGTATGATATACCAACTCAACCAGGAGACAAAAAAGGTACATATATGTCATAATCTATCCAAGATACCTCAGTGTTTTCACTTGAACATTTGTGGGCTATATAGTTAGAGTACATACCATATTTAAAAAGGAGTATCTTTCCTACATTAACTAGTGTCACCCAACTGTAAATAAGTAATTCAAGATAGTCATATGCAGCTGCAAAGAAGGAAGAATATTCCTTTTTAAAATAATTAATTTACATGCTGCTGCAGTTCATATTGATCTGTCCATCTCATCATACGTTTTTGTGGCTTCAGTGAATTATCTCTATGCTGCTGAGTAAGTAGTTGACAATAATAGTGTAAGAAAACTTAGTCCTGGTGCAGTGGTACATGAAAGGATCATAAGTGAAATTAAAATTGGCATAGGTGTCAGAAAAGTTTCAGATATTAAGGGAATGTTTCCTTTAATCTAATGCACAGAAATGTCTTTAATGGAATTATAGAGAGAAAAATATGGTTGCCATAAAGTGTATTAGAAATAATAGTTTTAAAACTAAGAAAATAAGCATAATGCAATAATCATACATATAATCTAATTTTATTTGTAGATGTTTCTTGTCCATTACCCAGAAGTTACAGCCCCGATTTTGTGGAAGCAGCTTGGTATGACTGGTGGGTCGCCCAAAGGTTTTTTACACCAGAGTATGGGGAGGAAAAGGGAAGCCCTAGGCAGAAGTTTGTGATGTGTCTCCCACCCCCAAATGTGACAGGGACATTACATCTGGGTCATGCTATTACAAACACCATTCAAGATGCTCTTGTGAGATGGTAAAAATCAAAAATATCCAGTTTATATACATTTTTATATGATGGAGTTTGAATTGATAGATCATATCTTTTTCTTGTACTGTGGAATAATCTTAATTTGTGGGGGCCAATTTTCATGGGTTATTGGTATTCTACAGTTTCATAGATAAATAATTTGGTTGATTTATTTTAATGAATAACAAATAAAGAAAAAAATTATAATTTGATGGGGATGTAAATTCCTGGATGAAAGGTATTCACAAAAATTGAGTCACCAAGAATGTTGATGATTCCACCGTTTTCTGCAAAATTAGGAACTGAAAAGAATATGGTATTGATTTTCTGGTTTGAAATATACATGTATTGTTCCGATTACTTTTTTTTTCAAATTTAATTTTATCACCTCCTTAGTATTACCATTTGAATTTCTTTGAAAAGTTTAAATCATTTTTGCACATAACTGTTTGCAAATAAATGAGCATTTAAGTGAAATTGTAAAAGAAACCAAAAAAAGTATGTTTAAACATTGACTTGAAACTCTTTTGTTTAGGCATAGAATGAGAGGTTACGAGACTCTGTGGCTCCCGGGCTGTGACCACGCAGGAATCGCCACTCAAGTTGTGGTGGAGAAGAAACTGTGGAAGGAGAAACGGCAGACACGGCATGATATTGGCCGTGAGGCAATCATCCAGGAAGTGTGGAAATGGAAGGAAAGGTCAGTAATCCAGATATACCCCATTAATTTTTGTCACCAAAAAGTTTGTTCTAACTCTGATTATACACATTAGTCAGGTGTTGTCTGTAGATTAGTGTAACATTCAGGGGAAGAAGATTCCTTGATATTGTACATATATATGTAAATAACATGCTTGATTTAGTAAAAGGTGATTAGTGCATAAGAATAGGATTGAGGGATTTGTTCCTTTCATTCTTATGATTGATAAAAAGATGTACCAATATTTAAAACCCTTTCCATTTTGTTATTCATACAGCAAAGGAGAAACAATTTATGATCAGTTGAAGAAATTAGGATCCTCTTTGGACTGGGACAGAGCTTGCTTCACCCTTGATAAGGTAACTCAAAACTGTGATATATGAACTCAGAATTCATCTTATGGTCTGTGAGACATATGCAGATGCATTCACATGAAATATTTATTATTTTTTGTTAGAATTTGTCAGAGGCAGTGACTGAGGCCTTTGTCAAACTTCATGATGAGGGACTGATCTACAGAAAAAACAAAATGGTCAATTGGTCTTGCCAGTTACAGTCTGTGATTTCAGATATTGAGGTGAATTATTTCATATTATTACTCAGTTGTGCATGTAAAAGTATGACTTGTTAAAAGGTTGTTCAAATTCCAAGGCTAGCATTTTTAAGTACACTTGTGTTATATTTGAGAAATTTTTAATCTGGATTATGTTCAAATTCTTTTAAGCATAGTGCATGTAATTATTTTAATTAATGCTGAAACATTTATGAACAGGTAAATCTATTGAAAAATAATTTTTAAGGTTGAGAATATACATTTATCCAAGAGAACACAAATCAACATTCCTGGGTATCAGGAGAGAGTGGAGTTTGGAGCCATGACCTCATTTGTATATCCAGTGGTGGGCAAAGGTCAGGGATAATGGGGAAAATGAAGAAATCAGCAGAAATCTATGCTGTATTTTCATTAATGATTTTAATTATTCTTTGTTATCAACTCAATTTTTAAAAGGAACATATATGCTAATGAGATAAGCAACTATCCATAAGTTATGCAATATCTTGCAGTATTTAATGTTGAAGTTAGTTTATTTTTTAAATACACAGCCTTTTAGAATACTATCTTTGAATCATTTAAGATTTGTTAACTACATGTATATTAAAAAGGAAAACAAATTCAATTTTTATTGGCTAAAATGTTGATAAAAAAGTGATTTAATCACTTTCTCTAATTTATGAAAAGAAAGATAACTTAATCTTTCATGAAAGTTAAAATTCATGCCTCCACATTTTATTTTAAAAAATTAGGGCTTGAAAAACTATTCAATTTATTTTGGATCCTGAAAGTTTTATATTGAAGTTAAAGATTTAGGGATGAAGATAACCAGTGAATTGAATATAAAGTGTTCTTTAGATCGTAATTTTCTGTCTGAATGGCTCTAAAGCATTGCTTCCTCCTTATGTTTCAGACGAGGAAATCATAGTTTCCACCACTAGACCAGAGACCATGCTTGGTGACACTGCTGTTGCAGTACACCCCATTGATTTACGCTATCGACATTTGCATGGCTGTTCTGTTCTACACCCCATTGATGGACGACATCTTCCCATCATCTGTGATGAGAGTGTTGACATTGAATTTGGAACTGGTAAGTTAGTTCCATAAATAGTTATAGTTAAAAAAAATTAACGATATTTTAATAAATATTTAACAGAATTACTTGACAATGAATAGGGTTTGTCCTTTAACCATGCTTATAAAATGAAACTTTACATGTACTTAATAAATTTTTATCCAGATCCTCAGAGATCTAAGGGTCGGAGTCAACATGTAAAAGAAAATTAAAACTTGTCAAAGTTTGGGTGTGAAATTAAGAAAGGTTTTGAAACCAATGAATAAATTTTTGATACAAGGGGATATATAGAGAAGTAAACACTTTGACCTTATGAAGTTTCTGACAGGGGATCCTATTAAAACATGAAATTTACCATCAATCCAAATATCAAATTTCAATTTGGTGCATGTATTTTTAATACCTATGCAATTTTAAAATCTTGGTTGTTCAATCTGTTTTTAGGGGCTGTGAAGATCACTCCGGCCCATGATAAAACAGACCATGACATAGGGCGGCGACACGGCCTGCCTTCAATGTCAGTCATCAGTCGCTCTGGTCTCATGGAGAATGTAGATGCGCCATACCTGGGGATGAAAAGATTTGATGCTAGGAAGGAAGTTCTGGGGGATCTAAAGAGGCGGAACCTGTACCGGGGCTCCAAGAGTCATCCCATGACCCTGCCCATCTGTAGGCAAGTACTGTAAAGCTATAATTCAACGCGAGGGATATATCGGTGTAAAATCATGAGAAGCACACCTTGTAGATTTTAAAATCTCAGGGTTTTTTAATGACATTATTAATTTAATTGATAGATGAAATCCAGTGTTTTCTATTTTATATTCTCTTGATTTGATGCAATAGCTGGACAAGATTTCTTTCTTTAGTCACTGATACAGGCCAGGCTGATATGTAGTTGTCATATAAATAAAAGAGTTTGTTGGTATCTATTGATATATATTCAATCCTTTTTTCTGTCTAAAATGCTGTTTGATGGTCGAAAGGATTACAGATGAAAAATTTAATATCTACATGTTTACTTATATGTCCAGAGGAATCTTAGAAAGGTGTTTAGATTTATCATTCAGTTTTAAAAGGTACATGTATTTATTATGCATTTTGATTCAGTCGTTCCAAAGATGTTATTGAGCCCCTGGAAATGGAGCAATGGTTTGTCAACATGGAAGAAATGTCACAAATGGGAATCAATGTAAGTGTTTCCAGGAACACTTTTAATCTCATTTTTATTTGTTTGCTTTAAATTAATAAACATTGCCACTGTATAAGTTATTTATAAACATGCACAGTATTAAAAAATTTTTATATGAAAATTTTATTTGTAGGCAGTGAAAACCAAGCAGCTCACATTTGTGCCGGAATATCATCAAAAAGTCTGGTTCAATTGGCTCAAGAGTGCAGAGTATGCTTCCCCATCAAATCTTATATTATTCTGTCAATATACTGTATACAGGGGTTTTTTTTCACCCCACCTTACTATACTTGCAAACAGTTTTGCACCATCTTGAATTCGCCTTGACACAGTTATGTTAAAGACCATCATAAATTCTCCCTCTAGAAACAAGGGCAAAAGGTACGAAAATAAAACAGGGATGAATATTTCCCTGTATACAGTAGTGATTGTTGCTCAATTCCTTTCAATCCTTTTAATTCAAATTTCACATTATGATCAGTTTCATGTGTTTATTTGATACCTTTAAAATGATACTGTATTTCTTGTTTGATGTATGTTAATGTTGATTTGTAAAATGCATTCTTTTTTCTTTTTTTTGTCTTTAAAGGGAGTGGTGTATCTCCCGACAGCTGTGGTGGGGGCATAGAATCCCCGCCTATCTAGCTTTTGATAAAAACAAGGTAAAACCAATTATTGGGATTTCTAATTGTGTGTTCCAACAGTACTTGTCTAAACACCTTTTTTAAACAATTAGACTGAGTAAGTTCTCCTGTTTCTAGAAAAGTAAATGGGTCTGAGACAGATATCTGTTCAGTACAATTAATGCTTCTACAAAACTTATTTGTAATTGAAAATTTCATGCTGATTTTTCAGCTATGTTATGGTGGGGTCATGCAAATAATGGTTGTATGAAAATGCTTTGGGATTCTCTTACGTTAATGTAATACTTGTCCAGTGTGTGAATTCAAAATTTCAATAGTCATATAATAGGTTTCTTATGCTAACTCTAACAGCATCTTTTCTTTAAATAAGATATTTTTTAATAAATTTTTAAAATTGATTCTGTATCTAGGGTCCAGAGAAAAATGTTTGGGTGGCAGCAAGGACGCAACAGGAGGCCATCACAAAAGCAGCTCGATTACTAAACCTTGGCAAGGAAGAAGATGTTGTCATAAAACAAGGTAAATGGGTCAGCTCCCCACTGGTGATGATCAAGGGGGATCAACAGTGCAAGTTTGAAACTTAATTCCACTGAATCTTGTTGATGATTTGATTCATACATGTATAGAGACATGTAACTTGAAAAATATATACAATCGATCTGTATTTTTGAAGATGAAGATGTACTGGATACCTGGTTTTCCTCTGGATTGTTTCCATTCTCACCTTTGGGGTGGCCAAATCAGGTATTTTAAGTTTATTTTTTATAGTTAAATGGATTCTTGTACAACATATTCTAAAGTTAAATGCATGGGTTTGTTGACTTTTTGTGTAATGTATATAAGAATTACAATACAATACATGTTTTCCTTCAGTAACATAATTTTGCTTTACTTTTAAAATTACAGACAGATGATTTGAACAAATACTATCCCATAAGTCTCATGGAGACAGGAAGTGACATTCTGTTTTTCTGGGTCGCTAGGATGGTGATGTTGGGGATGAAATTAACCAATCAGCTACCATTTTCTAAGGTTATTTTGATCTTTAATCAAACAAATCAATGCTTGTATAAAGGAACTTCAATTTTTCCTAGAAGTTTAATTTCTGAACTGTTTATTAATATCATAAGATAAGACATTTTTCCATTTATTTCAAATACAGGTGCTGCTTCATGGGTTATTAAGAGATGCCCATGGACGGAAAATGAGTAAATCTTTAGGGAATGTGATCGATCCATTAGACGTCATATCTGGTATCACTCTGGAGGTGAGTGCTTATATTGAAGAGTTCAGATTTTATCTTTTGTTGGGGTTGGGGTGGGGACAGTTTGTTTCGATCAAAGAACTTTTCTAATGAAGTCTTATTTTCAAGTTCAATCATAAGAATAATCAGAATTTTTTTTCATTTTATATAATAAGTGCTTTTTATAAGTGAATTTGCTTCAAATGTTACAAATGTCTGGATACCATTTAAATATTTTATTTCTCACCTTCACTAAATATCTTAGATATTCTCAATGAGAAATATGATTTTCTAAATGATAGAAAACATTTAATATTTTTCAGCATTTACAATCTAATGAAGAATGACTCATGTTGATGTATGTCTACTGTCATGAAGAATTATGATACAGTATTAATATTCATTGTAAAACAGATGAAAATTGCTATGAGTAATTTACTGCCATGAATATTTGAACTACAATGTCATTGATATAGAATGTATTGATTTTTTTCTTTCCATTTTCACTGTCATACTTAAGTGAACATAAATTTTTGATGAATGTTTCCCACAGTTCTTTTTAAAAAATTTTAAAAAGATTTTATCGGAGAACATATTATATAAATTCCTTTGTTTTATTTCCAGGACTTGCATAAGAAGGTGGAGGAGAGCAACTTGGCCCCACATGAAGTGGAGACGGCCAAGGAGGGTCAGAGGAGGGACTTTCCGAACGGAATCCCCGCCTGTGGCACAGATGCCCTCAGATTCATGTTGTGTTCCTACAACTTTAAAGGTGTTTATAAAATGTATATTAATTAAGTCTGATCGTATCTATTTTCACTCAAACAGTCTCAATATATGTACAGTTATCAACAAGTTCATAAGGGATTTTTGTTTTTCTGAAAATTCATAAGTAAATATTATTTCAACTTAAGCTTTTTCAATTCTCCATCCTCTATGTCATTGTGATGGTCATATGGTTCAAATACCAGCACCAGATAGCTCAGTTGGTAGAGCACTGACTTGAGATTCAGGGGTCCTAGGTTCAAATCCCGTTTTGGTTCATCATTATTTTCCCCATCTGACATGTTACTTTTGGTGCCATGTCAACCCCTGGAACTGACATGTTAACTCCTGCTGGGGAAGAGCCTGGGGTGATCGTTGAGAATGAAGATCATTTAAGGGGGGAGGAATATGATGATCAGAACAATTCAAATACCAGCGCCAGATAACTCAGTTGGTAGAGCACCTGATTAGAAAGATTCAGGGGGCCTTGGTTCGAATTTCAGTCTGCTCCATCATTATTTCTCCCATCCAATTACATTTTACTCACATTCATTTGTCATAAAGTATTTGTGTTCTCTTTGATATCACTGAGTCAAAGTCAATCACTATACAATGTACGGTACCTGGTATGCTAAACACAATAAGATTACCGGTACTTCTGAATCACATTTTCAACATATAAGCCAAATTCATATTATAAAAAAATAGTGCTGGGATAATTAATGTCTGTCAAAGAAAGCAAGACAATCCACATCATGAAATGCCCTCACTCATTAAAATAGTCTTTGGTTCTTCCAAGCATATCTTTGGTTTTTCATTAACCAAAACCCATGAGTTGAGAGACCTGGTACATTTTTATGGGACAATATCTACATGTAGTATATTTTTATGAAACATCTTCATTGCGGAATTTTATTTTTGCAGATGATGAAATCCCAATGAATGTAGAACATGTCCAGGCTAAGAGACACTTTTGTAACAAAATCTGGAATGGCTTTAAGTTTGTGACCAGCTATACAGACACAGCTGTGGACCTCCGTGTACCGCTGTCCCAGGGGGTGGATGTGATGGACAAATGGATCCTGAGTCGCCTCAGTAACTTAGTGGACCTCTGCCATGAGGGATTCTTGTCTCATGATCTACAGTTTTGCACTAAAGCTTTACAGAATTTCTTGGTGGGAGATTTCTGTGATATATACCTGGTATGTGCAATACGTGTAGTTTTTCCTTAAAGACTAATGTAAAAATCTGTTTAAAGATTAGAATGTGATTTTATGATTGAGTTTTTTGTTAATAAAATTAGAATCCGATTTATTATAGATGAATACCTTTTATGCTTTGGAATTAAATTCGTTCAATGGTACCAAAACCTAATTTTCTTTTTCCCCCCTGTTCAATATATGGCTTATTAGATACCCAGTTATATTTTTTTGATATAGGAATATTCTAAGCACATTCTGAGTGGTGACAATGAGGCTCACAAGGAGAGCACCATTCAGCTACTGTGTCTGTGCATGGACACGTTTCTGCGGGCTCTCAGTCCCTTCATGCCGTACCTGTCAGAGGAACTGTATCAGAGACTGCTGGTCAAGGACAAGGCGGTCAGCATCTGTGTGGCCCGCTACCCAGACACAACACAGGTGAGGTCATCCACAGATCATCATAAGTCATGTTATATGTACATCTTACAAGGTGCTTAATAAAACACAATGTAGCAAAGGCTTTTTTTCCTATTTAAGGAATATTTTAGGTTTCATTCAAGATTTAAATGGGTACCAGTAATTCTGTCCCTGTAATTAATGAAACAAGTGCATTCTATATAACTTTTAAATGTAACAAAGATTTTTGGTTGACTTCAGTCTTTTCAATGTGAAATACTATTTATGAATAATTTTTATGGGCTGCAGAATAACATGTTCATCCCTCCATGGGTACCCCTTATTGATGAAATTGCATCCAAATCATAATGGACACATCATTTAAGCTTGAATACCAATAATTCATTAATCAATGATAACAGGGTTAGGAGGCATTAAATTCAGACAACTTGTATTCGTCTTTATTGAATGTGCTTTATGGTTTGCGGAATTCATGTTTGTATTAATAGAGATAATAATCTTACTAGTACAGAACCGGTATGAATATGAAAGAAAGAAATACATATGTAAGAATTTACACTGATAAGATGAGAATATTGCAACATAGAATTGAGCAAAGCATAAAGATTAAAAAAGAATCAAAGTGAAATTTTATAAACAAGCATGGATATGAAAACAATAAATGATATACATGCATAAATGTACTGAAGAATAAAGAAATAAGCATAATAAGAATAAAAGCAAGATGCACAGACTTTTAGCGGTAACGCATTTCCTTCCATACTGGCTTAAGTCAGGTTGATGCCAAGTGTGACTAATAAGCTCTAGCTGTTCAATATGGTTTTGAATTCTTCTTTCTGTCCTTGCATAATTTCTTAGAAATATGCTCTTTACTGAGGGGATGTTCTGCTTTGCAGTGTCTGTTGTTTATCTTGATATATAATCCTCTATATACTCAGACCTACCAGTAGAAAGTGTATACAGAGCATAAAAATTATCCTCCACAATATTATATGGTTCTCCAGTAATTGTAAGACGTTTTTAATTCAGATAATTTTCTTAGATTAATGTACAAGAGGTGACTTTCATAAAGACATTTTCTTCTTTCAATCAATTATTGAGAAAATCTGACAATATGCATGTACATACATGTATAATCTTTGAAGAATTCTGGAGTGGATACTTTTAAAACAACTAAGATATGCATAGATATACATGTACACTTATTCGGAGTGTTGACCTTTAGACTTTGTCAATGGGGGTGGTGGAGGTATTATTTCCTTGAATTTGTTAGCTAAGAGATGCCTAGGTAATTTTGAATTTTCATTTTACAGTTTCCATACAGAGACAGGGAGACAGAGATGCTTGTTGACCAGGTAAAGGCTATAGTGACCCAAGTTTTATCTGTCTCCAGCCGCTACAGTGTCAGGAGCAGTCTCCTGAAAGGTCAGTATAAAGTGTCATGTCAGGCCTCAAAATAAAGAACACACACATAAAAAGAGAGAGAGAGAGAGAGAGAGAGAGAGAGAAAATAAACTTTCTACTTGTGTTCTTCTGTATTGCAAGACAGAAATATAATTTATTACAAAAAGCAGAAATGAAAACTATGATAAGTTTAATATTAATATACATACATGCAATATTACCCAAAATGCCACTGATTATCCCATTTCCAATATCCAATTTTAATAGCTCTGGCCCCGGTATAGAACTGTGGTGTGATACCTCTATGAGAAAAGTATAGAGTCTGGAGAAAAATTAATCGGTGACATTTCTTTACTTACTGTACACATACCTACTCTGAATAAAACTTTGATATATTTTCACACAAACCGTTGCCCCCATTTATGTAAAAAAAAATTGATTGGACTATGGACAATTCAGCATACCAATGTGGGTACTACATAGAGACTTGTGTGACTGTTTACAGTGATACGAAAAGCTAATCTTGCTGATGCTTGGTTTGGGTGTTATTGCATGCTGTACCTAAAGTCTTCAGAACAAATACTCTATTAAGCAAGAATTTATGAACAGAAGATCCAAGCTCATCTACGTTTTTGTTTTAGAATTACCGTTACTCAGATTTCATTTTCTTCCTGATTGATAATAGAGTATACACAGACTGTCTCTGATTTATTGTGTTGGCTAATCTAAGTACACAGAGAAATATGAGCATCAGAGCATGAATCTCACAAACAAGAAGCTTCCTGGAGGCAAGACAAACAGATCATTTCACCAGCCAGAAAGATAGCGTTACCAGCACTGTTTAATTGGAAAACAGAAGCCGACTGATTTCATAATTTCTTCATTATCTGACCCGATTGCCCTTTTATTGATTATTACCCTTGAAGTTGCTTTGTTTGAAACAGACAGCTCTTTAATGGATCAGTTTACGCGTGTAGGAAGAAAACTGTTATTATGACCGGTCAAAATACATCATACATCATCGTTCAGATTGACGAAAAGGATTTCATGCCTTTTCTGATGATTTTTTTTTCAAATGAAAAGTCATTAAAATGCTTTGACAATTTTTGACATTAAATTCTTCTAAAGCTGCACATGCAATATTACGAATTGTTTATGGTAATATGAAGGCTTGTTTTCTGTGAAGTTTTAAATGAAATGTTTAAAAAAAAAAGAATTTAAGTAAATTTTTTACTCATCAAGTTTTCTGGATGTGAAACCTCAACAAATATGACCTATCATTTATCATTATTTTCAACATGCGCTTAATTTAAGGAAATTTTATCAATAATTCCTGAATTTGGCCAAAATAATTAATAGGAATTAATTAGCTTCCACAGGAAAGTTTACCCTGATAAAGAGTTACTCTGCTAGAACTAAGTGATACATCAGCATGAGTTAGATTTGTTGTGCAAAGAAATGACAACTTATAATTATCTTTTATTACAAGAATTTTAATCTTTCTTGCGTGTTGATATAGTCTGAAATTTTTTATTTCAACTTGATAGATTTTCTGTTTTTAAGTTTGCATCAGAGTGTCTCCAGAGAGTGGCTTGACCAATCCAAGTCTGGTCCGGGCGGTACAGATCCTGACTCGGTGTCAGTCGGTAGAAATCGTAGTATCCTCCAACATCCCAGCAGACTACACTGTGTATCACCTTGACAACCAAACAGATGTCGGCCTATTTTTAAAGGTAGTCGTTTTTTTGTTTTATTTTAATATTGATCTCCGTTTTCTGCCTTTGTCTTTCTTAGTTTCCTGCAAACTATAAAAATGAAGCCGTGTCTTTTAGACCAGCTGAGGGTTATTATCTTTTAGTTTGTGATGGAATGGCAATTCATCGTTAATGAAATGAGTAAATTAAAGCAGGAATTTTAATTGTGTATGGATTGGATAACAAAAGAAGACTAACAAAATGATTACTGCAAGACTGAATGCATTTTCAGTTGCCCCTCCATAGAATTATTTGACCTCAAGTTCGTTGTCATTAAGTAATTCTTCTGTACAGTAATAATCTAAATTGGTAGAGGTTTAAAAAATAATTAGGCTGAGCATGATTAGAGTGAAATTTCCTTTTGTTCTTTAGAGTTTGTTTTTTAAATCTGAATGGTTTAAAGAAGTGACTGACATATTCTAATGTAGCTTATTTTATACTTTATCATTTGTGTACATACCAGTAAAAGTGTTCATTTTTTTCTCCAAATTCCAAATATTTTTTTAAGAAATGACAGTCATGCTTTTTTGTATTGGTAGTCAATTTAAAAGTTTTCAAACCTAGTTAATGGATTGTTTGGAAAAAATGCACTATCATTGTAAACCTTTGAGAATGTTGACCTAAAATTGTTAGCGTTTTTATTTTTAAAGATTTACTGTAACAAAATTTGAAGGCTCCAAAAATGCCTTGTATTTATTAAAAATTCTTTTTATCATCAAACAATTTACATACTTTCACCTGTTACAAGAAATTTCTTGTGGGGAGAGATTTCAATCTTTCCAGGGTTCGACCACTGCAAACAAATATGTCAAGAGATCATGGCAATTAATTTCACAGGCGCTGTTTTTGTCAACCTTTCAAATCTTTTTACAACTTGGCCTGCTCAAGGAGGCAACTTTTATTTCGAGCCATATTGCCGGGAGCAGACCAAAGGGGGGACTTTGTATACAGTGAGAAATGGAGAAGGAATACTGGGCCTGGTTTCTTCTAACACCTGATTCTTGAGATTGATTGATATATATACGTTGTCTTTTAGACCAAGGGGGTTGATAATTTTCTTTGGTACTCCTTTTTCCCCCCCTTTGCAAGTGTTTTTTTTATTAGTTTTGGTTCTGTGCAAATAGACAAATACACATTGATATGATATCTAGCGATTGTGTGAAGTGAGAATTAGAGAAAGAAAAGTTGACATAAGGTTTTCGATCTAAATACAGACTTTATGTCTCTTTTCCATTTCACATGCCCATGTGATTTTGTTTGTCTGGTCCAGTTTTTTCCACGAGCTGGATTCAAAGAGTTGTGTCTTTCAACTGTCTTTTTCTAACAGGGGAATACCGGTAATCTGTAAATGGTGGACAGATATGAAGAGCCTCTATTTAATAATGTTTTTATTTTTATAAAGCATTGCTTTAAATAGCAGGATTTGATTAATATAGCTATATATAGAGAATGTATTAATGAAAACAGATTTCTTTTCATCTTTTCACATTCATTTAGTCCGGGATTTTGTCTCCTTAATTCGTTTCTACAATATCGAGGTCTATTTTTGGCGTTTCACTTGTTCTTTAGCCCTCTTTAGACTTTGCTTTCAATAGAGAAGGTGTAACAATCCAAGGGGAGTAGGGAGAAATGTTGTCAGGAGTGGTGAGTGAAGGCGGTGAGGTGATGGCATTCCAGGGTTGCTGTGTCATTGGGCGACAGTTGACAACGACAATCAGTGCGGGGACTACTGTACAAACGGCCTAATCTCTAGTTATATTTAGTTTTCTAACTGTTCTGATAACCTGTATTAGTAATATTGCAACAACCGGGGAACACATGTGGAATGGACTCTGCAACAGCTCCGAGGGATATTATCTCTCTCGTTTTACAGGCGTTTGACTCGAGTTGAAAAGTGACCAGAATGACTCACCACCAGTCATTTAGAGTACCGGTACACTCTCTGTTCTATAGGGGGTCAGATGTCAGAATCGTTTTGGGGTTAGGAAACGATTTAAGATACCAGAATGATCCCATAGGATTGTTTATGTACTTTGCAGTGCACCATAAAAAAATCTTTGCTTCAGCTCTGGTGTACAACGAATTTAAACTTACATAAATTTATTTTGATTAAAATTGAAAGTGACTCATTCAAAGAATTTCAATTTTTATTGTTTGCGGTTAGATGCCATGTGGTATGGCCAAAAGGGGGGGGGGGGGGGGGGGGGAGAAGGAAGACAGAAATCAATTTGGAATTTAAAAAGCAGGAGAAAGTATGGATATCTTAATTAGAAAAAGAAAATAGAGAAGTTGGAATATTTAGCAAAGAGCAAGAGGGGGGGAGTGTTTAAAAATCTTGACAAAAAAAGAGATTACCTCTGTATTGAAGTATTAAAGTGCCTTTCTCTTGCTCTCTCTCCTTCCTTTGTGTTGGTACTTGTAAATCACTATCAAGTACATAATGAGAAATGCACCCAGTAAAGCTCAAAGGGTTGCTGGGAAAGGGCTACTGATATTGGGGATAGTGAGTGTTGATTTATCTCTAAGTGCTCACATAGACCTACTTGACCAGGCAGCTATAGGAATTAGGGCCCAGCGAGGAGGGAGAATGGTAGTCAGGATAGAAAATAAAATATTATTGATTACATACATAACAGTGTGCTTCTTTTGTTGGTACTTAAATTAAGCTTCTTTCGTCGATGCCTTGTCTGCCACCTTTTGGGTATGACGCTAGATAGGACACCAATGAACATGTTCAAGGAAGATAATATGACTGTGTTTGCTGAACAATGGGGCAGACAGACAGACAGACAGACAGACAGACAAGAGCATATTGAGATTGAAATATCAATATGATTTTATTAAGACTTGCTTTACTAGCTGTTATACTTTAAAATACCAATATGATTTTTTTAAGACTTGCTATACTTGCGGTTATACTTTAAAATACCAATATGATTTTATTGAGACCTATAATTTTCTACCATCATTTAAACCAACTGAAGGAAAGATTCGGTAAAAAACAGCACAGTTATAAAAGGAACAAAATACTAGTTGAAGATTGACAGATATATGAAATAAACGTTCATTGAAGACTGTTGTAAATGAAAGGCTGTTTTGAGGAGAATGAGCCTAGAAAGATATGACTAAGAAATTAAATAAACTCTGGGTGTGTATTGAAAAACATTGGCCTACTTTGGAGTACACAATCTTATTCATATCAATTATTCCTCTACCAGCTCTGATAGGCTATCACGTCCAGCCAGGAGAAATTCGGTTCAAAAGTCGCCCTATTTGAGCGGATTGAATTCCTGTCGTTATCCTCGTTTTCATTTTTGCATGTTGCCCTTGGAACCCGATATCAACCATTCTTTCTTTCAATAAGAGCTCAGTTTCTGTCAGTTCAATAATATCTTGAGTGTTGGGAGCCCATTCCGTCAAACGGAACAAACGTTTTGTCTATTTAAATCAATTGAAACAACTTTGTGTTGAAAGTTTACCTAGTTGAATAACTGTTTATGCATTTGCCATCACGTATATTTGCCGAGTGTCATTAATAATAAATCACGAATTGGTTTGACTGTCAAAATAACGACAAAACGGGGGAAAAAAAGATCCACTTATTGTATATGTCAGATACGCGGGGGGAAAACTTGGCTTTTGTCGTTAGCTTTAGGTTTTTAAACTGTAAGGGAAAGAAACGGACCATGTTACAACCTACTTTCAAATCTGTAAAATCAGCCGGTTAGGTTGTCCGTTATTGAGGGCTTGCTGGTGATACCCTTTATAAGTGAGGGGAAAACCCAAAGTAATCTTGTTTGAGAACTTCCTTTTTGTTTTTAGCATTCCCAGCCTCTGTGTTCATTCGTGGTGGTGGTATTGCAATCGTCTTTTATACGAAGGGTTCTGTATAGAGATATAGGAAAATGTTCAAATTTTAAAGCTAAAATATTTGGAGTTTTTTCTTTACTTAATAACAGTTTGTGTTCTTAAATATTATATCTGGCCTCCTTAACGATGCAATTCTTTCATTGATGGTTTAAGTCAGTTTGTAGGTAACGAAAGTGCAAAAAAAAAACCTATATAGTTCGATCGACTACAAAATTAACCTCGCATAGTAAACCTCAAAATTATAAACTATTAACGATTTCACTTAACTACTTGGGTAAATTAATAATAAATGCAGAGAACACCAATACATAATACATTAGAATGCATTTTTGATTAGGCCAAGGAAAGTGTATATATGCATAGGTGAACAAAATTTAGTTGGTTTGAACAAACATGATTACAGGAATGTCTGTCAGTAGCAGAATGAACACATTCCGGTTTCTTTGGAAATAGTGAAAATATACGAAGTTGATGTAAATAAATTATTATGGTACAAATGTTTGGGGTTTTTTTTTATTGCTACCCGGTTCATTTTTCTTGGCGTATGCGTTTTTCTTCATCATAAATCGTAGCGTTCTAGAATTTTTTAAGATGAATAAAAACGAATATATCTCCATTTCATTATTACTGTTTTATTGGCTTGTAACAACAGGGCATGATTGATGTCAACGTGGAAACAGACAAAATTAACCAAAAACTTGGAAAATTAGAGAAAAAGTTCGCCCAACTGATAAAAACGTCAGAGAAAGCGTCCAAAATGACATCAGAGAAACATCAGAAACTCCAAAACGAGGTAATCAGAACAAGGTTCTTGTTTCTTAGGAGTTATGTAATATCCACAACTAATATCAGAGAGCAAGGTACAGTCAATAAATATTATATATACATGAAACATCTTCAGCACATATTTACAACAACGCATGTACATCTTTCTGAAAATATTTTGTGTCTCAATATAATCATAATGTCACTTTTTTATCATTTCCGTTTATGCGCATTGTGTTGTAGTTTTTGATTTGCTTTTTGCTATTTTATTAGATCTCCGACACAGAAGAGATGATAAAAAGACTTAAGGACAGCATTAAAGAATTGGAGGCTATGCGTGATGGCATGTAAGACTAGAAATTAACATCACAAGATGGTTGGCAACAAAGCAAAAGGCACGCGTTGTGTCCGGTAGGACAGTCATTTGCAGACAGTAAAATTTGATTGATTTTGCCTTTTAAGAGATTGTTTTTTATCCGTAGACATTTTGTATAGTGAATCTGCTCTCCAGTTTCTGTGCCAGCTCGACTTTGTTCAGTTTACGAAGTCCTCGGATAAGTTGGATAATATCACCCTGTCTGTTAAAGGACCGCCATTTTTCTAGGGAGCGTAATGCTGATTCCTCGGGGGTTCTGTCTTGACGGGCCGAAATGTTGTCTATGACCTCCACGTCCTTCTGTCGTCTGTCGGGGTCACGTGGGGGCACGAAAGGCAGACGATCGTACAGTTTCTTCCAGTCCTTGCCGATGTGGAAGGCGACATATCGACAGGCGTCATCCAGTTGAACTGCAATAGAAAAAGGGGGCTATTAACACGGAATTGGAAGAGATGTCAATAAAAAAGAAATCAAATAGAATATTGATAATTTGATATTGGTCTCTACAGAAAATATTTGAACAGTCATTTGTAACATGGCGTTAGACACGGCCCGCTTCCTAACGGTTTCGCAAGATCATTGTGTCAAAGGAAGATTTTTTTTTTTTACAGTTCCGTACTGTCGATTCAATTAATGAATATCAATTCTAAAATGTCAGCCATTATCGGACAATCATCACGTCTGAGCCCTATGGTAGAACATAGTTATGTGTAGTCCCGACTTGCTAGTTATCAGTCTTAATCGACCCCCCTCAACCCCAACTCTGATCCCCTGGGTAGAATCTGTTCGATGAAAGATCCGTCTGATATCATCCTGTATCGTTATTCAAACTGTACTTTAAAAAAGAAGGCCGTTAAAATGAATTACAAAAGCCCGTAGATTGGTACCCGTTCATTGAGCTTAACTTTATACGCGGGGTTTGACAAAAGTCACACAGTATGTTATCAACTTATCATTCACGGTTCTGATGAATAGTTTATCAAGAAACATGTATAAATTGAAGTATCCGTGTACATAAAGCAATAAAATCTTTGAAAACTTATTATATTGTGGTTTTTGTCATCTTTAAGCTAAAATCTTTGAATTACTTTGTTACTTAATGGTAAAGAATGTCAATTACTCATACAATATCGCAGTCCATTCAAATTAAAATTAAAATTCGAGTTAATGAATTTGAAAAGGTGTATAATTTTCTTTCTTATGTTAGATTTAACAACAACAAAAAAACTCTCACATACAGCACACAAGAGTTAAAAGAGACAAATATAAAATACATATACTTATTTAGGCAAATACAAGAAGCATTAAATAAGGATGGAAGCGGATCAAGGTTAGGCGTAGCACTCCGTTATAATTACATAAAGATAGAGTACCTAGCCCATTATGATGTGCATGCACTACTGGTGATGGCGATTTCTCTACAAAAATAGTAAATGTATTTGTTAAAAAGGCAAGAAGCATTCCGGAGAATTGAACAAACGTCATTAAAATTTTCTTGGTCTGAAAAGGTTGAATATTCCATTTAGGAATGCTTTCTTAAATTGGACATTTTGGCATTGTGATTCCGCGGGCAATCGGTTTTTAGAACGCAGTTCGCAGTTCGCAGTTCGCAATTGAATAGTGAACTGCGTTCTATAGAACGCAGTTCGCAATTCAAAATTTAGTGCGATTGAATAGTGAACTGCGTTCTATAGAACGCAGTTCGCAATTCAAAATTTAGAATTCATATTTGGGGCCCGCTTGCCTTATATGCAATTGAATAGTGAACTGCGTTCTACAGAACGCAGTTCGCAATTCAAAATTTAGAATTCATACTTGGGGCCCGCTTGCCTTATATGCAATTGAATAGTGAACTGCGTTCTATAGAACGCAGTTCGCAATTCAAAATTTAGAATTCATACTTGGGGCCCGCTTGCCTTATATGCAATTGAATAGTGAACTGCGTTCTATAGAACGCAGTTCGCAATTCAAAATTTAGAATTCATACTTGGGGCCCGCTTGCCTTATATGCAATTGAATAGTGAACTGCGTTCTATAGAACGCAGTTCGCAATTCAAAATTTAGAATTCATACTTGGAGCCCGCTTGCATACTTGGGGCCCGCTTGCCTTATATGCAATTGAATAGTGAACTGCGTTCTATAGAACGCAGTTCGCAATTCAAAATTTAGAATTCATTCTTGGGGCCCGCTTGCCTTATATGCAATTGAATAGTGAACTGCGTTCTATAGAACGCAGTTCGCAATTCAAAATTTAGAATTCATATTTGGGGCCCGCTTGCCTTATATCCAATTGAATAGTGAACTGCGTTCTATAGAACGCAGTTCGCAATTCAAAATTTAGAATTCATATTTGGGACCTGCTTGCCTTATATGCAATTGAATAGTGAACTGCATTCTATAGAACGCAGTTCGCAATTCAAAATTTAGAATTCATATTTGGGACCTGCTTGCCTTATATGCAATTGAATAGTGAACTGCATTCTATAGAACGCAGTTCGCAATTCAAAATTTAGAATTCATACTTGGGGCCCGCTTGCCTTATATCCAATTGAATAGTGAACTGCGTTCTATAGAACGCAGTTCGCAATTCAAAATTTAGAATTCATATTTGGGGCCCGCTTGCCTTATATGCAATTGAATAGTGAACTGCGTTCTATAGAACGCAGTTCGCAATTCAAAATTTAGAATTCATATTTGGGGCCCGCTTGCCTTATATGCAATTGAATAGTGAACTGCGTTCTATAGAACGCAGTTCGCGATTCAAAATTTAGAATTCATACTTGGGGCCCGCTTGCCTTATATGCAATTGAATAGTGAACTGCGTTCTATAGAACGCAGTTCGCAATTCAAAATTTAGAATTCATACTTGGGGCCCGCTTGCATACTTGGGGCCCGCTTGCCTTATATGCAATTGAATAGTGAACTGCGTTCTATAGAACGCAGTTTGCAATTCAAAATTTAGAATTCATTCTTGGGGCCCGCTTGCCTTATATGCAATTGAATAGTGAACTGCGTTCTATAGAACGCAGTTCGCAATTCAAAATTTAGAATTCATATTTGGGGCCCGCTTGCCTTATATGCAATTGAATAGTGAACTGCGTTCTATAGAACGCAGTTCGCAATTCAAAATTTAGAATTCATATTTGGGACCTGCTTGCCTTATATGCAATTGAATAGTGAACTGCGTTCTATAGAACGCAGTTCGCAATTCAAAATTTAGAATTCATACTTGGGGCCCGCTTGCCTTATATCCAATTGAATAGTGAACTGCGTTCTATAGAACGCAGTTCGCAATTCAAAATTTAGAATTCATACTTGGGGCCCGCTTGCCTTATATGCAATTGAATAGTGAACTGCATTCTATAGAACGCAGTTCGCGATTCAAAATTTAGAATTCATACTTGGGGCCCGCTTGCCTTATATCCAATTGAATAGTGAACTGCGTTCTATAGAACGCAGTTCGCAATTCAAAATTTAGAATTCATACTTGGGGCCCGCTTGCCTTATATGCAATTGAATAGTGAACTGCGTTCTATAGAACGCAGTTCGCAATTCAAAATTTAGAATTCATACTTGGGGCCCGCTTGCATACTTGGGGCCCGCTTGCCTTATATGCAATTGAATAGTGAACTGCGTTCTATAGAACGCAGTTCGCAATTCAAAATTTAGAATTCATTCTTGGGGCCCGCTTGCCTTATATGCAATTGAATAGTGAACTGCGTTCTATAGAACGCAGTTCGCAATTCAAAATTTAGAATTCATATTTTGGGCCCGCTTGCCTTATATCCAATTGAATAGTGAACTGCGTTCTATAGAACGCAGTTCGCAATTCAAAATTTAGAATTCATATTTGGGACCTGCTTGCCTTATATGCAATTGAATAGTGAACTGCATTCTATAGAACGCAGTTCGCAATTCAAAATTTAGAATTCATACTTGGGGCCCGCTTGCCTTATATCCAATTGAATAGTGAACTGCGTTCTATAGAACGCAGTTCGCAATTCAAAATTTAGAATTCATATTTGGGGCCCGCTTGCCTTATATGCAATTGAATAGTGAACTGCGTTCTATAGAACGCAGTTCGCAATTCAAAATTTAGAATTCATATTTGGGGCCCGCTTGCCTTATATGCAATTGAATAGTGAACTGCGTTCTATAGAACGCAGTTCGCGATTCAAAATTTAGAATTCATACTTGGGGCCCGCTTGCCTTATATGCAATTGAATAGTGAACTGCGTTCTATAGAACGCAGTTCGCAATTCAAAATTTAGAATTCATACTTGGGGCCCGCTTGCATACTTGGGGCCCGCTTGCCTTATATGCAATTGAATAGTGAACTGCGTTCTATAGAACGCAGTTTGCAATTCAAAATTTAGAATTCATTCTTGGGGCCCGCTTGCCTTATATGCAATTGAATAGTGAACTGCGTTCTATAGAACGCAGTTCGCAATTCAAAATTTAGAATTCATATTTGGGGCCCGCTTGCCTTATATCCAATTGAATAGTGAACTGCGTTCTATAGAACGCAGTTCGCAATTCAAAATTTAGAATTCATATTTGGGACCTGCTTGCCTTATATGCAATTGAATAGTGAACTGCGTTCTATAGAACGCAGTTCGCAATTCAAAATTTAGAATTCATACTTGGGGCCCGCTTGCCTTATATCCAATTGAATAGTGAACTGCGTTCTATAGAACGCAGTTCGCAATTCAAAATTTAGAATTCATATTTGGGGCCCGCTTGCCTTATATGCAATTGAATAGTGAACTGCGTTCTATAGAACGCAGTTCGCGATTCAAAATTTAGAATTCATATTTGGGGCCCGCTTGCCTTATATGCAATTGAATAGTGAACTGCGTTCTATCTAGAACGCAGTTCGCGATTCAAAATTTAGAATTCATACTTGGGGCCCGCTTGCCTTGTATGCAATTGAATAGTGAACTGCGTTCTATAGAACGCAGTTCGCAATTCAAAATTTAGAATTCATACTTGGGGCCCGCTTGCCTTATATCCAATTGAATAGTGAACTGCGTTCTATAGAACGCAGTTCGCAATTCAAAATTTAGAATTCATATTTGGGGCCCGCTTGCCTTATATTTAATTGAATAGTGAACTGCGTTCTATAGAACGCAGTTCGCAATTCAAAATTTAGAATTCATATTTGTTCTATCTAGAACGCAGTTCGCAATTCAAATTGTTGAATAGTGAACTGCGTTCTATCTAGAACGCAGTTCGCAATTCAAAATTTAGAATTCATACTTGGGGCCCGCTTGCCTTATATGCAATTGAATAGTGAACTGCGTTCTATCTAGAACGCAGTTCGCAATTCAAAATTTAGAATTCATACTTGGGGCCCGCTTGCCTTATATGCAATTGAAGAGTGAACTGCGTTCTATCTAGAACGCAGTTCGCAATTCAAAATCTAGAATTCATATTTGGTGCCCGATTGCCTTATATGCAATTGAATAGTGAACTACGTTCTATCTAGAATGCAGTTCGCGATTCAAAATTTAGAATTTATATTTGGGGCCCGCTTGCCTTATATGCAATTGAATAGTGAACTGCGTTCTAGAACGCAGTTCGCAATTCATTTTTGGGGCCCGAAATTTTCAGGGGCATCTACTAGTGGTATTTCACTACCACTGTGAAAATTGGTGATGCAGTAATCTATAGTTTTTGAGATCTGTATGGTGTCCGGATAGGGCCATTTGCATTAGCGCGACATCGCGTTCAGATAAACGAGACATTGCGCTAACACATGTACACAACACACCGTCGCGCTAACGCAACTTTGCACAACACGCCGTCGCGCTAACACAACTTTGCACAACACGCCGTCGCGCTAACACAACTTTGCTTAACACGCCGTCGCGCTAACGCAACTTTGCAAGTTTCACAGTCTAGTAGGAAGTCGTGTCCGGAAATATTAGACTGCGCATGCTGAAATATGCATGCACACAAGCATGGATAAAAAATAAATAAAATGTACTTTGAAATATATATATTATTTTCATTTATTATCAGTGCATATGAATAAAAATATAGTTACTAGTGTGTCACTAGATAAGGATATGAATTTCGTGGATCATTGTTTAGTTGATCCACGAAATTAAATATTCATTGAAGTGCAATTTTAATTAACATTTTGTATTGATAGGTTCATTGGCCACTAATTTACGTATACTTGATATTGTGATTTTCACTTTATCCACGAAAATTGATGCCCTTGAATATCAATGAAACTACAGTATTCAATTGCATATAAGCCCGATTCTCAGAAACTATAGATAACTGCATCACCATATTTTCACAGTGGTAGTGAAATACCACTAGTAGATGCCCCTGAAAAATTCAGGTCCCGAATATGAATTCTAAATTTTGATTTGCGAATTGCTTTCTAGATAGAACGCAGTTCACTATTCAATTGCATATAAGCCCGATTCTTAAACATAGGTAATAACAGATTACAAAGCTCACCGAGACGAGGGATCACCTTTTTGAGGAATCACCTTTATGAGACCACCTTTATCATATTATTTGAAAATCATAGTTAATGATCTTGGATATACATGGATACTGTTTTGACAAAATATCGTATAACAATATCATATAATAAATATTGTATAATAATCATATGTTCATTTCATAGGGTATTATATGATACAATGTTTATCAATACGATAATATAAAATACTATATTGCATCCTATGATACCAGTACAATATATATCATATATTACAATAAAATACTGTAATAAATAATGATGAAATATGATATTGTAACATATGATATGACATTGTATCTTGTTATACATTATTGTATTTGATCACATAATACAATATCATAATATATTATGATATTGATATGATATGATACATTATAATAATATATGATACAAAATCATATCACATAATGCATCACAATATTATACTGTATAATATTATAGCATGATATTGCATTGTATGATATTGTATCATATTTAATACAATGTAGGATATTGTATCATATGATACAATAAAATTAGCTACAACATTGTATCATATTAATTGATACAATATCATGTGATATAGTACTATATTATATCATACAATATCATAGTATACTTTATTGTATTATATGATACAATATCACATTATACAATATCATATAATACATTTTCATATATTGATATAATAATATATTATATAAACCAATCTCATTTTATACAATATCGTATCATATGATATGATATATATTATACAATATCATATCATATGATACTATATTATGTTGCAATATCATATGAAATAGCATGTGATAAAATATAATATATGTGATATTATACAATATCATATTATACAATATTGTATCATAATAAACAATACTATACATAGCAATATCACAATACAATATCATATCATAATGTACAAAAAAAATTGATACAATATCATATCGTATCATATAACTTTTTACAATATAATATATGATATAATATTGTTTCATATAAAACAATAGTGTATCATATCATACAATACTATATCATAGGAATCATATTATATCATTTAACAACGAACACATCTATCAAGCAGGTTTTAGATAGGATAATTTTTTTTAGCAACTTTGATAATGGAGATCTGCATCTGAAGCTACCTCTGCAGTTCATTAATATTATAGTTAAATCAACTATGCAAGCTATTATCTATAAAATTTGTGACCTGTTCCAAAAAAACAAATCTCATCCAGCATCCGAAACATACGCCTCAGATTCAGCATTCAAGCCTGCCAGGTGCATCAGTATCATAAGACGTATCATCCATGCAAGTTTTATGAAGTTAAGACCAGTAATAACTAAGATATAATCATCAGAGGGCACCTGCTCCAAAAACTTTAACAAACTCTTAAAACTTTAACCTCCTTCAGCATCCGAAACCTATGGCTCAGATTCAGCATTCATGCCTGTCAGGTGCATCAGTATTATAAGACGCACCATCCATATAAGTTTGGTGAAGTTAAGACCAGTGATAACTAAGTTATAATCATCAAAGGGCACCTGCTCCAAAACTTTAACCAGCTCTAAAAACCTTAACCTCATCCAGTATCCGAAACTTATGGCTCAGATTCGGCATTCCTTCCTGTCAGAGGCATCAGTATCATACGACACACCATCTATGCAAGTTTGGTGAAGTTAGGACCAGTAATAACTAAGATATAATCATCAAAGGGCACCTGCTCCAAAAACTTTAACCAGCTCTTAAAACCTTAACCTCATCCAGCATCTGAAACCTATGGCTCAGATTCAGCATTCAAGCCTGCCAGGTATATCAGTATCATAAGACGCACCCTCTATGCAAATTTAGTGAAGTTAGGACCAGTAATAACTAAGATATAATCATCAAAGGGCACCTGCTCCAAAAACGTTAACCAGCTCTAAAAACCTTAACCTTATCCAGCATCTGAAACCTATGGCTCAGATTCAGCATTCAAGCCTGCCAGGTATATCAGTATCATAAGACGCACCCTCTATGCAAATTTAGTGAAGTTAGGACCAGTAATAACTAAGATATAATCATCAAAGGGCACCTGCTCCAAAAACGTTAACCAGCTCTAAAAACCTTAACCTCATCCAGCATCTGAAACCTAAGGCTCAGATTCAGCATTAAAGCATGTCTGATGCATCAGTATCATAAGATGCACCATCCATGCAAGTTTGGTAAAGTTAGGACCAGTAGTAACCTAATGATTGCTATCAAAGGGCACCTGCACCAAAAACTCTAACTTGCTCCAAAAACCTTAACCTCCTCCAGCATCTGAAACTCATGGCCCTGATTCAGCATTCAGGTCTTTCAAGTCCATGAGTAGGTCAAGATGCATCATCCATGCAAGTTTGGTGAAGATAGGACAAGTAATAACTTAGATACAGGACCTGCAACAAAAACTTTAACCAGGTTCGGACGCCGACGCCGACGCCGAGGGTATAGCATAAGCTCCCCCCGACTTCGTTTCGGTGAGCTAAAAACTACCCAAATATGAATTCTAAATTTGAATTGCAAACTGCGTTCTAGATAGAACGCAGTTCACTATTCAATTGCATATAAGGCAAGCGGGCCTCAAATACGAATTCTAAATTTTGAATTGCGAACTGCGTTCTATAGAACGCAGTTCACTATTCAATTGCATATAAGGCAAGCGGGTCCCAAATATGAATTCTAAATTTTGAATTGCGAACTGCGTTCTATAGAACGCAGTTCACTATTCAATTGCATATAAGGCAAGCGGGCCCCAAGTATGAATTCTAAATTTTGAATTGTTCTAGATAGAACGCAGTTCACTATTCAATTGCATATAAGGCAAGCGGGCCCCAAATATGAATTCTAAATTTTGAATTGCGAACTGCGTTCTATAGAACGCAGTTCACTATTCAATTGCATATAAGGCAAGCGGGTCCCAAATAGGAATTCTAAAATTTGAATCGCGAACTGCGTTCTAAAGAACGCAGTTCACTATTCAATTGCATATAAGGCAAGCGGGCCCCAAATATGAATTCTAAATTTTGAATTGCGAACTGCGTTCTATAGAACGCAGTTCACTATTCAATTGCATATAAGGCAAGCGGGTCCCAAATAGGAATTCTAAAATTTGAATTGCGAACTGCGTTCTATAGAACGCAGTTCACTATTCAATTGCATAGAAGGCAAGCGGGCCCCAAGTATGAATTCTAAATTTTGAATTGCGAACTGCGTTCTATAGAACGCAGTTCACTATTCAATTGCATAGAAGGCAAGCGGGCCCCAAGTATGAATTCTAAATTTTGAATTGCGAACTGCGTTCTATAGGACGCAGTTCACTATTCAATTGCATATAAGGCAAGCGGGCCCCAAGTATGAATTCTAAATTTTGAATTGCGAACTGCGTTCTATAGAACGCAGTTCACTATTCAATTGCATAGAAGGCAAGCGGGCCCCAAGTATGAATTCTAAATTTTGAATTGCGAACTGCGTTCTATAGAACGCAGTTCACTATTCAATTGCATAGAATTGCATATAAGGCAAGCGGGCCCCAAATATGAATTCTAAATTTTGAATTGCGAACTGCGTTCTATAGAACGCAGTTCACTATTCAATCGCACTAAATTTTGAATTGCGAACTGCGTTCTATAGAACGCAGTTCACTATTCAATTGCGAACTGCGAACTGCGAACTGCGTTCTAAAAACCGATTGCCGATTCCGCGATGAAATGTTGGGCAGGTTTAAATACTAGTAATGAAATAGAATGTCGAAGCCCTCTCTTATAAACGAAAACATCAATAGAATATATACATTTTGATTAAATAGTGCAGGGTAAAATATTTTAAAAATTAAATGTCCCTGTTGTCAAGTTTGATTCCGACATACAGTACAAAAAGTTTATTTGAGACCGTGTTGTCTGAAGGAATTTGCCCTTCTCGCACACGAGAGTGAAACTTCTTGATTTCCCTATCTCTTTCTCTCCAAGTCTTGAAGAAAAACAAACTGCTGAAATGTTTACACGGCCCGAATCAGACCGTGTTGTGTATTGGAAGCGTCATTACCACGGCTTAGAGACAAGCGCTTTTGTGTTTTTTGTGGGGCGTGTGACAACTATGAACCGAATCGATATGTCATTTGAAGTGCGCTTAAGTGTCAATCGACTCTCGATTTCTTCAGTTCAGAACCGAGTTGTCAATTTTTAAAATCTGGTCCGAAGTTTTACTGCAGTCTCGAAGTGGACTCAGTTTTACATTCATCATTGCTATAACTTCTGCGTGCTGTCAATAAAGGTGATTTTTAACTGATAGAAATCAAACTTGTTTAGATTTAGGAAAGGGTAGAGAAATTACATGTCGTCTGCTTTATATAGTAGACGTCGGAAAGGGAACAAAACCTTGTGCAAATTTGTCTTTTCTGAAGGCAAACAGAGGGGTTCGAACATGTCCAATTTTATTTACAAACCATACCTACATTAAACACGAGATTGGAGATCGCGTCGCTCTATAGCTATAGTAAAACAATTTAAACTCTCAAAAACCGGGTCACTATGTTGGGAAAATATTGTCCATTCAATCGGATTAAAATTCTTCTAAAAATATGTATCGTCGTCAAATAGTTTTAAAAATGTACGCCCTCAATTTGGTCCAGAATGCGAATGCTACCGGCTGAGCTTCTTAGGGAAGTTTTAGAGAATTATACATATGTGCTGGGTCTTCGGTCTAATTTTTGCAGTAAAAATTTGTTTCCTATAAGTAGGCTACACGAATGCTTCATACCTCTTAATAGACATGACCCCCCCAAAAAAGCATTGCTAAGTAATTATATGGTGACGAGTAGCTATGCATGCAAAGAATATGAAAGTCTGGAACTATGTCTGTCTCTCGTGCATGCAACGGACATGTTATAAATACATAATAGTCTGGATCCAACTATTCTGATATATATATAGAAAGAGACTTCAGACAAAAGAATGAAGAATTCTGTAGATATCATTATTATTTACCTTTCAGTCTTCTAGCTTAAATAATTTGGATAGACGATATGAAATTTGATAAACATCCAGCAATTATTAATAAATATAAATAGGAGCTTTCATCAGAGAGAAAGAATAATTACGTATTACGTATGCAGGATATAACATTTTAGGCCAAAGGGAAACAGGAATGCAAAGGTACAAAGCACTTAATTCAGGTTTTAATTTTTGAAAAACACTCTAGATTGACTACCAATTAAATGTCAAATATATAATTTGACATTAAAAAATGGAAATTAACAAGACTATATACTGCCCAACAAATATATTTGTCGTGTGTTGAACATTCATGAGCCAGGATATTACATTTATATTACAGAACGTGGGTCTAGAATTTAAAAGTAATAAACTGAATATATATATTTTTTTACAAATTAAGTACTAAATGTATTTGAAGACGGAGTCTTTAAGAAATTTTGGGAAAATCGACATCATATTCATTGTTTTTTCTCTTTCTGTGTGGCGCCAGGGGGAAATTATTAGACTCCTTTACCTTTTGTAGTAACCTCCTGTCGCCTCGTGTTAATCCGTCTCAGGGTATCTGGAGATAGCTTCAGCTCCCTCACCCTTTTCAGAATTTCTTGCTTTTCGTCAATACTACTCAGCCGCTCCAAGATGGATTTCATTTCGATTTCAATTCCCAGAATTCCCTGTCTCATCTCCTCCTGGTCATGCCTGTTGGTGACCACCTCTACTTTGAGTTCATACGTCCTGTCCGAGACTTGCTTGAGTTCTTTGTCCAGCCGCCCGTGCTGTCTTTCCATCACATCCTTTCGCTCATGGAAACGGTCTAGATCCGCCTCTGCTTTCTCTAGCTTCCGTCGCAATTCTTGGCGGTCCCTTGGAGCCATGGGAGTCTTATCCGCCACTGCCTCCTTTAATTCAGAGATTTCTTCATTTTTATTTTCGATTTGTTTCTCTAGTTTTTCGATTTTTAAGTTGACAGTCTCTAAACTGTTTTTCAGTTTGTGTTTTTCCTTTTTATGATAAGCATGATCTCGCATCACAGCATAATTCACTCGATGTTTTTTATCCAGGTTTTTGACAACCACTTGTTTTTCTTCCTCCAGTTTTTTAATGTTTTCGACTAGATTTTCCTTATAGGAATTATTGAAAAAGACTTCTTGTAGCAATCGCTCTGGGTACGATGAATCGTCTGCGATCCATTTTTTTATGGCGTGAGCGATCTCAATATTCAGAACACATATTTCTTCCATCAAAGCCGTATGGATATGGCCTTTTGATATGAACTCACTGAATGGCGATTTCATTTCACCGTATTTTAGAATATTGTTATTCAAGAAGTCTATTTTTTGATCAATTTCCTTTTTGCTAGTCGTTATCAATTCCTCATATTCGATAATCGGTCGAATTTGTACTTCGTCGTAAGTTTCTTCGATAAAACTCCGACAGTATTTGTAAAGGTGATCCCTCGCACATTCAACCAACCTCTCCCTTAAGTTTGGTATCATGCGCTCGAATGTTCGAGCCCTCTCACAAATAAACACTAACTCTTTATACTCTTTCTTTTTCCGTATATCTTCGTCCACTAATTTGATTTTATGTTTCTCCCAGAATTCTTTGGAGGTTGAGAATTGCGAAGAGTCCATTTGCCAGCTCGCCAACAGCTCGTTAAGACACGTGGCACAGCTGTCATACTTCAGCACAATGTCGTTGATGTACTTTTTCGCGAACTTTCTGATTTCGAGACAAACATCGTTCACAATATCTATCATGACTTTGTACTCGGCCTCTCGGGTCGGTGGGGGCCGGTTGTTTCGTTTCTTGTTCCGGGAATGTGACGGCATTTCAATCCTCTATCTTTTTTTGCCACAATTTCACATTTCACATCCGGTCTTTCTTCCCACTAAGACTTTGTATCATAAACGGTTATTTCCCAAACCTCCACTGTTTAGATTCAGCATCCTGGCGACCTCGTGTTTTGATTTTTTCAACTCCCCCTTCCTGTCAATTGAATAAATCAGTAGTTTAACAATGACATATAAATATTTTAAAACGAGTCGCAATGCTTCGTGATTTATCCAGGAATTATCACGACACATTAATATTTAACACCATTGCAATTCAAGGGTGTCCTCGTTTGCCGTTCCCGTATAATAGCTATCGATCTGTTTCTTGTAGGAGCCGGGAAAGCACAGACCGAGTAGTTGGACACTCTTTGTGATACAGGGCAAAAAAAAATTGTTTTGAATAAAGATTTATTCTAGAAAAAAAATATTTACGGAGAGTACCAATTAACAACATTGGTCAAACACTTCTTTCTCGAGATGAATTTCGATTGATCCACGTGTTACAATTTTTGAAAGCAGTGATTTTCTGACAGAAAAGGGGAAACGGTTATCTATGGAAAGCAGCGCCGCGCGTGGGATTAGGAAGTCTTCACAAATCTCTGTTTGCCGTGATCCTGGAAATATCGAGGATCCTATTTGTCTTTAGGTACTGAAAACCGATACAACATCATTGCTTTTCTATGGCAACGTCCGCATATTACCAAATCATGTTGATATGTTTAACTAGGAGATAACACAGGTGTAAAAAAAAAACAACTAATATTGTTTGAAACCTTACCACAACAAATTCATAATTTTCCCTCTTGCATAACGTCTCGGCAAACTCATTGACGTCTGGTCTACGAGTTAACCAAAGAACGTGTTCTTTGTCTTAGGAATATGGCGAAAATTATTAAATGTATGACGGAGATTGGCACATGGTATACTAGTATTTAAATCGTGAAATCAATAAATCGATGTTCTGTAAACGAATGTTTTCACATTTAATATTTATGCCCATGTTCATAATTCCAAAACTCAAAGTCTCTTTCAAAAGAATTGATTTTTTTCTTTGGCCGGTTTTCGGCGTTTAAGGAACTTGAAAATCGAATGTTGAATGTCACTTTTTAATTAAGTTTTAACAATCATCTTGGTTAATGACGATATATGGTAACAACTGTTAACGAAATTATGTTTTGAAATTAGTAAACATCCAAATATTCCATTTGTTATATTGTATTTTAAAAAAATACAACTTCAGCACGACTTCAGAAATTTTTTAACTCTCATCCTAAAGAAGAAATCATACTTACCGAAATAAATGCTAAATTTCACAGTAACTTCGAACGTAATAAAAAGAGATGCTAGCCCCCGTGACTCGTATGGTGTCTGATTATTTTAATATCAAAATTTTTCACGCATTAAAGTATCGCCGAACATTTAAAGGACAGGGGTTGTTACTATATCACAGTTAGCAGCGACCGTTCCGGGTTTTTATTCATAGTCAAGAGTTTTACCTATTCAGACCTTCTTCTATAGCTTTCGTCTATATATATCGGCCTTGAGAATGGAATGAATCGATATAAGCAAGTCGAATTTCTTTTTCGCCGAACAATATTTGAGAAAACGACAGAACGTAAGCAGGTGCGCCGGCTTAATACTTTTTTAGTGCGGAATACCTGAAAGGGGGGAAAAAATCTTCATAATTGCATAAGTTTTGTAGATCTAAGTTGGGGAAATGCATTACACCTTGGTCTAACTTTTTTGGGGGGATTTGGAATGGATTGTTCCTGATTTAGAATGTTTACCACGGAGATGTTAAAGAATTGGCAAGTCAAGGGATTGTCCACTGTCAATAGGGCAGCTAGCAAGGAACGAGCCGGCGGGAGGCATTATACCGACTCAGAGAATTACGGCCATACTCGTACCCTTTTTAACCTTGTGTCAACAAGAGATATTTAGGGAGGAAAGATATGTGGACCTTTTAAACACGAAAAATGCATTTAGCTTAACGTTTAAAATTGATTTTTTTTATGCAAATAATGGTTTCATGAAGTAATGACTGTACGATAAATGAATTGAGTAAATTTCAGGTGGTATGCTCAGTCTATTTATAAACCATGTATACATGTAAATTATATATTATGTTGATTCTCTCAGCTGAGGTTAACGCAACACTCAATGTCTTTTATACATGTATTAAGTAGTTCATAAAAGTAGTTAAAGATTCCAGTTTCATAAAACAAACCCTCATGGTTACCAAAGTAAAGGAATTCTGAGATGTATGAGAGAGAGAGAGAGAGAGAGAGAGAGAGAGAGAGAGAGAGAGAGAGGGGCAGAGAGAGAAAGAGAGAGATTTTGGCAATGAAAGGCAATGTAAACGTTGAGATTAAAATGTCGATTTTCGGTTAAGTACGGAAGTATCTGGTGATTAGTTTGTTTGAAGTCCCCAGAACACATGTAACGATTGACACTCACCCCACGAACAACAAAATGCGTTCGATACATTCAATACTTTCAATAGAAATGCCACTCAGTGCACTGGGTGAAAATTAAGTGGATAGACCGAAAAATTAATCGAATTATTATTGGCGTCATTAGAGGGCATGCAAATAGATTGGACGACAGAAAAGCAAATGATCGGCGTAACATTTCTTATATACATTTTAGGTATTGAGGTTATCATGAGGAAAAAAAAAGATTGCCGGAGTGTGATCAATGATATAGGGACAAGTGTATGCTTCATTGATCTCTGGACGTCTATAAATAACGATTGCATATTCTTTTTAAAGTATTAAAATACTTACATGTCCTAAATCGCGTCATCTGTCCTTAGCATAGTTACTGTATAAAAATGTCATTAACAAGAAAACCTTGGGCCATTTTTTTTTTAGACCTGTGCATTCGGTTTTTAATGAAACAATTTTCGTCTTTTAAGCGACTCAAACGACCCATTTTTTTTTAAAACGTTTTCCAATAAATGGTTCGAAAGCGACGATAAACTTGAAAATATAAAAACATTTCTCCATTAGGAATTGAAGTGCCTACTTCAACTGAAATCTTTTCTGAGATAAAATTGGTAAAAGTTTTGAGAGGTTTTTTTTCGGCACAATTTAGATCTCGGAACATTTAACTGTTGTCTAGTATTGAACAACATCAAAAGGTTCAGTTAATTCGAGACCACAAATTATGTGTAATAAGAAATGAAAATAATCTATGCTTTGTACTAAAGATTGCATATTTTATCACCCAATTATACACTTGCACAGTGGTTTGAAAACAAGGACTAAAATACCTTTAAACCTCTTTAACCCGTCATCAAGTAAAATTAGATAACTGATTACATTTTACACGATCTTCTCTAGAACGTCATAAAAAAGAAAAACAATTCCTAAGGAGAAAATATGATTGAAATCTAAAATATTAAAACAAGAAAAAGGATATATATAAGGGTGATAATTAACTGTGTCCTACTGTCAGATCTAAATTAGGGTTTTTAAATCTTTTTAACCAAAAAAAAAAAAAATTTGAAGAATGTTGTAAATGAGAGAGTAATGTCAGTAATACAATAGTATATTGTGTGTGGGACACAATGTCAGTGGTATTTATTGTTATAAATCCTGCTAGTATACATTGTCTCTTGAATGGTATGTTGTCCGTATCTATACATTATGTTGCTAATATAATCATTATCTTAGCATGAATGTACGTAAAATCGGTCAACAAATGGCAAACCACGTTATGTACAGTATTTACATTGGTCAATTTTAAAGTTAATAAACTCTGCTGTTGTTCAGCAAGTAAAATTCGTATTCCCGAGCGAATGTATTGAATTTTGATGTGGTAATATCAACAGTTATATACAACGCCGTGTTGATCTAAAGTTGGACGATTTTTACCAGAATTAAAGGATTTAGAATAGGATATTTAGAATCGGTTTTCATTTAGTCAGTTTTACAAATTAGCTGAATCAACACCAGGCAGTTAATTCTATACAACAATTCTTAAGAGCTTCAAAAAGCAAAACATTGTTACTGTATATAAAATATTCTTAAGACGTTAAAAGGTTTGGACACTTCATTTGAACATTAAAAAGCATCGTTTTTCATTGGGGCCTTTGTCTTTGAACTCAAATCCATTATCGCTGGCAAACGGTCAAAATATGCTATCTTTAAATCCAAATGTATATTTCAAAGTCAAAAAAATTAACATTGTGGTACGTGGTACCAAGTTAATTGTTTTAAATACAAGAGGAAAACCTATTGAACCTCGGTCTTTCGTTTTGGTGATAAAACAATTCCTGAGTTAAAATTGTCAATTCTCTACAGACTAAACTTTCTTACCTGCTTCAATATTCACTCCACAAAATATCGATTCTATTACAGAGGACTTGCCAAATAATATAGGGTTGCAAAATCAAGCATAGGGAAAAAAAAAGGAAAACAGATGTCAGGTTTTGGTAGAAATCACAGGGCTAGGTTTTTAGCTTCCGTGAATTGCAGACGATGGTCCGTTGTCATGTATATTTCACTTCTCGCAAAACATGCTGAAAGTCGGCGGTGTCTGCGCACATAGCAGTTCCAAAGTTTAATTGCAGGGCGACTTTGTATGGTATCGAATGCTGGTATAAGCCTTTAAAAGTGATATCGGTTTATATTATTCAATACTTGAAGATAACTGCCAAACTGAGAGATTTAGTCATGTATGATGGAAGATATTTGCTTGTGTAGAATCACGAAAGTGATTTATTAGGTGAAAGTGTGGACCATAGAGCCAACATATTTTAGTTTATTGGAAACTCGGTGTTTAATTTGTTTTCGCGCAAAGTCGCCCGGAATTAGGTTCACTAATTGTCAGTCGTCAATATGGAATTCTGCTTTTGGATTCATTATATCGTATAAGCTTTGTTCGAACTCCAACATTAGTCAATCTACATCAATTGATATGATAAATTATTGTTGTGAAAGTTTTTGTTGGCTCTTTTCTGTTTTATTTTATTTTTTTTTAATGGGGGTAGGATGAGGGATTCTCTTTTTCTTGTTCATTGAAACCTTTTGATGCATTTTAATAGACACTTTTAAAAAATGAATTCATTAACTTGCCACATCTTTTAGAATGCTATTCCTATGTACGTTTAAAAAGTGTTGGGCCATTGAGACGAAGGCAGGGATGCAAGAATTCTGAGCTTTTGTCTCTGGTTGCAATATACTAGAGTCGACTACTTTTTCTTTCGATTTTTGAACCAAAGAGATGCGGATCTTTTAGATAAGGTTTTATATCAAGGGATGAAGAGTCACTGAAATAATGAATGCGGAGTATTCAAGGTTCTAGAAATAGCGGTCCAATCTAGGCGCACTATGATGCCTGGAAGTTGGAGAAATATTCTGGCAAGCACGCAAATTGTTTAACAGTCGTTAGTTAAAAAGAAGGCTACTGTGTAGGACCAACCGAGTGAAATTAAATTTGAAATAATCGAAAATGACATTTACACATGTATAACCTTGCCCTTATTAACGATTGTTAACAAATAGGTAAACAATAGTTTAAGTGCAAAAAGACGCCAACAAAGGTTTTGGTTTTTTTTAACAGTCTTTGCAGTTTTAATCATTGATATCGAAAATCAATGATTTGTTCTGTTTGATTATTCTTGGCTTCGTTCAAAGGTTATGGTATTTTCTAAAGAAGCATGTTAAACATGCATGCTTTATCTGATGAACATTAATTTCCATAAAACTTTTTTTTGCGTGTACTAGTGAATCTGGACCCGTCTCTTACAATAGAATTTTCTCCATGCATATGATGTCCATTTATCATCTAAACATTTTTATATGATTGACCCTCCTCCAAAAAATTGATCTAGATTTACCGACGTAGCAAACACAACAAAGTGTAAAACTTAAGTTGCAAGAAAAGTGGGAGGAGGGTTATGGTAGGCAACTTGGAAATAACTGCAAAAACGGAGAAGATGGTTGGAACTCGATTACGATTGGTACACCATACAAAGGGCTACGCGATTCAGAGCAGCTCGAAGTCGGTTGCACTTTTGAAGATACTGAATTGATTTATGTCTTGGATTAAACGTTTGCACAGTAAAGAACACTCTATTGTTCGAAAGACCTGGGTACTATGTAAAGGTCTCGATCTGTGACACTTTCAGTAAAGAAAGTGAAACCGTATCTCGTTGCCAGGAACAGATCCAAACTTTTAATTGCTTACAAAAGCACTAATGAGACCTTTTGAAAGGTGTGACATAATGCAATTGCAATTCTCTTTTGTAAACAAATAAGATACCCCCCCCACCCTAAGTGATGCAAAAAAAAATGGTCGAGAATGTAACCAAAATAAAGACTGAAAGATATGTATTCATTGATTTTTATTTATAGAAAATACTATTGGTCTCTTGACGCATTACATGTATCTGTGCTTGCATTGGATTCTCTTTTATCAATAAATTAGCACCGTGGCTATCAATATATCAGATATATTTTTACTTATTTTAGGTCCAAAACTCCAACTTCCTCTTTCAAAACGGATTCCCATGTTGTTTTAATGTTGAATTTACTTAAAGGCATCGCCTTTAGAATAGAACAATAGTTTATAGCTTTATGGAGAATTTGGTCTTAATGGTCATTTCTATTATAGCCTATATTTTCTTTGATCTTATTGGTTGTCATGTCCACCATTTACTTTAACAACGCACAAAAACAGAATGACGTCACCATTCATTGTATCGTAATGATGAAAACCTCTTTTATCGAGAATTAGAAGATCGGCCCCTGCCATACAATATATGAGAGGTCTCCAACACCCCGTATAATTCTTAAAATGGGGGATTTATGATAAATGAATTTCAGATCCATTAGAGGGGGACTCAGCATTGAATGGAAGACAAGGCGCCTTGGAGAACCTTGGTTCTTCCGGCATTGGTCATAAAAGCAGGGTAACCTTAACCAAATCAAATCAAAAGAGGGTCTAGTTGTTGCTCTATGCAGACACCAAAAAACCCGGTAAGTGATCCAACTGTAGCATAAATTTGTTTCAGTGTTGGCTTTTTGTTGTTATTTTTTTTTTTTTTTTTTTTACATCAGATTCGATTCCGTTTATCTGTCGAAGATTTCAAAAAGATCATTCAATGTACATGTATTCCAATCTTTGATGGTTAATATATTTTGCAAAAAAAATTCAGCTTAATATATTATTTTAATGGTACCTTTTCTTTCAATTGTATTCAGAATGATAAATATCAAATAGTCATTAGACTCTGCTACCTTGTTTTATTAAAAAAGAACTGGCATTCAGATAAATATGTTTGATGAAAATGATTTAGCTCATATATAGATCTACAAATGGTTCATCTTAGTGAAATTATTTTGAATTCTAATTTTTTTTCCCCGTCTTGCTAGCTATAATTGAACATGGCGGTTTTCTCAAAATTCAAACTGTTGTTCTCTTCAAAAGGCCAAACAGAGAGATAAACAGGAATGCAGAATCGTTACTTCAGATAGCCGTTCATGTGATTTTATGAACCTATTTGCAGGATATCCGAGTCAACGTCAGTTCTCCCGAGGCGTGGTCTATAGTGGTACCTGTGGTGGGGAGTTTCTTGTTTCTGTCGCTCCTTTTGGCAGCGTGCTGGTGGTGTTATAATCAAAAACAAAAACGTCAAATCAACGCTCTCTCCACAGATCTCGACCAAGAAGCAAACGCCCGTAAACCAGACGTAACTCTTCCAGACAAAAGAATGAAAAGAAATTCCGTTCATCCACTAGTCGACGAAAAAAAGAATGTTGCGAGAAATTCTCTCCATCCTTTGCATGTGATTTCCACTAAGGGTCGGCCGCTACCCCTAGCTCGGGTGTCGCCAATATTCATGTCCCACCCCGAGACTACAGACACATTAAAACCAGTCAAAAGTCACAATGATATTTTCAACATCTACAAATCCTCCGTCAACGATCCACATATTCATCGGACCGGAAGACGTGTCAGCAATGACGTGTAATCTCAGGGAGCGTCCAATCTGACGTCACTAATTACGGGTGTAAAATAGAAAGACTATCAAACGACGAGCAAACTCTGCTTTGAATAAATGAAATGGAGCATAATGCACAATTTATATATATATATATATATATATTTTGAAATTTTATAAAAGAACTCGACTTCTCTGTTTAATATTTAAGTGAAGGTTGCAGACGTGTATGGATTGATATTTTATTTATCAATATCTTTTACACTGAAGACATTTATCATCAAACGCTCTGGAGATTGAATCTTAAACGGGTTTCTCCACTCAGATTTTAATTTTGCTTTGAAAGTTAAACGAGATACATTTTTCTGTGTACATTATTTTCAGTATACTTGTACTTAAGTAATAAACTCACAGGAATAAACTACTTTTTTGTTTTTCTGCACGATCGATTGCTTGCAGTGTACGTAACTTTGTATGTAAACATTGTGGAGGGAATAAGTATTGAAGTCGGATGCAATTTTTGTCGAAGAAAAATTGAAACGGCCCGATAAGGTCCATTTGGTCTTTAAACTCCCAACCAAACCCGTTCTTCGACGCCAGCTTTGGATAATTCCATTGTGTCTCGCCATCATTTTTCAGCCAACAGTAATATGAAAAATTTGATGCCGTAAATTGCATTTTGTTCAAAATTATTAAAACTTTAAAACTGAGTATAATTATGAATATACATAGAGATAATTGTTTATTACTCATGAATTTGAGATGATTTAAATTGTCTGATAAATGAAAAAAGTGAGCAAGCTTATATAATGAATGAGACAAACCAACAATATATGTAAAAGACTAGAGCCAATTAAAAGCTTTATTAGAGAAAAAACTTAGCATACAAAGATAAAGCAAATTTTATTTTGTCTCATTACAAGATTGTATAAAGATTGACCATTACACAGTACTGTACTTAATTAGTTTACTAATGATCTGGATTAATTGATTAAAAAAATAAATATTAGATAGCTAAAAATTAAAAAAAAATATATAAAAAACAAAGTTCAAAATAAGAAGAAAGCATGAATTTCAGTCAGAATATTGTTTTCACATAGATAAATGATTTAGGGGGCATACCATACCATATTATTTATAAATATTGTGAGTATAAAAAAACTCTCCTCATAATTTATGAATCCACAATACATGTAGCAATGAGAGATACAAAGCTTCAAGGTAATATTTCTCCGTGCAGTAAAAACACAGGTTTATAACAACAACAGTTCACAAGGCCCCTTCCTCATCCAAGAGGTATCCCAGTGCGGGGTTGGACAGGAACAGAGTACTTTTCCTGTCAGGGGAGGGGATGTCCTCCAGCGCCCTGTAGACTGGAGTCCGGTCCTGGAGTTGTTCTGGTAGACCGCTCAGACTGTGACGAGTCGACCTACGAACTGGGGTCACCACCTTAGAGGGTGAAGGTTGAAGGTCAATGTGGGCACTAGATAGCCTTTTTCTGAAAATGATCACAACAATAAATATAAAGACAAAATACAGGTAGATATACTGCACCCAATAATCTCTTTAATATTTTGGTCAGTGCCAAAATGTTGCTTGGTATATTCATGACAAATATAAAGGCATTGTGACTTCTTTGAGAAAACATTGAACTGTAATTTTTTATATTTACATTTTTCAGTGTCTTTGCCTGTTATGATACACACTACGTATCGATTTTATACTATATAACCCATAACTTCAAATGACATATAAATGAGGCGCCAGCGTGGTTTGCTTATCTATATTTAAATATTTAATCGTACGATGGCTTAAAATTATATAAATATAAGTAATAAGGAATCTTTCTTTGAATATTATGAGGTGATAATTTCGGTCAAGGCGTGATCAAATCTATCATAAAGCCCTTTGGGCTTTATTGGATTTGATCACGCCCCGACCAAAATTATCACCTCATAATGCTCAAAGAATGATTCCTTATTCCTTATTAATTTACATTTCAACCTTTTCCTAAAGAATGTTATTCATAGAATTACGATCACAAAAGGTGTTTGTAAAATACATGTATATGAAGTAAGGGTAAAAAATGTAATGTATTCATGGAAAAATAAATGTCTGATTTAATGTATACTTGGATGAAGTCTTGCCTGTTTTTATGTGGGGTGAGCTGTCTCACACAGTACTTAATTGCACTCGAGTCAAATACATTTCCGTCCTCTACTTCCTTGGTTAGTGCACTCTTTAATCGAGCTTTTCTCTCCCGCTCTAGACTGATTTCTGTGATTATCTGGGTCAAGGACATTGCTAATTCATCAGCAGGCTGAACATATAACAAAACAAAGAAACACTTAAAGTTGAGAAAGATGGACACATGTTGGAATATTTATCTGAACAATAGATATGGTACTATATTAAAATGTATGAATATATAATATAGCATTTGTGTTGCAAGTTTCTACCTGAGCACAGTTCTTGACTGCTTTCTCAAACACATGAAGGACTTCCTCAAGGTCATTGGTAGACTTCAGAATTCTGGCTTTACAGATGTAAAACCTGGCAGATGTTTTTGCTATGCCGATATTCTCTTCAATTGAATCCAGCCATTTCATTGTATCCTCAAGGGGACAACCCTAAAAAAGAGAGCAATTTTAAGTTACATATTTTGTTCTTCCTTGTATGGGCAACATGAAATTACCTGATGAAGTAGTCTTTACAACTCTGAAATTTAAAGCTAAATAACTTTTGCCCCAAACACAGGCACACTTCAGAAATAAAATTAGATGTTAGGCCAATGAGTCAACAGAATCTCTAGTCCTACCACAGAGAACTTGCAGCCTCTCGTCCTACCACAGAGTACTTACAGCCTCTAGTCCTACCACAGAGTACTTACAGCCTCTAGTCCTACCACAGAGTACTTACAGCCTCTCGTCCTACCACAGAGTACTTACAGCCTCTAGTCCTACCACAGAGTACTTACAGCCTCTAGTCCTACCACAGAGTACTTACGACCTCCAGTCCTACAACAGAGTACTTACGGCTTCGTACAGGGTAGAGCACTCCTCCAGCATGGAGTCCAGGTCCTCCTCAGCCGGATCCTCAGCATTCATCGAATCCTCCACACAAAACTGGTCTTCCAGGTTAAGTACAACTGATGACCGGAGAGGCTTGGAAACATTCTGTTTAGAAACAACAAGGATTCACTCAAATACCTACATGTATACTGTACACATGGTACAATGTATGATTTTTTTCCTTCTTTTTTTTCGTGAATTATTAGTATGACTTTATGTCTTGTTTTAATTTTAAGAACATTATTAAACATTTATAATGCTTATATATGATGAGATCAAGGGTAACACATTATGAATGATGGATTTGAGAAACAAAAGATAATCCAGAGACAGAGTCCATTAAACACATCTTTGTCCAAGGATTTGCCTGTGATCAAAGTCAATGTCACATGTTTCTCTTATACTCTATGGTCCCTTTTATATTCATCTACATAGCTTAACTCTTTCATGTTTGAAGCAGACATAAACAAATCAATAGTTCCTTGAGAGTTTGTTAAATAAAATATATTCTGAACATCTTCGAAAGTAACAAGTTGTTTAGAGATGAACAAATCAATCTTGAGTAGGTAAAACTTTATCCTAATACCTTCAAATATCAATGGGATTACATAATACATGTACAAGTCTTCAAGATTTTAATTTTAATACCAGCAATCATTCAGGTAGAATAGATGCAAAACGTACATGTTTTCCACAGTACAGATATCAGAGAGTCACACAGGAAAAAAAAATAATAATATAGCATATGGATATTTACGACTCGCGTTCTGCTTTAGATAATCTAGTAATACCGGTAATATAGTTTAACGTAAATTCACAAGAAGGTATGCTTTTGATTTTACCTCACTCTCCTTTTCTGTGTTACATGCTGGGTTGCTTGACTTCTTCTTGGCTGATAATGTGGCGTCGAAGCACCGCAGATGTCTGAAACCACTGGGGGTTTTACCTCTCTTCTTAAGCCATTCTTCCAGCTCAGACCTGTGAATGTTTATATCAGATGCTATTTACTACAGAGACCAAACATTGGAATCATTAGGACAGAAAAAAATAATTGTACATGTATGCATATCTTAAATATGACAATTTATTACAGCACCAATATTTGTTTCTTTTACTGGCACATGTAGTAGGGCCTAAGATATATATAGTTTCCACTTTCATGTAAAAAAAAAAAGAAGAAAAAAAAGTAGGGTTGGTAGGTCTGAATACTTTCTTCAAACAATTTTCTTCACTTATTGCAGTATGTTATACTGATGGGTAAATAAAATTAAAAATTTTTTACTTTATCTTTCTTTAATAAGCCTGAATTTTTTGATATTTATTTTCATTATAATCCATGCTACATGTACATAAATGTACAACAAACACCCTGACATGGTCAGATCAAAGTTTATTAAAAAGGAAGTCATTGTTTACTTTTACTTAAAAAAAAATAATAATCAAGAATTATTAGCTAAAAAGAGGGTGTCATTGGTGATTTTGTGGATATATCGATACCCCATCTACCACGACTGTTGATCACTTGATAAGGGCTGAGGGTTTATTGTGTAATGTTGTGCAAGTGACCAACATAATGTGTGAGGGTTGGCAGAAATGTACGCTGATAGTCAGATATGTAAGACCTTTTTATAATATCTTCTCATGGATATCACCTGAGTCGCCTGACTATTTAGCAGGCCTAACAACAAAAAACAATCTTATATCAGATTCAACCATGGATGAAGCAAGTACTAAATACTGTACCTCATGGATCTGTGAACAAGCCGGTTCGGGGTTTTCCTGAATGACTGGTGCTCGGGGTGGGGTAGGATAGGGGAGATAAATCTGACATTATGACCTGGCATTTTCAGTGCCTCGGACTCTGGCAGCATCATTTCATCAGACAAACTGGGAAGACATGACTTCCTCTTCAGAATGCTCCGCGTAGCTTTGGTATTTCGCGATTGGCTGTCTGAATGTCTTCTGTTGTTTTTTGCTTCACTAACCTTAAACTGAAAACGATTTGATTTATGCTGCACTGAAGGTCCTTGGCCATTGCTTTTCTTATTAATCACAGCTGGTGTAGAATGGTTTTTCCTGATCTGGGAGGAGGTTGTTTTCGATGCATTGGACTTTGCCCCTGGGATTTTGTATGTCTTGTTGTGTTTCGTGGTAGATGTCAACATTTTTTTCACAGAATCTGTTTGGTCTGTATTTTGTTTTTCAACATGTTTCTGTGTACTTGCAGTCATTATCTTTGATTTCACATGTGTATATTTCTTGTTTGTTTTGAATGGTGTCTGTGTCTTTTTTCTGAAAGATAAAACTTTGCCATGAATTATTGTACAATAATTGTACAATACATTGTAAAACCAAATTCTATTTAAGCTTGCACTCTTTCTTCGATTGTATGGACTTCTATGTTACCATCACTTTCCAAACTGACACCAGCCTTGAGTACATACGTATATGTTTGCTCTTGGTACTTTTTCAAGTTTGACTGTTTTTCATCAAGCTCTCTCACCTTGCACTACTAGCTGTTAAGATATTTTCCTTTTGGCTGTGTTTCTGCTTTCTCCATCGTTCCAATCTGATGCTACAGATGAAATTTTATGTTCATATACATGTTTCAATAGATTTTATCAATAGACAAAACAAACTTTAATAGTCCTAAGTCCCTGGGTTCTGAAGCATTGCATTACATGTAAATGTAGTTTTACAAGTCCAAATGCAATAAAAGGAGTATAAAGTAAATACAGACAGTCTCTAATTCACTCTTAATTACCTAACCAGTACCCAATTTGTACATACATTACAATGAGAGTGAAGTTTGGCTACCTCATGGGTGTTCCGTTAGGTCGCGGCTGTGGTAAGATGGATATCCTCTTCTGTGGATTGCTTGGTTTGGTCTGGGCTGTTGTCTGCTTCGGTACATTGGGCTCTGTTTTGTTACTTAGGTATCGTGAAGTGACAACCTTCTTCCCTGCTTTCTTTTTAAGCCTGAAATTTACAGTGATATTACATGTGAAAATGCATGGGCAGAGAAATCATATGAAGACATTTAAAAAGTATTGCCTTTTTACTACATAATTTCTATCTTTCAAAAAAGGTTCATTATTGTACTTTCACAATGAGTAAAATCATCTGTTTAAAAAAATCATGAAATAAGACTTCAAATAGCAAATGGTTTTATATGTAAATTAAGTGTGTATTGAATACATCTTTGTTGTCGATTGGTCTGTAATTGGAAAAATTGATGAATGGCAGACCTGAATTCTAGTAATGTATAAACTTGCCACCTGGTTTATGTTTGTTTCAGATAATTTCTTTACCTGAATTTTTGTGTGTGTTTACATAGCTGTAAATTATGGGTAACACCTGCTTTATACTGGTGTTCCGTAGTACTTACACAAAAAGTTTCCAACACTTTGCTTACACATGGGAATCAGTATCAAATTTGATCTATCACTTGCATCATACAATATGTCAGTTGTTGAAAGCGTCCTTCTTGGTAATAAGTGATTAAAAAATATGTTAACCTTTTGATTTTGCATATTAAGATGATGCAAAGACTCAAAGTATGGTCGAACATCATTAATATCCACATATGAACTTATGTCGATATAAATACCAGTTCCTGCTTTAATAACTTTGATTCTGTACGATATTTTTCTTTCTGACTTTTGTGTACATTTAAGTGTGATTATTAGATCAATTCGAATACTGCCACCAGATAGCTCTGTTGGTAGAGCACCTGACTGAATAAAATTCAGGGGGCTGAGGTTCAAATCCTGTTCATTATTTCTTCCATCCCACTACATTTGGTGCCATGCCACCCCCTGAAACTGACAGGTTATAACTCCTGTCAGAGCCTGGAGATGATATTCAACGGCAAAAGATGGGGAAGGAATTTGATGGTTAGATTGGTTTGTTTCCAACAGATTGAGATGAAAAAAAAAGATAAATTAAAAGGACTTTGGGGTAATACATCTGCTTTGGTTTGTGGACGTACTCATTTCCATCTTGAGATGAGGGTTTGGTTGCCAATGATACTCTCCTTTGACCTTTTTCATCTTGAAATTTCTTCCATTTCTCAAGGAAATCTGTAGCTGAAAAATGAATTCTTTTTTCAAAATTCTGATACACTGTCATCAATTCATACATTATACATATTCAGTGTTTGCACACAACTCGTACTGTGTAATTTACAGGGAAAATAAAACATTAAACAGCTAAAATAGATAATCAGAAAATGAATCAAAATTACATCTGATATATGTCGTCTTATCTAGACGTCATGAACAACGAGTCACTTTAAAAATTTAACCGCTAAAGGGACTGACAATTCCATAATCGTTCAGAGACATAAATAAATGTTATTTATGTCTCTGTTGGCTTATTATTCAATTTGTTTTTTTTTAGTTTTTCATTTATAGCGTAGATGTTGATACATATTACTTATCATAAAATTTACCTTTCTTTACTTTCGCTGCATTAATTTTCTCCATGGTCACTGAGATATCGTCCGAATGTACATTTCTTTATACATCAATAAACTTGGCAAAATTCCCTAACTTTGGCGCAAAGAAAGATGATTGGTCAGAGGACTGGATATTTATAGAAGACCGATCCCGATGACAATGCGCGATACCGGAGATGCAGGGGCCTACACATTAACAAAGTAATTTGTCCAAAGTATTTTTGTGTGATTTTTTATTAGAGACCTCTGTTTAGTAAGACAATTAAGCAGAATATTGTAAATGACAAAGAATCATTTTGAAATTATTTTCTCATTTATAGAAAAAAAAATATTGCACTCATTTGAATCAGAGACATAAATAATTTATAGGTTATTTCAGAGAATGTGACTCTGGTTATTTATGTCTCTATTTGAATGATATGATAAATATTAATAAGTAGTACTCAATATCTAAGATATCGCCTAAAAGATCCTGACTGGGACACGTCAGATCAGGGTTCCATGCGTGTCAGGGTTTCAAGTTTTCTGAAGAACTCACGAACATCCAGTCTTGAGACAGGAGTTTTAACTGTTTAATAATTTACTTAAATAGGAACATGAGAACGAGGCGATATCTTAAATTAATGTTAAGTGTAAGATGATCATGTCTATTTCAGATCAAATAATGCACAGACTTGTAGAACGCCCGTGAGGTCGTGGTGGTGGTGGTGGGGAGGGGGGGGGGCACTCATACTTTTAGGTAAAAAATGAACTTTATACAGCAAGTTTATAAAACAATTAAGTCTTTTGTTAACGTGCATTCTCTTCACTCTTGTCTGCTTACCATACTGACTTTAATTAAAACTAATTAGTGTACCTTTCTCAGAATTAAAGATGCTTACAAACGCTTTATGCCTATACGCTTCTCAATTTAAGAACTGATGTTTCGGACCTGTAGTGCTTTCAGTTTGTCTCGCCGTAACCATGTTTTGACTGGTGAATGTGAAGGAGGAAGAAATGAAGACGCGCCATTGGTTCATATATTTGTCCAAGTGTTCTGGTTGGCGCACTATGACGGGGAAATATTCCCACTTACCCTATAATGATGTGCGTGAAGGCCCTACATGCGGAAGACTTAACTAATCATTGGTCGATTTAGCTCAGCAATGGTGAGAGAAAAACAATTATAATGATCACCAAAACATCATAATCAGCACCCTCTTAATCATTATATAAAGAGATATGATCAAACAGATTGAGTCATTTATAATGCATGTACTTGTAATTCAATATACACGATGAAATGCCGTCTATTTCTATACTAGTATTTGGTCGGAAATAGTTTCATCACTTGACAACTGTATCAGAACCTTCGAACAAAATAAAAAGGATATGCGGAACTAAATTACAAAGCAGGATTTCATTGTAGTGGTACAAAGTCTGACATTGTAATATAATTTGCGCCGAGTTTTTGACTGTAAATATGGTGGAACTGTAGCATTTCTGGTAAGTCACTCTGAAGATTCCCGAATATTACAATTTAACAGTCATTTTCTAACATTAACACATAGACGTGCAATAGTGTTGATTGTGAAAGTACTATCATGCTGTAAAGCCGATGTTCTTTTATAGTTAACTGTGGTTGTAACTCAATGTCATACCCTCTGCAAGTACATGTATACAATACATACACCCAGAAATAGCGATATGACGTTTTAAAAATGGCATGTCAGATCTGAGAACATAACGTGTAGTAATAATACAAAATAAGTATTTATAAACATTACAAACTTAATGTAATGCATATACCGTAGACCATAAAATAATTTCTAATTCTGCAAATCTTTCTTTAAAAAAACCCAACGAGTGATCACACCTGTTTTTAATTTTACACAAAAGGAAATAAGTTCAAGTGTACCAACGGACATTTTCAGATTTTGATTGATAGTGATAAAAAGTTTGCTTGCAATACCGGTATCATATCAATTAATTATCACCCTTAGATATAACTAATTAGTTGTCCCATGCAAAAAACCAATAATGATAATAATTAACAATCTATTGCAAAGTATATATATATATATATAACTACGATATTCTTATTTAATTCTTTTAAAACAGAATTGCTTCTATTCATCTAAATTCTAAAGTGAATCCATTTACATTCCCTTAATTATTCAAATCAACTTGTTACACAATTGTTTAAACCATTCACATATTAAAACATACCGTAACTTCCCCTTTACAATATTTATCGACCGAGGTTCATTTCCCCCTGTACTTCTACACGTTCACACACTTCCGCAAACCACGGTAACCATCAAAGAAGCGAGGTTATAAGCCAATTGGCGAAACTTGGATCTTTCACACAAATACCTGAATACAAATACCTCAAAGTTATACTTTTTTTTTTTTTTTTTTTATTATTTTTTCATATGCATACAAACATTTTAATAATATAATTCAAAGTCATTTTTTACTCATCCACTCACACATTCGTGCTCACATTCATCCAGATTTGGCAGTGGTTGCTTATTTAACAAAGGCAAACGGTTAATATTAATAATAAACAAAGAAGAAACAAAAAATAAAAAATTACTGAATTGTATCAAATATATGTTTCCATACATGCCAATTGTTGGTAAACTTTTGCATTTGAAATTTCTGACATGAAATATATTTTTCAACTTTGTATTTGTTATATAGATAAAATAGCAGCCCTAGTAGACTAGGCAGTATATCTTTTTTAAGACAGCAAAATAAATATTGTTTTGTGTACAAAATTATAAAGTTTACAACTTTATTGTCTTTTGATAATGGAAGTTCACCCAATAAAATATTGATAACATTGAAACCAATTCGTATAGAAGTATAATGGTAAATATGCATGCTTAGGTTGCTCCAAATTGTTGATATTTTTTCACAGCTTACAAAAACATGTTGGATTGTCTCAACATCAAGTTCACAGAAGGAACAGCAATCAGAAGATACAACATTGATTTTTTTCAAATAGTAATTTACAGGAAGAATTCTATGAAGTAATCTGTATTGTAACCATTGAATAGATGAGTCATTGGTTGTCTTAAAACATACATTAAAAGCATCAGAAACACAAATTTCTACCCCATATTGTACCAATTCTGAATTCCACTTTGGTATTGCAGTTGGGGTTATTTTACAGGCAAAGTTATACTAATATTAACAAGCTAGCAAATTTCTTTGGGGTTTTTTTTCGACAAGGAAAGAAATTAAAAGCCTTAATACCTCTCATTTCTTCATATATGACTTATTTTTGTATTCTTTCATTGCAGAAATCGCCAAAATGACAATTGCCCGGATTTCATTCTTTGTTTTGATGTTGGCACTGGGAAGTGTAACGACGAAACAATGTGGGCCATCTGTAAAACCACCCTATGGGTGCAGGTGCATGAAATATAGTAAACTTTATGTTACGATAAGATGTAAAAATCAGGGGGACAAGACACCATTTAGTACAATTCCCCACATGCCAAATAACACGGACCAATTAATCATTGAAGGTTTCCGGTTTGCAAATCTTACCAAAGACATTTTCAAAAATTTAACGAGTCTTTCTTCATTGCATAGACTATCTTTACGGGATAACAACATTATCAACATTTCCCGTGATGCTTTATCCGAATTGAAACATTTACAAGGATTAGAGATCAGCTATGAAATCCAAGTGAGTAGGAGAGAAATATCAGAGATGCTTTCTAATATCTCGGGTAATCTCAGTTCCTTGAAATTCTCCCACAATGCCTGGGACGAACCGCCCAAATTCTTCGGACTTAGGGATGCACCTATTCAGGAATTGACCCTATCTAACAATTACTTCCGATTCTTGGATGGTCACTGGATTACCGATTTGACGAAACTCAAAAAGTTAGACGTATCATTCAATGGAATAACAGACATTCGTAATTTATCTGGACTTGAAAATATCACCAACTTGTTTTTGAAAGGAAATTGGTTCAAAGAATTTCCAAAGTTTTGTAACTTTACCCTTCAAAAATTAACCAGCCTCCACTTTCAATATAACAAACTAACCGAATTTGAACCTACCTATTTTCAATGTCTTCCAAATTTGCAAGCCTTGAATTTAAATGGGCATGCAATAAGAAAGTTGTATAACAATACATTTTCCAACCTGACGTCATTGAGTCAACTTAGGATACAGCGGTTGGCTGGACAACTTTTCCACATTGAACCAGAGGCGTTTAAAAGCAACTCCCTCAAAAAGCTAATTTTCACAAACAATGGATTTTTCTTTCGGAATTCGTCTAAAGAACCCTCCTTCGAAATTTTCAAATACTGCCCAAACTTGACAGATTTGAACATTTCATCAAACAATCTTGATTTAAAGGAAAACGAGTTCATAACGATGATCAAACCGCTAAATAAGCTTCAAAACCTTGGAATCAGAACCACTGGTTTGGCCTACCTTCCTAGAAATTTGACACGTCATTTGCCGATGTTAACAAAACTCGACGCTTCGGACAACTATTTAAACGGATCATGGGACGGGAATTCTGTATTTGGAAACATCCCATCTTTGCAATATCTGGATTTGTCGGACAACAACATCGAAAGAATCACTGAACATAATTTTCCACTAACTCTATTGAATGGAATAAAAGACAACGGGTTAGATCTTAGCTATAATAAATTCTCTTGCAATTGCGATGACGCGCTATGGTTTTACAATTGGATGCATGCCAATAAGAAAAAGTTAGCGCATATTGGAAATATAACATGTCGACCAAATCTTCCTCTTCATACGAGCACGAGAAATTTGTTCTATCTTACCATAAAAGAACTGTGTCCAATGAATCCTGCTGTGTTCATTGCTATCGTAAGTTCAGGTACCGCCTTACTGGTGATTTTTATCACGTTGGGAACGTTATACAAGCTTCGCTGGCATATACGTCACTGGCTTTACGTCATAAAATATAAAAACAAGGGGTACGAAATCATACCGGACGACCCCGATTTTAAATATGATGTATTTTTAGTTTATGCCGATGAGGATACTAAGTTTATTTTTGACATTGTTGTGCCATATTTGGAAGGAAAAGGCTACAGTTTGTGTGTGAGATGTCGGGACTTTGAGATAGGAAAGTTGTATTGTGACAACATAGTTGACAACATGAATCTCAGCAGACGTATTCTATTGATTCTGTCTAACAATTTTGCCAAAAGCAAATGGTGTGAATTTCAAATGAATTTTGCATATAACAGGTGCTTGGATGAAAAAATAAACAACATAATTGTGGCAGTTTGGGAAGAAATAAGCTACAAGTATTTATCGAACACTCTCAAAGTCTTGCTGACGTCATACGACTATGCTCTTTGGTCGAAGTCCGATGCGACTGGACGAAGTTTGTTTTGGGGGAAAATTTTGCGGAAATTACAATTTCAATCTGACGACACCGAGTGCGCTAATGGTCTGCTCGGTGTTCTCCAATAGGAACATAGAACAAAACCTATTTACAAGTGCTTTCAAATGTCTGCGTAATTCTCTGTCCTAAAACATCTGTGGTTACAAACTGTATGTTGTACCTATTCGTATCTCATGCCCACACCCATCATTTAATTTCCAGAGAGAGCGAACAAGATGTGATTTTTAAAAATGGCAAAATCTGTCATTATTTTTCTAGCGCACATGTAACATAGTCATGCCTAACTATTTTTTAAAAATAAATCCTACCAAATATAAGAAGGGGGAGGAGTGCTCGGGTCGGATACCTCTATGTATTTTTCTTAATGTTGTTTATTTCGACATTTGATTACATTATCCATCAGAAGTGTGTAACTTTTTTTTCAAGAAATATTATGGCACCGGCTTTTAAAGACACATAAATAGTATAGACTTTTAGGTACTTCTTTATTTACATCCGCGGGTCGTAAAACAATTGGGTAAAAAGTTGTTGTTGTTGTGTTGTCTGTACGTTTTGGATAGAAATCATAGATCTAAATAATGGACATATCTACTATGTTTCTTGTAACAAATCATATGACTTGTGATTATTTTTACTCTATACGTGGAAGGTTGTGATTTTGCAAAGACTAAAGAATCGTAAAGTGTATAATTATATAAATAGTACCGCTATATAGAAAATAGCTGCAGTAATTTCCTATACCTGTAAGTAAACGATTTGTTAATACATGTACTTCAATTATGCTAAAAAAAACCAGTGCAAACATTTTCTTGCATAAAAATATCGCAAGCTTTCAAGCTATCTTGTTTGTGTGATTTTTTTGGTTGAATGGAGTGGTTGTTTGTTTTCGTTATCTTTCAATATTTACCTGAATTTTAAATAAACTGCACTCAATTAAAACAGACCCAAAAAACATGGGTAATGAAAGATTACAAAGCTCACTTTAACAAGGCAGCACCCTTATGAAGATGATGCTCACCATGTTATATGAAAACCAAATAGTTAAATATCTGTATCAAAATATTATATTGCACGATATGACACAATATCGCATCATATCATGGTATCGTAAAATATGCACAACTTAAAATTGTATGATACATTTTTATACTACACAATACAATATTTAATATTATCATATGATATAATGCAATATTGTATCATATCATGAAACACTATTATACGTTTGATAAAGATATAACCAATAATAACTTGGATAAGACTATCAAGTGACAAGCCATCAAAGGGCACCTGCTCCAAAAACTTTAACCAGCCCCTAAAACCGTAACCTCCTGCAGCGTTCGAAAACTATCATACTGGTTCAGATCTAGCGCCAAAGCATGTCAAGTGCATCACTATCACAAGATGCGCCATCCATGCGAGTTTAGTGAAGATGAAACCAACAATAAGTTAGATAAGGGCATCTGCTCCAAAAACCTTAACCTCCTCCATCATCCGAAATTAAAGGCCAAGATTTAGCATTCAAGTCTTCTAAGTTCATTAGCAGACCTAGACTGATTAATATTTGTGAAGATAAGACAAGAAATAACTTACAAACTGGGCTCACTTCAAAAACTTTAACCTGGTACGGACACTGACGCCGACGCAGAAGGTATAATGTAATCATTATAAGCATAATGTAATCATCGCTATCATTTATGATGGATCTGACGTAATATGTATTTATTATACTTTCATGTTAAATACTGAAATCTGATTGGCTTAGATGCAGTTGATAATCCGTTCTATCACCCTCAGTGTTAGCAACGCACTTGGCAACGGGTTACGCAACGAATTGTTACATGCGCGTAAATTATGCGCGTACGGTTCGCCGTAGAATTCATGTCATTTTTATATAAAAGCAGTAAAATGTTATCTAAAATTAAGACATTCAGTATAATAAAATAAAGAGTGCCTGTTTGGGAGGGTAACTGTTGAAATTGACACCCCTCGAAAACCATCGTCAACCTCCGCTTCGCGTCGGTTGACAATGGCTTTCTCGGGGTGTCAATTTCAACAGTTACTTTCCCAAACATGCACTATTTATATAATGTACTTTTGTTTCGCATAATCATATTTTTGTGTCATTAGTCTTTTATGTTTTAGCTTTCAAGTCATATGCACAACTAACTAAAAACTAGAATAATGTTTTTTACCGACGAGAACCAAACTCTGGCCAGTTGTGAGTCTATAAAAGAATATTTGATAATCTTTCATAACTCTTCTATGGAAGAAACCACAGGAAAAACTCATCATATAACCAGTGGGGTAATATTGGAGAAATGCTGCCTCGTTATGAAACTGAAGCTTGGAATGAGATATTATATAACACTTTGCAATAATTCAAAGTATACATCAGAATTTGACGCACAAATGTAGTGCAGTGAACAGTGTAATGCTATCTTTTGGTGATTCATGCGATGTATGAAGGTAGCAACATTGCAGAAAAATACATAACCCACTAACGCTGGTTGTGTATTTTTTGTATGCCCCCCCCCCCCGACCCTACGTGCCTAAGATATATAAATGGGAATTTGAGTCTGACATCATTATGAGTATTTCATGCAGTCCGTGATATTTGTTCGGTTACTGAAGGTTCGCGATCGATAAACTGGTTAGAACTGGATCGTGTGAATTACGATAGATTTCCGTGAGATCTAGAGGAAATCATACTTAGTGGAAGTTAATATTTAAACAATAAAATGCTTTCGTTGGTGATTCATTCGGGATATGAAGGTAGCGACTTCGTAGAAAAATACATAACCTGCGTTATCGGGTCATGTAATTTTTTTCTGCAATGATCGCTACCTTCATAACCCACATAAATCATCAAAGAAAGCATTTATTGTTTATGATAATAACTTTCTTTCATTTAATTAATAAACTGATTATGAAAAGTTAGTAAAATTCACTAAATTACTTTTAATGTACATAAGTACTTTAGCTAAATGAAAAACAGCCAAATCGTCTCCTGTGAGAATTTGAGTCTGACATCATCATGATTATTTCGTGCAGTCGGACGTGATTTTCCTTAGGTCGCTGTAGGTTTCCACCAATCCATAAAGAGGGCGTGTCAATATAAGTCCTGTCAGTTTCAACCGCTGTAGATTTTGACCAATCGATAAACGGGGCATGTAGATTTCAGTCTCGCTGTTTCTATAGAGCTATGAATTGACCATAAGTTTCCGTAAGAAATAGAGGGAATAACCCTTCGTAAGTGTAAATATACTTTTATATTTACATCACCCGAGTACTAAGTTTTATTCCATCTTTTTTTACGGGAAGTTATTGTTAATTCATAGTTTTATAGAAACTGACAGCACTGAAATCTTCACGCCCTGTTTGTCGATTGATCAAAACCTACAGCGATATAAGACAATGATTGCACGAAATGATCATGATGATGTCGGACTCGAATTCCCAAGTTTGTTTAAAAAAAGATGTAAATATAAACAATAAAATGCTTTCTAAGATGATTGATGCGGGTTATGAAGGTAGCGATCATTGCAGAAAATTATTACATAACCCGATAACGCGGGTTATGTATTCAGTTTTTCTATAATGTCGCCATCCTCGTATTCAGAATGAATCACCGTAGAAAGCATTGTAGAAACTGCTGTATTGTAAATTCAGATTTACAGACTGGTTATAAATTACTGTGATTAAGTTGTGCACATACACTTACTTTTGAGGATGTTATAAAGTGCTACACAGCACAAAGCGTCTTTTGACGTGCACGCATGTTTAACCCGGTTATGAGTACTAAATGTATAAACAGTCAGAGCGCACACCGTATAACGAACTCACGCTTGTAGCAATGTTCACCTTTCCATCTCTAAGATTACAAAAGTATTAAATTGTAATTTTTTGTTACAACAAATAACGTTTATAACAAGTCAAAATTGTTGTGCCTGGAACTCTTTGCTATACATATAAGTGTGTCTTACTGAATAGAATCAGCAATGGCGTTTAAAAGCAATTATAAAACTTAGGATACCTATTTTTACAAACAATTGAATGGTCCAAAATTTCATAGTTTTATACTTAAGATGTGTCACTTATTTTTATTAATAAATGTCTCCTTCTGTTCCCCAGGTTAGTGTAACAGCCTTTTATTTGAGATCAATAAGTTTTATTTGTAATGTATTCAAAAAGTTCAGCTAAAGCTTAACCTTGTATTTCATTGTGTATGACGATGATATAATAATTATAATTTAAAATTTCCAACATTTTACCGGGTGGTAAAACTTATTTAGAGCGGGGCCTACCTTCCACATAATTCAATTATTGCACGAATTATTGCATGATTGTTAGTGATGTGTGAAGATTTATTCCCCCATGGAAAAAATATTTCCAAAGGGCTACGCCCGAGGTCTATCAGTGAGTGTATACAGGTCTGTCAGTGAGTGCCTCCAGGTCTGTCGATGAGTGCATATGAGCCTGTCGGTGAGTGTATACTGGACTGTCGGTGAATGTATACAGGTCTGTCGGTGAGTGTATATAGGTTTGTCGATGAGTGTGTGTGTGTGTGTGTGTGTGTGTGTGTGTGTGTGTGTGTGTATATATATATATATATATATATATATATATATATATATATATATATATATGTCAGTGAGTGTATACAGACCTATCGATGAGTGTATACAGGTATTTCAGTGAGTGTATAGAGACCTATCGATGAGTGTATACAGGTCTATCAGTGAGTGTATACAGTATGCCTGTGAGTGTATACAGGATGTCGGTGATTGCCTCCAGGTCAGTGAGTGTATACAGGTCTGTCGGTGAGTGTATACAGGTATGTCAGTGAGTGTATATAGGCCTGTCAGTGAGTGCATAGAGACCTTTCGATAAGTGCCTCAAGGTCTATCAGTGAGTGTATATAGGTCTGTCGGTGAGTGTAGACAAGCCTGTCAATGAGTGTATACAGTATGTTGGTGAGTGCATGTATAAAGGTTTATTGGCGAGTGCCTCCAGGTCTATAAGTATGCGTATGTACATCTATGCGGTCGTTTTCTTTACGTTCTCGTTAAAAGAACTAATAAAAGAACTTCAAAACCTCAAATTAATCACGCCTTTTTTTGACATTTTAATACAATCCCCTTGAAATCATATGTACTTTCAAAATCAACAGCCAAATTTCAAAATGTTTAAGAATAAAAGTTATGTTTTAACTTTTACATGAAAGTTCGTAACAGAATACATTGTTAACCTTTGTTCAATCTCTTTACGACCTTTTATATATTACTAAAAAAAAGATTAAATGGCCATTCCTCTTAATAAATAAAATATATTTATAAAATGAATGTACATGTTTAAATAATTACTGTAGTGACATATCACTCCCTTGTCTTGTAGTCTAAAACTTACATTTGGCAGTCCAAAATTAACGAGCCTTGCTATCAGCCTGAAATTACATGTAATATCAAATTGTTGAAATACTTTTATCCATCAAAACTGGAAAGGATTATATAATATTCATAAATTTTTCAACTAATAATATTTTAAAGGCAATATTTTAAGGATTATATGTGCATCGTATTTACTTCAGTTTTAATTTAAAAAAAAACATACGATTTTCAACTGTTCAGCAATAACGAGCCTCAAACTATCTGATATTCCAACGAATTCATGATATGAACCACGTAGGTTTCATGCTAAAATAATGATATCCAGTTAAATAATATATTACCCGGCAGAAAATGTTAAAAGTTTCCTTTTGTAAGATCTTTAGATATCAAACGCAGAAAGCAATGCCGCAATCTGCCAACCTGTTCAAATAAAGAAATTCATTGGCCACTTGACCAAACTTCGATCTCTTATACAATTACCTAATAGGCCAAAGAACATCCTTTTTGACGACAAGGAAATATATGCAAGTTATAAAGACCGCCAGCTTTAGACAGAGTACTAATATTTGTGTTGTGAGAACATTAACATGAACAGAACACAGATTTTGCTCCTTGCTTTTGTGTTGGTGTACGAAAGTGTACATCCAAAGCCATGTGAGCGAAATGAAAAACCGCCCGTTGGGTGCACATGTACAAAATATAAAGGTAAACAGTACTACGTGACAATTAAGTGCGTGAATAAAGGAGAAAGTCCACGAAGTGATACTATTCCCTCGATGCCAAACAATACTTACCAGTTAATCATTCAAGGATTTCGATTCATAAATCTTACTATGAAAACGTTCGGTAATTTGAGGAGACTTTCTTCCCTGCAAGTATTAAATTTACTGGATAATAACATCATCACCATTTCCCATGATGCTTTCTCCGAATTGAAACATTTAAAAGAATTGGAGATCAGCAATGAAATCCAAGTGAATAGGAGAGAAATATCAGAGATGCTTTCTTACATCACTCGTAACATTACGTTTATCAGATTCTCCCATAATGCCTGGGACCAACCGCCTGATTTTGCTGGACTGTGGAATGCAACACTTCGAAATTTAACCCTGTCCTATAATTATTTCACTGCATTGGAAGGTTCTAACTTTTCCAGTTTAAATCAACTTCGCAAGTTAGACGTATCATACAATGGAATTACGGAAAATGGGGTTAATTTTACTGGTCTTCAAAATATCAACGAATTGGTTTTGGATGGAAACTGGTTTAAAGCATTTCCAAAGTTTTGTGACTATAAATTTTCTAATTTGTCAACAATCTCGTTTAAGAATAATAAATTAACTGAATTTAGATCATCATATTTTCAATGTTTAACAAATTTGCAAGCCTTGAATTTAAATGGGCATGCAATAAGAAAGTTGTATAACAATACATTTACCAATCTGACGTCATTGCGTCAACTTTACATGCAGCGCTTGGCTGGACAACTTTCCCACATTGAACCAGAGGCGTTTAAAAGCAACTCCCTTCAAGAACTCAGGTTTTCTAATAATGGATTTTTCTTTTCCGATTTCCCCAAAGAAACCCTCGTTATGTTCAAATACTGCCCAAAATTGACCTTACTAGATATTTCAGCAAACCATCTTAAATTAAAAGAAAACCAACTCACAAAGATGATAAAAAACTTGAAAAATCTTACAACACTTATTATTAGAAATACAGGATTATACTACCTTCCGAGCAATTTGACACGTTATTTGCCGATGTTAAGGAAACTCGACGCTTCGGACAACTATTTGAACGGATCATGGGACGGGAATTCTGTATTTGGAAACGTCCCGACTTTGCAATATCTGGATTTGTCGGACAATAACATCGAAAGAATCACTGAACATAATTTTCCATTAACTCTATTGAATGGAATAAAAGACAACGGGTTAGATCTTAGCTATAATAAACTCTCTTGCAATTGCGATGACGCGCTATGGTTTTACAATTGGATGCATGCCAATAAGAAAAAGTTATCACATGTTGAAGATACAACATGTCGACTCAATGTTCCTCTTGATGCGAGCACGAGAAATTTGTTCTATCTCACCGAAAAAGAACTGTGTCCAATGAATCCTGCTGTGTTCATTGCTATCATAAGTTCAGGTACCGCCTTACTGGTGATTTTTATCACGTTGGGAACTTTATACAAGCTTCGCTGGCATATACGTCACTGGCTTTACGTCATAAAATATAAAAACAAGGGGTACGAAATCATACCGAACGACCCCGATTTTAAATATGACGTATTTTTAGTTTATGCCGATGAGGATACTAAGTTTATTTTTGACATTGCTGTGCCATATTTGGAAGGAAAGGGCTACAGTTTGTGTGTGAGATGTCGGGACTTTGAGATAGGAAAGTTGTATTGTGACAACATAGTTGACAACATGAATCTCAGCAGACGTATTCTATTGATTCTGTCTAACAATTTTGCCAAAAGCAAATGGTGTGAATTTCAAATGAATTTTGCATATAACAGATGCTTGGATGAAAAAATAAACAACATAATTGTGGCAGTTTGGGAAGAAATAAGCTACAAGTATTTATCAAACACTCTCAAAGTCTTGCTGACGTCATACGACTATGCTCTTTGGTCGAAGTCCGATGCGACTGGACGAAGTTTGTTTTGGGGGAAAATTTTGCGGAAATTACAATTTCAATCTGACGACACCGAGTGTGCTAATGGTCTGCTCGGTGTTCTCCAACAGGAACATGGAATAAAACCTATTTACAAATGCGTTCAAACGTCTGCGTAATTCTCTGTCCTAAAACATCTGTGGTTACAAACTGTATGCTGTACCTATTCGTATCTCATGCCCACACCCATCATTTAATTTCCAGAGAGAGCGATCAAGATGTGATTTTTAAAAATGGCAAAATTTGTCATTATTTTTCTAGCGCACATGTAACATAGTCATGCCTAACTATTTTTTTTAACGAATCCTACCAAATATAAGAAGGAGGAGGGGGTAGTGCTCGGGTCGGATACATGTATGTGTATTTTTCTTAATGTTACTTATTTTGATATTTGATTACATTATCCATCAAACGTGTGTAACGTTTTTTTTACAGGAAATATTATGACACCGGCTTTTATAGACAGATACTAAAAACTTATAGATACTTTTTTATTTACATCCATGGATCGCAAAACAATTGGGTAAAAAGTTGTTGTTGTGTTGTTGTATGTGCGTTTTTGATAGAAATTATAAATCTAAATAATGGACATATCTACTTTGTGCAAAAATACTTTTTTATACTACACAATACAATATATAACAGTATCATATGAAATGATGCAATATTGTTTTCCTTTGGACTGAAATGTCACATTTTCATTGGTTTAAACTTAGCACGTGATTGCCTCAAATATCTCTATATTTGTTCTGTTATGTAAACTTAAGGAATTTGAAAAAATACTCTTGGCGAAGTAGAAAATTAACTATTTTTGGAAAATGCCAGCTTATGAATTCTCTTTTAATCTCCAAGGTCTTGTACACGGCTACTTTTTTAGAAAACCCTGAACAATCTTTCATAAAGAGTATTAATAAAATAATTTTCTCCTTTATTTGGGGAAATCGAGAGCGCATCAAGCGTAACACCTTAATTAGAAAAATAAATGAAGGCGGCATTGGTATTATAGACTTTGAATCAAAACTCAAAGCTATAAAAGCTTCATGGGTTTCGAAAATTATTCAAAATAGAAGTAGTCTATCTTCACTCTTAAACGCTTGTGTAGTTAAACATAATATCGGTATTCCATTTTTGATCAATTCAAGCATTACAAAATACGAAGAATTTAAATTTGACTCCCTCCCTGTGTTCTATAAAGAGGTCCTCGTGGCCTTTAACGAATGCAAAGATATTTCATTAACCAATTTTGCTAATCAAAATATCTGGTTCAATAAAAACATATGTTTTAAGGGTAAATCTCTACTTTTTTCAAGTTGGACTAAAGGTGGTTTATTACTAGTAAAAGACCTTTTTAATGAGAATGGCTTCAAAACAATAAACGACATAAAAGAATGCTTGGCATCAACAAGTAATTTTTTATGTGAGTACTTCATAGTTAAAAATGCAATAAAGTTGCACCTTTCAAGAATAGATTTACAAACCATAAATTTCACGAATTCGCTCACTAAGTTACATTTCTATTTTGAAGGAAAGCTAGAAGATACTTCAAATAAAAAGTTTAAATTTTTCTACAATATTTTTATAAACAAGAAATCCCAAAAACCTATTATGGAAAATATATGGTGTAAGGAATTCCAAATAGACAAGTACTACTTTAATGTAATCTACAAGAACAAGATTCGATCATTATTTGATAAATCTGTATCAGAGTTTAATTATAAATTACTTCACAACTTGTTGACCACGAATCTATCGGTTAGTAAATGGGATAAAAACATTAATGGGAACTGTTATAATTGCAATACGCCAGAAAATATAAAACATTTAATCTACGAGTGTGACTTTATAATGCTACTTTGTCGGAAAATTTCTCTGATACTAAATATTGATGTTACATGGAAATTGATTGTCATTGGCTATATTTTCACGAGCAATAATTATACTCTTATCTTAGACAACACTTTGTCATTCATTGCATGCAAAATTTACAAATGTAAAATGAAACGTAGAATCTTAAACGAACATGTGTCATCTAAAGATATGCGCTGTTTTTTAAAAAAAATGCGCTAATGCAATTGTATCTTACTGTAAAAAAAATCGAAATGTGTAAATTTAAACTTTAGCATTCTTGAAAAATTATCATATAGTATATGATAAATGAAATATTATAAACTTTATTAATGTACTATTGTAATGTACAAGAGGGAGACCTGCCCCTCTTCACATATATGCGGTAGGCAATTTTGGAATGTGATGTTGTTGTTAGTCCTGCCGCATATTTGCTTTATGTTCCGATTGTATATTTATTGCTAAAAATATTTTATTGAACAGGTATGTTCCACAAATATATGTACAATATTGATACGAATATTATATCAATTGACTGAATGATACCTCCCCGAATAGTACTCTTATTTTACTTTACTATTACTTGTATTAAAATGTGTTATTTCATATTTACGTCTAATTACGCTTTAAAAAATACAATTATAAATATTGAAGAAAACAAATGCCTTGTACAATATATATAAATGCTCTACAAATATATATACAATATTGATACGAATATTATATCAATTGACTGAATGACACCTCCCCGAATAGTACTCTTATTTTACTTTAATATTACTTGTATTACATTGTGTTATTTCATATCTACGTCTATTTACGCTTAAAAAAGTACAATTATAAATACTGAAGAAAACAGATAATTTGTACGTTATATATAGATGTATGATTCATTTATACCACTGAATAGCATTACTGATCCAGGGGGCCCCTGGCACCCCAGGTGATGTTTATCTAGAGAGCCTCTGCGGAGGTATTATCTCGCATCATATCATGGTATCGTAAAATATGCACAACTTAAAAGTGTATGATACTTTTTTATACTACACAATACAATATGTAATAGTATCATATAATATACTAGTAATGCAATATAGTATCATATTATAAAAAAATATTCTTCGTTTGATAAAGCTTTAACAAATAATAACTTATATAGATATGACTATCAAATGACAAGCCATCAAAGGGCACCTGCTCCAAAAACTTTAACCACCTCCCAATACCGTATTCTATAGCTCAGATCTAGCACCAAAGCATGTCAAGTGCATCACTATCACAAGATGCGCCATCCGTGCGAGTTTAGTGAAGATGAAAGCAATAATAAGTTGGATATTGCCATCAAAGAGCATCTGCTCCAAAAACGTTTATATCTGCTCCAAAAACCTTAACCTCCTCCAGCATCCCCAAATGAATGGCCAAGATTCAGCATTCAAGTCTTTTAAGTTTATTAGCAGGCCTAGATTGATTAATGTTTGTAAAGATAAGAGAAGAAATAACTTAGAAACTGGACCCACTTCAAAAACTTTAACCAGGTCCGGACGCTGACGCCGACGCAGAAGGTATAATGTAATCATTATATTATAGTGTAATCATTGCTACCATTTATGACGGATCTGAAGCAATTTATATGTACAACGACTTTTGTTTCGCATAATCTTATTTTTGTGTCATTAGTCTTTTATGTTTTAGCTCGCGAGATATTTGCACAACTTGCTAACAACTTTTAGAATTATGTTATGTACCGACGAGAATCAAACTCTGGCCAGTCGTGAGTCTATAAAAGAATATTTGATAATCTTTCATAACTCTACTATGGAAGAAACCACAGGAAAAACTCATCAGATAACCAGTATTTTGGGGAGGTGGGGATAATATAGGAGAAATGCTGCCTCGTTATGAAACTGAAGCTTGGAATGAGATAATATAAAACACTTCGCAATAATTCAAAGAACCCCTTAAAAAGTGTACATCAGAATTTGACGCACAAATGTAGTGCAGTGAACAGTGAAATGCTTTCTTTTGGTGATTCATGCGAGGTATGAAGGTAGCAACATTGCAGAAAAATACATAACCCACTAACGCTGGTTGTGTATTTTTTGTATGCCCCCCCCCGACCCTACGTGCCTAAGATATATGGGAATTTGAGTCTGACATCATTATGAATATTTCATGCAGTCTGTGATATTTGTTCGGTTACTGAATGTCCACGATCGATAAACTGGATAGAACTGGATCGTGTGAATTACGATCAATTTCCGTAAGATCTAGAGGAAATCATACTTAGTGGAAGTTAATATTTAAACAATTAAATGCTTTCGTTGGTGATTCATTCGGGATATGAAGTGTAAGTGAAAGGTAGCCACATTGCAGAAAAAATACATAGCCCGCGTTAGCGGGTCATGTAATTTTTTCTGCAATGATCGCTACTTTCATAACCCACATGAATCATCAAAGAAATCATTTATTGTTTATGATAATAACTTTCTTTCGTTTAATTAATAAACTGATTTTGAAAAGTTAGTAAAATTCAGTAGATTACTGTTATTAAACACAAGTACGTTAGCTAGATGAAAAACAGCCAAATCGTCTCTTGTGAGAATTTCAGTCTGACACCATTATGATCATTTCGTGCAGTTCGTGATTTTCCTTAGGTCGCTGTAGGTTTCGACCAATCGATAAAGAGAGCGTGTCAATTTCAGTCCTGTTAGTTTCATCCGCTGTAGATTTCGACCAATCGATAAACGGGGCATGTAGATTTCAGTCTCGCTGTTTCTTTAGAGCTATGAAATAACTATAAGTTTCCATAAGAAATAGTCCTTAGGGAATAATCCTTGGTAGGTATAAATATACTTTTATAATTACATTACCCGAGTACTAAGTATGATTCTCTCTTTTTTTACGGAAACTTATTTTTAATTCATAGTTTTATAGAAACTGACCGGACTGAAATCTACACGCCCTGTTTGCCGATTGATCGAAACCTACAGCGACATAAGACACGGACAGCACGAAATAATCATGATGAAGTCAGACTCGAATTCTGAAGTTTGTTAAATAAAAAATGTAAATATAAACAATAAAATGCAAATGCTTTCTTTGATGTATGATGCGGATTATGAAGGTAGCGGTCATTGCAAAAAATAATTCCATCACCCGATAACGCGGGTTATATATTCAGTTTTTCTGAAATGTCCTCACCCTCATATTCAGAATGAATCACCATAGAAAGCATTGTATTGTTTAAGTGAAACTGCTGTATTGTAAATTCAAATTTACTGATTGGTTATGAATAACTGTAAATAAGTTGTGCACATACACTTACTTTTGAGGATGTGTTATAAAGTGCTTCAAAGCACGAAGCTTCTTTTGACGTGCACGCATGTTTAACCCGGTGATGAGTACTAAATGTATAAACAGTCAGAGCGCACACCGTATAACGAACTCACGCTTGAAGCAATGTTCACCTTTCCATCTCTAAGATTACAAAAGTATTAAATTGTATTTTTTTGGTACAACAAATAACGTTTACAACAAGTCAAGATTGTTGTGCCTGGAACTCTTTGCTATACATTTAAGTGTGTCTTACTGAATAGAATCAGCAATGGCGTTTAAAAGCAATTATAAAACTTAGGATACCTATTTTTACAAACAATTGAATGGTCCAAAATTTCATAGTTTTATACTTAAGATGTGTCACTTATTTTTATTAATAAATGTCTCCTTCTGTTCCCCAGGTTAGTGTAACAGCCTTTTATTTGAGATCAATAAGTTTTATTTGTAATGTATCCAAAAGGTTCAGCTAAAGGTTAACCTTGTATTTCATTGTGTATGACGATGATATAATAATTATAATTTAAAATTTCCAACATTTTACCGGGAGGTAAAACTCATTTAGAGCGGGGCCTACGTTCTACATAATTCAATTATTGCACGAATTATTGCATGATTGTTAGTGATGTGTGAAGATTTATTCCCCCATGGAAAACATATTTCCAAAGGGCTACGCCCGAGGTCTATCAGTGAGTGTATACAGGTCTGTCAGTGAGTGCCTCCAAGTCTGTCGATGAGTGCATAGGCCTGTCGGTGAGTGTATACAAATTTGTCGTGAGTGTATGCAGTATGTCGATGAATGTATACATGTATGTCGGTGAGTGTACAAATCTATATAGGCCTGTCAGTGAGTGTATATAGGTCTGTCAGTGAGTGCATACAGACCTATCGATGAGTGCCTCCAGGTCTTTCAGTGAGTGTATACAGGTATGTCGGTGAGTGTATATAGGATGTCGGTGATTGCCTCCAGGTCAGTGAATGTATTCAGGTCTGTTTGTGAGTGCCTCCAGGTCTATCAGTGAGTGTATACAGTATGCCTGTGAGTGTATACAGGATGTCGGTGAGTGTATATATGTATGTCAGTGAGTATATATAGGTCTGTCAGTGAGTGCATACAGACCTATCGATGAGTGCCTCCAGGTCTATCAGTGAGTGTATACAGGTATGTCGGTGAGTGTAGACAAGCCTGTCAATGAGTGTATACAGTATGTTGGTGAGTGCACATATAAAGGTTTATTGGCGAGTGCCTCCAGGTCTATAAATAAGTGTATGTACATTTATGCGGTCGTTTTCTTTACTCACACTTAAAAGAACTAATAAAAGAACTTCAAAACCCTATATTAATCTCGCCTTTTAGTGACATTTTAATACAATCCGCTTGAAATCATATGTACTTTCAAAATCAACAGCCAAATTTCAAAATCTTTAAGAATAAAAGTTATGTTTTAACTTTTACATGAAAGTTCGTAACAGAATACAGTGTTAACCGTTGTTCAATCTGTTTACGACCTTTAAATGGGCATGGTCACGATTTTGGTCCAAAAAAAAATTTCCGAGTTTGATATTTACAATGCTTCAGAAAGGCATTTTTGATAGGCAACCGTAATTTGAGTATCATTTGTTGAGTTATAAGCAAGTTATAGAGCTTGAAATTCTTCGGTATGTAAACAAAGCATTTGTTTACATTTAGAACGTTGAAGTAAAATTTCGGTTTTAAACCTAAAACGAATGTGTTAAACGTTAGAAACTGTTTATCTATGCTTAAATGAATAAAAAGATGGACAAATAAGATGGAATTTTTTTTTAACTGGCACGAGCCTTGTTTACATGTTAAAGAATTGTGAGCCCTGTATCTTGCTTATAACTTTTCGAATGACTCTCAAATTTAATTTGTTAATTAGAAATGCATTTCTAAAGCATTGTAAATAATAAAAACGTAAAAATAAAATTTGACCAGAATCGTGGCCATGCCCCTTTAATATATTAAATTAAATGGCCATTCCTCTTAATAAATAAAATATATTTATAAAATGTATGTATGAATAATTACTGCAGTGATATATCACTCCCTTGTCTTGCAGACTAAAACTTACATTTGGCAGTTCGATATTAACGAGCCTTTCTATCAGCCTGAAATAACATGTAATATCAAATTGTTGAAATACTTTTATCCATCAAAACTTGATAGGATTATACTATGTACATCAATTTTTCAACTAACATTTTAAAGGCAATATTTTAAGTACAATATGTGCATCCTATTTACTTCTGTTTTAATTTAAAAAAACACATACAGTTTTCAATTTTTCAGCCATAACAGGCCTCAAACTATCTGATATTCCAACGAATTCATGAAATGAACCACGTAGATTTCATGCTAAAATACTGATATCCAGTTAAATAATATATTACCCGGCAGAAAATGTTAAAAGTTTCCTTTTGTAAGATCTTTAGATACAAACACAGAAAGCAGTTCCGCAATCTGCCAGCCTGTTCAAATAAAGAAATTAATTGGCCACTTGACCATCCTTCGATCTCTAATACAATTACCTAATAGGCCAAAGAACCTTTCATCAAAAACATCCCTTTTTGACGACAAGGAAATATATGTAAGTTATAAAGACCGCTAGCTTTAGACAGAGTTCTAATATTTGTGTTTTGAGAACATCGCCATGACCAGAGCACAGATTTTGTTCCTTGCTTTTGTGTTGGTGTACGAAAGTGTACATCCAAAGCCATGTGAGCGAAATGAAAAACCGCCCGATGGGTGTACATGTTCAAAATATGAAGGTAAACAGTATTACGTGACAATTAAGTGCGTGAATAAAGGAGAAAGTCCACGAAGTGATACTATTCCCTCGATGCCAAACAATACTTACCAGTTAATCATTCAAGGATTTCGATTCATAAATGTAACTAAGAAAACGTTCGGTAATTTGAGGAGACTTTCTTCCCTGCATGTATTAAATTTACTGGATAATAACATCATCACCATTTCCCATGATGCTTTATCCGAATTGAAACATTTAAAGGAATTGGAGATCAGCTGGGAAATCCAAGTGAATAGGAGAGAAATATCAGAGATGCTTTCTTACATCACTCGCAACATTACGTTTATCAAATTCTCCCATAATGCCTGGGACCAACCGCCTGATTTTGCTGGACTGTGGAATGCAACACTTCGAAATTTAACCCTGTCCTATAATCATTTCACTGCATTGGAAGGTTCTAACTATTCCAGTTTAAATCAACTTCGCAAATTAGACGTATCATACAATGGAATTACGGAAAATGGGAATAATTTTACTGGACTTGAAAATATCAACGAATTGGTTTTGGATGGAAACTGGTTTAAAGAATTTCCAAAGTTTTGTGACTATAAATTTTCTAATTTGTCAACAATCTCGTTTAAGAATAATAAATTAACTGAATTTAGATCAACATATTTTCAATGTTTAACAAATTTGCAAGCCTTGAATTTAAATGGGCATGCAATAAGAAAGTTGTATAACAATACATTTACCAATCTGACGTCATTGCGTCAACTTTACATTAAGCGGTTGGCTGGACAACTTTCCCACATTGAACCAGAAGCGTTTAAAAGCAACTCCCTTCAAGAACTCAGGTTTTCTTACAATGGATTTTTCTTTTCCGATTTCCCCAAAGAAACCCTCGTTATGTTCAAATACTGCCCAAAATTGACCTTACTAGATATTTCAGCAAACCATCTTAAATTAAAGGAAAACGAACTCACAAAGATGATAAAAAACTTGAAAAATGTTACAACACTTATTATTAGAAATACAGGATTACACTACCTTCCGAGAAATTTGACACGTCATCTGCCGATGTTAAGGAAACTCGACGCTTCGGACAACTATTTAAACGGATCATGGGACGGGAATTCTGTATTTGGAAACGTCCCATCTTTGCAATATCTGGATTTGTCGAAAAACTACATTGAAAGAATCACTGAACATAATTTTCCACTAACTCTATTGAATGGATTAGATGAGGGCGGGTTGGATCTTAGCTATAATAAACTCTCTTGCAATTGCGATGACGCGCTATGGTTTTACAATTGGATGCATGCCAATGAGAAAAAGTTATCACATGTTGAAAATACAACATGTCGACTCAATGTTCCTCTTGATGCGAGCACGAGAAATTTGTTCTATCTCACCGAAAAAGAACTGTGTCCAATGAATCCTGCTGTGTTCATTGCTATCGTAAGTTCAGGCACCGCCTTATTGGTGATTTTTATCACGTTTGCAGCTTTATACAAGCTTAGATGGCATATACGTCACTGGCTTTACGTCATAAAATATAAAAACAAAGGGTACGAAATCATACCGGACGACCCCGATTTTAAATATGACGTATTTTTAGTTTATGCCGATGAGGATACTAAGTTTATTTTTAAAATCGTTGTGCCATATTTGGAAGGAAAAGGCTACAGTTTGTGTGTGAGATGTCGGGACTTTGAGATAGGAAAGTTGTATTGTGACAACATAGTTGACAACATGAATCTCAGCAGACGTATTTTATTGATTCTGTCTAACAATTTTGCCAAAAGCAAATGGTGTGAATTTCAGGTGAATTTTGCATATAATAGGTGTATGGATGAAAAAATAAACAACATAATTGTGGCGGTTTGGGAAGAAATAAGCTACAAGTATTTATCAAACACCCTCAAAGTCTTGCTGACATCATACGACTATGCTCTTTGGTCGAAGTCCGATGCGACTGGACGAAGTTTGTTTTGGGGGAAAATTTTGCGGAAATTGCAATTTCAATCTGACGACACCGAGTGCGCTAATGGTCTGCTCGGCGTTCTCCAATAGGAACATTGGATACAACTTAAATAAGTCCTTCCTGTCAAACATCACATGTCAGTGCAATTACTACGAACAGCTGTACATGCTTAACTAATATGTAATTGATCTTGACTTTGCTAATTAAAAGGCGAATATCTAAAATCACATTACTTTATTCGTTGCTTGTAGACATATTTCGGCAATGGCAAAAATTTGTTTTGTTGTTGTTGTTTTTTTTTTGTTTTTTTTTGGGGGGGGGGGGGGTGATGGGTGGTGAAACAGATCACAGGAGGAACATAAAGACCTGTTTGATTCTTGGTTTTTTGATTGGTATGTTATGTTTGCAACCTTCATAACCTCATGAACAACATTTCATTGTTTAGTTCATTAAAATTATACGCTTATGGACATGTGTATTTACTTCATAGATATTTCTTATCGCCGGTATAGAATAACTGCTATCAAGACCGAGAGTCCCGTTTGACCTTGATTTATTTCCTGTTACTTTATAGCATGTTTATTTTTGGACCCAATTTCTTTCTCTCTCTTACACCCCTATTTCTGTGGGTGGAAGGCTCTCAGAATCTCACATCAGGTAAGTTACATGGTCACTTAACGATATATACGTATTTGGCTCTCATTTATGGCTAATAAAATGCATTTATTTTCTAATCTACGTTCACACAGCTATGCAGTGTATTATTTTCAAAATTACCAAACTTTTACAACAAATGCAATAAAGAAGTAATAACCAAGTTTCAAGAATGTGTAAAAATAACCGTTAAAAAACTAGTTCCAATATGACCAGAGGTTACATGATCACTTAACGATATATAGTTTAAGGACACAAATCTTTTATCATTGACTTTTAGATAAGACACAAATTGCCCATATATATTGTAATTTCAAGAGTCCAGTTAAGTTGTCAAGCGTGTAAGACTGTGGATTTAAATTATCAAATATATAAGCTTAATTTTTGTTAAATAAAAAAATTAGTTCAGACTTTATATAAACTTTTATTGACTTTTTTTGCATTTCATCTCAAATACTTAATAAAGTACCCTTTCGGTTCCAAGGACTGAACAAAAGCATTCCAAGGTCTTTTAAAGGTTGGAGGGGGGTGTTGATATTTTATCAATTTGCGTTTTCTGTAGAATGCAGACCCTTGGATGTCGTTTTTCTAATTGATGGCAGCGGAAGTGAAACCAACGACTCTTTTCGAGATCAATTAGAATTTATGGAAGAAATTGTGCAAACATCTGGCTTGTACAATAAAGACACACACTTTGGCGCTGTTAGCTTTTCAAGCAAAGCCAGACTAGAATTTAACTTAAATCAGTATTCATCGAGTGTAGATACAATTCTCGCAATCAAAAAAATAACACAGAGTGGACAATTCACCCGTTTAGAGAATGGTTTTGATTTTGTCACCAACATTAGTTTCACGAAAGATGGCGGTGATCGCCCGGATGTTGATAATGTGCTAATAGTGATGACGGATGGAATATTCCATCCAGAAAATGCATCTGAACCAGCAGAAATACTCTTGGGAAATGGCGTCAAAATTGTTCTCATTCTTTTTACAACCAATATGACTGATAGATTAACCAACAACGCACAAAGCATTACAGACCTTAAAAACGCTTATACAAGGGATACTTTTGAACCGCTGGAATTATTTTGTCCAAGTAAGTGTGTATATTATTCCATGTCACTTATAAATATTCATCAAAAGGTCATTACATATCCTAAGTATCTACATAGTACTTGTAGAAGTACAGGAATGTTAAATTAATGCATCACGCATGTATATTATTTGTTTTGTGATAGTTATTCTATCATAAGTTTTTGAATTAATTGAATTTTAGACACTTCTACGCAATCAGCCAACACAACAGTGGTGGTCCCGCCATCATCGACTGGAGTACCGACGACAACAACTGATGTTGTTCCACCGCTGATCTCCACAACAATTCCGTTTACAACAAACCCAGGTAAAGATTCCACTGTATGAAACACAACAGCCAGTGTTCCCGAAAGTCCGCATCGAAATTGTTGCGAAAGACAACACAGTTGATTAGGCACTGTTATGGCCTGTTCCCGTACCAAGGGAAAGTTTCTTCATGTACTACACAAATTAATGATAACACTCACATAGAGACGTGGGAAAAAGAAATTTGATGAAAATTAATATTTTGACAATTTCTGCATGCAATAAACCCTAATTCAAATTCTACAACAAATAATATCATTAACGGTATTTATTAGTATAAGACAATATACCCGCATATTGTTGGTTAAAGCAACACACATACTCTTGCTTTTCTTGTCTCGGAATAACAAGCATTGGTAAAGTTTTATGAAATTTCTGGGAGATACCGGGGCTATTAACAAACACAGTATGTTTATGAACAACATGCATGTATTTTTCAGCCTGTAGGGACAAAATCTCAAGATGCGCGAGCTACGGGGCTGAAATCTGTACCCTCTACAGATCTTGGGCCGAGAAACAATGTCCCTGCTTCTGTAAATTTGACCAGGGTAGGACTCATCACTTGAGCAATCTATTTTGATTTCTCTATAAAATAAAAAAGGCCATTTAAAACTGAGAGCATCAGAACCAAAGAATCAGAAAAAAACCCAGACGATTATATTTTTCAGGTTCAACTTCAGTCAAAACAGATCACGGATCAGTTACTCAACCAACAAACACCAAAATCTGGATCACTATCACAAATAAACTTGGATGATAAATATAAAATTCTGTGTTGTTTTATATAAGCCTTACGTTTGAAATATTCTTGTTGACGATATATATTTTTAAACAGTTAATTTAATTCATGAATATGGCATGCTAAATTAAAAAAATTAGCTAAACGTATTTTCATCGACAGTAAACTATAGTTAACAACGTTAACTTCTATTTCACATCTCTAAACCAAAATCTTCGTATGTTTCAGAAATTTAAACTATAATTAATACAGAAATGCATACGGTGTCACGATTTGTAAACTATGGTTAACAACTCTAAACTATAATTACTAGAACAGATATTACCTAATAATATAGTGTCACAATTTGTGAAACTATGGTTATTTACTCTAAACGATATTTAAAAAAAAATGTAAATTACATTTTACATATGTGAAACTTTATTATCAGCATAATATATTGTAAACGTTCAATTACAGATAATTTAGACTAGCATTCCTAATTATAAACTCCAATATACTATTTTAAGGGACCTAGACACGATTTCAGATCCAATTTTTTTTCTCATATTTTTTAATGAAAGGTTTACTTCTGCATTTTAAATAATAAACCAACATTTGAATGTTAGAAGTCACAAGAGAGATACAGATGTTAGAATTCTTTGTTAACAAACACATTTAATGTAAAGCATATGCATGAAATTGCCATACTTTGACCAAATGACTCGTGGCAAGAAAAGATAAACTGATTCAATTTGTTCATGAATAATATCATAAACAGATTTAAGAAACAACACTTGATTGAAACTCACGCCATTAAAACACATATGAAAACAATAACAAGATTCGGGCTTTGTTTACAAAACAAGGAATTTTTGGGAGTTGATTTTAATCAACTCTCCTATGCAAATACTCTGGCAAACCGAAAGTGAAACAGTGTTTGGACCTAAGCACAAATCATCACCGCTGACAAGACTAAGTTCTTGAAAATAATAGAAAAAAATTTGATGTAATGTATGCTGAAGCATTGTTTTTCAAGGAAACTTATCTAAATACACTTTGAAAATAGTCAGATTTTATATACTACGAACAATTTAGATATTTTTGTAGTCTCATGTATTCCTACTCCAGAGTTAAAGCTGACATGAACTCATAAAAGTGTCTGGTCGCCATATTAGTTTTGATCGCTCCTCTACTACCACTGGGGTATATATACCGGTCGAGAAAGTTACGGTCGGTTGCTTTCCGATCGAGGCATTCAGGTTACACGGACTTCTAAATGCATGAACTACATATTGTAGTAAAATCGTTGTAGTAAATAATAAAGGAAACAGCAGTCAATAAAATACAAAAAAAAACCATGTATATTTATTCTTTGAAAGAATTTCCAAGGTATCCGTACTATTTTGCACAAATAGTGCTGCCTTACTTCACATGCACATCGAACACGTATGTCGTTCATACAGAGTGCATAACGTCTGCATCTTTTTGAAAACCCCGGCGGCACTCCATCTAACACAGTAGATGAATGATAGTAAATCCAAGAAAGTAACAAGTTGAACGTAAAATCGTTTCCATCGGTTTCTACAAAAAAAAAATCCATGCGATCATTGACAATGCTCGATCTGCCACAGTGTGTGATTGCACATGTGCAATGTTATAACATACACAGGAAAACGGTCTACTATTATCGAGGATTTTTGAAGTATCTGTGTCTGGATTTCAGTTTGTCTTGTTTCGTCGCTCATTGGATATTCCTTGCCAGTGCAGTGGTTGTCATATTATTTTTGTTCAAAACGCGTTTCTACACGTCTTTTCGTCCAAGGTAACGTGTTCGGGTGAATGAAATACCTGAATGCGGTGAAGCATGAATAGTGCTTTCGGCCTTATATAGGGGGTGTGTAGCGATGAGCAGAACAATAGAAATCGACAACGAATATGGCGGTAGTCGGAGATAAAAGGGAAATAATGCGTATTTATGAATTCATGTCAGCTTTAATATAGTCTCGTTCAACCAGACGCTCGGCTGTCTTCGTAAATCTGCGACAAGCAGAGAGGGTGCTCTCTTGCTTGTCGGATATTAACGGAGACAGCCGAGCGTCTAGTTAAACGAGACTAGAGTTCGATATCAATTGTGCTTGGATCCATACAATTTTTAGAATTGTTTCGATAACTAATACATATTAGTAGTTGAAATCTATCTTTAAATATTACACAACATGATTCAGATGGGGTTTCTCGAAATTCTTGTCGGATAAGTCTAAAAATTCATATTATAAAAAAGTGCGTAATTCAAATACAAACTAGAAACAAATTGCCATGCAAGATAAATTGATTTTAAAATAAATGATAATCGATAAAATCAACTCCCGTCAGTATTTCAGTATTTTGATTAAACTCTGTATCTTGCTTGTCAGTCAATATTTGACTTCAAATTTTGACGAAGCATTAATCATTCTAGACATTAAAAACGGGAAAAAAATTTGAAAATTAAGACCTTAAATCGAGCCTTATAGGTCCCTTTTATAGTTCTTCACATGATAGTTATAGTTAACAAATTGTTAAGTAACAACACCTAAAGAAAAATGAAATACTGCAAACTCGCATTCACCAGGAACATGTATGTTTAGTAATGATTTAAAGTGATTGTTTAAAACACCAACAACATTAGATGGATTTACCATAAATGATTTTAGTTCTAGCAAGAGATAATTACATCCCTCTTTTTCATTCAAAATAACAAACCTTGGTAGACAAGCCTCTCATTGTGTGAAAACGATTTTTTTCTTATTGCATGTATACACATCCATTGCGAAGTGTAACCACGATTCTAGTAGCACTACAGTTATAGTACTTACAGACAGGAGTAAGCATGATAACTCTGTGTTCGCACCGACTGGACACGAGGGGATGACCGCTACCGTTATATCATCTATTACACGGCGTGGGACTGTTATTCCGTGGAAGTGGTGTCTGAGAAGTGTCCAATCTATTGGTCTGTCCTGGAAAGCGCTGTATTGGTTTGCGTTTTTTTGTGACCCGTTGCTATGAATATTAATAATTCTATATGGGTTCTGTGTGTTCTGTTTCATTCAACGAAGCAGCACTTTACAGGTAAAGGCTACTTCTTGTATTAATAATTTAGAATGTATATGAATCCTATAATATACATAGTAAAATATATACTGTAGATATACATCGTCTGTAAATTAAATTTATTCATGTTGCATACAGGAAGGAAACAGTTTAATATCACGAGGAAACGAAAATTGTTCAGTGTTCTGTTTTCTGTTTAGGTTCTGGCGCCTGTAGGGACAAAGTTTCGATGTGCTACACATATGATCCAATCATTTGCGTTGTGTACAGAAGTTGGGCGGAGGTCCAATGCGCTTGTTTTTGTAAAACTCACAATCATGGTACAGTATTTGTGAATTGTTCAACACGCAAAAAATTATTTAATATGTTAAAAAAATATCCTTCAAAACCATTATCTCTGATTATTGTTTCCAAGGATTAAGTGCGGCTCCTAATCAAGCAACATTGACGCCGCCGACGATAAGAACATCACATCACGTGACGCCGCCAACAATAAGAACACCACATTTCTTGACGCCGTCAACGTCACCATATCACGTGACCAATTCGGTACCTTCCTCCATCTCCTGTTTTACTTGTGAAGATTATCTGACGTTTCGATGCAAGTCATTTGCAACCGAGTGTGTGAACACATGTATGATCCGATACAGAGATGGAAAGTTAGAGTCCAAGTGCACCATGGTACGTTTATAACAACAACAATCAAGATTTTGTATTGAAAATGTGCATTTAAGGACAAAATCCAGTTAATGAAATGAGCCTTATTTGCGCAGAACTGAGTGTGTGTAAGTTGATGGAATTGAGGTTAGAGTAGTAATTTCGTAAAACATAACAATACGATTACATGAATGAGGAATTTTGATTAAAGAATTGTACATTGTAAACGTCTCTGAGTGGATCAGCTTCATATACAACGAACTCAAGTTTTTCACATATGTATATATGTAGGATCTGGAATGCAGAAATTCACAGCAAAACGAATTTCTTCATTTTGGAAGCTCGACTCGCTGCTGCAGAACTAATGACTGTGTCACCGAAACTATACAACAGGCCATCAGAAGTATTATTTCATGTTCATTTTTTAAATCAAATATATTAGATCCTTATGAAACGTCCGTGTGCATGGACTTGGCATGGACATGAGAGCATATTATACTTAAAGAATATCAAATGACATAAACATTATACTCGCATATAAATGACGAACTTATAAGCGTATGCATAACAAAAACCTTGAACACCCGAAAAAAGTTGATTTCTGTTCGATGTGCTGTTCTAATTTTTAAAAATCATATTGTGATGTATTATTAAACTTTTTGCAGAGATGTACTTCTAATTTTATTCCCTCTGTATTCAAAGATCACCAAGCCCAGACCGGAAGCCAGTCATCGTCTGCTGTAGCAATGTCGAGTTCAAGAGCGACACAACCTCTACCCATGACAACAAAACCAGCTACAGAATCAACGACTAAATCAACAATTGGAACAACATTAAAGCCGTCAACAGCAAGAACAACAACACTGAAGACAACACCTGTGAAATCAACGTCATATGAATCAACAGTTGATTTAAAAACGTCACCATCACCAGTAGCTACATCGACTACTAAAACGTGGTCATTTGTAACCATTCCTATTGGGAGGAGACGGAGATTGATAAATATAAAAACATAATAGTGTTCACTACTTCATTTCACATATTATAAGCTTGATTACTTCACTTATCAATTCCAAAATGTATTTTATAAAATTATAGGGCAATGCAAAATCCTGTACACCAAGAAAAACCCAAACAAACGAATATACCAAAATATCGTTGGAAGGCCGAATTTTCTTTTTTATTAAAAATAAATGTCGGGAAAAATATTGATGTTAATTAGCAGTTATTGGCGCAAAAAGGTTTAAAGTCATTAAAATAGTTTGGCCTCCCGAAGAAAATAACCTTTAAATGAAATAATTATTTTAGCATGGTGTCTGAATTTTTTGTCTATCCTATCGTACCGGGTATCCATAACCAAATCAAAAAATGCAAGGATAACGTCCAAGAAGTTTGATTACGATCCACCCTTCCCATGTTGGTATTTACCATGCATCTCAACCCTTTGCTTTCTTCCGTGATTTATGCGGGATATAAAGGTAGCAACATTGCAGAAAAAAATACATAACCCGTGTTATTTATGTTAATTTTTTCTGCAATGATCGCTACCTTCATAATCCACATGAACAATTAAAGAAAGCATTTTATTCTTTATATTTACATTTATCTTTTATCGAAATGATTGATCTATCCTTAAAAATAAGTTAAAAATGAATGCTTATGTACACCAGTACGTTAAATAAAGTAAATAGCCAAAGCCTGACATCATCATGATTATTTCGTGCAGTCCGTTTCATAGGTTTATGCCGATCAATAAACTTGTTAGAACTGGGTCGTGTAGATTTCAGCTCTGTCAGTTTCTATGGAGCTATGAATCAAAATAGGTTTTTGAAGAAATTACTCGGTAGGTGTAAATATATCTATAGTATAGGCCTATATTCAGAATTATAACAAGACTCTGGTTACAGTACATAGCATCTTTATTCACCTATCTTTGGTCCTACACACACTCACATACAAAAGTCAGCTCCTCTACACATGCAGTGGCAAGATAATCTGACAAACTAAAATTCAAACAGCAGAGAAGGGTTAGAAGCAATACCTAAAAAAATATCGTTGTGAGGAAAAACATAAAGAATTCTTGATGCGTTTTAATTAAAGTTATTACAATAGCAAGAAATGCTTGTTGAAAACATCAATCATTTTGAAAAAAGAAAATACCCAAGTCAAGAAAAAATAATCAAAACACAGAGAAGGTATATATATTATTTTGAAAAAAAAACCCAGATCTACAATTATCCTTATTACCTAGATTATTATCTGTTTTTATCCTTGTATTTACAACTTGGACCAGTATATATCAAATGTAGAATAATAAATCTGATTTTTTTTATTCAGCAATTTCCCAGTGACTGAAATATCAGAACAAATAAAAAAAATAATTAGTTGCAAGTCCTGAAATGCAAAAAAAAAAAAGTTCAGAAACATGTACACACAACCCTGTATACTTTTCACATCACAATAATGTATTATAACTTAAAATGGACTAGAATTTAATCAAAATACTGTTTATTACAGATAAATTAAGAACTCTGTAATATAACAAATCTCATTCCCTCTACCTTTTATATAACGTGCATCTGAATATACTTTAAATAAATCTACAGCTCTTTGTTAAAGAAGATAGAATTGGTCACCATCTCTTTACCATTTCATATATGGTATCTGGATTTCCCAATAGAATGTGAATAAAGTACACAGGACATACTCTACTGATCACAACAGCGACATATAAACAACCTTTAAAAAACCAAAAGATCATTTATTTTAATAAATGTGCTACTACAGACATTCAGAATAAAGATATTTAAAAAAAAAAAACTTAGTTTGTCACTAGCAGATTGACAATTTGTAGCATATTTTCTTCTATATAAGAAAAAAAAATCTTTCCATTCAATTTGTTAGTAATACGAGGGTTGTCCCAAAATACCGTCGACTGAGCTCATAACTTTAAAACTAAACTGTTGTCCTTTTTAATGTGTATACAAGTTTCATTTCCCTGTGACTTAAATTTAATTTACGGACAAACACAGCTTGTCTACGTTATCTTGGGATAACCCTCGTATGTATTTAGATCACATCAGGAGAGGCTCATGCAGTCAAATTTAAGTGCTCTTTACACAATTTTCTAAATGATACAACACTTTCTTATAAAGAAAAAATTAAATAAATGAAACAGAAACAGAAAAAGAGGAAGCTAGCTTACAGCAAATTAAAGCTCAAAACAGTTAAAGAAATACCAGAGGTAACGGATGGGGATATCACAATAGGATGCAACCAACAAAATAAAAACAAGGTATAATACATTTATATACAAGTTATTATGCATAAACAGCCCAACTGTGTATAAAAACAAACAAAATAGGTTCCCAGGAATATATGTTCTAATTTTTTAAGTGTCGCATGGTCTCATTTTGAGGTGACAAAGGGATCAAGTAAATGTGAAAACTGATTTTTTTTTCTATGTTCTTTTTTTCATACCTGTACATAGATTATGAAAGCTAAATGGAGTAATAAAAATGTACTAAAATATGCTTTTACATTTTTTTCTTAAGTTTAGAATTTGAAGCCATTCTATGAATAGGGCAAATAAATAGTTTAAGGTGGTATGGGACACCTGCTGATGTTACTGTAGATTCCTTATTTTACGCCAGTACTTAATTCTGCAATTCAACCGTTTCCTATCAAATCGTGCAAACGTAAAATCGCGAATGCCGAATTTTTATCATAGTTTCGTGTAGGTTACATATGTCCGAAAATTAGAAGCGAAATTTAAAATTTGCAAGATGTGCTTCTCGCGATTTTATATGGATATTAATTCCTCACGTTTAATTAGGAAACTACAGTAATGTGGATAAATGTTCATTATAACCAAAATACATTCACTGATTTAAAATTTTGAAATTTTACAATATTTGCCCCAAAAAATTTTTCAACAAATTTTTTTCAAAAGTTAACAAATTTTAGAGTCCCAGCAGGATTCGAATTCATGAATTTCAGAGTTGTAGTCAGCATTCTAATTGATTGTGCTACGCTATTATGTTACAATTTTGGTAATAATACAATAATATATAATTATTGATTTTTTTTTTGTACATTTCAATAGGAAATACATCACAATATAGAGCTGCCCCATACCACCTTAAAAGGGACAATGTATGCTGTATGTTCACAGTAAGCTGAACCAGTTAAACAATAAAACCAAAGGAAGACCCTGGCTTCTTGTTGATTTTCATAATGCACTAACCTCATCGGCAAGACAATTAGATGTATGTGGATGAATGCTAAGTTGAATGAAAAAGCTTAAAATTCATATCTATCCATTACATCATACAATTAATATGATACATGTACCCCCTGGTAAATGTTTTTTGCATTGGCTGTACATGTATTTACATCAATTTTCTATACCATGGGACTATCATTTGAACACATATTTTTTTCTAATCAAATTTCGTTTATCTTGCTCAGAGGAAATGAGAATAAACTATCACACCATGAAATAGCTGTTGTTATTTATGAGGTGAAATAAAATATTTTTCTTGTCTCACTTTTTAATCACAAATCAAAAGTTAGTTGAGGCAAAATGTGTAAAAATACTAGCTTTCTAGCTACATACCCATGAAAGATTTAATCTATTAATATAAATAATCACTTTTTAAGAAAATAAATATTAAAATTTCTCTCTAATTGACAATGACATAATGCTATGAGATTAATGTCTGTTGATATTGCATATCCTTTGGGTCAGCATTTCTACTAAGTGAACCATCCCTGGAAGGTCCTTGCGAGACGTTTCGAGTTGAGGATCTCGAGAATGAGCTCTCCCTGGAAGTCTCGCCCTGGGATCTGTCCTGCTTCCTGCCCCTACGGAACAGCTTCTTGAGGCTTCCTCCCAGGGAGCGAGATTTCTTCAGATTAGGTGTTCCTGGCGACTCAGCCTTCCCTCTCACCAATTCTATGTCATCTGTATAATCACCACAGAACAGGTTATAAACATAAATTCTTTCTAGGGCATGCAGATGTAAATTGCCACTTGCCTTTTTCATTAATTTTTTTAAAGTAGATTTTAAAGGAACAAATATTTATCTTGGCTTAAAAAAAAAATGTTTTAATATTTATAAAATACCAGTAAAAAATGTGTTGAAAAACAAATATAGGGGAAAAGTTTTAATAAAGGAGCAGAGGGAATGATAGCTATAAAGCAGAGGGAGTTGTGTTTCTTACAATAGAATCTCGCAATGTGTGTGAATGATTCACACTCTCCATGTATTTGTATTGCTCTAATTTCTATGGCATGATATGCATGCATGGTAACTTTTGTTCTCAAGGTCCAAATTTAGAAAGTAATACCAGCATTAAACTCCAGGTCTGATATATCATTAAAGCAATAGGTATATTATCATTTCTTTGATATAGCAATGTAGATCGATGATAATTTTAGGGTTTTTCCTCCTGCTTTATTTACTGGTAGATATATTGCATGAACTTTTTAAGGGCACTGATTTTTATGTTTCAAAATAACTTTTTTGAAAAAGAATTCTCAAATGCAATTTTTTTAGTAGCTGCTATAGCACAGAAAGCCGAAATAATCAGCATCAGCATGCTCATTTAAAAGGGAAGAGTCTTACATTGAATGACAACTTACTGTTACGTGAACAAAAACATCAGATACACTGAAGGAATAATCCCATCTATAACCTTTATATATATATTTGCTGGGGTTTTTTCCTTTGTCATGATTTTTCTATGAATTATGACACTAAAAAATTGAAAGACTGATAAAACTGATATTGAGCAAATATTTGTTTAGGTTTCAATTAAACTACACTAACTAAAATACATCCATGTCAACTCTGATCAAATTCAATGTTAAAAGAAATATTGGAAATGGCCTTTGTGTTGCAATGTTATTCATAAAAAAACAAGAAATAATATTGACGAAAGCGTCAAATGGGCCGCAAAAAATATAATTCTTGTATAAATCACAATTGGTTGTTTACTTGTTTCAGACGAAAATAACGTGTTGGTTGTACTAATTTTTATGGTAAATTTTAATATATTTTCAGCCACACGTTTTGAAGTTTAACATTTAACTATTATTAGTAATTAAGAATCGAATTCAGTATTGAAAGCTTCTAACGGTAATTGTATGATCATTGCCATAGTATGATGTATCCACTCATCCTTATTCTCTTGGAGATTATGTATTTCAAACTAATTTGATTTTTTATTGTTGAATTCTATTGAATTAAAATTTCAGCATTAGTTTATATGATTTCAAGGGAACACGTAATAAAATAGAAATAAATTAATTTAAAGTTACATATAGGATCATGCTCATCCGGTAGAATCTGCACAATTTTAAAGGTAAAAAATAAGCCATATAATTTTTTTCCTAAATTGAATTATAAATCTTACATGCATCTACACTTCAGTTAAGAAGATAATCATGGGTATTTTGTTAAAATACACGATGTTCTCAAAAGAATTAAAAATGAATCAGGTTAGCTCAAATTTTCAGGTCAATTAAAATTTTCAGTGCATTCCTATTTTTGCTTAAATAATTTAGATGTTATTTCATGATATTTTTCTACCACATTGCAGATGACAATATAATAAATACACACACAAAGTCATTTTATTTGACGCAGCACATAGAAATTCAAATATATCATATAGTATTTCAGGTCTTTAGTATGTCCCGTATACCGATCCTAATGCATTGTTTTGAAAAGAATGAAGAACTCCGAAATTTTCCGAAAAGATTATAGTCTCGATAAAAACGCGCCTAACACGAGAGTCTATAACTTACTTTACATTTAAGAATAAAACCAAAAAATATCTTATATTTTTTTAAAGGCATTAAACATTTTTCTAAATGCAAATTTCCTTTTAATTCTTAAAAATAAAATCAATTCTATTAAAAAAACCATCCCGCAGAAACGCAGTTACAATATTTAAATGTGTATCAAATAACAGACCGCCTTCTGGTGGCCCGTAATGACCTTCCAGATAAATCTTGCCAAACTATATAACCTTTCACATTTAAATCAATGCTCAAAATTGACATTGTTACAATATGTCTTGATAGATATATTTCATTTCCTATAACTAAAATCCTGAGTGCAATGGAGAATACATACACAGACAATTATTAACATAAGCTTGCATGCTTATTATATGTTGATGGAGAAAAAAATATGAACTTTAACAACACCTATCATATGAATTTAATAAATCAAATTATCTTCCTGTAATCAATATTACACTATACCATGGATGATATTGCAAGCAAAAAATAAAAGAGCCAATAAAAAAGAGAGAGCCAAAAACATAAAATCAACACCCAACTACATGTATAAACAAGGGACTCTGATGAATATCTAGTAAATCACAAACAACAATGGCTGAACTACAAAAAAGGGATGCAGATGAACCTTTGGATTGTGGTTTCCCGTGGCCAGAGTCGGGTGGCTGCAGATAGTTCGAGCCCTCTCTCAAAGAGTTGCTCGACCTTTCAGCACTGTGCGAGCGCTTCTTTGAGCGAGAAAACCTTTTCTTGATTTGTCGTGCAAGGGACATGCCCTTCTTTCGGTCTGCAAAGCAGGAAGCAAACAACTTAAGCCTTGCTCCTTTTTAGTGTTCTACGTACTACTCAAGTGTAATGAAGGTGCCCTACGTTTTGTGGTGTTTGTAATACGTGTAAAACCGCTGGTTTGTAAGCAGCATGTGCTGATTGGTAAAGAAATCAAATGTATAGCAAAAGATGGGGGAAAAGTATAAAATAAAAGCATTTACAGACTAAGAAGTGTCTCTGAAATTGAAGTAAAATACAAATGAAACATCTATATTTCTGGAACATTATACAGAACTATCTCTGCATTTATCTGACCTTCTGTTTACACAAAATACGATACACCAGGTTTATTTTTTTGTGTTGCAATGTTACCTTTTTGATCGTGCTGACCTGGTGATGGAGGTTGGGTCGTTACCACGGGAACTTCCTGCTGTACCTCATCAGGGCTCTAAATCAGAGCAAAGGATGTCATCATACATATATCTATTCAAAGGTTTGCAAACAATTCAATCAATAAGGATATTAGCAAATATTTCCATTAAAAATTATAGGAATTTTTTTTTCGAAAGTTTGTTTTATTTTATTGTTTGTAATTTATAATTGCTTAGTAAATTAACAAGAAACAAAGCAGTCATTCAGAGCTAAAAAAATTAAAAACCTATTGTCACTACAGCATGCTTGAAATTGGTCATATTTAGCTTAATTTGGTCCTTTTGCCTTTTCACTTTTCAACATGCCTTACACTTTTTTCTATAAACTATACAAGCTGTGAGCCCCTTTTTTAACCTATATGCCCAATCTTACTACCTTACCATTAAAAAAATCTGACTATTTTAGATTTTTTTCCATGCATTTTATCTCCTGGTGATTCTAAAAAAACCTTTTACACCTCTAAGCTTCATTGCCCAGTCTCTTACCTTATTTATAAACCTCATCTACAATTAACCCTTTGACCTTTATGATTAAACCTCTTTAACCCTTGACCCCTCTGTCTTACCTTTTTGACCCCTGTAATGATGAGTGTACTAGTCCTAGATGGTGTTTTAGATTTGAACTTTCTGTTCTTTAACTCTCTAATGGCTGTTTCAGTCACTGATTCCACCCCATTCATTGTTACTACTTCTGCTGTAAACACATGAAGCAAGGCCAGTGAAAAACACATGCTCATAAAAAAACAAAAACAAAAAACCCCAAAACAAATCAAGCTAATACATGTACTATCAAAATGTCACATCCAGATTAGTATGGACATCATGCACAATGCATGATTGACATACTTTTTGAAATATTCAATAAGATACTGTTACTTATTAAGATTCCTCTTAACTTTCATATTTTGTTTCCTATTAACTTGCATATTAACTCATGGGTTGTAATACTCCACAAATTTGTTTTCCATTCTATTATATGTACCATGTAAAATACCCAATATAGAAAAGTTTGTAGAAAAAATTGTTTTTTTTTAAAGTTACCTCAGATAATACATAAAACTGTTAGGGTTTTATTCTAAATCAATGTTAAAAACTGAATGAAATCCCACTTTCATCCCAAAATTAACTAATATTTTCCACATCAAAAATGGGGAAAAAACTGGGAAGTTTAAGAGTTATTTTCAATTTCTTCGGAGAAACCTTGGAACATTCTTATTAGTTTTGGGAAAATAATAACTATGAACTAACATATTGAGTGAATCATTCATATAAGTAAACAAGGAGTGCTTTCACTTCAGCTGGCTCAGTCCTATAGCTGCAGTGGGTTCTTTCCATGCAGAGTGTTCACAGCATGAACATATGGGAGGTGTGCGTATGTGTGCAACAGGCATCAAACACAGTTATGTTTTATATCACAGCTCGTTCTTCTGGTACTTACATGAACATCGCCATGTCCATAGTCTGAAAATTAGGCAGTGTGCTACACACAGTGTTGACAACAGTACAGAGAGAGCGAGAGAGAGAGAGGGGTGGGGGCATATTGAAAATTGCAGTTGGAAAGAGGTCAATTTTTGCATTTACTTATTGCAAAACTTAAAATCGGTAATGATTTCAAGAACAATTGATGGACCAAAAACATGAATAGGAGTCATCCCCCCCCCCCCCCCCCCAAAAAATAAAAACGTGAAAAAATAAAATGTCTGTTTACACTCATAGGAAGTGTTGATTTTTTATGACTTTGAATGAATCTTATTGAGTGAAAACAGTAAAAATAAAATTAAGTGCTACAAACGTTTTCAAAAACATCAGTCTATCACCTCTATTAAAAAACACAAAAATGGCATTCTGACATATTGGACACAATCACGAATAATATAATATTGGCTACAAGTTCAAACCAGAATCATGCATGCATAAGACATAAATATATGCCTTTTTACTGAACAATTATTCCAAAACCTGATAACTCAAACTCTACAGCTTAAACCCATGAGTTATTGATCCCTTGCTTGCACAGATCATCAGCAAAATAAAAGCAAGGTGACCCATTGTAGCCCCCTCCAAAAGATCCCAGTAGCATACTGCAAAAACTTCACATCTACCTGTTTCGGTTTGAGTACTCATAATTATATTAGAATAAAAAGATATACTTGATGGTCTAAAATTACCTGAAGATGAGAGAGACAAATTCTGTTGATTCAGACTGGCGTTGGTCGTGTTCAAAGTGTCTATACTTGTGTTTTCCGACATATCAAAATCAAAAACATTTTGCTTCTCTACATAATGTGGGGATGCTGGAAAAAAAAGGACGACATCATGCAAAATAATTGTCATTTAATATTGCCAGCTTTATCATAAGCAGTATATAGTACATTCAACCATTCTTTGCAGATACCCAAAGCTTTCACACATTCTGCTTTTACGATAATTTCACACCTATACACACACCACACATGCTGATGAAAATGCTCTAGTAAGTTAGTCTTAATTTCTTAAAACAAAAGTTTTGATAAACTCCTCGTATTTGCCACCTTGTCCATAACTTAGTACCAGTACATATATTTCTATGATGTACTTAATATCATAATTATTAATACAATGTCAAACACCAGTGTCTATTGGGATCATCTTACGGCTGTGTACCATGCTTTGCCATAGAACGTGTGTCAAAAAGGGGGCAAAAAATCAGTTTCTGCTAACTTTAGTTTGGTGGAACCTCTTTCCAACTTTCATTTTGAGGGTAATATCACACATATACAATAAATGTACACATCATGTACAACTTTAAATACAGTCAAACAATCAATCTAAATGAAGATCAAATAAACACAAAAACAATTTCGCATATGTAACACTGCACAGGAGATATCAGTCAATACTAGTGCAAGTTGTGTCCATTTACGATATTTGATATCTGTTATTCTTCTGAGGTAACCAATAGGAGCCTAAATCTTGAATTACTGTTCAAAATCGAAAAATGGAAGAACTTGAAAGAATATATACATGTATATATTTTTTTGGAAATCCAGTCATATTCATCAAGTTCTATAGCATAGAACATCGAGTCAATATTCCATAATGTGGGGCTTCCCTGAATATATTGAGAGGGTTCTTTACATCTTGTGATTTATTTGTATTTGTCAGTGAAAATACCAGTATTCTATCCTGTGCAGTCTCTATCAATGTAGTTTTGATCAAGGCTAGTGATACATAACTAAAAGTATGTGACTCTCCTACCATCCACAGGAGCTTCATGCTTCTGATCTCTTGGTCTTTCTGTTGTCATAGTTGTCGTGGTAACCAGAGTGCCCCCTGGTGTCCGAGCCTGGTTCACTTGGATGGTTCTCTTTGGAGACGTGACATTCCTCTGCTGGTTCAGTACTGGGCCTAAGCCATTTGTATCAACAGGGTCCAAAAACAGAAACTGTTCAGAACAAAAACTCATTAACTTTTGATATAAATTGGAAGTGAAAAACTTCTATTCTTAAACTACAGGCCTAACAAAAATGTGGTGCTTTCTATTTGGTAGATTTAGATATCGTTCACTGAATGCGATCTTTGTATCAAGTGCATGGCCAGAGAATCTGTTCCGAGCTCTACTTCCTATGATATTAAATCAAGATAAAAGCACATTTTGCTATGACTCAGGCAAAAAATTTGAATACTTTGTCATGCAATGACAATTATCATTGGGTGGGTGGTATATAGATAGCATATGCATACAGAATGACTCCAAAAACTATATGTACACATATAAAGCATACACTCATATGTTATTTACATCATTCCAATGGTTATCAATAATCTATAGCACTGGCATTTTTTATCCTTTTGAACTACATTCAATCTGTTCTGTCAAGATAGTCAAAGTCTGCATGGTTTGAAAACAACCTGAAAATGTTTATCAGCTGACATTTTTCTAAAAACATTTTCATTCTGACAAGGTAAACAAATATGATAATTTCCAACTTAAACTTAAATTGACATCTGATTTTTTGTATTTACCCAATGATGTCAGTTTGTGTAGGATTGCATGTGTGTTTACAGAACCATGGATGTTGCAGAATGTGCAACAGAGATACATGTACCAAAGTATCATAATTTTGAAAGCGTTATACATGTAGAAGCTTATAGCAGGTAGAAAAGACATGCTATTGAACTAAACATGGCGTAAATAACTTATGAAGACGTGACTGACACAAATAAATCAACTCAGGACTATGTCTTATCAAAACACCTGTTATAATGACAAGTCTTGTGAAAGTTGACATTCAACATAAGTATAACCTTGACCTGTAATATTGAACTTGACCTCTAATAGTTCTAACTCGTAAGCAGGGTTATAAGTAAACAAAGAGGCACACTCTCCATGCCTTTAACTTTTATCAGTGTTACAAATCAATTTCATATTTATCTTGACTAGTTTCAGAACTCATCAAGAAACAAAGCGCCAATAATCATTTTTCCATACAATCAGCAGTTTTTTTTTAATTTCCTGTCATGCAGAGTAACATTCCTTTTTCATCACAATACGACGACTGCATTCACGATCTCTATAGAGCATTCCAAGCATTTAAAATGCAGAGCATCAAGATATTCCCCAGATATATATACACCTCTGATGCGCTTTTATTTGGCACTTCAGCAGATGCAAACAGATTTAGCCCGTGAGATATGATTTTGTCTGACAGAATCTGTGCGAGCTTTGCTAAAATAAAGAAGGCCGACTACATGTGTAAGACAGAAAAGAGCGCAGAAGAAGCGTCAGCAAGTTTCTATTTTGCAGTGTTTAATATCTTTAAAGTATTTCAGTTTTAACATGGCCACACTTAATATATTCTTTGTTTGACATTTGCCAATCAAAAACTTGGCAGATTTCAACTTTTGAGCATTTCAGTTAGAGTTTTTTGGCTAACCATTACTTTTTTGGCTAAATGTGGAACATTTTGTGGCTAATAGCCTTTAGACAAGTGAAATTTCATCACAGGGAATTCATTTATCTGACATTTAGGGGAGATAAGGACAAACAAACAGCAAATGCCAAACAAACATGTACATTAATAAATGGAGAAGAGATTCTGTGGATTTTACATACAGAGATAAAAAAGAAACCTCAACACATAAACTGTGCTTCTTTCCTGAAGGTAAAGTTGAATTTCACTTTCAGATTTGTTTTCCAGTAGTCAGCCATCTTTAAGTATGGCTACCAGTCAACAGTACAATTCAAAAAGCAACCAAGTTAATAGCCATATCTTGCCACTATCCATCAAGAAGTATTGGCAATGTTTGTTAAAACAACTGGACAGAAGATCTAGATCTATTAACATCTACTCTGCAGATATGCACGAATCACATTTTAACACTGAGCATTCCAAATCCCTTTAAATCACAAGCTCACCTTCACAAAACTAAAACCCATTGTCAAGGTAACAAATATCCTCAAAATGATGAACTTGGAAACCATGGAAACAAACACAACTAGAGAGTCTAGAAATCCACACGTGAAAAATATGGCACACATATATACATCAAGGGGAGGGGTTGGTTGAAAAGATCTATTTCTGAGGGTGGCGAAACTGAAAAAATTTCACAAAATAAATATCACAAATTTTTTCATTGTCAAATTTTTAAAGCAGATGACTGCATTATGTTTGAACACTGCTTGTAAAATCCACAGTATCTGGTTATAATAAAAGCTGTTTGTTAATGCATTGTTCCTATAAAATTAAATCAAATTTTACGCATGTGTCTGAGCAATGCATTGCTCTATTTGTTCATTAATTATCATGTCATTCTATGCTTCTGAATACCTTTAATATTCTTCAATTAAAAAAAATATATCTCCGTTTGACAGAAATTGAAAACATTACTGTGATGTTTCTTTGAAATGTGTGTGAAAATGCAGAAGCAATTTTTCATTTCTATCTAATGGATGATATACCTTACCTAGTGCTTCATACTTTATATGCATTTATTACATTGTAACATTTGTACTCTATTTGCCAATAGCTATACACTGCTGAGCATGTCAACATACAAAAACAAGATACAGAATCTCTTGTTACAAACTATAAGCTAACGTCCTAAAGTCCTAAATTGTTCTAAAGACCAATACATCTTAAACTGATTTTGAACATGTACATCAACACAAGAAAACATGTAAAAAGACACCACATCACAGGGGACCCACCTCCACAGTGATGGAGCCGCTGGCCATGGTGCCATCATCTGTAACACCCTGTAGGGGGATGATCTGTCGACTGCTGGCATTTCTCTTAATGTCATCAAAGTACACTGTCGCCTCACCCAGGAAATTCTCTATATATACAAAAGATTGTTGAAATAGGATAAAGTCAGAAGGCAATCTGTAACAATATGATATAAGTATAACCGCTATTTCCTCTCTCTCATCATCATCATCATCAATATCATCATCATCATCATCATCATCATCATCATCATCATCATCATCATCATCAGAAGAAGAAGAAGAAGAAGAAGAAGAAGAAGAAGAAGAAGAAGAAGAAGAAGAATACAACTTGTCATAACCAGAGTTGAATTATAAATGTGTAGTTTATTACCTCCAGTGGGTCTGCTTTTGTCAATGACTTCAAACTTAAGCTCCTTAGTATTTCCACTTATTTCACTAATAAAAAGAGACATAAAAAAAATTGGTGATTGGTAATAAGCTGGCATAATTCAAAACATGTATCACATACTTTAGAATTTAGGATAGAATTGCTTAAAGTTTTATTCTGTTATTTCATTGTTTCTATAAATGTATTGCTCTTTTCACATATTTCATCCTCAAGTAGACTTTCAGCATCAGAATATTTTTACTGCATTTGCCCATCGTAGTGTGATTTTTTGCATGCTTTTTGACATTACACATATATGTATCATACATCTTTTACTTACAACAAAAACTGTTCATCCCAGAAAGGATTGAGGGAAGTCTTGACAACACTGGTAATCTGGCTCTGGGGAGGATTATCCATGAACACAACACAGGCTGGGTCAATGGTGCCTGCGGGAAATCAAAGCAAAGGAGAAATTAGCATCCATCAAGTCAAACATATACCATCAGGCTTCAAATGTACATGTATCACTGAAATGTTCTTTTGCTTAATCCTACCAGTGGCCCCTTTGGCAGCCAGTCCACTTGCTTTAATGACCTTGACCAACAGTCTTTTCTCCTCCGAAGTTCTGTTTGACCTTGGTGCAGGGGTTGCAAAGCTTGAGTTTGGAGACTGAAACTAATACATCAAAGAGTTTATTTTGTTGTTGTTTTGAACAGAATAACACTGAGTTAAGGCAGATGTCATGTTTACTGGTTATCTTCACTATGAGGATAAAATACCCACAGCAGAATTTCAACCAGCAACCCTTTCAGTTACTGGCAAAATGCCTAGGACCACTAAGCCATGAGAAATTATCTGAGATTTAACATATCAGACATGTTGTGCAAAAAAATGACTTACTAATAATGCAAGTGTATATTGAAGTTCAATTGACAAGTTACAGAATCTTTTCCACAGACTTGAAAATTTACAAATTAACAAGCAAGTTTGAAAATAAGGAATTCATCAACAAAGCTATAAGTCAAGTTATATAATAATCCTTTGGAATTTTTCATTTCTGAAATCTCAATTGAAATTTTTGAAAATCTTTTTCAATTAGTAATACAATATTACTCAAGAAAACCAATTTCAAATGATTACATGCATACTTTTCTAGAATATGAAACAGTCAATGTGTATTGTTTGTACTCTATCTGTTTTTCATTAGGTGACATTAACAATAACATACTAGCAATATCATGCAGTTTGAGAACCTCACCCCTGAAAATCAATAATTTGCTGTAAAACAAATTGACACACAATAAGCGTACAAATTACTGCTCTCTAGGGGCAATTTATCTACTAGGCGTATCTTGATAAGAATGATCCAGCATCAAAACTCATCACGAAAAGCAGTCATTTATGTATTGTAAATTACAAGAGCTTGAAAATGTACTAAACTCATTTTCTGGTAACTAAGCGTCTAATGATGCTGAAACTCTCCAGTTTCACACGTTATTACCAGCTAGTATATAATGTAAAGTGTTAGGTCTCTTCAATTCTACTTAACAGAAGTTTATACCTTTTTATAATCACTCATAACATCAATGGTGGCTAACATATGCCAAGCAAAAATAACGAAAGCACATGTGCTCATTCTTAATTTTCCTTTCTTTCAGGATTATCTGGGATGGATTATAGACGTTCCATCTACATTCATCTCATAAACATGAATTAATTGACATGATCTAAGGTACGAACAAACCCATCCTTTCAGGCTTTGGTAAAAGATTTTTTTTAGGTGATCACAGCAGAAGTTAATCATTTCTGCAAGGAACTCACCGTGCTTTGAGTCTGCTTGGCCTCAATGGGTTTGAATACTTCCTCGCTGCGGGGCTTGGGAGAGACGGGGGAGGAGGCTGGGGACCCACCACATACTCGGGGGATGTTCTGGGACTGACCGGTTATACACTTGGTGATGTTGAATTCGGTGGTGGCCAGACAGATGGCATTCCTAACCACCTCCTCCACCACTTCAATATCCACCAGGTCTGAGGGGTCCTACAAAACGCAGAGGGTACATGTACATGTATAAAAACCCAATACCGTAGGTTGGTTTAAATAATTTGTTTATAACTCCTAATTTATATGTAATATAAATAATATAATATAAGATAATATGTATATGTGCTTGTAATTATGGTAAATAAAGAGCATATAACATTAAGCTAAGGATATACCAGAAATATTTGTAAAAAAAAAAAAAACACCTTGAAATTAATGATACCTCAATTATTCATCCATATATAGAGATTATCCTATAACTTTTATTGATGCAATATTCATAAACTTATTAATAATAGTGTTGATCTCAGTGAAAAAATAATTCATTAAAATATTGGTACGACATCCATTAATTTTGACTATTTAGCTACAGCTTTATATATCTTTATTGATATATGATTCATTTCAAAGGTCTGCACTCAATCAGGTTCTATTTAGCTTGAATAGAATGAATCATCACATTATCGTACATGTCCTGCAAATGAACATTGCGTCAGTTCACAACTCATTGAACACTGATCATGATGTGTCTGTGAACATTAAGGGAAGTTGAAGTTTTATTTGTACAAGTTGAATGCATTTTCAATAGATCTACACCACCTAAACCACTGAATCTGAAAACCCTGTGGAAAGATCGAGGATTTGGAAAGCTATTTTAGCCTGATCTTACAGTTAGTCTGTAGCATCAAATTCTAATGTAAGCTAATTAACAGACACCAAGGCAATTGGAAGAAGACATATTTTTTCCCACTAATGTGAAAAACATTGAGTATTCGACATAAAGTTTCCCCAGCTTGTGAGAAAACACATCTATTCAAATGATATACATATCTGACATCTTCATCACAGAACGCCTGCTGCTATCAATTCTTTACACATCACCATGGTAACCCTCCCAATGGTTACCTGCTTTGTACTGATTAGAATTCTAGTGTCTGACATAATATCTGGGGGATTTAGACATCATTCCAGAAAAACAACACAAAAATTGCAATTTGGAAGACTCTTTAGAAATTTCTAATTCATGTGAATATGCAAAATCCAACATAATACATGTTTACATAATACATAATTATCAAGGATATTGTACCCTCTTAAGAAAACAATTATTTGATCCAACTGAATGAATGTCCACTGTTTGTGTCAGAGAAGCTTGTAAGCCATCAACAGCCAGTTCATCATTTCTCACATACTCCGATCACCTCATCCTCCCTTTGTGCTTAGTACAATAACAATACACCCTGATCAATAGTGATCACCTCTTCTTAGTGTCAGAATTAATACTAATTAACAGGCTCTCTTGTGTTGTTTTTGTACATGTACTTGGTAAGAATTTGCTTTAAATCAAGTACAATGGTGAGTTGAGCACATAAAACATAAAAATCATATGTCAAATGACACAGTTATAAACAGTAAAGCTGTTGAAGAATACATTAAATAATCTCCGAGTCTTAGCGGGGTAGCAGTCAAAATTTCCTGACTTTTGATGAGCTATTACTCAAGACGGATCTTTCAGCTGATAGAAAAACATGGTCTCCTTGATGTCTGACTCTTTTAGTCTTCAGAATCTCCTAACTTCTGTAATCTAACAGTGTGGCACCTATCTACTATCATAAAAAATAAATACTCAAAATTTCCTTCCCGCAGCCCATCAGCTGATAAGGCATTCTATAATTAGATAGAATTTGCCTACATCAGAATAGCTGGGAGCAATGGGCGGCCATAAGGCTATATATTTCCCTTGCATTTTGAGATGGAAGAATTACAAGCATCTTACAGCTCTAGTAGCTACCGGTATGTGCATACCTGGTAAGGGTTCACAGGTTTTCCAACGATTCGAACATCAGGACGACCTTCAAACGCGACCTTAGCCATCATATCGTTTCCTCTGTTGAAGCATTCCAATCGAAGCTACAAAAAAATTCATTTATAATAAATAAGTATATCAATATCTTAATTTCTAGTATGGTAACAAAACTACCAAACAATATCATTATGATTGACAAGTGTATTTCTGTCTTATGGTGTCTAACTGACTAGTCTTATCTTTTATATGTAAAATTATCAGAAATGGCCATAATGAAAAACTGGGAGCCCAAGAGGGTTTATTGATGAAAACGCATTTAATCTACAGGCAAATGCAAAAATCAAAGCAGTAAACAAAGATGTCTCTTGAAAGTAAATACAATATTTGCTGAGTGCCAAATGCACATAACTCAAAGGGTGTTATATGGGATAAATTACGTAACACCTGTCAGGATGTATTTCATCGTTTACCATTCATCTAAATTGATCCAATCTCAAATTGGCTGTTCAAGTTCATTTATTCGCTAAAAGCCAAGTCTAATAATCCTACACTGAAAAAAAATAAGCCTTATCTTCCTCTATTTTCTCGAGCAAGTGAAAAGCTCCCAACAAATTATGTAATTTCAAAAGCTGTGTAATTATAAAAACAGGAGATGATATATATATATATATATATGTGCACTACTTGGAGCACTTTGTTTATAGTTAACAAGATACACAGCTCTGACAAGATGAGATCTGAGGCTTGCATTGTTGAAAGAATTAAATCTTTGTACCTCTTTGTTTGCATTGATAGACAACTTTTCTTTGAGAACAGAATTGATCTTTTGTAGCCCAGATAGATTGTGACGTTCACCTGCTTATTTGTCTTAATATCTACCATGGGGTAAAACACTATTGTAGTTTCAATCATCAAAAGAACTACTTTACTTCGTTAGAACTTGGCTAGGATATACAATGTTATTAAGGGACAAAGAATTTTAAAGCAATATGAGCTGCAATTTTCATGATGAAATTTTTTTTAACGAAAATGTTATTTTTGAATAAAATGACAAAACTATCATGGTTTTTAAATTTCTTCTCGCCAAATTTTTGTGAAAAAGGCCGTTAAGAAGCCTTAATTGGAGCAAAATTGAATTATTGTCCTCCTGTACAAAAATTGATTTGATATATGTTCCATAGAAGAGATATCTTTCCTCTGACAAAAATTAATGATTTTTTCCAACCTTATTTATCATAAAAGTTTAAGTTATATGCAGACTTATCATACAAGCAGGTTTTTACAGCAAAATAAAATTCTAAAAAATACAGCTCATATTGCTTGAAATAGAACAACAACATCAGCAGAACATGATTGATTGAAATTTGTCCCTGGCCCTTCACTCACCGAGCCTTTCAGCTTGAGTATGCTCGTGGTCAAGTTGGTGAGCTTAACGCCTTCTGAAGTCTGCTGGGAAGCGAAAATGGCAAATGACAGGTCTTTGGAGTCCACCTTGCATTTGACAACCTACAAACAAGACCACATAACAGTACAGGAAAACACTCCTTCTGATTGTCCTATAGAAGTTTCAATGACTAGTCATTTATTTAATATTTAATCATAATATAACCATTGCACTGTGTGTTTCAGCTGTGAAATACTTGAAGGTTCTCCAACATTTAAGTAAGAAAGAGAACTTTGGCAACACTTTGTGGACAACCATAGAAAATAAACATCTGCATTTATATTGTACAGTAAAAATTAATATAATTTAAAAAGTAGAAAAGAATTGCCTTTATTCACTGAAAACCACATAAGTGCAGATTGTGCAAAATCCATGCAAAATATTAAAAACTGATGGAACAATTTCTACAATTTGTGACACATTTTAATAACTGTTTCAACAACAACAAGCTGGGTTTTTTTTTTCTTCTTTCGAACTAAGAAAACTCATATGACAGTGTAGAAGTGGCAATTTAAATCTGATCATGTCTGTCAGAATGGCAAAAGCCAAGAAAATTGACAGCATAAGGCTTCTACAATGTGTACAGATTACAAAACCTGTCACACATCTGCTGACAGATAGGGGATTCCTGGGGGATTAGACCGAGCTTAATGATGAAGCTAAGCCACTGGCCATTGGATCCATGACACAGATGTTTTGTTCAATAACTCTCCTATATAACACATTTTTTTTGGTATGATGTGTATAAATGCTAGTTGTTTTAAAATCATCTGACCTTAAATAAGTCTATATGTACCAGGTACATGCATTACGTACATGAAGGTTTATGATATAGTTTTACTCAAATGATAGATCTTAATGACGCCAAGTACCATGATTAAGGTACATATGTATACTTTTACAAAAGATAATTATGTACAGGAATGGTGAGTTAATAAATGGTTATGAGCATGACTCCATTCATGTGGTATATACATTTCCAAAATATGACTTGTCAATTACATGTACTTCTCTTAGTCATGCATTATTTTGGTCAGATGATAAAGCTATATATGTTTAATATCTCACTTTCATAATACAAAGCTTACAAGGGAAGGTGATAATTAACATTTAAAGTTTCAAACAAGTGATTTTATAATTATCATACTGCCAGTTTTTAGGTTTTTTGAAATCGCTGTTTATTGATTTGTCTTTCATTGTCTTTTTAAAAGACAATCCAAGTGGGTATATATAATCCATTATGTGCCCTAGATATCTTGTATTTCATTAGATTGTAGTTTGTATGCTTCAATCTATGATGTAACACCGAAAATTGAAAATACTGGTTTGTTTATTTTTTAAACAACAATTTCTCCTAAATCTTAACATGTGGGTTACACAGTGGTATTTTGAGAGAGCTAATGTTCCTTTGGTCACTGTCAGACACTGTATAAATAATTTATCTAGTGCAAATTGAATTTTAATTAGCTCCTTTTGTGTTGCTTTAAGAGATCCCTATTAAAGGACTATGTGCATTTTTTGCCCCCAAAATCAAAGTTTTAGAAAGAGCTTTAAAAATAAGGTGAAAGATAGTTAAAATCATATTCGAAATAAAGATGTAAAAGGTTATCAAAACAGTGACGTCATAATGTAGATATAATGTCATGAAGATTGCATTATTTTGATAAATTGATGTTTTGTAGCAAAATATGGGTGTTTCCTTATGGTTTTTCGATTGGAAAACAATGAGCGCAGGCTTGCTCAAGTACCATTTTTTAATATAATGTGTATAACTATCTGACGAAAAACATGTTGAAGTTGCACTTGAGCAGACCTGTGCTCTATACTTCCAAATGCAAAATATGGAGAAAAAATGAGAATATTTTCATATTTTTGCAAATTTGCGGGAATAAAGTCATTTAAGTGACGTCATAGATACACAGCAAATGAGCAATGGTGACTAAAATCAAGAATAAAGTTATAGGCATCCTCTATACAATGATTTGTATAGATTTCATTTTTATATACTATTTAAAAATTTGTTGAAATCGGGGGCAGATTTTTGACCATATCGCACATAGTCCTTTAAGTACACTGATTATGTAGGCTTACAGCCTATATATACATGCTGTGGTCAGCGAAGAGGCACACATCCCTGCGTTTGTGACCCTCTGTTTAAACAAGCCTAAAATATACTCACATATTTGTCCTCGGGGCCAGCTTGGAAAGTCACCTCACTGAACTTAGGTGGCAGACTGCCGGACTTGACTCTCTCAAACCTCAGCTGTACTGGTCCCTGAAAGGAAAATCAAAGTACTGAAAGTGCTCGGGCAAGTAAAACAATGTTAAAAGTTCATTAACAGTAAAATTTTCATTCCTCTACTTCTATTTTTAACTCCATTCTTGCCCATTGTCAGTGGGAGAGTTTCAAACAGGGCCAATTTGAAATGGTTAGCTACTGATCGACTCTTTAAATTCTACTGTATTTTGGTGATGGTATCATTTTCTTATGTGAGTTGACAAAATGTTTCAATGCAGAAAAACAAAGCCTGCAATAGAGGACACTGATGCAGACTTTCAGAGTAAAAAATTGAACAGCTCTTAAATACTGTGCACTATTTTAATTTGTTATACTTTCATGTTAAATACTGAAATCTGATTGGTTAAGACGCAGTTCATAATCCTTTCTATTACCCTCAGCGTTAGCAATGCACTTAGCAACGGGTAACATTAAAAAATGTTACATGCGCGAAAATTATGCGCGTACGGTTCGCTGAAGAATTCACGTTATTCCTATATAAAAGCAGTAATATTTTCTTAAAAATTAAGACATTCAGTATAACAAAATAAATAGTGCTTCGCGTCGGTTGACAATGGTTTTCTCTGGGTGTCAATTTCAACTGTTACCCTCCCAAACAGGCACTATTTATATAGTGTAGCTAGAGTAAAGAAACTGATATAAGAATAGGCCAAGCCAAAACATGTAAATGGCTAAAGATTTGCACATGAAGCTGGTATATACGATACTATTAATAATAATACAAGTGAGCGTAGTTAGACCCTCTGAGCAGGCCATCACTATCTCATCTCTTACCACTTCAAACCAACTCTTCTGTTTTCACTAATGGATATGAAGGTAATTTTGCCTTAATTTTATCTGAGTATCAGCCAGATCAAACCATTAAGTACAAACCATAGGTATCATTTTCTTTTGTAATTAATGTAAAAAAAAAATCCTACGGTGTATTGATTGCTCTTCTCAAAGTTAAAAGAGCTATAAGATGCAGAGATGTTTTTTCTACATGAAAATAAAAGATGCAATTGAGCTAGAGAACAATTTTTAGTCCATATTCATCATATAAATTCATGAATGTAATATGAATGTAATTGTAAAGGCTAAAACCATGGCTTCCAACCAAAATTCTTTGATCGATAATAACCCCCAAACCCAGATACCCTTTGGGTTGCATCAGAACCATGAGAAGTTCCTTTTAATAGAAGAAACACCTCCTCATCTATCTAAACACTCTAAATTCTCTATCTCCCCAAGGAATTTGCACAGTTGTGCATTTGGTACAGCTTGCTCCGACTGACTATCAATAATCGGCCAAGATCTCCCTGGCAGACGTTTGATGAGCAGACAATGAGGAACTTATATACCGGTACATATATATCATATTCAGTCTTCTGGTACTGATGTTTATACTAGCTGGCAAACAATACTATCAATTCATTATTAATGAATATCATCACAACATGGGGTCAACCTCAGATCAAAGGTTAGTTTGGATCATGCCACGTACTACAGTACTGGCAGTATGATCATTGATTCATAAACACATGTACTTCGTTATACATGATATATTATGCAATTTTGATTTTTTGCAAATTTTGATTAATATAGGCCATTAACATTGAAAATGAATGTTTCAAGTCCTTGGCATATCATTTTTATTCTGATTCATTTGATCTACATATTACGATCACATAGTTAACATGTAATAAGAATCAATCTTCATTATCAGTCTATTTCCTTGTTTGTTACAGAAACAAACTACTGCAATAAAGGGGTAAAAATTTGTGTAAATTTGACTGTACATTCTTATTTGATAGATAACTTAGCAAATATACTAGTATAAACTTACAGGCAAGACAGCTAATTGAAATATGCAATTTGCTGGCACTACTCTGACAAAGTACATTTTTTATATCTATATGTATCAACCCCATTTATGAAGTTTTTTTTATAACTGGCAGCTTTAGTCTTAGATATAATTTTCAAAGAATTGATTTATGAACTGAACAGTCATTATCTTCTTCTGCATTACTATAGAGAAAAACCAGATGAAACGTCCTTATTTCATATATCCTACAGATATATATGTCTTGAGTCATCTTCATCATGCAGATCAGATGCATGTCGTAACTGCACTAAGATCATTTTTGCTGGTGCATTGCACTACAGTGTATTTTTAAACAAAAGTCTTTTTTCTCTAAGCCACTGTTGATGAGCTTGCACAAAACAGAAGTTAATTTACAGGATAATATAGCTAATCTCCTCTGACTAATACAAGTACAAATCTTAAACTGGCTATTGTATAAATGGTATTTTCTTTAGCTCTAATCTATATTTTTTATCCTTACAGGTATAAAATTATATTCTGTGTTTTCAATTTTTGTGGTTACATTAGAAAACTAAAATATAACATATTGAACGCATAAACATGGCATCAAAATTTATTTACATTATAAGGACCAGAATCTGTGCAACTGAACATCTTCAAAAGTCACAAGAATAATACTGCATGCACATATTTTTCTAAATCATTAACAAATTCCTCTCTAATGAACAGGATGATCAACCTATTCTTGCCTTATGTCATAAAAATCTGGCATGAAAGGGATAAGAGAAATTTACCCTAAAAATCTCTCAAACAAAACAATTACAAACAAATGCATCCTACATCACTGTTTCCATGGAAACTTTGTGTAATTATTCCGTCAGAGAGGATGAAATGTGATTTAATTTTCTACAGCAGGTTTGGAATGTACCTGCTGCCACACAATAAATAAATACCAGGGAATGGGCTTCTTCCTCTCTCTCTCTCTCTCTCTCTCTCTCTCTCTCTCTCTGAGAAAGATGTATAGATCCTTGAACTCGATAATAAAAAATATGGAAACTTCAATTTTTTACAAGGTCAAATCTTACACATCTAATCATAGAGGTAAATTACCTATTGGTCAGCTACAATCAAAATTATTATAATCTTTTTTAACCAAATTGATGTATTTTATTACAAAATCATCTAAATACAGCTGTATGAATACTCTGCCTATTGCTATAGTACATGGCATAGTCTAAATTGTTATATTAGCTAAAATTTATTAATTCAATTGAAATGCTGATCAGTAAATTTTAAACTTTTCGCTGGTATTCATAAATACAACGATTGTAGCATTTCCAAATACAGAGATTGCATAGACATGACGTGTTGTAATTTAATTTGTTAGATATTTTCTCGGACTCTTAAGCAGGGATAACCTTTATCTAACACTATGGATGAAGGCTACAACTGCCAATTTTCTCTAAAGAATACCGGTACATATGATATGCGGATACTACACCTGCATTGGCCTACAGTTACATTTATTAACACCTACCCTTATCTCTAATTAAACGAACAGATGCTGGAAAACATTTATAGCAGAAAATCAATAGGCCAACATGAATGGTTAAATCATAATACTTTAATATTTTTTTTTATTTTCGGTACGTGACAGATGTATTTTGAATTTTGAGACAATCCCTATGAAAAATGCAAGACGGGTTTCCTTCTTTCATTCATGAATTTAGCATGCTTACCCCAAGTTTTGTTGTCTGTTCGTTCAAACCCAACACCCAGGCGTCCACGAACTCTGGAAATTTGTCATAATGTAAATAAAACCAATTTAAAGCAGAGTTCAACCACTGACAGGATTCCGATCCGGTTTTCTCTACTACAATCGTCCCTGGAACCCCTCTTGTGCTCTGGTCCCAACTATCACGGGGTTTCAGGGGCCCGAAAAATGTCAACACTGCATTGACAATTATAACGACTAATACTGCCCATCCAATCCATCCGAAAAGCAAAACATCCAACAAATTATCGTCCCAGTCTGAAAACAACCAAGCCGTAATTCCCTGGCCCGCATTCGCCATTTTGTCGAAACTCTCCCCTAGCCGATACCAGATCAGCTTCAATGTGATATCAGCCATAGGAACCAATCAGAACCGACTTCTTGTAAAATGATATGTCTTGTAATTGAACTTCACTCCCATATTCTGCTGTAGAAGTTATCCCGAATAATTTCAGCGCGTCTTTTGTCTACGCATTCAGCTCTGCTGCAAATACTCGGGGAATCTCCTCGAATCGATTTTTTTTAATTTTGAACTTACGTCACAGTATTTTAAAATAGACGCAGCGGGAATTTCCTTTAAAAAATGACATGGTGGGGGGGGGGGGGGGGGGGGGGGGGGGACTGACGCCTCTACTTTTATGCAAACATTTTTCTTGCATTTTTATATAGAAATTGAATTTATATGAAGGAGCCCCCCTCCCACTTTCCTGGGAGCCCTAACAAATTGATGAAAAAATAAACCTACATATAGGCTCCCCCTCCCCCACAACCACCATGGAGTAGGATTTTTAAGATTTGCGCTTCATTTTTTTTCTTCTTCTGTTTTTCGGATAAATCCCAACCCAACTTCCAAAACGATGCTACGTACGTGACTGAAAGTAGAGAAACAAAATTGCGCGAAGTAAGCGAGTAAAACAAACCAAAAATTTATTGCAAACACACTTTAAACAATACGCGGTAGGTTATAGAATGTACATTTTAATTGTATTTTGCATATCTTTGAATACTTGAAAACCAATCAAGAAATCATGATCATTGAGAAAAATGGTAATAGATTGACCTAGCTATCTTAAAATGGTTTAAAAACAAACATAGTACCCCTGTATGAAGAAAATGATACAAAAAATAAATTAAATAACGGTTGCCTTTTGATATTTTTTTTCCACTCAAACCACACACAGTGATACTACTGTCTAGACTTTCTTATGAAACTGCATAAAATGATATTTATTAAACAAGAACCCGTTGTTGCATTAACACTAAAAATAAGTAGTAAGGTAAATATAAGAATTGAAGCAACTTTTTTTTCTCGAAGCGTCAATGTTGTCTTGTCTTTGAAAACAAAAAAAAAAACAAAACAAAAAAAAAAACTCGAAAATCGTACGTGTTATAGATATAGAAAGTTGTAAAATTCTGAAAATTTAAAATAATCTTAAACTATTTAAAACTGTTTAAAGAGTTATGTGGATTGTATTAAATTCTATGAATTTTAAAACTTAATCTAATACATGATTGTATTTCCCGATGGACAAGTTATGGATTTATGTTGATATAACATGATATAACTCTATATTTACATCCAACAAGTATTATTCCTTCTATTTCTTACGGAATCTTATAGTTAATTCATAGCTATATAGACAGCGGCTGAAACTGACAAGAAAATGACAGGACAGATATTGACACGCCCAGTTTATCGATTGGTCCAAACCTACAACGACCTAGGTAAAATCACGGACTGCACGAAATAATCATGACGATGTCTGAATCAAAGTCTCACAGGAGACGATTTGGCTGTTTCTTTTAGTTAACGTACTTACGTACATTAACAATAATTTAGTAAATTTTACTTACTTTTCATAATCAATTTATCAATTGGCTAAAAGAAAGATGTTAATATAAACAATAAAATGCTTTCTTTGATGATTCATTCGAGTTATGAAGGTAGCGATCATTGCAGAAAAAAAAACATAACCCGCTAACGCGGGTTATGTATTTTTTCTGCAATGTCGCTACCTTCATATCCCGAATGAATCCCCAAAGAAAGCATTTTATTGTTTAAATGAATATCGATTTGATACTAGTAATTATTTTCAGTTAATTGGATTTATGATTTTTTGTGATTTTATTAAATGAATAGATATAATTTAGAATGTTTTCTTACGTTCCCTCTATTATATTTTATATTGTTCGCAGCCGATGCTTTGTTGATAATGTTTCAATCCATGTTGAAATCGTAAATTACACATGCATCATTCAAGCATGCTTGTCAATAACGATAACTGGATGGTTTCCATACAAAGCGAGTTATCTAGCATGGGTCTAAAATATTTGTTTGACGAAACTTGTTCAAATCATTGTAAAACCTACAAGATAATTGAGTGTAGAATATTAGATATTTATAAACAAAGTTTGATGTCATCTCTTTCGACATCTCCGAAGAGTATGTTATATCGACACCTTGTGGATAATTTTTGTTTGCAAACTTATCTTAGGAGACCGATTAATTATACTTCAAAAAAATTTATAAGTATTTTTCGAACTTCATCACACTCTTTAAATATTGAAATAGGTCGACACAACAAGGTGCCAAGAAATGAAAGATTTTGCAATCATTGTAATAAAAAAGATTTAGAAGATGAGTTCCACTTTATACTCATATGTCCTTTTTACGCTGAATTACGAAAGAAATATATAAAGAGTTTTTATTACAAAAAACCAAGTGTTTTTAAGCTAACTAAACTTTTAAGTGTTAACAATACAAAGGAACTCAATAATTTAGGAAAATATTTATCTAGCGCTTCCAAAATGAGAGCGCAGCATTGTAATAATACTACAGTTTAAGCTACTTATACATTTATGTTCATTCATATCTTAGATATGTACTTGATTATATTGTCTTAATATGTCCACTCACTTACTGCACATTGCACATTTGCATATAATTTTATATGTATTATAATTTGTATTCCGATGAGTTGTAAAGCTCAAGGATAATAAATTGAATTGAATTGAGAATTGAATTGTTTATTTATGTTCATTTTGTTTTCCTAGAGGTGAATAAATTGTACTGTATACAATTTTTTAATATCCGGACACAGCTGAATCAATATCGAAAATGATTCAGGGATTTTTGATGTAAGATAAACTCATATAAAATATACATACACACGTGTACTTTCCATGTTTATTTACCTAACTTAACAGTTAAAACTTTATTATTTATAACTTACATCAGAGCTTTAAATAATTCATCGTATCTATTGTACAACTAACCAACGATTGAAGTTTGTGTCATCAAATTATAGTAATGTTTTCTTTTGATGAATTATTTATTAGAACAATAAACATGATTTATACTTCTGCTTATAACACTGAATTTATATCCATTCTGACAAAAATTGACATTCTATGACGTACATGCCTATTTACTAGTAGCCCATAGTTTGTTTGATTATTTCCTTATTTTATCTCATAATAATTAATATCTGCAAATATTGTGAGCTCATGTATATTCAAAATGACAACTTTGCTGCATTTTTCTTTAAAATTCTGTACACTAAACACGCAATGACGCGAAAACCCATTGAAATCATTTTCTTAGGTAATCAAATACATGTAAACACATGACTTCCAAATTTTTTACGCGTAACTTTCGCAAATGAACGCAATACTATCGCGATATGATGGAATTTTTTTTTTGATTGGGGGGGGGGGGGGGGCAAAAAATACAATACTATCGCGAATAAACGCAAAACTATCGGTAAAACAATAATATTAAATTTGTTAATTTAAGCAGGAGCCATTGTCAGGAACGTTGAATGAAAACGAATACGAAAATAATGCAAAAGTCATAATTTCAGTTTTCCGTTGATTTATATACTGAGTATTTAGATTCGTTAACCCTATCAAAATGATAGAACCTTCTATCTTTTTAAACTGATATAAATCAAATTTGATAAAACTTCAGATTGATAATTATATCAAGCCAATGAATTCAAAGTAGCATTATTTTCGATATTTTCGCCGACTTGTGGATGTGTACTAATATATAGATATCTTTAATTTGGGAAATATGCTTAAATATCAATAATTTAATTTATCTATCCTTAATGACATGATCATAGAACATTTTACAATATAACGTGAATCAAACCTTATATTTGGTGTTTATTAATTGTAAGCCAATTAAAAAAAAGAAATAGAATATCAAAAATTCTTCGTTATATATTGTTCCCCGTTTCGTATGCAAAGTGCAAAGTTTGCGCGTTTATTTGCGAAGGTACGCGTTTATTTGAGAAAGTTTCGGGTTTAACTGTAAATGTTATGCTTTGATTCGATTTTATTCGCGATTGTTTCTGGTTTATACGCAATAGTTACGCGTTCATTTGCGAATATAACGCGTTACATATCGAAAATATTCGTTATATATATTGTTCCCCGTTCCGTATGCAAAGTGCGCGTTTATTTGTGAAAGTTTCGGGTTTATCCGCAAACGTTATGCTTTTATTCGCGAATGTTTCTCGTTTATTCGCAATAGATACGCGTTTATTTGCGAAACTAACGCGTTACATATCGAAAGTACGCGTTTTCTTCGGTACGCGTGTATTTGGGAAATGTTATTGTGTTTTTGATACCGAGAGACACGCGTTGTTTCGTGAAAGTTTCATGTAATGTAGTGAAAGTTACGCGTTTATCCGCGAATTTTTTTAGCTACGAAAATGAGCCCATTCGCTATGTACAATGAAAATGTTATGTTACGTTTGTATTTTGAAAGAGGAGTGTTGTGAAGAATTATCAGCCAAAGGACGAGCACGTGTATCATAATATGTCGTACATACGGTTGATAGCAATATAAAATTATCATATAGTAATATATTTTTGATATGGGTGAACATACTTGTAGATTTGCATTGTAGCAGCACCATGTAGTTTCGAATGAAACAAAATTTAGTATTAATATATTGCCACATTTTTTTTGCAAAAGATTTCTTTAATACTTTTTGTTTGATTGTGAACATTCTTTGTAATCTTCACAGAAAAGGAACAGCAACTCGAACAATTGAAAAAAAAAAACACCAGAAAAAGTCGATCAAGCGATTGTGTCTCGGTTTCGTCTTGACTACCTTCGAAAGCAACTTTGCTAGCCAAGGGTGCGTTTCGTTTAATCTCATCTACCCCTTGGGAGATCGTTAAAAGTGAATCGGACCCTTGGAAGGCGAAAATGCTTTGATACTGTCAAAGCAATGAAAAGAGTTGAAAATTTAAACATGACAATGTCAGGTACTTGTTATGTTTATGCTTCAACTATTTGCTGTATAAAGATATTTTGTAACCTTCTGTGATGTTTATGCATACTATTGTCTTTTACTAATTAACAATTTTTAATTGTCAATGAGTCACGGACTCATTGACAATTAAAAATTGTTAATTAGTAAAAGACACTATTACAGAGTCTTCTTTTTTCTGTTTACAAAAATATTATATTGGTATAAAGGAGGCCAAAAATGTAAATTGATTGTATTACAATCGAAATATGGATGAGATAGACAATGAATCGACACATATCCAATATATATACCCCCGCTTTGGGCCATAGTAGAAAAAAAAAAACCAGGGAGTTGGGGTCGAGCATCCGTAATTGATGTGTCGGTGCATGGTTCCAGCAATGTCACTCATAGCTAGGACCGGTGCTTACGCGCCTAATTTCTGTGGTCCGAAACATTAGTTACTCCAACATACTCAAAACTTCATCTAGCTGCAGGTCTGTAGCTCCCGGTCTGAAAAAAATCGGATGGACGACCTGGGAGCTACAGTGCCTCCCATACTAAAAAAAAACCCACCAGCAATTTACGGCGCACAAAAAATTGCGCTAGTTTTGGACTGATTAATCCTATTAGTACATGTACTTCATTTTCCCAGGTCGGTAGGCGTGTTTCGAGGAAAGTCTGAGGCAAGTAAAGTGGCGATATCAGTAGGAAATTGCATGAAAAATTTAATGGTACTGATTTTTTTCACAGAATTTGTGTGTACACAACGTTAATCAGTCCAAGGAGGTCTTGACTCTCTATGGATAAGCATTGTATATATATTCATAAAGTAATAAGAAATAGACACTGGAAACCCTTTGTGAAACACAGACCTCTTTCATAAGTTAGTAAGAACTAACTGTATAATACCGTATAACACAATTCTCTCTCTCTCTCTCTCTCTCTCTCTCTCAACTGAAGTATTTTTTAAAATCCGGAGAAGGGGATAGTGGCAGTTCCTTCAGTGAAACCCCCTGTATCTGCGCCTGTTCTCCCATTATTACTTTTTTTGTATTCTGATGTGTGTATTTTTGTAGATATGAAGATTTCTCTTTAAACTTATTAAATATTTTTCTTTACCCCTATAATGATTTCAACTCAAAAGTTATAGCACGCCCCTTTCTATAAGAGTTTTGTAATATGTATACATGGAAATATAGGTAACATTAACCTTGAACCTTGAGTATGTAAATGATGATTTAAGCAGGAATGGTTAAGGCGAAGTATAAGGTTTTTGAAAACAAAAACAAGACAAAGCGAATGTTTTTCTCTCACTTCAATTCATTTACTACATGTGACATAACCATCAGTCATGGTGGCTTTTACAGCCAGCCTGGCCTAAAATTAAGATAATAATAAAAAAGATTAAGACTTAAATGTAAATCCTTCTCTAACTCTGAAACCGGCGTGTCTACAAATAGAAAGGGCGGGCACCATTATCATAATGATGCAGAATTCTGGTGCGTATGCAAATCAGGTCAAAAAATGAGTTCCAAGATTAGAAATCGTTTTTAATGTTAAAACGCATTGCTCTTAAAAAGAATTACAAATTATCAATTTGTTTTTTACTTTAAATTTGGTGTTTGGAGTCGGAGTTATGCACAGAAGGGCAAAGGTTTGATGCAGTAAATCAATCAAACTTCGCGAACATGTACTCTCTAGAATTATGGGAATGTAGAGATTTCTAGTTAAAATCAAAACGCCACAACAACATTCAAAAAGATTATCAATACCAGAAAATTAGAAATTTCCCTGTACCCCCCCCTATACAAAAAGCAATAATCAAAGTCCATGTATGTAATTATAGCAATTATTAAGGAAGCAAATATTAAAACTAATTAATATTAAGATATTCGGAATAATATAGACAGTAATATTGATTCCTGAATATGCAAATAAATGATTCACTCCGAAGTTCTTGGTAGTTCTTTTTATTGTTTTCCTGTATATCGCATCTAGATCCATTGTAATTAACTGTTAGGGTGTTACTTACTCACCTTTTTACACCGGCCACACGTAATATCTACCAGGATTTCTCGCATACAATCCCAATTAATGGCGAAATTATACAGTATTAATGTAGACCTGTTACAAACAGGCAGTGATTTACTATGACAGTTTCAGAATTGATTTCTTTTATGCCACCGTTGGTAAATTTTGTACTTTAACCACATCTTTACAGATTTATAAGTATATAAAAGAATTTTTTTTTTTTATTAATGGACTATCAATAATAGAAATGTTCACACATTTATCAAATTCAAATTTTTATAGGTTTCGTGATTAAGCTGTAAAAAAATATCATGATTATGTTCTGCAAGATCACCAGATGTTCGACTAAAAAAGAAATACAAGAAATAATTAATTTATATCTAAACGCATTGTATAAAAACACCATCATTTTATTACATGCGATGCAACTCTGTCTCTGTCTCTCTGTCTCTCTCTCTCTCTCTCTCTCTCTTGTTGCCTTCAAAAAATCAAGAATAAGGAAAAGTTCACACAATGCATATTCTACAAACAAGACCAGAAAAAAAATGAGAGAAATGCGATGACATTTTAACATTTGCAAAAATGGAAAATTCTAATTATTTTTTTAAATCATCGCATTTTCATTTGCTCTACGATGAAGAGTATGAAAATATACGCCAATAACCATCATGCTGATGCAACATGTCTTCATTATGTCAACGCCTAGGGTTTTGGTTTCAACAAAGGATCAGTTAATGCTAGGCAGAATTGTTCACGCACTTCCTAATTAATGCATGAAATTTTCATGCCACTAATTCGTCTTTTATCTTGTGGATCAACTGTCATATTTACACAATAAACGCCTGTTAAAATTTTTGCAAAGTCCAAAAAGTGTCTGCAAACATCATTTCACTATTACTGCAATTTGTCACATTACCTAAGCATTTTTTGTGATGTGCAATGTAGATAAAATTTTATCATCGAATGAACACCAGTTTAAAAGCATTATATAATCATATCATTAACATGTGCCAAGGGTCAACTTAACCAAAACTGTCTGGGTTTAGCAGAAACCCAGTTTACCAAGCCCCGCTGATTGTTGTCAAGTTGTCAGGTGCGTCAAAACGTTATCTTGCGTGATGTCATTGCTGGCTATATTTAAATCCGGAGAACTCCTTTAATAGCTCTAACATTGCATGTTAAACGTTCGGACGTGCTCATCCAAACCTGCGCCAGGTAAGACAACATTTTAAGCTAATTGCTGCAAAGAGTTTCAAAAGTCTTTATAAATTGCTAAATTCACATTGAATTATCAGTAAAAAAAATTGACCTGATTAGTAAGTCCAGTTTTAAAATACGCATTAAAATGGTTTGTTTCGGATATGTCTGAGAGCGATGTGATTTGTAATAAAAAATTATTAATGTCTTCTTTTGATAAATATTTTGTTAATTACATTTAAATTACACACTTAATAACTATAACTGTCAACGTATTTTCTACTAGATCCTTTGCTGTTGGAGACAATGAACCTTTACGGCGTTCTGATCACATATTTGTTGGGGGGCCTGTGGAGTTTGACCGAGGTCACCTCCTACAGTGTGTTCCGGAACTTATTCCAGCCAAAGACCAATACCGGTAAGTTCCGATTGTAAGCTAGACTTTAGAAAGATTACGGTGCTCTGTATAATGTCTGTATTTATGTCGTTACTGTCTTTTGCATTTTATATGAGTTACAGCAACTGCAAATTAAAGCAAAAAAAAAAGAAAGATAAAACAAATGTTTCCAAATTGTACTTATATAATTTCCTCAAGCGAAATCTAGCGATCAGTTGTTAAACCTGTTTCCTTTATCGATACAAGAGTCTTTGCGCAGAAATCCTTTGTAGAGTTTGATTCTTGGTGATTACGTAACTTGCAGGTTGTGTATACGAGGGACGTGCGGTTCCGGACGGAGAATCCGTGGCCCTGCCAGGGTCTTGCCAAACACTGAAATGTTACGGAAACAAGTTTCAGAAATCAAACGAAGGTCAGTCTTCCTGCATAAGACAGTTGTCACATTCACACAACACGTTTCTGCTGGGGGGGGGGGGGGGGGGGGTGACTGGTAACATATCCAATGAAAAAATAAATGAACTGCAGGTAACATTTTAAGTTTAAACAAATGATTCCATTTCGTGCAGTTTATTTTTTATTTTTGGTTTTCTCTTGTAGACTGTGCCACCATAATGTCCTCTACGTTTCGGTGTCTTCCTGGGGAGTCCAATGTTGACCAGTCCACGTGTATCAAGTCCACTTGTTTTGTTGACCATCAGGGCTACAGTATGAAGCACACTAGGGGTGAGATAAGTTGGTTTTACAATAAGAAATTAGTTAATAGTGTATACACCCCCCCCCCAAAAAAAAGAGAGAAAAACAAACAGACTAATAAAAAAACCTCGTTAGATTGTAAAAGCAAACTCTTGATTTATCCTTGGCATATACTTTCTGTTTTCGGAAATCTTTGTGGTTACTGTATAGTATCTAAGTATGTCGCAATAGAAATGTTAAGCATAAATAATTTGAATACAGATTATATAACGTAAACTTTACCGGAAAACAAAACCCACCATCACCTGTGATCGTGCCATATATATGCAGCGTGTAGAGTAAAAATCAGGCCTAGTGTTTTAATTATTTTATCATTTACAGATAATTACTTTTCTACATCTGGACGAAGCATTTAAATCTGTAATAGTTAATTCCAGAAAATCTGCAAGATAATGTTAATTTTTAACCAAGGAAATGATAATGAGGAAAACGGTGTAGATTTTATTCAGAATTCAATTTATGTAGAAGTACTATTAAGTGATTTTGTAGTTCCAACAAGATTTATTAACCTTATCACCTTTTCCTGACAAAAAGTTTTGCAGTATTAGTATCACGATTGTCATTAGTACATGCAGTTTGTATTAAAACAGTGCTTGTACCTATGACGTTCATGTTTATTTACACTAGATAACAACATTATAATCAATATTTTACCTTGAAAATCATATTAAGGAAATGTTTTGGAAGAAAAGTTGAAATATCTAAAATAAAATTGCTGCAAGGAAATTGAATTGATGAAATGGTTAATTTTTGAAAGACGCAGTAATTTGTTACTGAAACATGAACGAAATTAACACCCCGATCACGTGTGAATCAAACATCTTGTTTAATTTATGTAATTAGAAAAAGTTTAATGAGGACTTTACTAAAACACAATAATAACGAAAGTTGACTTTCGTATTCATTTAGACATTAAAACCTAACAGGAGAATTTCAAAGTCATGACCTTAGCTGTCTTCAATTCCAATCCTGTAAATCAATCAATATGTATGTAAATGACGAAATTATAAATACGGCATACATGTATATATATAGATTGTGGTGACATAAAATGAAGATTAAAATATGTATATATATTGGTAACATTTACCAATCAATATCTTTAAAAAAGAGCTGATTGACTTCATACAAACCAGAAATTACCTTGACTTTTACGGTAAAATTTTGTGGGGTACGAAAAACTGGCTTTACAGTGCAGTGCGTTATCAATATAAAGTGAAGTACCACATTACATAATGTTTACCCAATTTCCCAGACTATAAAAAGAAATCGGCCCCTTCTCCCTTTGGACAGACTAATGTTGATCACCCTGACATTTTGACAAATTCTTTAAAACTAACTGACCACCAGTTAGAAAAATTCAAAACAGCGCATTTAAATTGTGAATATTACCAGTATACCGTATTTTCGATTATTTTCGCTATGATCTTATTTTCGAAATTACACATACTTTGTAACACGCTTAAAAATCCATCACCATGGAAACTAGTACATGTATACGGTATTAGGAATTTGAGCTGAAATGAGTACAGGGGTAGTTAGGTGTAATGGGGAATTTTCTTAATTGAACTTTCTTACATGCTTACAGGGTGCAAAATTAACGGGAAGTGTGTGTTTCCGTCCGACTTCAAGGATTCCTTCGGACTGCGGTTCCTGTGTCACAGAATGACGTGTACGGGTAAAGGCTTCGTCCGATCCCAGCGGAGTAAGTCTTCTATAATGTGTTTGTAATTTACCATAGCATATAATGTGTATTGTAGAACTTACAGGTAGGCGAATAAACAAATCATTCTTCAAAAAGTAAATACACAAAACGATATATTTGAGTGAAAACTCTACAAGACATTTTCAGTTAGAATTTCTTTGTTTTGATGAAAGACCTTTTAAAATTTTTCGTTAACATCCATTGATTTTGTGGGTGGAACAATTAAAAAGTTTATCGCTATATAGATATAATATTTATGTTCCAATCTACACAACGAGAAGTCTCTCAGTAAACAACATGTAATTGTAAATTCAAGGCTTCTGGTCTAGACAAGCAATTAATTAAAAGACATCAAGAATGAAAGAAATTTAATTAATTAATTAAGCTTTAATTATGTCACTTGACATGTTCTTCACTTCAAAAAACCAAGAAACATGGAATTCATTACCCAAAAGTGTCATCATGAAATATTAATGACCATCATTGCAAAACATTAATAATTTATGACAAATCAAGAGAGCGAGAGTTCATATTGTCATCAAATCACTCGTCTTCTCTATCCAATGCAAATGCAAACAGTTCCTTAAAACAATATATACTCATTAAACCAATTGATTTGTCAGTTTGACAAACTTGTATTGTTTATGATACAACCGTCTTATTTTTTTCTCCAACGACCCAACGATATTCTCTCATAAAGATCTTTTTGATATATTTAGAACTGATGTACTTTTCACGAGCAACGATCAGTTATGTATTTTAAGACAACAATGAGACTTTGTTCAAAAAAGGGCATCATATAAGATTTTTTGTTTGACCAAAATTCTCTTTGGGATTGTTTTGTCAGTATGCATAATTTACCTGGCTAAATTTGGACCTTGTTTCTTGTAGAATCCCTGTGTTCCAAAGACGATCTATGTCGTACAACGCAATGGATTGACGCATTCAAATGTAGGGACTGAAAACACAGAAATATATGAACTGAAGCATAGAGATGTAGAGACTGAGGCATAAAGAGAGAGAGAGAGAGAGAGAGAGAGAGAGAGAGAGAGAGAGAGAGAGAGAGAGAGAGAGAGAGAGAGGGGGTTAGTTAGTTTTATTAATTCCTCTGTTTGTTATTTTTCATTTTTATTTTACACAAGTTTTTTAGTTGTTATGTTTATTTTAGAATAACTTGTAAATAAAGGGAAAAAATAGAAAAAATAGTTTACTGGTTTTGTAAAATGCCAGAAATTCTTGGCCTCGAAGGTTTGGAAATACATGTACACACTGGGCTGCGTTCAAGATCGTAGCTACTACGTGGGGCTACGTAGCTGCTACGCTGTTGAACGGTGAGCTAACCTAGCCACTACGTAGACATTCGTAGCTTAATTATTTTATATGGCTACCATAGTTACTACTTTGTAACAAAGATGAAATCTATTTATTAGGGATATTTCGGTCATCCTATAAGTTATAATGAATTTTAACAGGTATATTTCCGCTTTAAATTAACAAAGAATGTTGAAGTAATTAGTCTTTAATAGAATATTTCTAACTTCAAATCAGATACCTAGCGGCTAACCTAGCGGTCCGTTCAATAGACCTAGATATTTACAGCCTAGCAGCTAAGCTAACTGCTACGAACTTGAACGCAGCCCAGGTTTTGCTTTCCTTTGGACTGAAATGCCACATAACACGTGACTGCCGGATATATCTCTATGTCCGTCGGGTGAGAACTTATATTCGGCAATATGGCCGACGTTCATAATATTTTATACAGAAACCGCATTTTGTAAGTTCAGTAGTTGCCCTCTGAATCGATGTCACTTTGTGTCTATAGCATAATAAAATAAACATAACCAAAAACACAGCACGTTTCCCATCAATAATGAGTAAAAAGCAAAAAGATCATCGATGGTTTAAACATTAAAGGGTTTATAGGGTTTCATTAGAAGATATAGTCGTTAATGACCAAGACACCAAATCAAACAATTGGTTTGTTGATATCTTAATTCATAAGCAATGATTGTTACAAAACTTTTCAGTATCATTAAGAATAATTCCAAAAGTATGAACACCAGACACCTTAAAGCCATCGATGAGTTCATCCTATGCTTCCAAATGTAACAGTTCCTCCGTTTACTATGACGTTTTCTGCATTTATTGTGCAGCTACAAGCTAAAGCAAAGTTATAAACGCACATCTTTGAAAATTGTACGTCCACCTTTTTGTTACCAAGTTTCAGAAATCTTACATGTACCAGCAGACCTTTTCTTGACGTCTGCTGACCGTCCGTCCTTTAATGACTTTGTAGCCCTCTTGCACTCTTTTCCTTTGCGTTTTCATATAACTACCATGTTGTAAATCATGAATTTACCGGGTAGTACCAAATACAATCAAAGTACTGAAGTACTGACGGGAGTTGATTTTATCGATTATCATTTATCTTAAATAAACTTATCTTGCATGGCAATTAGTTTCTAGTCTGTATTTGAATTACCCACTTTTTTATTATATGAATTTTAGAATTTTCCTACAAGAATTTCGAGAAACCCCATATGAATCATGTTGTGTAATATTTAAAGATAGATTTCAAACTATGTATAAGTAATCGAAGCAATTCAAAAAATTTTATGGATCCAAGCACTATTGATATCGAAATATAGTCTCGTTCAACCAGACACTCGGCTTCTCCGTTAATCTCCGACAAGCAAGAGAGCCTTTCTGCTTGTCGGAGATTTACGGAGACAGTCGAGCGTTTGGTTGAACGAGGATATATTAAACTCTGGCGTAGGAATACAGACTACAAAAATATCTTAGTTGTTCGTATTACATAAAATCTTACTATTTTTAAAGTGTTTATTGATAAGTTTCCTTGAAAAACAATGCTTCAGCATACATTACTTCGAATTTTTCTATTATTTTCAAGAACTAAGTCTTGTCAGCGGTGATGATTTGTGCTTAGGTCAAAACACTGTTTCACTTTCGGTTTGCCAGAGTAACTGCATAGGAGAGTTGATTAAAATCAACTCCCAAAAATGACATGACAACTGCTTGTCAAAATTAGGCGTGTTCTTTATTTGTTTGCAAGTCCCAAATATCTAATTTGTTTTATCCCGTTCTCTAATACCCTGATTCGTTCTAAGATCTCAACGTTCAAATCTCTAACGACTTCTCTGAAATTATCATATTCTCTCGGAGACGTGATATCCTTTTTGCTAAAAGCACCTTGGCCACATTTCCTATGGCCTGTTCTGTGTATTAACAGAAAGTCTCTGCGGTTATGCAGACTATTAGGTCATGCGTCTCCAACAAACACTTTGAAAAAGAATGCAATTCAATTTAAACGCTATCCTTTTGCCATAGTAAGTGTAAGACTATTCTTTTCCATCCACAAAATTCATTGATGCAAACTCAGGAAATCAAAACATGTCACAATATATAGTGCCTGTTTTGTTGTTGTTGTTGTTTTTTTTAATGGGGGGGGGGGGGGGTAACCCCCCGAGAAAACCATTGTCACTATTTATATATTATTATACCTCTGAGAATATTTTCTATTTGAAATTTCGTCGAATAAACATGATACAGTGAATCCCATCTAACCATGGAATACCTTTCGTTCTATCTGACCATGGTGAATTTGTAGCCATCAAAACTATTAGCCAGCGGCATTTGATTTTCATAGTTTTTTAACTCGAAACAAACTGTGCATAATTCGAGTCGCAAACATTACATTCGAAGTCCGATAACTCATTTTACCATGAAGAAAACATGCAAATCGACAAATAAAGTTTTCTTCTGTAGGAAGCAACTATTTGCTGTCACGGGGGACAATTATTTGTATATTCATGTTTATAAAGTGACATATAGGTCCGATGGGCCGGGTGTTTATTCATTAAGGCTTTATATCATATACATGTATCTTTATTTGTTTATAAAACACGTCACTATAATAATTCATTTACTTACTTACTTACTTACTTACTTACTTACTTACATATAATAGCCTAATTACATAATTTGTTTTATTTGGCAACAGAAATTTCTGCTCTGTCATGCACTTATAAAAATCCTGAAGACTCGCATCATGCAGTCATGTGTAACCTGGACATCGTCATCATGTAAATAGGCACAAACTACTACTGAATTGTACCTCAAGACCTGTATTAGTCTTCATGCATATGTTGACAAATCTCCGAAGACAAAGTAGTCATAAGGGATGTACATATAAGACGAATGGCCACCCGAGACTGATATCCTACATAAATTATTTTGCCGTTTATCAAAAACAAAACAACGAACGCATTCTTTCATCACTTACATGTATTATCATAGGACGGTATTTTGCATCATTTATTCTTATACGATTAATTGCAAAGCAAAATGGGGAAAGATGCCATACCAAATAGATGGGGCGCTAATTGAATCCCATACCAGCGACGCGCCACTGTTATAAATACACATATAAAACACACGATCCACAGGGGCCGAGCCCGTTTTAACATTAATTTCAATGTAACCATATGAATAAAGATTGGCCCCTGTGACACGATCTACCTTAATATTAATGAGCATAAAAACAGGCGTGGATGCAAAAATCAAAACGGGTACGGTACATTGTGTAATTGAGAATCGAAGCTTCAGAGCGGTGCCGGACATCTCATCGAAAGACAACTCGCCGAATGCGACAACTCATCGAAAGTCAACTAATCGAAAATAAAACTCACCGACGTGACATGTCAACGAAAGACATCTCGTGAATGGCGACAACTCATCGATGAATTTTTTTCGATGAGTTGTCTTTCGATGAGTTGTCATAGACCCGTAGTAAGATTCATCGATATTTTTGGAACGAGTTGCGATTAACCCAATTGGCTATAATTCCATAACCAACTCTCCGTCACACACAGATTGGGTGAAATTTTGGAATGCATGTAAATCAAACTGAATTATGCTTTTTCTGAAAAAAAGAAGAATGAGGAGTTATTAGCAGATAATCTGAGAATATTTCAAACACAAAATTTATTGACCTATGTCAGGCTATCCTACTGGGGTCAATCCAATGACGTCACAATGCATGACGGGTTGTGACGTCACAATTACTAAGCTAGTAATAACTTTAGTTTTGTTTGTTTGCGCTGCCGCTAGAGAATAAGTTTTGGATATGTTCGGTTTTAATAAACCTTTCCTTCTCTTTACCAGGTAAGTCGATGCTTAAAAATATTTTTGAAAACAATTTTTCTTATATAAAAGAAAAATTAACAGATATCAGAGCATAAATTATTTATTGTTTTGAATTTCAGAGAGAAGATGGCTGACATTGCATATCAGATGATGACAGAGTTCGGCCAGACTTGTGGTATAGGGTTTTTGGTAAGCAACCAGTGCCTCATCCAATTTTATTCTTTGGTTTATTTAGCTACATTTGCGGATTAAAAAAATCCAAGGGAGGGATCAAAGGGATCATTTTTTTTTAGCGGAGAGTGTGGTGTTTCCGAGGCCCCTCCTCAACCTCCGCTAGATCCGCGCTTGAGCTTTGCTATTTGAGTATTCTTTGTATTTGTATATTTACATTATTGAAAGTACCGCATGCAACCTTAGTAATACTAGTACACCGGTTTTAATCAATGATTGTTTCTATCGCATGCAACCTTAATCATGCACCAGTTTAAAACAATTATTGGCTCTTTCTTTCCAGCCCACCGTTGTGCTGTCAGCAAGCACCTTAGCTTTGCTGACCAAGGGGCCTGCAGTAATGGTAAGTAAAACGAACATTTATATGGGTAAAGTTATGTGTATAGGCGTAGTATCTCACGTATTCTGTATCATTTCATTCAAACAAATGCAACCTTATTTGTCAGTCAGGAAAGTCTTATCTTCTCCTGTATGGAACTCAAAAAAGGAAGAAAAGTTTCATTGATAGTGCATGTACCTTGTTGACATCACTGTCAGCTCGATTGTTGATTTCAATCAGATATGTACGACATTGTTTCTTAAAGCATGCATCTATTGCAATATTAGTAATTCTCTGAATGAGTTCAACCCATACCCAATCCCGTTATATATCTGTTAAAATAACCCATTGGGAATATAGATAGGGTAGTTATTAGATTCACAAATTTAAGTTACCAAAAATGGGCTTAAAGTATTTATGGCTAGTATAATTATCCCTCGGACCTATTCTCTTTTGAGAAGTGGACAGGCATAGCCTACATGGAGATGTAGGCTATGCCTGTCCACTTCTCAAAGAGAATAGATCCGAGGGCCCTCCAACCTTCATTGTGGGGATAGAATCTGGATCCGCGAACGCCTATATCAAAATCTTTTAAAATGAGACTCAAAGTTTCCTCTATCTTTTTAATTTCAGAGGTTCATCACAGAGACGTGGAGACAGGAGGAGGAGGAGGAGGAGGGGAACCCCCTCCACAGATGTGTGTCCCGGGAGTCGCTATCTCCTACCCCCTCCGGCGAATCTCTCCCCTCCCCCAAACTATCAAGCTGCGTTGACGGGGGGCGCGGCTCAGACCTTGCACCGACCTCATCGACTCCATTGTAGATTTATTCAGATCGTTGTTATACACCCCCCCCCCCCTCTTTCAGTAACTTTTTAAATTAATTTCAATGAATTAAATCCAAAAGTATTGTAAAGAATTTTTTTTAAAGTACATGAAAGTACATTCTACATTCCATTTGAAATTAAATATATTTTATAATTTAGCAGATTGTCACATAAATAATTATATTTTCTTCTATTTTTTAAGAAACGTTTGTAAAGAAAACTTGATTTATATTCGTAAATTTGAATTATAATTTGTGCACAATTTTAATATATCTAAATTCTATTTCTTACTTTATGTACAATAACAATTTTTTAAATCGTCCGATAGTGCGTCAATTTGCCACCTAAGAACGGATGGAATAAATTCGGATAAATATGGTAAATTTGTATGTACATGTACAACCGTCAAATAGTCAATTTGTTATTGAAAAAATAGCGACTACAGCATGTAAATGTCGCTGGGGTGGAGGTTAGGGGTGGGGGTAATATATTACCTCTCAAAAAGAGGAACTGCAAGATGAGTTATTATCATAAAGTTTGCTATCATAATGAAATCGTTTCTTTTATCTAAGTCTTTCAACTAATTTACAGATTTCATCTGTCTCTAGTAACTGTTTGTTCATTAAATTTGCTCCAGAAATCGAACTCTACATGTATCTTTCGTGCATGATACATCGTGTTTCAAACATAATAAAATCAGGAAAGAAACTTTTATTTAAAATTAAGGTAGGGGGGGGGGAGGGTTGCATGTTCATTTCAGTATAAAAAGCTGAAAACAATTTTAAACAACAACTTTACCACGGGTCTAGTTTTTAGCAAAGCACATTTTTAAATCTATTCATTCAATAATTCATTCCATATTGACTTTTTCCACACATTTACTTACACTGAGTCGTACATTCACATGATGGTCGGTCAAGGTCTAGCCCCTCCCATCAGCAACCAGTCTGGAGGCTTCTACTACAAACCAGACACCGGCGCCCAGTTTTCCCTATACATCGACACAATGACTAATGTAAAGCTCAGGGTCAACTGAGACTTTTTCTCTGTTCCAAGGTTCCATATATTTATACATGTATATGTACATGTACAAGATGCGCTGCCATTTCCTCCAATGTGTTCCCATGCCCAACCCCTTCCTGTTCCGCACTAGATTTGAAGGCCTTTGCCCTTTCATAGAAATGTAGTAATGAGGTACGTTGCCTAAAAGTATTAATGTGATAGATTCTAATATTTTTATTTAAGTTTAAGATTTATTCCTTTACATTGTTACAATAATTATCACTGAAATTTGAATAATTTTTCGATCATTTCTTAGAAATGATGATGCGGCATTTTTAACGAACAAGTATCCTGTGTGTATATTTCTGTGTAGGCTAACCAGAAAACCAATCTTAAAATCTTGTTTATTTCTCGCAGACTGCCTGCATGAAGATTCGCACAAACCCGCTCGCTCGTCTCAAAGAAGTGAATATTGGCCAGCTGAATACGACTTTAAAGATATGTATGTATGATCACTTTGTCTGTCTGTTTGTACTAGTATGAGTTGGGGGATAATTTACTGGAATCGCCGCGACCGGATAATTAGTCACGTGCCACCACCTATTTCAGACGATGAAATAAATGGTTGGAAGCTAAGAGGGGGGTCGGGGAGCACGAGGACGATGGGTTGTATATTATGGAACCTTGGAACAGAGGGGAACCCACGTAAGATGTACGTATCAAAGTGGAGATAACCACGGGGAGAAAAACACCATACATAGGACCGGAATTGTTTGTTGCGGAGGAACGTCTTGAAGCAATAGCTCTCACCCATTTAGTGCTGTTGTAGTGACTCTCTGTGATGTATATGTACTTGTAGCTCATTTCTTTCGTTAAGTACTTCTAGTCATCACTTGAAATTTTCATTGATTGTTCATTAAATATTTTGCTTTGTATAAAGGTCCAATAGAGGCACAAATATAAACATTTTGTTTACTATTGAAGTTTATCACATTCTTAATAACTGTTATTTACATGTATATTATATCTAGTTTTAGCCAAAACCTTATTCAACATAAATTTACTTTTCTAAGTGTTTATTTCAATATTTGACTTTTGACTTTTAACCATTTTAAGTTTGACTGTATTAAGAGTGTCTTGTCTTTAATAAATTGTAAAACTTCGTTAAATTGTGTACAATCAATAAAGTATAATGGATGTTAGTCGCAAGTAAACATGTAGTTAGCTATTATGTAGTGACTGGATACTATAGTAACTGCAACGAGATTTGAAAGAAATTAGCACCTGGTAACTAGGTACTACTATATAAATAGTGCCTGTTTGGGAGGGTAACAGTTGAAATTGACACCCCGAGAAAACCATTGTCAACCGACGCGGTTTTCGAGGGGTGTCAATTTCAACTGTTATCCTCCCAAACAGGCACTATTTATTTTGTTATACTGAATGTCTTTTTTAAAATTTTTAAGAAAATTTTACTGCTTTTATATAGGAATAACGTGAATTCTACAGAGAACCGTACGCGCATAATTTTCGCGCATGTAACATTTTTTAATGTTACCCGTTGCCAAGTGCGTTGCTAACGCTGAGGGTAATAGTATATATTAACCAATCAGATTTCAGTATTTAACATGAAAGTATAACAAATGTATATAGTAAACACAGGCTTTTGAGATCACTTGAATAAGACCGACTTATAAAAGGTACTTTCTCCATATGCCAGTCTGAAGGCTTGTGGTTAGACAATTAATTTAACGATCTACATGTTGTGTAATTAAATTTAGGTATTAACGTTTTTCTGTGTATATTGTGATTTGATCCTGGCGTCCATCCAGTTGATGGGCACATGGTATGGAGGTATCGCTAGGAGGGGTTTGCAGTCACACATACATGTAACCATGCAGAAAAGTGTCATTTCTACTAAGTGACAAGGGTTAGACTTTATTGTCTGTAGATAATAGTTTTTTATATCGTCTTATTTATGACATCATTAATGAATATTGACTTTAAATCTCGTCTAATCGAATCCAGAAACCTCACAAATCACATGATTGGTACGTCGAACTCGGAGGAGGTTGTGAAACAGTTCAGCACATGGCTCTTTCTACACAAGTTTTCACAAAATGATGTTTGCGAACATCTTTGTAATTAAAAAATATACACGGATTTGACAGATGTCAGTAAACTTAATAAAACATGATACAAAGATATAAAATACACGTTACACAACAATCAATATTATATATTCAGTCAAAATAGTAAACTTTGACAATACAATAAAAAAATGAAAAATGAAACTACTGCATGTGTAAAGCATTCTTTAAGACAGAGGGTTAACTCTTATATGGTTACACTTCCATCGACCACTACATTATTGGAGTATTCCAAGGTCCCGAATCTACTTCCTTACAAAATGTAAGTGCGCATAGATATTAATGAAAGGATGGACACACGTGGAAGGGAAGGAAATCACAGACGAAAACAATGACGAGGTGGGTCCTATATATAACTATACACAAGCACAAGTATGTATCCCCACAACCGTGTGGTCTATCACTAACAAAAAATACACATCCAAGCGAGAAAAATGACATTTGGTACAATTTGCAAATGGCATTAATGCAATAAATCAATTGCGAATATCAATTATATATTTTGAAGTAAAACAATCGCAAATATTTTGAATGTATGAACTTTAAAGAATTCTAAAAATATCTAATGATTACATGCATCAAAATGTTTTGAGGTTTATTAGTGGTCTCTAAGATAAAATTTGATGCTAAAACGGGTATTGAAACTCCAAGATCAACGGAGAGCTTATCCTATGGGTCCAAAGGTAACGTGTCCCCCATTGACTGTGATGTTTCTTGCGTTACAAATGTAGCCACCATCTGAAAAAAAGATTTAAAAACTCTGTACCGTAATTCACTTTATTGAATCTACCAAAATTATCAAAATCAAAAAATAAGTTGCATGTATGGATCGCCGAGCTTTGATATCTTACATGAGGCATTCTCTCTGCTCTCGGTATTTTGTGCGCCGTCCCCTTCCCTTATTCGTCTTATCCCGTCCTCTGCTTCCCTGATCAGTTCTAAGATCTCCACGTTCAAATTTCTAACGACTTCTTTCAAATTACCATATTCTCCCGGAGACATGATTCCCTTTTGCTCGAAGATGTCCAGCACATTGACCACATTTTCAATGGCCTGTTCTCTGGGGGTTGTCAGATAGTCTCTACAGTTCATCAGAAACCTTTGACGGTCAGTGCCCCTATTAACTGTAGGGTGGAGATATTCTATCGCCAGCCTCGCCTTGAGATCATTGTGTAGTCTTCGAATTCTCTGGTCATCAGGCATGTTTGGATTTTTTTAAAATGTTTATTTTCTGTAAAATAGAGAACATGATTATAATATCAATCGATCATATATAATATGATAATGATATAATTTAATTCTGGTTGTAACGCGCTATCTGATTGGCTAAAACATTGTTTTATATCGTATAAAGAATGTTGCCTACTTCATAGTAAGACTAACATCAAAAACGTATCAATACGCCTGACGTTACGTTTGAATTTTGTACAATTCTACGTAATTTTAAAGGTCAAATGACCGTTTTTATCTACAATGAAGAGTAAAAAAAATTAAATTATAAGCAATGAATTCAATATTTATTAGTTTTATACGATATAAAATGGTTTGGAACAGTTTAGGCTTTTTTATAAACCGCTTCGCGGTTTATAAAGCGTAAACTGACCCAAACCATTTTATATCGTATAAAACAAATAAATATTGAATTCATTCCTTAAATATAACAATCATTAATAACATTAATTGATACAAGTTTATGTTCAAAGTATTGTGTATTTACCAAAAATATTGCAAGTTCTCATATATACATGTAACATATTGATAAACTGCAGGTAGTAAATATGTACACAATGAAATAGTGACAAAAATAAAACTTGGCAATATAACAATATTCAAACAAAACGAAAGTATATTTATATGTAAGGGGTGGAAAAGGATACATGTAACATAAAAAAGAGATTGGTTAAACTTACATTTTTGTGTTTCCAGCTTGTGTTTTGTCTTTGTTTGTAAACCAGTGCAATATCCCTAAAAGAGATCCAAAGAATCTAATGTGTCCACAGTAGATGTCGATTCGGGAAGTTTAAATATCTGTAGCCAAGAATTAACAGGAATTTTAAGCAGAACGTTTTGGGTGTATATTAGGGGTGTAGGGACTTATATCATTTGATTCGCGCGAACTTTGAAAACATAGTGGCGACTCTGTCAGAAATGGTTTTTTTTTTTGGTGTGTGTCACTTTGTTAAAATTCCCAAATCTAGGTATTATAAACGCCTTTTTTCCAAAGTGAAATTATTTGGAAAAAAATAATTAAATGTTATATATTCTAAAATAGACATGATCTGATTAAAATCAGACCATCGATACTCTCACAATCTGTTAACGATACATGTGTGTTCCCATGAAGCAATACTTAATTTGTCGGGAGCATCGAGGATCTGATTTTAATCAAATTGTATTTAAAAATAGATTTTCATAATTCAATTTAAAAAAAAAACAATGTTTTTTTGTATAAAAATAATGATTTTTATAAAAATTTGAGCATTAGAACTTTATAAAATTTAGCGGGGGGGGGGGGGGGGCATTTTTCTTAAATTTACATATTGAAAATTTAAATTTGAAGGACCTGTCCATCCCACCTTGGTTTTATTTTTTTTTATTGGGGGGGGGGGGGTGATGATGAAATAATAGGTTAAATTAAAAACATTAATAGAATAAAAAGGATTTATAGGTACTAATCCCCCATCACCACTTTCCACCAGATTAGGATTAAATGATGGCGAAGTGAGTTTCGATGCACTGTTCCTAATACCAGATATGATACAGTATTATTGTTACATTCATCAAGCTTTATATGTTTATTAAATGGAATCGTTTATGTCAAATGTCAGTTGGTTATTTGACTCGGTATCGAGTCTTCCCAAGAAAGAATGTAAAATAATATTTACTTCGTCGTAGCTAGGCTACCTTTCTTTCGACGCGTTTCTTTGATTTTTTTTTTTTACGACAATCAAATAGTAATATGACCACAGCAACCTTTATTATCACAGTAAAAAGAATTTGTATTTTTTTTTAAGAAAAAAAAAAGAAAGATGAAAACGTCAGTTTCCTTTGTTGTATGAGGCATTCAAATGGAGAGCATATCAGAAAGATTTGGCTTTAACCATGACCTTTGACTGGAGATCTTGTCCCATTCTTTATTCTACAAGCATTCTATGGGTGTACTGTAAAGCAGATGGGGCCAATGGGAGAAAAATAAGAGACTGTACAAAGATTTTACACAAAGGTCTGACCAAGATATTCAGTTCAAGATCACTATTCACCCTTATTAATAGGAAATCGTTTGGTAAAATTCTGAGCAAGATTTGTCCATGGAAAAAGAGGTTATGGTTCAAAACTGGATTTCAAAGAGTAATGATCTAACCTTCACCTTTGACCTTAAAACTTACTTCAAGGTCACTACACACCATTTACTCTGATAAGCTCTATTAGCCAGATAGAGGGAAAAGGAATATGATCCAGTAAGGATTTTTGTACAGAAGTTTGATATGACCTCAAAACTCTTCAAGAAAAAATAATAGCAAGAAAGTTTTATGCAGCAACAAAACCAATCCAAAATTTTACATGATTTAATTTATTCTTTATGCTAATATTACTTTTACGATGTATTTTCACTGTTTCCTGAAAATATTTTATGACACAAACACAAAAACAAGAATTACATAAAAACTGTTGCACATATCGACTAAAAATGCAGAGCTCGCATTGGTTTGACTTCATCAAACGTCCAGGGATCGGTCATCTGTAGTTCCATCAAAGTTTGCTTGTTTCGTGTCTGAATCATTGTTGCTGTGTCTTCCCATTTCTCTTTGGCCATCTCAAGTTTCTCAATGAATTTGCGAAGGGCATCCTTGAATAAATTTTTTTAAAAGTTCAAACTTAAGACAAAATATTGTAAAGAAATAAAATGTAAGAAAAAACTTGGAACAATCTTGAATTGACTGCTTAATGTTCAGTTTTATGTCATGTTATTAGCATAGGTTTATCAAGAGAAATATTATAGCACTTGAATATTGCATGGCTGTTATTAAAAAACAATTAATAAAAAATATTTTTTAAATCAAAGTTTAAGGAGGATTCATGAGCAAAAAAATAGTTGTAATATTTTGAATTGTGCATCATCTGATGACAAATATGATACTGAAAACTGTAATAAAAATAAATGTTAGGTAATTCATCTGTAATAAATCGCTTAAATATAGTTTGATAAATATGTGCATGCCCAAATCTAGAGGGAAATAGGGGATCAGGGGGGTCCAGACCCCCCCCCCTAAAAAATTCAGATTTATCAAATTCACTTAGTAAATTTACTGAAAATAGGCCTTGCCCACAGTGGAAAAATAAATTCTGAGATATACTGTACTTATATCTACTTATTTTCATACACTTTGTTCTCCAATGCTCAGATTTACTGTCCAAGGCAATAAAGAAGTTCCTACACTTACATCTAGAATGCGCTTATAGCTGTGTTCCAGCGCTGTCATGTTGTGGTTTAGCTCAGCGATCTCTTCATCTTTCTCCTTAATTATTCGGTCCCTGTCATCCTCTGTTTCCTTCAGTTTTCTTTCTGTTTCCTCTAAAGTATTAAGATGAACTGGTATTTAATTGATTTCCATGTTTAAAAGTACTTTTCAGATAGACAGCAAATTTTATATACAATATTGTGTAGAACAAATGTTTGGCATAAAATATGGATGTATTTTGATATGTATGTACATTGTTTTAAACTTTTAAAAACTCTCTCTCTCTCACTCTCTTTTTCTCTCTCTCCATTATAATTAGACTCAAGTTCCTTCATTTTTATCTCTTACTTAATTGCTTTGTTGTCTGAGCAAGCTCTCTCTCCAGTTGATGAATGGTATAATTCTTCTTTGTCTGCATAGTTTTATACTGCGTTGTCATTGCTAAAATAAAACAATACAATTTTAATGTACAAACTATCATAGATCAACATTATCATTAATTCAAAATGTACCATTCAAGGATATATTTCTATTGCAAGAGTATTATCTCTTTTAATTGAAAAAAGCATTATTTTTAAAATAAAAAGTCAAGTTTCTTTATAACCTTCTATGAAAATATGAAAAGCACAATATTTTCCTTTTGAAAAGGGCAAAAAAAAAAACAAACCCCCACACAACTCTATGTTGACCTAAAATTTGATGTTTCATCCTAAGATAATATGTCTGTAAATTACCAGCTGTAATGTCCAGTTGATTTTTCTTGAGATCTTCTAATTCGCCCTTTGTTTCCTCCACCTGGGATTTCATGCTTTCACTCCCTGCTTGGTTACGACGAGCCAACTCTTTTCTCACAGCTATTGAGGAGCAATGCAAGTAATTAAGAAAAATAAATCAGACTATTCTTTCCTTAAGAAAAAAAAAATGAACAGTTATTTTAACCTTTCAAGAAAATTTTTTGATAGTTATTATATTCAATACATTTAATAAAGTATTTAGCTCTCTGAGGGAAAAACCCATCAAAAATATTTTTTCCATACAGAAATGAAGAAAAGTTAACACAAATATTTGAAGATAAGTTGAATGTTTATGTGAATGTTGATACCCAAGTGGTCCTTTAATGCCTCAATTTTGTTCATGGTTTGAGTGTATTGGTCATCCAATGCCAACTGAGCATCTACAAGACAGAAAACAAACTAACGATTAAAATGATGATAATCTTCCGCAGTATACTGTGACTGTCAAAGCCTTATTAAGAGCTCTGGCACTGACAGTTTAAATCCTGCTAGGGAAAGAATCTGGTATTTGGTCTTTGAAAAGTATTTAATTGAAGGGGGAAATGTGATGAATATAGACCCCGGCCTCTGATTGCCATACCAGATACTACATTTAAAAAAATATATAGTAGAGCACTTGACTGAATATTCTGAGTTGTGGATTCAAATTCAAGTCTGGTCTGTCAATCATTAGAGAGAGAGAGAAAGAGAGAGAGAGAGAGAGAGAGAGAGAGAGAGATTCCATATATATATAAAGTCTCTATAATGTATAATATAGGCTCCTTTATGTGTAAAAGATAATGATTATATAATGATTACAAACCATCCTTCTTCTTTTTCTTTCCTTTTCCCTTCCCCTTTTTCTTTTTGGGCGGCATTTTGATGTGGACAAAATTATGTCCACCTTGCACCTGTTTTTGTTGTCAATGAAGCTTTCAAGACAGAAGGACCGCAGTAAATAATGTTTGTAAATAAAAAGTAAAAACTTACAATATCAAGTGATTTAGCTATTTGAGGAAATTTTTACTACTAAAAAAATATAACATTTTAATATTTGTGTTACATGTTAACATTGAGGGGAAATCACTTTGACCTATATTTAAGAAGTTCGCGAGAAGGGGGGTTTCCTAACGCATGCGTAACCCATTGATACACGTCGCCGGAAGTTGGGCTATCCAATTTACATAGTCAACATTGACGAAGGAAGTCGGTCAGACTTTATGTTACAAAATTCAAAAAGACATGTATTTTCTATTGTGACCGAATATGTTGAAGTCAGACAGAGTTTTTTGTTTGCTTTTGTTGAACTTATTGATACGGTAAGATTTTATTTGTCTCACTGCCTTCCGATTTATTGTTCTGTCACAAAACATGATGAGCCATTCAAAAAAAGTTTGCTGCATGTTTTGCTGAGAAATAACCTCATAGTACAGATTTTTCATGAGAATAGTTTGGAACAACAGGAAAAAAATTAATGATTTTCACAGAAATGGTTATTTTCTATTGCACTGATTGACAATTCAGAGAAATTGATAATTGTAACAGTGTCAATCAATGTATTTGATGCTGGTCAGTGATCAGTGATGGTGATGACATGGGATCAATGTTGGCCCACATGTCACTTCTACCCCATTGATTTTTTATAGAAGCTTTTAACGTATTTGCACGTACCATTGTGATACTGGTAATCTCAAAGCTGATGTCACCTTAACCATGATTATCATCAGCATCAGTGTGTAATGTTGCATTTCATTCATGATCTTACTGAAAAAGATATATACTAAGCATGAAAAAGCCTAAAGATCTCATCTTATAAAAATGATGAAACTGATAATAGGAAAAGACTAAAACAACATAAAACTGAAATTTAAAAAATTTATTGAATAAGTATAACCTCATTTTAATTACTTGGGATATTTTAATCAATAGACCCTTTCACGTAAACTGCAGTACTGCTTTCTTGCAGGGCAAATTTATTTACTGGTACTTTGCAGAAGTTTTAAGAGGTAGATAAATAAATAAAGTAAATGAAACAATTGACATTACGTTATATTTCACCAAACTATTTCAATTTGTCCTGCAAAAGAGCAGTACCGCAGTTACTGTTAAGGGGTCTATCGATAGCGGCAGAAGACATTATATTAATTAAAGCATAGAAGATTTGGGTATTTTTTGAATGACAAATATGAGGATAGTATCTTAATCTATATTTGTAACTGAGTTTTTTTTTGGGGGGGGGGGGGGATGTGAAAGATGATATTTAAAACCTAAAAAGAAAACCAAAACCCAGAGGGATACAGTATATGCCACTATCTTCATGAAATGTATACAACATTATTTATCATTTTGATGTAAATCATTGTCAATGTAAAAATCTTGGACTACTGGTCTTCACCCAATATGCAATTGTCATTGTATTTCTAGGAGTTTAATAATACGCTTTCATACAGTATTACTTACAATACTATACATGTAGGTTATCATTTGTCTATTCATAACTATACATACATGCATCGTACAATCAAAAGAACAATTTCCTAAATGATCAAAAAATGTTCATGAAACATTTGTCACAGCTCTAATCTGAGAAATAAAAATTCAGGACTTGGAATTAGAAAATGTAAAAGACAAAAAATGTCACACAGATTTTTAGATCCTTACTTTAATGCTGACAGGTGTAGATTGCAATTATTATATGTACAATATGCTATCATTCTTTGTAGATTGTTTTTAAATGGGAAAATGTAGTTCCGATTTTTTAATGTTGCTGTGAATAAATGAGAATTTGTTGAAAAGAATTTCAAAACAATAAGCACTCCTTTGTGATAAATTGCAATCTCATCCTAGTTATTTGACACTGTTGTTATATTTCTATGATCTAAAGTCCAAAGTGTAGATAGAGAGGAAAAGTACCCATATGATAGGACATTTCTGAACTATTCTGCACTGCGTATTGCATATGTCTATAGTCATCATCATTTGCCAGCAGCATTATCTGCATATTTTGCAGGCCGTTCATGACGTAAAATTGAGCAAGATGATCGTTTATCTTCTTTTTTTATTTATAATTCAACAAAGCAAAGTTTGATATTTCTATTATTTACTGCAATCTGTTCACCTGTATGATAACTAACAATAAACAATAGATCTACATATCATATACATGTATTTATGTACCCGTGTGTAGTAGATACATAAAGTTTAAGATATTTTATGTTTTAAGATGGCTACACATGTAGGTACCTTTATAGATATTCTCCTTTTGATCTGGTGGCATCTATTTAAACTTTCAATTTTTCTCTCTAAATATTGAAACATCAAAGAATTTGGAAATGAAAACAGAGTACAACTGTTGTGGCTTTTCTTTCAACAGTCCACGATTGATTCCATTTACCTGAATGGCTGAGGACAAATATTTAGGTCAAGAATTATCGGTCAATAGAAAGGAGTTTAAATCCTGTTTGTGGGATGGTCTAAAAAAAGCTATCAATGAAAAATCTGTACACATTTAAATCTACTGAAGTATTTGGAAATAGGAATAGATACGTTTACATTCCAATTAATGCTAGATTTTTCAAGGATCCCATTTATTTGGTCAATTGGTGAATTAAACACAAAAATGTGTAAATCTTTATTTATTTTGTACATGTTGCTAGGAAACCAGATGAAATATATATTAGTATGAATTCACTGTCTCTTAATTTTTTTTTCACATGGGTAAAAGAGATGTACATGTGGGAAAAAATCAGACACTGTAATTTATTCTTTTGAGAGGTATATGAACTGGTAGAGTGAACATTAAATGTTCATTATTTTAAGGCTCTTAGTTGAAAATGGGATTTGTCAGGAGACAGCCAATCCCAGCCTCTTTCATATATCAAAGCAAGATTCACTGTAAATGAACTATCTTCATGTTCTGAAGTAATTGATACAGTTTCTGATTTGTTGACAGATTTTCCTGTGGGGACCAGATTGCACTGAATGAGAAAGGCAATGAGGGTGAGGCTGGAAACCCCACGGTGGGGGACACATCACTGGACGAGGCCCATTCACAGCAGGTCAGCAAACACACACCCAGCTAGATAAATCCACTAATGCTTCTTATGAATGAAGTAGTGAAAGTCTACAGTGTGAATAATCTACTAACACATTTTTACTAAAAACTATCACCTTCTGAGGCTTCATTTGTCTCCCTTTAGGCTTGGGGGTTTGCACAATTTGCTTTTAATTTTTTGTATATTTTATGACATTTCAATGTATGGCACTTCTCTCTGCAATCCATTGATATAATCTTTCTTGAATGTTCATGTTCAAGGATATGAATTTCCCACCCACTGTATTGTGAATTATAGGTTATCAGTTTTAGGGAACCTTAGACATACATGTCCTGGTGCACTCCTATTTTTAGTCCAATCAGGATATACATTTTTAACACAGGTGAGGCCAGATACCTTCTTTAGACATCTAGGACAATGGATTATCTACTGCTCCTAAGCAGATGAAGCATTTAAAAAAAAAAACTTGACCAAATCTTACATACAAAAAAAACCCAGTTGCACTCTGTGGTTCAAAAGTTCAGCATTCAGATAAAATCAATGGAACTCCTTTAGAAACTTTGTAATGTAAAAATTAGTGGATAATTAAGTTGGATAATCTAACTGGTTACAGGTGGAGTACAAAAAAATCAGAGCATCAAACCATGCAGCCTAATCTTAATGATTGTGATAACAGGTATCACTTACTGTATTACTTACACAGCGCATTCATTCAAATGTCTGGATCATTGGGACAAGGTTTCAAGGTTCAGTAGTACTGTACCTATACAACGAATTGCTGTCAATTTATGCTTCTTTCAGTGATGCATTAAATCTAGCTTATATTATACCACTCAATGTATAGATTTTTAATCTGATGAAAAGTTCCACGAAAAGGAAAATAAAAATGTAAGCTTTATGTACCTGGTAGAGAAAATCAGAATGAATTGATTTTTTTGGTTAACTTAGGGATAGGTGTCAAGGATAGATGCATGTTTTCAATTTAAAGAATAGTTGCTTATTGTAGCATATACATTCAATGCTTTAATCATTTGATAACACCCTACATGGTGTTTTTGGTCTATCAGTTATGTAACATTTTTTTACCATAACATCGTAACTCTAAGAGAAAGACTTCATATTTGGTCATGAAAAAGGTGAAGGGCAGAAGTGATGCTAGTGACAGTTCAAGGATAAATGTGCTGGTTTGGGACTTTTATCATTCACAAATTCATATATTATTTTTCTTTGTGCAACAGTAGTTGTCTGGGTTTTTTTTTTTTTTTGGGGGGGGGGGGGGGTGAGGTTGAGAAGGGGGGGGGGGGGGGGGCGAGTAGACATGTTTTAAACTGCATATTTTGGATGAAACATTAAGTGCTAACAGTAGTTGAAAATCCAAACAAAAACAATCTGTAAGATGACAACACATTAATCAGAGGATGCCAGTTATGTTACGGAAACAAAATGTTATGTAATACTTCCCTTGACCTCTTAGATATTTGTTCCTTGAAAAAGAAGGAAAACAGTTCTAACTCTTGTTCATTTGAACTTCTTGTTTTATCCTTGGTTTATCAGTGTCTGTTTGTGTAGTGTTTGTCAGAGCTTTGTCAAGAATGATTTGAGAAATTAAGAGAGAGAGAGAGAGAGAGAGAGAGAGAGAGAGAGAGAGAGAGAGAGAGAGAGAGAGAGAGAGATTCTACATGAAAAAGCATATAAATTACAATGTCTCCTATATATCTCTCTTTAATCCACTATGTTGGTTTAAAACATGATTGATGTACCTGTATATGTATTTATTCTGAGAAAACACACTAGTACACCTGAAACTATTTCCCCCACATTTATCATATGCCAGTTGAATACATGCATACAATTTCTATATCTGTCCTTTATATTTTAGCCCAGGGTAACAGTAGATGATAAGTCAGGCGAACAGAAAAGAGAAGAAAATGATCAGAAAGAATCAGCAAGCCCTGAACAGGTAAAAATCCACATCCAGGTAAATCATTGTGAGCAGAAACCAGCCAGAAAATGATCAATTTCATAATGAAATGAAAATGCAGAGCAACCACCTGTTGCTTAGTAACAGATGTGGACTTGACTTTGTGTGAAGGTGCTGTCATAATAAAGGTCGAATGCATTTGTCAGACAGCCAGACAGGGAGGAGAAATTATAAAGTGTGCTTGTTCAGTATTTACTGCACATGCATCAGTCTGGCAGGTCTGTTAAAGATTTGCAGGCTTCTTTTTACACTCTTAGCAAATTATCTTATGCTGCAGGAAAATCAATAGGATATGCATGTCTATGGGTTCAGACAAAGTTTGCTCATGAACAAATACTCGGATGGCTGCTTTGTCACATAGACTTGACTGTATCATAAAAGTATATAAAACGAAAATTCAAGTCATTAAAGCCAGGACATGCAAGAGTTACATTAATGTAAAAATGACAGAGTATTATTAAATTCAAGGTCCTTCTCGCAGCTGTTACTAATAATGCATGTGGGTTTTTTAAATATTAAATTATGTTCATTTTTTATGGATTTGTCTACATTTCATAGTGTATTATGTTACAACAGAGTATACTAATTCAATTTCTTGATTGTTGTTTGATTGTGTTCAGTTCTTTACATGAAGTTAAAAAATTTCATAACATAATTATGTAAAAGAAAACAGATTTAGTTATTATACATGCATATTCCTTTTTATGAGACATTAATTGTAAATGTAGTCTACAGTTCATTAAGGATAATTATTCATTAAGTTTAGCTTTCAGTGTTTTTATGGTGAATTAAGTAGTGACTAGATGACTATAACCTTGATTCTAAGTAATATATCACTTTCCACTTCCATTAAACAGTGTGTCAAGATTTGAGTTCCATCTTCATTGTGGGTCTCTAACTCCCGAAATTGCATGAATTAAGGGCAATACATTTAATTTAATATGGGTCAAGGTCAAGGTCCTAGGTTTAATAAGTTTTTAAGAATTTGACAGGATTTTCACATTATATCTGTATGCATATGTGTTTGCATGAAATGACATGTATTTAAGCAGATGTAGCTTGATTATCAGATATCCTTTGATTTGCATCCTTCAAATTGTTCTGTTGTAGAGTGATGCTCAGAAAGAAGTGTCCTTGACCCCTGACAATGAGCCCAAAATAGAGAAACAGACTCAAGAAGAGTGAGTTTTGATTCATTATGAATGATAATGAAAAAAAGTTAAAATATTCAACTGCTTTGAATTCAAATTTTAAATTTCAACTCAGATAATAGTTTGATATTTAAAACACACGTATCATTTTATCTTTTAATTAAAAAAAAAAAATCAATGAAATGAAAATAAAAGTACATGTATAGATGTAATCAGGTACAATAAACTTGTTTTTTTAAGTTCTTTTTTCATCCATGCAGAGCTCAAACAGAAACTAATGAAGGTTCAGAAATCTCAATAAAAACTCAATCCTCTGATTACACTAATTCTGGACAGAGTGGCAAAGGTTCGCAAGTATTGAGGAAGGTTGATTCATCACAGGAGGAGCAGAGCAAGGACACGTATGTAATTAGATCATCTTGATGTTGCACATTTTACAGTACATTTGGCATTAGGAAAATATTTTCAGGGTATACAAATATGTTATGTGAACTCATATCATATTTGCTAAGATAGAGATCCATGTATGATAGGAATTTTTTTTGAAAAATAGAAAAAAACAAGTTCATAGGTTCTTGATCATCAAAATCTTCATAAGTATTTCATGTTATACATTTCTTTTTAATACAGTGCTCACATCGACTCAGAGAACAAAGATGAGAGAGGGCCAGAGGTTAAAGCAGAGACATTTATGGCAGAGGGTGAGGGGAGGTTGGAGCCAGGGACAGAGGCAGAGCAGAGTCGTCCTGTGCAACCTGATGGATCCTCATCCCACACCGAGGTGTTAACTACGACCCCTGAACCTGAGGTCAATGAGGTGAAGAGAATTTGCATTCATAGCCTTTCGTTAAAAAAGAATAGAAGATTTCTCAAGGGTAATGATGTAATATTTTATTAATTCTCTACAAGAGGAAGAACAGTTTCAGAAAAACAGTTATTCTTGTTATTTGTTGCATATTTCAAATAAGGTATTTAAAAAAAAGTTGATAATATTTATACTTTTCTGCATTCTTAGGAAGGAAAAGGCATTGAAACTTTTTCGGAGTGGCGCCAAAAGGCTTTAGCAGAAGAAGAGAAAAACAAACAGAAAGGTATACCGTGCTGCATTTTCTAAACTACTTATTTTCACACAATGTCCATAGTCTTGTATGATTTTTATATATTGATAATCATTTGGTACTAGAATATAAAATTTGAAAGAGAGATTATCAACTCTAAGTGTTTTATCGTAAGTGTAACAAGCATGTAGAAAATGAGAGATGGGTGAACCATATACCGGTAGTAAATGTACTAAATCTACTTTTACTACAATGTAATTTTCAATATGAATATTGTTTTTCATAATTATATCATGTATGAAGTAAACCTAGTTTTGACTTAGATTTACCTTAAGTTTACATTATAATCGATACCTTCTTTTTGCCAGGAGACTTTAATTTGTGTTTACAATTTACCTTCTTTTCATTTCAGCTGAAGTTTTGGAACAAGGAGTTACCACCCCAAAGAAACAAAATGGAAAAAAGGTCAATTATGCCTCTAAAGAATGTGGGGCAAAGATTCTGGCCAGTAACCCTGAGGCTGAAAATGTGAATAGAATTCTTACCAGCAATAGAGACGATTATATGATTAACCCGTGTACAGCCAGCAAAAAATGGTCAGTGGATTCACTTTATTTATAGAATCTGTAATTAGAAATTGCAGCAAGTGTAATCAGTTTAGTAGTGGACAATATACAAACATTTTTCTCTGCAACGATTCAGATATAGCTGAAACTTTTTACTATCCAATGATTGAAAATGTTAATTTTGTTAACTGGTTGTAAAGAATTCTGTCTTTGGTTTCAGGTTTGTGATTGAGTTGTGTGAACCGATTTATGTCAATGAGATTGAAGCCGGAAGCTATGAGCTTTTTTCCTCCCAACCACACAACTTCAGTGTTAATGTCAGTGATAGGTAGGCAGAAGTTGAATGTTTGTAACTGAATGATATAGCGGTAATCTATGTACAAGAATTCTATAAAGATTTAGCTCAGAGTTGATGAACATTCTGTAGGGTCGTATAAAACTTCTGTTTTTCAGCTATTTGGGCCCAAATTGACACTTTACTGGTAATAAAATCAGTGTTTGTGTTTTAAAGTAAGATACCAATTTGATCATTGTTTGCATGTTTATAATCCCGTCTTTTGAATCCACGATATTTTAACACCACAGGTACCCGGCAAAAGAGTACCACTCCCTGGGGGTGTTTGAGTTGACGGAGAGCCGGGGGCTGGACAAGTTCCCAATCAAGAGGGAGCACAATTACTTTGTGAAGTACATGAAGGTGGAGCTGTTGACTCACTACGGAGAAGAGCACTACTGCCCGCTCACCATGTTCAGGTAGGGCTGCTTCATTCATGATGTTAATGGTCTGTACAAATCTGTAATTAAACTGTATGGTACGTGCATTATCCACTTACCACGCTTTCCAACATTCAACATTCAAATTTGCAAATCAATGAATTGAGAATACTGGCTAGTGCATGCAATGTCCTCTTAACAGGTAGATGTGACATATCTGTATAAATGAGATTACAGACTGGTACTTTTGTTTACTTCTTTCTTCATTTGCTCATTGAGTTGCTGAATTATGTTTCATTACAACAGCATTGTCATTGTGTGTCTCTTTTGTTGACTGTAGAGTGTATGGTATACCAGTGGAGTTGGATGGAGAGGATGATGATCTGGAGGGGGAACAGAGCGGGGATAACATGGAAGGTAAGCATGGGGTTTTATGGGATGTTGGGAAATCCCCCCCCACCCACCCCTTCACTCCTATGTAACATTTAACATATAACATTTAATGCCTAAGAATTGTATTGGAGTATTGGTGTGCATGTTATTAGAAAAAAACATTTAATAGGTTTGAAAATTAGATTTTGTGACAGAAGTAAGTTTTTCATGTAGACAAAAAAGCTATACCACAGACTGTTGATGTCTTTAGATATTATGCTGTCATAAGGGAGACAACTCAATGATCATACCTTTGCATTCCAATTTTAGCCTCTGAAAATACAGAAGGGACAGATTTCAATCAACCAAAAAATTTGTTTTCCAGTGCTAAAGGTAAATATAATGGTGAAGAAACCCTGTAGAATATTATGACTCTGTACGAACAAAATAATGAAAGTATATAGTATGATGACATAAAGTGTAAAATGTTTGCCAGGCAAAAACATGTATTGAAAATTTAAGCTTTATGAAGAATGTAATTAAACATGTTGAATGTGATTTAATATGGTTTGCAGATACTGTCATGAAGCTAGTGAAAAAAGTATTGAATGTGGAAGAAAAAGAAGAAAAACTACAGCTTAACAGTACGTATAAAATTTCAGATCAAAAATATGTCAAAGAGGTCATAGTGATTTAGATATTTTAGCTCATGCACAATTCAAGGTGTGTGTATAAAAATTTATATTAACCATTGATTTTCATTCATTTTCTCAAAAGCTTCCTTGCCTTTGAATGCGACTTCAAACAATGTCACAGACACAAAGGAGACAGATTCTTCAGAGAAGATGAAACCATGCGAACCTACTGCAGTGTAAGGATACTCTCAAAACAAAATGATTCCATCAGAGACCAAAGCAAGTCATAATGCCAAGTTTACTTGATGTTTTGACCAGTCTCAATAGATTCGTACACTAAATAAAGACCCAGTGATAGTGTCAGAAGAGTTTTTAGTTAAATCAACATTAATTGTTGAATGCTTGTAACTGAATTCTCTTTTTCTAGACATGTAATTTAATTGCTTACATTTTGGTATTACTTTTAGTGTTCCAAAAGAGAAGTGTGATGATAGGCCAGTAAAGACGGACCCCTCCCAACCAGAGCCCCCGATGCCAACTTCCTGTCCAGCTCATCAAAAAAAGCCATGCGGTATTCCAGGTACGACAACTTTCAAGCTTAAAATAAACTCTCATTAATTGTTTGATATCTGTATTTTTCTTAAAGAAAGTCAGTTTTAAAGAACTTGATGAAAAGTTTTATCAATTGATTTGTTTATAGGCACTGCTACTGATGAAATGAAGCCGGATCTCTTGGACCCTGCAGTATCCATAGTAACAAAGCTGGAGGACCATGAACAAATACCAAGTGAACCAGTGAAGCCTCCACTGGTGTCCTTGATCCAGAGTGGGGATCACACCAAGCCTACCACTCTGTACAGAATGTTTCTGTCTTGCATTTTGCCATCTAGATTTAAGATCCGGAAGCATCCAAACTCGACCCTGTCCATGTGTGGCTACATAATGGCTGTAAGACCTCAGTGGTTCTGTGTGCCAGGAGAGTTCACCTTGCACTCCACTTGTGTGTCAAGGTCAATATCTCATGAACCCTCTATAGTGGCTCCATCAGATCAAGTGGATGAAAATCCCGAGGAGGATATTAAAGTATCTATCACACCTACCTCTGATGTAGTGAAAACTTCAGCAGAGGATGAGGGGGAAAGTCAGTCACCTTGTTTCGTTCCCACGCCAGCTTCTACAGTAGACAGTCAAATGCCGACTGTGACACAGATACCCCCTGCAGAATCAGATTCCTCTGTTCAAGAGGGAAAGGTCACACCCCAAGAAACCAAAGCTGAGCAACAAGAACCCTCTCCATCCCCTGTTCTATCCACTTCACTCAACACCATGGACAAAACAGAGACTGCCGAAGTCGAAGTGACTGCATCTGTTCCAGTCCAGAAAACACAGACTGTAGAGGTACCACCAGCTGTTGAGTCTACAACTTCCACAGATGTGGATTCAAAGTCCAGCCAGCCGGTCTTGGAACCGAGTGTGGCTATAGAAGTGAACACAGATTCCATTTCTGAGACTCCCCAACTCCCTCAAGCAGAGACCCTCACTATCAGCCCCGTGGACCTGGAAACTTCTCTCCCTGCTGCATCCTCATCTGTGGATGATAGTGTGAGTACAATGTACAGTAAAACACTCTTAAAACAAAGTGGCATGGACTGGCTATTTTGCTTTTTAGCTCACCGAGACGAAGTCAGGGGGAGCTTATGCTATACCCTCGGCGTCGGCGTCGGCGTCCGGACCTGGTTAAAGTTTTTGTTGCAGGTCCTGTATCTAAGCTATTACTTGTCCTATCTTCACCAAACTTGCATGGATGATGCATCTGGACCTACTTATGGACTTGAAAGACTTGGATGCTGAATCTGAGTCCTAAATTTCAGATGCTGGAGGAGGTTAAGGTTGTTGGACCAGGTTAAAGTTTTTGTTGCAGGTGCCCTTTGATAGCAATATCTAAGTTACTGCAGGTCCGTACTTCACCAAACTTGCATGGATGGTGTGTCTTATGATACTGATGCACCAGACAGGCTTGAGTGCTGAATCTGAGCTATAGGTTTCGGATGCTGGAGGAGGTTAAGGTTTTTGGAGCAGGTTAAAGTTTTTGTTGCAGGTGCCCTTTGATAGCAATATCTAAGTTACTGCTGGTCCGTACTTCACCAAACTTGCATTGATGGTGTGTCTTATGATACTGATGCACCAGACAGGCTTGAGTGCTGAATCTGAGCTATAGGTTACAGATGCTGAAGGAGGTTAAGGTTTTTAGAGCTGGTTAAAGTTTTTGTTGCAGGTGCCCTCTGATGATTTTATCTTTGTTACTACTTGTCCTAACTTCACTAGACTTCCATGGATGGTGCGTATTATGATACTGATGCACCAGACAGGCTTGGGTGCTGAATCTGAGCCATAGGTTTCGGATGCTGGGGGAGGTTATGGTTTTTAGAGCTGGTTAAAGTTTTTGAAACAGGTGCCCTCTGATGATCATTTCTTAGTTATTACTTGTCCTAACTACACCAGACTTCCATGGATGGTGGGTTTTATTATACTGATGCACCTGACGGGCTTGAATGCTGAGTCTGAGCCATAGGTTTCAGATGCTGGATATGGTTTAGTTTTTTGGAACAGGTCACATGTTTAAGAGATAATAGTACTATTTCAAACTTGCATAGTTGATTAAACTGTAATATGAATGAATCACAGAGGAAGCTTCAGATGCAGAGTTTGATCTCCATTATCAAGGATGCTAAAAAATATATCTTAGTTATTACTGGTCCTAACTTCACCAAACTTGAAAGGATGGTGTGTCTTATGATACTGATGCACCTGACAGGCATGGATGTTGAATCTTAGCCATATTAGGTTGCGGATGCTGGAGCAGGTTGAGGTTTTAATTGCTAGTGCCCTCTGATGATAATATCTTAGTTATTACTGGTCTGAACTTCACCAAACTTGCATGGAGATGCGTCTTATGTATACTGATGCACCTGACAGGCTTGAATGCTGAATCTGAGCCATAGGTTTCGGATGCTGGATGAGGTTTAGTTTTTTTGGAACAGGTCACATGTTTTATAAATGATACTTTGTATAGTTGATTTAACTATATAATAAATAAACAGAGGTTGCTTCAGATGCAGAGCCTGATCTCCATTATCAAGGATGCTAAAGAAATCTCCCACCTCACTCAAACCTGCTCGATAGATATATGTTTGTTGATAAATGATATAACATGATTCCTATGATATAGTATTGTATGGTATGAAACAATATTGTTTAATATGATACAATATAATATCATATGTAATATAATAAAAAATGATATGATATGATATGATATTGAATCAATTTTTTTTATATTTTATGATATTGTAACATGATATCGTTATGTATAGTATTGTATATTGTGATACAATATTGTAAATATTATATTGTATTATTAATTTATTATTTTATCACATGGTATTATCACATAAGATATTGCAAAATATAATATTGTATACTATTATACAATATTGTATATTCTATAATATTGTATCATATGATATTGTATAATATGATATTAGTTTCTGTAATATAGAATTATATCACATGAAATTGTATAATATGATACTGTAATATTATATAATATCGTATCATACGATATTGTATAATATGATATTGGTTTATAATATGATATATTATCACATCACATGAAATTGTATTGTATGATATTGTAAAATTTATTATTGTATCATATGATACAATATGTATAATATAATGTTGTATTATATATTTTATCACATAATATTGTATCAAATTATATTGTATCATATGATACAGTATCATATTATGTTTCAAAAATGATACAGTATCATACAATATCAAACTATATTTATATACAATATAATATCATATGTTTCAATGTTATGATGTATTATGTTATATGATATTGTAATATAATACTATGTTGTTTTATATATTATGATATTGTATTATGTGATCAAATACAATAACGTATAACACAATACAATGTCATACCATACTTTACAATATCATATCTCATCCTTGTTTATTATGGTATTTTATTGTATTATATGATACATGTTGTAAATATGATAGGCAGCAATCTTTATATTATTGTATTAATTAACATATGAACATATGATTATCATACAATTTTTTAACAGATGATATACGATATTGTGTCAAAACAGAATCCATGAATATCCAAGATCATAAAGTATGATTTTCATTTAATATGATAAAGGTGGTCTCATAAAGGTGAAGTCTCATAAGGGTGATGTCTCGTCTCGGTGAGCTTTGTAATCTGTGATTACCTATGTTTTATAAGAGTACTTCATTATATCCATTGAGTTTATCAAAGAAAAGTAATGCAGAATGAAAATCACTTAACTGTAAGCCTCAATTTATTATAAGCTTATTTGCTATGACCATGTTTTACTATATTTCGTAGACAGATTACTACCTTAATCTGGTGCAGGGAAATTTTTGTTATTATCATTTCATTAATAATGTAGCATACAGGTAAAATTATGTAATTCAGTTAAATCATATCAAATTCTTTCACCCTAAATAATTTTCAACAAATCTGTGGTTTATCAACTAAATTAAGTGTAAAATTATATTTTCCTCACAATGCTTATCAGATTTGTGTCAATATACTGTAAATCCACTTTTGTTTGCATGTGAGAAATGTTTACGAGGTTCGCGAAAGCCTTTTCATTGCGAATATTTGTCGCAGTGAACTATGTCTTTTCTGTGTGATGCAATGACATTTTAACTGTGAATAAGGCTTGATTGGGAAAAGTAGTCGCCGCAAACCAGCTTATCTCTGTTAAATCATGAAATAAGTCATCGCTAATAATAGTTTGTTTACAGTACATCTTGCTCTTGAAACTTTAAAGGTTTTTTTCTAACTTTGTAGAGAACTGAACAGAAAATGCACCTACCTGAAGTTAATTTAGCCTCCATCAGCACCAGTAATTCAGTTCAGATGGAGAGTTCTATGGAAAATACAGCACAGAATGGACAGATCAATGAAGAGGATGACGAACAGACAGTGGGCGGGGCCAGAGATTCTCAGACAGCTCCAGATGTATCAGATACACCCGAGACTCAGTCGGACACAAAGCCCGAGTCCAGTTTTGCCCTCTCAGAGGAGGAAATTGAATATACTCCACAGAAAAACCTCAGACTAGCAAAAGTTCCCATCATGCCCCTTCAGAAGAGAGAAACTGCCATTATGAGACTGACCAACAGAATTAAAGCTCTGGAAACCAATGTCTCTCTAAGTAGCAGGTACGGTTATTTTTTATGACACTTTTCTCATTGATATTTTGAAAATAATGCTCTTGTAAATGTGTGTACACTGTACTTGAGAAGTTTAAATTATCATCAAGTGATGGTAGATAAGTTTACTTACAGTACTCATTTAAGTGATCATTTTCATTGTAGGTTCCTGGATGAAATGACACAAAAGTTTAAGAGACAGTCAGAAGAAATGCAGAAGCTCCTAAGTGCTAAATTTGAAAATGTAACAAAAGACTTGAAGGATGCAGAGCGCAGGGTATAAACATCTTTTTATTTTTTGTATCAAAGAATTGAGTATTGCAAAGCACACTGAGTAAAAAAGATGGACTTTCACAGAGAGGAAAAATCATTATATTTATTTCTGATGTAGGATCATCACCAACAGGAGCAGATAAATGTCTTGGAGCATCGGCTAGACAATCTGACCGACCTTGTGTACAAGCTCCATGACGAGATGTTTAACCTCAACAAACAGGTAATGTTGAAACGCTAGATGTATATATAGTCTAACATGAAAAGATATTAAATGCTGAAACACATAGGCATATTGTTTTTTAAATGAGATGCTGAAAAGGGAAAAAAAAGACGTTGCAATTTTTGTACATGTATTTTAGTCTATCTCTTGAAAAGGTCTAGGAACAATAATTTCATGTTTGACAGAATCTTATTAATGATGTGCTTTTCGTTTTTCAGGTCATTGACAGACAGCTTTATTTCACGTCCGTCGAAGTTTTCGTCCTTGTCTGTGTACTTCTCCTTTGTCGTCGTAGAGGTAAAACTTCTGTGACCGACATGCCCCCAGAAGTCCGACGTCTGATAGAGAGAGTGCCGGTTGCCATGGATGTGTCCCACTCCCCTCGGAGAAATTCCTACACAGAGGGGGCCAGCCGCAAACAGAACAAAATGCTGACTGTGGGGACCAGTCTACAGAAGCACAGCAGTGATACATCATTAGGTACGAGGATGCGTATTATAATTGTCGATTGGAATTTTTTTATGTATAGAAAATTCATATATTTGTTTCACAGCTATGCATGTAGGCTATACACATGCACAATTTTACAATGATACTGTAATTGTTACATGGTTTACCTTGCAATATTTGTTTGTAAAGACATATACATGAACACTGTATACCTAATTGATACTCTTAATAGTTGAATTCACATGTTTCAGTCTGCCGTTTATAATCAGCTAATAATTGTTATTAATGGTTATTTATATGCATACACATATGCTAACAGCATTTCAATTGCTTTTACAATATCAAAGCATGATACACATGTAGTAAATAAACATTTGTTTATACATGTATTTAGCATTTATGTTTTACCATATGCATCCTCAATTTCTTGAACAGCTAACCCAGTTTCAGTTGCCAGTTCCACAAGTTCTATAAGTCAGTCATCTACAGATCAAGTTAGTATTCATTATATAGTGTCAAAAAGTGCAATTAAAGTGAATAATGGAGAGCAAACATTGGTTTATAATTTAATGATAAAGTTTAAAGCTTTAAATTTTGATTGAAGGTTGCAGCTTCTCTGTGATTCATAAAGTCATTAATCAAGCCCTAAACTTGAATTACTATTAGGTTTTTCAAATGCTGATTGTCTGCACAACTTTTAGGCCAAAATAGTTTTTTAAATTTCATTGAAAATAGTGGGCAATTTTATATATTGTTTACATATGAATTGTGTCTAAACATTGATTTCTTTTGTTGGTAGCAAAGAGATATTCAAAGAAAAAAGAAGAAAAAAAGGAACAAAATACAATTTTCCAAATCCACAGAAATCCAAAATTTGCCAAAAGGGTTGAGCTCTGTCAGCACAGAGAACCACAGTGAGGCAGGATTGTTATTTACCAGCAACAAGCCAAAAGAGCAGGCGTCCAACAATTCAAAGCCCGAGAAAAATGTTCGGGGACTGTTGTCATACTTTTGGCGAGATAAACAGTCTTCAAATAGAGAGGTCCAAAAGAGGGCCAGTTGTCCTATTGCCCTCCCCAGTTCTGACCAAGCTTTAAAGTCCAGCAAGACATTGGCATCCAGTTGTAATGGTAAATCAGTCAAAAAATCGTCCTCGCTGGAGACTGCAACCTCCAACAAAGGGAGTCCAAATGGACACTGTGTGTATGTGTATCCTGTTGTTGAGACCATTCTCCCCGCAGTCTCTTGTCCCCGACCCCACGGTGTTCAGCACAGTGGGCGCCCTCCAGACAAAAGCATTGCTGCACAGAGTGGACATGCTAAAAGGAAATCCCACAAACGAGCTTCAAGTGAGGATTTTTCACCACGCAAGGGAGATAAATCTGCTTCTTTTTGGTGATTGGCTTCCATGTTTGTACATGTATATGGGCATTAGGACAACTAGATTCCAAAAAATGTTATTGCATATTTTATTCCACAGATTCAATTTATTTTGTTGTTTTTTTGACTGGGAAACATGATTTCTGAAAGTTTCGATCAAATTGATAGATGTATGTGGCCATAGAACATGTACAAATGTACTTGTTATGAGCTTTTAATAGATTATAGATGTCACATAATGGTGCTACATGTATAATGTGTATGTCAATTTAATATTGCAATGATTATCACTTTTGTAATTTACTACTAGTATAATTATGATCAGGTTAATTTTTTTGGTTTTTTTTTTATTTAAAGAAAAGGCAAAATATATGAATTATGAATATAAGAACCACATTGTTAAAAGATGACCGGTGATTTTATAGATTATGTATAATGTAACCGATGAACTGACTATTTAATATTTATTTAATGTAAATTTTTAAACAGTAAGACTTTTCTCCTGAAAAATTTAATTCCTTTCAAAGAAACATTACATGATCAATGCAATGAAAGAGGGGCATTCTATCTCTGATATTATTTACATACACCATTGTTTTACCTGTAGAGTCTGTATAGCAAGGAAAATTCTTCATAATTATAGGTGGTAATGTTTTTTGGGGTGGTGCTACGGTTGGTGGGAGAGGGTGGGGGTGTTAAAAATTTGATTAAAATTATTTCAATAGTTGGAATATACATGAACTGGTACTTGTATTAGGTAGTATAGAAAAGGGGTTTTTTCAATGTTGTGAGATTTTATATGAATAGTCTTAAGTTTTTTAAAGTAATGTTGACACCCCTTTGCCAAAGTGTCATAAACATTGATTATCATTACTAACTTATTGATTGATATTACCACTGATGTTCCTTTTATCAATTGCAAACATGCTATATATTGAATTATGTATCAACCAGTGCTTAATTCTACAGTTTCTAGTCCCATGTTAAACGCTGATTGAATTATATCTGATATGGTTTTTATGATCATGACAATGTGCTCTATTTTAAATTTATTTTATTCTTTGACCAATTTCGATGGTTTTTCATTTCTTGCAATAGTGCTACACCTTGGTTTTCATGGTTTTGTTTTCTGTCTAGAAGTTTTGTTGTAATATTTGATAAGAAATAAGACCTGTTGATTTAAAACAGGTTTAAATTGCAATTGTTTCCTCTTCTTTAAATGTTGCTTGCTTAGAAATCTGTGTATAACATTTGTATTTTTAGGGTTATGAGAACTGCTCTGTACAAGCAGATTACTAGTAATGTGAAATATACTTTAAATATGGATATCTCCAGTTCTTGAAAATTTACATGTACCTTAATTGAATCGAAATGCAGATTGTGCATTTATGGTTATTAGTACAAGAGTACCGGTAATCACTAAATTGTTTTTTGTAAAAGCATTCCAAGAATGTCATGCCATGATTATTTAAGTCCTATTTAAAGTGTCTATTAAAAATTATATACCGTTATATAGATGTATGTTAAATGTTCACTGTAGGTTGAATTTTTGCCTATCTGTCTGTCTGTATTTCTATTGGAAGTATTGTGTTTTTCCTTAACCAACAAAGTTCATGTAATCAAGGTTTGATCATTAAGTTCTTGCCAGTATGATATATGATGAATACCTGTGAAGATAATGCATATTGAATTTTACTTGTTTGATAAAATAATGGTTATATTGAAAGAAGAATGTACCGTTAATGTGTGTGTGCAGTATTACTAGCAATCTTCTCACCCTGAGATTAATCTGCAAGAATCTCCTTTCTCTGTGATGAAATGATGCTTCTTGTGGCTGTATTTGTTATGTACCCTCCCTCTCCTCATGTAACAGTCTAATGTCTGAGAGTCCTTAGCTTGTTTTGGTCACTTATGTAACTTTATACATATGCATCTTTGCTAGCCAAGAATTCATAAACCACTCACATCTCTACACAAGAGGAGCAGAGTGGATTGTAAACCATTGGTTAGTGAAGATGAATGTATTCTTTTCCAAATATCTTTCTTAAGTGACTAAAACAGGCTCTATATTCTTGAGTCTTAAATTTATCTTTATTTTTAAACATTGAAGTTGCAGTAGGACTGCAGTTCTTTTAAAAATAGAATTGCTGGTTTTTGCTGGAGGTCCATAGCTATGTACATTTTTTTGTAAACAATTAATTGTTTTGAGAATTCTGTGATGTTTTGTTGATTTGGAATATGATATATGTCAAATAGAACAAGTAATCGCCATTGTTTGACTGTATAAAGTTTCCAAGTCCATGCAAGTGTGTCAAATTGAAGCCAATGCAGTTATATTGTTATTCCTATTTATTGCTGTTAAATAAAATTCTGTGGAAACAAATTCTGTTTATGTTTTTAGCTCACCTGAGCTGAAAGCTCAAGTGAGCTATTCTGATCACATTTTGTCTGTCGTCCGTCTGTCCGTCTGTCCGTCCGTCTGTCCGTCTGTCCGTCTGTCCGTAAACTTTTCACATTTTCAACATCTTCTCAAGAACTACTTGGCCAATTTCAACCAAACTTGGCACAAATCATCCTTAGGCAAAGGGGATTCAAAGTTGTGAAAATTAAGGGCCACACCCGTTTTCAAGGGGAGATAATTAGAAATTAATGAAAAATTTTGAGAAATTTTCAAAAATCTTCTTCTCAAGAACCAGAAAGCCAGGAAAGCTGAAACTTGTGTGGAAGCATCCTCAGGTAGTGTAGATTCAAAGTTGTGAAATTCATGACCCCCGGGGGTAGGGTGGGGCCACAATGGGGGGTCGAAGTTTTACATAGGAATATATAGAGTAAATCTTTAAAAATCTTCTTCTCAGAAACTAAACAGCCAGGAAAGCTGAAACTTGTGTGGAAGCATCCTCAGGTAGTGTAGATTCAAAGTTGTGAAATTCATGACCCCCGGGGGTAGGGTGGGGCCACAAGGGGGGGTCGAAGTTTTACATAGGAATATATAGAGTAAATCTTTAAAAATCTTCTCAGAAACTAATCAGCCAGGAAAGCTGAAACTTGTGTGGAAGCATCCTCAGGTAGTGTAGATTCAAAGTTGTGAAAATCATAACCCCTGGGGTTAGGTTGGGGCCACAATGGGGGGTCGAAGTTTTACATAGGAATATATAGAGTAAATCTTTTAAAAATCTTCTTCTCAGAAACTAATCAGCCAGGAAAGCTGAAACTTGTGTGGAAGCATCCTCAGGTAGTGTAGATTCAAAGTTGTGAAAATCATGACCCCCTGGGGTTAGGGTGGGGCCACAAGGGGGGGTCGAAGTTTTACATAGGAATATATAGAATAAATCTTTAAAAATCTTCTTCTCAGAAACTAATCAGCCAGGAAAGCTGAAACTTGTGTGGAAGCATCCTCAGGTAGTGTAGATTCAAAGTTGTGAAAATCATAACCCCTGGGGTTAGGTTGGGGCCACAATGGGGGATCGAAGTTTTACATAGGAATATATAGAGTAAATCTTTAAAAATCTTCTTCTCAGAAACTAAACAGCCAGGAAAGCTGAAACTTGTGTGGAAGCATCCTCAGGTAGTGTAGATTCAAAGTTAAGAAAATCATGACCCCCAGGGGTAGGGTGGGGCCACAATGGGGGGTCGAAGTTTTACATAGGAATATATAGAATAAATTTTTAAAAATCTTCTTCTCAGAAACTAATCAGCCAGGAAAGCTGAAACTTGTGTGGAAACATCCTCAGGAAGTGTAGATTCAAAGTTGTGAAAATCATAACCCCTGGGGTTAGGTTGGGGCCACAATGGGGGGTCAAAGTTTTACATAGGAATATATAGAGTAAATCTTTAAAAATCTTCTTCTCAGTAACTAATCAGCCAGGAATGCTGAAACTTGTGTGGAAGCATCCTCAGGTAGTGTAGATTCAGAGTTGTGAAAATCATGATCCCTTGGGGTAGGGTGAGGCCACATTGGGGGGGGGGTGTTAAAATTTTACATAGGAATATATAGAGTAAATCTTTAAAAATCTTCTTCTCAGAAACTAATCAGCCAGGAAAGCTGAAACTTGTGGGAAGTATCCTCAGGTAGTGTAGATTCAAAGTTGTGAAAATCATGACCCCTGGGGGTAGGGTGAGGCCACATGGGGGGGGGGGGTGTTAAAGTTTTACATAGGAATATATAGAGTAAATCTTTAAAAATCTTCTTCTCAGAAACTAATCAGCCAGGAAAGCTGAAACTTGTGGGAAGTATCCTCAGGTAGTGTAGATTCAAAGTTGTGAAAATCATGACCCCTGGGGGTAGGGTGAGGCCACATGGGGGGGGGGGGGGTGTTAAAGTTTTACATAGGAATAAAGAGTAAATCTTTAAAAATCTTCTTCTCAGAAACTAATCAGCAAGATGATTCTTTTTAATTGTTAAGACTTTGGCTCCAGGACAATTCTTCGGCCTCACAAGAAGGTTCAGAGTTTGATGTAGCTAAATATCCCATATATAAACAATTGTAAAGGATCTTTTTGAGAACTGCAATACTCAACATGTGATATGACTATAAAATTGAAGCAGGCAGCTTTTTTTTCATTAGAATCTTTTTGTATTACTGTTTTGGGTTATTGCCCTTGATTTATTGATTCTTGATTATTTTAATTAATGCATCCACTGTTAACCAATTAATGTGATGATTATTTTTATACAATAATAAATATTCAATGTATATAAGTTGTTCTGCATAAGTAGTTTTGGGTTAGGCTGGATTAGTTTGTTTATTTTTGATTTCCAATTTTTAGATACTATGAATTATTTTAGGCTGGCACATATATAGGGACAGTGTCTATTGCATTGCAACGAGTGACTGTTTGGGGTTAAGCTTGAACAGGTACGGAGAGATTGAGGGTGTTGACATCCCTTCTCTTTCTAGTCTTCGTGTTTTTCTAACCAACGATACTGAATGTGCGGTCATTTCTGCCCTGTATCGCATTGATACAAGTGTGCGGTCATACCTGCTTGTATTGGTGGTGGTTGCGGCGGAGCACTTGTGTATGGTCATCCCTGCTGGTGTTCTGGCCTTTCTAGTGCAAGTGTGCGGCACTCCCTGCGTTAGGTTGAGCTGTTGGCGCAAGTGTGAGGTCATCCCTGCTTGCGTTATCTCTGCTTGCATTAACGTTGGTACCTGTTGAGTTGCGTAGGTGTGCGGTCATCCCTGCCTGGATAACGTTGAGTCCCTATATATGTGCAGGAGCGGTGATTAAAGTCTGCTCTTGTAAATATTTTCAGCAATCAGGGCTATCCGAGTTCCAAGGGGGAAAAATGGATTTTATTTATACAGGATCTACATGTATTAATGTACATTGTCCAGATTGTATTATGACTCCATTTAGCTGACTTTATCATACCTATTGTTCCTCAGGTGAGCGATGTGGCCCATAGGCCTCTTGTTTAAAGTTCTTTTAACAGCCAATATCAAATCTTTTAGCTATAAAATTTTCTTAAGTCATTGAATTTTATATGTACAGATAGCTTGTTTTGATTGAAAAAAGAATTGAGAGAAAAAAATATTAATTTTTTTTTTTTAAATTGAAAAATCTTGGGTTATTCCAAAATGAGTTACACCATTCTCATGAACATTTTCTGAAGGCTCCTTCCAAGTATAACATAAACTATAGAAATATTCATGCATCCACATTCTGAATGTTGCAAGTCCATTGCCTATAGCTACATGTAGCTGCTGTCGTTAATAATTGCTCTGTGTTGTCTGAGCTTTATGATTTCTGTTTTGCACCAATAAATTCTTATATGATTTGGTTCTAGAAAGCTTAATGTAAAATTGGAGGGATTCAGGCCCAAAATTAATCGATCAGCATAATTTGAGCACATCTAAAATCAAATAATTTTATGTGTTTTCTATATGGTAAATACTTAGCCAACAAAAAATTAAACTGTATACATGTACATGTAATTTGAACTTATTGAGGACCACTGAGCAATACAACAGATAAATATTAACTGCATGGGCAACATATTGATCTTCTGTCTAATCCTTCACACAGTCAGTGTATATAAGATATTGTCTAAATATTTATTGATTATCTTCAGTCTAGCAAGATTACCTGGCTCTTAATTAGTTTCTATGGCAACAGAGATCATATACAGTGCTAGCCCTATAAAACCAAATTTATTACATCCGAGAAAAAATTCGCACTGCATAGGGGTTTATTTTAAAGAGAAAAAAAATAAATTCATCGGAATTCGGAAAATTACGGTACGTATTTTTTGGTTTTTACAGTACGTCTCCATTCTCGTCATCAGTTAAATGTTTTATTAAATGCAAGTCATAATGAAACCGGTGAAATGTAATTTGACGGCGATTATAAAAACTTCACGGCATTGTCGTCGTCACTATCGATGATAACACACACGTTTCCTAGGATTTTGAGTAGATTTTGTCCACAGTCTTGGAAAGGTAAGTACTTTCATGTGACATGCTGAGTTGTGTGAAGCTATCTACTTCCTCTTTTCAGCATGGATTCTGTCACAACTTTTACAGTAATCATTGACATTAATCATTTAATCATTAATTAAAATTTCACAATTCCACTTGAAGAGGTTTGGCACATCTCACCGTTTGGTGTTTTGACCCCCCGGGTCCATTTTGTAGTTGACCACCTGTATGATACTTAACCTATTTCAGTAATTTTACCAATCAAATTTGCGGCTCACTTGTTTGGGTTGAACAGGTTTACCGATCCTGCAAAAAGGAGTGTGCATGAAGATAATTATCCTAAAGATCCTAACAGTGGTGACTTTGATCAGCTCTAGAGTAGAATACACCAAGTATTATTTGAAAAGCCTGGAATGATTGGGTCACAGCATCACATATTGATGTCAAACATTTTCATTTGTAAATAAAAACAAAAAACACAGATTACAGTTTAATTACTTTGTTTTAATACATGAAACAATTTACTCTACTGTATGTAAGTAATACCGTATAAAAGGTATTTTTTACATGCTGCTAATTTTTACTAATTTTTACGATTTTATAAATCCGTAAAAATTAAACGCGTAAATTTTCACAGCAGTAAAAAATACCGCATGTAAATTTTCATTTCTACGTATGAGAGTAATGTTCATGACCTTCAGCTCAGTCCCTGACGGCTGTATATGTAGGTATAATATTTGAGCGTTTTCGGTCACGTGGTAATAACGGTTCAGATCTTTCTATTCAGTCTTGAGTATCTTTTAAAACTACATATGATGTCATGAATGTTAGTAGCTAGATTTTAATCACTCAGTCAATAAATGTGGCGGGGATATGAAGCTATTTTAAACCAGTATCTACAATGCCAAATCCAAATGGATCGCATAGTGAAATGATTCCAAAGAAGTTATAACTGCTTTAAATAAATCGGTTGCCACAACTAATTCTCCACCAAGAACACCGAAAAGAGGAAAATATACGAAATACACCGATTCCGATCGTTCTGCTATTGTATTTTTAAATGGAGTTGTCTTTCTTTTTTCCCCGGTAATTCGAACTGAGACGAGCACATGGTGTACATCAATGATGATTCCCAGATTAATAGGAATAAGTAAAGTGTATATCACATATGAAATAAAGGTAAATGAATAAACACAGTCACAATAATTAAGGACTCGTTAACAGGAAAACCATTTTCTGATTTGTATGTATGTTAACTGTAACAAAGTCACGGTGAAATTTCCCCCCTTTTACCACAGATGATTATAATTTTTACGGACATGTCCAATTCGTAAAAAAATTACGCGTAAAAATTCAAATCGCCCTATTTTAAGACAAATTCCTTAAAAACCACAGCAGTAAAAATTACCCGATATACAGTAATTAAAGCATGAAAACTCATTTTAGTGGAAAAAAAAATTCACAAGAATTGTTATTCATAATGAAATAAAGTGTTAATAAACATATTTAGATAAATTTCAAAAAATAAAATCTACTTCATAAAATTTGCAAAAGTTTCCCCACATGAAAATTAATACATGTATGATACCATTACACTATACTGGTTGTATTGTTATAAAATGTAGTGCAGAGATTGTTTCTGCATAAAGTGCACTCAGGTAAAGTATACATAGCCTCGTAAATAGTGCTTGCATGCTGGTTAATCAAAGTGCGTATTAAGTGTGTATTGGTGTAGTACACATCTACAGAGTGAGGATGAGAAGACTTGAGAGAGTGAGACAAGGATAAGATCAATGTGATGTACCAGAATGACAGTGTGTTGCTTTCATTATCAAGATTTGGATGTTTTTTTCTGTATGTCTGACTGTCCCAACCGTAGCTTCAGATCTTGTCATGCCTTAGTTACACTGCTGTATGTTTTACAGTGTAATGGTGTTTGGCATAGTAACAGAGCTAAAACATCTTGCACTGAATTGTTTTAAGTACATTTCTTATAGCAAGACCTTTCTTTTATTTGCTTTGAATTTATCAATTTTTGCTTTGTACTGTGGAACTTGTTTAAATTGATTGATTTTTTTATACCTCTCGGTTCAAATGATGTTTTTATGTCAGCTGTGTGTCTGTTTTGCTTTCAGGATTTTGGAGACACCTCTCATCAATGGCTCCCCAACCGATTGTGATCAGTGGCCCCTCAGGAAGTGGCAAGAGCACCCTACTGACCAGGCTGTTCCAAGAGTTCCCCAACTGTTTTGCCTTCAGTGTCTCACGTAAGATTGATGGCCCTATAAAGTTTACAAGATTTACCACATTAATTCTATTTTAAAGGATTGAAACAAAAGACATCATTTGAAAAACTTAAGGTAGCTCCGTACTCGTAAAATTCTCTGAGGAAAGTTGAAAAACCGAACTGATTTCGACTTAATAGACTTAAATGTCATCAACTGTTAGAAAAAATATACATGTCATCACACTTTTTGAGATGCCAGATAAACATAAACTAAAGCATATTTTAGCATTAGAAAAATGTATTTTTTTTTTGTTAAAAGTAAAATCTTGTAGGCAGAAATTTGTTTTTCTTGTTTAATTTTAATGTCAACTCTATCAGAAAATTAAAATTACAAAAATATTTTAAAATTAATCGTTGGAATAAGAAAAACTATAGCATTTAGGCATACAACTGAGAGAAAAGTCAGAAAAAGAGTTATTTCCCCTTTGCATAGATAAAATATATAAAAATTTGGAAATTAAAATAAAATTAAGTGCAAAAATATCTTGAACCTACCAATAATTCTAATTACATCCATGTGATTATATTCACATAAAATAAATAAAACTATCTTGCACAATTTTTAAAGAATTCAAAGTTTTACATAAAAGTGTGACATCACAGAACACTGGATCTACTTTAAAATAATTTTTTGATGTTAGTTATAAATGCTGACAAATGAAATAGATGGATTTGTAAGGTAATCAGCACATGAATACAAAAGCTATAGGACTTATCATTGAACTCCAACTGTGTACCAATAACTTTAATCAAGCAGGCTTTCCAAATAATTTAGAGGACATTTCCAGTGTCTTATTCATCTTAGATCAATTTCAACATTTTGTATCACTTATGAAACTTTGAAATTAATTTAATTTAATTTTTTTTTTCATCTCTGGTCTTAAAGATACAACAAGAAAGCCCAGAGAAGGAGAACAAAATGGAAAAGGTGAGAATATGACAGTCACTGGTCTGACCAATAGAAGTCCTGGTTTTGTAGTCTGATGGAATTCTCAGGGACATGTTTGTGACAGATTTTGAGCAAATTATCTATCTCTGAAAAAAAGAAGAAATTAGGTAAAAAAAATTCTTAGTTTCTCAGGCCCCACCCCCCCCCCTTTCCCCCCAAAAAATAAATGTGGCCATGGCAGACATGTATTTTAGTTTTATTACTAGTTTATTTTCCAAAAGGGGAATTACTCAATTTTCATATAAAAAAAATCTAAACTGAGTTATTCCCCAATGAAATAAATATCAATGCAGCAGCATTTGAACTGAGCAGCAATGCCAGAGAATACATTTAGGAGGGGTTTTTTGGCCTTTTGAATTGACTTATAGGCCAAGCTACCATATTTAAAAAGGGTCCAATATTGAGTATAATTTCGAAACATTTTTTAATTTGTTCAAAGTTAGTGGAATCTTTTTTGTTGTTATAATTTTATTCTTTTTCCCCCAAATGTTGCAGATTACTTTTTTGTGTCAATGGAAGATTTTGAAAAAATGATCAAGGATGGGTTGTTCTTAGAACATGCACAGTTCTCCGGAAACAGATATGGAACAAGGTGAAAATTCTTAATGAAGATTTTAATATTTGTTATATACATGTACCAATAAGAACCAATTAAATGCAGTTGGTTGGTTCATAGCATAGATATTGTTATAAAACCAAGATTTCATCCTAATTTTTTTCTTCCTGTTTACAGTAAGATGGCTGTAGAACTGATTCAAAAGTCTGGTAGACTTTGCGTGTTAGACGTAGAAATTAATGGAGTCAAAAACATCAAGCAAACTGACCTGAATGCTAAGTATGTGTTTGTGAAGCCTCCTTCATTAGAGGATCTGGTAAGTTGCTAAGCTTGGACTTTCTTTGCAGTTAGGGAAAGCAAAGCTGGTTTCATCTTTTCCTTATCTATTCATATAAATTTTCATTATTGTTTTATTTTGGCCTAAAGGTTGAATGAAAGACAAGGAAATTTTTCCTCCTTTTTTCAGAGAAAACGATTGGAGGGTAGAGGTACAGAAACTAAAGAATCTTTACAAAAACGTTTAGACACGGCACAAGAAGCACTGGAATATGGTAGGGTTTTTTCCTCAGTGTTTTGATATTTCCTGAATTATTGCTTCATAAACTTTAATTAGGACATGGTATCTTTCAGTTTCTTACAAATGAGACAATCAACAAACAATGAGGAACTATACATGTACCTGTCAAATCAGCTACCGTATGAACAACAGATCAATATGCAATATGAAATCAATGAAAACTCTGATTTGTTTTAACAGCTGAGCAGCCAGGTTCCTATGACCATATCATTGTTAATGATGATGTAGATACGGCGTACTCTCAACTGAAAAGCATAGTGATTGATGTAAGTACATGTACAGTAAATCAGAAATTAATGCTCAACTAGAAATTTATTTATGCAGTTTACATTTATGGATTGAATCCAGATTTCTCATGGAAGTCACACTGAACAATTACCTATGTTAATTAATAGTTGACAGTGCTTTTCTCAGGCAATATTCACATTTAATATCTCTTCCAAATATCAGGTGATTTCAATTATCATGTCTTTGACTACACATATACATGTATTACAATATCTGTGCATCTGTGACAAATCAGATGTCAATTACTTCTATGATTTCTATGCCCATATTACTTATAAGATCAGCTTCATTAAGTTACTCCCACACAGATTAGGAATTTCATGATTTTGGGAATTAGGCTTCTTTCTCTTTTTTGTTCCCCCCCCCCCCCCCCCCCCCCCCCCCCCCCCCCCGGAAAATGATATCTGTTTCTTGTAATAATTAGCAAAGCGCATTCATTATGCATGTCTTCTTCTACTTTACTCTTTACTACCATTTGTGTTTTGTGAGGCATTAGATAATTTAAAAGATACCTTCTTTTGGAAAGCTACAATTATAAGATATTTTGATTGAAAAAATTGTTTGGAAATATATTAATTCAAATGATAGGGTTTATTGATATTGCTAACTTAACAATATAAAAAAGTTTTATTGTAAAACATGTAAATTTAGTTATTGTTCAGCTCTACGGGACTCAAAATCAGCTTGCTAAATTGTGTGTTTAGGGTAACACTGATGAAAAAATTAGGTTAGGTAGGTAGGGGTTTTTAAAAATTTTATCATATCTTTTTCTGCATGAATCTTAAGAATGTCGGATTTTTTAATAGAAACAATATAAAATTCACAGTCGGATAAAAACAGACATCTAAAAATGGTAGGGTCGGGGCATTTTTGTAGGTTAGGTCGGGTTACCCTAAACACACAACTTTTTTTTTTAGGCCTGATTAAAAAAAAAAATGACCATCTTATAAAATTACTTCACATAATTTAACTAACAAATTATCTGTTTATTTCAGGACATTAAATCTCTTTCAAATGGAAATGCATAACAGACTCCAGGAAAACAAAACACAACCACCTGGGCTAAACGCAATAGTCAATTATTCCAGGGACCAAAACTAGCGCATTACAATATACATGTATATATAGAGAAACATATACCCGGTACTAGTTATATTTATTAGGGTTTGGGCTAAAAGTATCATTTTCTTACACAATTGATATTATCCTTTCCTTTTCTTTTATTGATTCATATACAATGTATATTTTAAAAAAAAAATCTTTTTTTTTTGGTCACAGATCATTGAAAAAATTAATTTGTTTTATAAAACATGTGTTCACTGAAGAATTTTTTTTATTTTATTTGTGATATTCTACATTTGATTATATTAACACATACAGTTGTATGTGTATGAACAGTCTATAAAAATGCATATACAGTGTATATTATTGTGCATTTAACTGTATTTGGTGTATTATAGTACATGTATACATGTACAAATACAATTTAAATATTTATAAAGCAATGAGTTTAAATCTAGCAATGCATGTATATCATTAAAAAATTCACATGTAGATCAACTTTGAAGATTTACACTAAAAATGTTAATCAATTAGTGTAATGACCCCTGGAATCCAAAATGACTGTTAAGTTGCTTCTCCAAAACTATCCATTTTTGGGGACTTGCTTTTCCATTTATCATTTATTCATTTACAATTATAGACAATGTTGATAAAATGTTTACTAGTATTGCATTTTTTTCAAATCTTGCATTTAAGATATAAAAACAGAAACTAAGTGCTATTACATACATTACAGTGTTTTGTGGAAGGGGTGGTAGTGTGGGGAGGGGGGGGGGGTTAAGTACAGTACCACTAGGAGGTTCCAAATCCCATTTTACTCTTAAATGAAGGATCTACGTATGCCACAGAATCTTTTTTCTTGTCCCTGAATTTTCCACATATTTGAGAATAGCAAGTTATACTTTTTATAAGTATTGAACTAGCCCATGAAGTTTTATTATACCTTCTTATCAAGCATTTATATGTGCATTACTACTTTAAATCTCAGTTTTGTGTCATTTTTTGTGATTTTTCGTAAATGACTTTTATTTAATGATAAAGAAATTTGAGTCATTTGTTTGTCCTTCATATTACATGTAATGACGGAGTTATTTTTTGGGTTATATGCTCAGTTAATTACATGTACAGGTATTTTATTATTACTGTGTAGACATGTATAAGAAAAATTTTTATCTTGTTTAGATAATAAAAAATGTTTCTTAGTGTTTTTTTTTAATTAGTATTAATTAAAAAGATGAATTAAAAAGAAATATGATACTAAATGTCTGAACTATTTATGTTATCACGTTTCAAGCAACTTAAGAAAAACTTGATACATTTGTATATAAAAAAAAAAACATCTTTGCGTCGTAAATATCTTTAATTTATAGCCTTATGGCTCTATAAGTTGATGCATTTCAGAGTAAAAGCTGAAGAGGTGTGCATTCAATGATTTTATTATTTTGAATAAAAACAAACTTTAAATATTCGTACAGTCATGTAAGTTTTTTACGACATGCTCACAAAAAACCCCGATTGTTTATTCGTTTTTCTGGTGATTTTAATCTAAAATATGAAACGGAAACAAATTAATCTTCCTGCTCTTATTTATTTATTTTTCAAATGCGGTCCGTTTATTATCATATAGTCCGTTTATTATCATATTGACAAGGCTATGAGAACGTGAGGACTGACACCTACAATTGTTTTATCAACCACCAACCCCCCCCCCCCCCCCCCCTCTTCTACTTCGAGTTTGATATCGTTAATCATGCAACGCTTTTATTAGTTTTTTAAGATCTTTATTTTATGCGACCGAAAGCCCATTTTGAAAAAAGAGACAGTTTTGATTGTACACACAATATGCCTACTTTGGCTTCATAATTTCGCAACATGTGCGTTGTCGTGTAATTTCACTTGAGAACAGAATCCAATTAGTTAACCTCGACTGCACGGGGAAAATCAATCAGCGTGCGTGTATACTTCTCTGCTTTAACGACTCTCGACGGAGTTCAGCGATTAACCAAGTTTTTTTTTAATCTCTTAAGTAATTAAAATTCACAACACAAAACTCATGTTTGATCAGACTGCAGCAAATCTGCTATTTGTGCTGTACAAGATAATGCAGATTAACGGATTAGGAATTATGTTGTCGTCACTCGTATTTACAAGAGGGGAATACTTTGATCGAGGGAATTTATAAATTAAAAAAAAAATTATATAAATCTTTTGATTCTCTGTAAATCGGAGATAAGTATGTGATTTAGTCTGCATACCCGTCGATATGTCCGTATTTCTGCGTCTACCCTCTTTTTACATATTTCCAATTCTATTTTAAACTATAATTTTAAAAAGAAGAAGAAAAAGATTGACGTCATGCTTTGCGACCTTGAGATAAAAGGTAAATGTCAAAGGATAAAAGGTCAAAGATAAAGATGATTTATGGTAAAAGATAAAGTTGAAGGTCATTTCTCCAATTCATTGTCAGTGTGAATAAATTACTATGCAACATGCTGGTGATATAATATCTACATACTTAGTACTGCTTGAGACAAATAATATGTTATGAAATAACTCACGGGTTATATGTATATGTGTATTTTTAAAGTATGATTAATTAGCTTTTTAAATCCTAAATTTTAACATTCAGATTTCGTTTTTCAATTGCAGTTTACAAAAACCATTGTATATGCCTCGTAATTTGACACGTGTTTTTAAAATTCTTGATTTTCCCATCAGTTCCCGTTCTTTGAAAAATTCAACTACCCACACAATACTCAAGATGGAGGCGTGAAATAACATATATATATTTCAATATTTATTAAATTGCTCGCAGTCGGATTCAATTACGTTTCAAAGAGCTTAGCAAATCAAAGGTAAAAAGTTTACAATGAACTGGAACTTCTCCAGACCTTTAATTTTAAAGTTCTTATGTGAGACTACACGAGCGGATAGCACAAAAGCAACACTGAATCCCGCGCATTAACGTGCAGTCCCTATTCTCAAAACAGTGAATGCCTCGTCCAGTTTGCAAACAACGAGATGTAAAATGCAGGTGCGAATTGGTTTCTCGCGATGGCAAGTTGGTTCTCACTGAGATATGAATGGCGCGCGTGCGGGACTGAGAATCAGGTAAGTGTATTGTTTACATTCGTATATCATGTAATCAATCCTCCACCTTTTGGTTCCATTGACGTTGTATAAACAGTTGTTCTTTTTACCTTGTGACAAAAGGGCCACCCGAAATGTGTAAACGTTAGTTTGCTTTGGCTCAATAATGGAGACATGAGCGGGTAGTCTCTTAGTCAATAGGGCAGGAAATTCTTTGTGAGCGGTGATGTAAGTGAACAGCTTGCTTCAAGTTCTTTACCGGTATGTCAATATATCCATGTGTCCGTTGTACAATTATACTAGTATACAATACAACAAACGTCAACTACAGAGGATGTTATCCGAGCTGTGGCTCAGTGTAGATTCCAGACTGAAAGAGACGCTATTTGATACAATGTCTTTGCTTAGAATACATGCAAACAAGCCATTTATGAAGGTTTGCTAAAGTACAAACGTTTTGTTGAAATATTATTCACCAGATATTGGCGTTTACATGTATATATACAATGTATGTAAATTTGTTTCCAGTACATGTGCTGTAGAATCTTACATTTTATTGCAGATTTTATTGAACAGAAAGTATATATGACCTAAATAAGCATGGAGGCCCCCGATCGACCGGAAAATTCAAACACAGAATCCTCTAAAGAAAGCAAATCTCATAAAAAAGACAGTTCGGAGCCCAAACCGATAAATAATCTCAAAGCAAAACAAGCAAGCAAGCCCTTTGGCGACAGAAAGGTATCGTCATCCTCATTTTCTGCTTCGCCACCAATACGTCCGCCGTCCCAGAGTTCCATGTCACCGCCAATACGGTCTCCAAAAGGAAGACCCGAGAGACCCCTTAGTGAGAGATCACCCTATCCCAGAAGTTTGTCTTACGAAAGGCCCCCTACAGGTAACTCTGGATTTGTCCGAAGGATAAGCGAGGATAACATCCGGGGCTCTCCGGTTTCGTTCTCGTTTCCGTATGGTAGGGACAGGTTTGGTAGTTTTTGTTCCTCTCGCTCAAGGAGCAACAGTGATGCTGCTATTCCAGAAGAAAATTTATTGTTCGAACTGACTGAAATAAAGAAACTGAAATCGGACGAGCGCGATTTTAACAAGAAAGGCGTGGTTTGGACCAGTGATGGTCGTCTGGTGATTATAAACTTTGGAAACGATCAGCTGAAAGTGTTCAATGAAAATTTCCAAGAAACGATATCCAAAAAAATTCCCGAGGGATGTCGTAGTATTTCTGTTGGTGCTGGATTTAATGACATTGCAATCACGTGTCAGAGGCGAGTTTATAATTACAAGGTGAATGAAAAGACAATTAACGAAAGCAAATGTTTTGTATTGAATGGGAACGGATATGGCATTTCCTTCGCCAAAGAACATTATGGAGTTACAGTTAATATTGGTGGAGATGGCAAAAGTGTTGCGTTACTAAACGAGGACGGCAGGGTTGTTCAAGTGGTGGAAAAGATTCAAAGGCCGAACGAGACCCATTTCAAAGCATTTCACTTGTACCTGTCGCTGGACCCTAACAGAAATGTCATCTATCTGTCTGACGTACATAGAGATATGCTGCTGTGTGTGTCGTTCACGGAAAAACTCTATTGGGAGAGTAAACTTCCCGGCAAGCCGCGGGGGACCTGTGTGGTCGGGAACAACATCATTGTGGCCACCACCGACGGAAAGCTGTGTGTTCTGTCCAAGGACGGGACCATCGTGAAAACTATGCCAAGTTTAGGCTATGACCCCGAAAGCTTGGCCTTTGATGACGTCACTCAACGCCTAGCCGTCTCTCAATATTACAAGGGTTGGGTTCATGTGTATCAGCTTACGTAAATTAGGTGAAAATGACGCCCGCATTTACGTCTATATATACGACTATATATAATTGATGATCTGAAATGTTTCAGATTGGAAGTTACAGTGTCAACAAATGAATTTATGTTATGAAATTGTCTGATGATGACATTAAAAAATTCAGAAATGTCGATGTGAAATTTGGTGCCGTATCCAGAATTTTTGGAATTTATCTTATATTTATTTTTTATTCTCCTGTTTTTTGATCTAGAAGAATTTAGGAGAGCGTCGATATTTTATTACTTATTATTTAGTTCTAGTTTTTAAATAGTTCAACGATAAATACTCAATATATTTGTACACGTGTCACATGTCTGTATAGTTGTACTCGTTTAATATGTGTATGTAAAATACACCCTAATAAAATTGTTATTCCTGTTGGTTATTGGTACATGTATTTTATAAAAGTCTATAAAATTATTGATCGAGTTTGTCAGTTTATATTGTAAAAGAAAAGATTTTTTTCATATCAGCAATTTTAAACAATTTCAAATTCACAACGTTCAGCTAATCAGCATCAAAAGAAATGTAAACTATAATTTTGTATAGTCTTTTTAAACAGACAATTTCTTAAAAATACTGGTATAGATATTTTTTTTTTTTAGGTCGGCGATATATATTCTTTGATCTTTACTGCGGTTCCTTTTAGTAAGTTTTGTGCTATTTAAAAAAGACTGTTATACAGTCATATCAGCCTTCCAAACTTTAAGGCCCACGGGGCCACGCCCGTTTTGACATTAATTTCAATTTAACTATAAATAAAATAGCCTTTATTTTTATTATACTTTCATGTTAAATACTGAAATCTGATTGGTATAGACGCAGTTGATAATCCGTTCTATTACCCTCAGCGTTAGCAACACACTTAGCAACGGGTAACAATATATAAATAGTGCCTGTTTGGGAGGGTAACAGTTGAAAGCGGAGGTTGACAATGGTTTTCGAGAGGTGTCAATTTCAACTGTTATCCTCCCCAAACAGGCACTATTTATTTTATGATACTGAATGTCTTAATTTTAGAGAATTTTTATATTGCTTTTATATAGTCTACGGCGAACCGTACGCGCATAATTTACGTGCATGTAATAATTCGTTGTGTTAAAAGTGCCCTAAATGAATTTTTTCTCTAAATGTACAGACAGTAAATTTGAGAAACTCGACAAAAGTATAGCCAGTTATACATATCAAGAACCCCCCCCCCCCCCCCGATTCTCATTGTGAAATTGGTTTCTTCTGATATCGTTCACAACAGAGTCTATCTGCGCGCGCGCGTGTGTATATATGTTCATGGCAATGTTGAATAGGTACAAGTTTTCCATAAAAAAAAAAATTCAAAATAAAATTTAATCATATTACAGATTAATCAATTGATATGACTAGGCTTGATAATAATATTGGCCTTCATTTTATTTACAAAAAATCAAGTTAATTAAAATCACTTAGACCCTTTTCCTAGTTCCACATATATCACATTATATTTAATTACAGGTACATTTTTCACATTCAAATTCCAGAATCTCATTCTAAAATAAATTTTACTTGAAACATATAGTTTCTTTCCCAGCAGTAGACTATTTTTGCACTGTTTTTGAAAAGAACACAATTAATTATTGAAGTATCTTGAAGAGTATTCATGTACATTTAATCGGAAGATATACTAATTGAGGTATTTGGTTCGTGATTGAGATCAATGTTCCTGTGCTTGAAAGCCTCCTGATTCAGAGGATCTTGTTGATTTTTGGACTCTAAAGCAAGGTTTTTAAAAAAGGCTTTGAAATTACTGCATGTTAATACTTTTATTCCATTAAAATAATTTCAGATAGATTTATTTCAAGGCTGGGAATTTTCATACTCATTACCGGTACATGCAAACTTATAAAATAAATTTAAAGGTAAATAAAAAAAACCCTGAATACCAACAGTTGCATACAATTTAATTACTTTCGCCCCATTTTACATAAATGTTTCTAAAATATCCACTTCAAAAAAATTACACTGACAATAAAGATTTAAATTTGATCAAGTTTAGATTTTAAAATTGTCCTTAAAAAAAAAAAAACTCCAAAAAAGATTTCAGTTTGATGGATGGGCCTCAGAATTTTCTTGACCACCTGAAAACAAAAAGATATGAAACAATTACTTTATAATCATAATGTACATTTATCATATGAATTACAAAAACTGTTAAGTATAACTAATCCAGTGAATAAATGAGAAACAGGATTTAATCACAATTAAACCTTAAAATAAATACAAAAGAGAGGAAAAATATGAAAACGTTCACACATTACTTACACCATTTACTAAAATTCATTGACAATTACATTTGTAAGGAAGACAGGTCTTATCAGACAAGAAAAGCTATGATGACCTAGTTTTAATATGACTTCTTTACTTACTTATTGGTTTCCATGTTGTAGAACAATTTAACTTTGTTCTCATAGTAAAAACTGGAGGGCTGCCCATGATTCATTTGACTGTATCCCCCTTTCAGACAAACATTGCCCCCCTCAGCCGAGGTAGAGGCAGCAGCCCTGGGCTCAGGGACTGCCTTCACATAGAACCAACAATTGGTTCTAGGATTATAACACTCCACCGATGAAAGCAAGCTGAATTGATGAAAAATATATGAAAATAATTCTAAAAGTTATCACCCAAATTTCTTTTCATTAATGTTAATCAATATTTCTCTTTTTGTCCTGAAAATTATGAAGACATAGTGACATACTGGTACATACCGATTGCCTTCACCTATTCCACCAATAGCAAATATATAGCCATCTAATTCACAAAGGGAATGCTCCATCCTGGCAACATTCAATGGAGCCACTGGCCTCCACTCTTTGGTCTCATACGAGTACACCAACACTTTATTGGAGGGGGAGGGACACTCCGAATCTTTGTACCTGGCTCCACCTACAAAAATTGCAAAATCAGATCATCTTGCATTGATTTTAACATGATTTGATTTGACAAATATTATATATTATATATATATATATTAAAATTTTCTCCAAAATGAAAATTAATTTGGTCAATAGCAGTTTTTGCTGATTTTGTAACATGCTTTGCCCCAAACCCTGTCCTATGGAAATTTGACCACCCGGATCTATCTATTACTACAATTTTGATAGACCTCTAACAGTGACATTTTCCTTTAATTAAGACATTTGGTTTCCATTTTAAAGTTTAAAAGATATGGTCAAGATTAAAAAAAAGTTAAAACACAGTAAAGAAAGAAAACATGTCCTTCAGTCTAGAATCTTGGTGACACGGAAAACTAAAACCATCATTTAAGTCAAGTTCTCATTATCTAATATTTTAAACTGATGATCAAAGAGAAAGATCTTTTTTATAAAGACACCCACAGAGTAAAAACATACAGAAGTTTAAAAAAGAAACACTGGAGAGAACTTCCAATTTACTTCCAGATGTCAATGGTATTAAGAGTTACTGGCATTCTATATAATGAGGTATAGAACTGTATCTACTTACCGACCATGTACCACTGGTCTCCTCCCCACACCATCTCCTTATGATAATCCCTACCACCATCAGAGAGAGGCAGGTCCTGCATTCTATCTCTTTTTCTCCTTTTCTTTTTGACATGTTCGTCATTGCTTAATAAGTTTAGTAGTTTAGTTTTAGACTAATTTTGCTCGGGATCGACATTCAAAATATGAAACTGAAAGTAGCTTAGCCTTACGCAATATTAAAAATAGAACGTGCAAAATCGTTCGTGAAGGAAATATGAACAAAAGATTGCTTTCGTCATTTTCAAGAGCAGTCTTTCAAAGAAAACATTTTTCTCAACAGCTCTGCCAAACAGCAGTGAAAAGTGTCAGCTGGTCAGACAAACAACGAAATGATCAGAGATTACGAATACCGAGGACATACACAAAAACTGTGTCAAATCGATGGATGTCAACAGATAACTCAAACTCAGATTCAAACTCAACGACACCGCTAGGGAAGCTAAAGCAAATAATGGCAATTCAATTTACGTGTAAAGTCTGTGATAGAAGGAATTCCAAAACATTTTCAAGAACTGCCTACACCAAAGGAATTGTAATCATAAAGTGTGACGGCTGTGAGAACAATCATCTCATCGCCGATAATCTGGGGTGGTTCCAACACGTCAAAGGAAAGTAAGTCTTTTTGGCCACTTACGATGAAGTTTATTCACATGCACTTCTTTTTTATGATGATAAAATAACAACCCATAGTCATCATGAATTGAGATCTATAGAAACATCCATCTCTAATAAAAACCAAATCTCTGAGGTTGTTTGGATTGAGGACTCTTCTGAATCTTAGATTAGTGTCATACAAAGTGATTTGGTTAAACTTATCTTTACTTCATCCACCTATTATAATACAAATAGGTTGAATTGAATCATCTGCCAGAGTGAATATTTCTTTTAGGACATCGACATCTTTTTCCTAATAAAAGGCTCACTTCCTACTTTTATAATGGTTGGATCCCACAAAGAATTGAGTTGATTTTTCAATTTCATTTAAAGAGGAGGATTCAATCAGAATTTTCCAGTCTTGACAAATCTTAGTTAGATTAATGAAAATACGGTAGTATATACATGTATTAAAAAAGACCGACAAAGTACATTAATCTTACTCTAAAATTTAAACGGTCTTAATTCCTAAAAACAGTAGCAGTGATTTATGCTCCTACTAACAAAATAATATAATACATGTACCTATTGACATAATTGCAGTGATGTATTTTTTAGAGTAGTTGATATATGTTTAACTTTTTTACCTTTTTACCTATTTATTTGATTTATTTGCACTCTCTGGCAGTATATGATGTCAGGAGTAATGCTATTTTTTTAAATTCAATCAAAATCGGTCAAAAATTTATCTGTCTTTTTTTTGAATTGGAAATATAGAGCGTCAGTTTGAACAAAAGGGTAGAAAGTAAAAGAAAAAGAAAATGTAATCATGTATAAAAATGAATTGTCTTAAAGAGGTTGTTATAAAGATTTTAGGTTGAGTATTTTTGATTATATGTGTAAAAAAAAACATGAACAATTAAAGACTTTAAAGATGAAATTTCAAAATAATTTATATTTCCAGCTGCTTAATTGGAAGAAAAAAAAGACATTTTCTTTTAGGAGAAATTGCAAGAATTAAATTAAATATTTATTCAGAAAAAACAAATTTGGGGGTAAATCTATTTAACATGTATAAATATTTTTGAATTTTATAGTTTGAATTAAAAGCTCAATGCCTCATTCCCAAGAACTTCTGTTGTTTTCAGAAATATTGAGGAAATTCTAGCAGAAAAGGGAGAGGAAGTGAAAAAACAGATAGAAGAAGGAGCACTGGAAATTGACAGCAAAATCAATATTTGTAAAGACATCAAAAAATAAATTTGTAAAATAAATCATCAATTTTTTATTTTTTTATTATTACTATTCTAAATATAATGCTTTTGTTAGTGATGAAAATTTTCAATGATTTTACATCTATTGCTATATAAATAAATTTGTTGTTACCACAAAAGATGATTAATTACTTGGAAATTTGTCAACAAATAATGGAATAAACAGCAGAGGGGAATTTCTCTGCAACAAAATAGGTTTTGCTGATATATCTCAAAGTTTGATCAATGGCGCACGCAGGTTCGCCGAGTTTTTTTTTTCCATTTTAATGTCGAAAAACCAAACACATTTCGTCATGAAAAAAAATCCACGTTTCTAATTTCCTTAGTGGCGGTTCATTGGAGTAATTAGACGGTTTGATTGATTCTTTAATGAACCCGTGTCGCGTAGACAATTTTACGTTTCAGGAAACGCGAGCTCTGTTGTAGAACACAGCACGCAGAGTTACTATAGGCTGAAATCTTCACACCTAAACCTGAAGGGGCCTTACCGCCCTTTGTTGGAATTTGTCATTTGTTTAAAAGTATGGTTATGAGTACCAAGTTTTATTTTTGATGTAGAAATGTGTTCCTGCAAGAATTCCACATGTGAACTAAAAACAACGCATTTTATGATGATAAAGAATTATTTTAAACAGCGTTGAATTTTATCAGAAGAAATGTTTTTGTTTAGCACTTTCAGTGCAAGCATAAAAATTGCAGCTTATATTGCTTTAATAAATTTCCAGACAATTCTCTGTTACTTGGTTGTGTGTGGTATTAACATCCATATGGGGGGGGGGGGGGGGGGGGGTGTATTGGTTTCGGTAAATACTAGTATTCGTTTGAAGATCGGGTCACGAAAATCTTGTCGACAAGAAGAATTGTTCAAAAGTTCAGATAACATTAGAAATTTTGTTAGGGAGTGCAAATGACATTGATACAGGAATTTTAATTGCGTTAACAAAGTTTGTCTGGAATTATTCAGAGTTATACATAGATATACGTCAAAATGGTGACCCACTAAGTACAGTTTCGATTAAGTGTTAGAAACAATTTTACAGGGGGAAAATGCTTACTTAGATAAAAAGTTAAAGGGTAATAGCCAGTAAGAATATGTTATTTTTTTTGTAGTTTATATACCTATATTTTCCCAGTTAAAATCTTTTTAAAAGCGGCCAATACTGTAAACACAGATAATCGAACAATGCCGATACCACAGGCGAGTCCAAAAATCCCCGTCCCTCTAAAAGATAAGAACAAGCACCTGTTAAGGTGAACTCGTCAAACCCCTGGTATCGGGAATTGGCTATCTAAATAACTAAGGGTTTGGGGGATTTGTTTAACCGGTACTTGAAAAACATGGAACATTTTTTTGTTGTTAAATCTTCATTTTTGTTTTTCGTGCCATCTTGAATTTTGAATGTTGGTGAAGCAGGTTACGTTACCCATTCATAAAATAATTTCATTAATGTTTATTTTTTTTCCTGTAGAAGGGGGGGGGGGGGGGGGGGGGCGGGTTCGTTTTGCATTGCTTGTTGTCCATTGTTAATTTTAGTCTTTTATATAAGAGACATCTGCCATACACATATCTGTATTAATGTCCGCTCTGTTGGAACCTTGTAGTGATCATTTTTATCCCCTTATTCCAGTCTTGCTGAGACATCACTCATATATATATAGTATACAGAAGTTTATTAACAGTAAAAGACAACCAAAGAATCTAAGAAGAATTCTCACCAAGTCAAATTTCACAGAAAAAAAAGATTACAAAGTAACCAAATGCCAAGATCCGCGGTGTGGTACCTGCCCATATATCAAAACAGGACAAAAATTTAACTTTAGTGGAAAAGAGTTCACTATCAACAATAACATGTCATGCCAAACCAGAAATTTAATTTATGTTATCACATGTTCTGGTTGTGGAGAACTTTATATTGGTGAAACAGGAAATGCATTACGGGAACGAATCCGGATACACAAACAACATATTAATTCACCGGAATATCGTAAAATAAAACTCAGTGAACATCTGGACGTATGTGGAAAGAAATCTTTTACTGTTTTCCCTTTTTATAAAATGTGCGAGTGTAATACTTCTGAAAGACGAGAAAAAGAAAAACATTTTATAAGAATATATAAACCTAAATTGAACAGTTTATTATAACATCCGTGTACCATTTCAATGTTTGTGTTAAATTACATTGTTTTTATTTCATTGATATGTGTTATGCTTAAAAATACGCCAAAATTGTGACGTCAACACCAGAGACTTTGCTAACGTTATTATGACGTCACAATAACGGCGTTACCTTGGTTAGTTGTAAAACATCTGAAGATGAAAATGAAAGCGCTTATGTTTTACTCGGACTTTGTGTTTTTATTCATTTAAGTTTTCTATATATATATATATATATATATATATATATATATATATATATATATATATATATATATATATATATATATATATATATATATATATATATATATATATATATATATATATATATATATATATATATATATATATATATATACGGAGAGAGAGAGAGAGAGAGAGAGAGAGTAGTTTTTCTTGCTCAAAAGTCAAGGATAAAATCTCTTATTTTTCCTCTCCTTGGTCTTTTTCCCCAAACAGAGCTCTTGTGATTGAAGGCAAAGGTTGACATTGAAACAAGTTTTCTGGTCAGTCGCCAAGGTCGTAACAGACATTTTTGAAAAATCCTTGTCCGTATATCAGTTCAATCTATGTCAAACTGAAACCAAAGTACATATTATTAGGAAGTGGTGTGCAGTGAAAATTTAATGGGCATTACAATTTTTAAGGTTAAGGCCAAACCACAGTTATCAATACCTGATTTGGGTCCTTAAATTATATCGAAGATGAATATTTTCTCATGAAAGCATGCTGAAATTTTCTGGCCTTATAGACGTAATTGTTTTTTTTTTTAAAGATGGATTATTCTTTAAATCACAGTCACGAAGTATCATTTTTAGATATTTTTGTGTGGTTGCTTGTTGTTGTTTTCTTTTCGTTAAGTTAATTTTTTTTCAGTTGTAAGGTATATGGGCTCCATTCACACAGAAAATTGAAAGAGCATACTTTAGCAAAAGTCCTTCACAAGTCTCTTTAACCCAAAAGCGCCTATAGATATGGATCTTTTGATGGTCATGGAATGTTAAATACTTGATGACGCAAAAAATGCATAATTTTCAATATATAGTCATCAAATTTTTGTTGTTGTAATTATCGTTATTGAAAATGTTCCTAACTTAAAAAAAAAACTTTATAAAAAAATCAACAAAATAACCATTTTCGAGTTTGCGTGCCTGTTGTAACATGATTGATGTGCACCAGACGTACGACTTCGGTAGTCAAAACGACCGAGTTTTATTACTCTTACAAAAATGAAAGAAAATCTAAAATCTGCTGAATGATTGTATGATGTGATAAAATTTTAGATTAAGTCTTTTAATTTAAAAAAAAGCTTGCTTGAATTTGGAATAGCTGAGTAACGCATTGGTTCTAGCACTCAATAATAGGGTGAAAGATTGGTTTTTTTTTTTTCAAAGAAAAGGTTGTACAAAAATCTTCCCGTCATAGTTCTTGAATAATCAACAAAATGAAGAAAAAAAAAGATTAGACTTATAATTATGTTTTTAGGAAGAAAACATAACAAAAACAAAGCAATTCTTTGAATAATAAAAATACCTGTAGTGAAATACCTGCAGATCAAAACCCTCTAAAGGTATAGACTGTAACCTATGTTTGACCCCCGGTGGCGGAGAGGCTGTTTGTAAAAAGAAGATTGATGATATAAGATAATTAGTTCCTTTAAATGCTGTCGTCTTCCTAGATCCGCTTCGTTTTGTAGAAAGTGCATTCTAATCTATTCACAGGTATTCACTTTCAAAAAGGTAAAAAAAAAATTAAAATGAAAACGGCTTTTCGTTTTCACTGATAAACGGATACAATGTAGATTACACCTATGCAATCCGAAGAAAATCCATTAAACGAAAATTGTTTTCATCTTATTTTGTTTTAGTTTAAATGTATGCGTTGAAATAAACTATAATGCATGATATATATGAGAATTTTTATTACAATTTGATTTGCAATGAATACTTCTGATCTTTACTTGACCTTCAATTAAGTGAGTGCAGTGCGTCCCATTAGTCTTTCATAGAAGCCGCGCGTTTCTAGCATTTCTGTTACAAGTTAGTTGTCTTGGGAATAAAATTGTGATAAAAATATTGTTTCGAAACATTGAGGTAATTGCTCATGAAAAATGTTTCTCCATTAGTGAATATATTTTTACTGTGATGTGTACGATAAAAACAAGAAACGGTTAATAATGTAACTGGTTGCTTTAACCGCATGCGCACGACAGCAAAACGGCGTAATGTAAAATTGTGTTTTAATTTCATTTGCAACTTATTTTCTTCGACTAAAATCCAACAGGGAGCAGAAGACAGTCAGCTGTCATGTTAAAAGTTTTGAATTTACCGGATGGCAGTCAATACAAAATTTACAACATGACACAGCTATAAACACTTACAGTGACAAGGAGCAGTTGACAGTCGGCTGTAAACAGCGACAGTGACTCAAAATAATAAGAATCTAAGTTGCTGAAATACTTTAAAAAAAACCATGAAAAGGACCTAGGTTTCAGCATTTCCACGCTAGATACCAGAGCATAATACTCCGGTCTGGACAACACGTTACTTTAATCATGTTAATCTTTACTCTAAAGAGGCTTGAACTGTATGATTTACAAATATACATTTATAAATACGTTTTATTCCATTTTAGAACTGACATGCACAAACACCTGTCTATGATACGTGTTTCAAGTTCATGAGATAAGACATCTAAAGTCAGAGACTGTGATATACCGGTACATGTATCAGTTTATATCTACAATGTGATATACCGGTACACGGATCAGTTTATACCTACAATGTGATATACCGGTACATGTATCAGTTTATATCTACAATGTGATATACCGGTACATGTATCAGTTTATATCTACAATGTGATATACCGGTACATGTATCAGTTTATATCTACAATGTGATCAAATATACTGGTACATGATGGAGACACCTTATTGCCTTCGTGACCCTGACATTGAAACACAACTCAAGACCGTCCGAAGGTTTATCCTCATTTTTTTTTCAAATATTTTTGGTGCCTTATAGAGAGAAAAGAGTTGATAAAAGCTATCAATTTGACAAAAGTAATATTTTAATTTCACGAAACAAATATTCAAAATTTTGTACACGAATGTAACCTTGAGAATAAATTTTGTATAGATGTTTGCAAAAAATAATAACTATCATAGCAACTCGAATGAAAATTACGTTAATTTCCGTGGGAAAAAAACATGGGTCGTAAATTGTTTCTGAACAAAATATATATGCTAGGCTATCCTAATGTTTTTATATTACAAACAAATTAAAAAAATTCTGAATTTGATCATTATGCAAGCATTTTGTTTTCATTACTATCCCAGTTCAGAAAGTTTCATTTTCTTTCTAATTCTGTTTTTTTTATTGTGTTGAGCAAACTGATTTATATTTACTGTTCAGCCGATTTGCTCAAAGAAACAATATACATATACAAATCAAGCAAGCTTAAAATTATTGACTTCGGTAACATCTCACAAGCATGTAAATATATAGCAAGTTCAAATTCTAATAAAATTTCCTTCTATGTTCGGTATTCGTCACAGTCGAACTGTGGGGTCTAATATTCATGTCGCTATGTACCTTAACCATTTATTTAGTGTGCGTTTTATATCTCAAACAATCAAAACAAGATCACGACTACATTTAGACACTGTCTTCCTCCGACATTCCAACGATGTTTGTAGAACATTTTCTGCGAAGAAGAAAAATAAAGCGACATCGGTACTTCTTAAATTGGAAATAATTTTGATTTCGCCTGTTGTTGGCTGTCCTCTTCTCAACGTATGATGTGTTTCTGCGTTGTCCGCCCGTATGTCTGCGGTTATCATAGAGAATATACTACAATACATACTAGAAATATTGGAATAAAACCGTCTGGGGAAAAGTCAGTTTGTCATTATAATTACACAGATCTTAGATTAACGTGTCGCCTGATTTTTCATAAAGTCTGAAGAATTCATTCTAAAAGAGAGAGAGAGAGAGAGAGAGAGAGAGAGAGAGAGAGAGAGAGAGAGAGAGAGAGAGAGAGAGAGAGAGAGAGATTCATATACACCCCCGTATGAATAAATTTATTTCTTATGACGTCGAACTTTTTTGTATGTTACGTTCATCTTCATAAAGCCGTGAGGTTACTGTGATACATGCATGGAGGGAGTGTGTGTCATTAGTAACTATAACATCGCATTCATCGCGTCCAAAGGACAGGTGGGTTGACGTCACGGGGGTATCCCATTGTCCCTGAGTCAGCGTACATGGTGACATTGGCATGAATTAACGGTCAGTAAGGACGATGGTCAAATGACGATCATCATAATGATGATGATGTAACAGGGAAACCGTCAGCTGTAAATTTGAAGTGAAAATATTTTTATGCTGTACACATTGTAAACAAAAAAATCACTTTCTCTTAACGAGATTGATCTATAACTGATGTATTGTCAAATTATCCCTGTGTCTTTTGCAAATATTTATGAATTGTTGATTCACATTGTTTATATATAGATATTCCCATTTAACATACTGATCTATATAACTAGACAACACTTTCTGTGACTTTGAAATATGAAAAGCCTTGGATATTTTGAAATTGTCGTCAAAAATATCCATGAAATAGTGGCACACTTTATATCTTGTTCAGAATAATGGAAAATGATTTATGTTCTAAAACACCCTTTATGCGATGTTAAATTAACGCAATATTACAAACCATTTCCGATTGAAAACGATTTCAAATTTACGAGATGAAAAGTATCATGACAAAAGGTGTCAACACGGAAAAACAATAATCACAAACAAACACACGAATACCGGCTAAGATCTCTTGTTGCAACAACTCTGAACCCTTTCTAAGGTCGCCAGCAATTGGCTGCGCTTTGATTGATGGGTCAACGAAACATGTTCAAAGATCCTCGAATTTGAAGTAAACGCAGACCTTTCGGATTTTTTTTTCTTTACTTTCCCAGGTATATAAACCAAAAAGACAAAACGTGAGGTAATCATTTACCTATCAGTGAGGGAAAGTGGACGTCTAGATTTCATTTGTCCTCTCGTGGATTGCGGTCTTTTCATTCATGAATTGGTTAAGTTGGAGGCGTGAAATTACGGCATAGTTTGATGTGTTTTTTATATACATCTATACGAGTAATATCTTTGAATTTTCAAGGTAATTGAATTTACCTTTTTTATGTTTGGGAAATTTTCTGCAGAGATAGAGAAGTTGTGCACTCTTTTTATGACAAAGAATTTCGTAATTCAAAATAATGAAGTAAATACGATCAACATTTTGCTGAAAACTGGACATGTTTCTATCATTAATTCCTTAACTTTTGTGTATATATATGTGAATTCAATAAATGAAAACGTATTGAATATATGATATTCTTCGAAAGTTAGATATTATTAATTTTGTATACGTAAAAAGAAAGAAAAAACCCACGTTGTACATGTATATATGCATTTCAGAGAAGACAACAGCAAATACATTTTTTTCTTAAGTCGCAATGGAGGACCACGACAGTGACTCCTCGCAGTTTGGGAGTGAGGGTACCCACTCGGGGGGATACGAGGTGGTGGTGATGGACAGTCACGAGCCCCGGGACATCTTCTGTCAGATGGACATCCTCAGACAGTACAACGACGACTTCGTCTGGAAAGAGCTTCATCGGTAGGTACTTTACATAATTACCCGGAATTTTATTTTAAAGATGTGTTCCCTTTAATTTTCACGATTTCTCCAGCTTTGGGCGTTCTGATTTAACATTAACTATGAAATTATTATTTTTTTAAAAATCGAGTTCCAAATAATTAGCGTTTACACATGAGTTTACTCTCAATCACAACTTATTTTTGAACATCAAATCAAATTAAAGTACCAAATATATGTAAAAAAAAAAAAAAAAAAATATGCCACCGTTAGCTTTTTCTGTTTGTCTTGTAAAATCGAAATGCCTTCCGTTATACAACACAGCTCTTACTGTGGATCTTGCACCTTAAAATTAATTACAAGACAATTAGAAATCTGTCGTCTGCAATGCAGAGTGATCCATCGTACGTGTCTTTAGTCATTGACTTGTGGTCCCACAGTTCAACAGCCTCTGGGAATACTTGTTGATTTTTTTAAGGTTTGGTGCACAGAAAGATGCCTATATAGAGTGACTAAAATTAGTCAGAAACCAATGTTTCATAGGTTATTATTATTTTATTTTCAAAGCCCAGTCTTTTAATTAGTGAATTGATTTTAGAATTTCTATTACATATATGTACTTATCTAAAAGATTCATCAAAGATTTACGATTTTATGATTTATAAGCATCGTTTGTAAAATATAAGAAATATTAGTGATTTGAAATCAAGAAACGAAAAAATTTATAATGGTTCATATAGTTTCGTTGTTGTTGGACTTTCCCCCCTATCCCACCCATCCCATTTGATAAATCTGTCGGAGCCCCTCCTGTTTTCCCCTCTCAGTATCGCACAATTAGAATTACGTTAATTATCATATATGCGTCATTATCACTAACTACATACACATCAATGATTACAACCCTGCGCTCACCTCTGTTACTCATACTCCTATGACCTCAACTGACACTTCGAATTCACAGTGCACGCTACTATTGTGACCATTTGAGTGAGTTTACACGTGCATCACTGTTTTATATTGAAATACCACTGTATGATTCTTGAATATACTTAGCAATGTGATTTTAGTTGATTGCATAGGTGCTGACGTGCTTATCGTATGAGTATCCGATAGACGAAAAAATAAGTTTTGAAAACCCACTTTGATATATATGTGAAAAGCGGTTTCAATCTGTTGACCTTTTCGATAAAGCTTAAAGTTTAATCCGATATACATGTACATGTAATGAAATATGGTTTGATAGAAAAGTAGACTTGTTTTCATCGTAATTAAAGTTATGAGAAAAGTAGTACGTGTTTGTATAATTGATTCAGTCATTACAAACTTTTAAATATTTAAAAGTCGATCTTCTTGCTTTATTTAGGGACAATACATGGCGAACTGAACTTCTACAAGTAGAGAACATTTCTTGTTAACAGTAGTAATCTGATTAGTTTTGTTTCCTAGCTGTAAAATTATTTTTTCATGATTTTTTTTTTAGAATTTCATCCAGTTCAATACAAGTTTTGCATAGGCTATTGGATTATTATAATAGAAATGTTCATTAACATTTTCTAGCTACACACATTACTTATGTTCTAGTAAGTTCTAGTAAAATGTCCATAACATGCATGGTCAGAACAATATTTTTTGGATGCTCAAATTCAGACCATGCAGCTTTAAATGAAAAAAGAAAAAAGTCTCAGATCTTCAAATAAAAAAAAATCTGTTGTAGCAAGTATAATGTCACATTAATTTTGCAAAACTCTAAAGAATTAAAAAAGACCTATGTACATTTACAACAATCTAAATGGTTTTGGATTCTTTGAAATACAAAACTTTACTCTAACAATGATATTTATAAATGCATGTACATAACCGCCATTGGCTGACCACTTTTTCTAAGAAACAGAGAGACAAGTATCACCTTTCTGTTAGAGTGACAGAGATAGCATGTAAAACACATTGAAGTTCAGCTCCCAGAGGACGCAAAGTTCTTGAAAATAAACTGCCGGTGTCTCACGGTGGCCAATTTTAGAGCATTTGATAGATTACGAACAAATTGCATTTGTTATTAGATGACCCGGGCATTTAAGATGGATTGGATAGAATGGACATGGATCGCAAATGTCCTTGAGAAGATGTAAGGTTGCGTGCATGAAATTAAAGAGATTTTTTTTGCTTGAGTTATGGAGATATGATGAATTAATACCATGGAAGATAATATAGAGGGACAGTTGCATGAAGTGAAACAGATACGAGTTTCAGAGAAAAGGAAAGAAAAAAGAGTGAGATTATAAGATTAAAGAGACAATGAGAGAGAGAGAGAGAGAGAGAGAGAGATTTATGTGTATCAGCCAGTGGGCTAGGTCGCCCCCACTCTGGACTGTCTCGTCCGTCCTACACCTATCCCTGACTGTGACCGTTGTACTTAGTGGTGTACACTCTGTGCTCCTCAAATGTCAAGGTCGCTGGTTCCCAGCAGCCATGTGTAACGAACCACCATCACTCATTCAGTCACCTTGAGTCAATACATTTTCATGACAAATTTTCCAGATTTTCACCTTTTGCCAAATTATTTATCTATCAACCGTTTTACACAGTTTTTATTGAAGAAATTCTTGGGGATTTTTTTTTTATATTAGAAAAAAATAAAGTGTGCAAATAAGAAAAAGGAATTCAAAGAATATATAACATTCAAATTAAAAAAAGTTCATTTCTTACCAATGCTAGTGCAGCTCCTGAAGAAACAAAAAATGCATTAAATTTCAACAAAATCCACACCCTAGAGTAGAGTTCTTAACTTTTCTATTCTTTATTAGTCTTGATTCAATTTTTTGAAAACTAGATATGATGAATTAAAAATATATCTTTAAAATAATTCAATAGAAAGATTTTCTTTGACAATAAAATAAGATTTCAAAACTCTTGCAGGTGGGTGAAATTTGAGGAGGTGCTGGAAGAGAAAGGTAAGCGCTGGTCCAAGCCGCACGTGTCCTCCCTCTACATGCAGTCCCTGACAGAGTTACATACCCTGATGGCCTCTAACCCCTGTATCCTGGACATGGAGGCTCAGTCTATGTACGAAGTTGTAGGTAAGTACAGGTAAATTTAATATATGTATTTTTGTTAGAGAATAACAGACGTCCCAACATGAAATACCTATCATTACAATTGACTCCCAAACAGTATCAACTTGCAGCAGAACACTAGCACACCAAGTGTGTTGTAACCATAGACTTCTCTTTTCGTTCAGTTTTCTTCATTAGACTGAATAATTTTCATTTTCTCAGACAAAGTATTGGAGGAGTGGAGGAACGAGGGAACGGTCAGTAACCTACTGTGGAACCACGTGAGAGCCCTAATGCTGAAGAAGCACAAGCACCAGCACGTCAGCAGCAAGTACGTGAAGCGTCACACCAGCAAGGCCAAACTGAACGAATCCAAGCACAAACTCAGTCCCGTCAGAGAAATATCGGAGAGCGTGTCAGCTCCAAATCTGCACGGCTACGCCAACGGTAACTTCTATTAAAAGCAATTCTTGACCGATCCCTTACATATGTAATTGTCTATCACTGCCCTAAAGATTCATGCCACATTATCAAACAAAAATGTAAATCTACATTCCATACATTTTTGGTTTCTGTTTGCAGAAGGGTACGAATCGTCACATTCTAATGAAGATGGATCCAACGAATTCCTCTCTTTTGGGTCTGAGGTACTGAGTATATCTCATTCTGTACAAAATGGCCAGGGTATCCAATTGCAAGTCTTTGTCTTTGTAGAATTTGGTCCAATGTAATAAAAATATGTGTTGGATATTTCTTTTATTTAGTTGAATGACAAATTCAAAAGAAAAATTCCTGTTGGGGCTGAGGTTTTGAATATCATGGTTGGAGAAGTGGAGGAGCTCAAAAACAGACGACTGTGTGCGTTCGTGCGGCTGAATGAAGCTAAAGATGTTGGCAAAATCACAGAGGTCTCTCTTCCAACTCGCTTCCTTTTTATTCTCTTGGTTCCACTTGACGACATTGGTGTTGGTGTGGAAATAGGACGATGCCTTGGAACTCTAATGACAGATGAGGCAAGAACATGTATTTTTTGGTTTTAAAAGTCAAATTTTTAATAGATCTTTACGCATTAAATGCATGAATAAATGAAATGTACTTGAACAACATTTTTTATACTTAGATTTTTCGAGAAGCAGCATATCGGTCTTCAAATAAGGTAGAAATATTGTCAGCTCTTCTAGACTTTACCAGTCACGTGACTGTATTACCTCCAGGATGCTGGGATAAAAACAACAGAATTGAACCTCCCAAAGTGATGCCAGCAAAAGTAACAGAAGTTTACAAAATCAATTTTGAGTACTGAAAACACAAAAAATACGATAAATTGATACAGTTTTATGAAGTATTTATCAAATTTCTGGAATTCATACAGATTTTTTTTTTGTTAAAAAGTATGCACTCCTTTATTTTTTCTAGGACTCGAGACCAAATGCAAAGCCGACTATGAAGGTGAACAAAGTCCCGGATGAGGAGGAAGATGGTCACGACCCGAGCCTTGAACGGACGGGCAGGTCAGCAGTGTAGCTTTCTGACGTCACAGTAATATATTGCGTTGTACTGCCTTTGTACAGATTAGATGTATATAGTGATATAATTTGCCTCTCATGCTCCCGATTTTAAAAGAACTCTCACAAAAACATTGTTATTTTCAATTCTAGGAGGTACCGTTTTTTTTTTGGAATTTTTTTTTACATGTTGAATAGCTTTTTTGCTACTCCTAAATTTATTTTTACTACTTGTTATGCAAGAAATAAGACTTTCTTGGAACATATTAAACTCAAGATAAAAACCTATCTTTTTATTTTTTGCATTGAATTTCTTGGAAAATATTAAATTTAAGGTAAAAACCGATTTTTTTTTAATTTTCTTGGAATGAAAGCCTTTACAAGAGTTCATTATATTTATTGGGAAAACAAACCAAAGGTAAAAATATGTTCTCTGTAATTTGCATGTTTTCCTCTATAAATGGCAATCGATCTTGTTTTAAATAACTTAACAACAAGATATTTCGAATTCTTAATAAAAACTATTACAAATTCCAATAAAAATTTTATAAAAAAGGAAAAAACTAAGTTTAACTAGAAAACCGTGTAAACTGTGTCGTCCATGTTGTTCTTATTTGATTTTTTTGGATAAAAAAAGAGATCACGATCCTACAGCATGCTCTCCAAGTGTCGAACATGTCAAACGATGTCGGCTGCTAGATTAATGAGCAGTTCGTGCACACGGTGGCTAGTTGATTTCCACCAGAAATCTACACGTTGATGTCGTTGTAGGTTGTTCGGAGGGCTGATACAAGACGTGAAGAGGAAATGGAAGTGGTACATAAGCGATTTCACTGACGCAATCCACGTTCAATGCTTCGCTTCTTTCGTCTATTTATTTTTGGCTACTTTAACGCCCAATGTCACCTTTGGTGGTCTTTTGGGAGTTGCTACCAAACAGTATATGGTTAGTACATCCAGTGGTTTGTGTGCCAATAGCTGGGTCTGCGGTTCGAGCAGCGTTTGCGACATTTTTGTAAAAAAAATAATAGCAACTTTTACTCGGGCCTCTGACAAGCACTCAAGAAATAAATTATTTGCCGACTTAAAGTAATAAATAACCAAAGAATGAAAAATAACCTTTAATTATAAATGACTCTTCCTTTCTCAGGGCACCATGGAATGTATTTTAGCAGCAGCGGTGACGGGGATCATTTTTGCGTTATTCTCCGGTCAACCAATGAATATTCTTGGAAGCACGGGACCTATGCTTGTCCTGGAATCAATTTTGTATAATTTATGCGAGTAGGTATTTCACGTTACTCAAATTTAATCATAACTGTAGCATTCAAAATACAGGAAGTAAAGTGCATGTTTAGTGTTATATCATTAAAAAATGTAAAATACATGTACACATGCGCGGATCCAGATATTTTTTCAAGGGGGAAGGGTCCAACGGTTGAGTTTGCCGGTGGAGGGGGGAGGGGGGGTACGAGGCATATTTTCGGTAATTTTATAATGTAATTTAAAAAATTTTGAATTATGCAGGTGGGGGGGGGGGGGTCCTGACTCCCCCCCCCCCCCCCCCCCCCCCCCCCCGATCCGCGCATGTGTACATGCACATAGTAGCTTGGAATAAATAATTTCTGTTTGTTACAGAGAACATGACTGGGATTTCCTGTCCCTTCGTATTTGGGTAGGGCTTTGGACTACATTGATACTTCTTATTATCGTGGCCTTTGACCTCAGCTCACTTGTTCGATACATCACCCGATTTACGGAGGAGTCGTTTGCCTGCTTGATTGCATTCATTTTTATTTACGAAGCATTCAAAAAACTTATTGAAATTGAACATGTTGCCCCCGTTGAATTACATTCTCAAAGCAAACAACTGAAGGACTGTTTTTGCATTTTCCTTAATAACACCCAACTTGAAAATGATGACGTAACTTCCCGTCATGTGAGGTCCTTGCAGACGACACCAAGAAATGAGGTCATTACAGATAATATTCCGATCCCAGTTGCTTGGGCATTGAACAACTGTACGGAAAACGGCGGGTTCCTGGGTGGAATAGAATGTCACCCTGGGGATTTCGTGCCCGACGTCTTTTTCTTCAGTGTTCTTCTATTTCTGGGAACCTTCACAGTCGCCTATGGGGTGAAGATATTCAGAAACTCCGGATTTTTTCCAAACTTTGTTAGTACCTTTGTTTATAATTTCGACATGATGTCACCAAATCGATGTTAAGCAAAGAGTACAAAATTAATCATCCAATGATATATTTTTCTGTTTTTAATAGATAAGAAACACTGTTGGAGATTTTGGAGTCTTGATCGCCATCATCGTAATGGTTTTTGTAGACATTTTGCTTGGCATTCCTACTCCCAAACTGAGTGTTCCAACAGAATTCAAGGTATGTCACACTCCCTTCGAGATTGCAATGAATTTTTAACCGGGTTTTCCAAAGAAAATATGGTGAAAATGGCTGGCGGGCGGTCGGGCGGTCGGCGGGCGGCGGGCGGCTGCCAAAAGGATACCCTTATTGTACGGATAATTCCTCTTACTGTTTTTAAGATAGGAAGTTAATCTTTTACAAAATTAAACATTTTCTATAATCTTGCAGCCAACTAGACCAGATCGAGGCTGGATCATTAATCCAATCAGTGAGAAGAATCCATGGTGGACAATTCTGGCGTCCGCTATTCCGGCTATCTTGGCGTCTATTCTAGTATTCCTAGATCAACAGATTACGTCCGTGATTGTCAACAGAAAAGAAAACAAACTCAAAGTAATTTCTGCTACTTTTTTTTTCTCTATCTTCATTACATACAATTAAATTAGACCATTGAATATCGGGATTTTAATATATGAATCTGTCAATAAAACCTCACGTTTTTCGCCTCTGTAGAAAGGAGGGGGGTACCACCTGGACCTGTTGGTCGTGGCCCTGCTGATCACGCTTCTCTCCTTTCTGGGGCTCCCCTGGTATTTGGCAGCCACCGTAACCGCCATTGCTCACGTGATGAGTCTAAGGAAGGAGTCCCAGTGTACCGCACCCGGGGAGAAACCAACATTTCTCGGAGTCAGGTTGGCACATCGACCAATTATTTAAGAGATGAACGGCGGATCAAGAGGAAGGGGAGAGGGGGGCTGAGCACAGACCATTTGTCCTTTTGATATATAACAGTAGTACAAATAAAAAACCAATCGGTGATTAAAGAAATAATTTAATGATATCATTTTATTTTTAAAGCTGTCTCCAAGTCTGCCTATAATTTTACGTAAACAACAAAAGCGGTGTAAATTGGGATTGGGGCAACTTCGCTAGCCAAGGGTTTACAATCCTCTCCTCTCGTCTACAAGATGGGATTGGGGATGTTTTATAAGGCTGCTGTAAAATTCATAGAGTTGATTTCTCCTATCTCAAATTCACCAAACCCTCATTTTGGTTAAAAATAAAGAAATAACATGAACTGATAATTTCGATATTTACTTCTAATTGCAGCACTTTATTCTTACATGATAACTGTGATAAAATTAGCAATGCTAACTTCAAGATCTAGAGAAACAAAATCTTTGCGAAGAAAAATTTTGAAATTGTATTTTAAACTTATATATTAATTGGGTTAATTTTACTACAGGGAACAGAGAGTGACTGCACTATTGGTCGGCATATTTAGCGGCCTCGCCGTCCTAATTACATCCGTGCTAAAGGTAATATATAATATTCATTACTTTTTTCCTCTGAATTATTTTTATTTCCCAGAAGACAAACTACTTTCAAAATTTATGATCTTCGTAAATTGGGTGTATACTTCGAAGAGAATTCTGTTTTTTTATTGGGGTGAACAAACAACATGTATAAATCTCCTCATTTATTATTCATCCTCGTTCTTATACCATGCATGGTTTTATTTATATGTTATCCAGAAACGGTGTCACTGTCCACTAGATGTGAGATTTTTTTTTGGTGACTTTCATAAGAATGGAATTTCGTTGAAAACTCAAATGTTAATCCTTTCCAAAACTATAGATATTGATAAATACTCTACAGATTATTTTCATTATGGCATTAAAAAAAATCTACGTACTTTTAAATTTCGGAGTTTTCAAAACTAAGTACTGTTGTATATGTTTGATAATTAATTAGTTAAGTGCAGGAACGGTATCTAATATGATATGCAAAAACCCCTCATTAAATTGAAACTATTTTAAGGTTTTGATAAAAACAAAGTGATAAACATAAATGCAATACCAGATGTAATCAGTAAATCTATTCTTTTTACTTTGATAAATAGGCTTGGACAGTGTTTCATAACAGGTTAATTATTTTTAAAGATTTTGGATTTTCATGGCGAAGAGTCGATAAAGACATCTGAAACTCTCGGCCTAACTCGCATACAGTACATTTTCTGACCATACGCCAACTCTGAGGATTTTTCTCGTTATCATAAATATTCATTTTATATTTATAATCCTCATAATTTCAATCCATCATCGAAAAGCGATACACTGTATCCTTTTCGTTTGATTACGGTATTGTCTGGTATATGAAAAAAAGTAATCATGAATATTTATTGCATTTGCGCAATGAAAAAAATTTGCTTCACGAAGATACAAAGGAGCCAATCAGATTTGTGTGTGAATTTTTCAAGAGAGAGCTGTCGGTCAACGGTCAGTGGAAAAGCTAGGCTAGCCGTCCATTGATTTTGACGTCAGTCTCGCACGAAAAAAAGGTTGCTATGGCTCACTTTAATGATTTCTATCAGTAAACATTTACAATTTATCTTTTTTTGCAGCACATCCCAATGCCAGTTTTGTACGGCGTATTCTTTTACATGGGAGCATCCGCATTAAGTGGAATGCAGGTAACTGCAAATTTGCTGATATCTTTGAATTTACGTACACCACAATATCTTTCATAAGTTAGAAATATGTTCATTTACCTTTTTATGTAGTTTTTGTTGATTAGCAATGCATCTTACTGAATAAACCATTTTTTATTTGAATATCTTTTCATGCAGTGCTCATTATTCGTTAGTCAATCGTATACTGAACAAGTCATTTGATTGTTAAATTAATCACTCCTGTGAAAAATCCAAGGTCAACATCCAATGATCAAGTCATTTGATTGTTAAATTAATCATTCCTGTGAAAAATTCAAGGTCAAAATCCAATGATGCAAGTAGTTTCCCTGTCTGGGGAGTTCTCTATTGACCTAGTTTTACCATTCATCCTAGTTTCATCTCTTTTTAATCTCCAGCTAATCCAGCGGATACTGATCGTATTCATGCCTCAGAAGTACCAACCAGACTATAAGTTCCTTCGCCATGTCCCTCTGATCAAAGTACACTTGTACACAGGAGTTCAGATTATCTCCCTTGCTGCCCTTTGGGCAGTCAAGAGCATCAGTTCTATAAGCATTGTGTTTCCTTTAATGGTAGGTAAATTCAAATTATAGCCCAGGCTAAATATACAACTTGCATTGCACGTGCAAACAATGCAAGTATGAAAATTGCAAAAAAAAAGACAAAAAAACCAAAAAACCCAAATAACCAAAAAAAAACAAAAAACCAAAATAAACTGACAATTTTTAAAAATAAAAAAACCAACACCCCAAAACACTTGGAGTTGTGTATCTCATGTATACAAGAATATCACTATTAATTGAGTGCATAACAATAACAATCTAGAAACAAACAAATGTTTTCTCCAAAATTTGCATTCGAACAATAACGAGTGAAATTCATGATTGATTTTGTGAGACATTACATGTACTGCAAAGCGGAAAGACATACTTGAAAAAAGAAATTAGAAAAAATAGGCGACCAACTTTCTTTTAAACCAAAACTTTTTTTTGTTTTTGGATTTTTTTTTTTGCACCGTGTAGGAACACGAGAATGCAATCTCATTGAATATTGATGTGTTTGAAACTTGAGGCAATGACAATTCAAATTTGTGCATGGTACATCACACGAAATTTTTTCTCTCTTTTTTAATTATTAGGTTCTTGCGATATGCTTTGAAAGGAAAGCCCTGGACTTTATTTTTACTCAACATGAATTGAAGTGGATGGATGAACTTCTTCCTGGCTCAAAAATCAACCAAGAAACAGGGAAAGTGCGAAGCATTTTTATGATCACATTTACATGCAATTAAGCTTTTACCTTATTAGATTGATTCAGTTGCCATGCAGTTCATTTAATAATACTTAAGTTGTCTTTTTAATAATTGAATGGTCACAGCATATTTGAAACATGTCGCTGGCAGCTCCTAATGATAAAATGCTTCTAGTGTAATGTTTAACTTATAAAAGTTATTGAGTTTACTATGCACCGTTGCTCTGGTAGTAAAAAGTGTCTAGCTAGATATGCTTTGATCCTGCGGTACGTGTCGGATGATGAATATGTTTCATTTAATTAAATGATGGTCTTGTCTGTATTGCAATAAACCTTCGAGGTGGTTATTTTAACGAGGTTCGGATCATGTGTACCTCTAAGCTTACAGATAGCTAATAACAACAAATGTCTATAAAACATGTAACAAGATAGTTTATTCCCTCTGACTAACACCAATAAAATGTGTTCAATTCAAAGGGAAAAAGGCCCAAACAACAATGAACTACACAACATTCTCTGTAAATATAATATACTCATTTGTTGTTAAACGTCCCCTAGTTTTTTTTCCATTTATGATATCGCGTTCCGGTCGGCAAAATACTCAATATGTTCGACTCTTAAACAGGGGCCAGTTTTCACGGCTTTAGTCAGAAGAACAACAGCAGGTAACTTATATAATATATATATATCATTATAGAATGCATATACAAAATAAATTTAAATTCTTTTGTTACAGACGCAGAAAAAGACCCATAAAAGTTTTATTGTGAAACCAAAGACTATCCGGTCGCTCTCAGTACCGGCCTATAGCCACGCGCTACAGCTGAAGCCAACAGAGTTGAAGTCCAGTGTCTCCATCTCTAACGAATCTCTACGGAGACGTTCGTGTTACGAAGATATCCAGAGATTCTCGACGAAGCGGAAGATCTCCGTATCCTCGTTACCGGTAAATCTATCGCCTCGCTGTGATTCGCCCGACGCTGAACCCGAGAGCAAGAAAAACGGGTTCAATTTCAGTGAAGTGTAGAATTTTCATCGCTATGCGTAAATGATATAAGTAATATATATTCATTTATATAGTATAAATGGTTAATTGAGTGTTTGTTTGAATGATTATTTGGATGATTGACAGGTTTATTATTAATAATACATGAATAAATGAGGATGTTGTTCTGTGAAATGACTTTAAATGGTTGATGCAAGTTATAAATGTGCAAGTATTTAAATGAAAAGACATATGAAACTGTGGTTGCTAGGTAAGTCATACCCACTGTTTTAAGGAAGGCGTCTCTTTATAACAATATGAATGAATAATTGTAAAATACATTGTGTTAAAGTTGGAGGTTACACGTACATTATGAATTGTCATATTAATCATTTACGATAGATAGGCATTTACATGTGTACGTATAATGGATAACCAATATTAAAAATATTTACAGATAAATGAAGATCCACGAATTTGCATTGTTGTTTAATGTGCACTTTTATTAGAAACAGCTGTTTTATAATAAAACATTTCTGGTTCGATTGTTTATTTTCTATTTTCTAGATAACTCAAAATATTTTTCTGAAGTTATCCTTTATACATTGTTGTCCACTGCAGACGTGGAGACAGAATATTGACACCACATCATTTTTTAACAATCATTTACTACCATCAAGTGGAATTTGAAGCCAGATGTATGTTAAAAACCTATAATGCCCCGTGGACATCTCAGGATGTTTTGTTGATATTGAAGTTTTATTTAATTTTACCAGCTTTTTGAAAAATAATACGCGGCCTAGAACGCAGAAATTATTTTTGTTTAGTTAATACTTCAAATATAAAAATATCGACATCATAATTCTTTACCGTGTGTGAATGCCCTATGAAAATGGTTGTTTATTAATAATTAATCATTCTTAGTCAAAAAAAGACTAGGTCTTAATTTGATCCATTAAATTTGTTGATGGTTAATCAAAGTAATGACACTCTGATCTATGGTTATGTCGCGTTGCGGGAATGAGTTCGCTTCTTACGAAACTGCCAATATTCATTAGCTTGATGGATGAAAATGCCAAAACACCACGAATTCTCGTTTTGTACTTAATCAAGATGAATAAATTGAATAAAAAACTATGAAAAACCCCCGGAAGTACTGGAATAGCCTGTTGTGCTTATCGGTTGCAAAACAAAACCCAACCAGAACTAAATTCTGTGGTCCAGATTTAGGTTGTTAAGACTTCCCTTTTTTAAAATTTATATACAGGATAGCTTCTTCTTGGTTTGTCAGTGCGTGTAATAAATTTTCAAAAAATCTATACTTTGAGGTGAACGAACTTTATTTACTTCATTCACTTTGAGCTCTCTTAATCTGAATTTGTTTAGCCTCAGTTGGCATAATGAAAATTAAATTTAGGTTAAAAAATTGAAGGAAAGAGGATGAATAATAAAACTCATCTGGAGAGTTAATATCAAGTTTCATTGCCCTTTTTAATCAATTGATTCAATTAATGATTCAAAAGGTGCAGTAGTTGGAATGCATGAATATATTGCGTAGTACGTAATACTCATGGTTTATTTTTTCTTTCGAAATTATAATTGATAAACTACACTGATTTTTTTTATCAGTCTAGTTTATGAATATCGTCAAAAAAAGTCAATATCCTAGGTGACGGTACATTCATTTGATAGTTACAAAATTGTTATCGAGGAAACTACGGGTTACTAAATAAAATTTGCTCACCATTTTAAATCAGCTCAGGTTTAAATAATATATAAACGAGCATCTTATACAGAGAGAAGACTAAAGGTTAATTGCCTTCGATCGGGTTCGTTTGATATATAAAACAAATGGCAAATTAGCGTTTAATCAGGTAAGTGCTCCTGTGCTTATACATATATATATGTAGCTAGCGTATTTTCGACATTTGTCATGGAATTCGAACCGAACTATTTTTGATTTTTTGATTACTATCGATTGATTCACAACATTGACTTACCATTTCATCACCAGAGTCGCTCAGCGATGGAACTAGGCTAGGACGAAACACCGCAATTTCCAGTCAATTTGTTTATTTTTTCATTTCAATTTGAAAAAAAAAAATTGAAAGTCATGATAAAATATTCGAAATTCTTCACCCCTTGGACCGCTTTATTTTTTATTATTTTAAAAGTTTTTGTAGCTTCCGACGTTTCGTCTACGGGAATAAAAAGACAAGATGGTGTCAAATTGACAAATCGTTTGTTGGAATCTGTTCATGGTGTTGGATTTATCATGTGTATAAGAGAATGTCAAACGCGGGGGGATTGCTTCTCCGTGAGCTACAGTAGATCCCATCTTATCTGTGACTTACACCGGAGCAGTGTCCGAAAGGAAAACGACGCCTCATTGGTGTCTGAGGATCCGCTTTTCACATACGTGGACATGGCAGATGTTGCTTCTGTGAGGTTTTAAAAATACTTTTACAATAATTTCTTATTTTTGAAATAGAACATTTAAAGATTTGAATTTGATATATATATATATATATATATATATATATATATATATATATATATATATATATATATATATATATATATATATATATATAGTATTTTGTTTAGTCAATGCTTTGAAAATCATTTTGATCTCTGCAGTTTTAAAAGTGAATATTAGCGACGCATTGGTTTTTGCCTTTATTTTGCGTCTTTCGGTTTGTTTACTTGTAATTCAGCCAATTGATTTGTTGTGACGATTCCGGCAATTAATGAGCCATATAAAAGCTTCTACGATGAAATTAGAGCGACGAAAAAGTCATTAAACTTAGGCTTTGCACTTAAATTAGTCGAAAAGTATATATGCAAAATTTCTGACCAAATAAGGTCATTTGAATTGTGGGGTACAACATATGTTTTTTTAATTAAGAATATAGTCTTCACCTAGAGTTGCAAAGGTAAAAAGTTATAAGTTTATGGTTTTAAACCTATAAAAATCATTCTATATCTTTTGTCCTGTGTGACCGTGTGATTTTTTTCAACACAACCGAGAATTAGATCGGGAAGTTACAGCAAATACAAGTATCGTATGAGAGAGAGAGAGAGAGAGAGAGAGAGAGAGAGAGAGAGAGAGAATTGCTCTAGACCTTATTAAATCATCAAATGGTATTCGTCTATTATTTTAACAAGCAAATTACCTATTTGTGGCATGCATTTTCTTATATATGTACATGTATATACATGTAATACTTAATTTGTAAGGCAATGACATATCTGACTTATTCAAAATTCTCCTGAGATACGACATATATAAGTATGACTATTTCTACAACAATGCACAGTAAAATCATTTAATAAACCTTGTATAAATCCACTTCCCCAGAAAAAGGGCTCAATAGTTTCAATTTCTTTTTCACAAAAAGAACATTCAAGGGAGTCTATTTTTTTATTTGATGTAAAAAAGATATATTCAATTGATACCATTAAAGTTTGTATTTTTTAGTGATTCGGAAAGGGGGGGGGGGTGGTCTCCTATTTAAAATCATTTAAATTGAAAAGCCAGCTCCAACAAGTTTTGCATAATGGTTTAATAAGTTTATTTTTAAGAATTTAGTCGGAGATGATACAGATCATTAGGATCTTTCATTTTTTTCCTTTTCAGAGCCCGTTGTCCTCTTGCTCTTCAACCGGAAGTTGTGGATCCTTGGCGACTAAATGTGTCCAGCTGAGTAGTCAGAAGACGGTGTGTGTGAACCCAGGTAAATGTTTAAAGTAAAACGCAACAACTCAACAATAAAAAAAATTAGAGAGATGGATGGATAAAACATACAAACAAACATAAACCAAACCTTTGATTCTTGACCAAAATAAATCGGAACGTTTGTGCGCTTCTGCCTACATTCTTGATTGTTGTTCAGTTGCTATGTATCTACGAAAACGGTCATTTTAAATGTGCTAGTGTAAAGTTGGAGGAAAATAGAAAAAATAGGAATTTTCTCTCTCTGAATATTCCGCAGAATCTTCGTACAGTCATATAAGTAAGTAAGTAAAACTAGTTCTAATTAGCTTTAATATTCACCCCTAAGGAAATATAAAAATTGTTGTTAATAATAAATACAAGTACTTGTTTAAGATTCAATTATTTGGATATAAAAAAATAATGAGGTTCTTGAATGATGAATTCATCAATTTAGCACTAACTGCTCTGAATGTTTTGACACAAATGGGTAAATTTGAACGTGACGAACTTTTTAATACATTCACACTACTGTATTTTATTTCAAGAATTCCTTAGAAAGTGTCTGAAAGAAATGTCAATCACCACACACAAGGGTTGCCAAGAATCTATGTTCACAACCTCTAATATATTTCAGCTTTCTGTGTACACGGGATGGAACATAAAAAACCTGTCAAACCAATAATGTAATTGACATGTTAGACTTGTGTGTTCATTGATGCCAACACTCTTTAATGGAAGAACGTTCCTTTCGAAAACGAAAACAAGTTCTAGGACTTTACTCTCATTCTCTACCTATATATATATCTATGGTAAATTATCAATAGAGTTAGGAAATCAACTATCGCCTCATTGGCAATCGACACACAAATCCATGGGCCTCGCTCAAGAAATTTAATCACAGCGTTGATATTCTGTTTCGTTATTGTTTTTTCTCCATTACCAATTTATTTTTAGTACTTTTTTTTTTATCGAGATTTGACAACTCATTCTTTTAGATCTTGCATATGAATTGCGTTACCTTGCAGAACCATAAATTACCAGACACCAGCAAAGTCCGTAAAATTCACAAAAAGGAATTGATTCTGGATAATCATGCTTCTGTTTTTGTGAGATACAGTTTGTTTTATTAGTTGTGTGAATATGGTTTTTTTTAAACGTTATTTTCGTTAGCTTCGGCATTTAAATGAAATTGTGTAAAAATTCCAATGAGATTTCAGGAAGGTTATTGTTCGTCTCATGCATATTGAACAATGTACGTTTGTAGTTCCCAGGCCATCTATTAAGACTTCTACACCGCTGTCTGCCTCGAGTATTGTGCAAAGTACGACTTCGGTATCAACTGCAACTGATTCGTCATCGATTTCAACAACTCCAAATTCATCTTTTTGTCCAGCACCGTTCATAGAAAGTGACGACGGGAAGTTATGTATTTCCATCATGCAGAACAAAATGTCACGTGACAACGCCAAATCCGAGTGCCAAAAGACAAGCAACTGTTTATTACTTCGAATTGATTCGGAAGAAGCACAGAATAGTATTTCAGCTTTCCTGACGAAGCATATGAACTCTAGTTAGTGGCTTTTGTTATTTAAATAGATAAGACATATACGATAAACAGTCTTTGTTCAAAATCAAAATTAGAACAATACTAATGAGTAAAAAAGCCAATGAATTCTATTGGCCTTTGTTAATTAACCATACTCCTAAATGCATATCAGATCACTTGCTACATATTTTCAAACAGTCATACTTTAACACACAAAAAGCTTGTTCTCATATTTAACGAAAATATATGTACCAAAGGACATGTAAGTTCGTGGACAAAGTCACACATAGTATTTAACAGCGTACTTTGTTGTGTCTAAAATGGCTTAAGTTTAATCAACCTACGTGGTCTTTTTTCCCAATTTGCTCATATTTTCCGAATACAGTTATAGCGAAGTTACTTTGATATTTTACCTTATATCTTTGAAGATGTGGGTAACATGTGGATTGATGGAACATACGAGAATTCAAAGTGGACACTTTCTTCGGGTGAAATGGTGTACACAAACTGGAAGTCTAAGAGATCGCCTAAAGCAGGGGAGGACTGTATCTTATTGATGTCAGACAACTCTAAATGGGATCCAACCCTATGCTCCGCTAAAAATTCCTTTCTGTGTGAAATTAAGATTACATGATAGCTAACATTTTGACCCAAATTTGTATGTATAATTGTAGTTTCATCTTTAGTATGTTGCTACTTACTTTTGGACAAGGTGGATGGCAAAATCAGATAAAAACGGATAGTTTTTTTTCTAGCCCTACCGGCGCTAAAATTTTCAAATCACTCAACTCGGTCCTCAAATTAAATCCTTAAATGAAAAGTGCATACATTTTAGGTAAAAACTTATACTTGAAACTGAGTATTGACTTGAAGCTGAGTATTGACTTGAGGCTGAGTATTGACTTGAGGCTGAGTATTGACTTGAGGCTGAGTATTGACTTGAAGCTGAGTATTGACTTGAGGCTGAGTATTGACTTGAGGCTGAGTATTGACTTGAGGAAAGCTGGTGACGGTTGGCGTTATCCTTTTCCTCAAAATCCCACGATGCAATGACATTACTCTTAAACCAATGACGTGATTTGAAAAAAACAAAACCCTGTACATTGTGTATTTAGCCAAAGTGTTTTCATTGTTAACGAAGATTGCTTTGTTGAAAATCAGCAGGAAATCTGCACTGGGTTTTCAGGATGAACACATACTATTTGTTTGTACAATTGTTGAACTGTTGATTTAGATTAAACTAATACATATTTCTAGTTGTTTACATTTAAATACAAATGATGCTGCTCTGTTGTGGGAGTCTGGTACTAAATCAATAAGCTGACGTGTATCTATTGCGTATTTATCCCACTTGGAGTATCTTGGTCTATTTTACCGACTTATTATGTAAATTGTATTGAAAAATCGCATCGGAAGCAAGACAACAATAATTGATAATCGTAATTTACAATTCCCACCCAGTCATTTATTATACTTGTGACCTATGAATGGAGATCAAACAGCGATGAATTAAAGGGAAAGATCGGTATATGTCTACATGCCAAATATTGATATAGGGAGGGGGAGTGTCCCATTTTTCTATACCACTGGCAAAATGGGGAGGGGCAAACTAGAATAACAATGCATTTGGAATATAATAGAACTTCCACATCTGGTCAAAATTGTGCATGTTTGAAGTGATACAAGATCTTTCAATGTCACAAACTCTCATAAATGTATACCTATATTACACCTTAATTATAAGGTTCTTCTTGGGTTGTTTATTAATTGATCCACTTCAATATCACTCTTTGTTTTATATTCATTTTTTTTTTACAAACGCTGATTAAAGTTTAGATCTAATTGTAATTCATCAGAGGAGCATACCGTGTTTGAAGTGAAACTCTAACCAATGGTAATAATTTACTTTCTTTGACGTCACTTCTGATCCGACATTTGTTCCTGTTTTCATCAGGTTCATACTAGAATTTCTAGGACATTAATTAAAGACGAAGAAAGTAAATAATCATTACTTACTAAACACATGATTTATGATATACATGTAAACAATCATCTCATCATGTCAAACTGTGGCAATAGCCAGAGGTATCGCGTTAATCAATGTTTGTCTGTTTTAACTAAAGATACTGGCCAATGGCCATGTTTAACAATGACAACAATAGGAACCAAAGGATAGAATTAAAAAAAATATGTACAACGCACATTTTTCAAAAAATTAATATCAATAAAATTGATTCAAAGATGTTTTCTTAATTTTTTAATAATTTGAATTTGGGACCACCCATTTCACAGAGTTTTGTCACAATCTGTGCAAAAAAGGGCAAAAAGTTTATATATAGTTTTACGAGTTTTTCTATATTGTATATAATTTTTTGACACAGAATGAGCATCGAAATCCTGTGACTTCATCGGTGGAGAAGAGAAATAACTCGTTTTCTAGTTAACTTACTTGCAGCGACTCTCCTCTCTGCTTAGGGGGAAATTTTATACCAAAAATGAAAGTATAAATAACAATGTTGTCGGATTTTAAAGTCTTTTTATTCCGTATATAAATTAAAATTACAGTTTTAAAAAAAGTGCTACTTTGTAGATGTCATAATGCACAATATGAGTGTTAACAAATGTATCATGAGTTAAATGGCTGGTGCAGACATACAAAAAGTGAGTGTCAGTTATAAGCATTCATTTGTTTTTTTAATTTTATTCCAATTAATTTCATCCCTTCAAAAGCACCTAAATTCAGGAAATACAAATATATATTTCAGTCTTGTACAGAAAAAACCTATGTGATAGAAAAAAATACATAGTCATTCATTGAAATACAAAACTTCAAAGTGAAGTAAACTATTTGTTTCTGTTTAACTATATATTTGACCAATTGTACACAAAATATCAGGAGTTCTATCTTTAATACTATGCTAGTATTGATGTCTCTTATAAAACAATACAAAGAATTGCTACTTTTAAACGCACACAATCTCCCCGCGTTCTTTGTTTATATCAACACATTAGTTTTTCTCTGTGTATGTGTTTATTTCTGTCCTTTACGCGTTTTCTCCGAAGTAGAAGGCGGCTTTTTGTCCCTTTTTCTCTGAATTTTCTTCGTTCTTCATGTTCTTTCTATTTTTGCTGTAAATGGACGCACACAATTAGTTAGAAGGAATTTAAAAGGCTATAATAGCTCACTATACTAATAATGCAGTAAAACTTTTTTTTATCACAATATGGTATTCATTTTCTTTTAACTTCAATAAAATATCAGTATTAATTAGAAACATGCTATCCTTTAAACAACTGTCTAGATAAAAAAACACTTGAGCTTTAGAAATGCCTTTTTCAGTATTATTAAAGCACCCAAAATGACCACTGATTCTAACCACTAAGAAAGGTAACTCTCGATCAAACAGCAAACAGAAAAAAACACTTTCAAAGAAGTGTAGTTCCACCCATACAGCATGGTAAAAGCCTATACTATATTTAGAAAATAACAACAACTAGACCAGAGTATATTCGGGCGTGCTTACTCGTGGAGTGAGTCCTCCCTGGTGGAACTGCGGCGCACTTGGAGCCACATACCGGTCTTGTTGACCTCCTCAGAGATGTTGACTCGGTTGTAGTTGAACTTTGACTCCTCCTCATTCAGCAGCTGATCTTTCTGTTAAAACCAAATTAATCATCCTTAGTGCAGGTATTAGATTATTTAATCTTTTTACAGTTACTGAATGTTTGTATCATATAATAACACGTTTTTTATTTTTACATTAGATTTGTCTGTCTTTTTTTTTGGGGGGGGGGGGGGGGTGATTGGGGGGGGGGGGGTAAAATAATTGTTCAAATGATTATACCAGATAAAACACAATAAATTCCTTGATGATAAGAAATATAATGCTACGAACCTCGCCTTCTCCAGCTATTTCTTGGTCCTCCTTTGCCATCTTCTTATCCTCCGGCATCAAGTCATCCAGCCATTTTAACTCTCTTTGCTCGAAGATATAGTCAAACAACTTTCGTACAATACAAGTACCCAAAACCTATGGAAAATAGAAAATGAGTAAATGCACGATTCGTATACAAATACATATATAATAAACTCACGCAAACCTTTTCTGACGTGCTTTTTAGTATAAAACACTCACCAACATTTTGAATGCGTATTGATATATTATAAAGATGGAAACAAACATTTCATAAGCCAAGACTAATGGATATTGATTCATACCCAACTGTATATTTCATAATCGGATATGTATAGTGAAAATGTTACCATGACGGGGAAGAGAATGGAGATGGACTTGATCATCTTCACCACCCACAGTACAGCCAGACAGACGATTTGGAAGAAGGTGAAGAGGTGGACACGCTTGATCGGCACGTGACGAAGGTACATGTGATCGGGCTGGTACTTCTTGGGCATGAAGATGAGAGCGAGGCGGTCAACAAACTGAAATAAGACAACACTTGCGATAGTCATTTTCTCGGAATATAAAAAAAACTCGACACAAAATGTTGTGAAAAAATGTTGTGGAAAAGTACGTTGGAAGTGCATAAGATATACAGTGTTACATTTGTTATATATATACCTGCATTCCTTTAAGAGCTGCGACACCCATGAATAAGAAGACACCGTACAACACAGGCATAGGGATAACCTAAAAACAGACAGGAATATTTCAACTGCTAGCATTCTTCTACAATCTAGGCGGCTTATCTAGCACAATGCAAAGTTTGAAAAATGCCACAAACTCAAAAAACAGAGGCCGACTTCATCAGTCATCAAGCATTAAGAGTAACTAACCTTCAAGATTTTGGTCATAAAGACAGAGAGACCACTGAGGATACCGACCACCAGCGCTGTCACACGTTGTTCGCTGAAACACAGCGAATATATCCCCAGATATAAAAAGCCGTCAAAATTACCAATATTGATATTTACAATTATTGTACAAAATACGAACTACATCACAGAAATCTCATTTTTTGGAATTAACTCAGCATACCGACATCCTAAGAAGACCGGCTTTTCACCAGGGGCGGAGCATTCGGATTCCTTCTTCAGACTCATGATGTGGGCCAGGGCGGACACAGTGGCGGCGACGTACCACGGCAGACCAAGCAGCGAGCAGATCAGCACGCAGATACCGACCACGAACATGTCCAAGTGGTAACCGTTTCCTTTCTGTTCAACAGAACATTTTTTATTCAAAGATGTTCTTCATTTACAAAACACAGACATTTGAGTCTCTCTCTCTCTCTCTCTCTCTCTCTCTCTCTCTCTCTCTCTCTATAAATAAAGATGGGGAAGTCTTACGCTAATTACCAATTTACAAGTAATTAAGATGTGGGATTATTTTTTTGTTTTTTTTCTCTCCCGAGTTTCCTTGTTGCTCGGTATCATACTTGTAAATCATTGAATATAAACATGATCATTTTTTTTATTCTAAAATCTGCTTAATTGATACCGGTACTTAATTCATTAGTGTACTATAGAATGGTTGAGCATTCGAGACTGATGGGGGACATCGTACCTTCAGTTTATTCTCCTTTCTGTTGACGATGACAGCTGTGATCTGCTGATCAAGGAAAATCAAAATGGTAGACAGGAAAGCTGGAATAGCGGACACAAGGATGACCCACCAGGGGTTCTTGTCGCTGATGGGGTTGATAAACCATGGACGGCCGGGCTTTGTTGGCTGAAATCAGATGATGATTTATCAGTATTCAAATCTTTACAAAAATAAGAAAACAACGGAAAAAAGTTCACTTTCTGAAACTTACAGCGAAATTTTCTGGTACTTCTAGTTTAGGCGTGGGAATGCCAATGGCCATATCTAGACCGACCATGAGAATAATGGCTAGCAGCACAGCAAAGTCACTGAAGATTTGACGAACCTAGAACAGAACCCATCAAATATAATGAAAATTGATATCTTTAAAAAAAAAATCTCCAAAAAGTTAAGAATAGATCTTATACTGCGTTTACATAGTCCTAATGTAAGCGAAACAAGCTATTTTATTTTAATCAAACTTACAAAGCTAGGGAAGTATCCACTGGTCTTGAAGTCCTTCAGAGATGTTGCAATGACGTAGGTGCCAAAGAACAAGATGACGGACAGGAAGAAGACGTCGGCGGCATACGGATGATGACCACAATCCGGTCCCACCATGGTTCCATTGTACATCTCGCACATGTCCTCCGTCAGCGTCGAGAAGTCAATGGAGCTGGAATTGGCGTAGCTCATGGTTGTCATCTCTTGTACAGCGTATGTCGGCCCAGCAGCCATCGTTAGGTTCGTTGCATTAAAGTAGGTGGAATTGTCAATCGGTGGCGTACAAGTGCAGTTGAAGAAGTATTCATGCTCTGGGTTGAGATTGACGGGATACTTTTTGGTGATTCCGATGACTTTTTTGATAGCTTCGTAAATGAAGATAATGGCGATCAGGCAAGCGAAGCTCTCCTCGGTAAATCTCGTGATGTACCGCACAAGCGCACTGAGGTCAAAGGCCACTACAAGCATGATGATAACTGTTGTCCAGATTCCCGTCCACGCCCGGAAAGGCATGTAATCCCATCCTTGATCACTACAGAGAATTATTTAAAAATTAAAGGATAACTTACGGCATCCACAAATGAATAGGTATTTTTTAAAATAAATTTCCTGCAAAACCTACAAAAGTAACCTTTGTTTACTTACATACAGAAGCTGTAGACAATCATTTCAAGAACCAACATGGGACCAGTACTACCCAGAATATTCAGCGGTTGCCCAGCAAAGAGAGCAAAGAGAATGCCAACGATAGCTGCGGTCAAGATGCATTCCATCGTACCCTGTAAGATGAAGGACGATTGTGATGAGGGTTTGTTAGGTTTATTGTCTTTTTATATTTTTTTTTCGGGGTTGAATGGTAAGAATTTTAATTTAAAAGAGAAATGACTCTTGCATACCATGTATTGGTTTGTTGCCAGTCCTAGAAGTCCTCCGAATGTAACATTTGGTGTAAGAGTAGCCAGGTAGAGATACAATGTGGACGCCACACACTGGATGTGAAGACAATCTTTGAAGTCGCTGGCATACCACGGAATCTTTCGTTTGATGTCGGCCACCAAACCTCCAAACAGTCTAAAAGTTGAAAAAAAATTAATACAACGTGTATATGCGCGCTTGCATCCTAATTGTGAGCGCATTAATTGAAGAAAAAAAAATAGTATTACCTGCCAGTTCGTACTAATGTTGGATCGATATGAGATTCTTCCTCTTCAATCTGTTCTGCTGCTACTTTCGGACCCTCTGGAACCTTGGCGTTCTGTTGTTTCCTTGGGTCCTAGAAACAAAACCATATTAAACGAAAATGATTTGCTTTTAAAATGCAAAATCATAAAGTTTTTCATACCCAGTATAATGTTAACAAATTCTACATTTTAAGATAATCCTATAATAATTACCTGGGATGGTACTTTGTCAGGAGGCTCTAGCCTGATTTTAGGATCCCACTCTCCGGGAGGAAGAACCGTGACCTGGTCAAGGAACTCGTCGATTCCAGACAAAATATCTTGCCTACTTTTGGCCCGGTATGCAACTTCCCTGAAGACCTGATAATAGAGCAATGCAAAGTCAATACTAGTATTACAAGAATTTAGAGATTCAGCTAATATCGGAATTTTAGACCATAAGAAAAAGTTTAAAATTTGGTTAAATTAGAAAGTCGCAAATACCTCATCAACCATCATTGTGGACATGGAACGTCCCATCTCTACGTTTTTGTTGTGGCTCCCGGGAGGTCCTAGGAGGAGGAAGATGAACCTTGTTGGCAGAGGGACCTCTGTCAGGTCCCCGATAGACCGTGCCTCGGTCAGTCTCACAAAGGCGGTAATCTGATACTTCAGGCAATCCATCTCTCCAACCAAAATGTTGGCAGCTTCCGACCCATCAGGAATCTTTTTCATGAACTGTTGGTTCAGCTGTTTAAAAAAGAACGTAACTCAGTTTTGATCTCGTTTTTAGTTTGTCTTTTTATTTCAATCTATGAACACAAAATGTTGTAAAAAAGAAAATAAACAAGAAATACCTTAGCACTTGAAGCAGAATCGCTCAAAATGTCACCAATGTTTTCAGGAACACTATTTGGATTTCTGTTTAATTTTGCTGAGCTGTCTGTAATGAAATGAGAGATTAATACGCTTATAGGCCTTCAAAAATACGAAAAAGACATGCAGCTTGCACCTCCGAAGTATATACTTTGAAATTTATATAGTAAATGGTTACCCTTTCTGAAAGACATGTTACTAGAAAAGTTTCTCTTCATTGAACGTTTTCGGAAGTCGGCCATTGATTCTTGTTGAGTTGGCATCATACTTCGCCTGCGCTTTTGATGCTGATGGGCGTGGTTTGCTGTTATTGCTGCTCTGACGTTGTCGCGAAGGTTGCTTTCCAAGAGTTTGGCATTAATGAGCTGATCGATGATGAGGTCTGAATAAAGAAATGGGTCTGTATAGAATACTAATTTCTACAACAATTTTATGAATATTTATTACCAATAAATAAGAACTTTTGAACATATCCAAAATATGAGCCTTACCAGCAACCTGGGTGATATGGTAAGCATCCATGTCTAACATCACAGCTCCCATCAGCAGGGAGGACCGGAGTTCAAACAGGGAATGTAGCGAAAGTGAGGCAACGTGGGGCTTAGACCAACGCTCTCCTCCATCTTCTACATCTTCTTCATATTTCACCCATCTACAAACAATTCATTAATTCTCCTGTCTTCAGTATTTCATCATGAATATTTTTAGAAGTTTATATGACATTTGACATTTTCCTTACGTGAATGGAGTTCTCAATAAAAAATTGATAGAGTTTTCTCTCTTCTTTTGAAAATGTAGAGGGAAATACAGCAGAATGTAGACTGAACAAATAGAGCATGTACTAACTTGTGGTCGGGGTATTTACCTTGCTGTCTCTCTCCATTGGTACTCATTCAGAGCGGTGTAAAGTGTGTCCATCTGACAGAAAACGTTGTGTGTGTCATCGTTCTCGAGAAGGAGTTGTTGAATGTGTTCACTAGGCGACACTGAAGCTAAAATGGAAAAAAAGCGTGCTACCAAAACTTAATTAAGTTCAAACGTCTATTTCTAATTAAAATCTGAAATTGAATATTCCAACTACTTTAATTGATACTTTTAAATTTTTACTAGAGTATCACGCAATTCAAAAGAACTGTTTCTGAAATAGCAAGAAAGCAAAGTTTAATTATTTGTACAATAATACTGGGGGTCACCAAAACCATGATATTAATGATTGAGTCAGTACTATATTTGTTAACCTGAGCGTTAGTTTGTCTACAAAACACAATAATGAGTTTTGTAAATTCCCTTAAAATCTTTATGGAGAAAAAGACATTAGTACGCTAACACCATACAACATTTCACCCTTACAACATTGATTATCTTACCAGGAAGACCGGTTGTATTTTCTGGCACATCTGTTTAAGAAAATAGCAAATGCAAAATCTTAAAGCAGAAATCTTAAACCTTGAATTTTAAAGCAGTCCGTAATGCTAGAGTTTCGCCTCAATTTAGCGTATATCGTTCTATCCAACAGCTGAACCTCGGTGATTGCAAGGTGTATAATTGCATGTACTTACTGGGACTTGAAGCATCAGACGATCTAGGGTAGCCATTTTGATCCCGATGTCGTCTGGAAGATGAAGAGCGACCAGGACGCTGTTGTCTCCTTGGCAACCGTACCCCTATCATCTGACGATGAGCATCGCTAGCTGTAAACAAAGGGCAATGCTTTATGGCTTAGTTTTCTTTATTAAAATTATTTATAGCAATTAAACCAACTTTGAAGTTTTATGAGTTTTCGAGGGTTTCAAATAAATCAGCATAACAAATTACATCTTTTGTTGTCTTTGCGTTATTCAAGAAAAACGTTTTTCCTGACCTGATGCTCGATGACCATAATATTGCACAGTCGATGATGCTTACTGGGTATGGACATGGGTTTTTTTTAAAATTAATATCTATCAAGCTCTCAAAAATTACCGAAATTGTCGCTGCTAAAGTTCCGAGTCAGCCCATAATCCCTCACTGTTTCCTCGTGAGAATCCGTCATGATGAAGCCAAACTCTCAACTTCCGTCAGGTGTTACTTCTGGAATTAAGAAAATTTAAACCGTCTTCATGCACTTGTCTATCTCATACTAATGGTTAATTGCAAGTCAAGGAGCGAGTAACTTCTTAAGTCACTGATATCAAGTCCTTTTTTTATTGATTTCAAATACACAGGGCTGCTTGCAGACTCAAATTCATAAATGTTTCGAAGAAGTTCTCAAATGGTAATCTCTTGTTGGAAGTACTTGTATCATTGAATTCAAGCGAGCTTTTGAGTTTTTATAATACAAAATATCTGGTAATTTGGAGTGGTGTGGTAAATCTCTTAAAGTCACAGTCCAACATTTATGGCTGCAGACGACCGGTATAATAAATAATCCGTCTGGGAGATATTGAAACATGTTCTTTGGTTATTTTCTGAAGACGTTCGGAACTTTCAAAAGAAGAGGAGGTGCCATAGAGAGAAGAAGAAAACATTCAATATACGGTATCCGATCACGACCAATAAAGCTGAGAGAGGAGGTGCCACAGATTCGAGACAAAAGAAAATGTCAACATATCCGATCACGACTAAGAAAGCTGAATGCGTTTGTTCGTTGAGTAGAAAATTCTTTAGCCTGTCGGGTACGAAAGAAAGTTTGAATGTCGGTGTATGTAAATCCCGTTTTATCTTTGGTTTAAAGTATTGCCGTTTTTATCAGAACGTCATAGAAATGAAATAAATCAAACGCAAATCAACGTTACAAATTAGTACAATCGCGTATCAATCTAAAAAGAGACGCAATATAAACTTAATTTGCAATCATTTCGGCAGGCCATTTCGTGCAGATTTATAATGGTTGCTCTTTTTAAACTATCCTAACAAAGAAACTAAAGATATATAATTAAAATTATGATAAACCTTAATCAAACTTTTAAAATTGTTATTTCATTTTTTAACCATTCATCTTAAAAGTGTCTATAAATACAATTAATTTTTCTGTTGGGGTTAACTATGAAGGGAAAAAAATCATTATTTAAGCAAAATATAATACATCGTTTTCTTGAGGGCTCATACGTTTGCTTGCTTTATTTTCCCTTCTCTGTTTTGAGACATTTTGAGAATGTGGACGTTTGTTTGTGCGGTAGATAAATGGGGCCTCATATTTTGACCTTATTTATTGACAGAATTCGGACAACTGGCCGACCAAAGAAAAGGAAAAAAACCCAAAATAAATGGAGTTTCTCTTTGATTAATGAACAGACCGATGAAAACAAACGCGCAGATCTAAATGGGGTCATTTGGATGCGGACCCCACTACACAAGAAATTTCAAACATATTAAATCTAAAAATGAGAATTCTGATTATAGACATTACAATTACCAACATTACAATCCCCACTTCGCCCAACCCCCATCAACACCACGGCAATAAAACTATCCCGTCGACCTGCCCCTCCTCACGCCATCGGGGATCCGCGCATAAAAACTTGTAATTGCAACTCTTTAGCCGATCCCTTTATGTTGTTGTGTGCTATTTGACAATGGATAAGATAACAATCAATTTTAATTATTGCTCCAGCATATTTAAATCCTCAAAAGTTCAAGGTGAAGTGCTTTTTGAATTTTTCTAACGCATTGTCATTTGATCAATGGAGATCTTCCCGTGGCTATTAGAACAGTACTACGTTACACTTTAATGCGCGCGCATCATACATGTAGTTATGAAAAGGAAATATATGAATGACTGTTGTCCGAACAGAAAAAGAACTTCCTCCTCCTCATTCATAAATTACTCTCTGACAAATGATATATATCAGAAGATCTCATTATCATTTATCGCGTTCTCATCACCAATATGACGACCAGACTGTCAAAGTCAGACGATTAGAGATAGTGTAAACACTGTCCCTGACAGCTACCGTATAGCCGCCGGTCCATCACTGGCCTAATGGTCACAACCTATGACAGCTTTGTATATTTAACATTGACCGAGTGTCAGTCGCTCAGGTTAATCAAATCTTTTGATCATGTGTTCTTTCTTCTTTTTTCCCCTCCCTGGTTAAGCCTAAAATAGTGGAATGTTGTTGATTTTGGTAATTTCCCCCATCACCTTTGGCCTCGTATGGGGTTAATTGTGCGTAAGAATGAAGGGATGGGGTTTCATACAAATACAGTTCCTTGTATATTTTTATCGCTCGAAGTAAACGTCAAAAACTCAGTCAAGTTTCTTTTGTTTTCATTACTTTTTATAATAAAAAAAATGTTTTAAAACGGGACTACGGGAGACTGTTTACTTTTCCGTACCAAATTTACCACCAAGCGCACAAAGAAACTAAAATAGGGCCAAGATTTGTTTAGTGTCTTACTACAGCCCCGGTGTCGTCTGCTTCTGCTGGCATTTTTATTATGATAATATTTCAGTCAATTTAGGTAGCTACAGTTCAATTGAACAAAGTAATAAAAATTGAGTACAACTTTTCTGTGTCACTTCTAAATGACATTGCACATGAGTATCCAATTTTGGTCAAGGTAATATCATTTAGGTCGTATGCAGTTTAGAGTTTGACTGTTGTCTCTATGTATATTTTGAAAAATCAATATATGATACAATCTTTTCTGTAAGAGTTCAATACAATAAAAATCGTTTTTGTGATATTTGTTCATAATTTTAATAGTATTTTCCGTACAAAGAAACGAAATCTTGTTTGGGGGGAGGAGGAGGGGTGTATTCAATTTGCGTTCCATAAACATTGACTTTCGTCATCTTGGTACATGCATCTGACATTTCCTCGTGTTTCAACACGTGCAATTCTCAAGGAACACAGCTGGTCCATCTAAACATTAGTATTCATTTGTCACACTAATGGACACACGGCGCAAACGTCATTCTGGTCCAACTTCTGTCGGGCACGACAAATGCTCTTCTGCGCCCTCTAGTGGCCTAACATGCCTAAGCGAAACATTTCGCATTTCAACGCAGCGGAACGCAACGCAAAATCTTTGTTTAAAAAAAAAACCAGTTGTAAAAATTGAATTATTCTTATTTTGGACGATTAAGTACTGTTCACTTTTTTCACTGCCATTGGACTGTCGCTTAGAAAAACATTGCAAAGTCAAACCGCAATGTTTTAAAAACGTATCTATGCTAATTAATGATGTGTTTCATGTATCACTCATGATGGCACTTAAACAGGAAATTAAGCATGCAAAAACTTCTGGAGAAGTCGACAAACTTTTTGACAGCAGGACGACTGCTCGACCTTCCACTGACAAGACGGCGCCGGCCGCGCATTTCACTTGTAATTGGTTCGAACATGACTTTGATTTCATTTTGGTTCAAAAATTGGCGATAAGGCATTTCAAATTGTATTATTTTCCCGTTTTTTATACTTAAAATTTGACTTCACTTACAGAATTTCGCTTAGAATTTGACTTCACTTATAAAGAGAAGAACAGTTTGGTCATAATTTTGAAGATATGTCACAATTTAAAAATAGACACATTTATATATTAATCAAATTCAACGTTAAAATTGAAGCAACAATTTATTTATCTGTTTATTTCTTCTACATATGAGTTTTTGTTTTTTTGTTCTTGGGGCGCTTACAAGAACCCTTGATTTAAGGACAAGACATTAATTCAGTAAGGCAGGGCGCTTTGGCTATAAAATTCAAATATATTCCACAAATGTCAAATTGTAGAATAAATATAAATGTTTATCCTCTAACGTCAAATAAGTTAAAACAAGTGATATATACGCCCGAGGAACCATTACGCGTAGAATTAGCAAGTAAGGAGGAAAACTAAGAACTTCTATCGCAGAGACCAGATTGTAACAATAAAATCATTGTCGGTACGAAGTTATGAATTCATTAATGAACTTTTAAGGCTATTATGATATTGCGCATGCATAATTTTTCTATTTACCAGAGTTTCGCTCCGTCGACAACCTCTGGCAAGCACCAACACTAAAACACGCATCAACTTGATGATTAAAATTTAACAACTGAACCTTGCCTGCAGGAAATGCGCATTAAACACTTTTTAACGTTTCGGGAATAGGAGGTCGGGAAAAAGTTAATTGGTTGTCCTGTTTGATAAGAAGACTTCTTTATCCGTGCATACATGATTTTGTAGTTTTAAGGGGGATTTTTTCAAGGCATTACATAAATTATAACATCTCCTGCCCACTGCTAACTTTGGATTTGTTTAATGGCGTCAGTGAGCCGTGAAGTGTGTCCTGGAAAAGTTGAATCTGGTACAAGAAACAGCTAAAAACTTTGACATTTGTCACATCGAGTAATACACTGTCATCAACAAAAAGTCATCATTCAAACCCTTCTTAAGAAAATTAACCACTGTGGTCATTTGGGACGTTTCAAGTGCACCATTGGGTGATTTGTTCTCCCTAACATTTGGTGATTTTGTTGTGTATGTGTTTTCGCTCTCTATTTAAACGTCATGATTGTATTTATATACATATATTCCGGACTTTTTTCCATTAATAAAATGACATACCTATTTAAATTATGAATAAGGATCTCCACGAATACTAATCGAACGCTATCATACATTTTCTATTATCATCTATTTGAAGCTGTATATCAATTTTGTCTCTCTAAATGTGTTTTTTCTTCACTTAAATGATTCACATTAATGCTTTTTGGTTTCTTTTTGTTGATCTTTAGCATGAAAGTTTGTTCGATACGATTACAGGGTACAGCAACACACTGCCTGGACACCCAGAACGTTACACTGTAACTGACACCCGATACCTGGTCTATATCCATGTGAGTACTTGATGTCAAAAATACAAAGGTAGACTACATAAACAAATAGAGTGGCGAATCGTCATCGACTACTAAGCTCACATGGTCACTGACATGGACAGTGATATGCAAAAGACTTCGATGTAGGTCCAAGAGTTTAAAGCGTTTTTGTCAGTTATAAGAGGACGTTGAAAGAACGCTGGCTCATGAATAGAAAAATGCATAAGAGTGACAATTGTATCCAGACAGAATCAATTATGACAGGACAAGGTCAAAGCAAGGTCAAGGTTTCTTGTCTGGAATACAGTTGACGTTGTCTTTGCAAATACGAAAGTTGCTTAGGAAAGAAAACGAAACCAAAAAGAGACTTCCGGTTGCAATGCGAGTCATTTGATATACCATGAGTTTAGTTTTTTTTTTAAAAATAAATAATTTAAAAAGGATATCAAAGAGTCACTTTCTAAAAGAAGATTTTTTTTCATCAAAAACATCTTGCAATAGTACAAGTATAAGGTACCGGAAATGTAAAAGCATTTGTAGTAGTTAGCTAATAACGGTTTAACAAATTCAGGTAATGGGAGTCTTGTCACAACATATGATAACGTCTCTCTTTCATCTAAGTTAAGAACAATTCACATCAGAAGTTTAGTAGGTTGTTAAACTGTTTTGTCAAAAGGGGGAGCGGAAGTGATGAATTTATTGTTCTTCAACTAATTCTTCAAAGGTATATCAGATTTAAACCTCTCTATCCCAAGTTCTCTGTAACTAATATAATTCAATACTAAGATTTATGTTGATTTGAAAGTTTCAAGTTTTTTTTTTATAAATCGGAGGGTAAAAATAAATTATTTGAAATAACTTATCAATAAATTATTGGATCAAACACTTCTTGTTCAATTTCTTTCATAAAGACGCACAAAAATCCGCATATCATTGAAATAAGCTTTCAAGGTGAATTTATCCGTCATTAAGACAAAAAAGTTAAGGTTTCGTTTCCAGTAAAAATTTTAAACATTTATCGCATTTGGTTATTGTAAATAAACAATATTCATTGAGTATACTCACCCGAGGTATATACACAATAAATAGGGGAAGTTCCTTTCCGGAAAACGCCTTGCGTTCCCGAGTCCAATCCTGTACAGTCGACAGGCAAAATCGGAAAGGGTCTATGTAGCCAGAACTCTTGTGTTATATAAAATACTGCCTCTCGACTCTTGTGACGTGGGCCGCTAGTCGTCGCGGTATAAATAGTCTGTCATATTTCATGAACAACTGAGAAACAGTCGTCGCAACATATAAGGAAAGAGAGGTGGAAAATTAACTTTATATATACCTACCGTTCGTTTAAGATTTTATGTTAATTACTGAAATTGGAATGTTTGTTTGAGAGAGAGAAGAGAGAGAGAGAGAAGAAAGAGAGATTTAATAATTTATTGCATTGTGTGGTTAGGAAAAAAATGACCTTTTGAATCGTACAATTGTTGTGTTATTCCACTACACGGAGACACTTGACAGGTTGACCAAAGAGTTGGAGGCACTGATAAAATAAGCTCAGAAAACAGTGATTAATGTTATCAACGTTAATTAATTCGATCTGGTTTACTTGGGGACTTTTTTTTTACTGACATAATACACGTGATGAAAAAATCTTACGTTGAACCACATCAAGAAAAAAGGTCATGAAGTTAAACCGGATATAGAACGCAAGGAGTATCGTTCCAGGTTTTAAAGGATGTCTATGATGATGATGCTGCCTTTCCATAAATAAAACATCAGACACAATGTTCATCCCATATGTGCATTTTATAAGACAGCCATAATAAAACTTAATGCATTGTCTCTAAATTCTATATTATGGTCAGCTGAAAGAAATTCTTTTCAAAATATTGACTTTTGTTCATGAATTGAACACTGTCTTTTTTTCATGATAAATCATATTCTTAGACTGTTACCAATGAACGTTGGTATTAAATTTTCGACACGGTATACATGTATTTGCTTGATTATCAATATGATTATCAATATTACAAGTGTTAAACATATTTATCATAAAACATTTTCTCACACGATGCCTCAAGCTTTTTATATTCAGCTTTAAGTCTTTAATTTTTTAGGCTAAATGGTCCTTCTGAATTACATATGTGGATGTATAGCATAACATACGTTTGAAAGATTCAATTACACTTAAGTTTCAATACGTTTTTTTTAAATGTTGTATCTTTTCACGATTAAATATAGTTTTACCATTAAATGAACGGTAAAGAATAAAACTCCAGGTAGATTCGAACTGACGAGTTTATCCAAATGCTGATACTAAATGAACCAAATTTCGATTGACAAAGAAGTAATGTTAAGATTAATTCTACTGCTGAGACAGGTCATAAAGTGCCCAATTTCTCTAAAAATAAAAATATAAATCATGGTTTAACATGACAACTCGATTTAGATGTGTTGACTGTAATAAAACCGTTTTCTATTGTGTAAAGGAGAAATGAACTAGGAAATTAATAGAGTTTTTTCACTACAACCGTCTTTTCACACAGGCACGTAGCACTGTGTTAAAAAAAATAGAGGAAAGGGGGGGGGGTATCGCATCATATCTGTTACAATTTTTATCTATATGTAAAGTTTATCTTTAACTTTTCACATTGCCCAAAACAGGGAAGGTCAGGTACATGAAAATTCCTTTCTATATTCAAAATTTAAGAAAAATGTCTATTTCGAAAAAAAAAAGTTGGTGTACCCCCCCCCCCCCCCCCATATATTCAGCCCGATCCTAAGTTTCTGTCAAATATTAATTCAGCTTACAATTCAGTATTTGCTCATTGATTGACTCTTGCAGATGGGGGTCGGGAAAGGGAAAGAGAGCGTTAATAATTAAAATATTGAAAATCGATTGCATTGATGTAGACAGGTCAATTACACGGACATGCATTTATAATAGATAAAAACGTAAGGAAAGGCAAATTTGACTCTTAGCTTTTCGTAGATGGTTGTAGTAACTCTATAATGGCTGTGATATTAAGTGATCTGCATCCAATAGATGTGATGCATGTATGTATTCAGTCATAAAACTCTCACTTTCCCCGCTTTGTACAGACTTGTGAAACATCAAGAATTCATGTATCTTCATACAAAGGGCAATGCACTTCGTCATGGAGGCACGGAAGGATTTAAAATTTATTGCTTGACCTTAATGCTCTTCAGGTCATACTAATATTTACTGAGTAAATAGTGAGAGATAACTACTTCTTGCTTTGCTCGCTAAAAGACACGCATTGTACGGACAATTCTATACATTTCTATCTTTTACTTTTTCTTTACCGGAGTTGCAAATTTCCCCCCCGGAGGAAAATGTTATACAAGAAATAGCTATTCCCGTCGGGGACAGCGAAAATACGCATTTCACACTTTTCCTACATTGGACGTCGATTTCTTTCACGCTTTTTTTTCCTTTCAGGACCGCAACATTGGCTACAAGGTATACATACACCAAATGCATGTACATCTATATATTAATTCTAACAATCCTATGTCAGCCATATTATTAATGAAGAGCCATCGACATACTTTCACACTTGTCACAGCTTAATTTTTGTACTACGTGTGCTTCTAGAAGTTAGAGAGACAGGCTATTATTGGCATAGAATCGATATGAACTCCAGAAAACCATAAAAAAAAAATCTGTAGTTTTTTTGCAGATAACACATGATTTGTATTTTTGTTTTGGTAGTTATGTTATAATTTTCTTACTATTTGGTTTTTTTTTTTACTATAAATCTGTTTCTCTTCCTTATTTTTTTTAAAGATATGCACCATCTATATTTTCGAATTATGAACTTTTTAATTTTGTAGTTTCCTTTAAACTAATCTACAAGCGAGTTTTATTAAGGGATAATAAAACAAAGATATCATTTTCCCTAGCCAAGGGTATACACATGTATACGATCAGCTTCTTTCCAATAGAAAAGACCTTGAATAGCGAAGATGGAGATATACAAACACATGTTTAACTTTGATCTAAAATCGCTTTAAAGGCTTTGAATGATGCATTAAAAACAGCAAAATAAATATATAAATAAAATTAAATTTCATGAACTTTACAAATTAACATGATTCCTTTTTGTTTCACAATATATATGTCTTTAAATTTATATATGTATAAACATCGCACTCATGTTAATATGATTTACAATGCTCTTTTTCAGCATGATAACCAAAACTACGTTTGCCAAAATTATAGAAAGATAAAATAAGCTGTCCGTCTGACACACATAGCTACATTTAATGTCCGCCGATGATGTCGTAATTTGTTTACCCTAACAACAAAGATGTCAGCAATAACAAACGATTATGGCAGAAGACACTTGCTGGATATGACAATATGACATTTATTTTTTTAAAAGGAGAAGCCATTTTTGTCACTTGCATAACTTATGATGTATTCATGCTATAGTCAGCTACGCTATTCGGACAATATTTTTCTTGCGAATTGGCAATGGAATCTTGTTTTCAGAGAGGATGTATTTCGCTACATCTTACGTAAAATTTGTCTTCAACCAATGTGTAATAAAGACCTTTTTTATTCTGTATTCATATCTTTCACTCATATTATTTTTATAAATCTTATTTAAGATATTCCTTTATTCCACCCAAGATAAAAGAATAATAAAATAGTAAATAAAATATCCATATTAGTTATAGCCTCACGAATTTTCACAAATTATATTCTAATAGTGTATGAGTTCATGTTGCGACCCCCCCCCCCCCCCCCCCTTGTCACAAATAAAAACCTAAATTATTCTCGCCACACACGACACTCTTGTAAAATTAAACGCTTAAAATCATGACTTACATCTATTCAAACAGTTCCAAAGGCATGTAGAGTGTAAAGTTTCACTGTCCCCTTCAGCTAGCTACAAACTGAGCGGGGTTATCTTAAGACAAAGACTTTTTCTTTTTCACCCTCGCGCTGTCTTTTAATTCGGCATTTGCATAGTTGTAGGTCGCACTGCAGTCACAAGAAGGTTGCTAATTAATTATTATAATTTATTCGAAAATTCCTTGCATGGCTGCGTTCGAAGAGACAAAAAGACCCCGCACTTATTCACTTCATAATTCTTTCTCCGTTCATTATGCAGTTCCAAAAATAAAATGACCTACAAAAGAAAAAAAAAACTTAAGGACACTGACATTGTTGGTTGATAATTGTTTCCTTCTGAAGAGGTATCTTTATTTTCATCAGATGCTTAGTTACATAAAACTCGTTTTAATTCTATAATCTTAATTTTACATTCATCATTAAGATTAAGTATTGATCATGAATGGTTTTGACATAGAATCTTATAGACGAAAACCCACAGAGGCCAGATCCAAGTAATTAGCGAAATTTGACACATGTCTCTTTATTTTGGTTCCTGCATATTAATGATGAATATCTAAATAAGAATTATTCTGTACATACTGACCTGTGGTTTTTAAAAGCACTTATAGTTACTATGTAGACACAATTTTCTTACATTACTTTTTGACGTCACATATCCCACAGGAAGTTGTTTACATCATTATCCGAACAGTAATCTGTGTGAATGCAGTTAATATAAGCAACTGTTTTGGTTTAAAGCTACTCTATCTACAATATATACACTGTACGGTTGCAGCAGGCGAAGTGCGAAAATTTAATTACAGATCTGGCTTTCCGATGCGGTGGACAAGTTCTCAAAACTGGAGGACATAAATAAATTTTTGGTCTGTGGTACCTTCTGCAAGGAAAGACGCGCAACTTCAAACCCAGGCTATATTGACAAACCTGAAACTTGAACCAATAACTGTGGCAAAAAACAACAAAAAACAGTTCGCTCTAAATTAGACCTACAGATTATAACTACAGTGCAGCAATTTCAATCGCTAAAAATAATTCTTAACTTTATGAAATTTTTATGTGTACTAGTTTACTTGTTCATTATTATTTATAACTGATCTCATTTTTTTAAAAGTTGTTTTTTCTTTCAGAAAACTATACTAACACGCTTGTATTTTGTTTTAATTCTTTTCTCCGCCGAAGTTGGATTCGCAACAAAACCAGAAACACAGGTAAATGAACAACTAAGAAGAAATGAAGACCAAGTTTACAGGTAAACAGCTATGTATAGTTGATGACTCCTCTGCAATGATATTAATGATTGAGCGCTTTATCATTAATTTGACACTTGCAGGACATTTTTAGATGTAAGGATATAAAACCGACCTCGTAAACTTCGCTGAGTGCCATTAATTATTATACTTAAGTTTTGAGGTAAAGAGGCCATGGATGTACTTTTTTAACTTTAAAATGGCTATATATTCTATGTTTTCTCACATTGGGTTGTTATTTTTGAGATGTAAGAACATGAAAAAAAAAATTGAATAGAAAAAAATGAATACTACTTATTCTAATACCCGGAACAAACGACAAAGATGCCATTAGATTTTCTTACATAAAAAGTAGGTCAAATGGGAGTGACATTAACCTACTTCTGGTGTGTTTCTTCTGATCTCTTTCTTCAGAATACCGTGAAATACAGTACGTTGTGCAAAACAATAGTAAAATACATTATCTGGCCAAATTAATCATTCTCATTTAAGATAGAAAATACGAAGCTTGTCATTGACAGGCTTGTTTTGCCTAGCAGTTATAAATATTGTATCTCTCAAATATTGTTACTTTGATATGTAGGTGGGTGGTGGGTTCGTATATTCACATCCCTTCACCTCGTTGCTTATCATGCGCTCATCTAGAGGAGGGATTGCATGGAGATCTAGATTACCTCCCCTCCGTATTATGGTAACGTATTAATTCACGTGGTAAAATGACCAAAAATAGGCCATGGAGCCCAGTCCCGTCCCCCCTCCCTCACGGAAAACAAAGTTATCCCTCAGACCCTCCCGGCCAAAAAAAAATTCTGGACCCGCACATTCCCTTGAAATATATTTGGCATAACCCCCCCCATGGGGATATAAAAAGGGGTCAGCATTTACACACCTGTATTTCGCCACTGACCATTCCGAATATTTTCTGAGCGTTTGTCATGGTTATGGTATGTAGTTCTATTATTTAGTTGTTGGTATTACAAAACTGTTTTAGTAAGAAATGTTCTGGCAACTTGAGTTCGGCATATCTGGTTGTTATGCAGATTGTAGTAATTTTATAGGGAGTGCATTATACATTGCACACATTGAAATTAAACAGTGCTTAACTCTTTAGAAGTTAATTTGTAGTTGGTATCCTTTGTGTGTCTTTAGTGTTTCTCGGAGTAATTTTTTCGAAGAAGAATCTTTTTATTATTACAACTTCGATCTTTACACATTGTAATTCTAGCAAGATACTTTCATTCAACTTTGATTCAACTGTTTCCCTCCTTCCAAAATCTTACTGAGGTACATTATTAAGGTGGTATGGAGCATCTCCATATTAGGTTGTACTTTCTATAGAAACAAGCATTCTGAGAGTATTGCATAAGCAATACACGTCCCCTACCGGTTTGTAGACATTTGTGAAAACAATGCACTGTTATGCAGAATATCATTTCTTACCGTCTCAACAGACCAACCCAATAACGAACCCGATTGTAATAATACATAAAACCCTGTCGATTAAATTAACAACATAATGCTTGACACTATTTTACAGAACTTATTTGTTTGTTAGAAACAGTAAAAGGAATGGTCCAAGAAATGCACGATATTATTACTGACAACATACTTTCCTCGTTTATTTGATACACACCGAGCCCGATAACGAACCCAAACATTAAAAAATTGGAATATAAAAATTTATTTTCTCAAAAATATCTCAACCAAACGCTACAAAAGTGTAAACTTGATCTGTAGTTTGACGTTTTGAAGCTGTTCAGCAAATTTCATATTATTCCTCAAACGCATAAAGAAAAAAAGTGTGGAAAACTGAAGTGGGACAGACAGACGGACGGACGGATGGACGGACAGACGGACGGACTGACGGACGCAGAGGAAAGCTATAGTCCCCTCCGATGAAAACCGGTAGGGGACTAATAAACAATAAATTCAAGTTAAATTTTTATATTTTTTTTTCTTTCCCAGAATTGTTACATAACAGCATAGTGCATTTGGTTGGAGCGTGAGCTACGACTATGTAAGTCATGAGCTCCAATCCCATTGAGGCTTTTAAAATTTTTAACTTTCCAAAATTGTTTTATTTAGGTGGAATGTGACGTATTTCCTATCGAAAGAAATAATAAAACAAAGTTTATTTATAATTTATAATTATTTCTTTCCCGGAATTGTTATCTAAAAGTGTAGAACAATGGGTCAGAATGTTGACTCAGAATTCATGAGTTCGAATCCCGCTTGACCTTATATAATTTGAAATACATATTTTTGGGTCAAATATTGTACAATTTAAAAGTTCTTAACAGGTGAAGTATTTTGATTACATGTTATAATATTATACTTTTATCCACATTTACATCGTTAGGTGTCCCCCATACATTGTAACACCTTAAAATCCTTTTTTAGTCAAATATTGACAGGAGTCACATATTACCTTAAATCGTTATGTTTGGGCAGCAGAAGATAAATTTTTAGTTCAATGAACAGAATAGCGTAGACATTTGTTCAAATATTTGTAAACTTTAGTGCAGGAAAAAAGCACATTCTCTATTGAAAACAACATGCAATTTTCCTAAATTCGCATATAAAAATTTGAATTTTGAAGGGAATTACATCACTTCTTGTAGAGAGTGTTTCTAAATACACATAAAAGGAAACCAATTTAGCATTTTAATCATTTCTTTTGTTGGTACATGTACCATAGATTAGGATTTTGAAGAAATCTCTTTTCCCCCCCCCTCTCTATTTCTCTCACATATTAAATATTTAAACAGTATTTCCGTGAATAAGTCACATATATATGTACTAGTTTATCTTCGATTTTCTGTGTTACCATGTACGTTTTAACATGAAAAAAAAAATAGAACCTCTGGGATACTTTATCACAAATATTATCACGACATTGTTTGCAAAAAAGAACTATTTCGTCTTTTAAACAGAGGAGTTTTCAAGCGCTCAGAATTCCAACTTGCGCCAGAGTTCGGTTGTACCAAAACAAACAAACTTCCACCAGAGTTCGTTTGTACCAAACTAAACAAATCGTTTAACGTACCAAATCAAGGACCATTACCCGGAATTATACTATCGAATAAATTTTCTTTTGAATTCTATTGGCTCTCCAAGCTGTTTTCCAGGTCCCTAACCAATGACGGAACCAATCTGGGAATCCGAGTTTCCTATTCAACAAGGGCCGAGAATCGGAATCCTTCGTAGTAATCCGATGATTACTGATGATGTCCGAACGTAAAGCTACCGGTATGATTATAAACGCTAGCCCACCAAACACACACACACACATGAAGATAAAAAAAATTCCATTCACTGTCGATCCATAATCAGATGTTTGTCGATGGGCAGAGTTAAGAATATGCCGAACACAGCTGTCCGGAAAGTCCAAGGTTAATAATCATTATAAAAAAAAATCAAATATTAATAGTGCTACGATCATGCAAAATTTCATTTCTAGTGAGTGCACACATTTATTTTTAGCGTAACAGTCTTGATTTTTCAGTGACATGTCATCCACAAAAATTAATTCAACCAAAAATGTAGTTATTGTCATGAATATGTCTATCACCAAGGTTTATTTCAGGTTCTACCACAGATATAATTACACTCTTTATATTTTGAGGAAAATATGCAAATCGTTTAATGCAGTTCATCTCATTTAATGCTGCAGGTTATTTATATATTTCAGGCAAAATAGTGAAAAGCCGAAACAAATCGGGGTTTGTTTTTTCTGCAACAAAAAAAAAATATTGAAATTTTGTGTTATTTATTGATACCGAGATTTATGAAACAATAATACATTTTGGAAATATAAAAAACTTAGACATTACACCCACCTCTACCGCTGTTTCCGTTATATTAACTTATGTAATTTATTTGATATCTGCTGTACACCGTAATGCTTAGGAATAGTGTTGTGTTGTGCATGTACAATGCCTAAATAGAAGTCAGGGTTTGATACATGGTGCACGAGCCGGAGTATTATAGTACTACTTCTACAATAGTTTTATGTTTACGACTTCATGTATTTTTAAAATGACACACTTAATGCTAAAGAAGTTCAATGTATTGTATACGTTATTTAATATAAGGAACTATGGATCGACCTTGACTTACAATCATCAATAATTACTAGTAACTGTTTTTTCTTTAAATTGTTCTTGGTTCATAAGCATCTTTGATTTCGTTAAATTCTGTCTCAACTCTCAATAGAATACGACTTTAAGGTGATATAAACATAGACTACTATTTAGGCTTGCTTCATTAAACCAAAGAATTAATTTTACAACATTAGCCACTCTCTATAGTGTACTTGTTCAGAAAACGAAAGATTTGCATATTATGAAATGATAAACTGTAGTCGTAGCGCTATGATTAATGAGTATTTCCTGGTTAGGTGAAGAGGAGTGAATGCGTTCATACATGTATTAACCCCACTCCGCCCGGTTTGTTCCCTAAATCGTAACATAGTACTCAACACAGAAGCTTATCTGGTCACGTGTTTTTGAATGAACTGTCCGTGTCCTTTGTTGTATTTAACTTTTTTTAAACAGTAGAGAGAAAAATCTAGCTCTTGGCTTGCTACATTCTGTGAATGTCAATGTACATGTTTATAAAAAAAAGTCGACACGTGATCCGGTGAATTAAGATAAAATATTGAGGTTGAACTGTAGTCTGGAATGTTTCAAAATGACGACACGATTTATTTACATAAAACAGTGTGTATATTGATACGAGATCGTTTAACACAAATTTTGAGAATGTTGGAACCCTTTTAAGAGTATGATTTATAAATCTTGTTCAATTCTTTCAGAATATTTGTTCGAATATTGAAGAAATTGTAAAATCAAATATTGTTTTTATTTTCATGTTGTAACTTTTTTTCTTGATTATCAATTTTTATTGAAAAAAAATCACATCACTATCTTTCTTGAAATATCTTTATAAACATTTAAAGTAAAAGAAAAATAATGCAAACTAAATCTTAACATCTTTTTTCTTTATATTTGATATATACTACATGTATAGAGGCCTGAATATAACTAGTATTTTACTTGCCGAGTCATCGAAAACTATGTACCTTTTGACTTGAATTTAAATAACAAGTACACAGCAAATTCCTTTGTGTCACTTCAAAATTAATTCATATAGTTGAATGTATTAGCAATTCCGGAAATATTTTTGCTGCAGGTATAACGGCTCTCTTTCTCTCTCTCTCTCTCTCTCTCTCTCTCTCTCTCTCTCTCTCTCTCTCGTTAACTGTTATCATTGGTTTATTATTTTCCTCATAAATTTTAGTTTGAGTACATAGATAGTAAGCAATAATGTCCAGCAGGAAAATCAATGAAATTAGGGAAAAATATTTAGTGTAGACCTTTGTTTAAATATTTGTGAACTAAAGTGCAGGGCAACCCTTCATGAAACACACGAGAAAAAAAAAGTAGAAAAAGAACGTAAGGTATGTTTTAATGCTAGAAGTTAATTTACATTTCCCCCCAATATATTTTTAGTGTTAGTGACATAGCTCTCGAGAATTGATCAAATGTGCCTCGGTTTTAGTATGGCTGATCCGCTCCTAATTTTCTCAATGCAATCAAGACATTCGGTTTAATCTTTAAAGAATGTCTCAAGTCACGGTACAAACGCTTAGATCTCATCTTTTCTTGACTGCTTGATCAACATATTATAATAATAATCATTCGATTTATTTTGACGTCACGTTTATCATTACAAGAGGCCCACAGGCCTTGAAGGTCATCTGAGTACCATAGCCCTTAGATTGACATGTAAGAAAGTCTCGTGTCTGCATTTTTTAAAGTTTCATTTTGAAGTCTATTCCCGAATGTGAGACTCCTTCTGACTGTAACCCCGCTCTTATTATTTGATGTTTGAAAAACGTCCATTCATGAAAATGTGGATGGGCGTGGGGTTGTTTAAAAGTCGCACGAATCTCGGATTATCTATACCATAGCCCCTGGGGCCAAATATTGTAAACTTTAGGTAATAAGAGCTCTGCAGGTCTTTAATAGTCAATCCTTTAATGTATTCACAGTGTCATTATAATGCATACAGCTTATTTCTACAAGTTTACAATGCACAGGATACCAAAGTAGATTTCATGACATAAGATAGAGCACATATCTAATTCAATATTGACAATTGACCTTGTAGTTTTCAAGATAAAGTTAAACTTATAAAAATACATGTTCAATATATGTCCATAAATATTACCCCGCCCCCAATTAAATAGCCTCAACCTCTGCCCCATGGCCCGGGCAGTGATTTTCACAATTTAAAGATGTTAGCACCTGAAATACCAGTAATGTCAATCATCCAAAAACATCTTGGATATAAAGATGAAGACCTATCATGTTCATTTATTTTATTTGTGATCTAAGTCACATGCCATTTTTTGGAAATATTGGGCCAGCAATTATAATTTTCCTGAAATTAAATTGCTTAAATTTGGCATGGTAATTGATTAATTGAAGAAATCATACAAATATTTTTTGTTTGAACTATTATTTAGTTATGATTTCAATACAGTATGAAGTTGAACACGTGTAGTGACTATAAAAGAAATATCCAAGTCAGAGTTTAAAATCTTGCTTTACTGATGGCTTCAAATGCCAGTACATAATGAATACAACAGCAAATGTCTCGTATAAAAAAAAAGTAGGGGTCACATTTCAAAAATGAGATATGACCAGATATACGCTAATTCGAGTTAATCTTTTCTTAACATCTATGAAACAAAAGCTTAATATGCCAAAATAAATCGATAGAAATTTAAAAATATTGTTCAAAAATGTTTTTCAGAACAACAAGAATATATATTATTATACTTTCATGTTAAATACTGAAATCTGATTGGTTTAGCAGCAGTTGATAATCCGTTCTATTACCCTAAGCGTTAGCAACCCACTTAGCAACGGGTAACACGCGTCGGTTGACAAAGGTTTCTTCGGGGTGTCAATTTCAACTGTTACCCTCCCAAACAGGCACTATTTATATAGTAATATCTAAACTATCTGAAAGATAAGTGTGGGCTTATAATTAGGAGGTTAAAGTAACAGTACTCTAAAACTACTGAGTTATATGAAACTTGTTCATTTTCTTTTTGAAAACCTTCCGCCACAAAATATAGTCCCTTACTAAACTCTGTAAATATATAATTTTCTTTTAACAATTTTATTAAATGTGGCTTATTTGGCATTGTTAAAGCTGCTTGGTCCGATTTTATATCAAATTTTATGCACGCTTTTAAACGATGGCTATGCTTAGTATATGTATAATAAGAGACATTGCAGTAGTTATACTCGTCATTTATGCCAAATTTCAATGAAGAAAAATATGTACAAAATTTGCTAACAAAACAAACGACATTAAAAGGTACCGCGTTATTTCGCCTCATGTTAAATTTCACCCCTGATGACGAGACGGGTATGGTTGTATTTCGACTTTGACATCGCTTTAAATAAAGATCGAAATGATCAGACAAATTACAAATAAACATGTGTACGTTTTCTTCGCTAATATTTCCTAGGTCTGCTTTCTTTACAATCGATGCATAGCATGCGGGTTGAATAACCCCAATCATTCGGGGGACGAAACCAAGCGGTTTCCTTTTCTAAACATTCCCGTGATGCATTTTGGTTTGTTTTTTCGTTTGCCCAAAGAGAAATTTTTTTTTTTACTTTGAATATTTCTAACTTTGAAAGGAGACTGATTCTGCTGGTGTAAATAGGAGAAAGTCCATAACTTTCTAAGATAAATGATTTGTATGGAAAAAATTTTGATACTGTAATTACAAAAAAATCGGACCAAGCAGCTTTAAATACAAATATACAAATAGAATTAATATACGATGCAAAAATAAGAGGTGACATAAAATAGTTACCCAAAAAGAGAAGAGCGAACCTCTTTAACAACACGACATAATAAACATATATAAAAACAATTTTTTTTTTAAAAAAATGCACGACTTTATCTCCAACAACTGTGAAAGAAGAAAATATTATGAACGCAATACATTTTCACTCTGTGGCCATATCGACACCACCCAAGGATCTGAACACCTGACCCAGAAACCATGATTTTTACAAATTAGGTAAAGGATTTCATGGACATTATAACTATGCATTTGGTATTTTCCCACATGTGTGGGAGAAGAGAAGACATTTTCGAAAATTTGACCGTTTATTTTTTGCGTATTTGGTACCGTCTATGAAGCTCCGGGGGCGGTAAAGCCATGAATTTCATAATTCCTCTCACAAAAATAGATACATGTAACAATTGGCCATATACTTTTCAAGAAGAAGTTAAAAATGTAAAACTTTTAACGCACGACGGACAACGACCATTTGCAATAGGTCACCCGAGTGAGTCAGGTGATCTTAAAAAATTATCGTGTTTAAAGATGGAGGACAAAATAGTTGTGACAACTGAAATTCTGTCCAAACGTGATCCGATTATAATACATGTAAATCGCAACGTGAAGATCAGCTCCGAAAGTGAAGAGGATGCCGACCCTCAGGCCTGGTGGCTGGAGAGGAAACGACGAGAGAGAATGATAGTAAGTTGTTTTTGCTTAATATTGTATAAAATTTACATTTATTCTTTCTGTATAAAAGTAATATTTTAATTTCAAATGCCTTTTCAAATGATTTTTAGGACTGCATAAGCTGTCCTTATTAGCATTCAACATCTCATCCACTTTTTCCTCAAGATCTGTGGTCTTGGATTCCTTCACATTTTAAAATGTTCAGCAAAAGGGTATGGGCATTTGAATTAGTCTATGTGTAGAGTTGTTAGTTTCTAATAGTATTAGAATTTACTTTGCTACCAATTGAATGGAATTGCTCTCTCAGACCAATGACAAAGATGTATATAAAGTTTTAATTAAAAAATATTCTATATCAACACATTGTTTGCTTTTTATGAAAAATACACTTACAATTGTGAGCAAACTATTAATATTTTTATTGAATATCCTTAAAAAATCAAACTGTAAAAACCCTTCTAACAGGAGAATGCAAACGAAGGTGGACCAGTGTGTCAAAAATTAGAAAAAAAATGTAAATGAAAGTGGGAGGGATATTAAAAGGGTTTGTCTTTTTAGACCATTAGTTGTTTACAAAACTACATTGTATTTTCTGTATTATTCAATTTATTTATCATGTTAGAAACTTCACTATACATGTAAATGAACAATTGAAAGAAGTATTGTTTACAATTATGGTAGTAAACAGAGACATTTTTGAAAAACAAAACACCTTCTCCATGTACATTACAACTACTGACGAATGTGTTCCCAAACACCTTAAAAATCCATCTCCTCAGGCTGACAATGAAACTGATGATGCACCCTCTGACCATGTACAAGCTTCCATTGGAACTGTTATCACCAATGCAACCACATTGCCAATATTGGGCCTTACTTGAATGAGATCTACAAAAGGGAACAATATGTGACATGTTTTTTTTCCCTTCAAACTACACAGTGTCACATAACAAATAGCTAGTTTTGTGGGCGTAGATATAATTTTGGTTACTTTTGGCAATTTCTAAAGGTTCATCAAAATGAAAATCATCAAATTTGAAAACTTCTGTGTAAATTTTGTGGGCAAACATTTAATTTTTGGAGCTTTTTCGAAGACTGTAAGCATGAAAAAAAGAGATGACAATTCTTTCATGGATACAGTGCTTCTCATAGCACATAAGAAAAAGAGTTTACTCGGCCATCTTCAGACCAAGGCAAATTTAAATGGAGTAAAAGAGGGTGCTTTGAAAACATTTCTAAATTGCACCTACCCTTTAACATCTATCCCATAAAGCCTGACTGTCTGCCTACAATACAAAATACTAGTGATCTTGCATATTTGAAGTGCAGCAGATCACACGCATGCATCTCTCCAAGCCATCATGAGACGATTTTACTTTTGCAAAAGATGAGGAGTGCAATTTTGCGACATACTAATGGATGCCATAGCCAAAACATTTCATGAAGATAAGAAGCTCTCCCTCATTCCACAGCTTGGACGTGGACACAATCTGCATGGTTTTGTCGAATGATAGGCTTGATGTCAGCTCAGAGATAGACAGTAACATTATAAGGAGGATTTGGAGAGAGTGGTGGACATGGTCAGGTTCTCACACTTGAAGCCAGCAACTGATCGAGTAACATATTGAAATTCTGATACTCCTAAGAAAAGATATAATGGCCAGAATTTTTAACAGATATACCTGCCTGTACGAGTTGCATTCTTTTTCACTCATTGTCCTGTAGAGAACAAACGTTATGAATATAAATGATATACCATTTCACTTTTGCATGATGTATTTATTTATTTTGTTTCAATTTGACATTCAATAATATTCATTTGAGCATTTAAAACATGCTTTTTTTTAAATCATCTTTACAATAATACATTATGTTCTTTGCTATTGCACTTTCTGACCTATTCCTTTTCTGTCCTCTTTCTTTCTGTCGCTGTTTTAAACACACCATTTCAAGAAATTCGTTGTCTTTTCAGCCTCTTGACACCATTTCAATGGCAGAAGACGCTTTTGAGGATTTGCATCGGTACGCTTATTAAAGCTGTTAATTTAAGCATCTTGTATCAAGCAATATACATGTAATAAAACAAAATGTAACGTTCTATAGTCAGTACGCTATCAGAAAGTTTTAAATTTGATTAGAAACTGAAGTTAAAAGGGAGATAAAAGCGGTTATATAAATTGAAATGCTTTAAGGAGGTTGGCTCCTGAAATAATAGTTATGTCAATCATCCAAACACCACTTAGATATAAAGATGAGGACCTAAACTGTTGCCATTTTGTGGAAATAAAGGGCCTCAAACAGAAATGATAATTTTTCTTAAATTTTTGCTAAACTTTGACATAGAAATTGATAATTTGAAGAAATCAAAAAAATATTTATAGTTTGAACAATTATTTATTTATTTATGACCAAAGGAACAAGAATATATATGGTTTACTGGTGGGGATCTTAACCGTTTCCAGGATATTTGTGCACTTCCTGTTTGAGGGGGGTCAGAACCACCCCCGGGGACAATGACCTATATACCATTTGATGCCCCTTAACACATGGAACAAGAATATATATGGTTCAGGGGTCAGGATTCTAACAGTTTCTGAGAGATATCGTCATTTCCAATTCCTTGGGGGTGGGGATGACCCCAGGGATCAGATCTAACAAACCCTATATATTGCCTGTAACAGTTTTAACGTTTCTGAGTAAGATATGGGATTCGACTGCTCTGCCTGAGCAATTCAAAGAGTGAATTAAATAATCTTTTTCCTCAATCACATATTTAAATTTGAAATATATACAAGTATTATCCCCCGGTTCTCCGTGGCACACGCATTTTTAATTACGGATGCGTATGCACTGCTCAAAAACAGGAGCGCACGCGCCGTTACCGGACTGCAGCGTACTAACCACAGTCAACAAGCAAATCTGTATATTTATTAAATCAAATATAAACCTAAAATCTTGAGAGCTTATTACAGGCACGTAAGACCATAGACATGTTATAAAAATATTACAAACCTTTATTTTTTTTCCTGGCTTCAACGTGTTGCTGCTTCGGCCATCATACACAGACTCTTCGATCCTACCGATTTTTTCAGCTTATATACCCTTCAGGTACAACATGACCAGCTGAGAATCGAATGGGATGCGTACATGAAACCGAAAGTCAGTCAGCACAATACTACCACAGGGAACCGAACGGATATTTTTGATTATAACTTCGCTTCACAGTCAATATATGATTCTAAAAACCCAACATTATTATCTTTGTCCGTTTTCAAGTTATAACCATTTACAATAGAGTCTACAGTTTTCCCTATAAGGTTCATTGTTAGACCCCACGACCTTTTGACCCCCCAGAAAAGTGGTTGGCCAACCCCAAATGAGAAAAATCAAACCAGTTTGCACATCTACATATGCAAGCCTATCGTATCCTAGAGTTTTATACAATTCTTTGTACCCATTTCTGAGAAACGCGACGGACAAGTTCAGAGCGGGAAAGAAGAAGAACCGTACAAAAACTATAAGTCTCCAAGCTTCGTTTGGGAGACTTTAATATACTACAAGAATTAATATGTGATGGAGAATTTTCAGATTAGAGGTGACCCAAAATGACTGCCCAAAACCTAAGGAGCGAACCTATTTAAAGTAAACAAACGAATATTTTTTTCCATGTTCATCAAAAAAAAGTTTTTTTTAGTATTGGTCCACTCATATGAGACCATTAAAATGGAAGCCTCTTGCTCCTATGAATGTGACCAAAATGAAAATTTATGTTTCATATGGCCTCCTTTGTGTGCTAATAAGAGAGAGTAGGAAAGACAATCAGTATGCATTTTATTAGGAAAAAACCCCACACTACTCTTATTTTTTTTTTGGTTTTGATAAACCTGTGATAATATGGTGTCCATGCAGAAAATTTCGCTGGATGATAACATTTGAGAGGGTTTTTTTAATTCACACCTGTTGACATCAGTGGAGTGTTTTAATCTCAGAACTAATCCCAGGTTCTTCGTGAAAGCTCTATCTAAGTCCATGGCTGGTGTCTCTGTCTTGTCTTGGCGGAGGCAATGTTAGAGTAGAAAGAGGTATCGGGGACTGTGAAATGGACAGCACTCCTGCTTCTAATGGGAGGATGAAGTAAAATTGTACAATCTGGAATCCAATAAATAAGAACAAAGAGTTATGTAGCTCATTAAAGCTTTCTTGTCTGACAAATTTAAAGCTATTTTGTCTCAAATATGTACTCATTTAAAGGTTTATGACCATACTATTTTTACTCATTTAAGCAATTACTGAATGAAAAGGCTGGTAAATACATAATCATGATGATAAAAAAATGTTTTCATCTTTTTCAGGTGGAGAAGGAATAATAAAGCCCTCTGTTTCATTTAAATATTTTCATTATAAAAGAACCACTTAAGACTAATTAAATATTATGAAATTTAATTCTTTATAGAAATTGGATTCTCTGAATATTTTTGTTATGTAAACTGGGGCCATGATTATAAGAACCATTTTAACAGGAGCTTGGACTTTGGGTAGTTGTGTCAAACAGCAATTTGACGTATACCTAGGCCTGTGTATTTCATTGCTGGTCTGTCAGCGATGGCTCTTTGAAATCAACAAGGTTTGTCTGGCTTTTGAGCAAAGACTACGCAATCTATGTATATTTCACTTTAAAACAGCGTCATTTTTAACTTGTTTTGATGAAAAAAAAAGATAGTTACATGCTACTGAAAGTTTAAGGTCTTGTTAAAATTGTTTCTATATTTTCACATTTAAAGCTTTTCACATTCTCATTATTTTCGTCTGAACCATTTTTAAAAGAAACGAAAGGTACACAGGCCTTGGTAGTCACATGGGCACAATAGCCCGTGGGAGATTCGTGTCCTAAATTAGGCTTCATTTTGGAGTCTAGACCTTAATCCGAGACTCCTCTTACTGTTACCCCCGGTTTTTAATATTTGAGGTTTGCAAACATCAATTCATGAAAGGGGCAGAGTCAAATCTCGGATTATCTATACCATAGCTTCAGGGGCAAACAATTGTAAACGTTTGGTAAAAAGAGACCTGCATGTCTTTATGGCTGTCAGTAAGTAAAATAAAAGTTTGTTCCCGTGAATATTGTGAAATTTAATTGCCTTGTGCACTTTTGCGATTGAAGTCACACTTTCTAATCTTCTTCAGCTATCAAAGAATTGTGAAGGCAAAGGAATTCAGTGCCTTTACTATTGGCCACTGTAAACAATAAGTTACATAATCACAATTTAAAAGGAGAATACTATAGACTTCATAACGTTGCATTTAGTTTATCTCCCACGATTGTGAAAATGCAGAATAAAATATTTAAAAATGTTATACATTTCCACTTTGTGGCCATATTGGCCTTACGCAAAGGCTTAAATCCCTAACCAATTTAGGTAGAGGGCTAAATGGACATGATGACCATGCATTCAGTTATCTCACCTGCTTTGCAAGTAGAGAAGAAGATTTTAAACTAGTTAGTCAGCCCGGGCTGACTATATTAAGTTAGGATGAAACTACAATTGCGCTTGCGTAAATTGGAATTCTGGGAAGAAATTAGACACTTCGCGTTAGAAATATTCGAAGACATTATGAAACCGGTTAGTGTCTAGGTCAAACTAGGCATCAATGTAATGGAAGACTGTCAATGGGAATCGACTGCAGCCAAAGTCCGTAGTCTCGCTTATCTTAGACTCTCGCGCTCTCTCGCGAGAGCGAGAGTCTGGGATAAGCGAGACTACCACAGTCCGCATATATCTTCTCAACTCTCTTAGATTGAAAAGTAAATATATTGGAAGTAGTTTGCCACCAGACCATGAAAATCAGAGAGTTATGTCTACAAAATTACAACTTTAAGTATTAAATTCATACATTGCTTGTACACCGCTACACGCTTAACTCCCCACCTTCATGTACAACCCGGCATAAAAATAAGGCTGCATAATTGTTCTAAAAACTATTTATACGGTATTTTAAAAGATTGTGTATTCACTTTTGCCCTAAAATTAAAATCACTGGAATACACATGCGCGACTTCACAGTAGGGAATTCTTGGAATACTTCTGTTGATTAACTGTACCACGTCTATTTCGGGTTTTTTTTTTTATCAAAGCATTGAGTTTTGATATTCAATCCCGAGTTATCTCTAAAATTATAATAAACAGATTTTTTTCCTTAATTGCCTCCCCATATCTTTCCGCTAAGCTCGGAAAACAACCTCCATTGTGTTTTCCCGAGCTTGCCGGAAAGGCCCGAGAATATACGATTACTACATAAACGGTACTTTGGGTTCTACTATAAATCTCTTATTTTCACATCAGAATTGAAATTACAGTAAATACAGAATAATTAAAGCACATTTCAAAGATATGCCTGTGCCGATGTGAGTCTCACTCTAGATCCCATCTCCAACACAATTTCTGTTCACAACCGTGCCCTCCTAGTTTTAAATAATCGTTTCAGGAAATTAAACCAATGGTTTAGAAATCTACTTCTGTGTTTTATGATGGCTACAGCGCTAGCTCACCTATTTTTTAAAAAGATAAACTTGTACATTTTAACTTAATGACCATATTGGCCCCGCCCAAGGGCCTGAAACACTGACCAAAGGACCATTAATTTCACAGTTATGTATAGGGTTTTATGAACATCATAATGATGCATTCAGTTTATCCCCTCTTTTATGGGAGTAGGGAAGATTTTCTTAGATTTAGATACTACTTTATTCCGCCTTAGAACCTGAACCTTTGACTCAGGGGCTATGAATTTCACAGTTTTGTTGGAGGCCTTAATGGCAATCATTATCATGCATTAAGATTTTCTTTTATAAATATATGGATAGAGGTAGAGTTTATCTCCTCCTTCAGCGAAACTAGAGAAGCTTTTATATGATTTAAGACATTTTCACAATATTGCCATATTAACCCCGCCCTTAGACATAAACCCCTGACCAAGGAGCCATGAATTTCCCAATTTAGGTAGAGGGTTTTATGAACATCATAATCATATATTCAGTTTATTTTTTACTAGTGTGGAAGTAAAGAATATTTTCTAAGATACAATACAATTTCACCTTGTCGCCATATTTGCTCCGCCTTAGGACCTGAACCCCTGACCCAGGGGCCGAAAATTTCACAGTTTCGGATGAGGGCTTCATGGGCCTAAAAACCATGCATTTAGTTTTCCCGCAAGTGTGAGAAATGAGAAGATTTTTGAAAATTAGGCCTTTTTGCATATTTGCCCCCGGGATAATAGTGTTATAATTATCTCAAACAAAATTGCGCAAAGCATGTCTGGTATAGGACTTTAAAGTTTTGTGGGTGGGGGCAGACTCATTAAAAAAAATCTTGACAAGCAAAAAAAAAAGAAAGAAAATACGGGGAATTTCCCAATATCATGAAAAAAAAAATATAATCAAACGAGGAGGGCGTCTTTGTACAGGGAGCAGAATTGGTCTTTACCACCCCAATCTTCTACAATCAATGCTTCATGTGTCTTAAGAGAGATAACCCTAGATATCAATGGTTCTATAATAGGTGTTTTCTCTCATAACCATAAACAAGAGGTTCATGTATACAGCAATCTGAATAATGACTTTATATGCAAGGTCGGTCAGACTGTATAGCCGAGGCTTAAGGACATTTGTCTTGCTCCTTTTGATGATGATCTTATGACAAAGAAATAGGTATATCTATTTTTTCTTCTCAGGAAAAGGCAACCTTAGTGAGTTTGTTCTGACTTTTTTCTTAAATTTTGTATTCATTGTGCTCTGCAATGTTCAATTATTTGATACAAGTTAGGAGATGTCCCTGCGTTCTGCATACTTCAAGTCTTTTTTTAAGGAAGAACTTGGATTGGATAAAGGATCTAAATCCAAATACGGGAATGAATACCAATGTAAAACGCAGAACTTTACTTAAAATGAGGAAGATATTTACCAACAAAATTATGAAAAGTTTAACATAGGAATATGTAGAGTAATTCTTTAAAAATCTTCTTCTCAGAAACTAATCAGCCAGGAAAGCTGAAACTTGTGTGAAAGCATCCTCAGGTAGTGTAGATTCAAAGATCCCGGGGGTAGGGTGGGGCCACAATGGAGGGGTCGAAGTTTTACATAGGAATATATATAGTAAATCTTTAAAAATCTCCTTCTCAGAAACTAATCAGCCAGGAAAGCTGAACTTGTATGAAAGCATAATGAGGTAGTGTAGATTCAAAGTTGTGAAAATCATTTTTAAAATTTTACCTGCATAAACAGCATTCAAACATTGCTCAAGTCTTTTAACATTGAATTTGAAGTTGGACACCTTGTGTTAGTGTTAAACTATATGATAAATTTTATCGCAGAAACAAGTGTCTTTGAACCCTGCATGAAAATTCGGATTGACATGCCGTATCTATAGATTCCCATTCATCTTGCTTCCTAACGCATTCTGTGAAAATACTTAATCCCATTAAATTCTTCAGACAATTTACTTCTTTTGATTGCCGTAGACTTTCTATATATCAAAAACGCTAACAAGTGCAGGTTGAGAGTCGCCATATTTTACATATAAGCGCGTGATGTTTAAAAGAAGTTGAGTGTTAAGTTAGGAAGACGACTTAACTGTTGGGGAGAATTTTGTACCACATGCAAGAAATAAGATAAACCTGTCCAAATAGCGCATTTTTTGGTGCACCGTAAATTTCAATCTCTTTGAATTGGAGAAACTGTTTTCCCATAGAGGTACAGACCTGTAGCTATATATAACAATACTAGTGACATCCATACTTCAGGTGCCATGATTTTTGAAGTTGGTCTGTCAACTAACGCTGGATTCTAGTGGCAATGTTTGTTAAGGTATTTAGTGGGTAGTTAGTCCCATCTTTTCTGAGGATTTCATTTATAAATAAATCTCATTACTTGCCATCGAAATGTCAACAGACAATGCATAAAAAGATTGATTTTCCGCATATGTGAAAAGAAAATATTTAAACGTTTTGTGTAAATATTCTCAGATACTGAAGCACCGTGTCTTTCCTACTTTTTTTTTCTTTTAAAAGAACCAGTCTGTGTAGATATCAAATCAAGATCAAAAACATCGCCCAGATGTTAAAAAATATTGCAGGACCCATCAGATATCTAGAACCCTGCCCAGTTCATACAGTCAGAATAGAATCAGAGCAGCGGCTCTGCACAATTCAAAGATGCAGCTCACAAAATGACACTAGTACTGTTTAGGGTTTTTTTTCCCCTCTCCAGTAAAGTATGACCTCTGTGTGCATTAGAATGTTACATTTTGTTGTTAAGATTTACCAATAAAAGACATACAAGTCTAAAGCATTCTAACTCCTTATAGGGGAAACCCCAAAAGGATTTGCACCATAGCGTTAAATGCCTTGCCGTCTAATTTATCCCTTTTTAAAATGAGTCACTTACTGCGTTATCCGAGCTGTTAACTTGTGCAGACTACCAAACGAAGACGATATGAAACCCTTTCTACACGCACATAATCACAGATTCAGTGTAAGTACTTTAATCATGCTTAACATTTACAATGTTAAGACATTCTTATGTTCTTTACTTTTTTCGTTTATTTGTTTGTTTTATTCTAAAGATATTTACAATTTTTTCCAATTTACCATTTAAAAAATCAATAAAATTATGAGGCTGCAGATGTATGAAAATAGATAACAAAACTATATTTAAATTGTTGCATCTGCACATCATTTAATGTCGTTCATTATTAATACTTTCATACTCACTGCACGCATTAATGTAGGCGGTTTAAGTATCTTACGAACTCGGGCGTCAATTTTTTCTTCGAGTTTGGAAAAGATTGTAAATACGTCTTTAACATTTGTGTGCAGTTCTTTGAATTGATGACATAGATTAAAACCCAGGTAGTTTTTTTTTAAATATTTGATTAGCTGGCGCTTTTTGCAAAAATTTCTTTAAAATATCAGTCTTTCAAACTATGCCTTTGTATATTTTTTTTCCAATGTTCGAGAATAATAGCACTTGTAAGAGTTTTAAAATCTCTTCTTTAGAACAACAGCAAATATAAAACTCAAACGTTTTTCCCCATTCGATCTATCAATTTCATATAATTATATCAAAATCCGGGTGTTAAAGAGGCATGGTCACGATTTTGGTCGAATTTCATATTTCTTTTTTAGTGTTTGATATGCTTTAAAAATGCATTTCTAATGATAAAGCAAAATTTGAGATACAAAGCTCACAATTATTTGTCAGGTAAACAAGGCTCGTGCCCTGTTTTTGTTTACTTTCAATTGGTTCAATATACCGGTTCAATATACAGGAAAACATCTTTTTCAAGCTGGTTATATGTAGTTTCTAGTGTTTATCACATTCATGTTGGGTCTAAAACTGAAAATTTCTCCTTAACATTCAAAACGTTAACAAAGCTTTGTTTACATTAGAAAAAATGGTGAGCTCTGTATTTCGCTTATAACTCGACGGCTGACACTCAAATTTTGGTTGCCCACTACAAATGCCTTACTGAGGCATTGTAAACATTAAAGATGGAGAGAAAATATTGATAATAATCGTGACCATGCCCCCTTTAAATTCTTATCAAGGATTATGTTCCACTCACTAAAAATAAATTTCTCGTCGTGTAGATGTAAGACGCACAGGAGTCAACAGCATTTAAACAGACTAAAATAAAATCTCTGTTTTTATACAGTCTTTTGTTAAAATCGACTAGGAGGACATTATGTACGAGAGTTGACACAAAAGTAATATTAAACCTGCTTTGCAATACATTATACTTTTGGAACAACCCCTGTAATATACATTTTTGGCACCTTAAAGTTTCTGATTCGATGACCACAAAGAAAGGCAGGTGTAGAAGATATGCACTGATATTCCTTTAATTGAGAAGGAAATTTAAATTATGTTCTGATATTCGTTACATAATAATGCAATTTACGCTATAAATAAACACAGGGTGTAGGTACAGGTGCTCTCTCATGACTACAGTTCATTAACGTCAATATACATTTTAAAACTTGATTTTGAAGGTTTTCTACAACGAGAAAAAAATGTCAATGATAAACAATTCATAGATATTTTGTGGATGGGTAGTTGGGTGTCATGTCTAAACGAGGTTTGTTCCCACTTTGCCAACATTCTGAAATTCTCAATTCCATTGTGATTTTCACTCCTGGGTGGTCAGGAAGCTATAGTCTGTTTTCACATGTAAATGTGTATTTGTTATCATTTACCTGAGAATAGTTGGATGAAAACAAATAAAAAATAGCATTTAAAAAAATGATAAACTATAATGTATAAAGTTCATTTCGAGTGAAAAGTGAAAACGATTGTGAAATGTTGTAAATAAGTCTTTGCGAACAGTGTTTATGTTATGTTGTCTATTCTAATTATGTATTCATCATCATACAATCGATCTCATAAAATGTGAAGTATACAGCATTAAAAAATATAAGTACTTTATCCAAGAGCGTTTGTGTTTTGTTAATTTCATATTGTGTCGATCGAAAACATTTGATGTAACTATAGAAATCAAAAGAAAATTGAATAAAAGAAAAACTGACATATGTGGACCCATATAATTCATAACTGTAATTTTAAAAAAAAGATTTTTATAATTACATCATTTTTTGAAGAAAGTTAAGTCAACTTATATAATTAACTCAATATATGTAGAAAATAGACAAACCATGATATATATATATATATATATATAGAGAGAGAGAGAGAGAGAGAGAGAGAGAGAGAGAGAGAGAGAGAGAGAGAGAGAGAGCTTAGTTTAAGGCATAAATTAAGGGGGAATATGTAACAGTTAATGTTTTAAAATTACATTTTCATCTGAATTAATTAGATGAAATAAAGTATTGGGACAGAAACTAAATTCATATTTATTCCTCTTTAGGCTTAAAAAAATTATTTCTCCCACTTTTATCTGAAAACAGACTATAGCTTACCTGTAATTAAATTCCTTTGTTCTCCACCTGCACCCATTCCCACTTAGCCAACACCGATCTTCCTGTATTTTACCTGACTAGTGTATTTTATTCTTTTCAAAATATTAGCTAAGTGAGAACACACCCTAAACGCACATCATGAGAGCCTTCGAATTTGGCTTATTCTTAGTTCGCAAAATCACAAAAAGCCGTGATTCCTCTGTAAATTAATTACATGTACCTATATAACAGGGAATATAAATTTTAATAGAAACAATTAAAGTTTGGTATTCGGAAAAAAAAAATATAAGCAAACAAAACATAGACAAACGTGTTTAATTTAGATTTTTGTTGTAGTCGTTTGTATTCCTACGTCAGAGTTCAGTAAGACTGGTTCGCTGTCATTGATTACCAAATCGCAATTTTTACATTTTCTATGGAATCAAGGGCAAACTATCCATTCTAAAGATAGAAACAGCACTGGTGTAGACAAAACTTTATTATTATTTGTTTGTTAAAAAATTGCTTGGATACAATTTTCCAGAATTTTTTAGATTACAGATACAAGAGATATAAATAACAATAAATAAAAATTATGTTACTTATGTCTCTGCTGATACATAACGCATCGTAGAGTTTAATGGCGTTAATTCTATCTTTAAATATTATACAACATGTGGGCTTTTCCGTCAAACACAGCTTAGAAACTACTTGCCATGCGAAATTACATAAACATGTAGCTGACTTTTAAATAAACAATACATGTAATCAATAAAATCAACTACCGTCGGTACTTCAGTACTTTGATTTATAATACATTTTCCTAAAAATTGTAATGTTAGAGATTTGAGGCATGATGCGTGTACATTCGTGTATACTCAGTCATACTCATGTACAGTTTAGTAAACCTGAGTGTATCATTGACAAATTAAGCTTTCTGTCTGTCCGTTTGTGTGTTTGTCCGACTGTTGTCCTCCTGTCCGTAACAAATTTTCGCATAGATTTTCAACAACTATTATTCGCAGACGCTTGAAATGTTAACACACTCTTTGTTTAGGTATGCCCTATGATAGGATTTATTTTTTTTATCAATCAGACCTCAACTTCCTGTTGAATGACCACTTTGTTTATTCTAAGCTTAAATTTTCGAACAAATTTTTGTCACAGATATCTCAGTAACTATTAATCGCAGATGCTTGAAATTTTAATACGCTCTTTGTTTAGGTATGCTGTAAGGCCTAATTTTTTTAACAATTGTCAAAGATTTCTCAGCAGCAGATGCTTAAAATTTTAACACACTCTTTGTTGAGGCAGGCATGCCATATGGAAGGATTCATTTTTTAACAAATTCGATGTCAACTTCCTGTTAATTGTTGACTTTGCTTTTTTGTATATTCATATCAGAGCGGGGATACCAGAGATATCTTGTTTAACATGCATTTACATTTTACAAATCAATACTTAATTTGCACGAACAACTGTCTTGTTGTGCACAATGTAAAGGAACAAATTTGGATTGAGGCTTCATGGATTGTTCCTGCACAAACACAAAGCATGTAGGCTATATATTTTTTTTTAAATTGCAAAGTTTATTTGTAAGCACGTGTTTAATTGCTTAACCGACCTCGGAAAATGAAGGATGTTAAATTCACGTGAATCTCCAGTCGCCATTTTTACATTGTAAATAAACCACACTACTTCACTTTACGGGGCTGGTGATGATGTTAAGAAGAATTTGAGAGGCAAGTAAAGCGACGATATAAGTAGTAAAGTTGTGATATTCCGTTCGTATTTTCCCATGATTTGTAATGATCAAGGTTGATCTGTCCAAAAACTAATACTTTGTACGCCGTGAATTGCGAGTTCTTTGTATGGGAGGGACAGTCACTGTAGCTGTGCAGCATGTCAGGCCGAATCTTACCGTAGAGCTACAGACCTGCAGCTACCCCAGTACCATTTCCACATACATGTCAAGTACAATGTCTTTTATATTCAGACACATTGTTCCATCTGCCTGTTTTAATAAGCCGCAGTTTAAGATTACTTACTATAAATCCAACAATTATAATAATACTGTTGACTTCATTAATACAATTTCTATATACAAAAATACTATTGGTAATTTTTGTTAAGATTATGCCTTTACTAGAAATGTTACAGTTTGACATCCTTCAAGGTTTTTTAACAACATCCAACAACCGTTTTACATTGATTGTATCTACAATTTCCATTATACATTAACAATTTAATCCACATTCGATCCTCCAAAACTGTCTGAATATAAATTTTGCCCTTACTATATATGTTACAGTCTTAAATTCATTTTTGTTGAAATTGATTATTTAAGGTTTGCTTAACAATTTTAAACAACCGTTTTACATTACAATATATCTACAATTTGCATTATACATACAGAAGTCAATCCACATTCCCAAAAACCATATATGTATACATTCAATCCATTTGAAATGATCATTGTTGTGTAGTGTTTCGCCATACAAAAAATTGATATAAGATATGGGATATTTAATGTCTTTATCATTCAGCAATCTAATCTTATCAAAAGCTAGATCATTCTCATTTTACTTGTACAAGCAACGGATATCTAGCAAGTTCACCGTAAACCATATCATTTGGTATCAAGACTGAGCACAAGTTCACAAAATTTATGACGAAGTTTTTAAATTATATAAAATATTCAAAGCCCCATACTTCCCATTCATAATTCAAAAGTGGAGTAACCGTTTTATTGAACATTCAATCTGACAATCAGTAGATCTCGTATCCATGCGAGATCTATTGATAAGAACCTCGTAAGTTGTAAGAACTTGTGTTCGAACCATTTGTATATGTTTATACAATAAAATATGTTCAAACCATCCATGCGAGTTTGTTACGCGTTGTGTGATTGGTTCCAATTCACATTTGTTCGATCTTGAGAATAAGTGTTTTTAATGCATATTTATTGTGCGTTTCCCGACTCCTCTGTTTATTAATGTAGAGGAAATATTACGTAGGCATTCGTAGCAACCACCTCTATATAAATTTTGATATGAATAGAGAGGGTGGTGTATTATTTGTTGAGCTTAGAGTTTCACTGGTATAGCATAAAATACACCGCTGAAGAGATATTTCAAACTGTCTAGACTATTCATTACTTGAAGGTAAGGGAATCAATATTGTTTGAAATTTAAACAAATGATACGAACTAGTTATGTAAATATATTCTCGTGGTGTTTTTCCAAGCTCTCTCGGAGGAGCCCAAGGAGTTGCGCTTGCAATCGGCATTAGTCATTACTTTCGAAATCCAACATATCCACAAGGATATAATCCCAAAATATAAAATATTATTTGGAAGAAGTTTTATCACTTAAACAAAACAAAAGTGAAAAGTATTTACACATTTAGAAATATTGATAAGATAGAAAATATTAAAACTGTTATAAAAAGAGCTTGGATTTTCGATGAGATGTTACAATCTGGTTTACTATTCAAAACAAGCTTTCAAATATTGACGTCCTTTGTTCTAGCTCGCAAAGATAAGGTTATTAAAATTCATAGACTTTCAAAACCAGAAAGGTGTTTGCCAAGAACTACTCTGTTACCAATCTCTCACTAGAAGGAAGCTTGCGGAGTGCGCTCTCTGGTGAGAAATTGCTGTGAAAATGACGTTGTTTCAACTAAGTATAGTACATCCCTGAATTAAGTCGGACGAGTCTCATTGCAGTCAATGTATTCATAAAGGTAGAGTAGTCAATGACTACTGTAATCTATGAGATGAGACGCAGCCTTCACCAAATCGGAGTTAAGATAAAGAGAATATAAAAGTCATTATTGACAATATGTTCCAACCTTTTTCTGTCTGATCATACTGGTATCACCAAATACCAGAAATACGTTATGCCTTGATAATTCAGAGTGAGAAAACTAGATAACAATTAAAATGTTCGGCACATTTTAATATATCCTTTTTAGCGTGCATTTTCGCTGCAACTTCAGAAATTTGCAAACATTCCGCAAACATGTACGTATGTACGATCACCCAATTTTTTAAAAGTTGAAGGGGTCGGGTTAGTGCTTGTGTCTGTTCTTAATATCGCTACATAATTATTTTACTCTCTTTTTCAATCTGATGCAATTGATAAATTTGTTTTGTAACACAAAAAAGATGGGTGGATAAGATAGCGCAAATGCCAATTCGATTCAGTCGTGGAAAACCAATTTTGAATTTATTTTCCCCCAATTCAATCTATTCAAATATATTAAAATACAATGCGCAATTTCTAATTATATTTAGTTTAAAATATATTAAACAAATGATACGAAAATTATTGCATTAAATTTTGGTGGTATCGAACGCATAACATAAAAACCCTAGATATATAAGGTTAGTTTATGTCAGGTGCTCTAACCACTGAGCCATTTCAGACACAAGAAAGTAGGCTGTTTAAATTCTATGTGTGACTTTGACCACAAATTTACGGACTTGTTTTATTTATTCAAAACGTTTAATTGTTGGGATACAAAATGATATTTTTAATGTATAGTGGGTCATCTCTCTACGTTTTTGTTGATTGAAATCTGTTTGCTTTCCATTAGACTTTATTTAGACTATGAGTAAAATATGGAGTACAGACCCACTCTATGAAAGAAAATGCCTTAAAGTCCTAAGAAATGACACTATTTAAAGGTTTTAATACGTATACGCCTGTTTGAGTCAACATATTCTATGTATTGAACATATTTATAGGTTACAAATCAATGATATGTTACATATATATTGCTTTAAATGATTATCAGATTTATTGATATTTTAATTTTTCAGTAACCTGTCCGAGCGTGTATATGCATTTTACACGCCTTATTCACCCTTCTTCTTAATTTAAAAAATTATTTTTCATGCTTTTTTTGAAGGGATGAACATGGAAATCATCTGTATTATTTTGCTGATGATAACTTCGTATGTTAGTGCGGAAGTGACATGCACCAATGACGCAAACTGTTTGTATTCCTACGCCACAACACTGTCCGTGGATTGTTCATCACGTGATCTGAAAATTCCTCCTTGTTTCAACAAAACTTCCGACATAGTGGCCATTAACCTGCGAAACAACAAATTAAATCATGTTCCAGACAATATGCCAAGGAATATAGAATTTCTTGATTTATCCCATAATGAAATCTCAGATAATACAAGTCTGCAAAAATACAAACGATTGCGACATCTTAATCTGGACAGTAACAGCATTAAAGCCGATTCTTTTCAAAACGTGACTAGAATGTCAAATTTACAGTTTTTATCCCTAAAAGGTAATTTCGAAGATTTTGATGGTTATCCGAACAACTTACTTGCAGGATTTGTTTCATTATATCATCTGCGTATTAATGGGCTTCCTAGAGGAAATTTCGCGGACATGTTTCAAAACAAAGCTTACAACTTAAAAATCCTTGATGTCTCCGGATTTGACGGGTCTTGCAGTATATCTCGATTAAATGGGTCAATGTTTGATAAGTTCAATTTGACACACTTAAATTTATCTCATTGTAATTTGATGTATATTGAGAAAGGTTCCTTGGCTTCTCAGAGACATTTGCAATTCTTAGATGTTTCATATAACGAACGACTTGGATTCAGAGGTTTCCAAAGCATAGCACATGACCTTCAGAACAGTACAATCAAAGTACTGAAACTTAACAAGGTCCACTGTACGTTCGGACTAGGCACCATCTTACTTCTGAACCACACGGCTTACTTGAACAAAACCCTACTCGAAGAGTTGTATTTAGACAGTAACAGACTCGAGATCATAGAAACGGGAGTTATTACGTATCATCTGCCTAAGTCTTTAAGATTCTTGTCTTTGGGAGATAATAAGCTGGACAACGGTATTTACGTCCTAGAGGTTTCTGCCTTGCAAAACCTCCAGACTCTTAATGTTAGTTTTCAAATATTTTCGCATAATAACTACTTCGAAGGTTGCCATGATTACCACCAATCGTGTCACATCTCACCAGAATCGAAAATGAACATGAATGAGGGTAAAAGAGGCGAATATCCTCGGTACTTTAACAGCGTTTCATCAGGATTCTCTTTAAAGCCTCCCAAATTTATCTTTTACTTTCCCAAAAATTTGACAACAATATTAGCAAATAACATGAAGTTACAATTTTCCGTGGGTGAACTGTTTTTTGGACAGTGCAATATTACACATATTCACTTTCAGAACAATTTTATATATGAAATGAACGGTCCAACGTCAGGGTGTAATAAACTTATGTATATAGATTTATCCAACAATTATTGTAGAAATTTTACACCGCATGTGTTAAAAATTCAAACCCAACTAAAGGTACTCAACTTTTCTCGAAATGATTTGGGACACATATTCCAGAACGATAACAGAGGTGAGATGTTGGGGAGCAACCTCAAGTTGGCTGTCTTAAGTTTACACGATAATAAAATAACTACTTTACCTCGAAATGTATTTATTAACAACTCAATGATAAAAATTCTTAATGTTTCACACAACAGACTGGACACATGGAATGTTGACCTTCGACATATGCACCAGCTCCAACTTCTTGATCTGTCGTACAATCTTATATCTGCGCTCAACGAATCGACGATCGACTTATTACCAAAACACACGCAATTTAATATCAGTTTCCTAGGAAACCCATTGTCCTGTATATGCAAGAACCTATTCTTTTTTAATTGGATACACAATAACGATCTGTCCAGATTTATTCGCCTCTCTGAAACAAAATGTGTTTACAATAACGGATCCAGCTTACCACTTCGGAACCTGCCTGAAATTCTAGATATATTAAGGAAGGATTGTTCCTCCTATAGCGTAATCATTATCTTGGCATCTTCATTCATTTGCCTCGCCACAAGTTTCATAGTTTATCGAATAATTTATCGGTACCGATGGAAAATATTGTACATATACTACCTTATCAAGCGGGTCATATTTCCTGAAAATAAGAAAACTATTCGGGAAAAATTCTATGAATCTGATGTGTTTATATCATACGCTGACAAACAGAGAGGCTTTGTAGTAAACATGGCGAAGGAACTGGAAAACAAAGGATTCAAAGTTCGTATCCACGATCGTGATTTTATTCCAGGAGTTGATATAGCAGAGAATATTACGATCGCCATTCACAACAGCAGACGTATCATTCTGATAATGACGTCAGACTTCCTCAAGTCTCAGTGGTGCATGTTCGAGTTGAATATGGCGCGCATGGAAAGTCTTTACTCCCGTGAAGGGGTAAACTGTCTTCTTTTAATATTGCTCGAAAAAAGTGTTGTTAAAGAAATGCCACGGTCTCTGTTAGATATTATTGAGAGTAAATCTTACTTAGAGTACCCGGATGATAATGATGATAACGACAGCTTACAAAGTCTTAGTGTATTTTGGAGAAATTTGGAAGATGCAGTAAGTGACACGGAACATAATCAAGAAATTGTGAATGATGGCTAATAAATCGAATGTTATAACAATGAAATATTAAAATGATATTCTATACTTTACCATTCATTTACACGTGTTCTCATTAAAGGGACCTAGACACCATTTGAGAACAAATTTTATTTATTTATTATTTTTTTTATGTTTAAAATGATTTACTTGTGCATATGGAATGATTGACCGAAACTTGAATGTTAAGAGTCAAGTAACAAGTGAGATACAGAGGTAAAAATTCATCGATATGTAAACAAAACTCGAGTCTTATACTTGTCTACAAATAGTGTAATGTAAAGAAATACAATTTCTTTGAGACTCATGGCAAACAAAATGAACTTATTTAACGTGTTCATAAATGATATTATTAACAAAAAGGGCACATTTGATTGAAACCTGTACCAATACAACACACATGTAAACAATAAAAAAAATTCGAACTTTGTTTACAAAAAACAAGAATTTTGTACAATGTGTCTTGCTTGTGACTTGATATACTAGTAATATGATTTTCAAATTTTGAGAAAGCACTAAAAATACCAATTTTAACCATTCTAGACATTCATATTTTTAAAGTTTAGGCTCAAGTTGTGTCTTAGTCCTTTTAAATGAAAAAGAAAACTTAACTTTTTGCCTTGGCGACAATTGATTGCAACATTTGGATATTGAAAAGGTACCGGTATACATGTATATGTATAAAACAGAACGGAATTCGGCCGGCATTGATGTGCATAATGTCTATATGAATGTGGTCCTGAATATATTTATTCTTTTGCATCTCGATTGACTATTCAGTAAATCTATAAGGCTCAGTACCTTTGCAGAGAACACTATTAAATTCGATGAATAGAGGTTACCGTAATATCTCTGGATTTGTCAAATCAATAGTCTTAATACATGTAACATTGCTTTTCTTTAAAGGGGCATGGTCACGGTTTTGGTCAAATTCTATTTTCCTGTTTTTATTATTTACAATGCTTTAGGAATGCATTTCTAATGATAAAATGAAATTTAAGAGTCAGCTCTGTGTTCTGTTTTTGCTTACATTAGTAAAAAATCTTTTTCAAGGTGATTTGTCTAGTACCCCCTAATTCGTTTTAAGCATAAATAAACAGTTCCTAACGTTTAACACATTCATTTTTGGTCTAAGACTGGAGTTTTCACTTCAAATTTCAAAAAGTTAACAAAAACGTTGTTTACATAGCAAAGAATAGTAAGCTTATAACTCAACTACTGACACTAAAAATTTAGCTGCACATTAAAAATGCCTTACTAAAGCATTATAAACATTAGAAATTGTACCAAAATCGTGACCTTCAACACATAACTACCGGAATGTTTTCACGTGATAAAGATTTGATTAAAAAAATTGTGAAAAAAATGAGCTTTTTCGTCTTTAAACTTTTAATGATGTTCTATGAAAGAAGACATCTGAGGTGTCAGTCATTTTTTAAAAGCAAATCCTAAGCATGAAAAGTAGAATTAATAGTTATTTTTAACTAAAAGATAAAACAATTTAGCATCGTACTTCAGTTTGATTAAAAAATATCTGTTAATCTTTTTGACTTCATCGTGCAAATGCATGAGGTCTATAGTTATGTTACTGTTAATTTAACCAACACTGCGCATAGGCGGGGAAAGAACAGTTAAACAAAATCAACTTTCTTTAATACATGGTATGAGCTAAAATCATTACAGTGTTAAACTAGTAATAACTCCCGTTCCTGTTCTATTGAGTAGATTGTATAAATATTTAAATGTGTAGCATCCCTAAAAAATGTAAATTGATAGAGGGTTAAATCAGCAATAAACTAAAAGCTATAGTGTTGTAGCTTGACACTTGAAATGATTTAGTTTTGACCATGCAATAAGGCACAAAAAGACAGCATTTAATTGTTTAAACATAATATCGTTTCTTTCCTCGCTCATGCGCAGAGTTGCTGAAAGCGCAAATTTTAAATGTAGATCTTATTCATAGTTGTGATTCAAACAGATTTTTAAAATCGAAGATTGGTATACTACGCTAAATTTTTTTTTATCTTCGAAGGTAAAAAAATGTCTATCTAGATATGCAACTATGCTTATGTACGATTTCCTTTTATGAATTGGAGATTGTAAAATCTATTTGACATCCACTGTCAAAATCACCTACACAGGAATCAAATACAAAAACTTTTTGAATAGAAGAATACAAATCCAAATGGATTTATTATTAATACAAAATCATTATAAAAATGTGATTAGCGTTGATAACAAAAAAAAACTATGAAGTTAAAAGTGCATATCTGTTGGATTGAATATTCTCATTTAGAGAATACAGCGACACAGTTAGGAACAACGTTCTGTGAGAACTGAATAATATGTGATTATGTAATATGCATATAGCCTGGTCATTGAGGATTCTACGTCTTTTCGCATGTAACAAAAATTACCTGTATAACATGCATTCTTTTCAAATCTAAATCAACAAGAGTTTTCAAAACAGTTTTGTCAGATTGATGTTCATCATACTAAAAATCAAATGTCCTACTGACAAGGTTATGTCTATGTAAGACTTTCAAGGTGAATGATTGGAAGTGACATAGCCACTTTGTATCTTGCGTGTATGTGCTAGAAACATGTCATTTCAAAATATTATTTCATTAATTTACAATGAAGCCAATTTATTTAAAGAATAAAATGCTTTCTTTGGTGATTTATGCGGGATATGAAGGTGGTGACATTGCAGAGAGAGGAACTTTTTTTTCTGCAATGATCGTTACCTTCATAACCCCCATGAACCATCAAAGAAAGCATTTTATTGTTAATATTTACATCTTTCTTTTGTCAAATTTATGAATTGATCGTAAAAATAAGTAAGACTCACTAAACTTAATAAACATTAGTACGTTAGATAAAAGAAACAGCCAAACCATCTTCTATGGGAATTTGAGTCCATTATTTCGTGATTTCTCTTAGGTCGATGGAGCTTTCGACCAATCGATAAACGGGTCGTATAGATTTCAGACCTGTCAGTTTCTACAGAGCCCAATTTCCGTAAAAATAAAGGGAATCATACTTGGTTAACAGAGGCGGATCCAGCAAACTGGAAAAGGGGGGGGGGGTTCCATTTGATGAAAACCAAAATGTGCAAAATTCATCATTTGTCAATAAACAGGGACTTTTTGAACATTTTACGTGCGTATACAACTGTATTTTATAAACATTAATCTCATCACTATCTATTTCACATCTATTTCAACAGCAGAGTGCACTGCATTATTGAGCGTTTTGCCGTTTTGGTTTAGGTAAGGAAGATGTCCATACTATCTAGCCACTAGAAACCCAAGTCTCCAGCAATGAGAAAGTGCATCTATGCTTGACTGAAAAGAAACACTAAGATGCAAAAAATAACTCAGACTAATTACGACAAACTCTTATAAAAATGAATATTTTGAATTAAATTCTGAACTATTTATCGATTTTGAGTTCTATCGATTGCCTTCTTAAATAAAGGTCTAAATGATAGGATATGACAGAAAATGGGGATAATTTATGTGCTGAATAGATGGTACGTGTGTAATACAATGGTAAAAGCAATTGTCGTTCCAGGGAACTTGATGTAGTTTAGCAAGGACACGCCCATTTCGTTACTGAGTGACAGGCCTCACACCAGTGCTTAATTGCTTCACTTTTTACGTGCTCTTTGCAGACTCGTTCTGCTTTGTGTACCCTTTTACCCCTTTTTAATAATCAAACGAGGCAGAAATTATGTAATACAGATTAGTTGGAGATATTTCGCCATTTTCAACATATAAAGCAACATATCGCTTCCTCTTCGTATATTCCGCTGTACATCCAGTTACTTGCAGGTTTGTAATGTCAATATCTTAAGTTGATTTTGCTTTATTTTTGATTGATAAACTTTTGTTTATTCATTACTAGATAAATGAATTATGTGCATTTCTTAACAACCCTTTTTGGCCCCCAGAAGAATGATTTAGTTAGCCCCTTTTCTCTCTCCTTTTTCTTTTGTTCAAATCTGAAGAATATTCTAAGAAAGTCTTTGACAATCAAGATTAATACAGTTTACGAAATTGTCAGTGTCTAGAATCTAGGTATTTTGTATTTGCTACTCTGAAGAACTTGATTGAGTTAATGTTGCACGGGTAACCGATGTGGTCCGTGAACCTCTTGTTAATTAAAACAATACTCTGTGTAGATATATTTCAGAATTTTAGCTTTGGTGTCAATAAATATAAGTACTAAGTCTAATACTAGTATTTGTGGTTTCAATATATAAATATTATTGCTTTAACCCCTCATTACTTCCATTCGCTTTTTTTTCATACAGATATGAAAAACTATTTAGGAGAGTTTTTATTTCGTCTGTCCTATTTTGAAAGATCAAGCATGTTTCCATGCATTTCAAATCTTTAATTCAAAAAGAGGAAGAAAACTTGAATTTAGAAATGATTCATTGAGCTGAAATGCTTTGAGGAATGAAACCTTAAAATGCAAACTTAACGCAACAAAAAATTAACCAAATTAAGCTTTTTAAAGGGAAAAAATAGAGTGAACACTTAAAATGTAATACGAACTCAAGTTGTAAAATGCATCGTACATGTATACAGACACGTAGCATCGTTCTTGAAAGTGGGGGGGGGGGGGGCAGATTCATCCAAAAAATCTTGACCAAAATAAAAGGGGGGGGGGGGGGAATGAGAACTTTCAAAACATCTTCAAAATCCTAATCCGTGGGAGGGAGGCTGCCCCCCCCCCCCCCCTACGTGCCTGGTATATATCTTAGTCGTGGTTTTAAGATAATAAACTAAAGAAGAAAAGAAGCTAACAACAAGCATTCGTTCATTCTAAACCCAGGAAGCTTTGATATGATAATACGTTAAATTTGATTGGTTGATTCGTTTGCCAATTTTTTTTATAAAAATGTCGAGCCAAGTTACTAGTACTTGTCGTTTTGCGTAGGAGAAATTGACTAAATTTCTTCCCTATTAAACTATGTATGTCAATTAAAAGCAAGGGTTGTAAGAGTAGTAAAGTTTCTTCAACAAGGCAACAGCATAGTTTTGTCGACGAAAGAATTCGTTCAGCCGATCTTACTTTTTTCTCTTGAAGTTACACAACTAGAGCCGCGTAACCCATATTTTTTCCCCTTTTTTTTGTAAAGCAAACACAATTAAAAAAAACGTCCTTCAGGAAAATAGATTTATGCGATTTCTGTAGATTGAAATTCAAAGGCAATGTTGATCAAATAAGGCTACCAGGTCTAGCCCTTCAAATTCATATTTGTATTTCTGCTCACAGGTTCAGATAAAACTCCACACCCTACACAAAGTTACTGCACATATTGAGTGCTATTAAAGAGAACTGTCTTTTCTGGTATTAACAAGTCTGAGTATAGTTGTGTCTAAGGAGTGTTATAATAAGTTGTGAAAATGGGTTTGCGTTTATATTGATAACTCTTTACTATACTCTGTCCCGAGTTTTTGCTTCCACCACTTTTTGCTTGATATTTCAACAATAGTAAAAACCTTTGTGCTCAAACTGCGTTCATCCACTAATATGAAAAATGTCCAGATTATCTGTTTTGAAACGCCCCCTACCGCTTCAGGTTTCAATACACATCCAAAAATTGAAAGTCTACGGAGATTTTGCATTGCATCAGCCATTAATAAGCCAGGATGATAACGTTAAAAAATTGCGCGATGTATTCCGAGTGTATTCCGAATGGAGAAAAGATGTAAACATTTCCCATTATAAATCTCCGTAAGAAAATTGTTTTCGTTCCTGTGAAATTTTATAAGTGAAAAGGGATAATTGTTCAATGAAGATATCGGCATTATCCTGTTATTAGCATCGCGATGCTGATAATTTTTGACGTTGTTGACGTTATTAACGTCAATTGTAGGCCCAATTGTAATACTTTTATAATACTTATCTTATAAGAGGGAAAGTATAAAGTTCACGTTATTATTTGTTGAATCTATTAAAATGTATACATTTGTGTGTTTCTCTGTATTGTACATAACGGTATTTAAAGTGTAACAACAGTAACATTTTGTTTTGTAATGATCTACTACGGAATAAATGTAAAATATATTGAGATATATGTTAATCCATGTCATATTACGATGAAGAATCAGGCACCAAAGTTGTATTTTAAAAGTATTTCATTACGGAATAAACTGTAAAGGTCGGATATCGAGTCCATTTCAATCTATAATGCTTATATCATGAAGGAAAATGGCATTTGGGTTTTATAATTAAAATCAACTTTGTTACGGAATAAAGTTCAAATGCGAAGTTGTTTCTTGTATGTAATGTATACCATTTATTCCGTTGAATAATATGTCAAGAAATTTCATAATTTATATTGATAATGATGGGTTTGTGAGTAAATAATTTACATTCTTGCTCTTTATTCCGTAGAAGAATGCGTGAATTTTGGACGAAGTTTAAATGCACGGACTTTAAATGCATTGTCATTACACAGGGATGTCGATAACGGGACAATTACTAGACAGACGATTATTATCGCTCTCTCTATATATACTCCTGTTATTGGCATCGCGATGCTAATAATTTCCAGCCATTTCGGATGAACTGAACACTCTGTAATAGTGACATCCCCCCAAAAAAACAAGCCCCAGGTTTTTTTCTGATGGACCCCCCAAAGAAACCCTCTTTCCCGGGAATACTTCCCTTCGCGGAGTTTTTATAATGATTTCTTAACATCGTCTCTCTATATATACTCCTGTTATTGGCATCGCGATGCTAATAATTTCCAGCCATTTCAGAGTGAATACCGGTATATAGACGGACGAATCATTCTCGCTCTCTCTATATATACTCCTGTTATTAGCATCGCGATGCTAATAATTTCCAGCTTTATTTCGGATGAACTGAACACTTTAATAGTGACATCCCCCCAAACAAACCAAGCCCCAGTTTTTTTCTGATGGACCCCCCAAAGAAACCCTCTTTCCCGGGAATACTTCCCTTCGCGGAGTTTTTATAATGATTTCTTAACATCGTCTCTCTATATATACTCCTGTTATTCGCATCGCGATGCTAATAATTTCCAGCCATTTAAGATTGAATAGATATCATTCTCACTCTCTATATATACTCCTGTTATTAGCATCGCGATGCTAATAATTTCAAGCTTTATTTCGGATGAACTGAACACTTTAATAGTGACATCTCCCCAAACAAACCAAGCCCCAGTTTTTTTCTGATGGACCCCCCAAAGAAACCCTCTTTCCCGGGAATACTTCCCTTCACGGAGTTTTTATAATGATTTCTTAACATCGTCTCTCTATATATACTCCTGTTATTGGCATCGCGATGCTAATAATTTCCAGCCATTTCGGATGAACTGAACACTCTGTAATAGTGACATCCCCCCAAAAAAACAAGCCCCAGGTTTTTTTCTGATGGACCCCCCAAAGAAACCCTCTTTCCCGGGAATACTTCCCTTCGCGGAGTTTTTATAATGATTTCTTAACATCGTCTCTCTATATATACTCCTGTTATTGGCATCGCGATGCTAATAATTTCCAGCCATTTCAGAGTGAATACCGGTATATAGACGGACGAATCATTCTCGCTCTCTCTATATATACTCCTGTTATTAGCATCGCGATGCTAATAATTTCCAGCTTTATTTCGGATGAACTGAACACTTTAATAGTGACATCCCCCCAAACAAACCAAGCCCCAGTTTTTTTCTGATGGACCCCCCAAAGAAACCCTCTTTCCCGGGAATACTTCCCTTCGCGGAGTTTTTATAATGATTTCTTAACATCGTCTCTCTATATATACTCCTGTTATTCGCATCGCGATGCTAATAATTTCCAGCCATTTAAGATTGAATAGATATCATTCTCACTCTCTATATATACTCCTGTTATTAGCATCGCGATGCTAATAATTTCAAGCTTTATTTCGGATGAACTGAACACTTTAATAGTGACATCTCCCCAAACAAACCAAGCCCCAGTTTTTTTCTGATGGACCCCCCAAAGAAACCCTCTTTCCCGGGAATACTTCCCTTCACGGAGTTTTTATAATGATTTCTTAACATCGTCTCTCTATATATACTCCTGTTATTGGCATCGCGATGCTAATAATTTCCAGCCATTTCGGATGAACTGAACACTCTGTAATAGTGACATCCCCCCAAAAAAACAAGCCCCAGGTTTTTTTCTGATGGACCCCCCAAAGAAACCCTCTTTCCCGGGAATACTTCCCTTCGCGGAGTTTTTATAATGATTTCTTAACATCGTCTCTCTATATATACTCCTGTTATTGGCATCGCGATGCTAATAATTTCCAGCCATTTAAGAGTGAATAGATAGAGGGACAAATTATTCTCGCTCTCTATATATACTCCTGTTATTAGCATCGCGATGTCAATAACAGGAGTATATATAGAGAGACGAAACATTCTCGCCAAAGTATGAATATTTAGTGTATTTGCGATGAAGTACTGGAATGCACATAAGTGATATTATGTTTTGTAATATTCTACACAGATGCATCATCCTGATGTTTAAAAAAGGTATAAAGAGTATTCATTGATAATTTTAACGCTTCTGACGTTACGTAAAATAACGTCAAAAATTATCAGCATCACGATGCTAATAACAGGATATTGCCAAGATATCTTGGATATATTCCCTTTCATCGATTTCAATTGTATTTCTTTCACAGGTATATGTATTTTTATTAAAAATCATCAAAAATTGATGGAAGCAATAACTTGTGACAGACTACAACTTCTGATAAACGCCAAGGCAGATGCACAAAATGAATTACAATTACCTGTTTTAAAACCCTCGAAATAGCCTTATAGCAGTTCAGTTATCATCAATGCACTCTTTATTGAAACTTGTTCATGGATAAAATATTGCAGTGGCGTATTTACGCTTTAATTTTAAATCTACGTATGCAAGGGGAGGGTAGTGCTCACTCGTAAAAATTTACATTTTCGAGTGTCTATGATATTACTACGAATAAAATTTGTTATTTTTCGTTCTATGCAATTCATCAATGACTCAAAGGGCGTACTGTTTAGGGGCAAGCAGGGTTTGCATAATAATTCGAAATGAAAATACACGTAATATTAAAATGTATATACTATTACTTATTAGGTTAGTTACTGACTCACTACGGAAATATATTTGGTTGATCAATCTCATAGATGGCGAGGCGAAGCCGAGCCTTCTATGAGATTGATCAACCCAATATATTTCCTAAGTGAGTCATTAACTAACCTAATAAGTGTTTCGTTTTCTCGAGGACTATCAAGCGACATATTTATTCACAAATAGCGATGATCTATGCAAAGCCATGTACAAGATGTCTTACATCTCGTCCAATTTAACTCATTTAAACTCTTCAAACTTTTCAATCTCACCTTTTAAATACTCTTTCAAAATCTTTGCTTCACCCATGTTTACTTACAATGTTTTGTTGCTTTTCAATTTTAAATGTTTTCTCCCTTTCCTCTGCAGAGATTTGAGCAAATTTCGACGCTGCCATTTTGTTCTGCCCCAGACAAAACAATCTGACGTCAATATTCTAAGGGCAACTCCTCTAATTTTAAAGAATTTCAAAGGGCAACTACTCCAAATACTTTAAGAACTTACGGCATGCAGTTTATGTATAAAATACTATGAAATGTCGAAATGAGTAAGCGAAGCGTCGACCAATGACGGCCATATTGCCTAATATTAGGCTATTTCTCACCAGGCACGTAGCATCAGGGGGTGCCGGGGGGCCTGCCCCCCCCCCCCCCCCCGCTTTTTCTCGCAGCAACAAATGTTTTAAAATTTACATATAAAAAATGGAATTATCATGGAGTTGGACCCCCCCCCCCCCCCACTTTTTTAGGAGTATGTAAAAAAAAATGATATGATAAAAAGGAAATGAGGAGTGAAATTGAAGTTATATAGCACGCCAGCACCCCCCCCCCCCAACCCCGATTTTGGGAAACTTAAAATTTACCTTTTTTTGGGGGGGGGGGATGAGTCTGCCCCCCCCCCCACTTTCAAAAACGATGCTACGTGCCTGCTCACAGAACAAATATAGAGATATATGAGGCATCACGTGCTATGAAAATGTGACATATCAGTCCAAGGGAAAACAAATGTATTTTAACGTTTATTCGTACAATTGCTGACAACTTTATACAAGTAGATACAAATTATAAAAGGAATCATTCTACATCAATGTTATCATAATGCCATTCGGGCTTTATTTAGATTTGATCAAGTCCCGACCATAATGATCATCTCAAAATACCGGTACTTCGTGCATGATTCCTAAGGAGAAGAGAGGAGAATAATTCAACATAATTATTATGATTCTAATGATAAGTTCAGAAAAGGATTCAATATATTGATGACGTCACAATGGGTTTTCGTATTTCTATTGAAATGACGTTGTGATCATCCGTATCAAAAAGTTTGTGATTGAAAAAAAGAATTTCTCATGATTTGTTAAAGCTATGACTTTGAATCAGGTTGTTGGAATTTTTCCTTGCCTTGATCCTTTATATATTCAACCATATCACGTTGACTGCGTCATTACCCCCCCCCCCCTAAAAAAACCAACAAATAAGTTTAAAAAGATTTGAATTGAAGTTAAATATCAAACTCTTTATTCTTAAACTAAATACAAAACAGATGTTTTGTAAAACACTTATGCCCCCCTCCCTTGGAAACATCCACAAAGAAAATGAACGTAAACTGCAAATAACTGGAATTTTTCTACGTCCAGGGGCCATAACACTGTCAAAAATTGCTCGATCGTACCCAATATCAAACTTGACCTAGATATTATCATGATAAACCTGTATACCAAATTTCATTTCAATATGTTCATCCTATGCAAAGAAAATGAGCAGAAACTGCAAATAACTGGAAATTCCTAGGTCCTAGGGCCATAACTCTGTCGAAAATTGCTCGATCGTACTCAATATCAAACTTGGCCTAGATATTATCATGATAAACCTGTATATCAAATTTCATTTCAATATGTTTATCCTATGCAAAGAAAATGAGCGGAAACTGCCAATAACTGGAATTTTTCTACGTCCAAGGGCCATAAGTTAACTCTGTCGAAAATTGCTTGATCGTACCCAATATCCAACTTGACCTAGATATTATCATGATAAACCTGTATACCAAATTTCATTTCAACATGTTCATCCTCTGCGAAGAAAAACGGAAACTGTTGGTGGACCGACCGACCGACCGACAGACCAACCGACAGACCGACCGACAGACTGACCGCAGCAAAGCAATATGCCCTCCCTTCTTCGAAGGGGGGCATAAAAATGTCCATATCATATTGTAATTTTCTTTCTAATAAACGTACATGATATGATATCATAGATCATTTTGATCTTAAAACCAAAAGCTCTTAATGTACCTGTTTTTAATTGTAGAGAAAAAGTGATCCCAAGTACCTGATATGGATAGCATGTTGACTTTCAAATTCCTTTGGGTAATGATGACTTTATGTATTTATGTTCGTGCGGAAGAGAAGTGCACTGATGATGCTAATTGTTTGTATTCCTACGCTGGGAAACTGTCTGCGGATTGTTCGTCACGTAATCTTGCATTTCCTCCTTGCTTCAATGAAACTTCCGAATTAGAAGCCATTAATCTGCGACATAATAGATTAAATCACGTTCCAGATAATATGCCAAAGAATATAGAATTTCTTGATTTATCGTACAATAATATCCAAGACAATTTAGTCTACTTGCAGAACTACACGCGACTGCGACATCTGAACTTATACCACAATCAAATGGATTACGCAAGCTTTCATCGACAAGTGACCGAAATGCCAAACCTACAATTCATATCTCTCAAACATAATAAGCAGCTTTCCTCCTATCCGAGATATTTATTTGCAGGATTTGGTTCGTTACATCACTTGCGTATTGATGGGCTACCTGATGGAAATTTTGGGGATATGTTTCCAAACAGCGAAGTCAAAAGTTTGAAAATTCTTGATGTCTCCGGATATGATGGATTTTGCAAAATCTCGCGGTTAAAAGCGTCGATGTTTGCTAAATTTAATTTGACACACTTAAATTTGTCTCAGTGTGATTTGTTGTATATTGATCTAGGTTCTTTATCGTCGCAGAAACATTTGCAATTTTTAGACGCTTCAAATAATGAACGACTTGGATTCAGAGGTTTACGAATCATAGCACATGATCTTCAGAACAGTACAATCAAAGTACTAAAACTCAAAAAAGTTCATTGTACGTTTGGACTGGGTACGATCTTGCTTTTGAACCATACGACTTACTTGAACAAAACCTCACTCGAAGAGTTGTATTTAGATAGTAACAGAATAGAGATTATGGAGACAGGGGTTATTACATATCATCTTCCTAAGTCTTTAAAATATTTGTCTTTAGGAGACAACCAGATAAGCAACGGTATTTATCATCTAGAGGTATCCGCCTTGCACAATCTCCAGACACTCAATGCAAGTTTTCAACTCTTTACGCACAACAATTTCTTTGATGGTTGCTACGATTACCGCCAGTCATGTCATATTTTACCAGAGTTTACCGTTTATCCACAGGAGTTTACAATTTACCCGAGTGTCGTTAAAAGTGTGAGGAATATTTACCCGTGGTATCAGCACAATGCTTTCTCTGGATTATTCCCAAAGCCTCCAAATTTCACATATTATTTGCCTAGAAGTTTGACAACAATATTTGCAAACGACATGAAATTTCAATTTTTCGTAATTAGACAACTGTTCTTTGGGCAATGCAATGTTACACATCTTCACTTTCAGAACAATTTTATATATGAGATGCACGTTCCAACGTTAGGGTGTAATAACCTCGTGTATTTAGACTTCTCCAACAATTATTGCAGATATTTTACACCACACATGTTAAAAATTCAAAGCCAATTAGAAGTGCTAAATTTTTCTCGAAATGATTTGGGTCACATTTTCCAAGACGATAACAAAGGTGAATTGTTGGGGAGAAACCTCAAGCTGACTGTCTTGAGTTTACACGATAACAAAATAACTACTTTACCTCGAAATGTATTTATTAACAACTCAATGATAAAAATTCTTAATATTTCACGCAACAGACTGGACACATGGCGAGTTGACCTTCGTCACATGTATCAACTCCAATTTCTAGATCTATCGTTTAACCTTTTATCTGAGCTCGACGAATCCGCCATTGACTTATTACCAACCCACGGTGAATTCAAAATTAGTTTCCAAGGAAATCCTCTGTCATGTACGTGCAAAAACCTATTCTTTTTGAACTGGATAAACAATATTCATCTGGATAGATTAAGTCACATAGCAAATACAACATGCATTTACAGAAATGGATCAACTTTATCACTTCAAAACCTGCCAGACATTTTGAATATATTACAGAAGGATTGTTCCTCATACAGCGTAATCATTATATTGGCATCTTCATTCATTTGCTTCGTTACGAGTTTTATAATATACCGAATCATATATCGATACCGATGGAAAATTCTTTACATTTATTACCTTGTCAAGCGGGCCATATTTCCTGAAAATAAAAAAACAGAGGGTAAAAGATTCTACGAATCTGACGTGTTTATATCATATGCTACACACCAGAGAGACTTCTCAATAAGCATGGCAAGAAAGCTAGAAAACAAGGGATTAAAAGTCCGCATTCACGACCGTGATTTCCTTCCGGGGATAGACATAGCTGAAAATATTACAAACGCAATTCACAACAGCAGACGAACTGTGGTTGTCATGACGTCACATTTTCTGAAATCTCATTGGTGCATGTTTGAGTTGAATATGGCGCGCATGGAAAGCATATACTCCCGCGGAGGAGAAAACTTTCTTTTACTAATTCTGTTAGAGAAAAATGTTATCAAAGATATGCCCCGGTCCCTTTTTGACATTATCGAGAGTAAATCATACTTAGAGTACCCGGATGATGATAGCTTCCAGAGTCCAGATGCATTCTGGGCAAATTTGGAAGATGCAATAAATGAGAATGAATGAATTATGTACTCTCTCATCAGTTTGATTTTTTTTTTTTTTTACATTTTCTTGGTGTCCTTTGTTTTCACTGTTTCATTGTTAACAGCACATGGTTTAGCTGAAGTTCCTTTGTATTTGTAGCTATGAAATATACGGCGTCTTTTGATTTCTTACATACATAGATCAGTGGCAACTTAACCATGGAAATAATGAAATACTAGTACATTTTTATTACTTTTATTATTTTATTCTCATGTGTAAATTTTTTTTCTAGTATTATAAGTTTTGAAAAGTTTGGTTTAATTACCATGCTTCAAATACATTTTATATCTCTCCTATAACAGCTATTTATATCTATCATATAACAACGGCATTGTACATGTATTTATATCTATCCTATGACGAAACAGTAAATATGAATGTCTAGTTAATTGCTGTAACATTCGTGGGCACCTTAAATTACATGTATATAAGTAGTAGCAAGTTGCATTCTTATGGGGTACATGTATATGAATTCGAGTAAGACTTCAGGTGATTCATGCAAACATAATGTAATGAAATTAAACCCTCTTTTGTGTAAAAACGTCACCCATTTGAAATACATAATGAAATATATAATAGTACGCATGTACAGTATAGTGAGAATAAATTCTGAGAAATTGCACACTCTTACCTTGAACTTGTACAGTAGTTTTCGATTTACAAGGACTGACAAACGAAAATGAATGCTTTTTACGAAGAAGGCTCATAAAATTCATCGTTTATCATTTAATGAAGTCCCTTTTGCGACGTGGAGTCGTGATGTTAAATAGCTTAGAAAGTACTGAAAAACGGATTATGATGATGTCAAACAAGGGTATCAATGAATGAAATGTCAAAAATTGTTTCTTATCCTTTTATTTTGTTATTTGATATATCTTGCTGTGCTACCTTCTGAAAGGAGATAACACGACAGATAACGTTTAATTGACGTAGATTTCTGATACTATTTAGAAATACAATAAACACAGATTGCTTATTTTAATGTTATACATGTAAATCAATTTATGTTGTATATTATGTATCATCATTTAATGCTAATTCTATGTAACTATGAATGTACATGTTATGTTTATTCTACCCCGATGCTAACAAATCTCTTTTATCAGTTATTATCTGGCGATAGAAATACATTTACTTAGAGATTTACGTATACATGTAAGTAGGAAAATTCAAATATAAATGTATAGTTGTAGATACGGCCCTATTTTACTAAAGTAATTTCATGTTTTAAAAATCGTTTACTAGTATGTTCTATCGTGCTTAAATATTTTATGATATTAAACAATAAAGTCAAAAAACAAAACAAAACAAAAAAAAAAAAGCTAATAATATGTATTTCATACGAGTAACTGGTTATTCGGGATGAAACTAATTGCGATTAACCGATTGTCATCTCTAGTGAAAACTTATTGCATTCAAAATATATGGCTGCGTTTTACGAAAAGAACTTACGACTTACGACCTAATTCTTGAATGCTTTTAATTACTAATTAATCAATGTTTTATTCTATTGGCTGTAAAATATGATAATTGAAATCAAAATAGTTGTAAATAAATGGTTTTATCTCATTTTTTTCTTCAAAGATCATTCCATTAGACTGAAAATATTTACGTCTCTGTCGTAAGATCTTTTGTAAAACGCAGTATAATTTTGACGACTGTAAAACGTCTGAAGATTTAAAAAATGAAAGCGCTTTCGTTTTGCAATTAGTGTTGCATTTGTTATATTCATTACCAGACACTGAGAAAATACTTTTGAATATATATATATATATATATATATATATATATATATATATATATATATATATATATATATCTATCTATCTATCTATCTATCTATCTATCTATTATAATTTTGTTACAATTACACAAATTAAAATAACGTTTACTTCTTTCAACAATACCCCATCTTCCTATTTCAGCAGATGATTTGTAGTTCTAAACTTAACTAATATTTTTCTTAATTTACTGGGTAACAAGAGTAAGTAGCGTTCACATTCAAAATTTGTTTTAAAAATTCTATATATAACATCCTTAGTCGATTCCTGAATATCGTTATGCCATTTTTGTAAAAATTGATCTCTTAACCTCAAGACGTCAGTAACCACTACTGTAATATGTTAACAAAACATCTATTTAAGCTACTCGCAAAACATAACGTCAGTTAAAATACCCCACAAAACTCATTATTGATAATAATTATTGTTGAGGTGGTTGTTGCCGTAACAAATTGTATGCACATATATTTTTAAATGCTCATACGGTGCAAAGGGAGCGAACTCCAAAATAAACATGGTCTTAAAATATAAAAACAACTAATGTTCTTACTTACTGAGGTTCATGTCACTTCACTGATTAGTTATTCGTCTTCAAAAAGAAAAATATTTACACGAACCTTCGATATATTCAAAGTAAATAAGGAGTTATAGCATTTTTTTTTATATTTTATTCTCATGAGTTCAAACAGTCAATTTTCTTTATTTCTAAAATAAATACAAATTCAAGCATGGGAAATCTTCAAAACCTTGGTGCTGACTTTTAATACTTGTATGTGATTTTAGAGAGCGAAATAACAATAGCTAGAAAATATTGTGTAGATTGAAACTTTTTCAAATCCTAACTTGTCCTATTTCTCTGAAATAAAAGCTAGACATTAAATTATTCATGTCGCGGCAATATCACATGTGTACAACGTTTTGAAAAATTATATCCTTTCAATTTTACAATGATATAAATTTTGATGCAACTTTTAGTTCAAATTAAAACTGTGATTAGGCAGATTTCGATGCCTCAATTTCTATACTACACTAGTACTATACTATACTATACTATACTATACTATACTATACTATACTATACTATACTATACTATACTATACTATACTTTACTATACTATACTATACTATACTATACTATACTATATACTATACTATATACTATACTATACTATATACTATACTATATACTATACTATACTATACTATACTATACTATACTATACTATACTATACTATACTATACTATACTATACTAGTAAAGCGCTTGTGAGAAGCACGATGCATCAATGTGACAGTACTGTTGGATCACCTTCGTAGTTTGATATTTTTGTGAATTGATACATAATATACTTCTTTTATACGCATCACGTCTACATGTTTGTATATTTACAGCCACCATGTATGATTCACCCTATTTTATCACGGAAATTGATTGTAATTCATAGTTCTGACTCTACATGCCCTGTTTATCGATTGGTCGAAAGCTTCATCGACCAAAGAAAACGTCACGGACTGCACGAAATAATCATGATGATGTCCGACTCAAATTTCCATTTAATTAAGACGACTTGGATATTTCTGTTATTTAACGTACCGATGTACATTAACGATAATTTAGTGAAGTTTACTTACGTTTTGTGAAAGGAAAGACGTATATTTAAACAATAAAATGCTTTCATGATTCATGTGAGTTATGAATTAAGGTAGTCATCATTGCGGGTTATGTATTTTTCTGCAATGTCGCCACCTTCATACTGTATTTATTGTTAATTGATTTTTCTGGCATCTACATCTGTATATGTATTTATTTTATCATAATGAGCAGTATACTGAACACTTTTGACTTCACACCTTCTAAATCACCAAAAATCACCCAAAAATAGAAGTTTTATCATCAAATTATATTCTTTTTGTTTTTCGAGTCGTAATCTCCTAAATTCTGCTAGTAATTGTTGGACAACCCCATGATAACTTGTGTTTTACCCATATTGAACTTTAATAGATATCATAGGATATTGTACTTATTTTGACTGAAAATGCGCGTATTGTAACCCGTACCGTATATATTGTGCGAAAGTTTCGCGTTTATTCGCAAAGTTTCGCGGAGGTTTTTATCGCGGAAGTTTTGCGTTTATGCGCGTTACAACGTAAAGATACGCTTTCATTCGCAAAAGTTTCTCATTTATTTGCAAAAGTTTCGCGTGTAATTGCGATAAATTAATATATTTTTTTTTTACCCACGGGAATGGGCTTTGTGGGCTCTCGTATTTTTTTTCATAAACCCACTTATTTTAAAGCTATAGAATAATCACCTATTCGCCTATTGGTTGCCGCTTATTTTTTAATTAATGCTTTCTAGACTTCGTTTTAACAGAGTGTAAACTGTCCCAATCCATTTTATGTTCGTGTGAATTTAATTACTATCGAATATTGTTCATATCACGGTAAGATTAACATTTCTATCAATACATGTATATTAAAGTGCAGAGCTGTGCTTCAAAATAACAAAGGATTGTACAAAAAACTTGATCTGGATTGATGCTGTTCGTCATTATTAGGGCTGTGTATCGTGAATGAAAAAGTATCACGACATATCATGATATTTCGGATAATAATTCCTATACAGTGTGTATACACGATGCTAACACTAACTACTCCTTCCACTATAATTATCATTTGAATTTTAGCATTTTGAGTTCAAAGTGTCTAAAGTAATGTTAAAACAAAAATCTTAGATACTAACTACATGATTCAACCATTTTCCCATAATATCAAAAAGCATGCGCATTGTATACCTTCAATATCAATTCTTCATTTTGCATATCTATTGATGAATAGATGTATTGATACACTCAGGACTACTCATTGCGGCGTTAAAAAAAGTATATGACATATATGTTAAAGCATTAAAATGCTCTCTAGGTGGCTCATGCATGCATGAAGCTAGTGAGCATTAGCTGGATGTGTGATATGTTTCTGCAATGATGAACTGAAAACTGCTAAATAATGCGTTTAAGGACAGGTTTTAAAAAGTGCAACGAATACATTCATGCGCAGACAAATGAATTTAAATTGCTAAGATGGCTTATATTTGGCTTTGTCAGTTGCTAGGAAATAAGAAATACGAATTGCATGGACTGCACGGACTGATGATATAAGAAACAAAGAATCGCAAAGACTGCACGGACTGACGCCTAACGATATAGAAAATAACGAACTGCATGGACTACGTGGACTGATGGTATAGAAAACAACTAACCGCATGGGCTTCACGGACTGATGATATAAGAAACAACGAACCGCCTGGACTGCGCGGACTGATGATTTAAAAAACAACTAACCGCATGGAATTTACGGACTTTTGTAATAGCGAGCCCCATGGATTGCTCGGACTGATGCATGATATAGGAAATAGCGAATTCCATGGATTGCTCGGACTGGTAACTTGGGAAATAATGATCCTATTGATCTAGTCCATGGAAAATAACTTGATATACAGAAATATAAAATGAAGTTACATTTTAGTTCTGTTATTCAAATAATTCAAAACTGTCTATTAAAATTCTTTATCAAAAATTATTTTAATACACAATAAATCAGGCACGTACATGTAGTAATCATCGTTTTTTTTTGTGAATGGGCAGATTTACCAGAGAGAGAGAGAGAGAGAGAGAGAGAGAGAGAGAGAGAGAGAGAGAGAGAGAGAGATGTTTAAAACAAGTGTTGGAGGGGTAACTGTCCCTTGCAAAGAAAGATTATTCTTTAAAAAATTGAAATTGATAAATGACAATAATATTATTGATTTTTTTAAAATAGACTTCCAGTAGCTCTGGTTACCATGGTTACCTTAAGGATATGAAAGGCTGTTTCCTCTGAGTAACTTTGTAAAAGGCAACAATGATCATATACGTTTTTTACTCAATTTTTATAGATAATTGATTATATATGATGTCAGAAGATACTAAAAGAAATCGGTTTAAATTGCTGATGTTAAGATTATCGGGAAAAATGTTAATATATATATATATAATTGTAAACTGCCACGTGATTAAAAACTGGAAAAAAAATTGATATCTTTATTTCAATAGTCAAATCTGGACGCTTATTAAAATTCATTAAAGTTTGTAAAATTAATGACACGTTTTATGCGCGGATCCAGAAATTTTTTCCAGAGGGAGGGGGTCCGATGGTTAATTAAGTTGAGGGGGGGGGGGTCCGAGGCATATTTTCAGTAATTTTACCATGTAAATTTAAGAAATTTGATTTTCGAAAGGAGTTCCGGACCCCTCCCCTAGATCCGCGCACGTGTTTGTAGACTGACGCAAAACAAAACATAGCATACATCTGACTGCATGAGTTTATTGATTTCGTCACCTTTTAACACTGGTATAGAGTGTATGTCAATATAGATTACACACTATTACATATCATTACATATCAATAAACCTGTTTGGCTTATGATTGTTGAATGTTTGATATAGTGTAACATGAAATAAAATATGTGAAGTATTGAGATTAAAAAAAACCCCATCAATAACAGGTATGATAACAGAAGGGGTATTGTGGGAGTATAGTGTGGGAGTATGGTGTTTTGTACATTTTTTGGGATGAGTAGGCATGCATGCAATCGACATTTTCCCGATACATCGCATGATGCTTATTGTTACTTTTACCACTTTTGCACTTGACTTTGCATAGCTCATGCAGTTTCATGCAAGGGGCGGGGGGGGGGGGGGGGGGGGGGGGGTAGAGGCCCTTGGCTCGGTTAAACCTTTCAAAAAAGGTGGTTTAATAGTAAATACACTGTATGAAACTGCAATAGTTATCATTATATGTGTGGCAACGATATTCATGTACCCTTCACTATACGTGTTTATTATATATGACAGCAATTTATTCACTCTGTGCAACTTTTAAATTTGTATGAAAATAGAATATTAAATATTTATCTCCAAGAATGTAATGCACTTATGGAAAATCTTCAGAAAGTTTTTTATATGTATATATATGAACACATTGTTTATCATAATTTTTGTAAAATACAATCATACTTAATTAACAAAATCAATTAAAAACAACCTAAAGAAACATATTTCTCTTCTAAGACTTTCCTCGTGTTGCTTAATCGTTGAATCTGAGAGGTACCCAACAAATATATAGAGGACGAATTTCATTTTATTCTCCAATGCCCACGTCATCCAAAAATAAGAGGGGGGGGGGGGGTACTAAAGTTATTATTTTTTTAAATCGCTAGATACATTTGAATTAATTCAGCTGTTTGGTTCAGAGCATACTTTGGATATATTCATTTTGCTCTATTGTTAGGTAGCAATGAAATATCAAGTTGGTCTGATATACACTATAATGTTGCATTTATTGAATCTCTGCTGTATTAGTTATCATATATTTTACAACAGTACTATTTCAACAAATAGTATTTGTTTTACAACTTTGCATTTGAACAATTACAAAATGACACAATTATAGTGTTTCTTAAAATAGTTCAATCCATTTTAACTTCTACATACAAGGACCTGTGGAACACTTGGCCAAATCAAATTTATAAATAATAATTTCTGCCCTTACTTGTAATTAATAAAATACGGTTAGTCTGTCCCAAGATATTTATGCTGCACATTTGGGCGATTTTTAATAAAAAAAAATACACGTGTCTGTGAAAGATGTGCAATTGAAATCAATGAACGGGAAAATTTCCGAGATAACTTCATTCACACAATATCATTTTTCCCTCGAAAAAATTCACAGTAACGATCACTGATTTCCTACGGAGATCAATAATGGGGAATGTTGACATCTTCCCTTCTTTCGGAAGTCGCATAATTAATCAACTTTATCATCCGGGTACCTTCATCTTTTTAGCAATAGAAACCCCCTGTGTATTGAAACATGACAAGCTAGAGGGGGCATTTCAAACACGAAATCTTGGGATTTTTTCATACTATTGAATGGACATCGTCTGAACCGAAAGGTATTTATAAATATCAGATAATTTAAGAAAATATGCAAGAAAAAATATCCTGTGACAGATATAATTTACGGGGTGCTTTCTGTAATATTTTTGACGAAATATTTAATGCTCGCTTAAAAAATCTAATAGATTTTATTTTTTCAAAATGTTGTCTCTACTCGTTTGATATTCCGAAAAAAATCAAGAAAATTTATTTCTGTTGAGACATGCAGATTATTCCTATCCCTTTAAAAGTAGCTCTTCGGTGATTTATTTTTGACTGATGAATAAAAAATAAAACATGTCTTCAACTGCTCCAGTATAAAAAAATATTTGAATACGAAGTCTTTCGTGTATTGATATACACGACATACTGAACGTATTGTATAAAATTTTACAAAAAATAAACAGTGGACCCCCCCCCCCCCGAAAAACACGGACCCTTTGATAAGTCTTGAAGACTATAGCTACATGTAAGAAAGGTGTAAGTTACTCCTGTCCCTCTATATTCCACCCAGCCCCTCCCCCTCTATCCCCATTGATTAGGGATCAGGGATCAGTCAATTAACGCGTTAACTCCATATCATTCCCCTTCCCAACTAGAACTACAAATCATCTTTTCACCATGAAAAAATGAAAGGCTAAAACGCTATTAAAAATACTGTGGAAAAGTATGTGTTGAGCGTTGGTAAACAAAGAAGTTAGAAGTTTTTCCCGGTCCGAGGGTCCTCGTTTTTCGGTGGTGGATCGGGCTTTATCAATGGATATATATGTTTGGATATTTACTTAATATGCCTAGGAAATGAATTTTCATAGGTGTCGGAACCGGGGGACTAGGGGGGAGGGGTCAGCCCCCCCTCACTTTTTTCTCACAGCAAACATGATTTTTCCTAAATTTACCTTAAAAGTAGAGGTATTAATAGTGATAATAAAAATTAGAGTCATAGGTATGCTAGCCCCCCCCCCCCCCCCCCCCACCGGATTAGGAATATCATGATTTGGAAATTTCTTTTTGGTAGGTAGGTAAGATTTTTGTTTGGAGTTATAAGTATACTAGCCTCAGCCCCTCCCCCCCCCCCACCCCCGGATTAGGTTTTTTCATGATTTTGGGAATTAGGCTTTTTTTGGGCTAGTCAAGATTTTTGATGATCAGTCTAGCCCCCCCCCCCCCAACTTTCAATTTGCTTCCGACGCCACTGCCTTCTCTTATATTCACCTCACAATGGCGGTCCAGATCCCGTCCTCACCTCCAGATCACACCCCCCCCCCCCTAAAAAAATGAAAAAGAAGTATAAGGTACAACCTTTAGATTATATATATTCATAAGAACTTTCATCATACCTAATAAAGCCAGATTCTGTGACATGTTCTTATTAAAACGCCCGTGATATATCTATTAACTTAAGATAAAATTAATAAGTAAACCTAATGAATTTATAATAGATAAACTCATGACAAACACTGCTTTAACTATTTCTACGTTAATCAAAACTACGATTTATTTAAACTAATTTAAAAAAAATATATCTACATAACAGTAACAGATAGTGACTCTGCTTGTGTATGTATATAAACAATGTTCACCTGTAAATTTATTTGTTTTTTGTTACATTTTCACATCTGTTATGTGACAAAGCCTATAATTGTGGATTTAAAAAGTCAATTAGAAATATCTTGCGGTCATTAGGTCTGAAAACGTATAACTTCTGCATACTATAAATAAGTAGGCAAGGCTAATCATTGCTTAGGATCTTAGCTTTTAAAGTTACCTCCCCATGTTTGCCAAAGAATTAAGTATATATGATGTGATGCTTGTCTTATTTTTATCCATTAGAAATATCATTTTCAATTGCAATTAAAAGGAAAATTTTTCAATTTTTTAATTTGCTTCGATGAAAAGAAATCATTGATTGAAAAGAACTGTGCCGCAAAATTTTGCCGAGGGAGGTAAAGAGAACAGCCTGTTCATCGGCAAATCGCACGTTTTTAATGTTACAGATAAACTAATATTTTCGTTAGAATTTCCTGTAGATACTCTGGATTTTTAACATAGATTTTTAAACAAGGTAAGCATAATGTTTTCAAGAATTTATGTACGTATTTTGGAATTGATTGTTAAAGTCTAACTGTGTGTATTTTGGCCGTGAAATTAAACCCTTTGTTACAAATGATCGGTCACGGAGTCCGCGTATAGACATGACAAGTGCCTGCGTTATTGTGTACCCTCTTTAGTTTACTTTCTCGCTGCAGAGGCATCAATAGACTTAAAGTCGGCTTAATTAATTGTGTCATATTGATTAAACTATTATGCCCAATTTTTCTTAAAATGATGCCATGATTTCCACAAGGCTGATGAAAATCAATACAGGCACATTGATCCGATTATTTTGTCGTTTGATCTTTTGACAGCCGGGAATGTCTTCAGATCGGGGAAGCGGTAGGGGTAGGGGCAGACGATCTCGAGGGGCACAGAATAACGAAGGAACCCACAGTTCAGGTCCCGACAGCCCAGCCGAGGCGAACGGCCCCAGCACATCGGCGGTTCAGGCCGAGCCCCCCGCCCCTGCCCCAAAAACATCCAACAAAAGCTTCAAACCCACGGGCACCAGTCTAAAACGGTAAATAAATTGTCTTTGTATTTGCTTTGTGTTTTATTTATGTAACGATGTTTGAATGCCTGTATATATGAAACAAGGAGGCCTGATAGTGTATAGGCCTAGTGCACTCATGACAAGGCCGTTGAGAAATCTACCTCATTTGCATATAAGATATTTTACTTTTGTTCTCAAAACTGGTAATAATTTAAAACTTATTTCTTGTGTCGTTACAATCTTTTGGTGCTAAAGTTTGTGTTGAGTGTCATTGTTTTGTAATAATTTTGGTATTTAAGGAGTTATTGGGTAGTGTTTTTCAAGCAGTAGAAAGGTCAAAAGGTCAAATACTTGCCTGAAGTTTATGGACCTAAGGAAGATGATACATTTACATGTCGGTGATATTCCTGAATGAAGTTTTTGATTTCATGTGATAAAGCAGTGTTAATCCTTAACATGAAAGAACTATTTGACAAGGAGTTTATTAATAAAGCAAGAAACTGCTGACATATAATGTTAAATGAATCTATATTATGCTAGTATAGCCCAATATGATTCATGAATGCAAGTGTTCATATAATATATATGTCGACTCACTTTTATTATGGAAAAGTGCAATTATATAACACTTTAAATTTACACAATGAAATATTCCCAGTTTCATAGTTATCAACTGCTTCTTGAATTTAAGATATTAATATATACTAATACTGCACAATAAAACATTCTCGCATATGCTATTGCAGCATAAATGCTCACTTTACTAATTATGACCAGTATTTAAGTATCTTGTATGCTTTAAAAAGTAATACAGAACAATTAATATCTAGTTGTACTTATGCAAAGAAGTTAACTCAGTTAAGTCAATTGACATGTATAATACATGTACAGTACAATTGTACATACACATTGTATGTATTTCTCATGTGTATGTGTTTATACCTCCAACAATTGGATTCTCTAGACTTTCATTATTAATGGAAAAAGCTTTCTTAGAAGATGTGAAGATTAGAAGATCCAACATGATTATACGTTATATGCATGTGGTATATATATTATTGGCATTGACATTCCTGGCTGGAAATTCAAATATTGAATGTTCATTCTTTATGGCTATAAATCCTATGGGGTTTTTTTTTTAATGAATCAAATATTGACTCGTGGGAATTCCTCTCATACATTACTTGATTGCATTTATGCGGTGTAAAGGGTTGAGATTTTTATATATTTTAAATGTTATAATGATTCTGCTGATGTATGCATGTTTAAAAGTATTTTAAAAAATACAAGTATATATACTGTATTTGTACTGATAAAGTTAAAAGTTGAAATCTTTTGGTTTATACCTATAAATCATTTATTTCCCCCTTCCCATGTACCCAGCCGTTCCCACCCAGTAAGTCAATGCCTGTACCCAGGAGAATTTTAATATGTTGGCTATTGGCGAAGTAGGATGGCACTGATAGGTTAGACCCAGAATTTATATAGCTGAGATAAGAACATTTAAACCTAATACCAATCTACTCAATATTTCAGCAGTATGATTGGAGGTGTCGTTGTGCTTTTATTTAGCTCTGTGGCTTTGGAACAAAAATTTTGAGGGGAGTGGGGGGTAAAAATTGACAACATTTTTGATAGAAGGAAATGTATTTACCGGTACAGTGTACATATAAAGAAGATTTTAAAAATGAAAGGAAAAGAGAAGGGAGGGGATGGTAATGTTTGAACTATAAAATGCTCATTCTAGACAGAAATCTTTATCATACGTACAGCATGAAGACTTTACTGAATTATACACAGGTTAATTGGTGTACATCCATTTTACAGGGACACAGTGGGGGAAGTAGTATTTATGTAGGGGTTTCAAGAGTGTTTCCTGTCCATATTTCTAAGAAAATAAGATAAAAACAGATAAAAGTTAAAAATGGAAGAGGGGAAAGGGGGGGGGGGGTGGTGGTGGGAAGAATGTGCCTTGTACATTAACATGTATTGTGAAAGCTGCTATGTCAGACACTACTGGTATGTTTTTATTTATTCTAAGTGGTTAATAAATCCTAAAGTTACCTGGTTAGAAAAAAGATACCCTAGCTTGCAGACAAATGATTTAGCAGTATATAAGAGTCAAGAACTAGGCATTAAATAAAAAATATATGCATTATAATGTGTTTCAATCGTGAACCATAAATTACCTGAGCTTTTTGTAGGAAAAAGTCAACCCAGACTTTTAGTATTTTCCAAATAAGTCACCATTTAGCTTTACACATTTTGAATACATATCATTTTGTGTCATTTTCCACATTAGTAAGCATTCAATATCCAAATATTTATGTGCATATTTCGATCCACTTGAAATAGCTTGCAAATCTAAAGATAAATGTTTTGTGATTTTATTTTTTTTTTAAAGTTGTCAGTCGGGTAAAGGATTGATTAATATTTTATTAATGCTCAGATTGTCAATTTAAAGTGCAGAATTGGAACGCTTCAGACTGAAATGTTTTTGCATTGATCAAATAAATATTTTAAACAAATTTGAAGGAATGTTTTTCCTGCAATGTATATTGGACATTACTTTAATTGTAAGTTCATATTATCGAATTAATGTTCCCATGATTATGATGATAATGATGACGATGACAAGGCCTGCAGGGCCTCCAAGCTAGCTCTGATCAGCTAACTTATTGCATGCATGTTCTAGTGATGCCTACATGTATATATTAGATCTATGATCCCTCTTTGGGGCCTTAACACCAGAATCTCAATTTCCAATAACCTCGCCACCTACATTTATGCACAGCGTTAAGCGGGAAAGAATGTTATCTGAATGAAGTTTAGCAACCAGTACTTGCCTATTTTTTTTCTTCAATTGAATGTACTGGGGAAATATGTGTTTTATTTGACATATATATTATATAAATAGTGCCTGTTTGGGAGGGTAACAGTTGAAATTGACACCCCGAGAAAACCATTGTCAACCGACGCGAAGCGGAGGTTGACAATGGTTTTCGAGGGGTGTCAATTTCAACTGTTATCCTCCCAAACAGGCACTATTTATTTTGTTATACTGAATGTCTTTTTTAAAATTTTAAAGAAAATTTTACTGCTTTTATATAGGAATAACATGAATTCTACAGCGAACCGTACGCGCATAATTTTCGCGCATGTAATATTTTTTAATGTTACCCGTTGCCAAGTGCGTTGCTAACGCTGAGGGTAATAGTAAATATTATTAACTGCGTCTTAACCAATCAGATTTCAGTATTTAACATGAAAGTATAACAACATAATTTAATACCTGCTGTTGGGGCATCGGCAAATAATATTTCTTGTTTGACATTTAATTGTAATAACTTCAATTAGATAAAACAAGATTATTACATTTGTAGTTCTTTGATAAATAATTTGCAAAATAAACAGAAAACTCAATTTAATTTGTTCAACAAATAGTCTTAGCCTAAATCTTTACTTAAAGAACATATTTTTCACAGGTAAATACCGGTAGCACCTGAATATTGGCTTTGAATCCTTGATTGCCTCTTAATGTCCAGAATCTAAGTTACATTCATTTGGGGAAGTCGGTTGCTGGTTATATGTGTGGCATATTAGATTTATTTTTTATGTATGATGTACATTAGAAATAGATGATCTATGCTTAAGTTCTATCCACTGATGTATAAGAATAGATATGATTAAGAGCTTACAGATGAAAAGGTAAACAATGTAATTTGGTATGTTCTTTCAGTGACTAAGTACTGCATGGTGTCTTCTAATATTTTGATTTCGCGTACTAATGAACATTTTTTCAAAATACTTTGCAATATTCTGAACCCTGAGGTTCAATTTTTTGCTGGTGGGGTTCAATATTTTAGTGCAAAATATTTACACCCCCACCCCTCTCCTATAAAATAGTGAATAGTGAATGTGGCATTCAAAATTTGGCTGGAAAATATTGAAACCCCCCCCCGATTTTCATTTGCTATTGGAGAGAAGGGTCAAACAAAACATTATCAGACTCCAGTAACGTTCATGTGATAAGTTGCAGACCCAAAAACTGTACAGTCTCAAAAAAATGGGAATTAATAAGTTTCCTTAAATTTATTTATTTTGATAATTAGTTTAAATGTCTCACTGAGAACTTGGTCGGATTCATGTCTATTTCTATAGTTGGTTATATATATACCAATTAAGATAGATATATATACCAATTAAGATAGATATATATTCTAATTGAGTAACGAAACACTTATTATTAACAGTTATGGTTACGTACCCCTTTAAAAACAAATCTATACCTTTATATGAGATTTTTATAGGGGGGTAGTTATCACCATTGACAGTTCACATCTCTATACGCAGAGTGGTGTGTACACATGCACTATGCAACATCGCGTGTCAAACACAGGTGAAGATTCCCAGTGTCTTGTGCAAGCAAGAATTAGAGAAAAATGGCAGCTTCAGCCAAAAATTCAATTTAATGTACAATTTTTTTTCCTTTTAATTTTGGTGTCCCTCCGTGATCCAAAATTTGAAAACTAGTATATTTTGCGTATCGTTTATGTGGTACATGTATTTAAAATTTTATGCGGTTCTTTGGGTACTTTTTGCAAAATGAGAATCTTTTTGGAAGCCAATTAGATCCCTTGCAGACTGGCTGAGTAAGCAAGGAGCCATGATCAGTAAAGTCCTTGAAATCGGTAATCATTAATAGAATTGGCTAGTGTTATTTTTCTATATATCAATAGTGGAATTGGCCCGCCTTTAATTCTGGTACCACAGAAACTTCACGTCATAAGTACATGTAAGACCAAGCTGTACTTCGCTAACATGAAAGAATAGAAACATATATACATGTAAGGCTCAGACTTAATCGCTGGCCACAGGGCTGTGATTTTTGGGATTAAGGTGTGTTCAAATGACACTTGTTTCTGTGAAAAACATGCAGCTGGCAGTGGAGTGGAGGCAGTGGAGGATGTCTAAACAAAAGTGGTACAAATATGTCTCAGTGCGGAGACACCTATCTCTTGTTGATAGTTTGATTGTGTGTGTTTGTGAATAGATTCTAGTCTCTGTTTAATTGTATGGAATTAATTAACTTATTTATGAACAAGAAGGAAAACAAATCAATTAATGTATCAGATGTACAAGTATAAATCGGAGAAATTCATGAATGTGTATATAGATTTACAAGCTTAAAGTAAATGGATATTAAGTTTTATGAAGTGAATGGTGTTGATAGAAGGTTTTGCTTCTTTAGTCCTGTTGGCAAGTTAATTTGCCATGAATGGTTTTACCTGCAATTGTCACACATGAATGAAATGGAGAATACTTGTGTCAATACACACAACATTTCTTGTCCGTCAGAGTTCGGGGATGAGCTCAGAATGATCAATCAGTTTACTGGTTAGCAGATTTACTGATTATATTCATAATCTAAGGTAACGTGTAGGGCAATGAACCTTTGAATTTTTAATTATGAAGTGTTTTTCCCCCCATTAACAAATTGCAATAGTTAAGAAAGGAAGGATTTATTTTTCTTCTGTTAATGATGATTCTTACATATATGTATTATTCAATATTGATTGTTTGCTTTCACTGAGGTTAATATATGATTATAATATTTACTATGGCCAGTAACTTTTTTTTTGGACAGGATAAATATCAAACTTTCTGGTTGGATTCATTAGTCCATCCGCTTATACGAGGCAAATTTTATTTACCGGTACTGTTATATTTACCTGTTCCTGCATTAGAGGATATGTAATTCATGATACCGGTAATGTGAAAAATGTTCATTTTCTGAAAATAATTGTTTTGCTGCCATGAGTCTTGTAGACTGAACTGAAAATAGTCATTTGGTCTTCCAATTTTATATTCATATGAATAAAATTAAGTTTATAGTTGTTATTTGGAAATAAGGAAAAAACGATACAAGTTTGCTCATCTTTATTTAATCACAGGATACAAGTCCTGCTGCATGTCAGTAGATAAGCTTATTATGAATGAGGACTTCCTGTTTAAGAGAAAGAGTGTAAAGGAGACATAATTATTCACGATCAAATTTATTTCTGGTTGTTTTTTTTTTTTCAGAATTCAAAAAGAATTGGCAGAAATCACCATTGACCCTCCGCCGAATTGCAGGTTAGTTGTCCGATCAGAAATCAGTAGTACTTATATTGAAGAGTAGAGTCCGTTTAGTGATGACCAAGTACGTGTAATAGTAAGTACTAGATGCTGTAAGTGTCTAAGTACTGAAGAGAAGAGGCTATATAAATAAAAGCTGTTGTATTTATACACATGACATCTACTTGGGGAAAACACTATAACATTCACATATGGTAGGATTATCGACAAGTGAATTGCTTTATTAAGGGAATCAAGAATACTCCAGAGATCACAGTTTTCTGCAAAACACATCCATTTCCCCCAAGACAAGTAACCCATATTTAACTGCTTCGAACTGGATCTTGGGGTTTTTGTGATAAAAGATTTGTACGCGTCTAGACAGCGATACATCGCCTATTGTTTGAACAAAAGCATCCAGGTGAGGTGGTTTGTTCATCCGATGGTGACCATTATCTGAGGGGGGCATTAATCATGTTCACAATTCAACAGCTCTCGGGGGGGAAATGCACTGTGCACAAGGTGCACCATCACTCCTCTTGGTAACGCAGACATCTGTAAGTGTTCTTTAGAAAGCAACAATGGATATATACACAAATAAAAATACAGCAGTTACAATTTTATGCTGAATACGGTAGTAGATTTGGTTGAACATGGAACTCCTATTGATTTGGTTTTTCTTTCTGATGGAGGTAGTGATGGATTTGAAATTTATATATTAATATATTTGTTATCAGATTCAATTGGAATTGTGACTATTGTGCAATCTCAGTCGATATTTGATAATTCTAGCCAGTGCACAGGGGTTAAATTTATATTTGGGAGAAAATTGACTTACCTTTTTCAAGATTTATTGAGTTTGGAGTTTTTGATTGTGTATTTTGAATACACTGTTTGATTGATCGTAAATAGGTGCATGATTTTAACAAATGTATTTATCTAGTGTTTTAACTTTAAATGTCTGTACAAGGAAATTCAATATTTTTATTGTCCACTGAAATGTTGACTCTGTCCTTAAATGCATATAATGAAGGTTTTTTATTAATTATATCGTAAAAATATTTGCCTTAATTGATGGCACTTACGTAAATCCAGAAATTTAGTGGGAGCCAGTCTGGACAGCTGTTCTCTATTATGTATTAATTAAAACAGTTTGTTACAGGTTGATAGCAATGAAATTAATTTGTGTCAGTTTGGGTCTGAATTTTTGTATCTGTGCTTCCATGTGGATTGTGTAGGTGTTTATCATCGGTATTTAGATCGGATTAGAATTCTGATCTGTCCGGTTACTGTTTTATTGTGATTCACTGTCATCACTCTAGCTAATGATATCTGTAGAGATATTTTATCCTTCATAGATCCATTCCTGACTAGTAGAAGAGGACCCACTGCTATTTCAAAGTTCTTATCGATGCCTGATCCAATAAAGTTGCTCAAATTCATACCCTAAGGCTTATAATATTGATATTGACCAATCATTTTGAGTTTGATACTTGATTAAGGCTATTAGGTTCTGCTATTTATATAACAATTTATATAAAATGGGAAAAGTTCTTTGATTTCTAAAGAATATCTTTGACTCAACAGAATATATAAAAATGGTGCCAACAGAGAACATTTACAGCTAGGTCTCAAATTATTGAGAGTTGATCACCGAAATTTTCTCTGCTTCATGAATGTTTCCAATCCCAACCAAACTTCAGTTCGATTCATTAAAATAGCGATAAAAGAATGTATAGCAGTTGCCTCTAGTTCCATTATTTTTGAATTCTTGTTAAAGGATAAAGATTAATCGGGAAGTGTCTGTTACATATGGTGGCATAGATCTGCCACCACTTGTCAGATAATTATGTTAACTTCTCATATGATTATGTCGACTTGTCAGATATTTATGTCAACTTGTCAGATCGTTATGTTGACTTGTCAGAAAATAACCATAGTGACTATAGAGACTCAACATTTTGTTGTCAAAGCGTGATAGTGCCACCAACTGCCATTTTCTTGTCATCATAATACCATATAAGTCGACATAAATATCTGACAAGTTTACATAATCATCTGACAAGTCGACATAAAGATCTGACAAGTTAACATAATTATCTGACAGAAAAAATAATATGGCCACTAGTTTAAAGAAAATTATCATTTATATTGTAAGTCGACTTGTCAGATAATGATGTTGTCTTGTCAGATGTTATGTCGTCTTGTCAAATAATTATGTCGACTTGTCAGATAATTATGTCGACTTGTCAAATAATTATATCGACTTAAAAGATGAGTATGTCGACTTGTCAGATCCTTATGTCGACTTGTCAGAAAATATTATTTCAAATGGGTGGCACAAATTGGGCGTGGAAAGGTTAAAGTGTTGAATTCTTAACCACGTGAATAAGTGACAAGTCGACTTAAAGAACTGACAAGTGAACATAATTATCTGACAAGTCGACATCAAGATCTGACAAGTCGACATAATTATCTGACAAGTGGTGGCAGATCTATGCCACCATAGTTACATATATAAAAATGTAAACAACATTGTCACAAGTTTAAAAGAATACTGCAAGCTATACATGTTTGATACTTGGTTAATGATGTATGAACTAGGTCCCAGAAGATCCATAAATAAAGATTAGGCTTGGTGACCCTGACAGTTACGTATTAAGTGTTACAGGAGTTATGTAAGTCTGCATTATCTGATATGGCCTCCTAAAGATATGAAATGAACAAACGAGGGAGACCTTAGTTTTTTTTGGGTTTTTTTAATGTTTCAGTACTATACATATTTTGTTGTACATATATATATTTACATTTTCGAGTGTCTTTGTCTGTGATAACACTACCAATCGTATTTTGTAATGTTTAATGCAATACATTTCATTAATGACTATTTTTAATATTTCATTGTACAATTGTACAAATGAAATACAAATTGCTGAAAATGATATAAATATAAGTAATAAGGAATCTTTCTTTGAGTATTATGAGGTGATCAAATCTATCATAAAGCCCTTCAGGCTCATAATGCTTTATAAAAAATGATTCCTCATTCCTTAAATAAAAGCAAAAGCTAGCTCTATATATATAACGAGTAGGAGAGGTATTGGTTGAAGATATGTTACAATTCTTAGATGTTAAAATTTTACAATAAAATTAATGAATTTTTGTGATGGTGGCTTGATTTTTTACCTAGTAAACTAATAGTGTTTTTCCTCAGTATCTAACAGCTGGCATTTGTACAATTAAAGCATTCCTGTAATGGTGCTCATTGTAATTGGTCTAAAAATGTGAACACCTGCTATCATATATTAATCAAAGTGTTTTGCATAGTATTGAAGACTCTTTAATAAGTGACTCTTCCATTTTCAATGTGATCAATACTATATCATTAGAGTTGTTAATTTTTTTTCCTCTCTATATTTGCAGTGCTGGTCCCAAGGGGGATAACATGTATGAATGGGTGTCCACCATTCTGGGACCCCCAGGGTCTGTGTACGAGGGAGGCGTATTCTTCTTGGACATTCATTTCTCAGCGGATTATCCGTTTAAGCCACCAAAGGTATACTGCATGCACATCTTATTTGATCAGTAAACTGCATCAATAAAACAAGGTTAATAGAAGGAGGGATGTGTTTGATGACTCAGCATTGTATCTTGATAATTGCAGCCTGCTACCTCAGGTCTCGCAAGTACAAGAAGTTTACATATTATTGATCTGTCAAGGATTTAGTTCAGATCTTGGGTTGAAAGGATGTCAATTTCCCTGGAAGTCGACAGTTGTCCTTGGTTTGAAATCTGGAGAGAAAGCTTTATCTGAGCAGACATTTACATACAACTGCATGAATAACACACAAACTCGGCTTAAGTTTAACAATCTGTTCTCTAGACAGAGTTGCCCATCAGCTTTTCCATTTCCTGCTTTTATGTTGATTTTCGGGGTTTCTTTTCTTTTTTTTTGGGGGGGGTAAATTATTGGAGCAGAAAGTGTGCCCAAATTTGAAAACAACAGACAAATGAATGACTTTAAAAGCCATCAAATAGATAAGTTAGTATAGAGTGGAGTTTCTAAGATAATGCATACAACCTGTGTTTGGCCAAGTTAAATATCCATGTTGCTATGTTCATGCTCAGACTGCAAAGTCCCTGAGGGAAGATAATTTACACTACATGTAGACTACTACACTATATATCTAGACTTGCGGGTCAGTGCTGCAACATCATCAGTTTCATGCAAAAGGCAAAAAAAAAAACCCCAAGTAGTTCTATTAGCATAGCCACTGTTAATGTCTAAACATGCACCATATTTTTACTGCATCATTTACCTTATTTAGAATTTTAGAATGTAAAATTATTAATGGACAATCGATACATAAAAAGCATGGATGAATTAGCATTAACCAGACCATTATTGTATTGTATATATTAGATAAGCTGCATCTTTTAATTTTATTATTGTTTCATAATATTTCAAGATTTAATTATTCTTTTTGTAAATGATCAAAGATTTACTTTACCAGTATAATTGTTTATCAGAAATTTATACTTGGATTTAAATTAAGAAAGAAAAGATCTTGTACACTGGAGACCAATACATGTATATACTACCCTAAATTAGTTCATAATGATTTTTAATGTCACAATATATGTATACCCGGTAGACAAGGTTGGGTTAAAGGTTTTTTGCTCAGTGAAATACTGTTATTGTGTATAGAAGCCACCCAAATCTGAATGGTTTTGTCAGCATAATACTGTAGGAGACATTTATAATTTTGTGAGTTACTGTAATATCAGGCCACCCGAGTTTGAATTGGTAATCATAATATTACTACAGGGGACATTGTTTTGTGGGTTACCGTAATATTAGGCCACCCGAATCTGAATGGATTGTCAACATATTACAACAGGGGACATTATATATTTTGCGGGTTACAGTCCTGTTTATACAAATTCTAATATATGTAAATTCTTTCCTTTAATTAAAAAAGTATTTATTCTTCATGCAATGAAACAATCATTCCCTCAATCATAATCGTTTTTAAAATTCGATATTGAAATTTTTTGTTTGTATTTGAAACTGAATAATGTTCTATAGTTATATCCCATTAATCAGGAGGAATCACTTAACCAATAGCTGTAGTTTTTAAATGGAAAAGAATTCCTGCAGATGCAAACTAGAAATATATAGTTTTTCTGGCTATGTATTGTCTTAAAATCTTTCTGATAAGAATCAATCAAGCTCTCGGAGAGTTGAACTTGGTTAAAAACAAGCGAGAAAGATCTCTTTGAAAGATTGAAAAGAAAACCGATGAAGAAGGTTTCTCGGGGAGTTTGGTGAATTGAACTGTAGCATTAACCATGCAAGAATAACGGGAGGGCTCAATCAATCCCACCATCCTTTTCAGGCCGTGCTATAGATTTACTGAAGAGCTGGTCCGTACACTTTTGCCAATATGCCAGAATAGTTGTTATAAGATAGTAATATTTAGAGAACCAAGAATGCATCGAAAACCAGGCTAGGGTTGCTCACAGATGGCTGTTTGGTTGATATTTTAACCTAATTTTTTGCTGCAATAAGAATTTGATTTCTCCAGTCTAAGAATAAACATACATAATGTCAGGTATATTTATATGACTGAATAAACTTTCAGGTAATCTTAAGTTTGTGTTAATGCATTTTAAATGCTGATTCTGATATGAATAATGATTATGTGTAATAACCATTCAAATAATGGCCCTTTTCGGATGATTTGAAAATTATATGCATGCATATATATATTTTGACCTGATGACAGTTTTATTGTATATAAAAATGTAGGTTAGGTCAATGTAATCATAATTATCACCAAAAAGGATGCTTTATTAGATAGCATCCGACTGCCACCTTATTCTCAAGGAACTACCACAGAATCAATAATAATATCATGCATGGCTAAAGCGAAGTGTTTTCTATCATAGTATTGGACCAGATCAAGACAGTCTTTCAAAGTTTAGGATATTCTAGGAAGATTTTAATTAAAATTGACAAAAAATTCCATACCAATATATTACAGAAATTATACATATTTTTAAGGAGATTTTATAGAATGAACCTGTTGCAATTTTTTAAAATTATATTAAACACAACAGAAGATTCTAAGAATACTTTTGAATGTATAAGAATGCTAGTCACAATATACTCAACTGGTGGACATGTTAATGGGGCCCAGAAGAAGTGTATATAGTATAGAAAATAATGAAAGTCTGTCTGTGTGATTAATTCATCAATAGAGGCTCCTTTTAGTAGGCTTATACCTAATTAATTTGTGTGGAAAACTGAGTCCTAATTACCTCTTTCTGCTTCCTTGAGTGTGCAAGGAGCCCATTTAAGTTGAACCAAGTTTGGCACTGAAATTGTCAGAATTCTTTTCCTAGGCCTGTACAAATTGAGTTGAACCTCGCCACCTGTGTAATTGAATTCTAAACACCCTACTGTCAAGCATGGCTGCATCTGAATAATTGTGGAGGGAGAGTAGAGTACATGAACATCTGATGGGTCTTAAGGTGGAATAACACACCTGGAAAAAGTCACTCAAATTAACAGGAAATTTTTTTGATAATGAAAGATATAATGATAAATAAACTGTACAAATATCAAATCAGAGAAAAATTTGCAGTTTGGGGAAAAAAAATGAATACAGGTGTATCTAAAATATTTATTCCAGTAAATAACAACAAAAACCCCTGCGGGATTCGAACTCGGGATATACGAATCACAAGTCCGACACCTTATCCACTCGGCTATGGAGTAAATTTCATGTTTCAGTCCATAAAATCCTTTTAATAAAACGAAATGTCGTTTCCATCTGCGGTCAGCCATTTTGTGATGATGTGTTATTCCACCTTAATCTCATTTAGGGAATTCAACCTTCTTTTTCAGACAGACGTAAATCAAGCATGGACTAAAAGAAATGCAATTTTTTTTTAACGTCTGTTTGTAATTACTGACAGTCAAAATTGCAATTACCAATAATTATTCCCGTCAATTGAACATTAACTGTACAAATATCAAATAAGCGAAAAATTTGCAGTTTAGGGAAAAAAATGAATATCTAAAATATTTATTCCAGTAAGTAACAACAAAAACCAAATCTATAGATTTGAGTTTTGTTTTTTTTTTCGAATAGAAAAAGCGTAATGAATGTGTCTTTGATTTCAGACAGAATTATAATTTTAGTAAAAATTTTACCAAGTACCTGCTTTCATGAGTGCAGTAGTAATTCAAATGATTAATGAATGTTGCATTCAAATGTTGCTCGAACAAGAGTGCATGAATTCTGTTCATTTCAGTCTGTTATATACAGTTACTAATATTTTGTTTTGTAATGATTATTTCACACAGTCACATGGTACATGTATGTAAATATAGGCATGAGGTTGTGAGATACTGAAATATTTTTAATTTGTAATACATATGAGTATATTGGTATGAAGATTGTTGATTTATTACTCTGTTTTTGTAGGTGACATTTCGAACACGGATTTACCATTGCAATATAAACAGCCAGGGTGTGATCTGTCTGGACATTCTAAAGGACAATTGGAGTCCTGCTCTGACTATCTCCAAAGTGTTGTTGTCCATTTGTTCCCTTCTAACAGACTGTAATCCGGCCGACCCTCTGGTTGGGAGCATTGCTACTCAGTACACTCAGAACAGGACGGAACACGACAGGGTGGCTCGCCAGTGGACCAAGAGGTTCGCCACGGGGCTCTGATTCAACATTCAGATACTTATTTATCATCCTTTCCCCCCCCCCCCACCCCCACCCCCACCCCAAGTTTATTTGTCACAAGTACATGTACTTCATATATCTGATAGAGCATATTATAGTTTAATATTTGTCATGAATTTTTCTTTTATACCTGTGGTGAACTTGTCTTTTATGGTGTGTTTTCATTAGGGCAAAAAAAAGGGGTTTTTTTTAAAGATTTTGTCTATGAATTTCAATTTTGTATTTTTTTTATATATAGAAAATACATTTTGAAAAAAAAATATTTTCTATAGTTTTGATTTTAGGTTATGTGTTTTTAAAGCACAATATTTTGTTTTACAATTTAGACCAAAATGTTTTCACTGTTGACATGAAAACTTATTTTTACAAAATACTAAAGATGATTTCAATATATGTATTAGAAATGATTTTTTACGATAATTCTTGGCAATACAGTTATAACTGTCCACACAGCTCTTGTTGAGCTTCTGGTGTCTAGAAGAGTTATTTTCCTTGAAATATGCCACACTCACAAGTCGAGGCATACCGGTATGTGCATTCTGAATTGATTAGATTTTTTATTCTGATTATTGATAATATTCTTTGAGGCCCTACCTGGTCTTATTACATGTACATGTACTTAAGTCTGCATGATGAAGCTGGCCAGCTAAGGGTATTAAATACAGAGCGTGTGTTATTTAATTGTCAGGATGCATGAAGCATAATATATATCTTTAATCCTCATTTGTATAAGGAGTTGTCAGTTACTGGTACAATGTATGCACATGCCAGTTCTTATCATTCAATTCGTGTCTGTATAGTGAATGTACCGTACACCTGTATGCATACATATTAACTGACTATATATAGATGGAGAAAGGAAAAAAAAAATCCACCAAAACAACACTGAGTTAATGTATGTTGATTATGATTTTTTTAATCTTTTTTATTTTTAAATTATTTTTAATTGTTTTCTTTTGGTCTTTGTTAAGTGCTAACTTTATTGGTTGTTCATTGGGGGTTTGATAAATGAACAGGGGTTGTAGGGTCAAAGTCATAAAAACAAAATTGTTACTTCTCTAACACCCTTGAAAGTAAAAAGCCTGACAAAATTAAAATTTAGTTGATTTCAATTGTGTTTCCTACTGTATGACCTTTCCCCTGTATTAATGTAGATTCAGGACAACATAATATAGATATATACAAACATAGAATTCATGTTTTAAACATTCATTTGCATCAGTGTTGAAAAAAATGTACTTATTATTATTGTTTGAAAAATTGGTTTCTAAAAAGTTTTTTTGTATATATACTATATTAAAACAAGATCTGTATCAACTTAAAGTAAGACTGTAATTGATTGGTATGGATTACAGTGTATTTGATTTTCAGAACAAGTGTGAAAAATGTTTGTGAAAGTGATTGATGTATGTGAATGTGGAAGTCGTGTGAACATGAGCTCACATTTTATGTGAATAAAGTTGTAAAATTGCAGCTGCTGTTGTGCATTCTGGTTTTATTTTTCTTTATGATTATCACAATCTCGGGAAGTTTATACCCATGCACATACTTAAACTAATCAAGATATATTCATTTAATGATAAATCACATGTTGTATATGTTCCAAGACAAAGAGAAAGATGGCAATGAAGGTGGTTGTCAAGACAACATTTAAATTCAGACGTTATATAGTAATCTTTGACATATAATAGCTTTGACACCTTGGATGCAATATTCATGATCTGCTCATTGACATTCTGCTAGTTTGTGAAATTCATGGTTCACAAAAAATCACTCAAACCATTCATATCCATTCATACATTGGTACATTTAATATGCACAGAAATTTATGAATCTTTTTAAAAATCAGTGTTGCAACTAAAACTTCATACAAATAGGTCAGGTAGTCATAGATGTCCAGACTGATTAGATTGTGAATTTCAGAACCATACAAGGTGAACTATTTACGTGTCGCATCGGATAATGTTATATCTAAATGAACTTAATTGGCTGTTTGTGTTAGTGATGAATTAGGTTACAAAAAGCATTCTTCTGAATTACTTGTTAAGATATATTCCTCACTCATGTATTCAACACCTTGAAAATTCTTTATGAACCCTGAAGTTAGAGTTATCTCTCTTTGCATTCATTAGAAATACTGGTAGTCCCTCTATATATTTATTCAAATAAAAAAATTACAATTTTGTATTTGTTCAATCTGATCGGTTAATGAAGCTTGTTAACGTTCTGAAGACGTTTTACTATCTTAGGATGGTCTTGATGATCTTCGTAGAACGTGCATTGTTACCAGAGGTTGTTAAATTCGTGGCTAAAAAAATCGATGACTATGCAGAATCCAACAACTTTCAATAAAAAATTTTTGTTTATGCTTATGGCTTTAATAACGTTTACAACGGAAGATTCAACAAATTTTAGCGAATGTTGTAATTCGGAAATTCTCATACCCGGCTTTTAACATCCCCCCGTTTAGCAAACGAAATTATTTATTTATCAACATAAATGGAATGTTGTATGCCCAACCCTGAGTCAACTTACTCACCAGTAAAATGCAAATAAATAAGATTGGGACACATCATTGATGTAATGCAGTTTTTCGATAGAAAAAAATTAATAACTTCAATCTTGTAAAGCGTTTCTTTTACCCTTTCAAAGAAATTTTGAAATATATTATTTGGTCAAATATTATGAAATTTGGTATTTTTAAAACGTTGCTTTCATTTGTTAGATATTTTCATTCATATTTATAATCTCAATGTATCCGAAACAAAACCTTAAAACTGTGTCCAATCCAGATATTTAAATTTATTCTTCAAAGATTCGTATTCATCTAATCAAAATCAAACCTTTCACTAGTTTCTTTCATTTCTTCATTCTGATGGTGACTGCTCTGTATTTTACAACAACAAAAAAAACATAGTTTATCGATTGTGAAACTACAATGTATGTTTAGCTCATGTTTTGTGAGTTTTGCGTGCCATACACATGCAGCGGAGCTCCTGATAACAAACACCCCATCAAGTTATCTATACTGGTTTACATTTGTATCTTTATGTCCATTGTAATGTAATGCAATGTACATGTAATTGACAGATTAATTTAAGGTTCTCACCAATAAATTTGGTAAGATTTTGCATTCGGAAGTAAAAATCCGAAATTTCATCCATACGCTCGCTGAATGACAGGCACGTAGCATCAGGGGGGGCCAGGGGGGGCCTGGCCCCCCCCCCCCTCCCCCCACTTTTTCTAGCAGCAACAAATTTTTTAAAATTTACATATAAAAAAATGAATTATAATGGAGTTGGCCCCCCCACTTTTTTGGAAGTTAGTAAAAAATTGATACAAAAAGAAGGAAATAAGGAGTCAAAATGAAGTTACCGCCCCCCCCCCCCCCCCCCCGGATTAGGAATTTCATGATTTTGAGGGGAAAAAAAATTGGGTAGGGAATTTTATTTTTTGGAAGTATAGTTGAGTCTACCCCCCCCCCCCCCCCCCCCCCCCCCCCCCCCCCCACGGATTAGGAATTTGAAGATTTTTGGAAACTTTAAATTTCCCCTTTTTTTTTTTTTTTTTTTTTTTTTTTTTTTTTTTTTTTTGCTTGTCAAGATTTTTTGGATGGGTCTGGCCCCCCCACTTTCAAAAACGATGCTACGTGCCTGAATGATATTTCATTATTCTGTTTGCCAACCTAAGTTTTTCCCGAAGAATGGTCCAGATTCAATGTCAGTGCCATTGTAAGATCCCGAAGTCTGCATACGCGAAGCTCTCTAGCTCATAGACCCGGCAGACGCTTGAAAGTCGCACATATCTTGCACGTTGGCCGACGATATGTCAAATTTATGATATTGTGTATATAATTTGCTTTAAAATGTAATAAAATATGCCCCAATGTCTTATATTTTCCAGCCTGTTTCCCTCCCAAACAATTGGTCCACATAAATTATCCTGAAAATAAAATCAAGCACAGAAAATACATGTAGGCCTATGTCGCTTCATAAGAAAGAATTGACGTGGTTAAATGACTTAGGAAGGTCCGTATATCGGCAATTTTAAATCATGTAACGTTAACGTTATAAGCACATTTTAAAAAAAAATATTTATATATATTACATGTACATGTGCAACCAGAGACATAAATATAATGAATGTTATATAATTTACGTCTCTGGTGCAACTATGTTAACAGTTTAAATATATTAACCTTAATTATTGTCAATCAAGCCCCACATACTGATATGATAGTGTAAACGAAATTTGATTCATATCGAGAGATAGTTTTTCAGCTTACAGATTAATACTATGTACACGTGAAAAAATTGCTTTTCTTCCGTCAAGTGAATTTGCCCGCCAAATCGTTGTTACGGTCTTATTGCGTAAACAGAATCTCGTAATACCTCGGATTTTTACCCCACTTAAAGAATGACCAATGGAAAAAGTATCATAAACATTGAATCAGTGAAACAGAGATGAAACATAGGGTAGAATACGATGTCATCGAAACAAGTAAGGTAAGGACACTTGTTCTTAATGTATCATGTCGAATAACGAGACCACTGAAGGATTAAATAGTTTTGTTAAGATCCTATTGATGATTTTCGAATTTCCTCTGCATGGTACACATTTAAAGGTACACGATATTACTTCATATATATACCCAACAACACAAATAATGCAGCAATTCAATAAGATATACAAAGTAACAGATTTGTTACACATACAACGCAGATACTTTTTATTTGATTATTCAGCTGCACTGCTGCAGCCTTTTCCTGACCATAGAAATAATTAAATAAGTATTCATAAATCTATTTCATTTATTGAAATGCAGAAGAAAGAATATTATTTCGTTGCAGAATTTGTTGTCTGTATGTGGTAAGTCAAGATAAACATGTAACCATAAAGCCCAAATTTAAATGTAAAAAAAAAATGTCTGGCTGCATGTGCATGGCTTACAAATTTTTCTATGACCGACATGTGTGGCATACAGCATGTCAGCTGTATTAGACAGCATGCATGGCTGATTTGTTTGTTATAATAATTATGTCATTATGTCTGGTTGTTGCGTTCAGATGATGCATCTTAGTCATGTTTTGCTTTAATGTGTTTTTATTGTGTCCATTAAAAAAAACCCACTTTTTGATAAAAAAAAAAAAAAAAAAATAATAATTGTAAATGTAAATCGTTCATATAAAATCAATTTTCATCAGAACTATTTTTCAAATTCATAGATCTTTAATGATATTATTATCTATAGGCCTATATATTTTATCCTTAAATGAATCAAAAATTATTTGGCAAAGTGTATTGTTCACACCAGTACTTTCTCAGTTTAGTTCTGCAATACATTCCCCATATGTTCCCAGCAATTCCTGCATTAATCATAAGCTTTGTCCAGTTCTGAGCATTCAGTGTGTATGTGGTATTTTGAACAATAGAACACTTACAATAGAAAGACTAGAACAAGACATTCAGATATACATAAATATGCATATAGACTTGAGTAGACATTGGAAGAAAGATTGGCATGCAGCCATGTTGAATGAAAGACTTAAATTGACTGTTGAAATTATGGCCTTCCCATTTTGCCATGTGGCTTTACATTATATGCACAGTAAATGGAGTAGTACTTTGGGATTTGCTATTGTCGAATATACTTTTATTTGTTCAGTATTTTGCTGCATTAATTGATCTTTGTCAAAGTGGAAAGACAAAATGAAATAAAAAAATTGTTCAAACTTAATGACTCACCATGTCCATGTTCAAAAAGTAAAATTGAGGAATTAAACTGAATGATCAATACTTTTAAGGACCCTCTCGACAGTGCACGCTGAAGAGTCAGGGTAATTCTGTGCAGTTAAAGTAATCTGCTCTATGACAGAATAGAGTAATTAACTATAATCTTGAGCTCAGCAAGCAGACCAAGAAAGAAAAATGTATTTTTGGGGGTTTTGTTTCTAAGGTAATTTAAAAAACAATCATTGGGCAATATGTAATGCAACTGCCAAATATTTTAATTTTCATTGCAAGATTTTCTTTTCTTTCTCTTTCCTTATTATAAACTTAAAAATTGAAAAAAAAATGGTGTTCCCTTTTTCACAAAAGCAAATTAATTAACTAAGAATCAATATGCATGACATCATTTTATTATTATTTCTTGGCTTTTTACTGTGCATTAGATAATCTATAATGAATTTGATAATTCCATGCGAACATTCTACTAGATTAAGATTTATAAAGAAGTTGTCAATATATACTTTATTTATAATTATGGTTTTTTTTTTTAAAGGATTTTAAGACTCAAAGGGATTTACTGACTCTTATTGACACTTCTTTTTCATTGGTCACCAGAAGTGGGGGGGGGGGGGGGGGGGGGGGGGGGGGGTAACCATAGCATGGTGAAAATAAAATTTATAAACTTTGGGTGTGGAATTATATATAAGTATGATTTTCTCAAATTTAAAAAAAAAAGTTTTAAACTGATCCCCAATAACTGATGGACATAGGCAATTAAATGAATATTTTTTCCATATTGTGATCTGGATTTATTGATTATTCCTTGACCGAGGAAAGGATTTATATATACATGTAATACATGTAACTATTTTTGTCATGTTTAGTTCCTTTAACGAGTTTTTCCTGGATAAAAATTTAATGTGCAAAGCTGTTTCAGCCTGTTTGTGAACTCAGGTTTGAAATGAAATTTAAATTACTCTTTAACTGAAAAAAATCTCATTTATTTTCTTTTAAAACTTGGCATGGGGCATTAAGGTATCATTATGAAGTTGAAATTTTATCATAATCTTAGTTTTAAAACATAGAGAATGTGTTCGGAAATTTTGTTCTTTGGCAAAAATGCACACAATTTTAATATAAACAAAAACGTGCATTCAAATGAGTGGTTTCTTCACTTTTTTTTTTTGGTGGAAGTAAACCTAAATGAAATTGAAATAGATTGATGAGTCTGCATGAGTATTTTACTGTTTAATCATTGGAAAATATAATAACGTGAACCTGAAATTTATTTATACATATTTGTCTAAAAATATTTGATTGTACATATATTCATTTTGCATGGTCTGGCTGCTCTCATTTATTTCAAGAGCAAGTTTGAACAGTCTGAGTAAAATAATCTGTTAATAGGGTGGTTGAAAAGTGAAAGATCTGACTTATACATTATATTCTGTTTATAAGCAGGACCTTGATTTTATGAGTTTCATTTTTAAAGGCATTAGCAAATGAACAGATAAGATGAAAATTGGCTGTTAAAACTGAAGAGTTGTGTATTTTTGTAAATGAAATTTATGAAGCAATTTTTGGGTTAATTGTCAGAATTCACAGTATGTTATATATTAGAGATCTTGGATTGCTTAGTTCTTACTGTAAATGTTGTGATCTATGAGTATTTTCACTAAGTAGTCGACTGCTCATATCTTGTTTCTAAAATGAGAACAGATAGAAAAGTGCTTTAAATGATTAAAGGAATTAGAAATATGTTTATATCTAAGTCTTCACCATTTCCATTTTGTTGACATTGGGCATTTGAGTTGTAGAATAACCTTGCTTTGTCCATATTCTCTCTCCATAGGATGTGAAGTTTAAATATTGAACTGTAAGAATTTATAAGCTAGCTCAGTCGCTCCGCATTAAAATGACAAATGTGTTCGTATTGGAATACCACCTGTGTATAAACCATGAATTTAAATGAAGTTCTGTAGCAATATTAATTATATTCATTTTTGGTAACTAAATCTTCTTCCATTCATGATAATGAATTGTGCAGGGGACATTTAACTTAGAAACAGCACTCAATATACACTACTCTACGCAATTTAGTCTCTTAATAACAATTAGCTTCATACTGCACCCAACCTGCTTAGGATTTTGTTTTTCAAAACATAAAAGCTGCATCAATATTCCCATTTTAGGATCATTTAATGGTGGTAGAGTATGAGGGAAAGGGGAAAAAAATGTGAAAGGTATCGAAGATTGTGTTTGTTTTGAATACAGATCAATGGTTAAGTGATCGCTTTCAGCTGAGCGCGGATTCCTAATTTGTGCTTGGTGACTTGGTTCGGGGGACCTGTTGTTTAAACAATTTACTTGATAGTTTTGAACTTAAGACTAGCATTTCAAGATTACGCTCATCAGTATGGGTTTTCATCGGCTCGATGTATATACACTTACGGATTAAGTGAATAAGACATCCATCAACGGATCTGAGACGTATAGTGGATGAAATCGGAGATATATTGCCAGATGTGATAACCTCTCATTTGTATCAACTGTTTAATTTCAAGAGAATTAAGAGATTTGGAATCATGGATTGGACCTAGTCATGTTGCCAAAAAAAGCCAGGTAAATTTATGTAAAGTTACATGGTATATTATGTTACATAATTGATGCTTTAAATTGCAGTGTTTCGATTAGGCTCTAGCTGTTTCTAACATGTCTAAAGACGGAGAATTTCTCCTTGGCGATGATGAAGCAAAATGCCAGGATTGATTATCTTGTTAAACTATAATGGAAGAAAAAACTAGATCGATGCTGATGATGACTTTGGAAAATGGAAAGGAACTATGCCTGAAATAGAAAGTTATTGACCTAAAATATTCAATATATATATCAATCATTATGATAAAAATTCTTAGCTGTATTCTAAGATCATACATTCAGTGTTCATAGAGAAACAAACATATTTATAGAACGGATTATAAATAGGTTTTTTACATTAAATATTTCCAATCATTTGTATTGGATTATAAGCTAAATTGCAATTCTGCAGGTAAAACCTCCAACCAAAACAAAATTTTGAAAGATAAAAAGAAAAAAAAAAGTTCAGAAACCAAGCGTTCGATCTGACTATCAGGTCAAAATACTACCCTTGGGACCTAGCTTCCTTACCTCTTTACTTCCAAATGGAATTTTGAAGCTGTGTTGTTGATTCATCTGACATTTCATTTATGAATTTTTGGAGTGAGTCTCCTCTATGCAATCACTCACTCAGAGAAAGCAAAGTGGACCTGTGCACTCATACTAGGACTAATGAATCCACAACATAAAATAGTTCTTTGAAAAAAGGAAAAGTGCATGCAGATTGTTATTTATTGAAAGCAAAATTATAGGTATTAATTCAGATGGTGTTAAAAACAAAGATGTTTCCAAGGCCACACCAATATAATTTCTTGTTCGTCGGACCCTGCATGCTCGTATTTTAATAAAACTGTTCAAATAATATAATTAATTTTCCGCATCCAGGAAACTGTGCGCTGTTTTCTGTTCTGTATATCTGCTCTATTTTTCGTATTTTCAATAGTTTTTAATTTATAAATCAGGAAAAAGTAAAAAAAAAAAAAAAATAACCGTCAGCACAAATTTATTTATGTACCATCAAAAAGTATTATTCAATCGCTCGCCACTCAATCCTTTTTCCTTTGAATGGCCCAAAAACATATTTGCATTCTTACTTATTATTCACCATTAGAGGTGTGATAGATTTTACCCAGTTTTTGCTAGTATTTAATGATATTTCTAAAATAGCAGTTGAAATCTCATGAGCGTATAGCAGAGACTAAATAAATCCCCTTCAGATAAGCTGTAACATCTGACATTGGATTGCATGAAATATAAGCAATCAATGTAGAAATAATGGTCAAAAAATAATCTGACAAAAAAATCAACTCCCAAGTTTCACTGCTTTGATTATTTTTGTTATGTCATAATGGTCTTAATGACCAAGTGTCACTGTACAGGGATTTAAGATTGACAATGAAATAAATGACCCCTTCTTGATCCTCTTTAAATTTTGTCTTTATACCTAAAGCTCCTCTCTTTCTCTCTCTCTCTCTCTCTCTCTCTCTCTCTCTCTCTCTCTCTCTCTCTCTCTAAGATTGTGTATTGGACAATCAAATCATAGAATCAGATTCCGTCTGTCATGTTTTGAGATAGGATAGAGATTATGACATGTAAGGTCACGACTGAAACTTGTTAAGTACAATGATTGTAATGATAGTACACAACACATACAGCATATCTATCTTGATTGGTTCTGTTTATGATGATAATCTTTTAAAAATGTTTACTGCTGAATTAAAAAATAAAACCAAGAAAATCAATACATGGAGAATAACGAGAGAAAAATCCCACACAGCTAGAAAGCCTAAATTTTCCACATTTTTTATTGTTTTTGGAGGGGAGGGGGGGGGGTTAAGTTTCATTCTTGATTAGATAAAGATAATGCCCTCCCAAATAGGAAAAGATAATACTGAAGGTTAATACAAAAGGATTTAAATCAATTAAAGACAATGGTAATCCAAAATGACAGGATTTTAAGGCGTATAAGACAAAACCAGATTTGGGTCAAAGACCTACCAGTGTTCCATTTCAATCTAAGCTCTTTTCTTATTATATTGGACATTCTTGTAGAAACTGACACTGTTATCTTCTGAAAAAATCTCTCCGAGATCAATATTCAAACAAAAATATAATGCTTTGAAACTGTGCAGGGATATCCGCATATATTTAAACAGTCTCAACGTAAAAGTTATGGTGCCAGTATAGGCTGTTTACATTAATATCTTTGTGACTTGATCAACTGTCGTAGAGACAGAGCTGACTTAATATTACCTTCCAAATCAGACCTTTAATATCTGATTATTAAAAAGTAAAGTCCTGTACAATAGACATTGGCCTCATGCATGGCAGCCATAAGCTGATTTTCAGGGCAAAGCCTTTGTTTGCAGGTTTGAAATTGTTTCCTTTCAATTTCATTCTGGAAACTTAAATAGGTGTAAAATCATCGCAGTTAATAAATCGCCAGTGTGTGTAAAGAAGATTTCATATTGGGCATCTCGTTGCTACGTAAATTGAACATTATTATAATTTTTTTTTCGGAATCTATACGTGTGAATATGCGATGGTTTTTTGGTATTCTGAAGTGTTATGAAAGTGAATTTGATTGTTAACGGATTTGTGAAACATGTCGGTATCAGCTGTTCCCACAGTTGAGGCAGACCCATTCGGTGGCAACCATAGGCTCAGGTAACTGTCAAATGAAAATACTTATTGAAACTACAAGTGTTAAAGTTTAATAATGTACATGTACCGGTACTATAATTCTGACAGTTATAAAATCTGTTCCAAATGTCGTTGTTCCATTTGTTCAAGCTGTGAGACTACAAAAGTTAGCAAAATAGATTAAACATGGTTCATAGAAATTGATTCATGCCAGATTTTCTCATTAAACTCATAAATGGTATTGTGAATTTAAAATAATTATAATTATTTTATGAGGAAGTTCAAAAGGAATGAAAGTGTATCTATATACATGTAATACGTACACAAAAGTGGTGTTTATCTTGCAGTACTCTGATGTCACTAAAGTGCTTACCGGTACCTCCATGGGTCAAAAATAGTTTTAGTAACTTTCTTACATAAAGGAATTAGTCCTTTCATTTAGTTTAATACTTTCATACAAACAATTTAAGAGATTCAGAAAGAGATATATATACAGGTTTGAACACTTAGAGACTGCTCTGTTTGCTGGTTCATACATCATGAAGGAAGCAATCATCGCAGAAATGATTTACATACCATGATGTTCTGGGTTATGTATTTACAGTCAAATTCAATAAGTTCGCCCAGTGAATCTCAGAAAAAGCAAAGTTTTGTAAAGACCCTGTCAAAACTCTTAACAAATCATTGCAAACTTTTACGATTGTAACAAACTTGGTTATAATGAATCCTGTAGATGTGAAAAATAATGAATTCGCTAACAACGAGTTGTTGTAGAGTTATAAAATATAATGATACCAATTGAAATAATTGTATGAATGAATTTATTTTCAAAAAAATCCCCATATTTACTAACCATATTTTAGATTTCTAGAGAAGGTACATGTATTTTATTTCATGCCTCAATAAAAACAAATGGTAGTCATCTAGAAGAAAAGCTTAAATACTGGGTATTCATCATGTTATTACAGAAGTTGTCAAGTTTTTGTGACTATGCTTACAGTTAAGGTTAGCTGAGACCAATTAACAAACATTAACAATTATTCTGATATTTTTATACAATACAGTTCTGAAGTAAATGAAAATACATATGCACTGTAACATGTTGTCTACATGTAGCAATTTACTGCTATTTACATGTACTTTTCTCTAAATCAATTTAAATCCCACCTTTTTATTTGCCTACCTTAGAAGTTGGAGATATATTAAGTAAATGTACTTTTAAAGTTACATGCAACGATATATTTTAGTCTTAAGGGTTTTACAGCTGATCATAAACAATGTACATAAATCCTGGGTCTTATTAAAACTCTATCAATTATTTGACCATTGATCAATGTAGAGGTAATGTCAAATATTGACCCTTGGGTGTATAAAAGCCTCTTTTTGAAAAGTTATTTATATCTGCCGGTAGATCTAAAACTACCTAAAATGAGTCTTATACCTTAAGCTCCATTTAACTCTCAAATTAACAAATTTATATTTGGTAAAATCATTTTACCCCTATCACAACTTACTAGATATTATCACTTATTTGCTTTATTATTTACTGTCTACAGATGTTGTTAAAGTCGATAGAAGGTGAAGCGATTTAAGCCAAGCTTTCCATTTACTTTTACAACCTAATATGTTTCCATAGACAGTCAGTAAAAAATCTAATGAGTATTTTGTTTTTTTGAGGACCCAAACTTTTTTAATCTATTAATAAATTGAATAAAAAGTATAATGAAAAAATTGTTACAGTAACAATGTTGTCATTTATTACCTGTATTTGCTATTTGCATACTATATACTGTGGTTTCATCAATATTTGTTTAATACCAATTTTCGTGGATTTTGTTATAAGGTTTATCCACAAAATTAAGTGTTCATAGAAGTGCAATTTCTATTCACATTTCGTACTGATAGGGTCATTGACCACAAATTTATGTATCCTTGAAACTGTGATTTTCACTTTATATCCACGAAAATTGATACCCTTGAATATTAATGAAACCACAGTACCAGATGATACATGTGATACATTTTATCCAATGACTTTGCGACATTTTAATCCAAAATTATAAATGCTGAGTAGCATCTGTGGATAAAAATTGTGACATTAAAACTGATGCAATTATTGGTGGCATGTCAATGCAAGTTGTTCTGCCACTGTTGGAGGATCTGAAAATTATGAATTGTACATTGAAGCTCACAAAACAAAGTACACGTACAATGGTTTTCTAAAGAATCACTGTACTGAAAACACTTCACACAAGCATTATTCATCCAACAGACTTCATCGTTTTAGTAATAGCCTAGTAACAGGTGAACCAATTGCACAGTGAATGAGAAACTTGGTTTTTCAAATGATAGACTAACAATTGTGTAGCGACCATGTTAAAGCAAGTCAATTTGTCCTTTTCATGGTTGGTAGTTGTCTTGTGAATCAGGTTCAACATACAGTGTACTCAATGGAAATTAACAGATTGGTCAAGTACATGAAATGAACAGCATATTCATGCAAACATGTAGGTTCTGCACTTTTGTAAACACTCTAGGTCCAGAGGTGTTTGTTCCAATGACTTCAAAGTAATAAAAATTATTACACATATCACAAGGAAGGCATACGGTACAAACAATTAAAAATAATTTGAACAATTGGCTATATACTTTGAACATTCCAATTGTAAGTGGTTGATGTTCTAAGAAAATTTGACTTGTTCACAGAACTTTTTTATTGAGTATTGCGTGATAGTCAGACCAGCTCAAGCTGTCGCCAGATTGCATAGTTGGTAAAACACTTGTCTAGAGATTTAAGGGGCCTGGGTTTGAATCCGAGTCTAGTCTGTCATTATTTCTCCCATCCTGTTAGGCTGTTACAACTGTAATTTTTCGTTCTCAAGAATTTTTGGGTCCGAAGAACTTTCTTGTTCTCTGGATGTTCAGAGGTTACTGTATTTTATTAAGTCTACTGTATTTTATTGAGTGTACTGTTTTTTGTTCTGTGGATTTCTGATTGTACTGTACACGTATTTCTGTAGGTGGTCTAAGACTGCCCGCAGTCTCCCTGAGAGTTCTCGACGCCCTCAGTTACAGCGGGAGTGGACCTTCCATTCCATTGACGCCGAGGACCTGACCAATGCCGCAATCCCCTACCGCTTACCACGCATAGACACCCCCAGAGACTCTTTCTGTAGATTTGAGCATGATCCAGAGAATGTGTGGACTCGCCATGGTTACCAAAACCAGATCAAGTAAGTGGCTATTTTTGTGTTGTGAGTTAAGTTCTCTTACCAAAAAGCGTTTTGTTTTATAAATACAGTTGAACTTCGATATCTCCAACACCGTTATCGCAAATACAATGGATATGTCGAAGTTAGTCTCTAGTCCCATTAACTTTTTTAAAAACTAATTTGCCCTCAATATCTCGAATACTCGGATATCTCAAAGTTTTTAAACAGTCCCATCTAGTTCGAGATAACAAAGTTTGACTGTACTTGTCTTGGGAGTAGGACATTAATTTTTAATTGGTTTCATATCGTGTGTTAAAGAAAATCCTCATTTCCAGACACTCTCCTATCAATCAGTCAAGTGATTAATAAATAGTATTGCTTTAAGTTTTAAAGCGTTTGTTAAAAAAAAAAAAAACAACTTTTGAATTAAACTGTAGATTTTTTTTCATCTTCATTTTGCCCCCTTAAAGTCAAACATCTAAAATTCTTCTGAGGTGGACCCTGCTCATGTAGCATAAACAGTGAAAAATCATCATTGATTAAATATTTATTATAAATACGTCCTCAAAGTAGTACACAAAGTGAAGCTGTAAGAAACTTGTGCCATGTATCTTTGTGATTATTCAGTATATATTCAGTCATTGGTAATATGTCTATTTGGAAGAAATTGAATAGAAAGAATCAATAAGTACTGGAAGGATTTGTTCGGTGCTATATCCTAAACAGCCATAAAGTTATAAACTGAAATAAAACTGTATTTACTGTATATGAGGCTGAAAATAAGTACCGGTAATTTGTAATTAATAAGGTCAATTGCTGATTTCTTTTTGTTTTTGTTTTGTCTTTTACAAAGCAACTATTATAGAATGATTTAGATTAATGATATTTTAATTTCATTGAGTGTATTTAACAACTGCATCAGAGCTCTAGGATTCATGAAAATTTATCATTTTTATTAATATTTTTATTGAATGATTACATTTTAAAAGCAGTTTGAATATATTTTATCCAACAACACCTAAAGCCTACAATTAAGTGAGAAATTTAGGGCTATTGTCATTTTGAGAGGAGCTGATTAAAAAACAAGAAAGCTTTTTTTCCAAAAATACTGGTAAGTGAGTAGGGTAAAAACCTATTAGAAGCTCAAATGAGACATATTTTCACATGTCTCAAGTCCAAGAAAGATTGATATATAAAATTTATCAAAACCTGCTGATTTTTAAGTAACAGTCATTCTATATTATGTTTTTTCAACAAGGCAAGTCAATTTTGACCCATAAATTGGCAGAAAAAAGGGTTAAATTCTTTGAAGACTATTGATCTGACATACACTATATTCAGTAAGCAAGTCAAGTTTACCAGTCCTAGTTAGAGCTAACAATCTTTAAAACGTTTGTACTTGAGGAGTATATGATTACCGGTAATAGAAACTGAATTATTGGCCATGGTTTTTCTTGCATGATATAACACTACCCCTATTTCAATAGAAAAGTGGCCTTTAAATCTTAGGCTATTGCTACAAACTTTATTTCACTTGACAGTATTAAAAAAGTAAAAATGTGTGTACTCAGGTTATTTTGCTCTAATTCATTAAGAATACAATTGAACTTGTTAAGCAGAAATTCCCTCAATTTTATCAGTTTTACATTGCCTGCCATGATTTTTCTGAAGTCATTAATAAATATTTATCATTTAATATTTATCATTCAACTGGGATTGTTATATGCATATTTTTAATTTTGCTAGTTTTTAATATAAAAAAAATAATAAACTGTATATGGACCAGCTAGTGAACTTGTTTCACAGAGTGAAATGTTTAGATAATGTGAATTTAAATCAGTACGTGTTATCAGTCTGTCTGTCTGTATGCTGTATGCAGTCATTTTCTTTAGGTTGTACGGTACTTCGGTAACAGAACTATTTTACTCTGCATCATTAAATAAAATGATGTTCAGGGTTATAAGAGGTCAGCAGGCCATGGTGATCATTAATTTAAATATCAAATAATGATAGATATAGACATTCATTCATTTTGTGGATTGTATTGTGGAGATTTTTAGAGTTGTAGAGAGGTCTGGTATAGAACTACGGTAATAGGGTCACATGATATATTGTACAGGTACATGAAGCGAATACATTGATGCCCAGCTTGGTATGCACCATATTTGTGTTGTTGTTGTTGTTTATTTTGTTTCATTAAATGCATAATGTTCAGATGAGGGAAAAGAGTACTATAGTGCACTATTATGTGTGGCCTTGTTCATGTTCATCCAAAGTTCATACTACTACCAGTAGATATGGTCTTATCTGACAGGTTCTTTCAAACATGTATCAGAATTTTCCAAAATTTCATTTGTCAAAGAGTATTAATGATAAATATGTAGGCATTAATTGTATAAACTGAGTCAGGTAGCTTATAATAAACAAGTTAAACATTTTAAGCCTGAGTAATTCACCTTTGCTTGAATGTCACAATGTGAGCTTATTATTTCATCAACTTTTATTGATTGGTTATAAGATCATTGTGAAATGAAGAAGCAGCAGACAGCATCCTGTATTTTTGGCTGTGTATTGTAGAATCCCAGGGGAGCTGGGGCCCACTGTCCGGATGCTGAATCCTCCCCAGACGTACGCCCAGGCAGAGCGACAGATGAACCTGGTGGTGCCCAAGTTCAAGAATGCTGCCATCACCCCAACCATGCGGCCCGTCCACTGGACACCACCCCACAAAGACATTGATGATGTTCAAGTATATAAAAGGTTAGATATTTTTCCAAAATTTTATTGGAATATTTGATTGAACATATATTTTTATAACATTTGCATGCGAGATATGTAAATCCAAGTCAGGCTGTTTTACTTTTAAACTAATAAAATATTGTTTCATTTTACTAGTATTTACACATAATTATGAATGATATTTTTTTTTTTTATTTTCACATAATTATGAATGATATGGTTTTTATAAAAAGTAAAATGATTACATTTTTTGCTGTGCCAGTAATTCTAAAACATGGCTTGTACGTATGATAAGGAGCTTAGAGTTATCCCTCTTGGTATACACTTGTACATGTATTCATTACAGAAACTTGCTGAGGTATTGATATAAGCTATTCTTGCAGCTTCTATTTTATATAGATCCAAAATATCTTGATTTCTATCAACATGATTATCTTATCTCCTTTTTTTCAAAAGACATTTCTTCTGATCCATGTAAATCAAGTCTGAAACAGACTTTAATATGCTTTGAATCCTTGAAATGGCTAGATCTATGCCTCTATCCTATAGCCATACATATTATCTGCTGCTATGTGTAATTCTAGTTTCAATAGTCCATGAACTCATGCACCTACCCATATAGCTACGAATTCCCTGCCTTTTCCCTGTAATGTTAACCTTGAACTCCATGTAACCTGTACCTCATGTACATGTATTTTATAATATCTAAACACATATTTTACATGTAATTCATACCTTTGTGGTAATACATGTATTGATTTTTACAACATATAAACCTGCAGAGTATATTGTATTTTTAGGTATTTTACATGTGAGGTAGATTTAATTATCTTCCATTCTACCTATATTAATTGTACAAATTACCTGTACCAGTAAATACATTCTAGAGCACCTTTGCATGCCTGTAATGTGTGCAAGTGTTTATCAGATCAGGATGTGTGTGAGAGAGAGAGAGAGAGAGAGAGAGATTTATGTTCTATCCATATTAAACAAAGCAGTAGCTAGCTCTGTGCATATTGTTTGATGTTAATCCCGTTATATGGATATAATTAATAGTTGTGTTCCCACCCTAGGTAAAAATTCATTACTGCATGTGGAGTGGACAAGACTACCAGTGTGTAGTTCTTGTGTGATATGTATAGGAGGAGAGGGTCTTTAAGGACAATCTGATTAGAGTGAAATGTCTAATCTTTCATGAAAAATGATATTTTGCTTCACAGATGTTTCAAAAATAAATTGTAAGGTGTGGAGAAAAAGATTTTTTTTATGTTGATATTTACAAATACTAATGGAATTTTATGAAGATATCCTCTTTCATATAATTGTTGTAGCACAAAATTGTATTGAAAAATATCTGTTATGTGAAACATCATGCACTAGTGTTTTTTTTAAGTTATCATTTATTATTATTTTTTTTTTATTAAAACAATATACATTTGTACGTATATGTATGAGATATATTTTGAAAGAAGTATCAGGCCAAGTATATACCAGCGATTCAAAGGCAAACATTTTCAAGATATCTTGAGATTTGCCATCTTGAATATGTATGCATACTCTGCATTAATTTTGAAATTGTTCCAATCAGAGATTCAAGAGACTTTCAAATTCAATTTTGATGATATTTATTTTTGACTAGACAGTTAACTTATAAAGCTACATGAAACTCTTATTCAATGTAAATATGTTATAAATCCTTCAATCAACTAATAAAACATGTACATATTCAGTATATAATTAATGAAGTGATGTAATTTCTAGTCCTGTGAACTCTAATTGCTTTTAAAAATAAAATTGTGTTTTGTTGCAGCATGATCTCAGCCGTGCGTAACAAGCACCTGGAGCTGGAGGGGAACCGCCCAGAGCCCACCCCCTCCCCCATCTCCCGCTGCGAATCTCCCGCCAAATCTGTCAAGAGCATCCACTGGATGCTTGGCAGTAACAAGCACCCGTCCTTTGATGTGAAGGTGAGTGGTTGTAGGGAAAAACCAGAATGGCAGTCTGTGTAAATCAAGGTGTTTGTGAATTTGTATATGTAAGCATTCACATGTATAATATGTAATTAATCAGCTACCGAACAACTTATCGACATACTTTATGTCTGATAACTATTATGATAAAGAATAAGATCTTGGAAAAGTGGTGATCAGTAAATTGTGTTCAACATAGTTTTTGCATCATTAATTCAAGGGTCTGTTTTTATGCTAGTGATCATGTTGATTTAGTATGTCACATGAAAAAATTTGACTGTATTTTTGTGATATTCACATATGACAGAATATCATTGATATACATGCCTAATCTAATTCAAGTGTAGATGATATATTTTAAATCATTGTAACAGTTCTATCTATGTGTTAATCTCATTTTACTTTCAGGGAAGAGGGCGTAATCAAGGGCCTTACTCCAGAGAATTCACCGTCAGATGCACGGCCCCAAGCAACTGGATGAGAATGAAATGGGGGAGGGCTAATACAGTCTATCACTGATGACATCACTTCCAGTAGCACTGATGACATCAGTGTCTGTTATCATCATATCAGTGCAAGTGCACTTAAAAAATCTTTATCATGTGCTATATACAGAAGAAGGATTTCAAAGCTACCTTGAAGAGTGTAGAGGAAGCAGAATCATTCATCAAGGCTGTTATTGGTGTATCAGCTATCAAGTTCAAGAGTTATATTTTTTACTTTTTAAAATTGTTATTTCTTCTTTTAAGGATCTGTTACTTATATTTTTTTTTGGGGGGGGGGTTATTTTTTTTAAAGACAATTTTTTATTACATTGTTCAATGTTTACCAGTATTAAAGATGACTTCAAAGGTATCCTTTGATCAAAGACAAACTACAATGTCCTAGGAGATGTTTACTTTAGAACAGAAAATCATGGAAATTATTCCCAAATCAAACCAATCTGATTCAGCAGTAAATGACTTCAATTTGAGGATTGTAATTGCAAGGGATATTTCCTTGGTATAAAGATTTCCCACAGACTTGGACATTTGTAGCTGCAGAAATGGTGAATAAGGTTTTTTTGTTTCAATTACATGTAGTCCAACTCATTTGTCAGTGGACCAAGAATTATTTTGCACTTCAGAGCTTAGCAGGCCTTTGATTAATTTACAACAGACATTTCAAGTCTGTCAAATACAAATGAATGGGTTTTTATTTGATTAATTATCTCAAAACATCTTTGTTGATCAGAGTCATCATCACCAACTGTATAATGCTACATGTTTTCGTTTTCTCAGAATGCTGATATTTGATTAATTATTACAATCGTATGATATTTATTTTTTTTTAGTAGCCTGTGATTTAATTAATTTATTTATGATGAGCGAGAGTGATTTTTCTCTTGTTTTCAGTAGCTGTTAAAAGATTGATAATAACAAATGAATTATTAGTACACTGTATTATTTGTGTCGACCAATATTTGACTGATTGTCTCATGTAAATGTACTCATTGAAAACGATCTGGACTGTTTGTTGCAGGTACAGTGTAGTTGGGGGGAGGGGTGTCTGCTTGGGGGTTTTCCATGTTATTTTATTAAAGGTAGATTTCTAATTAAAAGCTAGGAAATAATATCCAAATCTTGCTTTTATATTTCAGACAGTTTTGAACTACCGTATAAGAAATTATAACAAAATATTGGTGCTCGCGATTTGATACTAAACAGTGGAGTCGCAGAATTAAGTACTTGCGTAAAATAAGGAATTTACAGTATATTACAAGGAGGTTTAATCAATGTAAACTCAGTCAAGTTGTAGATGTTTTTTATGTTTTAAAACATATTATTGGTGGGTCTCTCTCTCTCTCTCTCTCTCTCTCTCTCTCTCTCTCTCTGTGCACTTAAATAAATGTAGATAAATCCACGTAAGCACAAGCAGGACATTTTGATTGTTTTGTACTAAATTGAAATATTTTTTACATTTATTTATATTTTCTTTCATATCTGGTTGGACAGATAAAATAAATATCCAGTTCTAATAGGATTATCCATCTATTTGGCATAAAGCTATTTCTATCTCAGAAATTTTAAAGATATTTTACTGATATTCATTTGACACATTTATTAATGAGCACATGTGTAGGTAAAATGAACATTTTTAAATTTAGTCATAACTAAACCCTTAAAGTGCAACCCTGTCATAAAGGCTGTACGTGTCTTGATGATAAAGAATGTCCAAAAATTGCCACGTCTTTCTGTCTATCTATCTAAAGATAGTGGGGTTTTTTTTTTCAATGATGTATGTGTCTCCACTGAGAAATACAAATTTATTGAATGTTATTTTTTTTTAATACCAAAAAAGGCCATTTTCCTTGTTTCACCCTTACTATTTATTATCGCATTCTATTATTTCCATGATGATGTGATCATTGTGATGTCTGTCCCTGGTTATTTGAGATTTCCTTTCTCGGCAGAGCTGTTTTTCAATACTTATTATGATGGTTGCATGTTACAATGCCGAATTAATTGTGCTGTCAATGTTCTTGGTATGAAATGGAATCGCTAGCTATCAGTTTTCAATTTCTCATTAATATTTGTATACGACGAAACTTGAGAAATGCAACAGTATATATCAATTTTCTTCTAACCTACAAAATATTGATTATCTTAAATACAGGTATTTTATTTTTTCCCTTTTACTCATCAGCTAAAGACAGTACTGTAAATAGAAGACTTTTATTTTTAATTTACCTATAAAAGTACATATGTAATATACGTGTAATATGTAATGTAGAGTTTTTTTTGAAAGTCTTCTATGTAAACAATGTTACATGAACTTTGTAAAAGGTGAATTTTATCAATGCAATTTTTGTCTGTAGAATATTATACCAGTGATATGGTTGTAAAATACTGATCGAATCAAGATAACACATGGGCTTGCATCAAAAATAAGTATAGGTAAGCAGTACTTGTACAGATTTTAAAAGTGAAACCCATCAAATTTCAAGATTATTTGATATGAAAGTCGATTTTAACATTGAATGGTTCACTATTTTTGTACATGTACATGTATTTAAAAGTGCCTACAAAATTTTTGATTACTTTTCAGTGTAATAAACATATAGATTAGAATTAAAAATATTTCAAGAACATATTTGGCATACTGTTAACAATCCTGCATCAAAAGAACAATTGTTATTCAGAATATCTTTCTTACTCTGTATCCATGGGGGGGGGGGGGGGGGGAGAGAGGATGATTTTAATAAAAGTAGATCTTATTTTTTAAACTATATAAATAGTACAAGACACTACATGCATTTTGAAAGAAAAGTTTTAAGCATTTTTTAAAAATGCTTGTACACGAATATGCCAAATATAGATTCCATCAAATTTACTTGTCATTGAAATCATGTAGTATAGCTTACACTGTTGGAATTTTCAATTCATTTTAAGTGCTCTTGGGCATCATTTTGATCGCAGAATAATGAACATTGGGTATTTTATTTCTGATTATTTAGTACCAAGAACAGTATTTTATAAGCATTGCTAGCTAGGCCTTATTTGTCAAATTCTATTTTCGTTTATTTTGACTAGACAGGGATTTTGTTTTTTTACTGTGAGTTTAGATCTTGAAGAGACATGCCAGACATAAACTATATTAATATATGTGGACAGTTATAAAAACAGAATCTACTGAGTGTTGTTTTTCATGATACAGAATTTGATTCGTCGCTAGACTTGTAATTATTTTTTGGGGCTTTGCTGTATTAACGAGTATATCATATTATTCTTCTACCGTAGATATTTTTATAGGAGCCGAGTTCATTAAAGATTCCCTCTGATCACATTCACCCGTTATTTACCAGTGTCAACCGCCGATACATTCATATTTCACTTATATTTCCAATTATTGTTTTCTCTTCTTTCTCTGATTTTATTTTTTGTAAAGGATGTCTGACTCTTGTTGTGATGATACAGACAAGTCTGTAAATGAGATTGTTCAATAAATGACCATATTTATTTAATAATAATTTGCTCTGATTTGTTTGTTCAGTCTAAAAATTGAAAAATTGTGACAAAATATATACATCTAAATGTAAAAAAAAAATATGATTATTAATTTTTAGAATTCAGTGCAGCGAGACACTGATAAAAGCCACTGGTTTGACCTTAATAATTTTATATGGGTTAACCTTTTTTGAATAATTATATACTATAGTATAACATAACTTCACACCAGATGAGAGTACATGTGCTTCGAAATGCGGACAGGCATGGTCTTTATATATAGCAGATCTGCCATAGAGAAGAGTTTGAAGGGTGGGCCTAGCTGCAATAATGTAGCCCTCTCCGATTTAAACAAAAAATCGGGAGAGGGCTACATTATTGCAGCTAGGGTGGACCATGTAAAAAGCAGGGGCTGGCGCAAATTTACATGTACATGCACATCACCAGTGCAACCAAACCTTTATTCACATAAGCAAGATTAGAAACGCGAGATCAACAACTGATGAAGTCCAAAAGGCAGATATGAAAGGGACATAACTTCTCCAAACCTGTTAACTCATTTTATTTTTGTCCAAAATATGTAAAATCGTTAAAAAAAAAACAGGAAAACGTCAGGTATTTCGGACTAATTTTATCTTTCAACTCGTATCATTTTCATGATGGTCGTAGCTTGATACCTGTCAAATTTCAGTTTATCTGCTGTGAAACAGTTTTTTTTGTCACGTCAAAACCCGAGGTATTTGCCGCTAAACGGAAAATAAGCTCATCCATATTTGTATTTTTTTTTTCGATGTCTTGTTTTGTTTAAATAAGAAAGTGTGATATTAACTTCTCTGCTACACTAGAATAATTGGCAAACAGGTGCTAAAATGCCATATTATGTACATATCAAATGCAGTAAACTTGACCTGACCTTGACCTGTACATATCAATTTTTGTTTACTGTATAATCGTCTGTAAAGTCGTCCTTAGAAATTGGTATTTTTATAATTAGATCTGCGATTATAAAATAGGTGTACCCAAAGCGGTCCTTTTCATTTATCAATTTTGGTTGTAAAATTTAACTGTCAACTATAGGTCGTTTTCTTCTTCGGTCGAGGATATTGGATTTGATCTAGAAAGCTTGTAAAACCCACCACAACGAATTTGAAACGAGAGATAAATATATAAATCCACAAGTCGAGTTAATCTGCTATGTATCAAAGTTGAAAAGGGGGGGGGGGGGGGGACTTAGACGCTTAAATTGCCGTTTCATTTGGTCGAAGAAATTTAATCTATACTCAATGGCCTTAAAAATAACACCAATTTTGGCGATGATTTTCTAGGTAATGCCATCCACAGTGTCCGATGTCTTACTCTTAAAATTACACATGTTCACGCACACGTAAACACGTAAACGCGCAAACATGCATACATGCACGCAAACTACTTGTACCACAGGTGCTTTAGTAAAACTCCCTTCACTTTAGACCGCGGAGTTAAGTCGACCCCTCCTATTGATAGAAATTTCTTCTATGGTCATGTATACAAGACATACAATTTTAATGATATGAAAAACATTTAGGGTTGTAAAACCACCCCTCCTGTTGATAAAAAGGAGAAAGGTAAAAGTTATCTTTAACGACGACTTTAACGACGGAAGGGGGGGGGGGGGGTCGAATGTAAGTGTGAGTTCATAAGACATAGTTTATGGACAGGTATACCTAGGTCGAGCTTTTGCAATGAACGATTCCAACAATTTCACACATCAAAAAAATTTTATAACACGATATAGAAATCGATAATATTTCGTCTGAATATACATATTATATAAATAGTGCCTGTTTGGGAGGATAACAGTTGAAATTGACACCCCGAGAAAACCATTGTCAACCGACGCGAAGGGTAACAGTATATAAATATTGCCTGTTTGGGAGGGTAACTGTTGAAAATGACACCCCGAGAAAACCATTGTCAACCGACGCGAAGCGGAGGTTGACAATGGTTTTCGAGGGGTGTCAGTTTCAACTGTTATCCTCCCAAACAGGCACTATTTATTTTGTTATACTGAATGTCTTAATTTTAAAGAAAACATCACCGCTTTTAGATAGGAATAACGTGAATTCTAAGGCGAACCGTACGCGCATGGTTTTCGCGCATGTAACAAATCGTATTGTTATACTTTCATGTTAAATACTGAAATCTGTGGCGTGTTCAACAGAGCGAGCGCTCGCGATCGCTCGCCAAAATTTGTGTTGCGGGTATAGGAAATTTTGGCGAGCGCTCGCGAGCGCTTGCTCTGTTGAACTCGCCTCCGATTGGTTAAGACGCAGTTAATAATATTTACTATTACCCTCAGCGTTAGCAACGCACTTGGCAACGGGTAACATTAAAAAATATTACATGCGCGAAAATTATGCGCGTACGGTTCGCTGTAGAATTCACGTTATTCCTATATAAAAGCAGTAAAATTTTCTTAAAAATTTTAAAAAAGACATTCAGTATAACAAAATAAATAGTGCCTGTTTGGGAGGATAACAGTTGAAATTGACACCCCGAGAAAACCATTGTCAACCTCCGCTTCGCGTCGGTTGACAATGGTTTTCTCGGGGTGTCAATTTCAACTGTTACCCTCCCAAACAGGCACTATTTATATAGTATCATTTCAATAATACACGAATGCTGTGCACTACAAAATATGTCAGATTTGTATTTTAAACGTCATACGTACAAAACCGAAACTTTAGACGAACTGGTACAGCCTTGACATGCTAGTTTCACAATGTTCATTATATCTGATATTAGATATTTTTCCCAGTTTCTAATTGTAAAACATACGGCATGCAGTGTATAGTTTAATATCCAGCGAGTATTACAATTAAATATAATGAGTTTTTTTACATACCACATTTAATTGCTGAAATAAATACACGTATGTGTAAATGATAGTCAATTTATGCTTGTTCATGTGTGTGAATTATGCAATAAAATCACGATATGTTTTGAAATGTTGTTTATTTTCAAATTGCAATGAAATCACCTCTCAAGATCACAATTTGGGGAATTCTGATATCAGTATCTGATAAAATGTTATTTTAATTCAGGTGTGGGAAACTTTTAATATAGGAGGTCACGTTTTTCTCTTGGATCTTGCTTATTAATATGTATATTTTGTAAGAAGGTATTTTTTAGAATAATGATTAATACAATAAAAATATTTTTGTATATCGTTTCCATACATGTACATGTAATTCATGTGCATTACATGCTTATTTCAAACAAGAATATGTACGTCTGTTTATCTGTCTATCACCCTTCTCTCTATCTTCAGGAATGCATTAATCAATCAACTGAAATCTCAAAAGAAAAACAATATAAAAAAAATAAGAAATTGACACACGCCCTTTTGTGTGAGAAGGTGGAACCATTTGAGGTTTTTTTTCTTCAATCTCTCATAATATTTCTTGTAGTCTTGTTAGCTATTTCTTACAGTCATAATGTTTATATACGTGATTCTGAAAAACTTGGGCGTGCTCGATTTGGAACACCGAAAATGGATTATGTCTCTCCCAAAATAGTCTGCCCACACTGGCGTGGGAGTTAGGTATCAAAAGAAAAATATCATTCTAGATATGACAATTTTGATAGATCTGGCGCGCTTATATCAAAACCTTTCAATGCATCTCCTGCGGAGACACATCGTTTACTTATAAGAAATTTATCTGCTTGCTTCGATTGCTCATCCATTAAGACGTGCGTATGTACTTTCACATACCTGCATATATAAAAATAATTCAAAATGAAGTCATTCGTGGGGGTAGTATTAATGGCTTAAATGTTGTGTAAATTATCACCTACAATTTGCATAACTTTGATAAGACTGGAATTTAGAAATATGAGAGAGAGAGAGAGAGGGAGAGAGAGAGTGTGAGAGAGAAATAGAGAGAGAGAGAGAGAGAGAGAGAGAGAGAGAGAGAATATTTCAGGTGGATCTGGACAAAAGTCTAGTTTCTTCAATAAATATTAAATAACGAGTAGTCTAAGCAAGATATTGAAGCCATATAAGGTGCTTTATCAAACTTGATTGAATTACTGAACAAGTAGAGCTCTATGTGATAGAACTTACGTGTATTTTTGCTATGTGGTTTAACTCTCTCTCTCTCTCTCTCTCTCTCTCTCTCTCTCTCTCTCTCTCTCTTTACAAGGAACCGGATGAGTTGTAAATGTTTCTAATTGATTGATCAATACACCTTCTTCATCTGACTTATTTCGCACCGATAAATATAAGATACCCTGATTGCAATTGATATCAATTAGTTTCACTTGTAAATCGTATTGAGTTAGTTCGTACCTACACGTCCGGATTGCGGACGCTAATTCCCGAAACAATAACAGCCAAGTAGAAGAAAAACAACCGCAAATTAATTAATTTTTTGCATCTAATCGACAACTCGAGATTGAAGTATCTCCCGTGAACTGACACCTTGTAGCTGATCAGGTATAATGTTTGCTGTTCCGTTCGTGCCGTTCTGAATCTGAGACATACATCTAATGATATTTAGCGCCTCTAAATGAGCTTATACTGGACTATCCGATATTTCGCCACCCGTGAGGCAGACGTACATTCCATGACATGACGGGAGAGAGGCGAGCCCGCTGAAGTAAATCAAACTTAGCTTCAATGTGATGGCTTCTCCACCCTTTTAAGCACGGATCGTCGCAAGAATCCGCCAAAGAAAAAAAGTACAGAAATAAAATAGTTGTTGGCCTTGTCGCCGATCTTTGGATTATGTTTAGTTTGGTGTATCATTAGCTCACCCGAATCTAATGCGAGAAATCTACTGTGAATTTATTCGGGGTCTGGCGGCATCGTGATGCGGCGTCGTGAACTTTTATTTCTAACTTCTCCAATTTCAATAAAACCTGGCACATAGCATCCTTGTCATTATGTAATAAAACATTCATGGTGTGTTTTTTTTTTAATAAAGTTCCAAGCTCCCTTTCAAGGGGGATAATTAGCAAGTAATGAAAATGGGGTTTTATTTATAAACCTTGTTATCCAGAATCAGATAGCCAGCAATATCAGCAATTACATGAGTTTACTTACATGTTCATATTCGTATACAGGAGATTCAAGTTTGTTCGATTTGCAACGGCCGGCAACATTGCTTCAAAAGTAGCAATGGAGAGAGAGAGAGAGAGAGAGAGAGAGAGAGAGAGAGAGAGAGAGAGAGAGAGAGAGAGATTTACAGACCAATATTTTCAGATTGTCGGATTTTGCTTTATACATATCGTTAAGTTAGCTTGCATGCACGCATCTGCTATCATATAGGAATACCATCATATAGAAGACTGTATCCAACACCGTTTCAGAACCCATTCTTGGTTATTAGAAGAAAAATGACATCCCTTGTGAATTTAAATACCTTACGCATGAAATTCGAACTACCTACTCTTTATATCCCCTCGCCCACGTCTTTCAGGTGTGGAATTTAATAGGTGGCCCTGTTGAATGAAGGTATAGGTCAACGACAGCCCGTCTCATAAACATTCTGAACACTCACTCGGCTTACATATAGATTATTTTTGTTGTGTGGAATTGTTCGGAAATTAATCCTTACCAAAGCATTTAAAAATTAAATTTTGCAGGAGATCGCGACTCCTATAACAAGATCAACTCAATTTACTTTCATGAACTGGTAGTACTAGCTCTACTTGACATATTTCATGAAAGTTGTAGGTTTGTTTGTTTCCCTTTGCTGCACGAGTTCTTTTTCTTTTCATTTTTTGTCCCTAGTTTGCTGCAGGAATGTAGTTTTACGTGAAAATTCGGGTTAGCATGTTGTAGAACCTTTGATTTCTTGAAGGACTACAGTTCATCAGCTCGTTCTTAGCAAGCAAACAATTTGTAAATATTCACGATGTTAAAGGGAGATTGCACAGACAACGTGTTTACAATGAGCTTGCTCAGCAACTTTTGATCTGGGCAACGGGTGTGATCGCAGGTTTCACGGTTCCTAACGCAGTATAATAGAAAAGGGATAACCCGACTGGTGTCACCTTTATCAATACTCAGTAATCACCCCACAGACTATTTATTGAACAGACACCCTTCTGTTGCGAGGAGGGAACTAAAGTCTATTAGTGGCATACCCCTCTTAATCTTGTGACGTCATATGGCACATCGCCAAATATGGGCGTCATTAAATAAGGCTTCAGATCCTACTTTTATACAGAAGACTTTAGATATCAAGATGCCTTGATAAACCACAATACTTTTATAACCAACATCATTATAAACACTGCAATGTAATCAAAGAAAACACAAAAACACACAATCTTTGTAAATATATATATATTATGTTTGTGGTTATGTACAACATTTGTATACATTACACAGAGGTACAAAAAACTGTTCTTTTTTCTTAAATCATGTATATGAATAAACTATTAAAGAGGAATACAATCTAGTCAATCCGTCACATTTAGTAAAAAAAAAATCTGGATGATGATCAGTCCTTTCTGAATAACTAAGACTTGCCAAATCCACCCTCCCAGCTAAGTACAAATGTACCAACTTCTTAATTTGCATATATTAGGTAAACAAATGATCACATGCAAGAAATTAGAAAAAAAGGTATAATTGTTGTATAATCTTCTAAAAAAAATGTTTATTAACATCTTACTTGATACATCACTTTGGACCCTTAAAAGTACCAAAAGTCATAAATAGGTTGATAATTAAAAGTAAGTATCAGAATAAGGATATTAAAATAATGAAAATCTTTGTTCATTGACATCCATATTGCACTTTATTAACCACAAACTGAACTGCAACATCAAAAGTAATTTTAAAAATATCATTTTAATCATATCCTTTTGAATCAATTTTAATATATCTGAATTTCCTTGATGTGACGAAATGGATCAAAATTTCAGAAGAAAAAAAAAGATTCAATTTCAATAGCACTATCCTCAACAGAAAAAAAGGAGAAAATCTTAACAAAACCAGATATAATCACAGTTTAAACGTTTTGCATGACCAATTGCACAACACCCACCAAAGCCTGAAACTGCATGTTCTCGAGTCATGATGCAACAAAACAAGACAAAGGATTCAGCGTCTAACTCTAACTTCTGATCAGGTGAGCTACATAGCTAGGCAAGCATTTTCATGTTTTAATATGAATAAAGTGTAACATCTGGAGAACATGAAAAAGAAAAATTGTCAAGTTTCAAAGTTTGTTTCATTATCAAAACAGATATTCAAAAAAAAATTTTTTTTATTTTCATGAGGAAAATCGCTGGCACCATAAACAAAATTGTTCTTATTAGAAAAGACAAAAGTTGAGTGATAAAATGGTACCAATATTTTTCATTAGTTTTCTGATATACCAAAGATTAGGGCAAAAACGTTAATATTTTGGATATCAATCTTCAAAGTCAGTACTGAAAAGTCACTTCCAATGGCGAAAAACTTCCATTTCTTCGGCAAAATGAAATCACTGGAAATAACAATTCTTCTGACCGAAATTAAGCATGTACTTTATTTGTTTTCAGGACTTATGGTACTGGTATTGTTTTTCTTCTTAATATTACAGTTAGAAAATTTTCAAAATTGAAATAACAACTAGCAACTTGCCAATATAAAGCAGCAAAATTGGTCATGGGGGAAAAATGTCACAGGGCTTCCTGAAAAAATTTGCTCAACAAATAATAAAAATTCAGATCTTGATGCAATGGAGATTCATCTCTCTCTCTCTCTCTCTCTCTCTCTCTCTCTCAGCTGAAAACTGTGTTAAACATTTGGTGCTTGGATTGGAGGAGTGTACACACAGTACTGTACTTTGTACACTTTAATTAATCACCTACGTGTACATTAGTATAAAAGAATTTTCAAAACTAAACAGCAAACAGAATGGTGGTTCAATCTGGCAAAAAAAAAAATATTGAAATTGAGGGAACAAAAATTCAGAAAGATTAGAAACTTAACAGTTACGTGTAGCATGCCACTAAGAACTCCAATGTTTAAGACTTGATTGAAAACAAAGCTTTGTTAACCAAACCATTCCAGAAATGGTAAGTCTTGGCTTGATCTGCATGAATTTTTTGCACAGACATCATGTAACCTGGACATGACAAAGGTATCACCAACATTTAAGGCAAGGTGTGTGTATAATATACATCAAATATATACCGTGGAAAAAATATCACAGAAAAAAAATGCCAGCTTAACAACAGGCAAAAAACAACAAATTTAACATGATTGGTTGACATAATGATTGGTATGCTCCCCAGTCTACACAAGATTTCTCCATGCATGGTTTTTTTGATACCCAATTTATACGAAAATGAAGTCCAAAATCATAGGAGCAAAGACATACATTTAGTGACAGAAGAAAAAACCACACAGAACTGATTCAGAAGCTTTCTGAGATATACAACGAAGGCATATGAGAAGAAAAATTCATACGTGAAATTCACACACATGAAACTAGGAATACATGAATACAAAATATTAGACTAGGTCTAAAAAAAAAAATCAGCGAGACTTTCAATAAAAAATAATAATTTGCAATATCCTTCAATATATATGATTTACCCCCGTCAGTGTAACACAGAAAAGCTATCAATATAGTTGTATACATTGGTATAGATGAAAACCATGTCTACAGTTTAAACAAAAATTCCACCACAATGATGTGAAAAAAAAAACTAGGTTAATTTTTCTTCAGCAAATATGAAATGATACACAAATACATGAATAGCACAAGTTATGTTTAACACACTGGGCTACAAACATTTACTAAGAGGGACAAAATGGGGGTGGGGGGGATGGGGGGAAACCTGCTACCCACAGACAAAAATAGGAAAGGAACCAATCCTCTAAAATGTCCCACATCAAAAAGGTGGGGATGGGGGGGGGGGGGGTGGGGTGGGGGTGAGGATAGATGTCCGATAGACATTACTGACCTTCAAATTGACAAAACAGAATATACAAGTACCACCGAGAAATGAACAAGAATGACGCCATGACAAGAATGAACTGCGTAGTCATAGTCACGACCAGGGGGACTCAAATTGGGACTTTTATGGAAGAAGACAGATGGACCAGGCAAACGTCAAATGGTGATGCTACATATACCATACAATAAAAAGAAAAGGAAAAAGGAAAAAAATCCAATTTTCTACATTGATGCAGACAAAGATCTTTGAGTCTAATACCCTAAAAATTTTTCAAATTCCTATTTATTTTCGAGGCGATTCATCACATTTTTCATTTGCCTGGCCTTGCAAATTAATTTCTAAGGCATAAACACAAGCCCCTTTATTTGTTATCAATATGCTAAATGCTTCTTTTATATGATACTAAATTGAAAAATTTCCACACTGATTATAAAACTAACCCAGCCAGAATAAAATGACATAGGTAGAATTATTTGCTGAAAATTACTCAAAACTTTGATCATTTTCCTAAATTAAGAAAAAAAACATTTCACAAAAATTCTTGAAAATAACTTACCTAGGTACTTGCATGGAGATAAATAGAAATTTAATACATTACTTAGAATCTAGAAATTTAAACAAAGAGCACTCGGAAAATTATATATATATAAATATATATCAACAAGCTTCAGATGAGAAATGATAAAACAAAAATTAACATCACCTATAATTTAGCACTTAAACATAAAGGTACCCTGAAAATAATTTGCAATATAGAGTCGCACACAAATAATAGAACAAGAAGGAAAATAAAAAAAAACAAAATACAGGTACGAAAAACAGAAAAGGATGTCCAACACATGAATGAGCAATGTTACACAAGACATCACAATATATAAATTGGAATCATGTTTTTTTTTGGTGTGAATTAATTTGTTAACTGCTAAAACCACTGTGGCTATAAGTCTGCTGTTTGGTGTCTTTTCATGTGAAGCGCAAGATGGTCAGAGCGGGAGAAACAGCGTTCGCACACTTTACACCGGAATGGCTTGGCTCCCGTGTGTTTGCGATAGTGCCTAGTCAGTTCGTCAGATCTAGCGAATCGCCACTCACATCCTTCCCATGAGCACTTGTATGGCTTCTCTCCTAGACAACAGACATAACAAAAACATCAATATCGGTTGCGAGACTAATGCTTCGGGTTTGGTACGCAGTTCTGCAGTATCTTTCGTTAGGAGAATTGACTTAATCAGGGCCTAACTCGTAAAGCAACAAGCTTGATCAACCGATGATACAGTATAATCATAGCATTTAGTCATCAATTAGTTTAACAGCCCAGAGTAAAGTATTGACTGCAAAATTGGATTGACTTCTTGATATACTAGTATAAAAATCTGAAGCCTAGCTGTATTATTTACAAATCTCTGAAACTGGTTGACACCTTTCATAACTAAGTTGACTAGATAAAGGACACTTCATTATATTTTCTTCATGAAATGAGTTTCAAATGGGTTTTTTTCTTTAATAAATGTCAGTGAAATTATGATACTGCTTCTGTTTTGAGCTCTCTTTTTTTCACTCTTTCAATTTTGAAGTAAATTGGTTTTCTCATCAAGATGACATGAACAAGATGCATTTTTGATACATATCACCATTACCTTAGTCATCCTAATTGTCAGGTGGTTGAAATATCAAGAAATAACCTTGTTAAGGCCATATATATATTGAGCTTTAATATACATTAATTTTACATGTAATTGATGTGTTTTATTGATTTATAAATGTCAACCTTACATTGTTTGCTTAAAAACTGCAGCCATGATTGTGAAGATGTACAAGGCTGTTCAAACTTTGCAGTACCTTGCACATGTTACTATAAACAACCACAGACCAAAGGCCTTTCATATCAGCAAGTGAAATATGTTCATTAGACATCAATGCCTCTCAAACTTTTGAAGATTGAATAAAATTTAGATGTCTGTTGAATTTTCATGAAATTTTGAAGTTACCTGTGTGCGTTCGAAGATGAGCTTTGAGATGAGAACTCTTTGTGTACACTTTTTTACAACCATTGTAGGGGCACTTGTGATTCCGTCTCCGCATGTCCGGACTCACATCCGTTCGGATTTTCTGTCCATTCATAGGCACTGGGGGTCTCTGCTGAATGGGTTGGGCGGTGTATGGGCGCATGCGCCCATTCTGAGAAGTGGACACATAAGAATAGGGCTGCCTTCGCATGAGATCGGCAGAGGGCACTCGGACAGCCACCGTCGTGGTACGGCCTGGCTGTGCTACCAGTCTTAGTGCAAATGGGTCATTTGATTTAGGCATGATGGGTGATAGTGGGGGATCGCTGTTGTTGCTATCCCATGAGACACCTGAGGACTGTGAATTAAAACTATTCAAACTAAGTGTATCACATGATGTCCTATCATTGAGGTCCAAGTATGCTAGCTGCTCTAGTCTTTCCTCGGCTTCCGTCTCGTTTTCTGTTTCATCTCCATCTTCTTCGTCATCTTCCTCCTCATCCTCATAGAACTCATCGCAATGTTCAGGGATGATGCTGTCATCGAAATCCTCTGGCTCCTCCTTGATGGCCTCCGGTGACAGTCTACCCATGGATCCCTGCCCGTTTTCCCAGCAGCGGTCCATGTCCACTGCCTCGGGATTCAATTTCTTGAATGATGTCAGTTTTGGCTCGCTCTTCAGGTACCTCTCCATTTCTAGACAATTCTGGAAATACAAAAGAGGCAAAAATCTTTTTTATTTTTTATTTTATTTTATTTCTTACTTTACTTCATCATACCAGGAAAAGTGAGAAAAAAAGGGAGTTTATCATGCGAGTGTATACAAGAGCAAATAGAATTAAACCACCTTTTCATTAAGCAAACAGCGTTCAATTGCAATTTTAGGCTGGATGTTTTGTTAGGTTTTGACGCGGTTGTTTAGACAAACGGTTGTATCAAGTGCTTCTGATTTGATTTATACAGAGTACAAGGCTCGACCTCGATAGACAGTGTAGTTGCCTCAACTTCTGTTGAATGTTTTTTCTGTCAGGAAGAGCACACACTGTATCAAGTGTAATTTTTCAGCCTTTATCTCAACATTGTGTCTATGAAAATCCATACAGCAAACACTCGTAAATCAAGAATTGACATGCAAATGTTGAGAGCAGTCAATAGGACGTCCAGACCCCCATGACAATTGGTATGTTCTGTGTATACCCTCCAGGCATGGTTGAGCAACATCCCACTAATCACCAAGATTTCTCATTCAAGGTTGAATCGAGTAACTGAAGTGTGCATGGGTAAACTATGTGACATTTATTGTGACATTGAGGAAGAATTCCTTTTTAAAAGTTCTTTCCCTTCATGATTTTTTCCCCCATTTTCATTTAATAGCTTGAAGAGTAAACAGCTCTCTCTCTCTCTGTCTCTCTCTCTCTCTCTCTCTCTCTCTCTCTCTCTCTCTCTCCCAATCCTGTTTGTAATGTAAACTAGCTCACATTTTATGATGAACAAGCAGTTTTTGCCCTTTCCCTTTTCCTCCTTTTTATTGTAAACAAGACAGTCATTTTATGTTGAGGAAGCTTACAATACTTTTTACTGCCCCCTTCCTTTCCTTACAGTTAAAATTACCTGACAGAAATATAAACCTTTTCACGATGAAAAAAAATAAAAGAATGTCAAAATGCCAATTTGAAAATCAAGAACTTGTGTATTTAAAAGAAACGAAACAAAAACTAATACCACCAGCTGTGAGGTATTTCATCATTATCAAAACAATAACACCTCAAAAGACTAACTCCAGCCATACAGTATGTAATCTTTTTAACACTTGAACTGGGATCAGCACATTCCAGAAACTTGTACAAGAGGGGGCTCTCTTAGAGTTCTTGTAGCAAGCTGCCAACTTGCACTGCCATCAGCTTTGCTTGAGTAGACATTAGATATTTATAGTAAAACAGTTCAGCCACGGTCGGCATTTCCCCCTCCGTCTTGTTCTCAGTATTTTCTTTCTAGGCCAGAAAATATATTATATGTCAAGGTATAACAAGAGCTGGTTGGTATCTGACAGTGAATTATCTTTAACCCTCTCTTCAGTTGTGTCATCCTACCGGTACATTGTTATGGGGTTCATGTTTTTGTTTAGTGATGCTATGCAAGGAATGTCCTAGAAAAAAAAAAACTAAACTATAGCGTCTAACGCAAAATCACAGAGCACAATTAAATCTGCCTACTTCTGTTGTCTAATTACCTAGTTGCAATGCAATGTGCAATTATGATTCAGTCACCAAGTTCAAAAAGCATGCAACTGTGAGCAAGTGCCAACAGTATTATCAATGACAACATGAAAGAATTCCCCCGCTTCCAAGGGACTTGTTTTGCTCATTAACAGACCAGCTTACAGTTACAGTTTTGTCTTGAGTGCATGATATAAGAGTTTGTGCACAAAAAAAACTCTGGCTCTTACAGCTGTGTACCTAATTACAGAGGAAACTACAGAATTCCAAGTACTCGAGGACCAAAATTTAATTTGCAGTCTGGTGGCTTGATTTTTGACAATAGTTATTTTGTGGCTGCAAAATAGTCTTACCATGGGTCTGAATATAAATCGCCGAACAATAAATCTATCCAAAGACTTTATTGTGAAAGTTCAAAATCTTAATGAAACAACTTCTGATATGACCCCTTTCTAACATCTCCCAGTCGACAATGATGCATTTTCCCATTCTACTGTACAACAAGTTTTCCGTTCCCTGTTGATCCTTTCACATTTTATTCGATTTCTATTATAAACTATATAGCTGCACTAACTAATTCTCATTCTGCTATCTATCATCATAAAAGAAATATAAAAACAGAGAGGGTAAATATTGCTGGTAGTAAAAGTTAATACTTTTTAATTTCCTGTGGCAACAGATAATGTAACCTCGCCATTTATCAAAAATCCCAAGCCCAGACTACTTATTGCTGCTGGAAATAAAAGGAAAACGACAGCTCTGAATACTTCTGGTCTGACAGAACAAAAAAAAAAAAAATGAATCCCAAATCTGGAATCAATAAAGGTATTGAGATGTTTCCTCAGGTATTCAGGTAACTTAGGCGAGTTTCTCATAAACAAAATTGCTGAAATTTTTTTTTCAGGTGAGTCAGGGAACTGAATGATGGAAGATCCTCGCTAGATCTATGTAATTTACATTTACCTAATTTGCAAAAACCCTGTTTATGAAATCAGTCAAGCTTTTAGAGATGGTAAAAAAATTGGTTTTATATTGGCCAATCCTTCAAATCTAAGTAACCACATACCATGTGCATCATAGTAGTTGAGCTGTTAGACGTTAATTTTCTTTCAAAAAAGTTGTATTTAATCTTTATTTCTGGTACAAGGTACCTTATTATGTTAGTCAATTATTACATGTTTTCAAAAGCAAGATTAAAAACATCGTTTTTCAACTCTGCATGTGACGTTTTTTCTACAAAAACCTGGTTGGGATAAATATATATAATCGATAACTTTCTCTTCTCTTCAGAAAAAAAAAGGGTTGGAATTGAGATAGTAATCTTTCTCAAGAGTTGTTTTTATTTTTTCAAACATGAATCACCCCAGCTGAAGCAGAATAATCTTAACCACAATAGCATTCCTTAAGATGTGAAGAGTGGGGACAGTCTTTGACAACAATGCTGTAATTGTTTATCTCTATATAATATCATCCCATCTTATCTGGTTATTAAAATTATATAACAGCTGTTTTCCCAAGCCTAGAGGCTCCATCTACAACAAAAGGAACATTCCCCACTAAAAGGAGCAGCCAGGCCGGCATCCCCGGCTAAAACTCCGGACTGATCTACTTTAATTGTTCCCTGTTTTTCATGGGTAATGATTTTGTCACTGTTGCACAAGTAAACTTGACCTAGATTCACCTGTCAGAACCCCCTTTTCCCCTAATACAGGTGTTCACAAATACCTTTATTATCTTTGATTGGAAATGAATAAAATTGATAAAATTATGGCAGTTGATTCCTTGCCTTGATAAACACGAATATTTGTCCAAATATTGTTGCAAATTATTAGAAAGGAGAAAGAAAACATTGATTAACTTGACATGTGTCCTGATTTTTCCTCAAATCCAATAGCTCGGCACATTTCAAGCTCGTCAATCACAGTGTGAGAAATTTAAAGCTCTTATGAATGAAAGAATTTTCGTATTAAATACCCTTTTGATAATCTTGTGAGAAGTGAGCCGTGCTACAAGAAGATTTGAAAATATGCGATAAAAAAGCAATTTACCGATTCACACATCTGACACGTTCGTCTCAGGTAGCGATAGTTTATGCAAACTTCAAATTTCTCTGTCCCTCTTAACAAGGCAATACATTATATAAATAAAACATGAACAATCTATTCAACTTTCAAAAACTTCTCACACACAAGGTGAACCTCATTATGGTGCTCATATCAGTATTCATAAAGTTTCATCAAAATTGCAATAGTTTAACAACATACAATCAAATGTTAGCTAGCCATCTGGCTGTCTTACAAACTCATAGTGCTCTGAAATATTCATGGATTCTAAGTTTTTCCCTCATGTTTTCAATGGTGCAAATTCATAAATGTTATCATATGCATTTCTCATTCCCGAAATTTCCTAAAGTTAAAACAGTATGACTTATTTTAATATATCTCCCACTCAATTCTGTCATGCAAAAGAAACACTTAAATAAGCTAACTTATATTACTGAGCACTTTAACTGGAGTAATGACGATGACACAATGAAAATATATTCCTGTTCTACCTACACAATGTCATAAATGCAATAAGCATAAGCATTTAAATGATGCTAATTCCTAATTACCGTTTTTTATTTCTTTTTTTTTTTCAACTTTATTGCCAATTTATTTTTATCTATACACCTAAGTCATTCTGTTGTGTTTTTTTCTCCCTTGCTAAGCTCCAAGAATCTTGTTATGACTAATGGTAAAATTTCAGATGGAAAGATGCTAATGCTACAAAAAGGGAGGATATAAATTCGAAATGATAAGAGCTGCAAATTTTTTTGGCAAATTGGCCAGCAGTCTATGTCTCAAGGTCACTGGGCGCTCCCCCCACTACACACACATTCCACACAGCTGCGGTCAGTAATTACTGGTAAGCAAGCATGCTGACCTCAAGTCACCACCAAGTATATGGGAGATGGCTATCAATAAAAGCACTGCTACATTATAGGTGCCTAATTGAGGGCTACTTAATTTCAAATATAAACATGATAAACACTATTGAACAGCCCAGTTACTTCCAGGCGAGTGAAATCCGTTTCATTTTCACCCCTTCCATTAAACCTATCAAAACCTTTCCTGGTCTTTCGGCTATCTAAAGGAATGTCTTCCATTCTTCTGTATTGAAAGTTGACTTTCCGTATTGATACCTGATAAAAGGCTCAGCCCGCTCTCTCCTTCTCATTACAATTTTAATGGATTCCTGGACTGATTTTGACAGCTCTGTTGCCGAGATGACATGATTAGTTAGGAACCTGACCGGGTGTGGTGAAAATTACCTGACGGTCGGCTGAATTGATCTAATCATTGGGTCATTTCACAGTTTTTGTATTTTTTCTCATAATATCAGATCTTGCTCTCTTTCCATCCATGAAGCTTTCATTGTTCCAAAGAAAAATAAATACACCCAGAGAAAACATAGACCTATCTCACTACAGTAATTCAATTCTTCAGGTATTTGAAAATCCACAGGATGACTGGAAAAATTGGTCATCTATCATCTAAGTCTTTATTTTTCTTTCAAATTGGGCATGATGGTTCTTTTCATGATTGCACAGTCACAAAAACACATTAAACACAATGGGAAAAAAATAATAATACACCTCAGGCCTTAGCAATTACCGGTAATAACACCACAGGAATTGCATGTTTTGAATGCATGTTGCATAATATAATGCTTTCAGATGATGGCCAATTATCAACCACAATTTTTTTTTTAAATGTTTATTATCTTCAATATCTTGCAATATTCAAGGTGTGTATGTATGGCAAGACAGTGGGTTTTTTTTCTGCACCTTTCCAGAACTCAAACTGTGAACAAACACCAACAATAAATCATGTCTACCTGAACCACTCCAATACCCTAGCTGTCAAAGGAATGTGCATTCTACTCTTTTATGCAAAAACTCTTTACAAACCTGGATTAAAGCTACTTGTCTCACTCGAGTTCATCATGAATTCCATTGAAAGGCTCTTTTCTTTACACTTCTGATTGACATAACTTCATAAAATCTACTGCTTAGAGCTTTCTAAACCTTTAAAAGGCCTTAAGAAATGTAGGAATTCAAATTGCAATTTGCAAATAAGATGGAAAATTTCCTCTTTTATGTTTACAATAACCGACCATAAACCCTTTATTCTCTATACAATTTTCAAAAAACACCAACTGGGTTTTGGACCGGAGAGAGAAAAAATATTTTTTTTACAACCAAATTTAGTCTTTTTCCTTGGCATAAATCATTTACAATGTATTATCTTTCTCATATTCTTTAATATATGTGTTATCTATATGAATTATCATCTGTATTTATCATTACTAGTTGCTGTTTATTAAGACTTATATAAATACAGTAAACTGGTGGTAGCGAGGAGTTCATCAGAGCTAGCTTTGCATTTTATCACAGCTGAATGTCAATAATAGCTCATTCTGTGCAATAAGACAGTGGTATCCTATTTCAACACTAATGAACATGTTCTGTTTGAATATTTCCGGCAAATGGGTACCTTTATACCATATGTATTCAGTCTACCCCGGAGAGGACAAAGGTTGTGAAAGAGTTGACAATGTCATCATTGTCAATTATGTCGGATCTGGTGTCCACGGTCTTGTCAACAGCCTATTATGTTTCTCACAGGAACGTTATCTGCGGCCGATTACTTACAGTGTCTTTCAATGGGCAGACCCCACTCCTTCTTGTCACAAAAAACATAGACCTACAAACCCACAAACGTTTAAATTTCTGAGCCACTTTTGAGTCTTTGGAGTCTTTTGGCAATCATTTAAAAAAGCTTGCTCCTCGCAGAAATTTAGCAGGAAAATTTCAAAGAGAAGATTATTATAGGGACTTCTGTTGTAAATATTGCACAGGACTCTTCTGTTGAACATGCAACCCTCTTGCCTTAGGTGACTGACTACGAATCTGGTGACAGCTGGTCATGAATATTGTCCTCAGCTGACCTACAACTCATCGCAATATATGTTTCCTGGTCTCCGCATTGACAAATCCACTCAGAGTCAACTTATAAAGCAGACGCAACTTTCCACACACATAAATAATGTGAATTTTTGTGCATGTGAGTTTTCAAACCAGAATGCATGATTTATTGAGCTCATTAGCACTTGTATGCTTTATATACATTGAGCACAAAGCATAGAAATTTTAGGGAAAACCAGCAGGATGAAAGAGCTATTAAAAATCCCCAAACTGCTATGATTGATGATAATAGAGAAAATGCACTCTAATGATTTCTATGCTGATCATTTGGCTGTGTGTCCAAATTACTGCTGCATTAGTTAATGAAACAAAATGGTTCAACCATCAAGGCATGCGAGTGTCACCACAGAAAACCACAGATAAACCAAAACAGTTGCCAAAAATTCCAAAGCCTCAGCGGTAAGATACCGAGGCAAGCACTTAATCTGCCTCGAAATTTAATTTGCATGTAAATAATTTTATTTACCCAGGTCCATAAAGACGACGTAAAACAGATTAGACAGCGGACATATAAATCAATCACAATTCAATCTACCCTAGTAATAAAACCACACTGGCCCCCAACTTAGCACCAGGCACTCTAGAATAATTCCCAGGTTGACCTTCCACAGAAATCATGCCACTGCTACTGGCCATTATGCAAACTGCCTTCCTCTACTGTCTATAATACATCAGCACTGCATGCCCTCTTGTTCACATAAGTCAGATATCTTAAATTTTTGACCTAAATAATATAGACCATCTATTCTCCCAGCCAGTTTGTATTAGACTAACACACTTCCTTACCCTACCGCTTTTAATATTTGATGTTAAGATGCATAAAGCAAGCTGATCCGAGTTCTAATAGACAGGATACTAATCTATAGCACATAGCTATTTCATATTTCTCCCAGCATCCAATCCCTCTGGGGAGGGGGGAGTGGAAGGGAGGCTGGGGTTATATGAAGGATATCCACAACACAGCCTTTGTATCTTTCACTAGACAACTACAATATTTTGCAGCATCTGCTTTTTTCATATTTTAAGTGCTTTGATCTCGCAGTGCAAAGAGTATAGTCATCCTCACTCATATAATCTTAAATCTACATTTACTGATATTACATCCTACCCCATTCAGGAGCAATGAAATCATGCCAGATCTGAGTTACTACAACACAGGATCTCTCATCTACAGCAGAACAGGTTCATATCTCGAGGGGTTACAGATCTAAGGGGGTGGAGGGGGGTGTCAATGCAGCCTTTCTCTTTTGTATTGGAGATTGAACAAGGATGTGTAAGTGTGCACAACAGGATATAATTGATACCAACGCATGCACTCACTGTAACAATCCTTGTGACGCTCACACTCATCCTTTTGTTAATTCCTAGTGGACATCCTCATTCAGGACTTGGTCTTTAATTCACTACCTGATTCTGGGGGGTCAGCTTCCTTGTAGTAGGGTGATAACATAATATACCAAATCCTCATCTACTACAGGAAAAGAGGGTTTAGAATAGGGAGGGGGGGGGGCTGTTTGTAAGACAATAACATAATTTACTACATGTATATATCTACATTTTGTATGAAATATGCACAATCTTTTGCACCCTCTGATAGTCTTTGATAAAACAGGAAAACCATCCAGGAAATTTGTTCAGATGACAAAAGGTGCAATAATGTTTTAATGTATTAACAACACAACAGGAAGATAAAAAAATAATTGTGCAATATTAGATAGAGAATAAATAGACCATTCAATCTAAATGCATCTACAACCAGGACTTTCTGCTATTTATTTCTTTTCTAAAAAGCATTACATGTGTTACATAAATTCACCCTAAACCTGATATTTCTTTTAGCCGATTTAGACTCTCGCTTTACTATTAAAGAAGTCATAAAGTCTTCCTATACAAAAACTTCAATCGATAAGTTTTATGCTTATTTAAACGAAGCAAAATATTATCTCAGAAAGAAAAAAAGAGAAATTTATCTCCGTCTTTTATAGATCTTTCAGAAGGGTCCAGATTGTATCTACATGGAGCCCTGTCTACAGAGGGCACTCAGGTATACAGACCTCTATAGAAGGTGAATGAGACATTTCAAAGTAAGAGTCTCGCTTCACCTGTGGGAAAGCCGTCAAATAAAACGAGCCGATAAATAAAACATCTTAAGGTGAGAGACTCTGCCAAGTCAAGCAATTTTGTGGTTCTTCTAAGCTTTAAATTCTACTAATGAAACTGCAAAACAAAATTTAAATAAAGGAAAAAAAACCAACCCACAAGGCCAAGGTACTTAGACATTCCTCACTGAAGAAGAGAAAAAACAAAATCATTTTCATTTAATATGCAAATGTGCACCAATTTGCATTGCTAATTCTTAGAACATTGAATCAATCATAATGTGGCATAACTATGTGTGATTCTTTTTCTTCTTCTTTTTTTTTTTTTTTATAGAAAAAATACCATTTCAGTGAATCATAGCTGTACTTTTTAATTAATTAAATGAAGGTATGCTATTAATTAGGCTGAGTTAATCAGGACATATTTTCCCGCCTATGCTCCTATAGGCCAATGTCATAGAGAACTTGCAGAGCTTTTTCACCTTGCTGCAAGCAGGTGTCTATATTTCTGGCAACTTGCGATAACCTTTCTTGGCAATAAACTTTCAGCGCCTTTTTTGGACACTTCAGATTTAGCCATTCACCCACTTGATAAACATACTTATGATCTAGAACTTTAGAAAAAGTTATATAACTATTGGCCCCCGCTGATAAATAAGAGATTATCTGTCAAATATTCGACTCCACCCCAGATTTTGAACAAATGATTGACCACTCTAAAAGGGTCATTTAGGGTATTAAGTGGACCCTTCCTTACGGCACAAGTGAAAAATACAACCTTTATTACCAGTTAAGTCCATATTCAAACCAAAAAAAAAAGAAGGAATTAGACTATAGATCTATGCGGAAATCCTCCAAAATGCCTTCATTTGCCATTTAAACTCTACGGAACTCCTTGCAACTTCTTACAGTAATCCTTCTTAAGGTTTTAGAAATGATAGGGTATCAATACTATGAATGTAAAAAAAAAAGGTACAATGTACATGTGTGTCACTACAGATATCAAAATAAAGAGTTCTTGCTGTCAAAGGAATGTTTGCCCTTTTGGAATAAAAAACAAAATTTTGACCTCCAAAGAAGAAATCCAACCATGCTCCTCTTAATCATGTGAAATCCACCCATGCAGATATGGACAGTAAGACTGCATGCATGTAGCCAAAATCTGAGCAACTATACCCAATAGCAAAGCCTGTATTCGAGCTGCAAAATGCATGAGAGCAATAGTTTAGCATTCTACCCCCCTGCACCCTTAGTTTTGATCAATTAATCTGAGTTTTCTCCTGTTTTATGCTTTATATGCTCAGGTCTTCCCTACCAATCCTTCAAAGCTCACTATATTGAGACATATGTACGTTCCACTTATGTTTCACCAATAAAAATTTGAAATTGTTCATGTTATTACAATCTTCTTATTTGGCGTGTCCATTTTCATTAGAGGGGAAAAAACGCTTAAAGCTTCAACAGGGATCTACTTCTTTCTTGTTTTGGTTTTTTAAGAACTTCCTTCTCTTGCCGACTTATTTGATAAAAACATGCCAGAAGTAATTACACTCAATGAATATATCTTCCTTGATGAAAAAATAAAGTGCATATACTTACGATATTTGATCTTTTGAACCTAATTGACTTGGTTGTGTGCATGAACACCATAACTATATTTTCATATACATGTACTGGCCATATAGTCCTCTTACTCACTTAGCTAGCTATATATCACCCTTAATAGATTACTTTTGTCTGTTTAATGAGAAATCCTTGACAGAAAATGGTACCTATGCAGGTAAAATTGTAGACATAATAAAAAATACCCTACCCCAGCCAGGTTTGTATGATTTTTTTTTTGGTGTGTTCTACCATTCCTGGCTTTGCAATGCAAAAGATAACAGAAGGCTTAGCATATTAAATGGTTTTAACAGATCAATACAACTTTCTCCATCTCAATGGTCATAGCCAACAAGCAGACTTTAATGGAACAATTGGAGGGTTCTTCTAGTGAAACTTTCAATATGAAGAAAAGTACATTAGGTATTGTGACGTAAAATCAGAAAATAAAGAATCTGAGATTCGGAACAATCAAGAAATTCATAACAACCAGCAAGAAGCCAAAACTCTCAGGTGAATTTACTGCAGTATTTGCTGAGATGAAGCTATAAATCAATAGTAAAAAATCCCCCACAGACAGGGCTAAGGGTACAGTCTTTAACCCTTAGTACCGAGTTACAAAGTACTTATGTTTAGAAATTGAAAAAAATACCAGAGAGAAATATCATTCCTCTTATCAAAACGGAAACTGATATACATGATAAAAACTTGATAAATGTACGTATCTCTTCCTTGTTAGAGTGTGACAAACACAGATGAAGGGCTTTTACCAATGCATCAGATAAACATTGCCCTAATGTCGGAAGAAATTCACTGGAATGGGGTACCCATGTCTGAGTATAGCACAGGTATACGTAGAGACTCTCCTGTATTTCTTTAGCAAAACAAGAATGTCACCCCTAAATTTATGAATAGAATCAGTGTTTTAAAGTAGCATCGTAAAAGAAAAAAAGAGTGCAGTCTGCCTATTCACGCAACAATTTCAAGTATCTGGGCCGCTTACTATTGCGTACATATCATATCGTGTTAAGACTGCTAACATTATATCGAGTTCCCTCCTGTGCGAAGAATGCCTTTTCTTCGAGACATTGCCAACTTTTAATGCCAGAACTGAAAGATTTCAATAGCTTAATATGAATATATGAAAGGCTTGCTAGTGTTTGACTATCAGCATTTAAAAATATGTTGACCTCTTTCATTCATGCTCAAAAATTCCCAGGCACTACATCAATAGAAAAATGTCGTCTGGGAGAATAATAACATCCATGTCTCATGCATTATCTATGTAACTTAACTCGGCATCTTTAAGGCTCCCTTATTGCATCTCTTCCCTGGGAATGGATCCGGTTTTTATTCAGACTTGAAAAAAACTTGTAAAGATGTGTTCTGGGGTCCACATGATATTTGAGGAACAGACAAAATCACTACAATAAAAACTTCAATTTTCCCCATAAATGCCCAGTACTGTTAGATCAGTGGTGTACATATACATGTACTGGTACTTCAATTATTTGACAATTCGTCTTTGGTGAAATAGAAACTGCTAGATGAGGATTGTTCAATGAAATATGAAAAGGCTTATAATTGCCTTATTGGATATATGAACTTTATTGATCATGGTCTTGTTCTATAGCTGCTGAGTTGGGGAATTTCAGTTAGTCTCTCCATGAATACTAGTAGACTATTACCATAGTAACTCGGAATCGAATGGAAAAATGTGTTATTTGCATAAGTGAAAAAACATGCGAGACGGAGAGACACAATCAAAGAGAGACAGAGAAAGAGATAAAAGGAAGAAATTTGAAAAAAAACAAACAATATAAGATGGCAAAAATAATCAGCAGATATAACAAATTTCAGTTCAAGCCATGTAGGTGTACACTTTTCTAAAAATTACATAACAGTTTTCCGAAATGTTGACTCAAAAACAAAGTGTAATCCGATCTGGTTGAAGCATTCAATGGTTTAGTGCAATAGATGAGTTAAAATGCAGGCATTTTGCCCATCTGTTTGTTGTCTAAATCCCATTGTAGTTTTTTATTTTATATTTGCTCTGTGTGAACATTTCATCCGCAGTCCTCAAAAAAATTGTTTGTTTCTTCCTCTTGCTTTTAACAACGCATACATGTACATGTATATGTAATACAGTGCATGCATGAATCAGTCTATACAGCAGATTTTTAAATCTTTTGTGATATACATCTTCATAGAATTAAATCAAGCAATAAAATCATCCGTTATGTGTCATCAACCAGAGATTGTATTACACCATGTGGCTGTTCATCAACTGTACATCAATATCAGAATGGGCATATACAATTATACTCACTTTTATATACATAATTTAATATATACCTTCCCTTGAAAGAATTGAAAACTAAACTTATTCATGGACTATTTATGTACAGTAAATTTCCTGTATACATGATAAGTATTGAGAAGTACTGATGCAAACACAATGTACATTATCAATAGTGGTTTTTTTTTATAGTCTTTACTAGCTTTTTCAGGTGAAAACTAAAAATTCCATTCCATCGTCAAAAGGTTGCATTACGGGGGTAAAGAGTTAAAATATGCAGATGTATGCATATGCATCTGATGACTGGAATATTAATTTCCTTGTCATCCTGTACTTCTTCTGAATTTGATGAGCACCTGGACATTACATAACGGGGCAAAGAATTTCCTCTTTTTATTAAAGATAACTGTGATATTTTTCTCACATGTCTGCACCAGGCAAAGCTAACAGAAGAAACCAAGGAGATGATACAATTACGGTAATACTTGATTTGTGGGACCTTTTCATACACACATACATAAATGTATTTTTCCCATGTGTTACAGGAAAAATTGATCATGGGGGCTGGAAAAATCATGATGTATCAATAATAACGCATTGTTCATTGACAGAGCACATCCAATGCTGTGGCCATAGGGCAAACGTCACAAAATTAATACCAAATCGCACACCTTTCTCTATCTCTCTCACACACAATCCCAGATCTTACAATAAAGTTGTTAAAACATGCTGTCGACGGTTCCCATATATATTAAAACATGACCGGAATATTTGGATATTTGATAGGCAGTGGTATATTTCATGAATAAACCATTGCACTATTTAAACAGAAATTGGATACCACTGAAAACATCATGTATAATTACTTGCGCATTATTCTGTGCAAATTCGTTTCTTATGTTGTCTCCTTTTAAATATCCCAATCTTTAAACACAAAGACATGACAATCACTAGAATATCTGAAATGTTTGCATTCAATTTGGTTTTGTACAAATATTGGTTTTTGCCTCGACTAGGGTCACTTTTAAATTTCATTTTTTCCCATTACCTACATGTACCTCGATATTTACTTTCCTTTAACATTTCAATGAAATATAAGCTATACAAGGAAGAAAAGTATAAATTGCATTTGTATTTTATTATTTTTTTTTTGCCTGACTCTTCTACACTTATTCAGCTAGCCCCCGGAGACCTGACACATTTCAAGAAACTTGCTGTGCCCGACATTCGATTTTGACAGCTGATAATTGACGTCCTCCATGTGAATGGGAAAAATTTTGCGAGAGTAGTATACTATCAAGCACAGCAAAAATGACTCATAAAGAGTGAATGTCTCATGTCTGCACCAATATCATCATATTTAATATTCACAGCTGCAGGCAGACTATCAAAAATGACCTAACAGTTTCCTGAAAAGCAGTCTGATAATGCCAGACTGTGATCAATGCGCTATTTATGAATTTATGCACATGGCATAGAAACCTTGGGTCAGATACATCACACACACTTCTATTTCTTCCACACATGCCCCCTTTTTTTTACCATGTGTATCCTGTTGGCATTTATACAATCTGTTCATGGAATAGCTATACTTTAGTGAATGTTGGGAATGGTTTTTAAAACAGGTCATAGTTTTGTATATGTAGGTCAGCAACTCAATCAGTGATAATGCACTGCTTGATATATTATTGATAAAACTTTATCACATTATAGAGGAAATAGCCAGTTACACATCTTGATTAAAGAAACGGCTTATACATGTATGAGTCTGCCTCTTGTGGTGATTCATATACTGATGGAGTAAGTGTAGCATTCAAATCAGCTTTGTAATGCAACATTTAATTTCCGCATTGTGTCGATAAAAAATTCCAATTTTAATGATAACACTTTTTAGATCTTGTATACGACAATTTATAATTGCCTTAATGCAATAATCATAGTGTTTGAGTGCCAGTGACGATTGAATTTCCTCTGTTCAATCGGTTTCACGTCCGATTACAAATGTCAAACTATGGTGCAGAGGCTCACGAGGGGGTTGGCGTCTCTCGTGTACAATGCGAGTGAATTATAACGATTGAGGTTGAATATAGCTTCGTAAGAAAAAACCATCACTGATTAGAATGCATTAGTTTGTACACATACCTGTTGCCATCTGTCCTCAAGAGATGGTTGAGCAGAAAAATAGCCTGTATCGTGAACAACTTGTAATTCACGGAAAATATTCCCGCTCGGTAGCACGTCCATCGCGGACTGAATGGGAATTTCTTTTGGTCGGCGTCTGCAATCAAGGAATCTTCTCACACCTGGTCAAAACATGCACTCAAGTCAAAACATCAGTTTAAGTAGATGTGACTAGTTAAACATGTGTGAATCATGTTTTGGCCCCTTTAAATCTCGTTCACCTCAGACAAGATCTCGTACACGCTTGAATGTGTTTGTTGTAAAGAAGGAATTTTTCATTATCCAATCGTATTTCAGTTTACATGGAAAAGGAATGTCCAACTGAAATATTGTCCAATGAAATCCTAGTTGAGCGGAGTAAACTAAAATTCAATTGGTTAGAGATATTCCATTTAAGGAAAATATTTGTATGCAAATCTTGGCTATATTTGGAAGCTATAAGAAGGCCTCGATCGTCTGCTATGGAGTCAGTTTGTGTATTGAGCGTTGAGTCAGAAGGTAGCAGGAGGTGTAATATCAACAACCAAGAAATAAATAAATGGGTATTACGACATATTCCTAGTGGTTTTTCTACCCGCAAAAAAGTAGTGGGTGACTCAGAAAATCACATGCTTTTTATTTATTTTGACATTCATGATATATCACGAACAGTTTATAAAAATAAATACACAATCATGCTTATCAACTTCAAATACCCCTTCTTAGTTTAGAAACAGCTAATTGGAAGAATGTTATGAAGCAATGAATTAAATTTAAACGAATACTATAACCACCTACAATGTATCGATGCATTCATATTACGCACAATTTAGAAAATAAGAAAATGGTATTCTATATTCTTGATTATTATGAACTGCAACTACATGTATAAAAAGAGTGTATTTTTAAACAGAATGTGCTTAAATCCAAGAATGGTTGATTATAAAATCTAAATCAATCTACCTCTTTTCAAAATCAGGCCAGATTTTTTCATTGAGAACATTTTTTTTCAAAATTAAGTTCTCTATGAAAAAAATGTATATTTAAAAAAAATATATATATAGAAGAAAATAAAAATGTCGATGAAAATATCTTGTATCAAGATACTTCCTTTCTGTGAAATATAATAACAATCACCTATTTCGACTACAGAGTTTTGTAGTGAATCTCACATTGTACATCTCATGTAAATTCGGAGTAGCTAATCAAATAGGAGTCGATTTGAGTTATGAAGTAAACTCTCACTTGTTTACTGAATAAAGTTAATTATTATGACAATATCCAGACTAAACATTTAAGAATGTAAAAAAAACAAAAAAACAAATTAACCACACAAAATAAACCCCGCAAAAAAACAAACAAACAACGCAAAAGAAAACAAAAACAAATCAATAATCTAAAAGAAGTTATACCTATGGATCAAATTGCACGTATTTTATTGAACGCACGTGTTATTCAACACTGTAAATTGTGTCGTCATTTTCAAACTTTGAAAATAAATCAATATTTCGTAATCACAGAACTTGTTATCTGTTTCTGACAAAGACCGATAATTTTTAATTTTGTTAAATATTTCAATCCTTCTTTGTTTTGTTAATAATTTCCTTTCATTTTTTTTTGCTGGGTGTTGGGGGGGGGGGGTAAATTTTATCCATACGTATGATTTTATGTACAATTTCCGCTCAAAACTAGTTAAAATTCTGAAAAAATTACTCTCTGTTAAGCATTCTGTTAGTTTCCTATTATGTAAAACACTAGTCGGCAGTCCTTTTTGTACCAAGAGTGCACTAAGGCCGTGAACCAATTTTGAAAATTGAAATCGTATTTCAGATCAAATACATTTTGCGACTAAGAAAGTACAAATATAGAGAGCTAGTGTATGCTATTCTGATGGAGGAAACCAGTCATTACAGGTTTGGTGTATATAATATATGACATACAGCGCAATAAGCAGCGGTAAAATTCTCGAACGTTATATATCTTCTTACATTATTTGATGGGGAAAATATCATATAAATCATACATATAGATATAATTATTGCTTTCGAATTTCGAACTTGTGTACCTAGCTGCAGGTCTTTAGCCCCCGGTCGGAAAAAAATATAACATGGACGACCATCGGGAGCTATTTAGGCCTGCAGCTACAACTACCTTTTTCAATTTCACCCAGCTGGTGACGCCCCTTATAAAGCTCCTGTGGTCGGGATTTCTGTTGGTATTTTTTTTTTTTTTGGGGGGGGGGGGTAATGGGGGTGGGGGTGGATTTGGTTTCTTTAAAATCAACACAATCTGCTATACATTGTATCAGTAATTTTTAAGATAGAGGGATCAAAAAGATGGAAGAGGGAGAAAGGAAGGGGTTGGGTGGTTAGCTTGTCACCACACCCAGCCAAGTATCTGTACTTCAGACTTTATTTCTTTAATAAATACCAGTAGGCTATATAAATAGATTAAGGCCTTTATATGCAGAACAAATTGGTACGATTTTCTTCAAAATAAGCTCATTATCATTGATGTATAGGTTTCATTACAGTCAATGCTATCAGTGATACAGAGCTATTATATGCTTACTGTTTTATTTATGAGGAAATATCATATCCAAATAATGATAAAATCAAGAATGTCACTTTAGTACAAAATAATTCCGATAGTTTACAACTATAACGACTTACTAATAATATTCATCGCACTTTTTTTTTCGTTTAACATCTGTCAGAAAACCCTTCATTTCTGATAATCAGCAATAATTCTTTTATCTATACGAGCTGAAATACAAAGAAAAAAAATTGTGATATCTTTGTGTACAAGCAGCATGGTGTATCGGAAAATTACATATAGATCTACGATGCAGATTTAAATGCGCGTTATGTATTAATAGATTCAATTAAGAAGTGTAAAGAAAGATAACTCTAAAACTCTCTATTTGTTTGGGGGGGGGGGGGGGGTGAGCGTTTTGTTGTTGTTGTTTTTTTTGGGAGTGGGGGTGACTTCGCGTTGTGATTGTAAATATATGGAACCTGTGGTTAAACGGTACTTCATGTATGATCCTTCTGTAACATCATCACGGAATAATTCGACAATCGAGGTTACAGTAATTGTTCATTTGGTTTATTTTTCGTTAACGAACCATCTTTCATTATAGCTTTTTCTCAGAATTCAGCGCTAATCAATTATGAAAAAACGACATTTTTGAATTGATAAAACCAACATATTCATGCGTTATCAGTGCATTGTGCGTCTCTGTGAACATTTGTTTATCAAAGTAGTAGTTTATCTTCCCGACTGAAACACATGTATAATCATTATTTTCAAGGCAAAACAGAGTTTGATTTATTTCTACATTGAATAGAGAAGCCAATCTATAACATAACTTTCACTTGTTTTTTTACTGATAAAAATCATAAACTAAGGGTCAAACTTAAAGTCAAACAAACTAGATCAATTCTTGCGCAAAATAATCGAACTGTGGTTATTTTATTCATTATTGTAAACATTATACAATATTCTAAAATTACAGATCAAAATCGCAAAAGGCGCCAGGAAATAATTTCTAAATGTAGGCCATGGGCTAAAAAGAGGGGGTGTGTATGCAAAACTGTTGAAAAACCTGTGCAATTACGTGAATTAGCATACATTGTACATGTACTTAGCACTTCATAATTCACATGACTAATAACAGATTTAACTGTATACGTTGAAATAGTTTCAACTGCTACAATTCGTAGAATAGTGTACTATCATTCCTATCTATATTCAAAAAATACTTTTATTGATTATAGCACTGATGATAAACAAAATTAGCCTGACCTGGCAGTACTTTTTCCTACACCTATATTCTTTAATATAAATTGAAATGCAGAATAATTAATCAATTATATTTTTAGCAATTATCTCCTACTCAATTTTGTCGTTTTTATATTTATATACGTTTTGTTAAGAGTGCCTAACACAAAAAATCAACCCAGATTTTACGAGAAAAACGCATTCATTTGCCCCCGCGCTTACTTACATATTGATTGAGAAATATCCAATAAAAAAAAAAATTAAAAATACAGTAAAGAATTAAATTTCATGAAATCCAGTTTCAAACTGATCTTTAAACAGTATGTATTTAAATTAAATGGCGGGCTTTAGGATTTTCTTATTCGCCTAAAAAAAGAAATGCAAACATTATTTCATCATGTATTATGAAAAATGTTAAGAACACAAAAAAAGGTGGGAGAGCCAAAAAGAACTAATATATCATATATGTAAATTCATTGACGCGGCAGACATCAACATTGTAACAATCATTCTTACTTGGTGGATTCTACATCTTAAGTCTTTGCCTTCATCATCTTAGTAGAAACTGGATGACTACCCATTCTCCATTTCCCCTTATCGCCCTTCTAGGCGGACGTTACCTCCCCAAGCCAAGGCCCTGGGCTTCGGTAGAGCTTTCACAAAAGCCATCATAATAATGTTATCATTTCCCCTATATATTTCTTTCATTGTTGGACATCAAATTACCATTATTGATTATTCAATTCAATAATACATAAATTTTAGTCACATTATATAATTTGATATTTTTAAAATTACACATTTAAAAGAAAATTGCAGATTTGTATCAAATTGTAGAATTGTATCAAAATGTAGAAAAATAAATATATTTTGTATCATATCGACTTTAGACCATATTTATAAAGAACTCTATATGATATCAGTCTTTGTCCCCCATAATTCGTCATTTTTTAAAAGGATTACAGGTACATTGAACTGTTGTGTTATTTTTTTTTTTTGAAGAGTTGCTATATAAAATATACCTGTATTTACCACCTATTTATTTGAATTATTTACACTCGCTGGCATAATATGACATCAGAAGTGACGCTATTTTTATAATTCAGTCAAAATCAGTCATTTATTGACACATTTCTCTTTTTTTTTCGAATGGGAAATATAGAGCGACGTTTTGAACAAGAACGAAGTTTTTGACGCTTTTTCTGTACTGGATAGATACATCTTTGGTGAAAATATTTTGTTTGTTCAATGTTTTCTTAATGAAAAACTGCTTGAAAATAAGTCGTTTTATCTTAAAATTGCGAACATGGCGGGAAAATGTAAACTTTATATTGTCATATTTCCAAGTTGTGGGCACTTGAATCAAAATGAACATTATGAAAAAATTTCAATCTTTTGATGCAACATGATATTGTGGTCTTACGGTCCCGGTGAGCTTCGCAAACTTTGATTGCCTATGCTTTCTATAATACGAATTTGTAATATGTATTTTATTTTTGCTGTTAAATATTGAACAGTTTGAAAATTTTACAATGGCGATACATTTTTTTTAATAGAATGCAAAGAAGGATAAATATAATTCTGAAAACAGACCCCCCCCCCCCTATTACGTCAGTTAATGTTCGTCAGTTGAATCTGAGTAAAACAAAAAAAAAAACCCCGGAAAACTATTAACGATGTTCAGTAAGCACTTATTTTGTGTTACAATCTATGGTCAATTTAAGGAATAAGTTAAATAAACTGGTGTACGATACTTAATGACAGTCTAGGAGCTCCCAGGCAGTTCCAAACACAGCTCCTATTGATAGTCTTGACACACTACGATATTTTTTTTTGCTATTTTGTTGAAGTGTTTAGTGTTGCCGATGCATTCCTTCACATGAGTACTCCTTTGCGTGTTACATCTAAGACTGTTTCTTACGGCTAAGTCTTAAACCTTTTTAGTCTCATTAAATGATTCGAAATGCGCAAAGTAAACGAAAAGTTTACTATATTGGAACTTGGTTTATTATACCCCAGTTACGCATCACCATAGAGGGTTAGCAGACGATTGGAAGTAATCCGTCAGTTGCCCATTAATTGAAAGAAGTCCCGGTCGTAATTGGAAACTCTCTTGCGATCTCTGAAACCAAGGTACAATAAATGAAAACAAGTAAAGGCCAACCAACGGAATCAACGGAAGCAGATCGGTCAATTACAACTCACAAGACAAGAATCAGTACCTCAAAAACGCATGAAAATACCATAGTCCAATGGTGCCATTTTTAAAAGCATTCTCAAAAGTTTATGTCAGCGAACTGTCATGTTGTAAATTTTGAATTTACTGGGTGGGTGTAAATACAAAATTAACAACATGTCATGTTGCAAATTTTGTATTTACACCCACCCAGTAAATTCAAAATTTCATGTTGTAAATTTTGTATTTACACCCACCCAGTAAGTTCAAAATTTACAACATGACAGAACTTTAGCAAGACCTCTGACTTAATTGCCGAAGGAGAAAAGAACCAGATTCTGAAATTAAACGTACATGTATATGAGATGCATGTGGATTGAAAAAAAATGTCATCCTTTGAAAGTCAATTCGCGTTACCAGACGAAGTAATGTGTGACTCATGTAGCCTATTTACGAATAACCAAACAACAAGTCACTTTTAAGAGAAATCAAGACCGTATTAAGAGAGTAAGGCTTTTATTAATTAAAAAATTGTTCTTCATTTTTCTTATGAACAGTCGAATGGGGTAAAGTTTTCGCCCGTGATGCTATGATTCTTTTCATTGCTCAAATTTCTAATAAAAAATTAGTTGGATATATAAAGTATGAAATACAATATGTGTCATTTTCAACGATCATTTTCCATCATTTTTAAATAGTGGGCGCATTTGGCAACACAATTCATACAAAATTTTATACATGAGAGAATAAGACACGATTTGAGTTCAAAATTTTAAACTTTATCTCTGAATTTTTAATTTTTGGAATAGTTAATATGGGTATTTTAAAAGCTTTGTCAAAATTTCAAAGTCAAGTTTTGAATTATAAGCTAGATACTTAGTTTGACATTCTTTGCTTTATAAACAAAGCTCTAGCCTTGTTATTGTATAGATACATATTTTATTGGTATAAGCCTAAAATAAATGTTGCTTTCTTCTGTTGATAATATCATATTTATGAACACATTGAATAAGTTTACCTTGTTTTCCACGAGTCATTTTGTCAAAGAAATGATTCCATAATTCCATATTACTTTACATTGTTTGTAAACAAATATAAGACTCCAGCTTTGTTTACATAACAATGAATTTTACACCGGTATCTCTCTCATAACTTGACTTATAACATTAAAATTTTGGTCAATCATTCAAAATGCACAAGTAAACCATTTCATACATAAAAATTAAAAGATAAAATTTTGATCTAAAATTGTGCCTACATCCCTTTATGAATATAGAAAAAAAATCGTTCGATACCAAAAGGAGGGGGTTGCGGGGGTTTTATGTAAAGTTTAGCCATAGGGATAAAAAATCATATGATTTAATTGGGAAAATATCACTTGAATGGCCCATTTCGGTCATGTCTCCAACATTTGAATGAAGGCAATAATTATAGAAAGGTTCTACATACAACAGTTTGCATTCTTCATAAAAGTATCGCAGTTGTATTATTGTACTGTTGATACGGTTATTCATAAGAATCGTAACATAGGTACATAATTATAAACATATCTATACACTCTTTCTAAGCAAAAGCACACTTCACTACTTGTATTAACGTTATGCAATATTGTATTACAGGTATTGTATTAAGCAATTTTTTAAAGAGTGTCATATCTTTAATGAAGACCTTTTTAAAAAAAAAAAATCAGTTACAATCAATGCTTCTAATGAACCATTACAACTCAACATGTCTATAATAAAATCAAAGCTGCGTGACCCCTGAGTTTAAAAAGATATTTAAAAATTTAGGACACACACAAATATAGTGTTTTAAATTTTAACACTTTAAATAGAACAAAAGACAAATGGAAGAAAGATTGAATAGAAGTTTAAAGCAGATATTTCGCTTCATTAAGACATTCTTATCGCCAAACCATCATATTGTTAATGTATCTGTGTTAACAAGAATGTTTTCGAAACAACTTTAAAATATTTCTTATTTGTGAACGTAAATGTAAAAAGTGTCAACAGTGGTTTTTGAGACGGTGAAACATTCCTGATTGCACTTAAAGCAAAGTGAAAAAATGGAGTATATTGTGGAAGAAATCAAGTACTCGAGACAATTTACTCCTAAACACAAACTGGAGGAGTTTTATGTGAAACTGGAAGAGATAATTCAGTCGAGAGACTTGGAAAACACCGCGTACGAGAGCATCGGGTACTTTTTCCACTGCCTGTGTGTGCCGGTCAACGCCATCCCACCGGCGTTTATCTCTGTCGAATCCACTTCCGTTGAAAAAGAGAAGCGAATTCGGGGCACGAACGATGTAACCATGGTGACGGCAGGGGAGGGGCTGTACACACCTCTAGGACGGCATGACGCCCCGACCGGAACTTGGTTCATGGCGTCTCTCTTTGATGGCAAACTTCCGGAAAAACTCAGGAACAGCAACGCACGTTTAAAAATCCCGATTCCAAGACTGATGTGGTACTTGTCCAACGTGCTACAATTTCAGCCCCTGCATACTTTGGGAGTTCCCATGAAAGAGGAAAACGCCGGGAAAAAGGTGAATCAGTATGCCGTTGAGATGGAACTTCCGGGTCTTTTTCTGGAGCACGTGCACCATGATTCGGTGACGCACGTGAGGTTGGTGCTGGTGCGTAAAGGAACGCAGGAATATTACTGGTGTGAAGAACATTTGAAGAAAATAGATTTGTTTAACAACCCTATCCTCAAATATCAGGACTCCTCGTGGAGGACCATCAAATCTAGTCGCGCGTTAGATCCGCGGTTCTACGTGGAGATTTTCGTGGTGGGAGATGTTGATCTACAGTCCATGATTTACACGTGGGAGCCGCTGCTACCCTACAATACACCTATATCCGGAATACACGAACGTAGGAAAACACCAGACTTGGTTCCTTGACAAAAAATATCCAGTTTAATGAGATTTGTTTTAAAATGTCGCGTATTGTGAAATACATCCATTAATATATTTGCATATATGTTGTCCGAGTAAGTTAAAATAAAAATAAAACATTGTCTGGTTGTAGTTATTCTATTTTGACATACACCAAACATGTTATTTGTAGAGGACAACTGTTTTTTTCTGTTAAAAGAAAACAGGTTTTGTTTTTTTTCTATTTGTTGGTATCTTGCTTCTATTATGTTTTAGGAGCATGATACACCGACAATGTGTTTCAAACGTACATTTGTACACGTAGACAAATTTATTAAAGTACATCTATTGACAAAACTGTAATAATTCTCTGATTTTTAAATAAATTTTGTCGAAAGATCACTTATACAGTCGCTGGACTATTTATGTGTGTATGCATAAATATATAACATTGTAATTGATGGTTTTCTTGGTATGGAATTTTCGCTCGTTTCGAAAATGCATCTTTGCTGATTCATACTACTAGTATATGCATACCACATACGATAAATTAACGGCTTTATTAAAGAGCACACATTTTCTGATACTTCCATCAACCTTAAATTGACCAGTATAAGGAAGACAACTGTCATTATAATTTATTTCTATGTACAAGAGTTACTTTATTGTCGTTATACACTACCATGGTTAATTAAAAATATAGGAGCATTCATTTATTATGTGCAAAATAATTTTGGTCGTCATACTTTGAATACCTTAACACAGTGAGGTCACGGTAATTCTTTCAAACACAGTTTTATTTATTTATATTTCTATCACCGGGTCGGTCCTTATGTTTTTCAATTAAATCAATTTCATCGCTACAGGCTTGTAGCTTTCGGTTAAAAAAATATAGATGGATGACCAGGGACGGGGCAGACTATTTCAATTTGTTCTGCAATGACCAAAACTAAATATCTTATGAATAAGCAAAGTTATCAAAATCATTTCAATTTTGATTGATGATGAATTATTCAAGTCAGAATATTATCAAACATTTTAAAAATTGAACAAATTGACATGAAAATATTTCATATCATTTTAAAAACTCGGTTAAAGTAGTCAATACTATCATTGATAATATCAAAATATTTACTGTAGAATAATTAGAATTTAAAAAAACCCAATTGAATTAATTTTTTTTTTAAAAGGAAAAAAATGCTTTTTTATATTGTAAATATATAAACATGTTATACATAAGTAAATTTTACATGGATTTTGTTTGTTGCACGCCTCTGCCAATTTCTTAGAAGTACTGTAGAAAAATGATGAATATAGTTTTGACATCAATTGCGAATATAGCACTAGTATACAACAAACTATACTGCAAACTGTATACAAATTTATATGACATGAGAGCTTTTAATGCTCCAAAAAGGACCAGTTTGCTATAAAATGGTTTACAAAAATGGTGAGGGAGGGGTAGGGGCATAGATAAGACACGCAAAACTCACAAAAATGAGCATAGTTTCACATTTGATAAATTAACTATAGTTTACGAACCTCAAACTATAGTTAACGATTCGTTAACTAACGTTTTCATCTGTAAAACTATATTTAACGATTGTAAATTATAATGTACGAATGATAATCTAAGTTTATCCCTCTGCAAATAACGTTAACAATAGATTTTGCTGATCAATATGGCACGCCAAATTCACAAAAATGAGCTAAACATAGTTTCACAGTCGATAAACTAGGTTTATCGACTGTTTTTTGTTTTTTGTTTTTTTTTTTTTATACTTTTTTTAAAATCATATATATGTAACAAATCAGAAGGAAGTGGGCCTGCGCAGAGGCTTAGTACAACATACATTTTGAAATTTTTTTGTATTACAATTTTGCACGAAAAAAAGGAGGAAAATATTCATTTACAAGTAAATTTCCGCACATGAAATGTTTCATGCTAAGTATGTCATTAATACAGCAAAGATAGAAGGGAAAAAAATAACCAGGTTGTTACATGAAAAATATATAGATATCAAACATATATTTAGATTTGTACATAAGAAATTAGCAGGTTTATGTAACAGTATATTTCTCTGTTAGATGCGTAGGGAGGATAATAGTATTAGTGTCCAGAAAATCCCCCTACCAATTTTATAATCTAAAGGTCTGGTCACCTTTAGAGATAAATTTTTCACAATGGCATTCATTTACAAGTGAATTTTCAACTATAAGCATAATATTTCGATTTGTACATAGATATAGCTAATACATGTAACAGCAAAGTATTTTTCTGGTAGATATGTGTAGGGGAAATCAGTGTAAGTGTCCAGAGACTCCCCCTACCAGTTTAATAATCTAAAGGCCAGGTCACCTTTAGACAAACATAATTTGAAATATAATTACAATTTTTCATTCAATCTATTAAGAATATCAAAATTAAACATAATGCTTTTTGCTGATTTAACTGTCATATAAAACTGTGTCAGTGCACTTTTCAAAAAACATAATAAACCATTATATGTTACAATGTCGTTCAAAACTCTACATTTCATTTTATATTTGTACATTTTATAAGCTACAAAAGATACAACATTATTAAAGATAAACGTGTTTTTGTTGCAATATGCTGGAAAACCAATAACAATAACTTTCCATGTAACATTTATATTTAAGATATCAGATACTTTCTTCCAAATGGGGTTAGATATACAACAATAAAAAATTAGATGTTTAATGTCTTCTTCTACATTACAGTTCAGACAGTTTTTGTCAAAATTTTCTTTCCATTTACTTACACATTTATTACAAGATAAAATATTGTGTATTAATTTGTAATTAAATTCTGATACATTGTTATCAAATATCTTTTTCACTTTTTCTTGGTAGATATTACCCCACATTTGACGGTCATCAATACAAAAAAGTTTGGACCAAAAACTTTCCATTCTAGGCTCTTTTGAGTTTTTTTGTAATAAGATGTGGTAAAAAAAATTTAGATTTTTTTCCTTCGACATGTTCGAAATATCCATGAAAATTGAAAAACAACTTTGTACTTCTATTATGTGTTATATTCTGTAAGTTAATTTTAGCGGCATATTTCTTAAGGGCACTTTTAAGAGTTATATATTCACATAGGTAATTGTTTGTAGATATCAGACTCTCTTTGATTTCGTTTATTGGTTTGAATCCATTTGAATTGAATAAATCATTCACGTACTTAAAACCGCTTTTAATCCAATTTGGAAAAAAGACTGTTTTTCCTTTATACGTTATATTTCTATTGAACCATATATTCCGAAACTGGATATTCTCTCGATCAGTGTTTTTACATTCATTAAAAGCGCATATTACTTCCTTATAAAAGTGTGGGAGGTATTTGATATTTAGGTCTTGTGCGTTTGTAATATTAGTGTTTAATAGATAAGAGATATCTAAATTATATCTTTCTATACAAGCGTTCAAGAGTTGATTTAAATCATTGTTAGAATAAATAAGTTTTGAAAACCATGATGCTTTTAAAGCTTTGACCTTAGTTTCAAAATCGGTGATACCAATCCCTCCATCCGATATATGTCTTATTAGAGTTTTACGCTTGATTTTTTCTCTTTTCCTCCATAGAAACGAGAAAATAATTTTGTTTACTTGTTTAAATATAGTTTGATCAGGGTTTTCAAGTATTGTTGCGACATAAAGAAGCTTAGAAATAATTAAAGAATTAATTATCTGACATTTTCCGAAGAGAGTTAGCTTTCTTGTTCGCCATGAGTCCAATATTTTTTCGAACTCTCTCAGCTTACATAGCCAGTTTTTTTTCATTACACTCTATTTTATTATGTCCTATGTAAATACCTAGACATTTTACTGTATTTATGTTTATTTTGATATTTTTTATGGTTGTATCCTCCTTAAGAATGTTTCTAAGTTCTCCCAATACTATACATTCAGTTTTTGATAGATTTAATTTTGTTCCTGAAACATTTCCAAAATTTTCTATGATTTGGATTGCTTTTTCTAGAGAGGTTATGTCTCTTAAAGGAAAGGTGCTATCATCGGCATGTTGAATACATTTTATTTCTTCTTCCATATTTTCTAACCTAAAGCCTCGAATTGATTTGAGCTATTTATTTTTTCATTTAGAATTTCCATTACAAATAAAAATAGTATTGCTGATACGGGACATCCTTGTCGTATTCCTCTGTGCATTTTACATTTTTTAGAAATCCAACCATTATTTTTGATACAGAAATTTGGATTGGTATACAAAATGTTTATCCATTTAATAAAGTTATTCCCAAAATTGATTTTTTCTAGTGATTTTATTAAAAAGTTCCATTCAACTGAATCGAACGCTTTTTGAAAGTCAGCAAATAAGAAAATTCCTTCTTTATTTGTATTTTCGCAATACTCGAAAATATCCAGAATAAGCCTAGCATTATTGCCAATATATCTTCCTTTTATATAACCCGATTGATTTTTACTTATTAACCTATCGATTAATTTTTGTAATCTTCTGGCAAATATAAAAGCAATTATTTTATAGTCACAATTAGTGAGACTTATTGGTCTGTAATTTTCTAACTTATCTAATTCCCCTTTTTTATGTATAAGTGAAAGAACTGAACATTTTTGTGTAGAAGTTAATTCTTCTTCGATATAAATTTGGGATATAGCTTCATATAGAAAATTCCGGGTATTTTTCAAAAACATCTTATAAAATTCAACAGGTAAACCGTCTATTCCAGGTGACTTATTATTTTTCATTCCATTTACAGCTTCTGCGCATTCTTGTAATGTTGGGAAATTTTCACAGTATTTTTTATCTTTTTCTGACAACACAGCGGATGTATTAATTTGGGCAAGATATGATTCAATTTCATTTAGCGGTATATCTTTTGAGGAATAAAGATTTTCATAGAACTTACATAGTTCATTTAAAATATCATTTGTTATTACAAAGGTCGATCCTGCATCATTGCTAACTTTATTTATAACATTTTTTGATTGATGCTTATTTTCAAGTCTTAAGAAGTAGGAGAATTTTTTCTCCCTCGTCAATCCATTTGGCCCTTGACCTTATTTGTGCTCCTTTTGATTTAATTTCATATAATGCGTCTAATTCATTCTCTTATTCTTTTTTCCGTATCATATTAATATTTAAATGATGTTGATGTTCTATTTGCTCTAATTCACTCTCGATAAATTGTATTTTCCGTTTCATATTTTTGCTTTTTTCTTTACAATAACTAATACTTAAATTTTTAACTTTAAGTTTGATCAATTCCCATTCAGTTTTTGGATTCATCTCTAGCTTAATATCATCTGGTAAATTCAATAAGAAATCGTTGATAATTTTACAATACTGTATATCAAAAAGGACAGAAGTATTTAGCTTCCAATGTCCCTTCCCCCTGCTATTGGAGGAAATTTCGCATTTAAAAATTAAAGCAACGTGGTCGCTCATTCTTACATTTGAGACGGACGGCGGCCTACGTCAGTATATATTTTCCGGTTTATAGCAAAAAAGGTGCGTTAAAAAGACATAGTCTATTCTGTTTTTTGCGGTGTCGCTACCATCACACCAAGTGAAACCATTTTTTTTCTGGTTTAATTTTTGCCCAAAGATCGACAAAATCGAAATGTTTTTGTAAATTTTTAAAACTATTTAAACTCTTATCTTTATCTTTTGACAGAGAACAGTTGAAAATGAATTAATATTCATACTATTCTAAACACGTTTCTTTTTCCTTTTTTTTTTGGAGTTACCGTTCTTTAATTGCTAAGAGAACAAAAGTACTATATTATATTCGCGCCATATTCGCAATCTTCATTTAACAAAAAGGCAAATTTTTGGAAGATTTCTCAAATGTCCTTCATTAGCTGTTTGACATTGAACGTTATTTAATAATGCTTGTGAGGGAGTATCTTTATAACTTTAATTTTCAAGTCTTTTATGAATACAATTCGCAAATTCGCTGTTGTTCTGTGTTACAACTTGTACTTAACTAATCTTACCATATGGTAACTACCTTAATTAGTTATTTGACATATAACCTATGAATAAATAAATTATTTACATATTTGATAAAAAAAAAAACCGAACAAATTATGTCAAATGTTTTATGCTATGGTCACAGTTTTGACAATCCAAAGTTTATTCTATGTTTATCGCCACTTTAAAAAAAATTCAAAGGCGATTAAATGTTTAAAAAGAAATTCAAAAAGGTTATTTTCATTCGTTTTACATTTCTAGAAATGTTGGAATTATTCAAGATACATGTGGACTGTTTATTTAAATAATATCTGTCCTGACAGATATATAATCTGTTACGTGCTCTTAAGATTAAGTCTTCTACAGATTGTAGTTGCGAAAAGCGAAACTGGAAAAAATAATGCTCTCATAAACCCACGTGACGGGTTACGCTGAACTTAAGACGTCAAAATTAAACGTTAGCATGAACTTTGGACAACTTTAAAACGCTAGCTGACTTAATCAGTTGCAACCAAGAATCCGTGATACAACGCACACCTCTGGTTGTCCATTGGTGGTAGTTGTCTCTCCGTTGTTCGAGGTGTTCGCTTCCACGACTGGACTTACAGTGTCTGCTAGAGTACAGTAAAATGATCGAAACTCGTGCGATCCTTTTTGTATAGTTCATGTCACACATTTAAAGAAATATGGTTACTAAATTCAAAACGGTATTACGAGTATGTCAACCGTCTTGATAGGAGCTTCAATATCATCCACTCGAAATAGTAATGCTACTAAAACGAATATGACTCTGCATTCATATGACATCACTACATTAAATAATATTAGAACTTGCACCCATCTTAAATATTTTGTAAAGATTGCTACGGCAAATATTTGAGTAATTAAAAATAAAAAAAAAATTGGAGTAAAACAACGGCCATATTTGATCAGTTGTTTTTCTGCTCACAGAGCATGCGCGTCTGCGCAGTGTTGTGTTGTGTGTGGCGCTTGATCTAGGAAGTAAAAATTCCATTGCTTTGAACCAAAATGCTATCATTATAACAACGATTTAATTATTCGTATTCTATGTTAAGAGTTATTATTTATGATAACAATATATTGTTTTTCATCGAACTCGCCCTATCCCTCTTGTATTTGTTTTGTATGCGTACATATCAACCCATTGCATGACGAGAAAAAAAAATGTTGTTGATAGATATAAAGCCAGACATGCATTTTTGTGCACCATATAGACACAGCTTTGGATCAGTTATGCGATATAAAGAAATCAATCTTCTGCCATTGTTATCATGATAAACTGGGAGCCGTGTTGGTGCCGCAAACACGCTTCGTAGTAAGATAGCTTCAGTGCTTAAACAACGCTCTACCCAGGTATTGTTTATCGTGCACGTTACTTATAAATAAATCCGTTTGTTGGCAAAACATTTTTGATAAAATTTTTAAAAATGTTATCGAAATGTTGAGTTTATTTTGCAGATATCTGATGCTTTGGATAGGAAAGACGCACTTGCTTAATGTCTTTAATGCTGAAGGGGACATCTAGACACCATTCAATTTGTTGGTTTTACTCGGGTTAAAATTCTTCATGTGCAGTTCCAATATAGTGTATCAATAAATGGAACAAATTATAGAATTTACTTATCAATTTTCTTGTCATTTATTATTTTATGATTCCTTTGAGGAGGTATATAATTATGTTAAGTTCATTTACATTACGAGATACTATTAATGTTGCTTTAATTACTGCATTTAAAGGTTTGAAATATATATGATTCTAGCATGATATTACCTTTTGTCCACATAAATATTTCCAATAAAACATTCTATTTTTTTTATTACCCCATTAAATACGTGTAAATTCTATTCCTGCAAGACTTGAGTTAGACACAGCATACAATGCATTTCATAATTTTATGCCTTACCCTTTCACCATGAATACAAAACAGAAATTTATCCACCTGAATAAAATTATTTACCCAAATTATAAATGATCGATAAAAACAAAACACCACTAGAATTGCAGGTTGACGTTTTTCTGCTAACAACTAAATCATCACTTAGCACCCGAGTTTCCTTGTATAGGAATCTTTCCAACGGACAAACATGTACATGTAACGTGTGTTGCCACCCAGGTCAAGCCATTTGTTGTTTAGCATCTCAGCGTGAACACCTTCGAACTTGTCATCCACAGTCCCATGTAGATTCATCATTACGGCTTTTTACGCTGTGTGTAGAGTACAATTTGAAACGGTTTTCCAACCTGTTCTTGGAATAAATGATTTGGTGGTATTTTATCTGACTTGATAACGTTAGCAGCTAGCTTTTGTGAATGTCTAAGGAATTTGCCACATGTAAGGGCAACTGCACTACAACACAACAGTATTTAAATGAAGTTGAAGGCAACGTCAAACTCCTCTATAGCAATCAAGCATGTGTAAGTGTCATATTTTATTTGCATTGGAGAGCAAACCAAACCAATGCATAAAACGTACTCACGAAAAAAAGGGGCCAGAAATCAAAACCTACTCAGCACATGGACCAATTAATAACAAGGCCCGTAAATGCATAATTCATTCGCAAAGAAAAATGGAAAAATTTGTACCGCCTCTCTCCAGCTTTCTCCATGTACATGTGCTTGCTTTTCAGCAGTACATATATTGCAGTATCGCAATTAATCGTAAGACTTAAACTTGACGCGCATGAGATCAACCGAAACATTAAAAAAAAAAAGGGAGAAAGGTGGCAATTACAATAGGAAGCTGACAACTGAGTGACGAACCTCTTCGCAATTAGGCAGGGCGCGCGCTGGAAGGTGACCGCGTTCTTCAACGATCAAAAAAGACCGTAGAGATACGGTAAATGATTACGTGTCCCCCCCCCCCCCCCTCACTGGTGACTACTACTCAGATGGGTTGTGTTGTCAGTGATTATATCTTTTGCCGGTTCTAATTCTGATTGATAGGTGAGTCGAAGATTTTTTTTTCTCTCTTTTTTTTTTCTGCGATCTGGTTTTTCACCTATTCAAATTGAACGGAAGTGAACTTGGTTAAATATAACTTATGGTAGTTGACACTTTTTTGTTTGTTTACATTATATTATTATGATAAAACTATATATACGGATGATTGTATTCCTGGGTTTGTGGTATGTGCTATACTAAGTATTTTGTGTATGATATAAAATCTTTGTTCAGAGAAAAGGGAGGGGTTTTTTTTATACGAGAAACAAACTTTATAATTGGTCAGTTGCATACAGAAAGCGTGCATTTAAATACAAATTGTAATTAAATGCATGTTTCGTCGTGTATAATGACAGGAATTCGTCAGGAGTAACCATTTTAAATATATTTGGTTTGCAAATTCAAGAGAAATTAATATCTTTCATAACACGAAGCCGTCCTCTATATGGCTTATAGATGTAACGAATAATGCAATGGCCCCTTCTTACCTTTCTTGGTATTTGCTGTGCATTTTGCATTATCTTTAGTGTCAGAGGTGCAATTTTCAAGTTTCTGAATTTCACATTAGGAGGAAGTTAATTTAAAACACCAGGTGTAAGCTTCGGGTTATCAGCCGATTAAACTGCTGTTATTAGCTCAATTTGTTGGAAGTATAGGGCCGGATTATTCAATCTATTTCTACATTTCCATAACTTTTTGGTCTTTTATAAGAAACATTTGCACGTAATATTTGAATACTAGTACATGATGCTACTGGACAATACTTGCTGTTAGCTATCATGAATTGTAATAAGCATCTGCTGTTACTATGAATTGTACATACCAATATTATATTTGAATGATCTTGCAAAATGAAATACATAACAGTTAAGCCAACAAATCGGCTCTGAATCGGACTACACTTGACACATTTAGGATTTCATATACCAATGTTGCAGCCAATTGCAAGCTGAGTAAAGAAAATATCCATCTTACACCCTAGCAATTTCTTCTGATTTATTTTTAAACAATTCAGATATGTTTAGATGAAAATTTAGAAAACTGAACATTTAAAGCGTGACGCGCATGATGTTTTCAAAGTGTTCTGTTTTGTTTGACTTTAATGCGGAAGATGACATTTTAAATCGAGTACAACAAAAAAACAACGTTCAAAATAACCTCGTTTTGAAATCGGGTCACTTTATGTACAGATTCTCCTCGTTGTGACATTAGTCGTTAGAATGTAAGTAGCAGGCCTTGATATTTTATCCTAGGTGTAGGGACCATGCAAGGTGTCGGTGTAAAATTATCATTTGATCGCAAGGATTCTGATTAGTTTTTTCAAAAAGATCGTATGAATAATGAGTATCGCATATTATTACAATCACTATGGTTCAGTTGGTATTCGTGGGTATCAAATTTCGTAGATTTTGTTGAATCGCAATTGTGATTTGCAGATACATATTTTTATTCGTTAAACAACTGACTCCATGGATCGACTAGAAATCCGCGAAAATGAGTACCCAACGAATACTGATGAAACTCCAGTAAATGCACAAAACACCACAATGATAAGTTTTTCTAGTAAACACCTGTAGATATGCTTGAAATAAGTAAACAACACTAACTAAAGTTTTAGCATACTAGTAATTACACTTTCATATAGAATCCATGAAATTTTGGGGGAAATTCTCATTAAACGAATGATGAAAATGTTAGGTTAAGCGAAAATCGTTATTCTCTTTATTGTCGAGGTTAAGCTGTCGCAATTGAAAAGTGAACTGCGTTCTAGAACGCAGTTTGCAATTCAAAATTTAGAATTCATATTTGGGGCCTGAAATTTTCAGGATCATCTACTGGAGGTATATCATTACCACCCTGAAAATATGGTGTACTGGTCATCTCTACTTTTTGGGAGTTGATTTTAAATCAACTCTCCTATGCAGTTACTCAGACAAACCGAAAGTGAAACAGTGTTTGGACCTAAGCACAAGCTAACACCGCTGATAACATTTAGTCCTTGAAAATAATCGATAAATTCGATGTAATTTATTCAAAAACATTGTTTTTAAGAAAAATTATTTATAGATGCCTTGTTAATAGTCAAATTTTAAATGGTACGAACAATTTAGATATTTTTTGTAGTCGTACATTGTATGTATTCATACGCCAGAGTTCAATATATCCGTAAATCTCCGACAAACAGAGAGTCTCGATTATATATCTCTTGCTTATCGTAGATAAACGGAGACAGCCGAGCGTCTGGTTGAACGAGACTAGAGTTCAATATTGCTTGGATCTATACTTTTTCTTTGAAACATCGATTACTGATACGTAGTTTGATGGAATTTATTCTTTGAATATTACACAACATGATTCATATGGGGTTTTCGCGAAATTCTTGTCGGAGAATAATTCATTTTTAAAAAAAATGTGCATAATTCAAATACATATAGGAAACTACTTGCCATGCAAAATAATATATCGTTGATTCAAAAATAAATGTATAATAATCGATAAAATAAACTCCCGTCAGTTCTTCAGTACTTTGAGATTCGGGCTCATTTGCAATTGAAAAGTATACTGCGTTCTAGAACGCAGTTCGCAATTTAAAATTTAGAAGTCATCTTTGGGGCCTGAAATTTTCAGGGTCATCTATTGGTGGTATACCATTACCACCCTGAAAATATGGTGAAGTGGTCATCTCTACTTTTTGAGATTCTGGCTTATTTGCAATTGAAAAGTAACCTGCGATCTAGCAAGCAGTTCGCAATTCAAAATTTAGAATTCATATTTCGGGCCTGAAATTTTCAAGGTCATCTACTGGTGGTATACAATTACCACCTTGAAAATATGGTGAAGTGGTCATCTCTAATTTTTGAGATTCTGGCTTTTTCGCAAATGAAAAGTGAACTGCGATCTAGCAAGCAGTTCGCAATTCAAAATTTAGAATTCATATTTCGGGCCTGAAATTTTCAGGGTCATCTACTGGTGGTATACTATTACCACTCTGAAAATATGTTGAACTGGTCATCTCTACTTTCTGAGATTCTGGCGTATTTGCAATTGAAAAGCGAACTGCGTTCTATAACGCAGTTCGCAATTCAAAATTTAGAATTCATATGAAATTGTCAGGGTCATCTACTAATGGTATACCACTACTACTGTGAAAATATGGTAATGGTCATATATTAGGTTTATAGACTTGGGCCCCACTCATTAAGCAATATTCGCAATTGAAAGGCTGAACTGCGTTCTAGAACGCAGTTCGCAATTCAAAATCTATAATTCATATTTGGGGCCTGAAAATTTCAGGGAACGGTTTACGGTGAGAGTTAATCTGCGATAGACTGGTGTCTCATCCAGAGGTGAGGGGCAATGAATGTCATCCACTTGCACCACGGATACTGGGTACAAGTGCCTATCTTTGGCGCCTTCATGGCTCGGAGAGAACTTTAATGGACCGACGTGGCCAATCGGTTTTAAGCGGCGTCGACTAGAATTTATTCAAAAGAGTGTATCCTTTTTTTTACCTCATCAATGAAAATAATTTTACTCTTACGCAATTATTAAAAACTTATCACATCTTAAATTTTTAAAAAATAAATTTAACAGATTAAATTGAAATTTTACATACATGTGTTTAACGTTTTTAACTTACATTGATCAATTTAGCCTATAAATCGACTGTAATGTAATTGATACAGAAATTCTACGAATTATGCTAATTTATAAAATAGATATGCGAATAAAGCATTTCCAGCAAACATAGGAGAAAAGGAAGAATTGAGCGTAAATACGCGGATCAAGAAATATTTTAAAAGAGTAGTGAGGGGTGATGGGAAATTTGGATGTATGAAGTACATGTTCGCTTGCAGGGTTTTTCAGAGGGAGGGAGATTTGGGGCTGCATAGAAACTCCAGCTTGTTTAGGAGGTCCAAGCAGCGAAGCATTCAGAGGCTCCTAATTTTTTTTCTTAGATTTGAATAAGTCTAAACAAGACCGTGAGATAAGCATCTGCATTGGTGTTCCTGTACTTCTTGTTTAAAACCGACATTACAACCAAAAGATGCACAAACATATTTACAGCAAACCCCTGTTGATGTAAAATGTATATAAATGTTATTAAGAAATTTCTTACATGTCTGGTTGATTTTCGTTTCCCTTTCCCTCCCTCTCTTTTGTTTATTTTTTGAGGGAGGGTTTTTTTTAAATGAACGGGGGAGGGGTGGGAGATGTACATGTAGCACCCCTTTCAAATCCGCAACTCTAAAAACAATTTAAATATAAAATAGATACAATACGATAAACCAGGATTGTTAATCATACCATATGAGGATAACACAAAACAATCCCTCCCTCCCCCACCCCCAAACAACTGACTTAAAAAAATCAAATAATCTCGTCAGTTTTACAAATTGGTCTTACACCCAACATAATGTTTTTCATCTCATTTTATATATTAGCCCCTAAAGCGAGCCAATACCCGCAAAAACACAAAAGAAAAAAAATTGGGAATTCTATTCCCTCAGTCATGATTTGACGTGAACCCTCCGAAAAAAATTGTTAAAAAACATCGATGATTCCAAGCCCAATGTTTTAATCCCCACTTATAATGAATAGTGTTCTATAAATGGAGACCCGACTCTCAATAACTACAAATGACCACTTCACTATATTTTCATCGTGGTAATAGTATACCATTAGAATCTCAAAAAGTAGATGCTGCAATAGTGTCTGTATAGCCCCTAGGAATACAGGGGGCGGGGCCAGTTTTACGTCATCAAGATGAAAGGAAGGGGAGGGTTATCAGATATAGCCCCAGACGATGATTGGTAAAGGGGAGGGTTATCAGATATAGCCCCAGACGATGATTGGTAAAGGGGGAGGGTTATCAGATATAGCCCCAGACGATGATTGGTGCGGCGTGTAATTAGAATTAAGAAGGTTTCACAACAGATTGCATTCATGCAATAGAAATAAGTGGGAGGAGCATATTATTGTGTAATTATATCCATACCACGTACATAGTTAGATTTTATGCAGGGTAATAAAAATATGGGATGGTTTATTTGGTATCATTTGTATATAAATAGTTGACTGAAGTAACATAAGTAAACATAATTTGAAAACAGAAGAAAAACAAAATGGACGACCTTGTTATATTGACACCAAAAAGACCTCATGAAGAAAGGAAAAAAGACCTCAAGAGAATGAAAAGCATGGACGATGATCTTTTAGTATTGTCACCAGAAAGGACCCTTGAGGAGGAGAGGGAGGAGGAGGATGACGAAGAAGATGTCAAGAGAATAAAACCCTACAACAAAAATACAATGGTAGAGTTTGACATTGGGAAGGACTGTCATGTGTCAGCACAGAACTACGAAGGAAATATGTACATACACATACGGTATTTTGATACCACTCCCAGAGGAAAGCCATACCCGTCAAAAAAAGGCATAGCATTAACGTTAGAGAAATGGAAAAAACTAACAGAGGACTGTATTGGTGACATTGACAAAGCGTTAGATGACCTAAAGCAAGAAGATGCCAATGTGTCTTACAAGGAACACCTTGGTCATAATGTTCACGTGACCGTGGACCAGGAGTATGGTTTCGTAGACATAAGAAAATGGTGGCTGCCTGAAAAAGCAGAAATGATTGTTGCGACCAGGAAGGGCATTTCTCTCACTGTTGCAATGTGGAAAGAACTCAAGAAGACTATTCCTGTAATAAGGAAAAGGTTCCAGGAAGAGTTGGACAGTATTAGATATTGCTATTTAGATCATAACAATCAAATGTCAATGCTGGAATGTCGAAGCTGTAATCCAGACGGATTTATGAATTATTGATTAAATAAAAAAACCCGAAATCAGGACGTGAGTTATTTTATAAGGTTATGAATGACACATATATCAATAAAAAAAAATTCCACAAAGAATATTTCTTTTTTTTTTATACTTATGTAGTATAAAAGGTACGAAGAAAATAAAAAAAAACCCGAAACGCATTTAAAATTGAATTAGTATTGATAATGTTGTCCAACGAAGAGGAACGTTATTTAAAAAAAATATGGACAGATACTACACAGCCTGCCGCATTTAGTGGTCCATATAAGTTATATCAAATTGTAAAACGTGAAGGCAAACATAAAATTGGTTTGCAAAGAATTAAGCAATTTTTGTCCGACACTGATGCATACTCCTTGCAGAAAAGAGTACAACGAAAATTTAAACGACGTCATATTATAACAGATTCAATTGATACTATCTGGGACGGAGACTTACAAGATGTAAGGAATATCTCGAAGTACAATGACGGAATTCAGTACATATTGGTATTGCAAGACATTTTTTCCCGATTTCTCTTTACCGCTCCACTTAAACAGAAAACTGCGGCGGAAGTAATTAAAGGGCGTCGGTCAATATTTGCAAAAGGACGAAAACCTAAAGTACTAAGAACGGACAAAGGAAGCGAATTTAAAAACAAATGGGTCAAATCATTTTTAAAGAAAGAGGAAGTTCACTCGATATACACAGAAAACGAGACAAAAAGTAACTTTGCCGAGCGCAGCATTCAAAAATTGGAAAACAGATTACATCGAATGTTTGTACAGAAAGATTCATACAAGTTTGTGGATGAATTAGCAAACATTACACAAAGCATAAACGCCACACCTACTAGACCATTAGGAGACATGGCTCCAGTGGATGTGACAAAAGATACAGAAGGAGAGGCCAGGTTTAGTGCGTTTTTAGAAAGAACAAAAAATGATAAACAAACAAACGAAAAGAGGGTTTCCCTTAAGGGGAAGAAACAGAGAAAACGATATTTTAAATTTAAAGTAAATGATCGAGTTAGAATTTCACATCTAAAGCACACCTTTCAACGTGAGTATGATCAGAAATGGACAGGTGAAATATTCGTTATAACCCATAGATTTCGACGTCAAGGCATTGAAGTGTATCGTCTAAAAGACTATGCAGATGAATCTATTTCCGGTACATTTTACGCACAGGAACTACAAAAAGTCAACAAAAAGGAAGACACTGTATGGAAAGTGGATAAAATTTTAAAAGAGCGGACAAGAAAAGGTGAAAAGGAGGTTTTAGTCTCTTGGTACCAGTGGCCTTCGAAGTATAATTCTTGGATTAAAAAATCAGAATTGATTGACATATAAATCTTTCGTTATGGACATTCGGATGATCTTAAAGTCTACAGACAGTTCTGCTTTTTACAGAAACAATAAACCTTATGATTTTCACGTTCATCTTCCAAGACCGTTAACTTTAAATGGACAGTGGTCAGTATCACTGTTAGAGACCTGTTTACCTTCGTCCGAATCTGAAACGGATGTCTATATTTTCTCAAATCTCTGCGAAGATACGATAGTCGGGGACAAAGAACTGCCACTATTAAGGCGTGTGTATTTAAAAAAGTCATCAGAAAATCAGATATTTAAATATCCGTACGAAGTATCTACGAGACTTGGACAGGTTCATGATGTTCACATATATATAAAGGATACAGATGGTCAGGAAGCGTCATTTCTACAAAAAGATACATCTGTAACACTCTTATTGAAGTGGAAAAGTCTATAAGAAGGATGTCTGGACCTACATACGTGTCTGATCCTAGAATATGGAAAACTTTTTACAAAAACATGGTAGATGGAAATTTTAACCCTAGAAGTTATAAAGGTAGACAGTCAGGAAGTGGAATAGCTGGGATGTATTCTAAAAAACCTTACATGATTCCTGTTAATCCACATATTACTGTAGAAGAACCTAAAGAAATATTTGGTAAACAGGTGACTCCCATGGCGGCAGTAGAAGAACGAGCCAAAGAAGACTTGAAAGAAGAAATGCGTGACAATGTTCCGCACGTTCCTGTGGCCAGTATAAAAGCAGAAAGCGCACAGAAATCTCACAGTTCTCCTACGATCAGGAAGAAGAAGAAGAAGCCAATTAAAAAAGTTGTACCATCACACATTACTTCAAGAAAACGCAAGTCAGAGGTCACAGACTTGGATTCTAATATATTTCGTTCAAAGAAAACAAAGACAAAGTATTTGTAAAAAAAACCCTGAAAATTATGTCCTTCCTTAGTGAGAAAATAACCGAAATTGGACTTCCTGCTGAATTGTCTCTGTTTACTGTGCCGCCTAATCAGGTTGCAGTAGAAAAAATATATTTTGCGGAACACAGACCAGTCTCAGCATATAATACGGAAGATGCCCCGATAGAAATTTCCATACCCGGTCAAGGAAACGAATACATTGATTTGCGAAGGAGTCGTTTATATGCAAAATGTAAAATAGTCAAAACAGATGGAACAGCTTTAGAATCTCAAGAAAAAACTGGCATCATAAACCTCCCTTTACAGTCACTTTGGTCGCAGATAGACACTTATATGAACGGGAAGTTAGTGTCTCTGAACACTAACTATTACCCATGGAAAGCCTATTTAAAAATCATCTTGTCCAGTGGCACCGATGGCTCAGAATCGCAATTGCAATCTCAACTTTTTTTCACGGACGATGCTGATATGGACGATGCAAATGCATACGGTGGGACGAACGGCGGTTTGGCGAAGAGGTATACATTTACGCAGTTAAGCAAAGTTTTTGATTTGGAAGGACCTTTGTACGAGGACATTTTCCGGTTGGATAAATACATTGTGAATGGTGTAGACCTTAACCTGAAATTATTTCGAAACAGAGCCCCTCTATTGATAATGAGTGCAGAAGGATCTCCTTCGTACAAAGTGCAGCTGTTAGATGTATCCTTTAAAGCCTGCATGATCAAAGTGGACAGTGGTGTATTAATAAATCACGCGGAAATATTGAAAGAAACCACCGCAAAATACCCACTGGTCAGAACCGAAGTGAAGATGAACACTTGTCCCACAGGCTCTGGGAGTTTCATTTGGCAGAACGTATGGTCTACCAATCTACCATCAAAAGCATATTTTGCATTCATTTCACAAGCTGCTGTAAATGGAGATTACACCAAAAACATATTTAATTTCCAAAATTTGGCGGAGGAAATTGCACTATACGTAAATGGCGAAAGCATTCCAGCGAGACCCATGAAAATTGATGTCGGGGATAACAAGAATTGCGTCACACCATTTATTAATTTATTTGAGGTGGCTGAGAAATGGAACAAGGACTCCGGACTTAACATAACGCGTAAAATGTTTAGTGAGGGGTACACAGTTTACGCATTTAGTATCGCTCCCAGCGATCTTGGTGAAGAATATATAAATTTGGTTCGCCAGGGAAGCATCAGATTAGAGGTAAAATTTGCAACGCATACTACAGAGACACTGAATTGTTTGGCGTATGCTGAATTTCCCGCTTTGCTCGAAATTGATCAGTCAAGAGATATCAAGTACACCCGAGTATGAATGGACATGAGTTACTAGGTCTAACAAGAAATAATAGACATATTGCTGATGTCATGAGGGGAGTTTTTTCATCAAATAATCTGCCACAAAAGGTATCCAAATACCCATCTGCATACATTTGCAACACCGACCCTACCTTTTTGCCAGGAAGTCATTGGGTAGTGTTTTGGATCCACAGTCCAGTACGAGCCGAGTTTTACGACAGTTTCGGAAATTTGCCTGGATATTACGGCGTTGCGTTTGATGTATTTTTACAAAATAACTGTAAATATTGTGTATACAATAACGTTCAAATTCAACACAGGGATAGTGATTCATGCGGATATCATGTATTGTTTTATATATGGATGAAATGTTATAATAATTTGATGTCACAAGTAATAAGACTACTAAGCCATTGCATTAATCCCGATGTTTATGTTAAAGAATTTGTACATAAATATTTGTAAAAGAAAAATTCAACATTGCATATTATGTGATGTTTTATATATTGAGGTGAAAGATTATATATTCTACCAATGTGTCAATCAAGATGATGGTATTTTGTAAAATTAATAAAAAAAAAAAGGTTTTGTAAAATAGGCTTATTATCATTTGAGTCCTGGTTTTCAAAGGAGGAAGTATGGATTGGTGGGAGAACGAATCAATTTTACCATTTCGATCACCTACAACCTGTATGGTATCGGGTGCAACCATGTCAGGAAAAACTCATTTCATATATCGTATTTTATTGAATGCAAACGGGATGTTTGAGATTCCTCCTCAAAAAATAATATACTGTTATAGTCAGTATCAACCTTTGTACGAGGAGATGGAACGTAACATTACGAATCTTGTTCTATATCAAGGACTGCCGTCTAAAGAGCAAATAGAAGAATGGACAGAAGGCATAAAACATACCCTGGTAATTTTAGACGATTTAATGACTCAAGTAGCGAAAAGCGAAGAAACTGTTGCAGTATTTAGCATCACGGCACATCACAAGAACTGCACTGTGTTTTTCTTAACACAAAATTTATTTTTTCAGTCCAAAAATTTTCGCAGTTTGTCATTAAATTGTCATTATGTCGTATTATTTCGGTCATTGAGAGACTCGAGGCAAATATTGTCATTTGGAGCTCAAGTGTACCCAGGCCAGTCGTCGTTTTTTAAGGATGCATATCAAAAAGCAACATCTAAATCGTACGGATACCTACTCGTTGATATGAACCCCGCCAGTCATGATAAATATAGATTGCGCACGCATATATTTCCGCAAGAAGAAACACTCATATATTTACCAAAGGAATAAACAGGGGTGGTTATTTTCAGGAACCATGAGCCATCTGGTAACATCGAATGCAGCCTTTCTCAAGATATTGTATTCGACGGATACCAAACAAAGAAAAGCTTTAATAAAAACCATGACCGAAAATCAACAGCAGGCATTGTGTGAGGTAATTTTAAATGTGTACAAAGGGACCTTTCCACTTACCAAGTACTATATTAAGCGATTGTCTCCGCATCGACAGGTCATTCATAAACTGAGCAGCAAGACGGTAAAGAAGAGTGTCAAACGGAAACTATTGCTACAACAAAATACAATAATACCGATTTTAATTAAACCAGCTTTAAGTGTACTTAATAATGTCTAGGGAATTACTTCTAATACCAAAAGAAAAGTATGAAATGATTTTAAAATCAAAAGAAGAAAAAGACCCTCGAATGACTTCTACTTCACAAAAAGAGGATGTACCAAGTGAAATCCAAATGAAGGAACCGTCAAAGACAATTAATGTCCGGAAAACGACCACGCCTAAAAGAAGTCAACGAGGGTATGGATTCATTGTAAAGAAACAAACAAATGGACCTCCACCTGGATTTTCAAAACACAGTGTACATAAGACAATACAAAAGAAGAAGAGTGTGCATTGGTTTAAACTTTAATTCGCATGGCAATATATGTTGTCCATATACAATAATAAATAGAATACTGACACATATATATGTGTGTGGGTGTATTTTTTTTTTTTTAAATCTCCCTCAATATCCGAAAGGTAGAGTGTCATAAGAATTTAATTGTATTGCTCTTTTGGAATACACAAGTTGGTACTGTTTATTTTCTACACTGTTATAAATTTTTATCGGGAATTTAGACCTTGTGATTTTGCTAGGATTTGTGACAGTCAAAGTTTTGCTCTGATCAGTTGTTACAATATCTAACATGGAATGAAAATTTAAAATTTGTGCATTTTGATAATTCAGTGAAAATCCTCGAATGCGACAGATCTGCTCTCCTTGTATGGTTCTAAAAGCATAGTTTTTAGGTCCACCAGACACGAACTCTATAATATAATCATCAGGAGAAGATAACTCATTTGTGAGCTCTCCAAGATATGGGCCAATTTCCAGTTCGACATCACCGGGTCTACTGACAAAAATGACGGAATCTGTATCGAAGTATAAGACACGTGTGTCGAGCATGTGTAAAACGTCATAAAGTTTTAGCCTAGCCCAACAGGTAGTAAATGCCGCAATAAATATGTTTGTCTGATAATTTTCTTTAACCAGGTTACTTTTGTTTTTCCAAGTAGTATGGATCATTTCGTCGTTAATAATATGAAAATCTGTAACCTCTTTAGACGGATCAAAGAGACTTTTAAAAAATTTGTCAGCTTCAGTTTCGTGAAAAAAAGAGGTTTGTGGCATATTTAAGCGTTGTCCAAATTTTCCCCAAAATGAATTTAAAAGCAATTTGGCAATGGATCTCATTGCAGGGTTTTTGGTGATAGCCTCAGAATTAAGTTTAACATTTTCTCTAGCCGCATAATTGCTAATGTACTGAAATGCCTCCTCTTCGGTTTGAATATATGCAGGCCAACCGCTTGATTCTTGTTTAATTTTTAGAAATAAATCAATATATCCTCCAAAAAGGTCATTATCAGGGTCACCGGGTGAAGAGACGCTATCAAAATGATACACTTCGTACATTTTGACAATCTCGTAACCGACTTGAACTGCCCGAACGATCTCTGGTGTACACCACGTTCCCGTGATGCACCGGTCCTCGTTCGAGCAAGTACAACGCAGTTGCCTCCCTTCCTCTGCGCAGTTTCTACACAAGGCAAAAACTAATTTGCCATTTATTTTTTGGGGTAAAACGGGAAAATAAAGATTTCTAGGGGGTAACACTTTAACTTTGGCTATGCCAAAATAATTTTCAATGTTTTCAAATTCCTTGATTATGATGCGGGGATGTTTTAAAGGATATTTACAGTACTTATTGACTGACGGGTACAGAGAACAAAAATCTAAATAATGAATTTTTTCGTCATCTTCGACTTTTTTGTACAATTTAACAGCATTAGTTCTCCCCCCAAAAAAAGCATCTCTGGGATTTAGTCTCTCATGAATGTCTAAAGAGGTCACGAAATCTGAAACTTCCTTATTTTCTTGCACTAACTTTGTAAACTCGTGCTCCCACATTGTCACCACATTCATACCAATGGATTTGAGGTACCTATGTTTTTCCACAGTTAGTGCATAAAGTTCTTGTATTGTGTGCTGTGTGCGCGGGACGAGGAGTCGACGTTTGTCTATGTAGCATGTAGGGCATCCGTGCCACAGGCATCCGTTAAACTCATAAGCTGTATTCGTTTCTGAACAATAACCATCTAATTTAAAATTTGAATTTGGAACTTTATATTCTCCCTCATTTAAAGCATGCCGAATATATATGGGAACAATTCCTTCCCTGTTTTCTTTTTCCATAAGCCACTCTAACCATCTGATCGAAACTTTGCTATACTGATCACGATGGTATCCGGCTGACGGAACCTGGGCAATGGGACTACCCACATACTCCTCTTTCTCGACAAAAAAATCATGGTCTTGTAAAGTCCGAGTGTTTACCCACCCCATTCCCGGGAAATTTACGCAAACTTCCCCATCTGACCGCCTACCCTCTATCCATTCGTCGTGGTGACGAAACTTAACTCTTAAGTCCTCTTTCAAAAATTTGGACTTAAAGACAGCCATGCAAACGCTTGCTATTGTAATGTACTTGAAAGGATCTACACTACCATTTAGATAGTATTCTATGTTTCCCTCATCATTGAGGTCAAAATCACCCTTACCCGTAATTTCCATTAAAATTTCTCTAAATTTTAGACATGCTTGACGCAGTATATTAACATCACTTCGACAATATTCAACAATTTCTTTCGCAAAATCAAATTGTTCGTTGTTGTTAATTTTTGATTGATGCCAGGTTAAGAATTCGCTGCGATCTTTATCACTCATCGTGTCACACCCGTATTGAGAAGAGTCAGGATAAGGACCAACATAATTCTGCTGTTGAAACGTGTTAAAAAAATGGGGGAAGTAGCCTTTCTTTAATTCGCTTAAATCAAACGCACTGGGTAGCTTAGATAATTTGGTCGGCAAAAAATTATAAGAGTCGAGAATTCGGATGTTTAACTGTTTTGCGACATGTATATACATGAGTTTTGATCCCGAATAAATAACTTGCGGTATGATACTATTATCTACAAGATATTCTAACAAAAAATATCCATCGTACCCTTTCATGTTGTGAGCGAGCGCTGTATAGTTTTTATTATGTTTAGAAAAAAGCCACCGACCAAATTCTTGTTTGACGTTTTCTCCGCGAAACATGACTTCGCGAAAACCGCAAGTCTCTTCGCATGGTTCTTTGGTAAAACATTTGTTTTCTTTATCAAAATGACTACATTCGGGACAACGCGTTCCGCAGTATTGACATGTAGAGTTGGTCGTAATTGCCTCGTCTACACACATCTCACAAACCTTATGTGCAATGACCAAATTAGGCACGTGTTCAAACTTTCCGCAGTGTGACTTGCGACAATTTGAACACAATGCGCAAGTCGGTCCGGAGCAGGATTTACATCGCGCAGGGTCGTGAGTATATCCTTCGGGACACTCTAACCTGCTATCGCTTTGCGTACATTCAAAATCAAAGAAAATAAATTTCGGGACCGATTTCTTGTTTTCATTTGGACGGATATAACATAAATGATCAGACTTGACGTATTTATCACAGGTTCTACACAACCATTCGCCACACTCATGCTGTTCGGGATCACGCACCTTTCGATCCACCACTTTCGTACATATAACACATTTCCACCACCTAGCACACGACGATTCTTTTCGTCTGCCTTGCGGAATCAAATGATTTTTGTAACAGGAGAGCGATCTACAGGTCATGTGACATAATTTGCAACTTAATTTCACCTCCGAGAAATTGCACTTTTTTCTTTTACATACATAACACGCACGCTCGCATTGGTGTAAATTTCTGTAAGGAATCAAACAATGTTCGCAAAACTTTGAGTTGCCAAAAAACCCGCAGATATTTGCAATAACATCGAAATGCGGTACTTTAAATCCTGTGTCTTTATCCTCGACATCATGAAGATATAAATAAAGACGCTGTTTTTCGCTGCCTGTGGGAGGGGTTTTAATAAACTTATTTCCCCCGGAAGCCTTAATCACTAAAATATCGACATCAAGAAACTGTTCGAAAGCATGTAAATCTGAAACGGCTAATGGGTGATGAGTAGGTACATCTACTAACTTACAAAGTTCTGTAGTTAGTTTTGTCTGGCGGTCGCAAGGGTCTCTGGGGTCTCGCAGTTTGTTATAATACCAGTCTGGAACCTTTTTGTACCTCCAGATTAATTGTTCTGTATTCCCGTCGTCGTCGTCAGTGAGCTCGCGCCATTTAGCGATGGTGACAGAATTGACTTTGGCAAATGCCATAGTTACAGCGCGAGCCATGCAGGTATAGTCCTGATTGACAATGGTAATTATGGACCTTTTACTCTTAATTGATGAATCATCCCCAGTCACTGATTGCACTTGGTTTCCCCGACCGCCTATAATATTAAATAAAAAAAGAAATGTACTTAGAGTTATCTGTCTTTGTTTAGTAAAAAAGAGAGAGAAATGGAAATCATATTACCTGAGGGCACCTGAACCGTACCGATGTCAAGAAAAAAACTTTCATCTAAGGGCATGTCTTCATGACTGGTCAGGACGTGGTTAACGTGGTCCAGTATGACCTGCGGTGTCATATGCTCGATTTTCCGCAGAGGTACAACAATATTGGTAATTAAAGAATCCGAATGTATGACTACACGAATAAAATCACTGTCACTCAGATTATCCGTGGCATCTTGTAATGCTGCACCAAACATTTGAGAAAGTTCTCCCTGTACATCTAGAACTCTTTTTTTTTCTCGGACAAGGTCCGAATTCAATTTCACGACATAATGACGATCTATTGCCTTGTTTTTTTGGTAAGTTCTTTCATTTACTTTTTGAAAGGTATAAGAAATTTTTGATGTGTTACCCCCACCACTTTGATGCATTTCTTGGTGAAATCGGAAAAGTTCGTCATTGTCGTAAAATCTATGACCACATTCATTACAGGTTTGAATTTGATGTACTGAGTTATCCTCATCTGTGGATTTTTCTTCTTCTTCTTCTTGGTCCAGGAGTCTACGCAATTTAGATGGAATAAGGATATTCAATTCTTCTGTTCTTTCATGAGTATATTTATGAAATCGAAAAAAATCCTCATTCTCAAAACTGCTTGTACAATAAGGGCATTGATATACCATATCCTGTTGAGGGAAAAAAAACCCAGAAAAATAATAATTAAATCTGTTTTATATACAAGGGGGGGGGGGGGAGGGGGTGTTTATATTACTGTGTTGTATTTTTTTTTAAAAACAAATAAAGGGGGGATAAATGGGAGGTAGCATATTCTCTCTCTGTTGTATTATTTTTTTTAATTAAAAAAGCGGCGCCGCCCCCCCCCCCCCCCTCCCCCCCCCCCCCTGTTGGAATGGGAATCCTATTGTAGTGGGCATATTGGCTGAATGGGCGGGGGAAGAGGATTGTGTGGTGGTGGGTTTTTTTTTTTACTCTCTCTCTCTCTCTCTTTCTCTCTCTCTCTCTCTCTCTCTCTCTCTCTCTCTCTCTCTCTCTCTCTCTCTCTCTCTGTGTCACTCCTCTCTCTTTTCGCGCGCGAGCCTGCATCTTTTAGATGTTGCCGCCCCCCAAAAAAAAACAGGATCAGTACAAATATGGCGTTGTTTCGATCAGCATGGCTGCTCATCTTTGTTGTGCATGGCGTATATTTACAATGTTCTCCCGCAACAATTTGTTGCGAGGAAGACTTCGTTTCGTGTATGGGTATGGAGGGTAATCGTGTTCAAAAATCCAGATATGTAAACTTGTAAATCCGAATATGCAATCGTGTTGATGTGTGAGCCTGAGCATGAATATGTGTAATTCTGATCGTGTAACCTATAAAACTCGGGCATAAACACGTGTAAGATTTGACTCAGCTCCTTCGCATGATGCACATTTTGCAACTTTATTGTTTACATTAGTTAATTAAACCTTCAACTTTGCACACTTTCAATCCGTAGTTTCTGCGTTTGTAACTTCAGGCTCGGCAATAGCACATCTGACATGATACAAATTGACAAATGTAAAGTCTACAAGTTTGTCGAATTTTGACATGACCTTATATGGCAACTGCCTTGCTGCGGGAAAAGGCATGCCGTAACCGCCGGACCGGAATGAACGAAAAATAAACATAATATTCAGCTTAACTGTTGCAATAAGCTTTTAATGAACGACACCCATTCTATCGAAAACACCGGTATTATTTTTAGAAAAAAAAATTGAGGTATGATTGAAACTGGACCAAACAGGAAGAGGTTCATGTAGAAAAAAAAATCGTTGCCGATGTGACGACATCGTCGGATACCCACGGGTGATCGCGTCTTTTACTTATAAGTAAAAGACGCGATCACCCGTGGGTATCCGACGATGATGTGACGAATGCGCTATAATTTTTGAAATGCGCACTCTTTTCTAGAAATGAGACGGATCAAGAAATTTCCTAAGGGGGTAAATATATTTTGAGCAGCATGGGGTTCGAAGACCGCCGTGAGGTCCCATGTAACTCCATTGCTTCTGAATTCTAAGAATTTTGAGAGTGAATTTTTAACCGGGTTTCCGATTATTGAAATAGTAAAAATTGCAGACGGGCGAGTGGCTGTCAAAAAGGTACCCTTATTGTACCGATAACTCCGCGAACAGTTTTCAAGATAGGAAGTTGTTCTTTTGCAGATCATTTATACATATATATCAGAAGTATGCAAATTGCTAGGATTTTGATTTCTGATGATTTATAAAAATATCAGCTGTTGAACTTAGTCATTTTTGGGCAAAAACATTGCATATAGAGTACCCCATTTTTACTCCTGTTATTTTTCTGAATTAGTTAGAATAAACGACCTGCAAGGATTTGGTAATTTTTCGCGGAAAAATTTATGTTACTTTACATGTATTTATACTTTTTGTTGTTGTGTAAGTGAAAGATAAATAATAACACAATCTTCAATAATAATAATAAAAACTAGCGCATATTTTGTGTGCGCCGTAAATTGAAGTTTTACTGGGGGGGGGGGGGGGGGCACTGTAGCTCAAAGATCGTCCATCTGTATTTTTAGACAGGGAGCTACAGACCTGCAGCTAGTTTACAAGTGACTGTAAAGCTGTATTATACTAGCTCTCCAAAATTTTTATCAGACAACTTCACAAAGTGAGTCTGTATTGAACCGACATTCAGGACGTCATACTTAATCCCGTAATAATTGCTTAAAATAAATTTTAAAAAATGTCAATTTTTACCTGCATGATAGGCTTTTTTCCTATATATTGCCGACAAGACAATGCAAAGAAACATTTCTTAAAATAATTTATACAAATTTTAATTTCACGACAGTTAACCTTATCTTTGGAATTTTTATTCATTTTTTTTAAAGAGGGTGTCGCTTCTTATGTCTCATATTACCGGGTTATCACAATCTCAAAACAAATGTCTTTAAATAGTTTGTTTTTCTTATCGATAACTTTGCAACTCAGCTGACGGACCCCGTGTAATTTTTCGCGTGTGGGGCGGGGGGGTCTTGTCACAACTTTGTTGTAGCTATTAGGATGCATTTGGAGATATTTTCTTAATTCAGCCGAGGCCTATACTTTAACAATTTGTTGCATGTACTCTAATAACAGTGGCGTCGGAAGCAAATTGAAAGGGGGGGGGGGCTAAACTAATCATGAAAAATATTGACAAGAATTCCCATAATCATGAAAATTCTAATCCGTGGGGGAGGGTATACCAATAACTCCAATCTTACCTGCCCAATCCCCCCCCCCCCAAATCATGAAATTCCTAATCCGTGGTGGTGGTGGGGGGGGGGGGGGGGTGCTAGTATACCCACTATGACTCTAATTTTCAATATCACTATTAATATTTCATTCTCTTTTTAAAAGGTCTTTTAGGGAACAATTTTGTTTGTTGCGAGGAAAAAGTAGGGGGGGGGGGTTGAATCCTCCCTGTTGCTATGTTCCTAATGCTTAGGTTTAACTTGGCAAAAAAGTGGGGGGGGGGGGGCTAAGTCCCCCCCCCCTAGCCCCCCCCCCCCCCCTCCCGGTTCAGACGCCTATGAATAAAAATGCGTATTATATCTTTATACACGTGTATTCAAACAAAGTCATTAAATGTATTTTTTTAAGTTCTAAGAGGATATCTGAAGCCGATCGAATTCTTTACTCGCATCTTTTATACATTCTCTTGATAAAATGTACACCAATCTCATTATTTAATTTTCCGAAAAATAATACTCTATGAAATTTTGTTATCCACGGATAATATGATTATAGGCTTACCTAATATTTTTTTTAATTCCGTCCCTATTCCGGCGATTACGGCATGCCTTTACCTGCAGCTAGCCTTTTTCTATCAGTGACGTCACTGTTTCCATATAAGGTCATGTCAAAATTCGACAAACTTGTAGACTTTACATTTGTCAATTTGTATCATGTCAGATGTGCTATTGCCGAGCCTGAAGTTACAAACGCAGAAACTACGGATTGAAAGTGTGCAAAGTTGAAGGTTTAATTAACTAATGTAAACAATAAAGTTGCAAAATGTGCATCATGCGAAGGAGCTGAGTCAAATCTTACACGTGTTTATGCCCGAGTTTTATAGGTTACACGATCAGAATTACACATATTCATGCTCAGGCTCACACATCAACACGATTGCATATTCGGATTTACAAGTTTACATGTCTGGATTTTTGAACACGATTACCCTCCATACATGGGGGCATGTGAGTGTATTTTCTTTACGGTGGGGATGACCGGGGGTGTCGATACACTCCACATCCGATTTGGCGAAGGGGTGCGCCGGGTTGAATTCAGTTTCAAGAAAATAACTCTGACGGACATCGGCGATGTCCACCCTGCTAGAGGTAAGTGTGTCCACCCCCACCCCCATTTATTCATACTACTATTTTTTTTTTACAATGCATAATTAATATTATTCTGATTTTTTTTTTTAGTCGATTTGTCCGAGCCAGCTCAAAGTACCACACCTGGTAAATATTTCTTTCTCTATTTCGATAAATTGATCATTTAACATCCATCAATGCATATAAGTTATAGCCGTGGCCCCCCCCCCCCCCTCACCCCAATAACAAATTAATTATAGTCTAGTCATATGTTTTTCTTTTTTTTTTCCCTCTGTAGACCAGGGAGATGAGACTACACCCCCGTCCTCCAGTCCCCGTCGCACTACGCATGGTAAGTATATATATATAAATATTTCTAAGAGAGAGAGAGAGAGAGAGAGATTGATTTAATACCCCCCCCCCCATTACATATTAATTATAGTCGTAAGTTTTTCTATTTTTCTCCCCTCTGTAGAGCAGGGAGATAAGACTACACCCCCGTCCTCCAGTCCCCGTCGCACTACGCATGGTAAATATATATTTTTTTCTAAAAGAAAAGAATGTTTTTTTTTATAAAACACCCCCCTCCCTCCCATTTCATATTAATTAGAAGAATTGTGTTTTCTTATAGATCACGCTGAGACTTCCCGGGTGTCCTGGACATCATCATCAACCTCCGGTAATGCTATATATATATATTGGGGGGGGGGGGGGTAGCGATGTATTGAATTACCTTCTCTTTCTCCAATCTTCCTTCATGCTCTAATCTCGGGTTTTTTTTGGTTTTTTTTTGGTTTTTTGTAGTAGTAGACGGTACCTCCGTTCATGAGTCAAGCACAGGTAAATATATATGACAATACATTGCACATTTTTTTTTGGAAAAAAACGGGGGGGGGGGGGGTTGTTGTTGTTGTTATTGTTTTTTTTTTTATTTAATTATTAAAATGACGTGGGGTTTTTTTTTTCAGGAGAGATCACGTTGACTCCTACGGCAGTTTTGATTATTTCTAGTAAGTAATTTAACACACATCTATTTATTATTTATTCTGTCTTATTTTTTTATAATTACATTTTTTTTAAAATTCATTAATTTTTTTAACAAACAGATAACATCCGAGACTCCCACAGATTAGTATATCTAAGTTTTTTATCCTTATTATCCATTCCTATTGCTGTAGTGCTTGTCCTGCTTTTTAAATATTATAAGCGCACGCATCGTCCTACACGCTCTGCATCAATACAATTAGAGACTATATGTAAATCAACTACAGTTTAACTTCATTCATTCATTCGTATATACGACTTTTTTTGTAGGTGTTTTGTCATTCGTCGTTGTGTTTGGTCTGTGTCTCTGTTTGTGTTTTTGTCGTCGTTGTCGCGGTTCCCCTCCTCCCCCTCGTGATATCGAAATGAATTATCATCACCTGCCCTTGTCTGGAGAGGGGGACGGCGACTCTGTCGTGTCTGATATGTCTGATGTGGTGTTTCATCGTGCAAAGAATGATTAAATGTCTTAATTTTTTTTGTACATTTTTTTTTTCCTTTATAGTTGTTGTCCTGTTTTTGTCCATGTTTTGTTTATGTTGTCCCGCGTCTGAGGAGGAGGAGGAGGAGGAGGAGGAGGAGGTGGTGGAGGTAGGGAGGCGTCCCTACCGAAACCCAAGGCTGCCCACCTGTGCAAGCACACGGGTGCTCAGACGTCATTAATGTTCTTTTTGTATGTGTATATATATATATTTTTTTTTCTCTCATCGATCTGTGTTGTAACTATTTTATGTATCATTTATTATTTACTTTTATGTTGAATGTGAAAATAGTTTACATTTTATATATGTTGAATAAATGTTGTTTCATTATTTTGAATGGATCTTCATATTGTTTTTTTTTAAGTAGATTTTATTTTTATGGTCACTCTCCGTGAATAATGAAAGCAATAGTTTATTTCATACTATAAGAAAATGAAGTCAACCTTTTTTTTGGGTAGCAGTATAATTATAATATCATTCATTTATTCATTTACTCGTGTACTAAACTCTATGTACCATTATCTCGGCATGTACTAAATGCCAAGTATTTACATCTTTTCTTGTATAAAGAGAGAGAGAAACATGTACACACAGGATCGATTCGTTTTATTTCTTTTTTTGTAGGTCTAGATGCTGATTATTTTTAATGATCCTTTTCTTTTGCTTCCAACATGGCCTCGTATTCATGATCTTTCATGAACACATACTGCTCGTTTATTGATCGCAGCCTTCCTGGGGGGGGGGGGGGGGGGGGTTTGGATCTACCTCAATTTCCGCATCCCAGTCTTCGGTTGAGGGTATGTGGATATCTTTGAGAGGAGGCGTAGTGATCGAAATAATGGCCATGTTGGAGATCTTGATATAGAGTTATAATATCAAATCACTATGAGAAATTCTCAACAGTTCTCAGAAATTTTTACATATATAGTCATATTTTCCCTTTTATTACTTAATCATTAAATTGGAGCTCAAGATGTTTTAATAATCGTGACATATATAAGTAATTTTAGCATTTATAAAAGACTTGTCATTTATCATCGTCAGAATATTTTAATACGAGCATTACTATAAAAAAAGGTCCGATTTCTATCTTTTTCATTTATCCTCCTTTGCAATATGGCCCAACGACTGATCACAGAAATGTAAGTCTCTCTCTCTTTCTCTCTCTCTTAAGGATTTCCTAGATATCTGGTTATATTTGCTTTCTTTCTTTTATTTATTATGTTTTATTTGTCTTTATCAGGTTAAAAAAGAATAGCGACCTCCGGACTCCTTCAAATGATTTAAAGGAGTATGTTTGTTGGAAAGGGGGGTGGAAAGGGGAGTGTGTTGTTCGATTTTTTTTTTTTTAAATGCTAAATGTTTATGTGTTCTCTGTCTTACAGCATCGGCGAAGAAACAATTTATATAGACTCCGGGTCTAATGCTACACCTTCTATAGGGTATATTTCTTTTTTCCTGTCATACTCATTTTACAACAAAACTTCTCTTCTTTTTATTTCTAATCTTCTTTTCCTTCTAATTATTACTTTCTATTTAAGATCACCATCGTCTGAGTCTTTTTCATCATCATCTTCAAGTCACCTGTCGACTTCATTTTCGACAATAACAAGGTATTCTTCAAGCTTCCTAAGTTTTGAATTAAGTATAAACTACAATCTTTTGGGTTTTTTTTTTTAATACATGATGATACGAACAAACTTTCTGTGTTTCGGCATGAAATCGTCTTATTTTTTTTCAGATCTCCTTCCAGTGTCTCATCGCGATCTACTTCGCCGGAAATAACATCTCCTCTTAAGAGGTATTTTAAATTTATAATTTTTCCCGCTTTTATTTAAACAATCGGGGTTTTTTTTACCATAAATTTTTATTTTATTTATGACCTTTTTTTCAGTCCTTATTTTTCGCAAACGGACGATGATGAATTTAGTACTATAGATCTCGGACCTACCAACATCACGATTTATCATATGCAAAACGAGAAAAAGCGACTGACCACAGAGCTTGCATCAAAACAAGGTGCCAAAGAAACCTTAGGAAAACAAATAGGGGACCTTAACAAACAAATGGATGCTCTGAATAGGGAGATAGAACTTTTGGCGAACAATTTAGAAGTCTTGGAAGGAGACATCTATGTAAAATGTTTAGAACTAAATGTTCAAACTTGTTAAAAAACAAAATAAAATGTGACTTACTTTTCAATCGTTTATCCAATGAATCTTGCCTGCTTGATCTGGTCTCTTTTTTTCTTCTCTTTTATACAGTGAGGGATAATTTATGTAACTAATTACTGACAAATACATTCATTTCCGTGACTTTTTTTCAACCTTTTTTGTAAATTTAACGAGATTCTTAGGTTAACGACATATTCCTATATCTATCATTTGATATGTATTTGAAATCGTGAGTTTTTTTCATACGTTTTATTACTTATAAATCTTCTATGACATTTCATTTAAATGTTTTTAAAAAGATTGATGTTATATCTATTTCTGTAAAGTCATTATTTTTTTTTATAATACATTCTTTGTATATAACCTCTTTTTCTTTTTCTGTATGTATTTCGTGAGTTCTTGCTTCAAATTTATCAATTATAAATCTTTTTCGACATTTCATTTAAATGTTTTGAACGAGATTTATGTTCTGTCTATTTCCTGTATAGTCATTCTTTTTTTTCTGGGGGGATTTTTTTTTTTTGGTGCATTTCTTATGTGTGACTTTTTTATGCATTTTTCCTTGTAATTTGATTTTCTGTACAAAGATTACAATTTACTGAATAAAACTATGAAACTCAACATTTTACTTATTTATTATTTTTTTGTACATCTTAATATTATAACCATAGAACACCTTTAAATTAAATTAAATGTTCAATTTAAAAAATTTGATATAAGCTGCAAGCGTTCAGTCAAACGGTTCCATTCTAAAACACGTAGACTTATACCGTCTTTAGTGGGGCACAATTCTTTCCCTTTGTATGCTGGACAATGCGGATAAGGTAAAAGAGGATCACTGTATGGCGCAGATACAAATTTTCTTACAGTAACACATCGAAATGGTGAATGTACTTGAAGATAAATATCGCCTCCCAAATCTTGCATATAATTGATTTCGCTGTTTTCTTCATCTTGCATACTTTGCATTGCTTTTGTTGCGTTTTGAGCAAACCCCATTAACTGTGTCCACTGGCATCTGTCCAACGTAATACCCTGTCGGTCATCACCTTCCAATTCTCCTATTACAATTTCTTTTGTATTGTTCACTATGCAAACCCTGACTTCTCTTTCATTCCCAAGATTTGCTAAATAGATAACTTCCATATTTGCTGTTTACTTTCAATCAATGTACATGTAGTATTTTTTTTTTTAACAGTGGATGTGTTCTTAAATATTAGTTTTGACTCCTCCCACTTTTCTTTAACACTATCTAGAGCCTAATTTCAAAATCGTTTCATCGTTAATTAAACCTCTGACTCCTCCTCCCACTTTTTTTTTAAAGGTTTTGTCTACGTGCAATTCATTACTGTAAAAAGTTCCACTTTTTTCGTGTTCTTCTTCTTATACTCTAATAAAAAAACCCCAGACAACCTTCTTTTTCAAAATTAATTTTATTATATACATCGGAAAAATTCATGTTTTTCTCACATTCTCTTACGAATCACTCTTTGTAATTGAGGAATCTATATGTCTTACTGATGATTTTAAATACAGCCATTGATTGAGATTCAACTGAATTCCTTCTTCTGTTGCTTCGTGTCCTCTATAGCGTCGAATATCTATTGCTACATTGTTTTCTTTGACGCAGATTCGCACGAAGATGTCTTCGCTGAGCGGAAATTTATTCACGTATTGACACATTAGTTTTAGTCCTGTGGAATTCTCGCTTTTCCACCGAGTACAGTCACGGGCATATAGAGCCTCTACTTTAATTTCTTTTTCTTTTTTCCCTTCAAGAATAATCGTGTTAACAGATAATAATGTCATCATAGCAACTATTGTGCAATAAACGATCACCTGTCCGACGGGCCTTCTCCGCATCACTCTGTCCGATAGTTTTAATTCTTCTTCACACTCCAACACCATCAAATCGTTAACTTTTGAATTCGATTCCATGTCCATACTTCCGAATAATGTAGAAAAAACACACCTTCACCTTTTTTTTATACTTAACAAAGGTAATTTCCTATCTTTGATTGGTCATTTTAAATTTTATTCTTTTTTTCCCCCATCACCACTTCATATATTTATATATATATTGTAGTGATGAAGTTCTGACAGTAAAAAAATTCATTCTAAATATCCATCCTGTTGCAAGTCATAACCCCCCCCCCCCCCCCATCCCCCTCCCTCCCCCCCAAATACTCTTCTTTTTCACTCTAATGATAATAAAAGACAAACATAGTCGTTTATAGCTCCGTTCACTCCATCTGCATTGGTCCTATAATTATAGTTTAACCAATCTACAAAATCTGACATAACACTTTGTGATATATTTCTCTCATGGCAAATTTTGATAAAGTTTTTAAACAATTTTTCCTCTGCATTTTTATATGTTTTAACAAGTAGATCATGATAATACACAGACACGATAGTCGACAGATCACATTCCCCTATCCCTTCTATGTGTGGTCTTCTCTCGGACGGATGGTCATAGTCACATGCCATGCATCTCCTTTTTTTCAACAATTTTCCATTGCTTATAACTTCCTCTGCAGAACATTTTAGAAATAATATTGTCAACATTCTTCTATAAAAAATTGACTTTGGAAAATTTTTCCATGAAAATGTATCGTTAGGTTCAGGGTCTGCGTATAAAATCTCCATATGTTGTTTTTATTTAGGAACAATCAAACATACTTTAAGACGAATTTCCTGGGACTTATATATATTACCACAAGTCGAATATGTTCCCTCCCACTCGAATGCACTTAATCTTAGAAATGTTTTTAATTATTTCGAAGTCATAAAAAACCACAGCACAGGTAATACAGTTAGTACAATAATTGCTTTGTCGTGTGGATGCATTTAGTCTCATACATTTTAATTACATATTGAAGCTGTCATCGTAAATGTTAATGATATTTCAAAACCAGTCATAAACAGTAACATCTATTTCATATTATTCCATTATAAGACAGCTCATCTTTAATTCATATCTCATCTCTATGCACATTGTGGGTCATATTGACACCAATCATCGTCTGGGGCTATATCTGATAACCCTCCCCCTTTACCAATCATCGTCTGGGGCTATATCTGATAACCCTCCCCTTCCTTTCATCTTGATGACGTAAAACTGGCCCCGCCCCCTGTATTCCTAGGGGCTATACAGTCTCATACATTTTAATTACATATTGAAGCTGTCATCGTAAATGTTAATGATATTTCAAAACCAGTCATAAACAGTAACATCTATTTCATATTATTCCATTATAAGACAGCTCATCTTTAATTCATATCTCATCTCTATGCACATTGTGGGTCATATTGACACCAATCATCGTCTGGGGCTATATCTGATAACCCTCCCCCTTTACCAATCATCGTCTGGGGCTATATCTGATAACCCTCCCCTTCCTTTCATCTTGATGACGTAAAACTGGCCCCGCCCCCTGTATTCCTAGGGGCTCCTTCCTTTCATCTTGATGACGTAAAACTGGCCCCGCCCCCTGTATTCCTAGGGGCTATACAGACACTATTGCAGCAAGTAGAGATGAACTTTTTCACCATATTTACAGGGTGGCAATGGTATAATTGCAAATAAGCCCAAATCTCAAAAAGTTGAGAAGATTACTTCACCATATTTACAGGGTGGTTATATTATACCACCAATAAATGACCCTGAAAATTTCAAGCCCCAAATATGAATTCTAAATTTTGAACTGCGTTCAAGAACACTTCACTTTTCAATTGCGCATAGTCTTAATGATTGGGGCCCGAGTCTATAAACCTAGTAATGATAGCCACATTACCATATTTTCAAAGTGGTAGTGGTATACCACTAGTAGATGACCCTGAAAATTTCAGGCCCCAAATATGAGATAGAGATTTTGAACTGCAAACTGCGTTACAGGTACATGTATATATTTTATAGTTTCTAATTTTGATAATTTTGAAAATTTCATTTGTTTTCAATTACCCACCAAAGCAAAAAATTGGAAACAAACAGATTTCTGTGTGCAAATTGAATATATTATGCCACATTAATTTTCCAGATTTTTTTCTCATACCAGTTAGAACTCTTATGCTCTAATGACATAAGTTTCATGATATTGAATTTGAATATATTTGCTCCGTGTGAACTTTAAACAATAATAAGGCTATTTTTATTTCGTGAAATTGACTTGAGATACTTGTGTATATTTTTTTCTTCATAATTCATATACAGACGGCGTTTTATTGCCTGGTTCTCTTTGCTTGCACGTTTGATATTTAATATTTTGTATTTTCAGGTCCATTTACCTCTAATCTTGAAGAGCCAGAAAGCGTAAAATTTTAACTTAATGAAGAGGACGGAGCTACGATAATTATGACATCTCCCTAACTCGGCTTGTGATTGGTCGGCAGAATTTTGATGGACGTCATCATGTCATTCGGCAATGAATAAAACACGTTTATCCAAAGTAAAGTGAAAAATTTGATCATATCTTATATTATATGCGTACATGCAATAAGTTTTTTGTTATCACGGAAATTCGCCAGTGACTCGACCAAGTGAGGTTAAGAAACAATGCTTCTGCTGGAGAGAAAAAAAAAAATTAAATTTCATTATCCTGTGTTTTTTGCGGAACACTGCAGTGATTAAGAGGATAAAGCCAAATTCTGTGTGTCAAACGAGACTTAGAAACAACTTCAGAAACTAATCAATGACACGCGATATTCATTTATTACGCACAAGTTGATGAGAAAGCAAGAAGTTGGGATTTAAGGTATAATGCCGTGTATCGCCGCTAGATATTAGTGTATGTCGTAAACCCTTTTTTCATAAAGTAGAGAGGATACGATGGCGGTGCACAAGACGTGTGTTGACTGTTTGTTTTTGGTATTAACATTTACCGTTTGTTTGTATGTAAACATCTGTTCGGTGGGGACAGAAGAAGAACGGAGATGTCAGGAAATCACGATCCCGATGTGTAAGGGCATTGAATATAACCTCACCCACATGCCCAATCAGTTTCATCACAAGACCCAGGAGGAATCTGGATTAGAGGTTCACCAATTCTGGCCTCTCGTGGAAATTTATTGCTCACCGGATCTCCAACTATTCCTGTGCAGTATGTATGCCCCAAATTGTATTCCGGATTATAAGTACCCTCTACCCGCCTGTCGGTCCGTTTGCGAGAGGGCCAAGTACGGCTGTGCCCCTCTGATGGCACTGTACGGCTTTGAGTGGCCGGAGAGGATGAAGTGCGAGAATCTGCCGGTGTTTGGCAGTGGACAACTGTGTATGGACCATAACCAGACGGAGACTACGGCCAGTCCAACGAAAAAGGTACACCAAGTCAAACCAAAGGAACCAAACCATCCAAATATCCACAAACCGAAAACCAACCAAAACCAAAAAGAGCCCATACCCCTGCCCCGGCCCTACGACCCCACGGACCAAAACCATGTCATTCACCCAGTCCAGTTATGATCTTCTTACATTATTTGATGGAATAAAAATCATATTAATCATACAAATAAATAGTTATTGCTTTCGAATTTCAAACTTATGTGACTGTAGCTGCCCTATAGCCCCCGGTCTGAAAAAAATCGCATGGACGACCATCGGGAGCTTTTTAGGCCTGCAGCTACATGTACCTTTTTCCCTTTCACCCAGTTGACGCCCCTTATAAAGTTCCTGTGGTCAGGCTTTCTGTTGGTATTTTTTTTTTGGGGGGGGAGGGGGTTATGAGGGGTGGATTTGATTTCTTTAAAATCAACACAATCTGCTATACAATGTATCAGTGATTTTTAAGATCGAGGGATCAAAAAGATGGAAGAAGGAGAAAGACGGTGGTTGGGTGGTTTAGCTTGACACCAAACCCAGCCAAGTGTCTGTATTTCAGACTTTATTTCTTTAATAAATACCAGTAGGCTATATAAGCAGATTAAGACCTTTATATGCAGAACAAATTGGTACGATTTTCTTCAAAATAAGCTCATTAGCATTGATATATAGCTAGTTTTCATTACAGTCAACGCTATCGATGATTCAGAGTTATAATAAGCTTACTATTTTATTTATGAGGAAAAAGCATATCCAAATAATGATAAAATCATGGCAGTTTGGTACAAAATGATTCCTATAGTTTACAACTATAACGATTTACTAATGATATTCATCGCACCATTTTTTTTCGTTTAACATCTGTCAGAAAACCTTTCATTTCAGCAATTATTCTTTTATCTATACGGGCTGAAATAGAAAGAAAAAAATTGTGATATCTTTGTGTACAAGCAGCATGGTGTATTGGAAAATTCTACGACGCAAACGCGCGATTTGTTAAGAAGTGTAAAGAAGGATAACTATAAAACTCTCTATTTGGGGGGTTGGGGGGGGGGGGTCTGTTTGAGCGTTTTGTTGGTGGGTTTTTTTTCGGGAGAGGGGTGACTTGGCGTTGTAAATATGGAACCTGTGGTTATACGGTACTTCATGCATGATCTGTAACATCATCACCGAATAATTCGAGATCGAGGTAACAGTAATTGTTCATTTGGTTTATTTTCCGTTTAACGAACCATCTTTCATTTTTCATTATAGCTTTTTCTCAGAATTCAGTGCTAATCAATTACGAAAATACGACATTTTTTGAATTGATATAACCAACACTGATATTCATGTGTTATCAGCGCATTGTGCGTCTCTGTAAACATTTCTGTATCAAAGTAGTAGTTTATCTTCCCGACTGAAATGGATGTATAATCATTATTTTCAAGGACAAACAAAGTTTGATTTATTTCTACATTGAATAGGGAAGCCAACTCTCTATACATAACTTTCACTTGTTTTTTTTTTTTTACCGATAAAAATCTTAAACTAAGGGTCAAACTTAAAGCCAAACAAACTAGATCAATTCTTGCGCAAAATAATCGAACTGTGGTTATTTTATTCATTATTGTAAACATTATACACTATTCTGAAATCACAGATCAAAATCGCAAAAAGCCCCAGGAAATAATTTCTAAATGTAGGTCATGGGCTAAAAAAAGTATGCAAAACTTCTTAAATGTTGAAAAACATGTGCAATTACGTGATTTAGCATACATGTTCTTTGCACTTTATAATTCACATGACTAATAATAGATTTAACTGTATGTACGTTGAAATAGTTTCAACTGCTAAAACTCATTGAAATGTGTACTATCATTTCTATCCATATCTAAAAAAAATTGTTTTATTGATTATAGCACTGATGATAAACAAAATTAGCCTGATCTGGCAGTACTTTTTCCTACACCTATATTCTTTAATATAAATTGAAATGCAGAATAATTAATCAATTATGTCTTTAGCAATTATCTCCCGCTCAATACTGTGTATTCATACATGTATATGTCTTGTTAAGAGTCTTTGGTTCATGTCTAACACAAAAAAAATCAACCCAGATTCTACGAGAAAAACGCATTCATTTAAACTTTTGCCCCCGTTTACATACATATTGATTGAGAAATATCCAATAAAAACATACAAAATACAGTACGAATTTTATGAAATCCAGTTTCAAACTGATCTTTAAACAGTATGTAGTAAAATTAAATGGAGAGCTTTAGGATTTTTTTATTTACCTAGAAAATGAAATGCAAGCACTACTTCATGTATTATGAAAACTGCTTTGAATACAAAAAGGGAGAGAGAGCTGTTATAAAAAAGGCAACACAGAACTAAACAAGAGGCCCATGGGCCACATCGCTCACCTGAGTAACAATAGCCTGAACTCTGATCAAATTAGCATTACAGTATCAAAATCTCTTGACAACTAAGTACAGTAGATCTTGCCCAATTTTCTTTTTAAAAATCTGCCGATTTTTATCCACATATTTTTATGGTAAATACCAAGCCCTTTTTGCTGATATACCTATAAGAAGATTTTTTTCTATTCCTATATACCCCCCCTTTTTTTAGCTCACCTGAGCCAAAGGCTTAAGTGAGCTTTTCTGATCACAATTTGTCCGTTGTCTGTCGTTGTCGTCGTTGTCGTTGTTGTCGTTGTTAACTTTTCACATTTTCATCTTCTTCTCGAGAACCACTGGGCAGATTTCAACCAAATTTGGCACAAAGCACCACTAGGTGAAGGGGATTCAAGTTTGTTCAAATGAAGGGCCACGCCCTCTTTAAAGGGGAGATAATTGAGAATTATTGAAAATTTGTTGGTATTTTTCACAAATCTTCTTCTCAAAAACTATTCGGCCTGAAAAGCTAAAACTTGTGTGGAGGCATCCTCAGGTAGTGTAGATTTAAGTTTGTTCAAATCATGGTCCCCGGGGCTAGGGTGGGGCCACAATTGGGGGATCAAGTTTTACCTAGGAATATATAGAGAAAATCTATAAAAATCTTCTTCTCAAAAACTTGTTGGCCAGGAAAGCTCAAATTTGAGTGGAAGCATCCTTAGATAGTGTAGATTCAAGTTTGTTCAAATCATGGTCCCCGGGGGTAGGGTGGGGCCACAATAGGGGGATGAATTTTTACATAGGAATATATAAAGAAAATCTTAAAAAATCTTCTTCTCAAAAACTATTAGGCCAGAAAAGCTCAAATTATAATGGAATCATCTTCAGGTAGTGTTGATTCAAGCTCGTTCAAATCATGGTCCCCGGGGGTAGGGTGGGGCCAAAATGGGGGGATCAAGTTTTACATAGGAATATATAAAGAAAATCTTCTTCTCAAAAACTATTAGGCCAGGAAAGCTCAAATTTGAATGGAAGCATCCTCAGGTAGTGTAGATTTAAGTTTGTTCAAATCATGGTCCCTGGGGGTAGGGCGGGGCCACAATTGGGGGATCAAGTTTAACATAGGAATATATAGAGAAAATCTTTAAAAATCTTCTTTTCAAAAACTATTTGACCAAGAAACCTCAAATTGGCAGGTAACCATCCTCAGATAATGTAGATTCAAGTTTGTTCAAATCATGGTCCCTGTGGGTAGGGCAGGGCCACAATGGTGGATACATTTTTATATAGAGAGAAAATCTTTAAAAATCTTCTTCTCAAAAACTATTAATCCAGAAAAGCTCAATTAGGCCAGGAAGCACCCTCAGATAGTGAAGATTCAATTTTGTTCAAATCATGGTCCCCGTGGGTAGGGTGGGGCCACAATTGGGGGATCAAGTTTTACATAGGAAAATATAGAGAAAATCTTTAAAAATATTCTTCTCAAAAACTATTTGACCAAGGAAGCTCAAATTGGCAGGTAACCATCCTCAGATAATGTAGATTCAAGTTTGTTCAAATCATGGTCCCCGGGGGTAGGGCGGGGCCACATGGGGGATATATTTTTATACATAGAGAAAATCTCTAAAAAATCTTCTTCTCAAAACTATTAGGCCAGGAAAGCCCAAATCTGAGTGGAAGCATTTCCAAATTGTATAGATTCAAGTTTTTTAAAATAATAGTCCAATGGTATGGTGAGGCCACAGTGGGGGATGAATTTTTACATAGGAATATATAGAGAAAATCTTTAAAAATCTTCTTTTTAAAGGCCATTTGGCCAGAAAAGCTTTAACTTGTGTAGAGGCATCCTCGGTTATTGTAAATTTAAAATCACAGTCCCTAGTGGTAGGGCGGGTCCGTGATGGCGGTTTGAATTTTTACATAGGAATATATAGAGAAAAATCTTTAAAAATATTCTGGGAAAGTTTTTCGGTCCAAAACTCAGTACTTAGTGTGAAAGCACAGGTTATGCAGATATAAGTTTGATGAAAACATGATACTCTAGAGAAAAGTGGGGCCACAAAATGGGGGGGGGGGGGGTATAGGAATAGAGAAAAATCTTCTTACAGGTACAACAACAAAAGGGGCTTGGTAATTTCCAAAAGAAAGAGGTGGATAAAAATTGGCAGAGTTTCAATTTTTTTTAGCAAGATCTACTGTACTTAGTTGTCAAGATATTTTGAAAGTGTAATGCTAATTTGATCAGAAGTAAGGCAATTGTTGCTCAGGTGAGCGATGTGGCCCCTGGGCCTCTTGTTTCTCTAGGGAATCATGGTTTGATCAAAGTTAAATCTACACAACCCATTCTTTCACACAAGTTACTGCTTTTTGAACTAAAACATTTCTCAGAATATTTTTAAAGATTTTCTCTATATATTCCTATGTAAAAATTCACCCCCCCCCCCCCGCATTGTGGCCCCGCCCTACCCTTGGGGACCATGAGTTAAACAAATTTGAATCTACACTATTTGAAGATGCCTCCACAAAAGTTTGAACTTTTCTGGCATAATAGTTTTTGAGAGATTTTTATAAAGATTTTCTATATATATTCCTATGTAAAATTCACAACCCCCTCCTATCGTGGCCCCATCCTACCCCTGGGGACCATGATTTTAACAAATGTGAATCTACATAATCTGAGGATGCTTCCACTCCAATTTGAGCTTTTCTGGTCTAATAGTTTTTGAGAAGAAGATTTATAAAGATTTTTTAAAGGATTTCTCTCTATATTTCTATGTAAAAATTCATCCCCATTTGTGGCCCCACCCTACCTCCAGGGACCATGACTTGAAGAAACTAAAATCTACACTATCTGGGGATGCTTCCACAAAAGTTTGAGCTTTCCTGGCATAACAGTTTTTGAGAGAAGATTTTCTATATATATACCTATGCAAAAATTCATCCCCTCATTGTGGCTCCACCTAACTCCCAGGGACCCATGATTTGAACAAACTTGAATCTACATTACCTAAGGATGCTTCCATACAAGTTACAGCTTTTCTGGCCTTATAGTTTTCGAGAAGAATAATTTTGAAAAATACCTACAAATTTTCAAGAATTCCTATTAGTAATTATCTCCCCTTGAAAGAGGGTGTGGCCCTTCATTTGAACAAACTTGAATCCCCTTCACATAGTGATGCTTTGTGCCAAGTTTTGTTGAAATCTGCCTGGTGGTTCTTGAGAAGAAGATGAAAATGTGAAAAGTTTACAACTACGACAACTCCAACGACAACGCAAACGGCAACGCCGAAAGACAGCGGAAAAATTTTGATCAGAAAATCAGAAAGGAGGGAGAGCTACACGGAACTAATACCACACATCTAAATTCATTGACGTGGCAGACATGAACGTAATAACAATCATACTTACTTGTTGGATTCTACATCAGAGGACTTTGCCTTCATCATCCTGTTATAAACTGGAGGGCTGTCCATTCCTCATTTTCCCATATCTCTCTTCTGGGCAGACGTTGCCTCCCTCAGCCAAGGCTCTGGGCTTCGGTACAGCTTTCAAAAGAGCCAACATAAGAATGTTATCATAACCCCTATTTCTTTCATTGTTGGACATCATATTACCATTATTGAATATTCAATTCAATAAAACATAAATTTTAGTTATATTGTATCAATATTATGATGTGATATTTTTAAAATTACATATATAAAAGAAAAAATTCAATTCAAATTGTAGAAAAATAGAAAATATATTTTGTATTCTATCGACTATAGACCGTATACTATAAAGAACTATATATGATATTAGTCTTTGTCCCCCATAATTCGTTATTTATTAAAGGTTTTCAGTGTACAGACAGTGTACACTAAATTGTTGTGTTATTTCTTAGAAGAGTTGTCCTTTCCGATATATTTCATTTTATCAAATAAAATAAACAACAGAGTTGCTATAAAGAATATACATGCATTTTCAATTTTCAACCTATTTAATTGAATTATTTACATGTACACTCGCTGGCAGTATATGATATCAAAATGGAAGCTATTTTTTATAATTCAATCAAAATCAGTCATTCATTTACACATTTCTTACTGTTTTGAACACGAACGAACTTTTTGACGCTTTTCTGTACTGGATAGATACAGCTTTGGTGAAAATATTTTGTTTGTTCAAGCAATCGCTCAATTTTTTTTTTAATGAAAAACTGCTTGAAAACGAGTCGTTTTATCTTAAAAATACGAAAATGGCGGGAAAAGGTAAACTTTATCATGTCATATTTCTAAATTTTGGGCACTTGAATCAAAATGAACATTATAAAAAAAAAATTCAAATATATATGTACAAAGAATTACAATAAATGACAATGTTCGTATAAAGGGGCCACTTTAGGCTCAAATCATATGTATAGTCTTTTGATGCAGTATGATAATTGTGGTCTTACGGTCTCGGTGCGCTCCGCAATCTTTGATTGGCTATGTTTTCTATGATAAGAATTTTTAATATGTACTTTATTTTTGTTGTTAAATATTGTACAGTTTGAAAATTTAAATGTGTGTGAGATACCTCCAACATCACATTAATTTTATAGAATGCAAAGAAGGATAACTCTAATTAAAAAATCAGACCTCCCCCCCCCCCTAATGTGAGGTTCTATTTGGTAGGAAGTTTGGAACCTATTCAAATCTTGGAACGGACACCACTGTGACCAAAGTTTTTTTTTTTAATTAAAGAAGGATAACAAGTTTCCCTAGAGTTAGCATGTTAGCATGCGTTTGATATGGAACTCTTGCGGTTCTGGAATGGATTGGTCTGTTTCCAATCACGTCAGGCCATCATTAAAAATATCTATGTTTCCCCTAACCCGACCCTAAATTTTGAAGTTGGGTAGGTAGGTAGGTAAATATTTTTTTTTCTGTCAGGGCATAATATAAAATACATTATAAATAAAAAATGAAAAAAAAAACCCATAAATCATTTCTTTAATTAATTACAAAACTAAAAAAAAATATGACCTGCTGTAAAACAAATTTTTATACCTGTGCTGATGGAATGTAAAACAAATTTAATATCGAATTCACAATTTGATATTGTTCATCTTAAATTTAAACATGTTTGATTCAATGACTAGATGTGCATAAAAACATTCATTATCATTTGTATGTTGATGTACATGTAAATCTATATTTAATATCATTTTAATGATCATAATGTACCTTCTTCGAAGTATCAATTAATTTTTCAAAATTTGGTATACAAAATGTATAAAAGTATATCAAAACAACAATATTTGATAAACTTACGGTAATGTATTAAATGTAAATATTTGTGAAGTCATATCTAATGATTCTATAAAAGTAAGGTTACACAAAATCACTAAACTTGCAGAGAAGGTCCTTCTTTGTCAAGGAAATTTTTACCCAAATTTGAAACATAATGCTAGTGGAAAAAATATTTAGATACTAAAGATTTTTGTAAATATACCTACATGTAATATCATTTTAATTATAGTCATAACCAAAAACCAACTTTTTTAATTCTGTTTATTTGAAATTTGACGAAGTTAAGAGAAGTGTTTAAATTTTTTAAAACGTAAACTTACATTTCACATGTACCAACCAAATTTGGGAGATTTATTTCTCCCTAACAGAAAAGTAGGGAGGAGTTTGACATAAGGAAGACTGTCAATATTTGATACAGCATAACCTACAGGAATGATGATATACACAGATCCAACCTTAATTAAAATTGGATTAAAATTTAAGCAATTTCATAAAAAAAATAAAACACTTCTAAAAGTTAAAAAAACTTATCCAATCTATTAGATTTAAGTTATTTGATGTATACATTCGCTTTTAGATGAAAGGTTTTGTAATTGTGTTAGCTAAATGACAAATAAACTCAGTCTCTGTACCTCTGTGTATTTTTGAGGATTAGTCTAACCTTTTGACCTTATTACAACCATTGTGTAACGTTAGAGGATCAATATAACTGACGCAGATGGTTTTATGATTATTTTCTCATTAATTTGGCAGAGTTATAATTAATTACAAGTTACAAACTGATTTTAATATCAACACTTAAAGTAATAAACATCGGTTGTAATTTTCAAGGCAGAGTAACGTTAGGCTACATGTTGCATCCCTCGTATTTATACCCATTAAAGATAAAACAATCGATTAATCACAACTCTGGTGAACTGAGGCTGTGGAAACGTCTTTTGAATTGAATGATTATCATTTTAATGTCTATCGGGTTAATTTACACGATTGTGAACTCAGAATACATTCTCTTTCGAAGGAAATTCCAGCAAAGTTACCGATTATAAAGCGAGTATTTCGCCCATATTGATGATTGAGGCTTTCAAATTGATTGAAAAACGAAACAGATGTGGGTCTTCTAAAAACGATTTGGGGTAAAATTGGGGTTCTTTAAAAAAATGTCTTTTCAATGTGGTAAAAAAACCCAATTCAGTCGGCGGGATTTAATTGGGTCGGTCGCGGTAGGGGAAACATGGATATTTTTTAATTTTGGCCTCCATTAATCTTCGTTGAATCTGAGTTTAAAAAAATAAAAACGGGAAACTATTAACGATGTTCAGCAAGCACTTATTTTGTGTTACAATCTATGGTTAATTTAATGGATAAGTTAAATAAACTGGTGTACGATGCTTAATGACAGTCCATGAGATCCCAGGCATTTCCAAACACAGCTCCTATTGATAGTCTTGACACATTACGATATTTTTTTCTGCGATTTTGTTGAATTGTTTAATGTTGCCGATGCATTCCTTTACAAGGAGATTCGTTTGCGTGTTACATATAAGAACTTTTCTTACGGTTAAAGGGACTTTGACACGATTTTAGAACAAAATTTTCTTTTTTCTTTTTTTATGCATAACATGGTTTAATTGTTCATTTTGTATGATTGACCAAAATTTGAATGTTGGAAGTTAAGTAATAAGAGAGATACAGAGGTGAGAAAATATTATTATGTAAACAAAGCTCGAGTCTTATATTTGTTTACAAATAATGTAAATAAGTATGAAATTACCATTTCTTTGACCAAATGACTTGGGGCAAACAAGGTAAACTGATTCAATGTGTTTACAAATAATATGATAAACAGAAAAAATCATTATTTGCTTAAGACTTACACCAATTAAACATATATGTAAACCATAACAAAGCTCGAGCTTTGTTGACAAAACAAAGATTTTCAAACTATGTATCTTGATTATACCTTAATATTTGACTTTCAAATTTTGACAAAGCATTAAAAGTACCCAAATTAACCATTTTAAACATTAAAATTGGAAAAATGAAATTTTATATTTTGAGCTCAAATCGTGTCCAGGTCCCTTTAAGTCTTAACCCGTTTTAGTCTCATTAAATGATTTGAAATGCGCAAAGTGAACGAAAAGTTCACACTATATTGGAACTTGGATTATTATACCCCAGTTACACATTACCATAGAAGGTTAGCAGACGTTCAGAAATCGATGATTGGAAGTTATCCGTCGGTTGTCCATTAATGGAAAGAAGCCCCGGTCGTAATTGAATCTCTGAAACCAACGTGCAATAAATGAAAACAAATAAAGGCCATCAAAAGGAATTGACGGAAGCAGATCGGTCAATTACAACTCACAAGACAAGAATCAGTTCCTAAAAAACGCATGAAAATACCTTTGTCCAATGGTGCCATTTTTAAAAACATACTCAAAAGTTTATGTCAGCGAACTAAAGCAAGACCTCTGACTTAATTGCCGAAGAAGAAAAGAACCAGATTCTGAAATTATATGATGATTACAGATAGAAAAAATTGCCATCCTTTGAAAGTCGATTTTCGTTACCAGACGAAGGAATGTGTGACTCATGTAACATATAAACGAATAACCAAACAACAAGTCGTAATACGTTTTAAGAGAATATTAAAGGTTTTATTAATTAAAAAAATGTTCTTATTTGTCCTTATGCATGCTCAGTCGAATAGAATAAAGTTTTCACCTTTGATGCTATAATTCTTTTCATTGCTCAAAAGATGAAAGGAAAAATATCTTCTAAAAAAATTAGTTGGATGTATAAAGCATGTTATACAGTAAGTGTCATTTTTCAATGACCATTTTTTCAATCTCATTTTTAATGGTGGGCGCATTTGACCACAGGTGCATCCCCACCCAAACCCCAAGGATTCTAGACCCCCCCCCCGGGACTTACTCATTTCTTCATTAAATTATTCTTTTATGACATTTCCAAACAAATGCATACATTTAGTACACTTAATTACTTAAAACAAACATTTAAAAAAAATCATACCCTCTATAATACAACGTATATAGACAGGATAAGGTTTTTGTCAATATGTTTGATTTAAGTAATTTTGTGCAATGAATGTATACATTAGATTATAAATATAATTATCATAAAAGGATAATTTAAATGCAAAATTGAAAATCCCTGGGGTCTAGATACTTAGGGGTGGAGGATGGAAAGGGGGAGGGGTGGTCGGTCCTGTCCTCAAGCACCTGTGCATTTGACTTCAAAATTCATACAAAATATAGGATTAATACAGAAAAAAAGTTTGATATCGAAAGAAAGGGGAGGGGCGGGGTTGCGGCTGAAAATTGTACATTTTTGCAATGGGGATAATAAAATGGCTCATTTCGATCATATCTCCAACATTTGAATGAAGACAATAGTTATATAAAGGTTCTACATACAACAGGTCGCATTCTTCATAAAAGTATCGCAAATGTATAGAAGGTATTGTATAAAGCAATTTCAATTTTTTAAAGAGTGTCATATTTTTAATGAAGACCTTTTGTAAAAAAACATCCCTTTTACAATAAATGCTTCTAATAAACCATTAGAACCATTTTAACATGACCTTGGACTTTCAGTTGGGCGTAGCTATCTATTCCTTGTGTCAAAACAAGTTAAAAATGACGCGGTTTCGAGCGAAATATGCATCGATTGCGTAGTCTTAACTCAAAAGCCAGACAAATCTTGTTTAATTTCAAAGAGCCATGGCTGAGTGGCTTACAAGGAAATAGACAGGCCTACGTCTCATTGCTGTTTGACACAACTACCCAAAGTCCAAGCTTTTGTTAAAATGGCTCTATTTATAACTTAATATGTCTATAGTAAAATCAAAGCTGCGTGCCCCTTGAGTTTAAAAAGATATTGAACAATTCAGGACACACACAAATATAGTGTTTTAAATTTTAACACTTTGAATAGAACAAAGACAAATAGACAAATGGAAGAAAGATTGAATAGAAGTTTAAAGCAGATATTTCGCTTCATTAAGAAATTCTTATCGCCATAACCATCATATTGTTAATGTATCTGTGTAAACAAGAATATGTTCGAAAAAACTTTAAATTATTTCTTATTTGTGAACTTCAATGTATAAACGTATCAACAGTGGTTTTTGAGACGGTGAAATATTCCTGTTTGTCCTGAAAGCAAAGTAAAAAAATGGAATACATAGTGGAAGAAATCAAGTACTCGAGACAGTTTACTCCGAAACACAAACTGGAGGAGTTTTATGTGAAACTGGAAGAGATAATTCAGTCGAGAGACTTGGAAAACACCGCGTACGAGAGCATCGGGTACTTCTTCCACTGCCTGTGTGTGCCGGTCAACGCAATCCCACCGGCGTTTATCTCCGTCGAATCCACTTCCGTTGAAAAAGAGAAGCGAATTCGTGGCACGAACGATGTAACCATGGTGACGGCCGGGGAAGGGCTGTACACACCTCTAGGACGCCATGATGCCCCGACCGGAACTTGGTTCATGGCGTCTCTTTTTGATGGCAAACTTCCGGAAAAACTCAGGAACAGCAACGCACGGTTAAAAATCCCGATTCCAAGACTGATGTGGTACTTGTCCAACGTGCTACAATTTCAGCCCCTGCATACTTTGGGAGTTCCAATGAAAGAGGAAAACGCCGGGAAAAAGGTGAATCAGTATGCCGTTGAGATGGAACTTCCGGGTCTTTTTCTGGAGCACGTGCACCATGATTCGGTGACGCACGTGAGGTTGGTGCTGGTGCGTAAAGGAACGCAGGAATATTACTGGTGTGAAGAACATTTGAAGAAAATAGATTTGTTTAACAACCCTATCCTCAAATATCAGGACTCCTCGTGGAGGACCATCAAATCTAGTCGCGCGTTAGATCCGCGGTTCTATGTGGAGATTTTCGTGGTGGGAGATGTTGATCTACAGTCCATGATTTACACGTGGGAGCCGCTGCTACCCTTCAATACACCTATATCCGGAATATGCGAACGTAGGAAAACACCAGACTTGGTTCCTTGACTAAAGATACCCAGATTTATGAGATTTTTTTTTTCAAATTTCGCGTTTTGTGAAATACAAAATTATAATGATATATTTGCATAAATGTTGTCCGATTAAGTTAAAATAAAAATAAAACATTCTCTGGTTGTAGTTATTCTATTTTGACATACATCAAACATGTAGAGGACAACTGTTTATTTTCTGTTAAAAGAAAACAGTTTTTTTCTCTTCGTTGGTATCTTGCTGCTATTATGCTTTAAGAGAATGAGACACCGACTGTGTGTTTCAAACGTACATTTGTACACATAGTCAAATTTATAAAAGTACATCTATTGACAAAACTGTGATAAGTTCTCTGATTTTTAAAAAGAATTTGTCGAAAGATCACTTATATAGTCGCTGGATTATTTGTGTATGTATGCATTAATATATAACATTGTAATTGATGGTTTTCTTGCTTTGGAATTTTCGCTCGTTTCGAAAATGCATCTTCGCTGATTCATACTTCTAGTATATGCTTACCACATAATAGTATATGCTTACCACATAAGATAAATTAACGGCTCTATTAAAGAGCACACATTTTCTTACACTTACATGTACCTTAATTGACCAGTATAAGGGAGACAACTGTCACTATAAATTTATTTCTATGTACAAGAGTTATCTTTCTCGTCGTTATACACTACCATGGTTAGTTAAAGCAATATGAGCTGTATTTTTTAGAATTTTATTTTGCTGCAAAAACCTGCTAGTGTGATAAGTCTGCATTTTAATTAAACTCTTATGATAAAAAAGGTTTGAAAGAATCACTAATTTTCGTCAGAAGAAAGGTTTCTCTTCTAAGGAATACATATAATAGCAGATCAATTTTTGTACAGGACGACAATAATTCAATTTTGCTTCATTTAAGGTCAGACGCGACCTATCTTCCATTTTTTTTCTTATCTCCACAATGTAAAGATTTTCACTAAGTAATTCCATAATTATATCTTTATGCTACATGATACTTCTTTAATTTGGGTATAAAGTGTTAAATTGAAAATACATAGTATGACTTTATTTGCAAGCATTTAAGGAAAATTCTATTTATTCTAGCTCCTAAAGGAGCCTGGTATGTACCATTAATTTTGGGAATCAACAGATTTAAATGCTAAAAAATAAGGAAAAATATCAGGGGAAATTCTATAAAATTGAGGAACGTCTGACCTCGTGTGTCCTTACGGTTTCTTTATGGCTTTTCCAATAAAAATATGGCTAACAGAACTTTGAAAACCATGACATTTTTGTCATTTTAATAGAAAATAACATTTTTCGTAAAAAAAAAAAATCAGCATGAAAATTGCAGCTCGTATTGCTTTAAAAATGTAGGAGCATTTATTTATTATGTACAAAATAATTTTGGTCGTTATACTTTAAATACCTTAACACAAAGAGATCACGGTAATTCTTTCAAACACAGTTTTATTTATTTCTTTTTAATTATTTATATTTCTATCACCGAGTAGGTCCTCATGCTTTTCAATTTAATCAATTTCATCGCTATTTACTGGCATGTAGCTTTTGGTAAAAAAAAAAAAAATGGAAGACCAGGGACGGATCAAAATATTTCAATTTGTTCAGCAATGACCAACACTAAATATCTTATGAATCAGCAAAGTTATCAAAATCATTTTAATTTTGTTTGATGATAAATTAATATCAAACATTATAAAAATTGACATGAAAATATTTCATATCATTTCAAAAATTCAGTTAAAGTAGTCAATACTATCATTGATAAAATCAAAATATTCACTATAGAAAAAACAAGTTGGTGACTCAATATTCATATAATATTCTAAACACTTGTCTTTTTCCTTTTTTGGAGTTACCGTTCTTTAATTGCTAAGAGAACAAAAGTACCAATTATATTCGCGCCATTTTCGCAATCTTCATTAAACAAAAAGGCAAAATTTTGCAAGATTTTCTCAAATGTCCTTCATTAACTGTTTGACGTTGAACGTTTTATTTAATAATGCATGTGAGGTAGTATCTTTAAAACTTTGATGTTCAAGTCGTTCATGAATACAATTTGCAAATTCGCTGTTGTACTGTGTTACAACTTGTACTTTACTAATCTTACTATATGGTTAATACATTTAACTAGTTATTTAACACTTTCCATATCACCTATGAATAAATAAATTATTTACATATTTGAAAAAAAAACCCAATAAATTATGTCTTTGTTTAATGCTATGGTCACAGTATGGACAATCCAAAGTTTTTTCTATGTTTATCGTTACTTTAAAAAATTCAAAGGCGATAAACATGTTTAAAAAGAAGTTCAAACAGGTGATTTTCATTCGTTTTCATTATTTAAAATGTTGTAAGTATTCAAGATACATGTGGACTGTTTATGTTAATAATATTTGCCCTGACAGATATATTTATAATCTATTACGAGCTCTCAAGATTTAGTCTTCTAGAAATTGTAGTTGCAAAAAGCAAACCCGGAAAGAATAATGCTCTCATGAACCCACGTGACGGGTTACGCTGAACTTTAGACGTCAAAATTAAACGTTAGCATGAACTTTGGACAGCTTTTAAACGCTAGCTGACTTAATCAGTTGCAATTAAGAATCGGTGATAGAACGCACACCTTTGGTTGTCCATTGGTGGCAGTCGTCTCTCCGTTGTTCCTGAGGACAACACCCGAGGGAACTATTATTTTTCTGGGGGAATAAATCTCTTGACCGTTCATCCAATAAATTGTTTATTATATCGAACAACAGGGGATTATATAAAATACAAAGGGTTCTATTCGTTTTTCAACTCTTGTAAATCAATAATGTAGTGAATGATAACCGGGTTTTTTCCCTGTATTGTTATCTCATTTTCGATAAGTCGAATATATTAGTTTTCTGATATAAAAGCGAAAACAATGTTGATATAAAATTAATCCTTTGATGACATCGTATGCTCTTCAGGATTTTTCATACAAATGGAATGAAAAATTCACGATGCTTCCGAAGTGGTAGGATACTGTATGATGAAAAAAGATTACAATGACAAGGGAATATGAAGCTTTATTGCCATGACACGTGATTTTCTAGAACCAATAAAATAACGCGTTATAAAGAAATATTCATAATGAGGTATAATAATATTAAAACTTTAATAAAACAACAAAATTCTTTTGATTAGGTAATAATACCGTTTTTCTAGCTTTCGTCGGTTTCATATGCATAAAGTTTTGCGCATTTGTCTTAGCTGATACTTGTTCCTAACTTAAACGATGAAGTCCGTAACTTGAACAGGACTTGTACGGAACATTTCGGCAATCAAACAGTTATTATCCGTTTTGTTTCACAAATACACTGATCTTTGGAGCTAGAAGACCAACAGCTGATCGTGAGAAGACAACAGACATAAACGTACAACTGTGTGCTCGCGTTTTTTTTCCTTTTTTTTGGGGGGGGGGGGGTTGTTCCGTTGGACGTCCATTAACGCTGTCCGTCATTATAAGGACATAAGACCTCCAACATATCATTTTGTATTTAAATGTGTAAATACAATATAATTATTATTCGTTCATGATATTAAAAACAACTTTTGATTTGAAATTTATTGGTGGTTTAGCATTTGTTTTTACTCTGATAACTAAGCATAAAAATTACATTATTTTACGTGTATATGCATATGCAAAATGCACATACTAATGATAGCAATAGATGAAAATCCAACCTTTCTTATTGTTAATATAATGCGTAGTCAATTTTTAGATATGATTGAGGTCAAAATGCTATCTTTCAAAAAAAATAAATATATAAAAAATAGACACAATATGGAAGGAAAAAATGTTGCATCTAATAATTTTCATTTTTTTTCCTCACCGAAAATTTCAATTCAAAAACAGCCGAGTTTCCGATTCGGATTCCACTAGATTCCAATTACATGTAGTAAGAAAGACCACGGGATTTTTAAAACTTTAAAAGATATACGTGTATCAACAATTATTTTTGTCCAAATATTTAGATTTTTATATACAGATCCGATGTCCAGTGTTTGAAATATAAAAAATATCCTACATTTAAATAAAAAATATTTATGTTTAATTATAGTATACATGTACTTTACATTACAAAAAAGTATCAATAAATATCCAAACTTATTTCATCTTTGATATCCATTGATATACTTTAAAAAATATTAACCTTCTTAATTCCTCCAAAATGTCTATAAAAACAAGAATATGAAATTGTATATATACAATTTAAAAGTAAGTCGTTCATACAGTGTAGATTATGTTATGGCTCAGACCTGACTACATGTATTTGTTGTTTTTTTTAATATACAAGCGTCGTTATGGTATAAAGACTCCGTTTTTTTCTTTTTTCAACGCATATATGTATATTTAAAGAAATCGTCAAATATGAACGCAATAAACACAATGGATAATGATTTAGAAAGTTAGAATTGTTTATTTCATGTTTGTATCACTCCTTTCCTCAGACTAGACGACCACTATGTCTTAAAGGAGGTACTAATTATCTAATGTATCAAGAAAAATAAAAAAGTGATGTCACACATTTAAAGCTGCTTGGTCGGATTTTTTTGTAATTACAGTATCAAAATTTTTTTCATACAAATCATTTATCTTAGAAAATTATGGAACTTTCTCCTATTTACACCAGCAGAATCAGTCTCCTTTCAAAGTTGGAAATATTCAAAGTAAATAAAAATAATTTCTCTTTGGGCAAACGAAAAAACAAACCAAAATGCATCACAGGAATGTTTAGAAAAGGAAACTGCATGGTTTCGTCCCCCGAATGATTGGGGTTATTCAACCCGCATGCTATGCATCGATTGTAAAGAAAGCAGATTCTAGAAATATTGGCTAACAGAACGTACACATGTTTATTTGTAATTTGTTTGATCATTTCGACCTTTATTTAAAGCGATGTCAAATTCGTAATACAACCGTTCCCGTCTCGTCGTCAGGGGTGAAATTTAACATGAGGCGAAATAACGCGGTACCTTTTAATGTCGTTTGTTTTGTTAGCAAATTTTGTACGTTTTTTTCTTCATTGAAATTTGGCATAATTGACGGGTAAAACTACTGCAATGTCTATTATAATACATATACTAAGCATAGCCATCGTTTAAAAGCGTGCATAAGATTTGATATAAAATCGGACCAAGCAGCTTTAAAGACATATGATCACTTAATCAAATCGGTATTACGAGTATATTACACGTCTTAGTAGGAACTTCAATATCATCTTCTCGAATTTAAAGCTGCTTGGTCCGATTTTTTTGTAATTACAGTATCAATTTTTTTTTTCATACAAATCATTTATCTGAGAAAGTTATGGACTTTCTCCTATTTACACTAGCAGAATCAGTATCCTGTCAAAGTTAGAAATATTCAAAGTAAATAAAAATAATTTCTCTTTGGGCAAACGAAAAAACAAACCAAAATGCATCACGGGAAAGTTTAGAAAAGGAAACTGCAGGGGTTCGTCCCCCGAATGATTGGGGTTATTCAACCCGCATGCTATGCATCGATTGTAAAGAAAGCAGACTCTAGAAATATTGGCTAACAGAACGTACACATGTTTATTTGTAATTTGTTTGATCATTTCGACCTTTATTTAAAGCGATGTCAAATTCGTAATACAACCGTTCCCGTCTCGACGTCAGGGGTGAAATTTAACATGAGGCGAAATAACGCGGTACCTTTTAATGTCGTTTGTTTTGTTAGCAAATTTTGTACGTATTTTTCTTCTTTGAAATTTGGCATAATTGACGGGTAAAACTACTGCAATGTCTATTATAATACATATACTAAGCATAGCCATCGTTTAAAAGCGTGTATAAAATTTGATGTAAAATCGGACCAAGCAGCTATGCTATTGTCCTTTACAAAAATTTAGATTATTGATAATCAAAATTTGTACAAATTTTGATTATCAAATCTAAATTTTTGTAAAGGACACTATACTAAATGAATATCAATACGACTCCACATTGATATGAAATCACTACATTAAATCATTTAAGAACTTGCACCCATCTCAAATATTTTTTTTAAAGTTTGGTACGGCAAATATTGGAGTTAAACAACGACCATATTTGATCAGTTGTTTTCTGCTCACAGAGCATGCGCGTCTGCGCAGTGCTGAGTTGTGTGTGGCGCTTGATCTAGGAAGTAAAAATTCCATTGCTTTGAACCAAACTGCTATTATTATAACAACAATCTAAATTATTCGCATTCTATGTTAAGAGTTATTATTTATAATAACAATATATTGTTTTTCATCGAACTCGCCCTATCCCTCTTGTATTTGTATTGTATGCGTACATATCAACCCATTGCATGACGAGAAAAAAATGTTGTTGATAGATATAAAGCCAGACATGCATTTTTGTGCACCATATAGACACAGCTTTGGATCAGTTATGCGATATAAAGAAATCAATCTTCTGCCATTGTTATCATGATAAACTGGGAGCCGTGTTGGTGCCGCAAACACGCTTCGTAGTAAGATAGCTTCACTGCTTAAACAACGCTCTACCCAGGTATTGTTTATCGTGCACGTTACGTATAAATAAAGCCGTTTGTTGGCAAAACATTTTTGATAAAACTTTAAAACGTTATCAAAATGTATTTTTTTTCCAGATATCTGATGCTTTGGATAGGAAAGACGCACTTGCTTAATGTCTTTAATGCTTTTCAAAATAAAGAAGGGGACATCTGGTCACCATTCCATTAGTTTGTTTTTCTCAGGTTCAAATTCTTCAGTTGTAATTCCAACACAGTGTATCAATAAATCGAACAAATTCCGATCTCAGTTATCATTTTTCTTGCCATTTATTATTTCACGACTCTTTTGAGGAGGTATATAGATATGTAAAGTTTATTTTCAAAATTATTTAATCACGAGATACTATTAATGTTGCTTTAATTACTGCTCATAAAAGGTTCGAAATAGATACGATTCTAGTATACCTTCTGTCTACATAAATATTTCCAATAAAACATTTTTTCTACCCCCTTAAATACGTATCAATCCTATTCCTACCAGACTTGAGTTTGATACAACAGACAATGCATATCTTAATTTTATGCCTTCCTCTTTCATCATGAAAACAAAACAGAAATTTACTCTGCATGTATTTATTTACCTAAACCATAAATGATCAATGAAACTAAACATCAAATTATATTGCGAATAATCCTTACATGAGTCAAAATTCAGCAGGTTTACTACAATAAATTCATCAACGCCTCGTTCTCCTCCTTTACAAAAGAGAGACAGCAAGGCACACAATTACAATTTTCACACAAAGTGAAAAGAAATTACATCTCTTAAATTACAAAAATGTGTTTTGAATTGCGTCGTACATTTTAAACACACGTTAATTAAGTATCTCATAACATCAACAATCCTCGGACTTGAGTTAATTGCAGTTTTATTCACACAACAACGACAATAAATCATTGAACAGGTGACTTAAAGTCCCAGACATATTACTTTGTTTTTAATTTACTTAAAATGCTGAAATGCTTTCTGACCTTACAAAAATATTCCATGTATATACATCTTCTTCGAAGATAATTTCAGTTACCTAACGTTTTATTTTTCTGTTATCAAGTAAATTTAAAAGTATAATCCAGTTTGAAATATGTTTATGGTTTTTTATTTATAACTAAGGATAATCATACACTACTTAGGAGGCGTTAGAGGGTCGGGAAAACATCAAGTGAAAGGCCAAAGTCGTCATAATATCTGAATTGGCGACTATAGCCAGTTTGTATAATTTACGTATACGTACGTGTGTTTTGTCGGGGCAAAAAGTAATGCAGGGGTCAATCCATATGCTAGATTTAGCTTCGGAATGTTCGAAAACGAAGAAAACACAAAAACTAAACTCAGATGTATGCAAAAAAAAAGTTTATTGCATCAATATGTGAACTGTCATAATAGGTGTTTTTCATAAATCGATAGAATGGGGTAAATTTTATCGCACAAAAACTCAAGAAACATTTTGTTCAGAATGCAAAACAACGGGAGGAAAACCGTCGGCCGTCTGTTTCCGTTGTGAATCGTTCTCAAGTTCACAAAACGAAAATTAACCGACATAGGAGTATATGCATTACGGTAATGAAAATTGTTTTTCAGCTATCTGCCGATGAACTGTCTATCAACGGTAAAAACTTTAATATCCTAAAAAATCCGAATATTATGACTCTATGCAACCAAGTCATGGCGTACCTTTCTTCGTGAGATCGAACAGAAATGAAGCCCTGCACATGCCAATCGGTTTTTGTTGTAATTTATCGCGAGTCATGTATGGCGGGGAATCTACAAGAAACCTGGAGGCTGCTGTATCTGTTGTTGAAGGCTTTGGGGTGAGGGTTGAGGGATCGTTCCTCAAGTGGACTATGGTAATGACTCCAGTGATAAGATAGCACATATAATGAAAAGCGACATCTGGCGGAGATCGCTCTACATTTGTGATTTTAATTGACGTTTTTTGGAATCGTCCCTGCTCCAATTAATAAAGACTGCCAAGAGACCAACATCCACGCTTCTTCAGTTCCTCCAATTCACCAAGTAGGACCATTACTCACAAAAGATATTACCTTGCGGGGTTTCTACGGTAAATAAAAAAGCGGTGAGTACATTTTTAAATTTTGAAAAGAAATTGATGCGTTCCGTCGACGTATCGCGAGATATCTCGAGATTAAGAGATGCTGAAGAAACATAGACCCCTAGTTTATCACTGTTGATTTGAGCATTTACGTAGAAAAAGTCTTCCAAAAAAAAATTACGAAACTACAGCACAAAGGTTTGACTTTTTTCTCTCTAAATTCATTTTCTTTGTGATATTTTCGTTTCTTTTGTAGCTTACTGCTGAAAAAAAAGTGATACAAGGAGAAAGGGGAAATTTAATAGCAACCCTCCAATTTTTCACAGGGGCGGTCGACCCTTGGTGTAACAAAGTAACAGAAACCAGTTGTGACATCTCGCTTTCACCTCTCGGAGGAGAGAATATAGACGGGACTGGTAATGCGTGCAATTGGTCCTGCTATCGGAACTCTCGTCTTTTAGCGGTGGAACCCGAGACTCCCAAACTGTGTATTACTGCACATGTCATTGTTCCCGGCGTCAGCGGTCGCACTGGATATTTTAGATTTAAGATTCTGGCGTAAGAGAAATTAGGCGTGTGATACTAAACAGAGTGAGTTTGTAAACCCAGTTGGTCAGCCACTCAACGTTAGAGGAAACCCATACACTGCGCTGTTCACGGAGACAGATACAAGGTATACCAAATCTTACACGTTATCTGTTTTTCTGAGTCGTTTTCAGCTTCTTTCTACCAAATTTCTTACTTTTTTTCAAGCCATGTTGCGAGATAAAAGTTACTCTGGGATTTCTTCAAGGCGACCTATTTGGCTCTCATAATCGAGCTATTGTTAATTTATAGCTGACCTTTTGCGCCTTTTATCTCGAGATATTTAATCAAGGACTAGCATTTAGATTAGCCCACAGCTCTGACTGAGCATCAAGCCGGTCATTATCTCAACCAAATTACTTCAAAACTGACATTTCTGCACGTTAATCCCGAATTTATTTTAAAACACAATAATACTTAGTATATACCTTGGAAAATGAGAGGGCACAAAAATGTACAGAATGTTCAAAGAGGTGTTGTTTTTCTTTGAAAATGAATTTAAAAATAGAGGAAAGTCTTATTTGTTAAGAGGGTTATCCCTTTTTCAAGCATTTTGGTTATCAGTTTTTTTTATTATTAACTTAATTTTGTTATTTGTAACTTATAGGCAACAATATCCCTACTATTTCTTTCTATACAGTGATTGTATAAAATTGCTATGGTTATAATGAAAATGATATAAGATATTTTTAAATGGTTTGAGACCTGTCTTGATAATTTGATAGACGCAATGAAACATTACCGATGAACCAGTGACACAAATTGAATGCCCCTTATTAATAATTTCATGCTCAACAGGTGTCGGGGGGCTCAGGTTCCCTGGCCCGCCATCATGGACCGGCATTTCTAATTGTGATATCAAAGACCGGCTCCCGTATCAACGGACAAGTCACACTTTTCCAATTGCCAGTCCTTGTACTCTTATTATGAAAATTGTAAAAGTGTTTGCTTATAGTGAAAAAGTAAATTTAGAATTTAACGCAAGAAATGAATTGATTAAAAAAAATCAGCTTATATATACTCGAAAATGATGAAAATTAATCATACAAAAAATAATTATTAAACTGCGTAGGGAAATAATAAAAATAATTTAACCCCCCCCCTAAAAAGAAACCCCCCAAAAAACCAGCAAGTCCCTTTCCTAGCAGAAAAATGATATATTGTAGATATAAAGACATTCTGCAAAGATCAAATAGTTTTTGTTTATTAAAAAATCCTATTTTTTTTGTTTCTTTTGTGGAATGAATAAATATATACAAAGATAAAAGACACACAGGAAGACATGCAGATCACGTGACACTCTGTCTCTGTAACGTCATGATCACACCTGAGAAAATACGACTAAATAATGGATAATGAACAAGAACTATATTTTTTGGCATGGGAATCGGAGAGGATATTCCGTGGCTCTGCATGCCATGCGATCAAGAGGTCGGCTAATCTGATACCTATATCAATACAGTTTTACATGCCGTTTTATTGTGCTTGGAAACAATGAGACCTTGTTGTCCTCGGCTCAAGGAAAAAAATGAATTCAGTCGGCAAATTACAATGCAAGAACCGAGCAAGGGTTGCGCCATCTTGGGCTGACTTTTGGCCCGCTGCAGTCGTTCTGCTGAAAAGAGCTGTCATGATTTGGACTAAATAAGACGTTTAAAATAATGAATGAGTTTTTGATATATACATAGAATTTTTTATTTAAAATTCCTGTGACAGAGACAGCTGTATGTTAGAGATTGAGTGTAGCAGGAAGAGTTTATGTTTTTATAGCCTATAAAGAGGGAAGAATTGGTGCTTTTTTTTTTTATTGCATACCCTATTTAGAATGAATTTTCGCAAATTTATAAACAAAAAACAACCAAAAGTTTCGCTCATTTTTTTTTTTTTGTCTGTAAAATTTCCAATAAGAAAGAAAGATATCATAAAATAACCCATTACATAATTGTGATATGATATTTAATAACAAGGTCAAACATTTGGTTGCTCTGGTGGAAAGGGAAACCCTGATGGCGGGTGAAACCTATACACGTTTTGCCCTGCGAAAGGAAACGGGGCATGGCTTACCTGGCTCATTAGCGGAGGATAAATTTACACGTTTTCTTTTGTTGGGTCAATGGTGCAGAGTTGCAGGTTAATCTATTTAGAATCAGAAACAATCCCCAGAATCCTCTAATTAAGACGCTGTTTCGACATGTAGCTTCCCTTGGTGTGTTACGCTTCAATAAGAATGGTTTATCTGTTTGTTGAAAACCGACAGCGTAACTTAGGCTGCTTTGGAAAATGGAAACCTTTCTTTTTTTTTTTTGGCTGAACATTTGGTTCTTTCTATTTTTTTAATGGAATACTCTATGAATCATAAGTTTGGAAGAACAATGGAAAGGCAGTTTATGGGACTATAAAAAACAAGGTTTGTTTTTTTTAAAGTAATGGATGTTCAAAAAACATGTTTAAAATGTTTGGGCTATTTTTAATCTGTTGATAATACACGTACCTTACTAAAGTATGTTTTCATGAAAAAAAGAAGAGATAATAAAATCCTCGAATTAGCCGGTCATTCGGTTTATTGAGGTCACTATGACGGATGCTGAGAGAATGGCGCCCGTGCTGGTTCGTGTAAGCCCCTTTTTGTTAAATGTCTATATTTTGCTTGTTATTAATGATCCATAATGCGTTTTAATGCACGTATAGTATCCCCCTTATCGCATTGTGTCAGGAAAAAATAATATCTAAATATCGTGACTCAGTGATGTGTTATTTTTTGCTTGTAAAACATGAAAAATGATCATTGTAGTGCGGGCGGAATTTTTATCATTTGTAAGTGTCACTGAAGACTTTAACTCGCGCGAACTTTAGATTTCTTGATGATTTGCCCATTTCACAGTTTATCCTAAATTTTGTACGACCTCACAAAACTAAAAATATTACTGACACAATCGTATATGTTTCTTATGCAAGAAAAAAAACGGGCTGGTTTCATGGGTTGGAGGGGGGGGGGGAGGGGTAACAGATGTATTGTATAATGTACAGCAGACGTGGCTTGCTTACCTTTGACGACTCCAAACCCTTTTCCAAGCCACATTCTCTCCAGCGCCAAGTTTTTTGTTTTTTTTAATTTTGCAATCAAGGTGTGAGTTCAATGACACCAAGTTTACAAACACGAAGTCTAAATGAAGCCGTGTACAGAGTTATCGACCGTCTTGTCTATATTACGGCGTGTTTGCAAAGATGGACAATTAGTTTGTTGGAAGCTACAGATCTCTGAAGGTTTAAGAAATAACCCATGATGAACAGGTCAGAAGAATAGATAAGAGAGGGTAAATGCTCTTTAAAAAAATAATAATATCTCCTATGATAACGATATCATCGTTCATATTCGTTATGATTTATGATTTGTGCCAAAATCCCACGTTTTTTGTAATGTTAAAATGTGTCTATTTTGATATAAAACATAGGAACAAACCAGTATTACTGGGAATGGTATTATTACGCAAATAAAAGGCAGGAGACAGTTATAGGAACTATTACTTATGTAGATGATTTCTGGGAATTTGTTAATAATATACCTAGGCTTAACTTATATAGTGTAGTCATATCTGAAAATGTATACCTCTGCTACAAGATGTTATTTTCTGCGTTTGCTTCAATGCTTTTTTGACCGAGTAAATTCTGGTCGTATATCAATAATTCTAACAAACTGATCACGAAATTTTAAAAAGTTTGTTGTAGTACAAGAATTGCAGGTTGACGTTTTTCTTCTAACAACTAAATCATCAATTAGCACCCGGGTTTCCTCGTTTTGGAATCTTTTTAACGTACCAACATGTACATGTAACGTGTGTTGCCATCCAGGTCTAGCCATTTGTTGTTTAACATCTCAGCGAGAACATCACCTTCGAACTTGTCAACCACTGTCCCATGTAGATTCATTATTACGGCTTTTTTCACATTCAGTGAATCAAAACTCAGCATTAACCTGTGAGTATAGTACAATTTGAAACGGTTTTCCAACCTGTTCTTGGAATAAATGATTTGGTGATATTTCATCTGATTTGATAACGTTAGCAGCTAGCTTTTGTGAATAGTTCGTAATGGTTTGCAACAAAAATTTAAGGAATTTCTTACCTGTTAGGGCAACTGCACTACAAAACGACAGTATTTAAATGAAGTTGAAGGCAACGTCTAACTCCTCTATAACAATCAAGAATTTGTTAATGTCATATTTTATTTGCATTTGAGAGCAAACCAAACCAATGCACAAAAGGTACTCACGAAAAAAAGGGGCCAAAAATCAAAACCTACTCAGCATATGGACCAGTTAATAACAAGCCCCGTAAATGCATAATTCATTCGCAAAGAAAAATGGAAAAATTCGTGCCGCCTCTCTCCAGCAATTAATCGTAAGACTTAAACTTGACGCGCATGAGGTCAACCGAAACATAAAAACAAAGGGAGAGAGTGGCGATTTCAATAGCAAGCTGACAACTGAGTGACGAACCTCTTCGCAATTAGGCAGGGCGCGCGCTGGAAGGTGACCGCGTTCTTCAACGATCAAAAAAAGACCGTAGAGATACGGTAAATGATTACGTGCCCCCCTCACTGGTGACTACTACTCAGATGGGTTGTGTTGTCAGTGATTATACCTTTTGCCGGTTCCAATTCTGATTGATAGGTGAGTCGAACATTTCTCTCTTTCTCTTTCTTTGCGATCTGATTTTTCACCTGTTCAATTGAACGGAAGTGAACTTGGTTAAATATACCTTGTGGTAGTTGACACTTTTTTGGTTGTTTACATTATATTATTATGATAAAACTATATGAACGGGTGTTTATATTCCTGGGTTTGTGGTATGTGCTATAGTATTTTGTGTATGATATAAAATCTTTGTTCAGAGAAAAGGGAGGTTTTTTTTTATACGAGAAACAAACTTTATAATTAGTCAGTTGCATACAGAAAGCGTGTATTTAAATACAAATTGTAATTAAATGCGCGTTTCGTCGCGTATAATGACAGGACTTCGTCAGGAGTAACCATTTTAAATATATTTGGTTTGCAAATTCTGTCAAGAGAAATTAATATCTTTCATAACACGAAGCCGTCCTCTATAGGGCTTATAGATGTAACGAATAATGCAATGGCCCCTTCTAACCTTTTCTTGGTATTTGCTGTGCATTTTGCATTATCTTTAGTGTCAGAGATGCAATTTTCAAGTTTTCTGAATTTCACTTTAGGAGGAAGTTAAATTAAAACACCAGGTGTAAGCTTCGGGTTATCAGCCAATTAAACTGCCGTTATTAGCTCAATTTGTTGGAAGTATAGGGCCAGATTATTCAATCTATTTCTACATTTCCATCACTTTTGGTCTTATATAAGAATCACTAGTTTTAAACATTGCACGTAATATTGGAATACATTATGCTGCTGGACAATACTTGCTGTCAGCTATATATCATGAATTGTAATTAGCATCTGATGTTACTATGAATTGTACATACCAATATTTTATTTGAATGATTTTGCAAAATGAAATACAAAACAGCTAACCCAACAAATCGGCTCTGCATCGGACTGCACTTAACACATTTAGGATTTTATATACCAACGTTGTAGCCAATTACAAGTTGAGTAAAGAAAATATCCATTTTATACCCAATCCATTCCTTCTGATTTATTTTTTAACAATCTCGGATATATGTTTAGATGAAATTTAAGAAAACCGAACATCTAAAGCGTGACGCGCATGATGTTTTCAAGGTGTTCTATTTTCTTTGACTTTAATACGGAAGATGACATTTTAAATCGACTACAAAAAAAAAAACAACGTTCAAATTAACCTCGTTTTGAAATTGGGACACTTTATGTACAGATTTCCCACGTTGTGACATTAGTCGTTAGAATGTCAGTAGCAGGCCTTGATATTTCATCCTAGGTGTAGGGACCATGCAAGGTGTCTGTGTAAAATTATCATTTGGTCGCAAGAATTCTGAATAGTATTTTCAAAAAGACCGTATGAATAATGAATATCACACATTATTACCATTACTGTGGTTGAATTGGTATTCGTGGGTATCAAATTTCGTGGATTTTGTTAAATTCACAGATTTATGGTATGCGTTGAATCGCGATTGTGATTTGTTGTTACATATTTTTATTCGTGAAACAACTGACTCCATGGATCGACTAGAAAATGAAGTCCGCGAAAATGAGTACCCAACGAATATTGATGAAACGCCAATATACATGCATGTACATAAATGCACAAAACACCACAATATGATAAGTTTTTGAAGTAAACACCTGTTGATATGATTGAAATAAGTAAACGACACTAACTTAAGTTTTAGCATACTAGCTATTACACTTTCATATAGAATCCACGAAATTTTGGGGGAAATACTCATTAAATGAATGAAGAAAATGTTAAATTAAGCGAAACCCGTTATTTCTCTTTATTGTTGAGGTTAAGCAGACGAAGACGATACAGTAAGTTTATAACGATAGTTTTCTGTAAATAAGATTCTTAAACGCACTGGTTTTTACTTAGTGTTGATTTTCATAATAATATTTAACAATGTATTTGTACAAGTTATCCCTTATTGAGCATATAGTTGAGTTCACTACATGCATGTGGAACATTTCGATATAGAAACGGACAGCTTTAACGTAAAAACTTAAACGTCCATTGGAAAAAAGGGAACTCTGCGAAGTGTTGTTTTACAATTAGAGGGATTATGTTCTGTTCAATTTGTTTATGTTTGCATTCCTTGTTAAATGCCTGATTTACGATCCCCAAATGCGTGACGTATATGGCTTCTGCAGAATCTATCAACAGACACCGAAGGCTCTGTGTATTCCAAATGCCAGGCTGTATGATAAATCCCTGGTGTTGGTGCTTCCTCTTGGAGTCGTGTAGACTTTTTTTTTAGGTAGGTATACCTTTACATACAGAAAGGATTATCGTAAATCTGTTTCTATGATGGTGTGCCATTGTCTAAGATGCTGAAAGCAGTTGTGATGATAATCAGTGATTTTTTTTATTTTGGTGAATTTATCATGCAGTTCCGGTCTGCTTACTGATTTTTTTTGTATTCGTTTTGCGTTCCCGTTCCGGGAAAACTAGAAAATAATTGATTTAACGTTGTAAAGGGTTACTTAAAAATATTACCGCAAAGTGCACTTATTATTCATAGACATATTCCGAAAGGTATCGTGGTTTCGCACAAAAATTGTATGTGGGTTTCAAAAGATAAATGGATTTTTAAAACGACAAGATGTTGTTCTGAACGCATTTGCAGAAAACTAGCTTCATTTAGATGCTATTTCTCCTATGGTTTGACTTGAGGTTTCTCAGGAATTTAGTTAATGAATTTGCTCATATCAATGAGTCCATAATTTGCATGTAAAATGCTAATTGATTCTTAAAGCTTTTAAACCGCTTTATATTTTTTATATTAAAAAGTTTTATGTTAAACTTGAATATAATTGATGTAAATCAAAAAAATATGTGTACGTTTTAAACTTCTAAACCGGCGTCCTACAAATTGTAATTTATAATTGCCGTTTCTCTCTCTCTCTCTCTCTCTCTCTCTCTCTCTCTCTCTCTCTCTCTCTCTCTCTGCGACACACCATCGTAATCAAATATCGCGACGTCTCCATGATGACATCATCGTTTGGCCCATTACCTCATACATGTATATTCCAACTGCTTTACCAATCCAAGAAAAGAAAGAAAAATAATTTAGTAGGCAATAAATCAACAGAGGAACTCGTCACAAGTTATCGAATATGTTTCTGGTTATTTCTCTATTATCGGACATTTAGCAGCGTATTGCTTGCAGTTTCCCGGTAGTTTATAAAAACATAGATTGTGTTTCTGGGCGCTCGTTATAAGCTCGGCATGGGAGCCATAACGCGCATTAAAAGTAATTGTAGACAAACTATAAACAGGCTTCAAGCTTTGTGTTTGATTAACAAGGTGCTAGAGACACGGGAGATACTTGTAAGGGAGCCCTGCCTTGCGACGATAAATGCTAGAAGACATTTATTGGAATAAACCTATGAATGGTTTATTTTGTGAAGAAAAAAAATTTACAGCCACAAATATTTACGAGAGGGGTGAACTGTCAATCAACGCGAAGACAGGGTGCAGTGGTACTTTGAGGATACAGAGCGATGCGTGTTCTGGTGTATAATATTGAGGGATGCTCGGGCATAATCACACAGAAACCACAAAGCCAAGAAGTGCAGTTTTTTTTGGCTGGTGCCCGTCTCGCTTGTGAAGCGAATGCTGGGATTTTGTTGATAAAGGGATCCGTTTTAGAAAACGTTTCTTGCTGATGCGCTGGTCCAGGCTAACTTCATTAGCTTATTAGTGCCATTCAGGAGGTATTTATCGGGAAACTGTTCCAGAATCCAAAACATGGCTAACCGAACGATTCATTTATCACGACTCGCCTCTGGCTCTTTTGATTCCTGTTGATAAGATACTGAACATGCATTTTTATAACTTCGAAAATCACATATACACACGCTGGAGTTTTGCAACGTAAGGACCCCATACTATTCAAATTTTTTGTGGTTTATTATTTTATTTTCATCTATTCCAGTTGATGTAGCAATTACATGTACTAGGAAATTAGTTCAACTAATAGGCAGAACGGATGATTAACCATACAAATGAATGCTGACACGGATTAAAGGCTGCATTTGCATCCGTTATCTTCACTCGTCCCTAAAAATAACAGTCAAATAAAATTCGGTCAATTTTCTCATATAAAAAAAATACACAATTATTTCAATTCAACTAATCGAGAGATTGCCTTTTAATTGCTTCATTTTATCGAAACAATCTCCAGGGGGAAAACACAAGAAGTTTTGTCTATGTAGCAACTAAGAGACCGTCTATGGTTGTTAGGATGTAACGAAGCGTTGCCTATCCCCATCGCAATCTCAATGATGCAATACACACAACATCGGAACCGGAATATTTAAGTCTTTCAATACCAAATCTGACACTTGTCATATGTCAGAGTTGTCAAGACGTTTAAATTGCTTAATACATAATCATTGTTCTGTGTTTGGCATTGTAGGTCTTGTACTTCACGAGACATCGACCTGTAATTAATAGAATTTGCTGTAGGATGGATTTCCTTTTTTTTTTCCTCTTTAGTCATCGTACTTTTAATGAACGAAACTGAGGAATTTGTATTTGACATACTTGTTTAGCTTAAATACAGCATAAAAGACTCGAATTGTAATTAAATTCTTGTATATGACTCGGAAAAAAAAATGTTCTTTTGTGCATAAATTTATTTATAACACTTGCGAAACCGCAATTTTAAATTATACAGCGTGTAGGACTAGGTATTACGTTAAAAATAATGTAATGAATAACTCGAAGAGTGAATAAACTTTAGGATAAATATTATAACATGACTTTGCATAGAGGGCTCTCTTTGTCCCCGTATTTTGAAGAGACAGGCCACTAAGTGGTCTCAGCTTTCAGAGTAGTAAGCGGTCAGTTTAAATACGGACTGTGGGACAGGCCGTACTCTTTCTGTTTGTTCTTTTTGACTTTGATGAATGGTTTCCGTAACCTCCATCATCTCTGTCACGTGAAGTGACGTTTGGAGAGCGAGGATTATAACCGTGTAAATATATGACCACCTTGCTCCTGTCCTCTTTGAAAGGTTTTCCAAAAAAAAAAAAAAAAACCTGGGATGAGGAGTAACTTGAAAGATACTGGCCCTCTTAGAGCACTGATTGCAGAACTCTTCAACTGTTATCTATCTATCTGCTCCAAAGGGTCATGATTAGTCCAAACCTCTGACCACGCCGATTGGGGTGTATTGATGATAATAGTGATAGAACATTCATGTACATGTATTAAGAACCTGACTAAATGTATGATTGTTTGTTTGTATTTTTGTAGAGTTTTGCCAATATGAACATTAATTTAGTTGGATTTGGGGGCACTAGTATAAGTAATAATAGAACATATTGAGAACCTGACCAGATGTATGCTTGTTTGCATTTTCTCAGAGTTTTACCAATATGGACTTTAATCTAGTTGGATTTTGGGGGTAGTAGTATCCATTAAATAAGCTTTGGAGCGGAAACTAGAGGTCTTAATGTTTATGCACTCAATAACGCACAGCCGGGGAAAAAATGGTCCATACTTAAGAGGGGATGTGTTATCTTTGAAATGACAGGTGTGGGGATAGCTTGACATGGGTCGAGATGACCATTGGTCTCTGAGCGGTGTGTTATCTTATCATAAAGCATTGTTTTATCATATTTATGATTTCGGCTATATTCGTACAAATGTTTATCTTGACTGGACAGTTTTTGTGGAAATAGAGCGCATTGTGAGTAAACTTTGCATTTGTATTCGAATTCCAATCCTCGCTGGGTAATATCCGGATAATGTAGTTTTGTTGATCAATTCTGGATTATACATGTAAATATATCGTTCATCTGGTTTGTTGTGAAACATCAATATGGGGGTATACCCATAGTGTAAATCCAATCATTTCCTCCCTCTTTGCCCAGCATTTCCTGAAGTTTGAAAATTAGAGCAATCTTGATTTGCTGTCCAGTATTTGACATTTGTTACGGTTCATTTTCTCCTGATGCATGAATTATCTCGATTTCGAACATTTCTTTCTTTCTTATGATTTATTTTTTAATTTATCGTAGCAATTTGCAATGAAAACTAACATTTTATTAAATGCATGCACTCGAATTGTTCATTGGGTCAATACCTCACTATGTCCAGCCAAATATGTTATCACCGATAAAAAAAATGCCGCTTTTGTTCGGGTTCGGAAATCCGATACTGTCGTGCACCATAATGATGGCGAATTGATCGATCCCGGCATTGTAATCATGCCACTGAGTTTGTCAACATGACGTAGTGTTTAGCCACGATGGTCGTGCTAAAGGTTATCTCTGGCTACTGAAATCAACAGTATAGCCTAAAAAAAGTGAACTTAGATGAAATGGGATAAGGGTTTAAAAGTTCAAAGGGATGGCATTTGGTATCAAGATCCGAAAGTCGGGTATCCGTGTGAATGTAATGCAGAAGATGTTCATTTAAAAAGAATCTCTCTCTCTCTCTCTCTCTCTCTCTCTCTCTCTCTCTCTGCATTTTCGTAGGGTTTATATCGTTTAGTACACTTACAATGCGTTCAATTTTAAGATAACCACTTGATGAGATTTTTATCCTTTAGGAATGATCAATGATTTTTAGCGATCGATATCTGGAACACACAAATCGATTTCATTTTTCACCCGTATGAATGTCATCTTACAATGGATTTCGAAACCCAAGCCGTGCTTGGTCTTTATACGAAAGAAATTTAGATTTCTTTGGACAAGCTGAATTTCACAAACACATTGTCAAAGTTCAACAATCGTTGTGCAGATAAAATATATTATAATCAGGATTGGTTCTGAATTATTTATTTTCTTTCGAATAACGATATCAGACTGTAGATAAGAATATCTTGGACAGATCTTGAATACAGAAAAAAACTTCCGAAATTAAATCGTTTTATCGAATGTCAAAACTTCGTTGAAATACAAAGACGCATGATTTCTCACACAGAATACATCCTCTGTCAGCAATTGAAATTTCTGATAGAATTATCTCCCTTCAGATCGCTTTATCAACCATTAGAAGGTTCCGATTCTTATCAGGACGCCTTTTGACCAAAAATCAGATTAGGACCCCAGTAAACGATGGGAGTTTCGTGTAAGTCATCGAGGGGGGAAAAGCCATATTTCAATGGCAAATTAAAGTTCTAATTGGGCATGTCATCTATTGAGACGATCATATTTTCGCGTTCTTACATTCTTATTATTTTTTTCAATCGGAGAAACTCGCACACTGCGCTATTAACAGTCGTATGTGTTTATGAAAGATCAGATGATATGCCAAAAACGGCCTCTTGGTCTTGCTGTCATTTTTTATGCACTCGTGTTTTGAGGAGGTTTTTTCTTCGTGTCTGTGCATGAATGCATATGCCAATCACCAATTGCGATTTTGTATACAAACCTTTACAGGCCGATTTGACTGAGATAAAACTTCCAGTGCTTTTTTTTTAATTTTGTCCAATGTCATATCATTATAAAATATCTACAGATTTTGACAGGTCTTTTAAGGTGCTAAGGTCGTATCAGATCTCTTGTGCCATCAATGGAATGACAACTTTATAACCCACTCAATACTTTAATACGTAATGTTGAACATTTAACAAATACCGTCTTTTTAAAAAACACATAATGTATTTATAGAAAGCTATAGCTCCCATACAAAGCGACCAAAACGGTGTATAATAATACATACAACGCCGGGCCGGCAGAACCAAAGGCTAAATAATTTTCATTTTGTTTATATCTATGAACATTTGGTTTTTATTATGCCGTATTTTAGCATTGAACAAGCCTGTTGAGAACATCTTCCGGAATGAGCGGCTCTGAGCGCCGTGGAGGTTATAGCTTAATAGTTGATCGTATTACCCGTGGAATTGATTTATGATGCAGCACGATTCACACATAACATTGTAAGTATTACTGCCTCGCGTCAGGGATTAAATCTCAATTAAGCGCCTCTCCATGATTGCTGGTTAATTTATATCTAAGGAGGTTTGTATAGGTATGATTTATGTGGATTTTTTTTTCTTCTACTAAATTTGTCAGCCATTTATTTTTAGTCGTTAATACAAAATGTACTTCTATTCTAGCCATTACGTTATAGAGCATGCTTTGAACCCCCTATTTATGTAAAACATGTAATGCTGGCATTGAATGGCCAGAAATATATCGGCGGCAAGAACTTTCAGTTTCATTGTGGCTTGGCTTATTCAGACTCGCCAGACTATTTTGCTTTACTTTAAAGGACAGGTGACACAATCACAAAAACACTGACCAACAAGTTGAATTGTAAGTGGGATACAATTTCTGCAAAATTTTCCTTACTACTCCCATCTGTTTTACATCTTTTGCTGGATTACTGAGCTGATAAGACGCGTGACCTCAATATGCATATCTGAAGCCTCTGAGATCGGAAACCTTCGGTGCGACGTAATAGCCGACACACTGCCCATTTGCTGTATCTTTCAACCATAGGGATTTCTGAATTGTTCTTATCTAAAATCTGAAGTCATTAACTTTTGCTCATTGCCTTTAAAAGTTTGAGAACCCGTTACATAAACAGAGTTATTCTAAGCTTAGAAACCCAATTTCTGTTTCCTCAGCAATTATGAATAGGAGTAAAATTGTGACCTGTACTGTTAACTTTTCATTGATCTATATACTTCAAGCTGGAAAAAATATGTCAGATGTTGGATTTGTAAAAGATAAAAATCATCAAAACCATGGAATCATTGTTTCTGAAGAAAGGATTTTGTTTTGTCAACACATAGTAAGTGATAATGTATAGAGACTTTTTGTAACCAGGAATTTCACTGGATCTTAAACCCTAAATAAACCCTAATTAAGTTAATTGGACTTGATAAAGGATTTTTTGATTTAAGAAGTATTACCAGAAATCCTGGTACCTGTAAGCAAACATGTTCGTAAAATTCTTTAGTTCCACAAAATCAGGGGTCTACCTTAATCTCAATTCTAATAACCGAAACATCTTTTAATTTCATTTTTAGTATGGTATTTGAATATGTTTGTTAATTGAAATTTAATTAAAAGAACTATATATATACCAATTTTCATAATCAGTAATTACTGAAACAGTAGTTTTTTAACATAGTATTCAGGTTTTAAAAACGTTTTAATAGTTTATGAAGATCATTTTTTGGTAGTACTTCTGAGTTGTGTATAATTTATTCTCTATTGATCAAACCTAAAAAAAAAAAGCCCCAAAACGAGCTGTTATGCACACTGATTACTTCTAATATACTGACATTAGATTCAGATTGACAATGAATTATTTTTTTTACAGCAACACCAATTGTTACAAATAGTACACAAAAAAGGATTTATATGTGATATAATAAAAATCTAACTCATCATGCTCCCAGTTGAGTTTTTTTTAAAGAAAAAAAATATTTAGATTAATATCAACTTATTCAAATCAATGTTTTGGATCTGCAAGATTGGACCAATATGCATATTCAAACAATATATTTCAAACTTTACTAAATACTGACAATCTGAACAAGTGGTTGCCTGTCTGGCTGACAGGATGATAATCTGCAATAAATGATTATCAATCACAGAATCTTCAGATTCATTCTAATTTAATTACTTTTTTCAATTCCTATTACCACTATCTTATGTACACAAAATTTCTCAAAAACTTCATTAACCAATAATACAACATGTAATCTTGTACATTCTATAATCTTATTACTTTGTTTTCAGGAGAGGGTTCATACACTAAACTTTTCAATAAAATATGCTTTTAATAAATTCACCTTAATCTGATAGTACTTTATTTCAAAATTATCATTTGCAACACAAATACACTATCCTGTATGTGTAAATAAATCCTCGTCCATTGCTCTGTTTTCTATGTAGCCGATAGCTGACTATGTCATCTTTGACGAATAACGCACAGGGGTTTCTTATCTCATTAAAGATCGGCAAAACTCGGAGATCTGCTGCAGCTGGGATTTTCAGCACACTTAATTGAGCTGTGTGTTCTTATCTGATGCTTGTCAAATGGAAAAATTGTTATAAATTGATTTATATGTATCAAAGAAAATGTTTTTAGAAGAAAATGATTTTGTGTCACCTGTCCTTTAATGTTGACATAATGAAAATAAGGATGAAAGGAGACTTCCATTTCTAACCTGCTCCTTTTTTCTCCCAGAATGACCTTAATTATGACGCATCTTGAATTAGTTTACTATAAATCGTACACATTTTTCCTAATAAGTCTCGTTTTCCTCATTATGACTAAGGCGTCAAAGATGAACATTCTTATGTCACTAATTTCCCTTATAATAATTAACGTCCATTCGATATTTCAAGTAAAATTACATATGCTTAAGAATTAATTAATAACCTAGGTTATTATATTTTCTCGGTAAGAATGCTTCTTTTATAATAATTTATTATGTAAATAAGTTTACTGGTGTTTTTTTTAGAAAGCCTTTTTATTTATTTATTTTATATATTTTTTTCCCTTCTATTTTTTCAACTTTCTAAATCTGATTTTTTCGTCTTTGATAAAAAGAGAAATGACAGAAAACATCATTAATTAGAAAAATAAGAGGCTTAAATAAGTTAGATTTTCATTGTTATTGCCATTACCTTTAATTATAAACTGTTTTCTTGCGTCAAATAAAATTTGCTTTATCATTTTTCTTGTTCATTAATAAAACGTCAACTAAAATAATTAAGAAATTAGAATTTAAGAAACTTTTAATTATGTTCAGCAAAAATAGATTGAATTTTCCTTCGACAAATCGAAACTTAGCATTTTCCCACTAAGAACTTATGGGTTTTTTTTTTACAGCGGACAAAATCATATTTTTCCACAGAATTTGTAAAATTACCCTCATTTAGGACCCTTCAGTATTGACACGGAAATGGAAAAACGATGAAACCAAGATACACAAAAGTTCCCCAAAATACCTTCCTTCTTCTCTGATTTAAGATTTTTTTTTTCATGTGCGAGTAATTTTGTGTACAATTCTTATCAAATCACCTAAATATTGGATCAAACGAAGCTGAAACTAATATCCTGACTAATTTCGGGTATATATGTTTATAGTTAATCAAGAAAATACTCATTATTTAAGACGCATTATTTAATCGACCTTGAGAGCAATCATTTTTTTTTTTTACATCCGGTCCTCTTGTGTCTTTTCCCCTAGCAATGTTGTCAAATTTAAAGTTATACGATGTTGAAAAGAAATGATGGCATAGTGCAACGAACACAGCTGGCATCACGTGATTTTCTTCTGCGATAGCTATAGTTAAAAAATAAATTCCATTTATTTTAAAATTTAAAAAGCAAAACATAAAATGAATAATAATAATACTTGAAAAAAATTGTGTTGACATTGCAATTTGTCCTCAACCAATAAATTACCTATATGTAAATAGAAAAGACATTTCGATTCCCGTGTGTTTCCTTCTGTGTGCATCAAAAGGTGAAAATTCCTGTTTAAATCTCACCAGCCAGTCAAAAAGACGGTTCATTTTGGTCTATATTCCTCATTGGAAATTATTAACATGAAATGTTTATGATTAGGCAAACAAATTGTAAATTTAGCATGTCGTGCATATTACAGAGGGTAATATATCTAACGCTGAAATGGCATGTTTAGAAGGCTGCACTTCAGAACAAGTGCTGCTTTAAGAACCAGCTTATAAACCATGTCAAACTGTTTACTTGCTATAAAGGAACTCTGCGTAAACTCTGGCAGATTTATGAATCGATTAGGTGAGAAAAGTGGGCAGAAAAATTTTTAACGAAAATTTAACAGATTTTTTATAATCTGTTTAAAAAAAACCCTCAACAATTTTGGCATTTTTCATTTTTAAAAAATAAAAGTTTTTTTCCCCAAATTAAGTCTATATAGACGGTTGATTATTCCTTAGGTTGTCCGTTTGTGACCTTGTTGGACAAATATTTAAGGTCAGACTCGGTACAATGTTGCTCTTGTCAAATTTGACCTAAAGTCAACTCTTGGGAACATTCTTGATGGCTTGTAAAAACCAAATCCGGGACACACTTCACGATTTGACTTCGTATTTTATTTTTATTTCCCGAGTTTAATATGTGATTGGTGTCGTTAGGTGTAATTTCATTTTTTCCCTATCTTTTTATATGGTTTAATTGTCGGCATTACATTATGAGTTCTGTTGCAAATCACATTCACTATCGTTAAACAAGAACAGGAAAGAAAGTAAATATGCATGCATTGTGTAGTATACAAAAGTGCACGGTGAACACACTTTAAAACGCCGACTCTCCAAAAAGCCCGGATTCTCTTGTTACAATCACGGAGGTCTCGGAAAAACAAATCGAACACGTCAGTACGACACTTGTAGAGACAATAAAGTTGTCATAAAAATATCAATACGCAACGGGAACATGTCTTGTAAAAGTGTCAACTCACGGAGTTTAAATCAATTTTAATTATCTAAATTCAAATATTTGCCATTCAGTTTTTCGTCGATCGTAATATATTAAGGGAAAAAAAACTCTGCAAGAATATGCATCAATGACATGTATGTAATTCGAAACAGTTGCATATGTCATGTAAAGGAGTGCAACGTAATCACCATTAGCACTAATCTGAACGCCAAGATTTCGATGACTGCTCCAGAAGTTTTCCGCCGTCAGTTTTTTGCCCCGCTTAGCCCGATGAATGTAACTTGCAATACGCTCTGAGTATGGAGAGTTGCATTCCAGAATACTTTCCTCCACTCATCTCCCGCAATATTTGTCATGAAGTCTTTACTTCATTCCTTGACACGAGGTCCCGTAATTCCAGATACTCAACACCAGTGCCATGGCTTGCTTCGAAGTAAAACTTGAATAAAAGTTGATGCAAGGGTTAGGGGTGTCCAAATTGAGTTTTGAAATCTACTCACATTTGCTTTTAGTGAAAACTTGACGAAATTCCTTTGCCTTACACGTTAATCTTATCTTATTACGATGTTAATGTTAAGGTAGATATGTCAGTATATGTAGATGTATACATGAATGCACATGCACTTTAATTCACTTTACAACTGTGCTGAAATGATCTGGGCATTCATTGATTGATTGATCGAGTTTAATTGTTGTATGTCTTCGAGAGAACGACAGAACGTTTCGTTCGAACAAAGACGAATGAAAAACAGTTTGTGCTGTAATGTTTCTAAAATCCATGGCATTAAAAGTTATTTTATATTGTTCAAACAACTTCTTTTTTTTTTGGTATATCAGTGCTATAAGAATAAACTTTATAGCGTCATGTATGTACCATGCAAGTACAACTAAGTGGATACACGTTAGTGTAGTTAAGTCTGGGATGAAGATTTATTTATCAATTTCCACAATCAACATTTTAATAATGATAAAAAAAACCCAAAAACTAAACAATGGTAGTACATAAGCTTACAATTGGTTTATATTATACAATTATTTAATGCTTGAGCAGTCAATAGACCAGAATATTTTTCCCGAGGTGCAGGGAACAGCTCAGTATGATCTATTGCCCGAGGCCAACGGCCGAGGGCAATAGATCATACTGAGCTGTTCCCTGTACCAAGGGGAAAAATTCTGGTCTATTGACTGTTCAAGCATTAAATAATTGTTTTATTACCTAATTCCTTTTTTAGTTTTCGGGGTTTACAATTTGCATATTGCAGATGGTTTTCATGCCATTATGTAATATACATGTACTAAGATTTTTTTTCATCTTTTACATGCACAAAACCTGTTGCATGCATTACAACATCTCAATTTAATATTAGTTTACACAAAGAAGGGGGAGTCTTCAACCCATTAGATTTTAAATAGTCTTTTACCTTATATGAGGCTTTAAAACTGTTGATTATTTGATACTCTATTTTGATAATATTGAATTTGGTTTCACCAAGTACTAAAAACAGCGTCTATGTAAAGGAATATTCATTCCCTGAGAACTATCGAAAGAATGTAACATTAACATAACCGCGTTCTGAAATACGTTGCCGGTCCAATAGATCGCAGTCTATTGACCGGCGGTCCAATAGATCGCAGTCTATTGACCGGCGGTCTAATAGATCGCAGTCTATTGACCGGCAGTTCAAAATAGACGCAAATATTTAATTTGTAATAAAACAACAAAATCCCTTTGATTAGGTAATAAATGCTTTTGAGACTCGAGAAGGATGCCCAGATGCACAGCACATGCACATAAACTTGGAGATTTTACTGATATTTTCGTGCAAAAGGATTTGACAATCTATAAATATATAATTATATATATCGACGTTGGACAAGCAGTTAGACGTAAACAAGAGGCTCGTATTGTCACTGCAGTGGACTCTATTTGAGCGTTTGTTTCTCGTCAACATGGCGTTCACCTGATTGTAATGGATTTTCTTCTTTTTTTTTTACAGGTGTAAAGAACCCGAAGATTGATGACTCGGACTCCGAAATACATGCTCACAGATAATTGAGAGACCATCGATCTGCACGGTAAGATATTTATTCCATTATTCCCTTCTTATTTTCTACTCTTTGTCGACCGTTCCTAAATTCCTCCTGCCTGTTTGTCAATGATACTCTCTTTCATCGTAATTCCCTAGTAATGGCCATCTAGACCCCATAATGAACCTTCATAAATGAAAACATTGTGTCGAAATTAACGAGTCAATTTCTTCAGTGGTTGAAACTATTCTTCCCCCCTTCATTATGTTGTGGACGATTTCATTTACTCAGTACATATGATATTAGTTTTGAAAATAAAAACCCACTTTCAAACATGAAGAGCTTTTTTGTAAAAGCGTAATCATTACGTAACGTAACTGATGTACGTAGAAAAGTTATAGCCTTTAACCTGGAGACAATGTGCGCTGGGACTAAATCTTAATTGAATTCTGTCGTGATCCCAAAGATCATTGTAAGTCCAGGCCAAATGATGGTATTGAATACCTTCTCTTGCCTTGATTCGAGTAATTATAATAGATTTCGTGTCCGAGTGGTGTATGAATATTGTCACGATTTCATCAAACTCTGAAGAAATGTATCAATATTATAGAATTGAAGCACCGAAACCAACCCTGAATTTTATACATTTTTAAAAGATATATTTAATATATGTAATTGTGTACAAAAATTCAAATGATCCACAGCTTTATCATATGCATATTAAATGAACATATTTCAACGTAGTTTGATACATCAACGAAATGCGAAACTTCTTTGTGACAATAAGAGCAAAGAAAGTGATACCGACATGTCTAAACAATGAGAATTTGAAACGGGGAGCGTGTTTTCTTGCTTACAAAGTGATATATGAACTTAGCCAAAATAGGTCTTTACAAAAAATAAAAACATTTCATTCCTCTTACCTTATGGATTCTAGGTGGGGGTTGTCTCAGTGTCATCTAAAGCTTTGGCGCCAAACTGCGTAACACGCAAAGGTTTTTAACAATAAATTTTTTTCCCCATTTAATTGTACGACAGCAGGTTGATTCTTTTTTACTTCTTTTTTGGGACGTACATGTATTCATGGGCTATTTTGCGTGTAAACATCATTTTCAATGGATTGTGGCTTTATTTAGAAACCGAGATATTATACCTATTAGAAAGGTGAGTTTTTAATCCATGCTCTTTAAGGAGGTCCACATTTCATTGTGATTGTAATACCGGTATGTAGATCGTTTGGTACCGTTTCTTGCCACACTTTGGCACCAAACCTTCCCAACACAGCCACTTCCCTCCCAAAATGCTTACATCCTGCGAGATACATATAAAGGACCATTTTGACGAGCATGGCTTCTAATCCGTTCTTGGGCTCAGAATAAAATGCTGAATCCGGATATTTTAAAAAGTTATTATATATAAACTATTTTATTTTAGAACAAGAAGAAAACGCTTGCATTACTAAATACGGTCTTATTTGGATATGGAGAGTAAATTTAAAAAAAAAATGATATAAGGCATACGTAACAGGCTGTCCATAAATAGCGTGTAAATTAGAGATTTCACGCCTGAATATCACTTATGCTCCTGTGATATCGCGACTTCTATATCGCCAAGACGAATGGCGAGATAGCACCTCTCAAGATTTGTATTTCAGTTTCCCTATTTTTACTGTCTGACTCGGCGGTAAACAAAGGAATTTAAAATTTTATCGGAAGAGCAATTCTGTGTAATCATTAATTTCACAGCGCAGCGAAGACAAGCAAATTCCGATTTCGTTATACAATTCTACAAAATAGGACATTGTTCTGGGGTAAACACACCCCGGTTACTACCATGTAATTATAGATAGCTATCTTCCTGCAGCGTTATCTGAAAAGATCGATAACCAATCATCCGATTTCTGCATCTTATGGGTGTTTTCAACCTGTATCGGAATAAGGAGAAAATTGATAATAATGTAATGGTCGAAATGCGCTCCGAATTGTTTCCATTCCTTTTTGATTGACCTTGTTCGATTTTTCTGACAAATTTAACTCGGTACCTGCACACTGCAGCACGTGTCAATCACCTTGCTTTTTAAAATTAAAAAAAAAAATGATATAATAAAATACAATTTTGGGGAGAAAAAAATCAATTAGCAAATATTTGGAGAAGAAAATTAACCCGTGGTTTTCCGATGTATGTATCGGGGTCGCTCCGCTCTTGAAATTTTTTTCCTCCTATTCATGTCGTGGGCAAAGTCTTTTAGGACAAAAATAAGGCTTAGAAACTTGAGTGAAAGGAAAGCCGGGCTTTTCTAATTGCTACACGCGAATTGAAGTCAAAATCAGAGTTCTGCTTAAGCAAACAAAAACGAAAAATACCATAAAAAATGCATTCAGAGAAACTTCAATATGTCGTGTTTTCCGAAGTTAAGTTTAGAATGGAAAGTCTTGCAAAAGAGATTGCATCGAAAACTTACAAAGAATATTATTGAAAGAGGGGGAAATATATAGATATTGAGGCAACCCGTGTAATAATTTGTTTGTTCAACTAACAGCAGTTGCTATTTAAGGTGCAGCTTCTTTTTTTTGTGACCAAATTTTACACAATGATTACCGAATATAAATATTTTATTCAATATCAAAACCTTTTTGTCTGTATGATTCGATATGGATCGAAAAAAGGAAAAAAAAAAATATCGCTATATGTATCGATTCATACATACCGATTTTCCCACTACATGTATTTACCGAGATCATTTTTGTATCACTTTGAACACCAAAGTAAGAAAATTGACAAATAGCAGGGTGGTTATATAATGTTATTGTGGGTGTACGTCAAGACATAACTTTGAACAAAAATTGAAACTTTGTCAACTGGGAATCGAACGCATATCAAGGCAGGTGATACTGTATTTATCTCATGGCCTTGAGTCAATTCAGATACAAAATATACAAACGTCACAGTTTGAGTAATTCATCGATTCTTTTCGTTAAATATAAATGTCAAATTATCCCTATATTATACCGTGTAATTTTCATGCAACAGTTTCCATATATCCGTTGCATGTCAATTGCGGATCCTCCGTGTACATATCTTTTAAACATTTCACACGCTGCAATACCTCTTGACTAGAATGTTTTGTTCTTGCCGTAATGTGCAGTGATTGTTAAACCCCCAACATGTAAGGTGGGTCCATTGTTTCTTGGGCCGCAAAAAAAGCTTAAGTCATATCCTAGGATTTAAAGGTACGATTTTGGCAGGTCTAATTTAAGGTTTGTTCCGTTTATCAATACCCCAGATGACACTATGTCGATGCCGTTTTGACACTCATTCAGGTAAACTAATCGGTCCATCTAATCAATTGAATTTCACGACCCAAGGTCTGTATGGGGTGGATTTCCTTTTTTCCCCCTCTGTAATGCAACAATTTAATTTTTTTTCTTAAAAAAAAAATAATAGAGGCAACAGAATGTCAGTGACAGTACGAAAAATTGTTGAACCCCTTACTCATTTCCGATTAATCCTGGTTCAAAACATACATTACACTGTACAATTTAATTTTTTTTTAACAAATTAAAATGTTGATACAATGAGTAAGCATAAATACGGTTACACTGAACAAAGGCGCATTTGTTTTGGTTAACAAAATAGCCAAAAATTACATTTGAACAATTGGTTCAGTTTCATTTTTTCAGCAAAAAGTGTATAATTGTGATTTTGTCATTCGAAAGCAGTACTCCTCTAATGAGTCAGATACTGTTATTCATTAATGTTTGTTTTTGTTATTATTTATATTTCCTTCAATAAACAAAAACAATGTGGGAGATTGTGAAAAAATAGCTTCATTAAAAGAAATTTAATTAATTAAAGGAGTTTAAACGACGTAAGTATCGTGTATACTCATCAATTCTTCCTTTTTCTCCATTTCTCATTCCATCTGTATATCTTTTAGTTAGTTAGAGAGAGAGAGAGAGAGAGAGAGAGAGAGAGAGAGAGAGAGAGAGAGAGAGGGGGTGGTCTTTCGGTTGTAATACTACCAGCAATCGGCGGGTATATAAGAACAAGCTGTATTTGCTGTATTGTTTTATCTTTGGCATCGGTCAAAGAAAATCATGGAATTGCATGATACATGTGATATATCGTTGCGCACAATTTGTACATCTGGGTCTGATCAAACAGAGTCGACTTGTACATATGGGTTCCTGGCGATCGTAATACGGTTTAAGGGAGCGGAGGGGAGGATGGAAGAACTTGATGCAAGCAAAATTATTCTCAAGTGTTCGATTGGAAATTCTTTGGGGTTTTTTTTTTTACTCAATTTTGCTATTGGTGTTTACTTCTTTGTTTCTTTGTGAATTGTGTTATAAATGAAACTTTATAATTAGCCTTTATTAGCTAATTTGTCGCATTAAATATTCAAAAAGCATTATGCATAAAAGAAGAAGAAAATTAAAGAGAAATTTAAACAAAGGTGCAATTACAGCATTTGTTTAATGCACAAAAATTGAATAAAAAATTGAGTTCCTGGAAAGTAGAGAAATTCTTCAAAGATTTGGTCCTTCTTTACTCCACCAAGAACTGTTTACTCGTGAGTTTTCTCTGTCTCCATTGCGCTACTTGTTCTCTTCGTAATTGGTTTAGTGACGCGATTTTTTTTCTTCAATTTTTTTTTATCTGGTATCCGACGGGTGGCTGGTGGTTGTGGTTGGTCGCGATGATTAAGAACTCCTTGAACTTTTGTACCCCGTTCTTTTAGGCTCTTGACCGCTGTCTTCAGATAGACAGACAGAGAGAGAGAGAGAGAGAGAGAGAGAGAGAGAGAGTCCTTTTTTTCTTACAGTTATTTGCAAGTTTCTAATTTTTTTTATGCAATACAAATGTACAAATAATCCAACGTCTTTCGGTCAGTTGAAACCGCATGAATATAATGCATCGAACACATGTTTTAAAACCATTGAGGTAAAGTATTTTTATTTAAATCTACGATCACTCCAACGATGGTGTTTGAAGCTTCTGTTGAAGACAATTAATTATTGATTCAATACATTCGCCGACTCTTGATAAATTGTGCCGCTATATTTGATCCTCGGTCACTAACCCACCTTAGCCTTACTTAGCGGAAGATAAGCCGAAGCTCTTTGGTGAAAAATTCACATTAAAAAAAATTATAATGAATTATGGTTTAGGCCTCAAATCTTTTGTAAAAAAAATTACATTTGATCTTTAAAACAGTCTTCTACTCTTAGCCTTTTTCTGCCCCCTGTAAATCTGATATGATATCCATTTACTGGCTTTTTTCGTTTGCCTACTATGATGAAAACCTAATTGAATATTAGAATTTTATTTAAGACCAAATGGATCTTTGTTATATGACCACATGGGATTCTGGGATTGGGTCTAAGCACCTCCGCCGGCTACTCATTTTTGTCATCCTTTGCTCTTTATAACTAATTAAGGAAATCAACGAGTCGCAATCAATAGCTCTATACCCAGACATCTGCCATATTGTATTTCAAACAGGGATTCTCAGATGAGATTTCTTTTCTTTTTTTTACCTAGACTAAATGTGTATACAACGAAAAATATAGGAACGTCGAAATTATTTGCCAGTGTCTTAATCATAGTGTACAGGAAGAATTTTATAAGTGCTACAAAAAAAAATGTAGGAAATACTCGGAATCGCGATCCCGATACAATGCAGGACACACACATAGCCTTTAATTCTACAACAATAAACCCCCAAGCACACAACATATGCACATTGTTTAAGACATGCAGTTTGTAGACTCTCAGGCGATGTAGCCTAATTGTTGCAATAAATTGTGAGAAATGTGTAATTTAAAATGAAGAAATATGTGATAAATCACACCAAATGAGCGGGATAAATAAACTCGGATTCGACGTGTCATAGAATTGTATCCGGTCATGATTAATGCATGTTGGTGTCGTTTCATATACTGCTACATTTATACATGTTTTCAAGTTAAAGTTAATTTTTTTAAACTGATACACCTAAAGCTTAACCTACATATAAAACCATTCTTCTCAATTAGCAAAAGAAGCCTTTTTTTCTCTTTCAAAAGATAGTGGATGAGGGCTTGGGACTTCAGTTCGAATTTTTTTCTTAATACGAAAGAAAAATTAGCAATTGCATGGCGTCGCCTTACAGATTGTGGTATTTTTGTTTTTAGCATCTCAGGTTTGTTGAACAGGTTTTGTGTACCTACTGCATAATAGTGGCAGGCGAGCACTAGCCGACATCTAAAGGGCAACTGCTGGGCTTCATATGACTAAATATGAATAATTCTGACAAAGTGGTGCGTGCTGTTTAATGGGTTGGTCTTATAGAAATAGTCTTTTTATTTCACCTTCAAGACTTTTCACAGTATACTCTAATACAGGTGTTGAGGAGAGCTGGTTTAACCATTACATTCCTAGACCTAATATTATACAGTCTGAAGATTTAAGTTAAATGACGATCTTATCGCCCCTTCTTTCTTGGAACAAAAGGTCGAAGAAACTATCATAAAAACTAAATATTAGGTTTGTTTGAAAGTCCAAATAACGTGTTCTCTTCTTGAGTCAATAGTTAAGAAAACCATGAAAACGGTCTTAATTTTCAGAATGGAGTGCGTAGAATGTCAAATTAACTTTGAAGAGGAAGAACGGGTTATGGATATGCTACATGGCATTATTTGACGGCAAATTACTTTTTAAGATTTAAGACTTCTTTTAACATGCCATAAAGGCTAGAACCTTGCTTCATAAATGTCACTTTTACAGGATGTGTTTTTTGGAGCTCGAGACAGAAACCGTAATGACCGATTTCTAATTAAGGTGATGCTCTTTTTGGAGGAAAGATCCATGAAATTGTTATTTGTTTTCTTAACATTTCAAATATGGAATAATAGTAAAGAGAAAACTTGATACTTTTTGAACATCATTACAGCAGAACATTTTCTATTCTTCCCATGATATGAACTTTTTACTTTTATACTGTGCATGTTCTTGTCTCCCAAAAAAGATATTTTCGGGACGCTTGTAGAAAAGTAAAAAACATAGCTTTTAATGTCATGTTTTAATGAGTACAAAATATTTTTCTCATGTCAATACATCGACAATTGTACTTTCATTAAAAGTCGTGGTAGGGATGGCCAAGAGTGGAGATAAATCATTGGCCTTTTCACCGCCATCTTCCTTTGACGACTTGGACGTATAATTGAGAGCACTAATGAGCTGTAATCACATCTGTAATTAAGATTTTTTTTCTATGTGATGGGCGTTTGAAGGTTTGGACAGCATATAGTTCAGAAAAATTCCTCCATCTCATGCTGTTCGGAAGAAAAAACTCCGCACCCGTCAACGACTCTGTCATTTATAAGAGACTGGCCTTAATGAGATGAAGAGCGATGTCAGAATCAATTTTCTCTTAGTTTTCATCAAACACAGCGTCGTTGACATCTGTGAATTTAATGCATTTATTAAGACGTAGGCGTAAAATTTCAAATAAAGCCCACTGGAGACCTTTTGTTAGGAAAAGGCATGCCAAAAATTGGTCTTGTATTGCAAAGAAGTCTCGTTCATATGGTCTTACTAAATCGACCGTCTGTATGCTCATTCTTATAATAAAAACCAAACTTTATCAAAAATTTAATATTTGTGAATCGTTTAATAAACTGTACTTTAAAATTTAGGATTATTTAACGCAAAAGGCAGAAAAAAAACGAAGAAAAATCTGTGGTTAAAAATCAACCCAAAACTTTGGGTGAATATATTGCCTGTTAAGCACTTGATGGTTTATCTACCTGGCACATCCCCACCTGCTTATTTTCAAGTTGTAGGAATTCTGAATGAATCAATTTCGTCTTGCCAAACATTTTTTCCATTTTTTATTTCATTTTTTTTTCTTTTTCTTCACAAAATTGATGAGTACATTTCAACACAACAAGACATAAATTGTGGAATCAGCCTTAACGTTAACTATACAAGCAATTTTGGATCTAGGAAAAAACTGCTCTTATAAAAGCTTTCAAATGATAAAATATTATATATATTTTATGATGATTTAACGGTCATTCAAAGTGAAGCTATGCATTTTAACCACATTCTAACTTAACTTCCTCAAATATGGCAACGTCGCTTCCTCGCCTTTTTTATAATTGGGATTAACGTGTCTTGGAGTCAGATAGAAACAGAGCGGTGTCACTCTTTGGGGATTTTTTTAGTGAGTCTGTTTGTTTTAAGTGATAAGGTACATCGAAATGGCAGCTGTTTATTCATTCCAGAACAAACCTTCTTGAGCGAAACACGTGTTGTTTTTTTAAGTCTTAGTCGCACAGCAGTAGAGTTTAAACATTTTAGGGAAAGATGGGCCGACGGAATCATGGATTTGCACACACATTGTGATAACAAAAAGAAAATTATAATGGTAGATCACTAAAAGGAAAGCCTCTTCTAGCTGGTAGACGGACAGGGGGCCAAATTAGAAGAATTCCCAATGTCCCGCAAAAATTCAGTACCCAGTCGCGTTTCCCAAAACAAGGGGGTACTTAAGTTGTCAGAGCGATTTGGCTGTCAATATTTCTCGCCATTGCATGACTTGGCCAATTGAAGAAAATTTGAATAATTCTCAACACTCTTTTGCCCTTCGTTCATATTTCAAGCATCATTAAAGGGATTGCGACTTACTCCATGTGAGGGAGTCGGCGGGTGGTTTCCTCTGGGTGCTTTGTTACCACCACAACCGGACGGGTCACGCCGATTAAGGCTTATTTGAGTGGACAATAGCAAATTTACAATTCTGGTCATTTTTCTCCGAAAAGAAGCTACCAAAAATGAAAAAAAAACCTTTCAAGGTTTTGATCCAGATTTTTCCTTCACCGACGCATCATAGAGCAAGACGCTTGCACTCCAGAGTTAGAATGCAATTCTGACTAACTGAATAAGATATAATCGACTGAAATTGGATTGGCTGGAAACTGGAAAGGCTAATTGACGAAATTTAACTCTCTTTTATGCTGTTTTGAAGAGGAATCAAATGCGAGGTTATTTCATTTGTAGGTACTGGGGAATTACATCAAACCAAACACGCGAACAGCCCATAGCTACATTGATTATTTATTCAGTTTAATATACTTTTTTGTACTTATTATTAAACTCTTAATGAAAATCCCTAAACTGCACCTGCTGAGCGAAATCATTCAATGTCTATTGATTGACACGTGACATTTGCGTGTTTCGCCATATTGTTTCATTTTGTACACATTATATTTCTATTTATCTCTAGTAAAACCGTTTCCTCATTGAAAATTATGCGTATGGCATGTGTAAACTTTGTATGTAATACAGAATGGATTAATGTTTTCTTAAACCTGTTATTAGTAGATTCGAAATTTGACACGTTAAAAAAAGTGGGTGCATTCGTAATGGCATATTTTTTATCTGCGGAGAGACCCTTGCTGTGAACTATATGAGAAGTCAATAGCAACTTAAACATATTTTAATTGAAATTTAAGCGCCCTTTGCTGTTGGGTGCAAGTTAAATACACTTTCTACAAATATCCATATTGTTTCTGACACTGAATATCCCCGAGATATTTCTAAAGAATATCTGGATGCCCTTTTCTAACTTCTCAGTAGGAATTGGTTACCGACATCTTTTGTTGGTACAAATTGTAATGATGTAATGAGTGTTCCATACAAATTCAACATGACACTAAGTGCAAAATGAGATTCGATTGAAAAACTGTATTTGCTTGCAGATTCCAATGCTATTGATTTTTTGAATCGTGCTTAAATTGCCGGAAACTTAATTCTTAAATGAAAATTCGGAGTGCAGGTAATGAAGTGTGGGAAATTCAAATTACTGAACGGTACCAAACTAATTTCTCAGCAAATCTTTCTTGTGCACTTCAAAATTCCCGTCTACATTGTACTTAAGACTTTCTTCTGCATCTAACGCTTCATTTCTCTTTAGAAAAAAACTTCAATCGCCAATGACGACTTAAACATCTGAATTTCAACAGTTTCCGGTTTCTAACTTCCGGACCTATATATTCACGTTCTTATAACTTTTTTTTTAAAGTTTATAATTTAAAAGAGAAAATATTCTTAACGCCGTATGCGTATGTAGAATTAATGTTTTTATTAAAAGCGTCTATATTGGTGAAAAATAAGGTTATTTGAGCATAATCTGCCCACACATTGCTAGCACTCGCAGTGAGACAGATCCCCGAGACCTTATCCTGCGATGGCATCAACGATCGGAAGAACCCGGATGACGTGTCAGGCCGTTGAAATTATCAATCAGAGCCCCACGTTTCCGGTTTTTGCGATATTTCGTACAACTTTATAAATTGTTATGATAGTTGATACGAAAAGTATTCCCCAGTAAATAAAAACAAATCGCACGAAATGTTCTTTGGCACGAGTTTGTTTTAATACGATTTTTTGACAGATGTTGGGAACTTTGGGAAGCACTTGGGGGTTAGTGTGTATACTTATGGATATTTGAATGGCACTGTCTTTTAATTCCATAGATAAAGCATAGACACGGGAAAAGAGGAAAAAAAGGCATGGAAAGAATTCTTGGTTATCAAGTTCAACATTCGGTCAACAATGCCAGAAACAATCGGATTGGGAGCGATTTAGCGCTTGTATTGATATCAGGGCGATTTCTTGTAATCGTTTCTTTATCGAATCTCAATTTATCATTGCACGGGCGAAATGGAAGTTCGCTGTTCTCTGGACTCTCCTTTTCTCTCTTTCTCTCATCTCTCTCCATCTCTCTCTCTCCATCTCTCATTAGTCGTTTATATATAGTATTACAAGTAGTAGATTAATTACTCGTTGCTTATGAATGCTGTTAATTGTAAGTAACAATGTCAGCTAATGGGGAAGGCGGGCCTGCCTGCTCGCTCTGACAGCAGACGAGTGTTTCCCATTGAAACACCTGATCAACCTTTATCTGTCTATTAACGCTGAGCATCCGGAGTGATTTTTTTCTATTAACCGGCGCTGTCCTAAGGAACGGCTACTCAAACTCTGTGGCAGCAGGGACTAGCTAGCTTATACAGTAGAAAAAGGTAAAAATTAATGACATTTTAATTGATAGGCTTATTAAATAGTCCTCCTGCGACAAAGTGGTGAATTTGTTCTCCATTTCTGTATGTTTTAAATGGTTATGAATTATTTTAGGGTCAGACGATTTTCTGTCTCTCTCTTTATTTCTCGTTTTTTCTCTTTCTGTATGTCGCCTTCCAGCGGATATCGATGTTAATGCACTGTTGATATTTTTCGGAGTTTTTTGTGTGATTATCAGACTATGCATGCATGGCTTGATTGGATATTGGTTAGACGCTTTTTTTAACACTTTAATTGAAATATGGCAGGAATGCATTATTGGAGTAAATATCAATATTTTTTGTTACAATTTCCTATACACACGTATTAATACAAATCACGACTCATTGCATGCATGTGGCAGATTTTTTTCCCCCTCTTGCTGAAAGAATCGTGGGGATTTTTCTTCATCATTATCCTCCAGTTTTGCACCGTATTGCAAAGCTTGTATACAAATGTTGGGAAAGTAAATGATAGATGTCAAGTCCACTCTAGTCAGCTTTCTTTGGATGGAATTCTAAGAACGAGAAACTGACACGCAAAGATAGATATCATCTTCATCCTGCGCCTGCATTTCCCGAGTACAAAGTAATCTTGTTGCAGGAGCCGGGCCCCTGAATGGAAATAGACCAATGTGATGATTTTCACGACATGATGAATTACCTCAGTAGTATTCATTTTAATTTTTATATTTTTTATTTAAAGAAAAAAAAATATGAAATCATTTGGTGTTGCACATGATTTTTTTTTAACAAGAAAAAAAAATTCTGCTAGTCGCGTCTGTAAGAGTTATGAGTTAATGAAGTTGCTAATTAGTTAATTACATAACATGGTATTCTGGTATATTTTTGTGTGTGCGTAAAATTGCGAATCTAATTAAAACTGCACTCGTCTAGCTCCAAGACAAAAAGTTGTTTGTCTGAAAGCATGTCATGTATATAGATGGCCGCAATCCGTCCAATGCGGATTCGCTCAAAAACGAAAAAAAAAAGACGAGAAATAATTTTGGTTTGAGGGTAAAACATGTCTCCCCCTAAAGAAACTGGTTTGCTTCTTTCCGCATGGCAGTCAGTAGCCGTGACTCTTTGAGGCAATGTTCGTAATTACAATCAGAGTCTCTGCCACTTCTACAGATGATGGTGTGTCATACCAAATTTTCTGGCAATGTGACTTCATTTTGGTCACTTCATTTTCACTTGCCACAGGGGTTTTTTTTATTCATTTTTCTTTTAATGAAAAAACGTGAGTCATGATGACTTTAGACCAAAACATGTTGAAGTAGTCATCAATTTTTACAGATGTCAATAAATTGACATGAAAATCAAATTTTTGAAATAATTACAAGAAAGAAAAAAAACGACGTGTCAGTCTGCGAGTTGTGTGTTCAATTCATTAGGCGATTGGGTCAATGAAAATTATTCAGTCTAGCATTCGTTTTTTAAAGAGAAAACTTGGGCTTCTCAGAATGGTTAAAATTATCCTTATTACAATAAAAACAGGGCGATCTCAAAGCTGTTAATTTTAATGAAAACATGTTTTTCTTTAGAATTTTTAATCTTAATACATACTTATTAATGTGTGTTTAAGAAAATGCTATTTCCTGATTATTTTGCCCCTATCGTATTAACAGTGTCGTTTATTTCTATCAAAGCATGATTTTACGGAACAAAAGATAAGGCATCAAATCTCTGTTTGATTCCTCCGTAAAAAAAAAAAAAAGACAAAGAAACTAGTACTGTTAGTATTTTTAATGATACACTTGCACTTGTGAGTTAACTTACTCAAGATCAAAAATGTGTCATCTCGCAAATCCAAAAAGAAGCATTTGAGACATTGTTAGCATGAACTTGTTAATAGTATAGATCATTTATTAAGGATTATATTTTCCTAGTAAGTTGCTAAAACCTAAACATGGTTTAACTATTTTCTTTAATTCTTCTAAACTAAAATTTTAAATGATTTTGAAAAATTATCAAATTTAACAAATCAGGAAAGTAAGTTTATCTTTATTTAAAAAAAAAAAAAAGATTCGGTATTAAATTTTCATTGAGGGACAATTTTTGATCATGATTTTGGTTTGGAAGGGAGGGAGGGGTTGGTTGCCAGATTTCCACCGCAACATCGGACATCATGGAACCATTAAGTTCGACGCTTTATAAACGATATTTGGAACGAGATCGAGTTTGGTGTTAAATTCTAAACAAACTCATTTTGGCCTGCTGTCTTATCTTCGGTAGATTTATCAAACCCTGATAACGTGGCTCATCCCTCGACCTTCTTACCACTTTATCTGAACATTCCGTAAGCCCCATTATGAAACATTTTAAAGCTTGTTTGTCCATCCTTTTGTTTATGTGGAGATGATAAATGGCTTGAAATGATTTCTATATAGGCAGACAGAACATTTATATTGTCTTGCGTCAAAGTTTTTGGAAGTCTTGAGAATTTTTGGATTTTGTTCTTTTTTAAGTTAATTGAAAAATATCCTCTGTCTGTAATGTTATGTTTAAAACATATCGAGCTTTTAATTTTAATTTAAATATTTTTATTTTATAATATCAATGAGTATTTCAAAACAGACACAACATATATATATCCTCTCCTCGTATAAGAAGGCCGAGTTACATGGTAATTAATATATTTGATAAAAGTTTCCAATTTTGATAATCTTGAAAATTTCATTTGATTTCAATTACTGACCAAAGTAAAGAATTAGAAACAAACATGTTTCTGTGTGTACATTGAATATGATATGCCACATGAATTTTCCAGATTTTTTTTCTTATCCAATTTAGAACTCTTATGCTTTAATGACATATCCATCATAATATTGAATATTGCCATTTCTTTCTCTTTTATTTGTATAATTTTGTTGACCTTTGAAATTAACTTGAAGAAAGAACAAGGCGGTGATCTAGAATTGTTATCATCAACTGTTGTGTGCTTCCTTATGTAATATTGATGGACTGGTTTGGACTAAATTAAGACAAGGTTCCCTAACGGGTAGAGTTGTGGCACTTTGATAATCGGCATAAAGTAAATAAAGATTTATCTTAATCTGGTAGAGAGGAATCCACTAAATCGGGTCATAAAGCCCTGTTGGCAAACAGATTGATGACGTAATGCTACACAATAATTGATTTTTAAAAATAAAATTCATCTTATAAACCGATGTTCTAAAAAATATACACATTTTTTTATGTCATTTAAAAGAAAAGGGTCTGTTTATCAGCTTAAAACCAACACGTCTTGTTAATTACCTATCTTGTTAGTAGAATAAAGGTTAATTAGATTGTTCTTAATGACACGAACTGTGAATTCTGTTCAGCTCCACGGGGTAGCGAATTCTACGTGTTACGAACGTGAACATTCGGCGCGGGGTGTCAAAAATTGGCTTCATTTGTGATAACAGTCACCTAAAAATTGTGAAAAACTTAATTTTTCTAAAGCTTCGATTAAATTCTTGTACCCTTTCACCCATAATTTTTCTCTGAAAGATATTTTGTTTGAGTGTCATAAGCATGTACTTTTTCGGTAATGAACGTTGTTTATTACAGTGAGCAATGTATGTTTCAACGAAGGCCATGTTCATACGCGGGCAAACACTGGTCTCACTGAGCAATAAATGTCAACTGGTAAAAAAATTCTAAAATGTCTAGAGCAAAGTAATTCTTTTAAAAAAAAATGGGAAAAAATGTTGAATATAAATAGAGATTAAGGGGTTTAGTTTCGATTTCTGCTCAAGTATGAAGGGTCCTTTTGTCGAGGCTTACAGCAAATCAAGTTGACTTGAAGACTTTAAAACGTTTATTGCCTATTAAGATTTTATTGTTACCAATATGTATTTTGACTATGAGTAGTAAAATATGTCATAAAACATTAAATCAATGATATAACTATAGAAAGTAAATCAACCCCTTCTCTTGCAATTAAAATCGTTTGGAGGAGTCGGGTTTTCATATCTCAACATATCATATGTAAAACCTTTTAAGAGAGAGAGAGAGAATGAGAGAGAATTTTTCTGTGGGTAGAAAACCCTTTCCTGACCCTGTGCCTGATGTTCTGTAAGGATGGAACGATGTTTTGTACACAATCCAACAATGCACTAGTTAGTGTGCCTTGACAAAGGGTGCGTCCCAATTAGACTAATTACCGGCAGGATCCCCATCGAGTTGTTGTCCAGAAACTTCGTCTAAGGTAGACAGGTCTGGCTGAAGTATAGTACATCTCGTTTGGCAAGAAAAGCTGGGTCTTTAGCCTTGGTTTGCGTCAAAGGTTACCGATAAATCCATTGGGGTTTTGTAAACACCTTTTCCATTCATAAGATATCTCTGGTATAAAGACGACCTTTTTAGAAACTATAAATTGCAAGAGCCATTCATGTCTGTAGGTACTCAAATGATGGAGAAAGTAACATAGAACAAAATCTGCTTAAAGTTTTGTCGATAATGTTAACAGTTGAGAATGAGAACTTTGGTTTTTAACGGAAAATCATGACAAATTTTTCAAGTGAAACTGAATTGTAATATATAAATGGCTGTCCGGCTAGGGACATGAGGGTTTTAAATTATGTGGTCATTCCACTTGAAGTTCGGATGAGACCTCTTCTCAGAGCTAGGCGATTATACCTCAGTATTTCATGTTTGCCAAGGCTTAAAAACAAGACGATATTATTTTTAAGTGTAAATGTCAGTAGAAACTAGTAAGACACAGAAAACTTGGATTTTTGATTTTAAGTAGGAGGGGGGTACTGCGCACCCATTTGAACTTCAAGTGGAAAAAATCTCATTAACTCATTAAAATGGTGATCCGAATGCTGTGTGCAATTCTATGAGATGTATACAGCACTTGCACAATACTAGCTAAGACGAAGGGGTTAAACAAATTTAAAGCCACACAATTCCTTTGTTTCGTTCGGCATATGACGCTTGAAATATGACAGCAAATTTTCCTCTTCAAAACTTTTTCCAAACATACAAATTTTGTCTAATGTAAACAAATTTGATGAATAGAGTTCCCATAGCCAGCTGAGTCTTTTGGTAAATATTTCAAGTGACATGATCGAATATATTTGCTCCGTATGAACTTTAAACAATAATAAGGCTATTTTTATTTCGTGAAATTGACTTGAGATACTTGTATATTTTTTTCTTCATAATTCATATACAGACGGCGTTTTATTGCCTGGTTCTCTTTGCTTGCAAAATTGATATTTAATATTTTGTATTTTCAGGTCCATTTACCTCTAATCTTGAAGAGCCAGAAAGCGTAAAATTTCAACTTAATGAAGAGGGCGGAGCTACGATAATTATGACATCTCGCTAACTCGGCTTGTGATTGGTCGGCAGAAATTTGATGGACGTGCGTCATGTCATACGGCAATGAATAAAACACGTTTATCCAAAGTAAACTGAAAAATTTGATCATATCTGATATGTGTACATGCAATAAGTTTTTTGTTATCACGGAAATTCGCCAGTGACTCGACCAAGTGAGGTTAAGAAACAGTGGTTCTGCTGGAGAGAGAAAAAAGATTTAAATTTCATTATCCTGTGTTTTTTGCGGAACACTGCAGTGATTAAGAGGATAAAGCCAAATTCTGTGTGTCAAACGAGACTTAGAAACCATTGCGGGTACCTTATTGAAATACAGGACTAATCCGTTAGTGTGTCATAAGAAGATTTTTAGCACGTCGCATGTGAAAACAAGACATTTAATATTGAGTTAAGCATTCTTCTAGTGACAAGAGAGGGGAGGGACGAATACCGTGTGCTTTCTGTTTTAAAAACCATCGACAAATGAATACACCTCTGAACTGTGTGCAATAATCGTCGATTATTTTGTCAGCGTGGTGGAAATACTTCAGAAACTAATCAATGACACGCGATATTCATTAATTACGCACAAGTTGATGAGAAAGCAAGAAGTTGGGATTTAAGGTATAATGCCGTGTATCGCCGCTAGCTATTAGTGTATGTCGTAAACCCTTTTTTCATAAAGTAGAGAGGATACGATGGCGGTGCACAAGACGTGTGTTGACTGTTTGTTTTTGGTATTAACATTCACCGTTTTTCTGTATGTAAACATCTGTTCGGTGGGAGCAGAAGAAGAACGGAGATGTCAGGAAATCACGATCCCGATGTGTAAGGGCATTGGATATAACCTAACCCACATGCCCAATCAGTTTCATCACGAGACCCAGGAGGAAGCTGGATTAGAGGTCCACCAATTCTGGCCTCTCGTGGAAATCCATTGCTCACCGGATCTCAAACTATTCCTGTGCAGTATGTATACCCCAATTTGTATTCCGGATTATAAGTACCCTCTACCCGCCTGTCGGTCCGTTTGCGAGAGGGCCAAGTCCGGCTGTGCCCCTCTGATGGCACTGTACGGCTTTGAGTGGCCGGAGAGGATGAAGTGCGAGAATCTGCCGGTGTTTGGCAGTGGACAATTGTGTATGGACCATAACCAGACGGAGACTACGGCCAGTCCAACGAAAAAGGACCACCACGTCAAACCAAAGGAACCCAACAATCCAAATATCCACAAACCGAAGACCAACCAAAACCAAAAAGAGCCCATACCCCTGCCCCGGCCCTACGACCCCACGGACCAAATCCATGTCATTCACCCAGTCCAGAATAGGCACTGTGACTGCAAGTGCAGAATGATAAACCTAGACGAAACCAACGTGTTCTACAATAAAATATCGACTGGGGGATTTGAGAACTGTGCCGTCAATTGCACCAGTCCTTATTTCACTCCGGACGAAATGACTTTCGCTACATTCTGGGTGGGATTGTGGTCGATTTTGTGTTGCATATCAACTTCGATGACAATCCTGACTTTCCTAGTGGACACGGAGAGGTTTAAGTACCCGGAGAGACCTATCGTTTTCCTGAGTGTGTGCTATTTCATGGTCAGCGTTGGTTATATTATCCGTCTGATCGCAGGGCATGATGCTGTGGCTTGTCATAAGAATGTGATTCGGTACGAAACGACCGGGCCAGCTCTCTGCACAGTTGTTTTCCTTTTGGTTTACTTTTTCGGAATGGCCTCCTCTATTTGGTGGGTCATCCTTTCCTTCACTTGGTTCCTATCAGCCGGACTCAAATGGGGCCAGGAGGCCATTGCTAGCTACTCCCAATATTTTCATCTTGCCGCCTGGCTCATTCCCTCTGTCAAAAGTATTATAGTACTCGCCAAATCCTCCGTGGACGGAGATGCCATTTCCGGAATATGTTCCGTTGGGAATCAGAATTCCGAAAACTTGAGGTGGTTCGTTGTAGCACCCTTATTCGTGTATTTGATAATCGGAACTTCCTTCTTAGTAGCCGGATTTGTGTCGTTATTCCGAATCCGAAATGTGATCAAACAACAAGGCAGAACCACCACAGACAAGCTGGAGAAACTCATGATACGGATTGGAGTTTTCTCCGTTCTTTATACTGTGCCGGCCACAATTGTGATCGGATGTTATATCTACGAATTGACTCTCAAACCGAAATGGGAGAGAAGTAGAAATTGTCCCTGCGAAGGGGACGAATCAAAACCGGACTACTCAGTGTTTATGCTGAAATACTTTATGTGTTTAGTGGTCGGAATAACGTCCGGATTTTGGATCTGGACGGGAAAAACTGTAGACTCCTGGAAAAAACTCTTTAATGGACCGTGTTGTCGACGCGACGATTCTAGCTTTCATTCACGTTTTTCAAAGACAACCAATTCCACATACCCAGGTGTCAAACCGCTTCCGCTAAGTCAAGTGTGAACTATTTAAGGTGGTGACTATACTCCGATTAAAAACATAGGGTAAAAAAATGTGAGACATTATCAAAACTTTTTAACAAGAAAGAAAATGAAGAAAATGGTATTCCTTTTATTATGTAACTCGTGAAATGTGATGTGATATTTTCTTTCTTTTTTTTTTTTAATTGTGTAAATGTGTTTATAGGGAACTTAGATGCGACATTCTGCGGGCGTCCATACATGTATGTGTCAGATTTATCATATCATTTTCGGCTGGAAGTTATAATTCTGATGATTATCTTTGAAATAAGTAAATCCTCTAGCTAAATATTTGGTATAATCTTAACTCTCATTTTATGGCATGTTGGCCAATATCGTCTAATTGATCTCTAATTTTCATTAATATGTTTACAAATGATTGACTGTCAAACGATGATAAATGTTCACCCTAAGGTCATTTTTCCACCTTGTTAAGTGAAACTATTATTACAATTATAAAAGTTAAACTCTTCAGATGTCTTTCTCTATTGCTTGTCAAAAACATGTAAGTTGCTTGCAGATGTGAATTATGTATGTTTCATGAATGCCCCGCTCGCATTTAATTTCTTCACTTCCCAGTGCTTTTTACGTAATATTATTTATATTTTGTAAATATGTTGTAAAATACTCATACATCATTGTTGTTCTCGATTTTTATACAAGACGAATGTTTCATGTTACATGTATAGGCAAAAAGATAAAAGTTTACATGTACAGATGTAAATTAAGAGACAATCAGACTTGTTAAAAAAAGTATGTAACCAAATGAATCGAGAATCAAAGTTTTGCCATAATTTTCACAAAGGTGCTATATATTTCAACTTTGTGCAAGAAATAAAGATTTGAAACACTGATTTATATGTTTATGCTTTTTTTTAATGATAGAAAGATAAAAACCCTGCAAAATGTTCATGTTCAATAGTAATTTTATCCATGAATGAGGCCGAAAAAAAGTATGATATGGCCCTAGCTGTTCATTAAAAGCAGAAATATTCGCAATAAACAGTGACATTGACAGGGGTATAGATTTGCATGGGAAAATATGAAATATTAACACATTATTGAAATTTTACGATACATTGATTTTTAGAGAAAGTAATATGCAGGATTGTCACTATGTGGATGAAGCACCACAAACTTGTGTTTTAAACGCATATAGCCTTTTTGTCTAAGCGCTGTATAATGATTTATTAAATACTTGATATTTTATTATGAAACTGTCAATAAGTTAAAAGATTCCGAGTTAACATAGTCCTGTTGTCTATGCTAATATGAAGGTCCGGGGAGTTTAATTTGGACGTGAAAATCAAATGGTGCACAAAGAAAATCCGCGGACAAACAGCCTGTGTTTAATATTGGCAGAAGGGCTTATCCTTCCAAATCCATGTTTGATTTCAATATGAAATGTATGTCAACATGTTGAGCAGTGCGGTGAGGAAGTTTTCAATGTATTGAATTGTGAAGCGACTCGATATGAAATTTTTTCTCGACTGCAGGATCATCTGTATGAAAAATGAAATTAAAAAGCTACGCAACTGATAAAGACTTTCTCGTCGGTATTTTCTTGTTTGAAAATAGCTTTGTGCAATCGAGATTGAATTTATTATTAAGGTGTTTGGGTTTTTTTGGGTTAAAATCCGCTTATGTCATAATATCGGGTTATGCCAAAATTGTTAATATTAATAGTGTTTTTATGTAATCATATATGGTGAAAGTTACATAATGAAAAAAAAATTCCATGAATATCCATAACAACTGAAATGATATAGTGATATTTTTGTGGGTAGGTAGAAATCTGGCTTACGACAACACACATGTTATAAAAGGTTTACAATGTGTTAGAAAGCGAAAAAATTGAAGAGTAGAACCTTATTGTTATAAAATGGGACATTTACTATAAATGAGAAACGTGATATTTGATTTTCTTCGATATAGAATTAAAAAAAAGAAAGAAAATGTTAACTTTAAATATAATGAATATTTCCCTTTACTCCGAGTTATGCCTTTCCAACCCATTTTTAAAGTTTCTAAACTGCTAGCTTTGTGTGAGAACAAATACAGGGGTGATACGTTAAAATATCTCAAATATCAAAATTTATCATTAAGCAAATATTACGATGAGTATCAACACTGAACACAATGCAGAAAGAAAACAAACGAGTTGCACAAAACATGATGTAAGATAATAAATCTCGGCTTTAAAATTGTAATGCAAGCATGAATTAAACCATCGATATATCCTAAATACACACAGTGAAGAAAAGAAGAAATGCCATATGTCAAGGGAAGAATACCAGCAGAGGCAAATCCATATAGCGAATACCGCGACATCTTGAGAAAAAAAGAATATAGAGCCATATTTCAATAAGTCGAACTTGAGCATGTACACACTCTGGTAAGTTTGTACTCTACGATTTTTTTTTGATTTTTTTTTTTTTTGCAGGGTGTTCGTTTGTGCCGTAATTGCTATTCGAACCATGAAAAGAAAAATCCCACAAAGTTTGAAAGAAAAAAAAAATGACACACAATCCCGGAATACACACCGTGTACAATCTATGCGGAAGAGTGCGGAGCACTGCTGAGGTTTCCTGAACTGGTGCACAAGATAACGTAACTTTATATCTCTAATTCACAAAAGCAACCCGAAACTAAAATAATGAACGCTCCCCTGAGGACGTGCCACACATGCAGCTGTATTAGCGGACGTTTTTAGGGGTGCTGAGGTGTAATATGAGTGAAATAATGGCTTATGTCAATCTCCAGACGCAATCACCAATAGGTGTAGTACTCGGATTAACTAATTAAAATTTTCTTGAACAAATTGCAGCGTAATTCGCAGATGCATGTCAATTAACATCATCATACCTTTTTTGGATACCTGGGTGGTAATGATTAAAGACATTTGACACGCTGGGCTCGGTTGATATAGTTCTGTTTTATTTTGATCCGGTGTTTTAGACAACACGGCAAATTATATTTAACATTGAATTTGCTCAGGTATTATGTGGACAGCATTCATGAAATAATAATTCTTTTCATATCTTTAAGTAATGCATCTCGGAAATTGGAGCGAAGTATTATCCCATATACACGTACATGAATGATCTAACCTTGGTTGATGAAGCTTATGAAATTTTCGCAGCAAATTTCAATTTCATATTAGATCCTTTGGAACCTAATAAAACCCTTAAATTTGTCGTTTTAAAAAGTAAACTTGAGCGATACTTGTTCGGAAAAAAATAGCACTTAAACCTTGTTTAAAATAAAATTTCTGTGTATGAATGATGTGAATTGAAATATACTAAATGCACGTACCATCACATAAATGTAAATCAAAACTGAGCGACACTATTCGATCGGACGATATCAAATGTATTGCCATTTTGCAACATCGTTCATCATATCGCGTAATGTCACAGTCATGATTGTAATATCTATTTACTGTAGTTGTCTTTTACCTTTTTGTATGTGATTTTATTTAATCACTTTGAAAACATTTTAATACTGCACCACTAGTTTATTTCATACGAGTTTATGAAAAAGTTGGGTAGAGAAAAAGCCCCCTTTATATTTATAAACTGAATATTTTGTTCAAAAAAACAAATTTAACATGAGCAGCATTTTTGTTGGAATATTAATAATAAGCCGTGTTTTTATTTTGGCTGCTGCTTGAGGGTTTAGCAAAGAGCCACTTGGACTTGCACATTATATACATTACACGTTCTATTAAGTACACCGTAGTTTAGAAATGTCCAAACAACCATATATATAATTCCTTGCATGTTTTCTATTATTAACGAGACATAACAACACTAAATAATGTTAAAAGGCCATGCCTCATTGTTAAACAAGCTACAACTATTAACCACATGTAATGGAACGGCCATGCGCAGTAATTCATAGCGTAATTTAGAATCGTTTTGAGCGAGTGCGCATGTGCAATCGACAGGGACCAGATATTTTTGCACAGTTATACATTGTAATGTCATTTATTAACACATCCTATGAAACATAAGGATCGCCAAGAAATGATGGCATAAGCATTTATCAGGACTGCGCAGGGGCAAAGATATGTCGTCTGCTGTGTCTTTGCTTATTAACGATGTGTTACGAATCTGCCAAGCAGGAGCCATGGAACAAATTACGACCGTGTTGTCTTAACGCGCTACAGTCGAACGTAATTACCATCCAAACCGAGTCTGCCATGCACACATCTCGTCTTTGCGGATGGTCTATCTTCAAAAATGTTGATTTTTTTTCTTCCAATATGAAATATACATATATTAGTGTCAAGATCTATTTATGCAACATTGCAGATGCAAATTCTTTGTAAAGTTTAGTCTCCAATCATTATATTATTTACAACCAAATGGGAAGTACAAAATGATATTTGTAATCATTTTTGTTTCTTAATTTTGAACGACACAATATCATGAAGTGGGAATAATTTTATCAAAATGGCTTGCGTTTGAGTTTATCATAGCCATTCTGTGCCCACGAAAAAAAGGAAAATATGCAGTTTGGTAGGGTCATAATTGTAGAGAGAATCTCAGATACGTAGGCAACTGGATGGTGAAAACTTGCATGAGACTTATTTTACATTCGTTTGTCTATATTCTATTGCTATATACTGAAATTACCGCTGCCGATTAAATGTAGTAGATATTATTCCGTTTACAACCGAATTATCAGTTAGTACATGTGCGCAATTAGATAGTTCATTTGCCAGTTAGCTATTTTAGAATTCACGTATTTTACAAAACAACAACCAAAAACTGTTCTTTGACGAGTTCATAGTTCTTCATTCCTGAGAAATCCTAATTGCAATTTAATCTGATGCTATTTGTCATTAAATTCCTATTTCAACTGCGTGTTTATATCTAGATTTGTTTCAAGAGTTTTTGTTGAATTCCTTCATTAACAACGCAGGTTTACCCCGAAAAAAAAAATGCAATTTCATGTATTTTTAACTTTGTTCAAAATTTGCAAATTTCGTTATTTTTTTTTTTACTTTTTTCAAATTATTAAACCCTCTTCCTAAAATAATAAAGATTGAATACAGATCCACGTTTCATAAAACTTTTCTGAAAGAGAAAGTTAACTCTGAATGTATGTTTTAAACAAAATTCTCGCTAAGTGCCCAGTGATCACCTGTGTTAAATGTTTCTCTGTTCAATTGATTTAAATATTGCCAAGGCTAAGTAAAACTGAATTAGGAACAATGTATATTCTGAATATAAACAACTTTGTATGACATCTTGACAAGTTCTGCCACCCCTACTTAAAGCCGTCCAATTACGCCAAGTCCTTCCCGCAACACAATAGGGGCCAGGAACAAGAGGGGGGTCTTTATTATACTTAAGCATTCGAATCGTTAAGCGGTTTAAGCGCAAGTATTGGACTAATATACATTGATATCCATTATGTAGAAAACTTAAGTAGTCTAAATTCTGGAAAAATATCCAGAGGACATTAATCGCACTTTTTGGGTCCTGCGTTGAAAATCTGAGCTCTGGTTTGTATTGCGAATACTGAGACCATTACTGACTTTTTGCACGGTCCACCATTAAACCTTGCCCCTGGCTTTGGGGTCTTTCAGTCATAGTCCGAGTTCTATACAAACTTTATGCAAAGTTTACCTTGACTTATCAGCTAATTTCATTAAATATTTACGTTTGAATTATGGTTATTTTTCTTTTGGGGTTGTTTTTTTTCCTGTTAAAAGAAATGTGCAGTGGAAATCTTGATTTAAAATTGAATAACATTCTATATTTACTTAATCAAGCATGCCAATTTCTTACTATCTGATCAACATTTTTATTTCATTTTAATCTTTACAACTGCCTCACGAAACAAGAAAAAATTATAAATAAGCCACTTAAAATGAGAATAAAAAAGTGCATTTCATATCTTTGTATTTCGTCACTGCATCTGATTTTTTTTTTTTAGGTTTGGCAACTGGATAAACATTTCCACCCTGCGCATGTCACGAATCCACCATGACACTGATGGAGCGACCGTTCTAACTTTTGAGCTAAATATTTTTCATTACAACGGTCCACGAACATATTGTCAGCACTCATGCATTATATCAGAATCGTCTATCTTTTTTTACTTTATAAACGCTGGAATTTATTATTTTCATATAACTTATCTCCCAAAATCCAACATTGAAACGCATGTCATCAACTTTTACAGCCATTTTCTAACTACATGTGTCGAAACCTGAAGGAAAAAAATTGACAAATGTTTCATTGTTTTGTTTTCTTGTGGTTAATGTCCCATCGAGAAATTTCTAGTCGTTTAAAAACGTTATCCCTGCCAACTCAAGTTTTTAATGAAGAAGAAAATTCCTTTGCTTGTTCTTATACATCATTCGAACAAATGTCGGCAAATTTTACGGTGCTAACTCTGACACATATCAGTTTATAGTAATGTGTGTGTACCGAATACACCGGTATTCTCCTCTAATTCAAATCCAATTGTGTTCATAGAGCTATATACTCCGATTCAAATTAAACGAGTTGTCTCGCTATAGTTCCATTATAGATGGAGATATACACCTTTTTAAAGAAAAAAAATGTCTCTTCAAAAAGATTCTTCTGAAATAAAGAGAAGGAAAGAAAATTTTATGCCAGTGCCAAAAATTAAGATTACATGAAACGATCAACGCTAACTTAAAAGTTTAATTTAAATTACATTAAAGATTTTGGAGCAGAAAACGCCTACAATGTAATAATTTAGCTATCATTCAATCCGCATGCATGGTCTCGAAAATTAACAAACGCGAAAATACGTCATACTTATTCTGATGGTTGCGTTCAATGATTTTTTATAGACTCCATTTTTTTCAAATCATCAAAAAATGAAATGTAAATATGACATTCAATGATTGCAAAAAGCGAACCATTAATTTTTTTTTTACAAGCATTATCCCTTGAAATGAACTGGTAACTCTATATTAATAAACGGTCAGGGTTTGCTCTCATTCTGTTTGAGTACTAGCCGAACCGCATCCTAAACCGTCCACTTGTCCGCATAATGTTTAACTTTTGTGTTTACCAATCGAAATTTCAATGATTCCATGTGTACAATAGGTGATTTTACAGAGATTAGCCCCACCAATGTTTGAGGAATATCGAGTGTTCATAGGTTATCGACGGGGCTGTCTAATGAGCCAAGAAAACAGCTCTGTCCGTTCAGGAAATATTGTTCACAATGGAGTGTGTAAACAAGCCCGTGTCCTGACATCTACAAGAGAGGATTACAGCCATTTTAAAAGTTCTAGGTTGTAGTTTCCACAGGTCTGGTCGTCAAACGTATATTTATTTTCTTTTTAATAAAAAATCACTTGAAATGACGATTGACCACAAGGGGTTTATAAAAGAATGTAGAGATCTCTTTTGAAACAACACGTTCGTGCCATTACACATGCATTAAGATTTTTTTTTTTTAAAAAGGAGAAAGGTACTTTAAAAATTCATATAATGGTTAAAACATATTTTCAGATGGCATTTTGTTTTTTTAGCTTTTATTCCGTTCTGTAAACTTAACTGTACATTAAGTTTTTGACATTCACTGTTCAACATCATCTTGTAGATGATATAATCTTCAAATTGTTGTTTGAAAACATGGCATATACATACAGTTAGTCATCTTCTTCATCCCATATACTCAGTATTCTTTTATTACGATCAAAAGATTTACTTATGAATATATAGTGTAAAACGACGGGTTTTTAATCCTCTGCAACCATGGTGGTTTTACAATTTATCCACATTAAAAGATGTAAGATATAATAGGGATGAAGGGACGAAACGTGTACTATTACAACTTACCTATAACATGATTAGTGACGCATGGCTAGTTAACATTAACACCCGATAGGCCTATAAATGCAAAATGCACAGATATTATGTCTTATATTACGAAAACCATTTTATTTCTAAATTTTGATAAAAAAAAAAAACAAACCCCTAAATGGCCCAATAATTGAATAAAATTTCATCAACAAATAGTTTAACTGTAGGCGATAGCTTGAAAATATTAACACACTTAAACAATTCAGATGAGGATGATCATATTGGAAAATTTGTATTTCACCAATTCATCAGTAAATGAAAATTTTTATCATGGCAAGTTGAATTTCTGGAACCATGAAAGACAATTTAATTTTGGGTGAGCTACCAGGACTCAGGATTACGTTATGTTGATCCAAGAAATCGAATTATTTTTTTCAGAGGTACGTTATATTAGTCCAAAAATCGAATTATTTTTGAGAGACACTTCAAATTAATCCTAGAAATCGATTCATTTTTCAGAGGTACATTATATAAATCCAAGAAATCAAATGATTTTTCAGAGGTACAGATATTTGTTCAAAAATCGAACTATTTTTTAAAGACAATGCATAAAATCAAACTATTTTGCGGAGGTATATTATATTAATCCTAGAAATCTTTTTTTCCAGAGGTATACTTTATATCGATCCAAGAAATCGAACTATTTTAGGTACGTTACATTATTCCAAGAAATCAAATGATTTTTCAGAGGTACATTATATTAGTCCAAAAATCAAATTATTTTTTCAGAGACACTTTATCAGTGTTTAAATTAATCCAAGAAATCGAATTATTTTTCAGAGGCACGTTATGTTAATCGAAGAAATCGAATCATTTTTAGAGGTACATTATAAAAGTCCAACAATCGATTTTTTTTTTTCAAAAACGAAATCAAATTATTCTGCAGAAGTACTTTATATTAATCCTAGAAATCTTTTTTTTCCAGAGGTATACTATATATCAATCCAAGAAATCGAATTATTTTCAGAGGCACGTTATAGTAATCCAAGAAACCGAATTATTTTTCAGAGGCACGTTATAGTAATCCAAGAAACCGAATTATTTTTCAGAGGCACGTTATGTTAATCCAAGAAACCGAATTATTTTTCGGAGGCACGTTATATTAATTCAAGAAATTCGAATTATATTTCAAAGATACATTTTTAAACCAAGAAATTGATTTTATTTTTTACAATGAACGTTATATCATTTCAGAAAATCTATTTTTATTCTTCTTTTACAGGTGTTTAGTTACCGGGCCCTTTCTCTATTTTTCTAAGAGATATTCTGCATTGCATTTCAAACAAAATGCAATGTTTTGATATTTCACTTTCTTGTCTTTTAATAGATCTGGCATCCACAGAATATCAACACAGAAAACCGTGGAATTTTCTTACTTTAAATGCGCCCAAGTTCATTCATGCCATATTGCACACCAACTTTTTCTTTTTAAATAGAAGTACATAGAGAATATTAAAAGTTCAGCACTCGACTTATGAGTTGTGAGAACCCATATCACGTGACAACAATTAATTTGCATCTGCTACTATTACTGCCCATGATGATGAATTTGATACACATTGATTAGGCGTGTAGAAGTGTTATCTTGGTATCTTTATAAGGAGTGGGATTGGGATGATGATTTTTTTTAAAAGCATGCATCATATAGCTTAATTATTTTATAAATTTCTCCATTTAGTGAATGCTTCTGTTTCATGCAATACCTGTTGTGTTGTCTGTTTCATGCAGTAAGTATGTGTAGTGAAGTGAAGAGTACACCCACCAAGTAATATATATATATATATATATATATATATATATATATATATATATATATATATATATATATATATATATATATATATATATATATATATATATATATATATATATATATATATATATATATATATATATATATATATATATATATATATATATATATATACACACACACACACACAAAGTATATATAAGTATTGTGTTGACATACTAGTACTTAGCTTTGTTTGCAGTGATGTATTGCACTGTCTCTCCCTCGCTATATGATCACTGTGAGGTACATGACAGATCTAGCGCGTTTCCCGCCCAGTGGTACGGTGACTGACCCCTGGGTGATGACGGTGTTACCCTGACCGGTGGGGGGAATCCATCACCTGACAGGTACGGTACACGGGACGGGGTTCCACGTGAACAGGACTGTGTCACTGCCCTGGTTTTTGGTGGGTTTTTTTGTTTGTTGGATTTTTTTGTCAAACGGGGGAGACGAGTATGGAGAGGAGATATACATCATGTTTACACTGTAATTGTAGATAATGAATGAATAAACGAACAAATGAAAGCTTGAATGGACGAATAAAAAAGAGGGAAGAAAGAAATGAATGAATGAAATGAATCATGTTATCATACATAATATATTTAAAAATGATAAATCAATTGAAGATATCATATATAGGTGAAGAATTTGCGAGATTAAATAAATGTTAACAACTCAATCATGAGTGTGCATGAATTTCCAAGCACAAATACTCAGTTTACCAAAAGATTGAAACTAATTAGATTATAAACTACGGAAACCCGTTGGTGCTCGGTGAGACTAATATTTTATCTATCGGCCACCAGAAGAAGGCTTTGGCTTTTCTGTTTAATGTGAGTACTAGTATATAGGACCAGTTGTATACTACATGTACATATGAAACATTACAGTTCACTTGATGCGTTGTTGTAATACAAACAACGCAGACCAACAAAAACTTCATACAAGTACAATGCGCATTACCTACCCTTCCCTTTTACCATTTCGTCGCTGCAATATTATTTTTTACTTTTCAGGTCCCTAATTATTTATGATACGATTATTTTTTTTCCATGGTCCATTCCGAAAAAAAAAATACACAGGATAGAGCGTCGTCGGTCATAATTTTAACAGAATCAAATATTCCCGAAATTTTATTTTCAACTTTCTTCATTTTGGTCGTCTTGTAAATCATTTTAGTTTTGAGCAAAAAATATTATTTTTTACAGGATCGAATAATATCAGGAATTTAAAAGTTAAACCAAAAGACCCTACACAAAACATTTGTGTTTAGACAATAAATACCAGATTTCTGTCTTTGTAGAAGTTCTCCAAACCAATTCCAACATCAAGCGCATACATGTACATGTACTAATCTATTAATCCATTTGTATCTGAAGGCCACCATACAATTATCTGAAAATTGCAAGATAAGTATCCTGCAGCCATCAGATACATTGTACATGTATATATATGCCAATTTTGTTCTGCCGGCTGCCAAACATGTATCTGGGAGCCGCCAGATTTTTAACACCAAAAGGACGGGCTTCCGTACAAGACAAACCGATTGAATAAAATCGTATTCTCTGGATGGAACAGGATGATTGTATACTATTGAATCTATAGAATCACTTTCAATAAATGAACATTTTCCTTATTGAAAAGTGACAAAAGCTACTTCCCCTTCATATGACGATATATGGGTTTACTTTTCTGTTTATTTGATTTTGTATTGTTTGCATGCTTTCTAAACAGGAAATCGTTGTACAATTCTATTTGTCCGCTGAGCTTGAGCGGGCTTAGAAAGGCTTTACCTGCTTCCCAATCCCTTATACATGTATGCATGCATGTCAGTTTGTTTGTCTGTTACGTTGATATAAAGCTTGCACCGAATATGTTATAAAGTTAAACATTAAGGACGACGTTTACTCAGAATGAAAAAAAAATCCACTGATGATAATGAAAAACCATCTATTGTGTGTTATAGACCTTTGCTTGTATTGTTATTTTTCACTTTCAGAAAAGTAGGTCAATGACCTACTTTTTGAGTTAATGGCCTTTGAATATTTATTGAAAATTCAAGAAAAATCCCATAAAATTTTATACTACGATTGAAATTTTCTTAACTATAAAAGTATTACAAATAATTAAACACTTTAAAAAAAAGATACAGTTTACGAATGGTAGTGGCACTAAATAAGTACACAACATTAAGATTTCAGCATCAATTTTTAAAAATAATTCAATCCGAATTTCCTCTATCAGTTTTGAAAGCCCTACCCATTTTTTATTCAATTTTACAAAAAATTGAATGATGATAATACAAAAACATTTATGATATTGAACTACTTATATTGACCTTATTCTGTTGGCATAAAATTTATATGAGGTCAATGATCAAAATCTTGAGATATGATGTATTTTATCGTTTTTAAGCATTTTTCAATATTATTATTATTCGTGCCATAAGATTATTTTAATGAATAAGTGAGGTAAAACCAACGGAAAATATGCAAAATTACGTAGACTTAAATATAAAATCATAACTTTTAATATTAGACTACTGCCAAAAAACTTTTAGCAGAAAACAAAATCTGCAAAATTTAGTCCGAATTTCCTCTGTTTGGCTAAAACTCAATTTTTGTTTGAGCATAATTCCAAAATGAAGTAAAACTATTGAATGTTTTGTCAATAATAATTCATTTCATAAACACTTTTTGTGTTTAGAACAAATTTTATTCATTACATTGAACTTTTTAACAATCGGAATTTGAGAACTCAAACCCTGAGTAAATAACACCCTTAATTACTAAAATGCGCGCCAAAGTCCTTAAACACAGTTTGTAAAGCTTCCATTCTGGAACTTTTTGTATCTGAATCTAAAGATGTGCTTTTTTTCTTTTCTTTTTCTTTCTATTAAAAGGAAAGATAAAATTGACGTAGAATTTTCTCCTCTACTTATTAAAAAAAACCCTCAGCAATTGGTATAGAAAAAAATGTTCGTATTATTTAGTAACGTTTTTTCTCTAAATACGTTTTACTATTTTACGTAGACTACATGTATTTTGAAAACAATATATTAATCGATGCATTTTTAGCAACATCGAAAACAACGGAAATAACGGACTGCACGGACTGACGACAAACCTTCTGACTGTTCCGTCTGTGTAACTGTGTTTATCTGATCTTTGTTGACTACTTTATCGCATTTACATGTACATAGTTAATGAAGATGGCAAATATATAATGTGCTAACATATTTTGTCTACAATGGCCACTACCGGTGTATTCTGCATGGACCACCGTCCGATAAGAGCACAATGCTGTTAAATGATGACTTTGGACAGTAACCGCATCAACCTACATTGTACTTCGCTAGTTAAAACTATGGAAAGAGAGATAACTCAGTTTTAACTAAATGGTCGTGACCATTTTTACCTTCTATAGACGAATTTTACAGCTTTGTATAAAGAATAAGGAAAATCATCTTCGCTAGCCAAGGGTTTTCGGTCCACTTTGCTCCCCATAAACCCTTGGCGGATTTCATTGCCAAAACTCGGTGATGTGGTGGCGCTATCTAGCGAGCAACTTGAGTTGCGCCCCTTGCATATTTACATTTTAATCGAATTAAACAACGGGTTATATACACACTACGGCATTAATACAACTTGAAAACATGTTGACTACCGAATATCGGAACATAATTAACGATGCTATTAAATACGACATAAGTTATAAACTAGGGAAAGCATGGAATGTTTTATTCATAGTGTTTTGTAAGGACCTGTACCAGGAGTGAAAAAGTCGCCGATTTATATGAAAGCTTTCATGTCATAAAACCAGGTATCGTTGTCGTAAATATTGTGAACCAAAGAAATTAAATAAAATAAATCTCATTGAACATTTAAAAGCAATAACCATAAGCAGGAACGTATATACTAACGGGATGGGCAGCTTCTACACTCGGCATGTTTACTTCCCATGCTATCACGCGAGCCTTGAGGAGTTTGTAGAACTATGTTCAATCCCAGTAAAATATATAGTTTTTTTAAGCGATCTGGTTAGACCATCGTTGGTGAGGCACTGTACTCGAGAACTTGTTGCGTGGACCCTGGGGTCCACGCAGAAAATATATAAGCGAGGTTAAACCGGATGCTATGGGGAAAATTCAGCCTGCGCATGAGCTAGCCTGGTTCCTATACGTAATGGGTTGCTCAGGGAACCAGGCAAGCACAGGTTTTATCTGAATCGGGATCGGGATTCCTTGCCATATGCACATACAAGTTCAAAGGCGCTGTAATTGTAAAGTTGTCGGTAAACATTACAGAAACAAAGTATTCCTTTTAAAGAAATGAGTACTCCCCGATTAAAATTATTTACGCATTTAAGTTTGCTTAAATAATTATGTGACTGTATATAATAGATGATTGAATAATTATGTCACTGTATAAAAGTTTAAATCTCAAGAAAGATGCATCAAAATATGAAATTGATTTACACATTTATAGTATAGTTGTCACTGCATAACGTAGTTACATGTCACAAAGTAGTGCGAAGCTCAATGTGTGCGCAAAAAGTAGAATTCACTGAATGCCTGATACTTTATATGCAATCTTCATTAATATAGATCATAATTATTTTAGAAGTATGAACCATTTAAATTCTGAGATTAAAAGTCAAATATACATACATGTATATATATATACGTAGAACTATTTTAACAAGAGCTTGGACTTTGGTTAGTTGTGTCAAACAGCAATGTGACGTAGGCCTGTCTATTTCATTGTTGGCCACTCAGCTATGGCTCTTTGAAATCAACAAGATCTGTCTTGGCTTTTGAGCTTAGGCTACGCATTCGGTGTATATTTCTCCTTAATCCAGTGTCATTTTTAACTTGTTTTGACGCAAGAAATAGATTGTTACGTCCTACTGAAAGTCCAAGGCTTTCTTAAAATGGTTCTAATACAACATACAAATTTAGTGAAAGCAGGGGGCTAGAGTCGGTGGAATCTGTGATAATTTTAAGGCTTTCACGTTTACGTTGGAAACACATGCAAATGGTCCACGTATTGCAGTCCTTTTTTAAAGGACAGCAACTTGTGTCTCAATTTGTTAAAAGCACCGAATGATTTACCAAAGATCACACATGTGTTTTCTTTTAAAGTTTATATTTACAAGCACTGCGATTGGATCAGCTACTCGCAGCTGCAGCCAATCATAAAACGGAGCTCGTCACCGAGTTTTGGCAATGAAATCCGCCAAGGGTTTATGGGGAGCAAAGTGGACCGAAAACCCTTGGCTAGCGAAGATGAAGGAAAATGTTCAAGTTTTAAAATAAGATATTTGGATTATTTTTTTACTAAAAGACAGTTTATACCAAAAATGTATTTAAAATTTAAGGCAGATTTGATAAATAATTTGTTGATTATCCAGCTTTCTTAAGGAAGTATACAGCCCCGGCCTATAAAAAATGAAAATAAAATGAACATAAACAAGAATCTGTGCGATCAGTTTTGTTTTTATTTTTTGCATTACCGCATCTTTTATTTTTCTTAAAATCAATGAGAGAGAGAGAGGGGGGGGGGAAATTCCACAGATGCTCAGACCGCCCTTGATCGATTTGTCCCACCGGACAAGAAGACAGAGGACATGCTCCGTCACTACGGCGCGTACATTGTATTTTGTCAGACACACATGGACAATTTTGACAACTAAATGCATCATACATGTGCATAGTGATATCATATTAAAATACTAGCACTATGAATGCAAGCCATATGGCTGATGGCCGTTATATTGTAGATCAACGATGTTTGAATTGTTTGGTGTAAATCTGATTAATTAATCTTAAATTAATAAAGTCTTTGCTTTGTTTACATGTGAATGCTTCTAACTTGTGAAGAGCTGCTGTTTTATGAATTGCTATGAGGAGCGTCTGTATACGTTAATTTCAGCCAATACATTGTACATGTAAACCATACTATACTGATGTCTATGTACCTATAAAATTTAGCAGGATGAAGGCAACGTTGTTTCAAACGTGACACAACGTGGTTGTATGATAGCGATGTTGACATAAAATTTTGCATGGTTCTACCGGAAAAATATGAAATGTGTTATGTATAGATTAGTCGAATGGTAACGCAGTTAGAATAGATTGTAAATATCTCTGACTTTTTTAATTCGAATCCCAAAACAGTTGGAATTTTTTTTTACATATTTCTTTTAATCGCATGAAAAGGTAATGTTTATAAGATAATTTAAGAATGCCAGAATAAAGTTATCTAAACGCTCTTTAATATAATATTTTGCATGCGTGCTTAATTTCTGTTAACATTACTTACTATGTGAATTCCCCGTTATAAACTTGAGTTTTAAACATAACAAACACATGTATGTACAAATGTAGAAAGTTGATTTTTTTTCCTTTTCATGAAATAACCGGGTATGCTGATTTCAACAATATGTGTACAATTTGTTAAGGAGCATGGTCGCGATTATGTTCAAAAATTATTTTTTCCGATTTTTAATATTTACAATGCTTCAGTAAAGCATTTTTAATAGGCAACCAAAGTTTGAAAATCATTTGTTGAGTTATAAGCGAGTTACATAGCTTACAATTCTTTGCTTAGTAAGCAAAGCTTTTGTTTACATTTTAATATTGAAGTTAAAATTCCAGTTGTAGACGTATAATGAATGTGTTAAACGTTAGGAATTCTCTCTCTTTCTTTATGCTTAAAATGAATAAGAAGATGGACAAATCAGCTTGAAAAAAGATTTTTACTGGTATATTGAACCTATATATGTAAACAAAAACAGGGCATGAGCCTTGTTTACATGACAAAGAATTGTGAGCCCTGTATCTTGCTTATAACTCTAAGACTGACACTCACATTTCACTTGATCATTAGAAATACATTCCTGTTCTATTGTAAATAATAAAAAAAAAAGTAAAATTGAATTTGAACAAAATCGTGATCATGCCCCTTTTTTAAAAAATGCCAAAAAAAAAGTCATTAAAAAAGTATGAAACGGTGATGAAGCAATACTTTTAGAACCATTTTAACAAGACGTTAGACTTTCAGTAAGACGTAACTATTTATTTCATGCATCAAAACAATTAAGTTAAAAATGGCGCAGTTTTTAAGTGAAATATGCATAGATTGCATTATCTTATAAGAACGAGCAACATGAAAGTTGAACTTTGACATAATGACGTTATTCTTTGTGTGACGTAATTCATTGTTTGACGTCACAATAGCTTTGTTTATAGATGCGTAGCTTTTGTATTTGCAAGCAGCAACGACAGTTTTTATCAATATTCGATCAAAGTATATTCAAAAGAAGCAAGAATGGTAAGAACCTTTTTCATATGTATTGTTTAGATATTTTTGAAGACATTTTAGGGGTGTAATTCTCTACTTATTGACTTGTCTTACCGAAAAAATATCTAAATTCCAATTTTGTACAGTGGGGATCCAATTTTATGTAAAAACTAAAGGGGTAAATCCTTACAGAGAATATGCATGTATATGGTATGATTTGTGAATAACAATATTGAAGCAAACTACATGAATCGTACACAGAACAAATTCCATCATATCCAAGTCCCTGGTGTGAAGAAGGGAGGGGGATGTTGATTGTATTCCAATATTACCTTAGAATATTTAAAGAAACGGTCTTTTGGTAATAAGGATATAATTTGTGTAATTAATTCTCATAGAGATACAAACCCTGAAAGTATATGTAGTATAAAGAATTTTTAAAATTAAGTCAAACCATAATCGAAGGTAGAGGCCACCGGGGGGGGGGGGTAGCAGTTTCTATATATGATCAATTTTTGGCAAATTAGAAGTTTGGTTTTCTTTGTAGAATATAAGGCCTTAGTGTAATCAAAGGAAATAGTTACATGTATGAATATAACATTACATAAAAATTGATATAATAATGGCACTAACCTATTTTTCCTTATTAGCTTATAATGGATCTTGACATCTACAATCATAAAGAAAACAGTTGAGTGCTTGATTATGTAAACTTAATTGTACAATGCTAAATGATGCATCAATTATGAACATAGTTCATGATATGATTCTAATTGTTAGGATGACAAAGTCATTGTGGAGGATATTAATAGAGCGGCAATTAGCAAGGAGCTAATTGAAGATGAGAAGAAAGGCAATGTCAAAGGCAGCAATGAAGAGAGTCAAGACAGCAACGAGGCAGCATACAATGAAGGCAATGAGGAGAATAAGGACAAAAGCAAGGCAGCAGCAACCAAGGATACAGTGGAGGAATATCAGGAAGGCAATGACAAAGGCAACGAAGTGGATGAGGACAGCAACAAGCCAGCACCAACCAAGGATATAGGGGAGAGATATAAGGAAGGCAATGAGGAGAATGAGGACAACAACAGGGCAGCCACAACCAAGGATATAGGGGAGGAATATAAGGAAGGCAGTGAGAAGATTGAGGAGGTATTAAAAAACAGTGACACAGAGGATGTTGATTCAAACTTAGGCTCTCCATTGAGTGATGGTAAGTAATTTATGGAGCCTTTTCTTGTGTTAATCGTCATTTATTACATTTATCACTTAAATCAAAAATGAAAATTAAGGTGATATAAAGTAGTTCTCATCTAGCCACTCAAAGTAGTATCACCTATTCAAATGGGTGATATCACCTTTTCAAATATCAATTTCCTTATAAAGAAATTCATAATAAATAAATACATGTATGCTGGTTCTGTCAATTCTTCATTTTATATCATGCAACAGGCGATGAACTCACATCAGGTGATGAAAGTTTCATCACATGCGATGAAGGAGGAGTGCATAGCGGTGATGAAAGCCCAAGAGGTATGCTTTTATAAAAAGGTTGCTAATCAATAGGTTTATTTTCTTTATAAAAAAAAATCTTCTAAAAACAATATCTTTTAAATAAAATAATTATCATGTATATTTAGCAACAGGCAATGAAATCCCTCCAAGCAGTGGAAAATGTGGAACAGCTAATGAAATGGCAGCAAATTTTGGCGGGGCTAGACCCAAGGAGTTAAAGGGTATTTTGGCAGTAAAGCTTAAGACCAAAAAAAAGAACATACAAAGTGCCATCCCGGAAATCCACCCAGGGGTGCCGCCAAAGAAGAAAAACATTATCTTCGATTTCAGTGAGGAGGTAAGAATCCTATAAAATCAGCCATTGTGTTGAAAATGTAGTAACAGTTTAGTGACATCAAATTCTTAATTATTGTGAATATAAAGCATCTTAAATTTTTAAACTGATTCTTTTTATCAAACATGCATGCTTAAAAGCCAGGGCAGGTCAGGAAGACCATTTCTCTTCCAAAATTATCAAATACTACACAGACACAGTATATATTAAGAAGACTTTCTTTATTACTTTCTTTAGTACTTGTCTTTACTTTCCTTGTATACATTTGTTGAACTATAAATAGGACTCAGAGGAAGACTATCAAACTGACGAAGTCCCCAAAAAGTTCCGCATTGACTTCGATCCTGTAATGACGGTACGATTCTGCTATGACTCAAGAGACGAAGAGAGTGAGAATGAGGAGCCAGAAGTTATCTCCCCTGGGAGGGAGTTTATAGAGGACATCGAGTGCAGGCTTCAGGAGGACATCGTAAGTACTCTGTTACAACAGTCAATAATCATTTTATTTCAACTGTCTTAAAAAGGTTGATATTTAAATCAATTATATTACTTTTATGATTAACTTGCTAAGTTCTAAAAGGGGGTTACAAGGGATTATAATAATGACATATTTAAAAGACACATATAGATTTGAAAAAAGTTTGCCTTTTAAAAGGAGAATGAATTAATGATTTTGATTAATTATGGTGAATAATAAGGAAATTTAAAGGTATTCTAGCATTTTAATATACAATGTACTATAGTTATCTAAATTTCCCATATTCTAAATGAATAAACATATGTAATACATTATTGTATTACATATGTAATATTTTGATTAGGCTGCTGAATAGACGAGTTTTATAACTGAAGATATTTTTTTTTACAGACGTTCACTCCTCAAAGAGGGGACCAGTATAGATCTTCCTTTAGACACCAACAAAATGTTGGAAGGATTTCGGTACCGGAACATTTTTTTTTTATTTTCATCTATACTGTCTGGTTTCATCTTAGTTTCCTAAGCTCCAGTTCTTATATATTTTTATCAATGCTTCTAATGTTAAACTAAAATCCAATGTTCATTGAATTTTGATCACTGACAAAATTTTGTGTTGGCGTATTAACTGTTGTTTCCATGAATTCATGAGTACCGGTATCTTTGAAATTTTGATGTCAACATTTTAATTTTTAAATTCATAAATTGATGCTTACAAATATTGTTAAGGTACGGTACCTCACTACATCGAGAATTTTACTTTTTAAAACACTCAAAACAGGGCAATTTAAATATTTGATTGAATTGTTTTAATCTTTCAATTTTGTTTAAAGTGTTTAAAGTATCAGGCTTGTGAACTACAGACCGTGATTCAAAACTGCATGTGGGTTTTTAGCTGCAGTTCTGTAGCTCACTGGTTGAAAAAATTCGGATAGACAAACCATGCAGAGTTGTCTATCCAATTTTTTTTCAACCAGAGAGCTATATACAGATATGAAGCTAGTGGCTTTTGTTCACATTTACTGAGTTGCATTTTTGAACATCATAATTTTTATCCAAATTTGCATATTTTTGTCTATTTGACTTATATACTTCTTATGCACCATGTTATATCATAATTAAGTAATTTTCTGTAGGTTTGAGAAACTAAGTATTTCAGGGTGAAGTGAGCCATCTTAATTAAAACCACAATTTATAATCTTTTTAGATATCTGCTGAATGAAACAAAATTTGCAAATATCTAGAAAAAAGAACCCTAAACATATTGCATTTATCAAAAATTCTTTTAACAGGAAACCATAGAGTGGAATTTGAGTACAGATGATCTTAGATATGGTGTCCACAGGACCTATTCTGATCCACTCCCACAGGAGGTATGAGTTTGTCCTACTCAGAAATGTTTTTATTCTTTAACACCCCCCCCCCCCCACAACACCACCTCCCCCCCCTCCAAATGAGGCAATTTTGAAAAGTGTTAATACTTAGATTTATGATTGTCCAATAAAAGGTTCTCAAGACATTGAATGACACATGTTATTCTTTTTACAAAGTATTATAATTATATTTAAAAAACTCATTGAAGAATGCTGATAAATGCAAATTATAATGTTTCCTTAGATGAACCCATAGAAAAGAATAGCTTATACTGTTTGATGGTTGCATTATTGTAAACTTAAAAGTATTAATACATGTACATGTAATTCCGAAGGATTTGCTGCTCTCAAATGTAAATGTAAGCAGGGACGTATACACTAAGTTTGAGTAAACATCCCCGATGTAAGTGATAATTAAACAGTAATGCTATAAAGTTTACAATGCAAGGAAATAGACTTGGTTTGTATGTGATTATAAACTTTTTCAGGTTTCTCAGAAGATTTGCAGGTCACTTACTAATCAATACTAATCTCATATCTCTGTAAACTTTTGAACATGCTGTGTTTTTAATTGAATTAAAAGAGTAGTCAGAATTTAAACTTTGGTACTGTAGATTCCTAATTAAATGCGAGGAATTAATATCTGCAAAATCGTGAAAAGCACATCTCGCGAAGTTTAAAATCTCGCTTTTATTTTTTGGACAGATGTAAACTACATGAAACTATGATAAAAATTCAACATTCACGATTTTATAATCTCACGATTTGATGGAATATTGTTGAATTGCGGAATTAGGTACTTGCGTAAAATAAGGAATCTACAGTATATCAGACGAGGACCACCAGCCTCTTGCTGATGTTTCCCACTTATACAGTCATTATTTTTGCTTTTTGTATTTAGAGCTGCTGGACCATATTTAAGACAAACATGATGGATTGCTTCTGCTGTTGCTGCACACCTTCTACCTGTCGCAGAGAGGTATATATATATTTTTATTTTATTTATATATTTGAATGCAACAAATATGTTATTTAAGACCTGGTACACACTTTATTAAACATCAACTGTTAGGGACTAGATTGCATTTTCTTTGTTCTTTTTCAGCAGGTTGAGGCTGAAATAAGGGAGGCAACTCAGCATGAAGATGTGAGAGAAAATGGAGGAATTGAATCTGCAGCAGAGCAAACAATTGAGAATATTGCATTAAATGACAATGCCCCTAAGGAAAAGACAAAACCAAAACGTTTTGGGGTAAATCATTACGATGCTTTTCATCAATTCTAAGAAAAACATGATAATTCCAATTTCTGTATATCGATCAGTTTAGAATCATTTTATAATGATGATAATTAATACACGGTGAACAGTTAGGTGAAATGATTTTGAAATTCACACCTATAAACACTAAATTTTTTGTTTCAGAGGATGAAGCGAATCAGACGCTTTTTCAAACGCCTGTTTTGCTGCACTGGGTAAGTAGATATTTATATGTAGTTGAACTTCGATATCTTCAACACTGATACTAGTACCTCGAATAAAATGGATTTGTTGAAGTGATTTGTGAGTGCATGTATTATGAACAGAATTGGATTCCAAAATATGAATTTTTGTGTGGGTAATAATGGTTTCTAGATTCAGTGGTATAGAGGATGACATTAACACATGTATATGGTTTTCTTGATGATATTGTTAATGATTTGATTTTGTTTAAATAATTAAAGTAGGCCATCTATGGTAAAATGGCATATGTAAGATTATTTGAATAACGTACAGTTGTTTACATGTTTTTGCAATTTTTTCATTTCAGGTGTAGGGAGGATTAAAAAGAAAAATCATAAAAACAATGGGATGGAACAGACCGGGTGCATGTGTGATATAGAATTATCTGACAATAATTTTTTTATTTTTTGTTGTGTCGAAGAAACCAATGAATATCAACAGTGATTCCTATTATTATTGACAACAAAACTTCAACCAGCAATGTAGATCGAATTCAGCCCAAATGACAAGCTAGCCAACTCACTGTCACATAACTTACAAGGATGGAAAGTTTGCAACCAACAAGAACAACTTCAAATGATGAAAGACATTTCACTCTGAGTCTAAAGAAGATTAATTCAATAATTCAAGGATTGCAACACTGTTGTTCACTGAGATATCACACATGCACCTGGTAAAATTATTTTTTAAATTTCTGAAGCATTTAAGGATAAAGAAAATTCACAGTTTGGATGTCTTTGATGATACTCAAGAATTTACATCTATTACAATTTTGGACTTGAGTTCTCTAAATGGAAATACATCCAGAATTCCATGAATTTATATTTTTCCAACAGACACCCTTGGATATCATTGTTCAGCGTTTGTTTTAATTCATGTGAGTTATGTCCTCCCTAGCATACTCAAGATTATTATGACTAAAACAACCTTATGTAGTTCTTGAGAGTCAAACAACAAAGGACAGTTGTTTAAAGTACTGCCCCTAAACAACCAACGAACGATTGTATTCAGTATTGCCTCCAAACAACCAAGGAAGAGTTGTTTTTAGTATTGCCTCCAAACATTCCAGGAACAGTTGTATCTAGTATTGCCTCCAAACAACCCAGGAAGAGTTGTTTATAGTATTGCCTCCAAACAACCCAGGAAGAGTTGTTTTTAGTATTGCCCCTAAACTACCCAGGAAGAGTTGCTTATAGTATTGCCTCCAAACAACCCAGAAAGAGTTGTTTTTAGTATTGCCTTCAAACAGCCAAGAAAGAGTTGTTTTTAGTATTGCCTCGAAATGACCCAGGAAGAGTTGTTTACAGTATTGCCTCAAAACAACTCAGGGAGAGTTGTTTTTAGTATTGCCTCTAAATGACTCAGGAAATTTTGTTTTAAATATTGCTTCTAAACAACCAAAGATTTGTTGTCTTTGAGGTTGTCTTCAAAACAACCCAGAAATGGTTGCATTTAGTATTGCCTCCAAACAACCCAGAAAGAGTTGTTTTAGTATTGCCTCAAAACAACCATGAAGGAGTTCTTTATAGTATTGCCTCCAAAAACCCCAAAAAGAGTTGTTTTTAGTGTAGCCTCTGAACAACCTAAGAAGAGTTGTATCTAGTATTGCTTCCAAACAACCCAGGAAGAGTTGTTTATAGTATTGCCTCCAAACAACCCAGGAAGAGTTGTTTTTAGTGTTGCCTCCAAACAACCCAAAAAGAGTTGTTTTTATAGTATTTCCACCAAACAACCAAGGAAGAGTTGTTTTTAATATTGCCTCCAAACAATCCAGGAGCGGTTGTACCTAGCATTGCCTCCAAACAACCAAGGAGGAGTTATTTATAGTATTGCTGTCAAACCACCACCGCCAAGACCTGAACTTTGTTATATAGTCTCTGTATATGGCTGTACTGAGGCCTTTCAAGGGGATAAAAGGGGAAATGTCCAATTGGAAAATGGCCCAACCCTTATTTATGAGAGACTCTAAAACAGAAATGATGCCAGTTTATGAGTCCAAGAAGAGATGATGAGAGACACATATGTTGTTTTACAAAATGATGAACAGAGGTTACTGCAGGAAGCCAAACTTGGCAGCTAGCACTCACTCCAAGCATGCAACATGAACTGTATGTCTATCTTGTATATCTTGACTGTTTTAGAAGCTGCCACTGATGAATAGCCTACACAATGACTGCAATCCAAATGGGAGGATCCATTTATCAAGTAAGATAACACATCCAAAAAGAGTTGTAGCAAATTTCTTGAAATTTTCTGTACGAATTTGCATATATGTTAAATGCTTATCATTGGCTCTTTACCATTGACAGTGTAGGTAAAATTAATGGCACCTTCACCATAAAGAGAGAAGTACCATTTGTATTAATTTTTTCAATTTTAAGTGGAACTGTTCAAGTCATTTCAGTGTTTACTGCGAAAAATGACCCTGCCACTATTAGAGTCACAATGATTCTCTGAACAAAATTTCTGATGAAGCTCAATAGAAAGTGGGATCGATTATTGATGAAGAATGAAATTCAATTGATTTTCTATAATCAGTCTTAATAGAAAACTCTAAAATGATTCAGTAGTTAGGTTTTTTATATTCTATTACAAATTTGGCCCTAATGTTTTTACAGGAATAATAGCAAAAGAATTGTAGAGACCTCCAATTACCCAAAAGTCATGGATGACAAATTCCATGCAGACTCCTAGCTGAGAGGTTGAGGGTAGAGGTGCATAAGTCCTATGGGGATAATTTTAGAGAGATGACACCCCCCCCCCCTTTTACCGATACATTTATATTAGGCTTACAGCTCACATATCCCCTTGGTAGCCAGCAAACTGGATGGCACTGAACAGAGATACTGAGGTAATCATCATCATACGGTAGATTCCTAATGAAACGTGAGAAATTAATTTCCGTATAAAATCACAAGAAACAACCCGCACATATTTTAAAATCTTGCTTTTATTTTTCAGACAGTTTTGATCTATAGGAAATTATAACAAAAAGTTGGTGATCACAACTTTTTACATGTATTCTCGCGATTTGGTACAAAACAGTGAAATTGCTTAATTAATTACTCACATAAAATAAGGAATGTACAGTATTCAAAATATTGATTCACTTGTATTCAAGATGTCAAGCAAATAACAAAGTAGTGAAACTGAGAAACTTTTATACTATTTTCAATGATTGAAGTGCAGATCGAAACATTGTCAAGTTATTTTTATCAACTTCTTTTGTACTTTGCTGCAATAGCTGGCCGAGGGCAATGTATTGTCAGGATCAACACTGCTGAATCCCAATCATTGATATGTGATAGTGGGGGTTGCTCCAATGTCCTCCATGTGGATGAGAGGGAACCAAGTGTTGTCAACACCAAAAGAAAGTCGGGGGATAGACACCAAGATTGTGGCTGCAGGTTGTTGTAAATCATTAGAGATTCTGCAAGACCCTGTAAAGGGTCCCTGACTTTTGTTTTAATGGGACATGTGTCAAAGACAAATGGGAATATGGTAAGAAAGTATAGCATTTACAGCAATTTTAAGAAGAGTTTGGACTTTGAGTTGTTGTGTCCAACAGCAATGTGATGTAAGTCTGTCAAGGAATACTGGTAGATAGTTACATCCTAACAAAAGTCAAAGGTCTTGTTAAAATGGCTCTATTATTACAAGTCAGATCTGCTTTTGTAAAGATAAAAAGTAAAGGGTACATGTCAAATGTGTAAACATGTAGTGTGTCAATTAGTTTCTCAATTTTTTATAGGTGCAAGTATCTTTTGATATTTGATGGGTCCCATTGCCGGCTGACAACACAAGGTTTCTCAGGAGGAAATGACCTCACAACCTCATTAGTCCTCCAACAAGTGGATATGTGGTTTATTCTCCTATGAGAGGATATGCCCCTTCCCTCCCTCAAGAAAATGTGTACTCTACCCTCCCTGAAAAGGATATGCCCTCTGTCCTCCCTCAGCAGGATATACCCTCTATCCACCCTTAAGAGGATATACCATCTACCTTCAATTGGGATGGTATGCCCTCTACCCTCCAACAAGAGGATATGCCCTCTACCCTTCCAAATGGGGAATATGTCTCCTTTCCTGCCTCAAGAGGATGTGTTCTCTACCTTTCATTGGAATCAGTATGAGGAGAATATGGAGAAAAAAGAAAGAGGGATTACCAGAATGTCCCTCTTGAAGGACGGTAACTGGCATCATCTGTACATGGTGACATTATAGGAAAAGAAGGTTACCTGTACAGGTATGCATCATTTAAGTTATTTCCACTGCACGAACCAACAAAGGTAGTATATGTACAATTGTATTTGTATAATACCTGTGTTTTAAGGAGGCTTCTTTGACTGTTGATCTCTCTGTAGGAAACTGTTTCACATTCACAGTGGAAATGGAGAAGAAACGGAGACCATTGCTATATTATGCCAGTATGAGATCAATACAAGTACAGGTACCTTCATGTCAGCAAGACGTCAGATGCAGTACTCCACTCTACAGAATGAAAGGCAGACATTCCCAAAGACATCACCACTGAACAATGAGAGGGCTGTGTATGGTCATACTTGTACCACCTTGGAAAGGTAAGATTACATAAAAGCTTAACCAATCTAACATGTAATTTTTTCCCTCTTTATACATGTAGATTGAAATAGACAGATATAAAATGTTATTTTCATAATGTAACTATGTTATGTTTTGACTTGTTTTTAGCAATATGACTTGTACAATTAACAGCTTAAATCACCCTCGAGTAAATGGGTGAACTGCAGTCCTCTTGTGGCAGCATTGGTGGTGGTGATTGTGGTGGATGTGGTGTCTGTCAGATGTGCTCTCTCTAGCGGCATATAGGGCCGTCTGTGGTGGAGTGTGTGTCAATTTGTCCAGTTACCGTCCTTCAAGACATTGCTCTCTAAAGTGGGATAGAGGTCTGTAAGATTGTTAAAAATAGTGACAGTGCATCCATGAACTAAGATAACAGACTGACATTTGCAACATCTACCAAATCATTGTATACTAAGAACACTGAACAAATTTAAAGGCATTGATAATCTGGTTTGCCGCAAGAAATATTGGTACTGAAATTTCTGATATTCCTGCTCACGCGAGATATGCAAAATTGTGAAAAAAGGTTGTATAAATATTTAACTTTGTGAAAATAATGTTTCATAATATGTACATGTACTTCCATACAAAGCTACCTCTTTATTGACAGGCTTATCCTGACAGCCCATCAGTTCTGTCATTGCTGACCTTATCGAGGATTTGGAGGAAGAAGACCTCTCTCCAACACCAATAATAGTGCCAATGATCCATAAAATGATTTCCTGTGTGACTGGGGACAAAAGCTCTCACCTCCTACAACCATGTACAGAGCAGAGGAAGAGGACATTGGACACTCCTACACTTCTCTAATTTTGTATTATTGTCTGCAACCTTTCTGCTAACTCTGAATGCTAAAGTTGCGGCTGTTAATTAAGTGTTTTGCTGATACTACTGTTGTTATTTTACTCTGTGCATATCGCTGGGTGCCAAAGTTGCTGCTGATGCTGTATTATTTATGTGTATTAATCGCTGGGTGCCAAAGTTGCTGCTGGTTAGTGTATTGCTAATTGCTGCTGATGCTTTATTATTTTATGTGTATTGCTGTGTGCTAAATTAGCTGCTGTCAAGTGCATTGTCAAGTACTGATGTTATTATTAACATGATAGAAAATGAAATGTACATTATAATCAATTGATAAAAACATCTGAGCATGTTAGTGACTATATATTGTATAAATATTTTGATACCTGGCGTAGATTATTTGATAATAAAAAACTTATTCAATCTTTATCCGAGTACAGATTTTGTTATAATCAGTAACACTAATTAATTGTTAACAATATGTTTCTTAATAATAAAAATATATTTTTCAATCTACAACTTGATTTAAGGTAGTACACAACACCTGTAAAAATAATTATTCATTGATAAAACGTTGAACAAATTAAGGCATTGATAATTTGGTTGGGGGCAGAAGATATATATGTAACTTCTATAATGCTATTACTCACTTAGTAACAAAATTTTCTTGGTTGTTGATATAAAAAGTTGTATAATATATAAAATGATAAGAATATAGTGAGTCATAATAATGGTGTAATACATGTACTTCCATAAGCTACTTATTTGATGACAGGTTTATCCCGATAGTCCCGAGGTCAGTGCTTGTACGATACCAGTTACCATTGGCCAAATCCAGGATTTGGAAGAAGACCCGATTGCTTCCCCTGATGCGTGAATATAGCATGTTTACCTCGCCTCCCCATAATGCTACTTTTGCGGAGCATTATGGGTAGACCAGGGAAACAGACTGAGAATAGTGTTCTCGTATAAGGAGGAAGTAAATGTACCGGTAGTACTGGTACCATTAGTACAGTACCTATAGGGTCCCTAACACCAACAGTAGTGCCAACGGATGACTCAATCTAAAACAAACGTTCACCACGTGAAACCCACTGAATCTAAGAGTTTGGTAAGACTGTGTGGGTTGTATAAACGTGTGTTGGTGTACCTTCAGGTATAAATAATAGCTTTCAAGTTTCAACTTTCCTGGCTGATGAGTTTCTAAGAAGATTTTTCAAGATTTACTCTACACATGTATATTCCTATGTAAAAATTCAACCTCCATTGTGGCCCCACTCTTCCCCCGGGGATCAGGATTTTCACAACTTTTTTAAATGTTTTGTATACAATAATTTTTTCATTGGTAAATTATAAAATAAACAAGAAATTGCATGATGACATTAAAACAAACTCTAAAACAGTTCCAGATAGTCATGTCGATTGTCATCTGCCGAGTAACGGTATGCCGTCTGCTGTTTCTGACCTGGCATTAAAGGCGGGGCTGTCGGGGTCAAGAGCACGTCAGCCTGTGGGGAGGGAGACTCACTTCGCAGTACGAGGACATCCTCTTATCTTGTTCAAGTTCCAGTGTGATGTTGGAAACTAACGAACTCTGGCGATTGGTTTTCTCCACATAATACAGTTGCAGTGTTGTCTCCGAAGCGCTCGCCGTGTCCATCTCCACTTCACCACAAAAATCAAGACAAGAATGAGAAATAAGGACAGGACAGTTTTCATTTTTTCTGTATCTGTTGATATGTTTTTCTATTTTTTTTTTTTTTTTTTTTTTTTTTGCTATTGTTTTCAACTTGTTTCACATTAGTATTCTCATACATAATACCACTTTTTTCTTTAGGCTTATTAGAGTATTCATCCAGTGTTTCGTAACCAAAATCGTAAGATGCACTTGCAAGCGTGTCTCGCAAGATTTTCATTAGCACGTACGATCAGTTGTGACTGAAACTTTATTGACTGTATTTTAAGCGTACAAACGATTTTATTAAAACAGATGTACAAACTTTTGCGATTAGTACAAACTATACATTTTATATCGTACGTACAACTTTATTAATTGCAATTGCAATCAAATTAAGGTTGGCGTAAATTTGTTAATTTGAATATAGGCAGGTAGATCACAAAAAGATCAATCTAGCTTTCACTCACAGAGAGAACTACATACTTGTCTATATTGCGTTCCTTGAGTTTACCATAGTCTGTAAAGAGCGATGTTATTTCTCGTGCAGTTTGCGTCGATATCTTTTTCAACATCATCGAAATCCCGCAGACGGTCTTGCATATACTAGTATAAACTTTTAAAATGATCGTGGGTCAATTCGCTGATATTTTCTTGTTCTCCTGAATAATTTATGCTCTATTCAGATTGCATGGCTCCTTCTCGTCATTGTCTATTGTGAAGAACATCTCATCAGTTCCGTAAATTTTAATGCTTACCCATGCGTCTTTTAAGAATGGCATGTTTATAACATGATCTTCGTTTTCAAATTCAGAATCGAAGAGCTTCGCTATTTCATTGGTGAATAGAGAATAGGAAATATTCATGAAAACGAGATAAATTTAGTAAGTTGGCAAACGGTCTGTTAGGGTATACATACGAGACTTGCCGTGGGTTTCCGACAATGCACCTGCTTTTTTTTTTTTGAAAACCACACATGCATATTATTATAAATGAGACATCGGGGAATTGTCTTAACACAAATGATTTTTTGTCTGACACTAATACTGACACTTGTGTACCTGTGTTTTTTATCCAGGGACTTTTGATTACAGTGATGTGTGCATGTCGTTATTTTCTGTCATGTCGGTTCATAAGAGTAGAGGTATTTTTCAGCAACTGCAATAAAAAACCCATTTTTTTTTTTAGTTATTAGATATTTCTTTGTGAGGTCAGGATACAGAGTTGCTGTACTTTTATCACAAATAACGCCCACTAATCATCAAAGGTAGTCACTCTGTTGTACGATTGTCTTAAAAGGGTGATATCTCTAAGTATTGTTTCATACTAGTCTCCAACTGGTACACAATCCAGTATTATCAGAAATGAAGTCACTATTGAAGAGCATTATTATCTGTTGTCTTCTAAAGGATATCTTACAACACAAACGCTACAGTTGTCCGAATAATTTGTTACACCGCATTATTTACCTATTATTTGCTACATTGCTAGTATTACCTATTATTGTTACACTGCTAATTTAAACTTTTGTTTATAACACTGCTAGCAGGTACCAATTATTTGTTACACTGCTAGTATATCTATTATTTATAATACTGCTAGCACTACCTATTATTTGTTAAAATGCAAGTATTACCTATTATTGTTACATTGCTAGTATTACCTATTATTGTTACACTGCTAATTTAAACTATTATTTATAACACTGCTAGCTGTACCAATTATGTGTTACACTGCTAGTATTATCTATTTTTTTATTATACTGCTAGCACTACCTATTATTTGTTACACTGCAAGTATTACCTATTATTGTTACACTGATAGCATTACCTATTATTAAAATACTGCTAGGCGTTACCTATTATTCGATACACTGCCAGCGTTACCTATTAGATGTTACACAGCTAGTATTACCTTTTTTGTTACAATGCTAGGATTACCTATTCTTTGTTAAACAGCTAACATCACCTAAAATTAGGTAAAATCCCAGCCACCCTATTATCGGAACAAAATGAAAAAGAGCTCATACTTTTATGTGGAAATTATCTTATTAGAACCATTTTAACAAGAGCTTGGACTTTGGGTAGCTGTGTCAAACAGCAATGTGACGTAGGCCTGTCTATTTCATGCTGGCTACCCAGTCAAGGCTCTGTGAAATCAACAAGATTTGTCTGGCTTATGAGCTAAGACTCCGCAATCTGTGTATATTTCATTTGAAACCAGCGTCATTTAATCTTGTTTTGACGCAAGAAATAGATAGTCACACCTATCGGAAGTCCAAGGTCTTGTTAAAATGGTTATAAGGTGTTTGCAATTTTTAAAAGAACAGTCAATAATACACAGCAGTCCTGTGCATATAATACTCATATTTTCACGCTTGTTAAAATATCTATATAGATTTTTGTATCTCTTTATAAATAATTGTTGTATAATATGGATGTTTGATTTTGTTTGATAACATACATCTCATGTACTCTCTGAAAAGAGGAATAAAATATTGAATGAATGAATGCTACACTATTAACATGGCCTATTAATTGTTACACTGCTATCATTACCTATTATTTGTTACACTGCATCCTAGCATTACCTATTATTTGTTCCACTGCTAGCATTACCTATTACCGGTATTTGTTACACTGCTAGTATTTACCTATTTTTTGTTCCACTGCTTGGATTACCTATTATCTGTTACACCGCTAGCTTAACCTTTTATTTGTTACACTGCTAGCATTACCTGTTATTTGTTACACTACTAACATTACCTGTAATTTGCTACACTGCATCCTAGCATTACCCATTATTTGCTAAACAGCTAGCATTACCTATCATTTGTTACACTGCTAGCATTGCCTATTATCTAATCGATGCTATAAACTTTTGATTGCTGAATTTTAGAAAGTGTGTTTTTGAAGAAAAAAAAAGATTTTTCAAGACTCGAGCCCGAGTATAAGACCTTGAAATATTTTACCACCGAGCCAAGTAACTCTGTAAGTATTCATAGTCAACTTATCCCGACTTGTATCTAAGTTGTACTTTGTAAAAAATTAATTTTTACGTTTGGTCCCCAGGACCAAATCCGATGTGGACGTGTTTCGAGTAAAGACGTTATCTGGATTTCTCAATGTCTAGAAAAGGTGCTTCTGCATCTTGTGGAAATTAATACTATCTTCTACACATTATCGAACATAGCAATAGGACTTTAGAGAAAACTTGCGAAAATTCCTCAGCCGGTATAAAAAAAAAATTGCTGAAGATGGTTGTCTTTTGCAAGCGATGATATGAAAGGACATCCCAACGGGACGGAGGGTCCCGTGAGACTGGAGTTTACAACTTTACAAGGATATAATCACAATATTCTGGTTATGGCTGGGTCCTAGACATAAAACCTTCAAGAAAATAGATTAAGATATTCCTAAGATGATTCTATGACAGAAAATACCACGGTATATCGGTGGGGTTTTGGGGTTTTTTTTGGTTTTTTTTGGTTTTTTGTTTGTTTGGTTTTTTTTTGCGTGGCTCAAAATTGCGGGTAAAAATGTAAACTTTTTTTGTTAAATTAAAAATATTTCTAATCGTATAAACAATACTCAGTAGGTTACAATTTCTGCGTGTTGTATATTTTTTCAAAATTATATCATCGCGTTAAAATATTCTGAGATAATCATATTTATTTGAATTGAGATGTTGTGAACCACTTCATTCTGCCTATTCCGTCCCCATTCTTGAGATCAGGGCCGCATGTCCAATCCCTAATTCCTGATAAGTTTTATAAAGTGTCGTTATTGTTTGCTCTTTGCATAGTTTTATATACATGTATAAACTGAACTTAAAAAAGAAACAAAGATAAAAAAAAATAATAAACCCACAAAAAAAAACTTCTCAAACAAACAAATTATTAGTGTGACATCCAGGCGGTTTGAGAGCTATAGCATTGGTGCCTAGTAAGATGTGGATATTCGTTATTAAACTGATTGGGATGCGAAACGTAGGGTTGAACCTAAAAGATTTCTTAAACGAATAAAGGGTTATAAAATAAAATACTAGAAACAACCTTTTCCATATTGGTACCAGTGAGCAATATGCAGTACACATACCGTTAATCACCAAATCTTTATAAAAATATTGTAATGTTTTACGATACATATTCCGAATTTATAATAACCAATTTCCTACATTTAAGATTCATCATCGTACTTAGCTGTCATGTTGTAAATTTTGAATTTACCGGGTGGCAGTAAATAGTAAATTTTGTTTTTACTGCCACCCGGTAAATTCAAAATTTACAACATGACATAGCTTTAAAACTTGTTTTTATTATAAGATAGTATAAACGATTTGTAATATGTAAGATGTTATTTTTTCATCGCAAAAAAAAACCCCAAAACGAAAACTTTGATACAACCCACGTAAATCTTGTAATGGTAAAAATACATTCCAGCAACACGTAATTGACTGCTTCCGGTACTAAAGAATAAAATTGTAAGATTTATTAAAATATATCCAGACGCTTTTATTAAAATAGGTATACATAAACTGGGTAACACTGTGACACAACGATTGCATATTCGGATGTCAGGATCGAGTGTTCAGCAAACAATGTTTTCCTATCTCTCTTCATTCTGTCTCCCTATGGTATTCAAGCCGTAACGTCCGCAATTTACACATAAACCAATAGTAATGTTACTAAGGATGCAATCATTTTCAGGATTCTGAACGCCGTTTCACAAAAGCGTCGTAAATTCGGTAATACCTATCGAATTGTAATTTATTTTATAATGACTATCATTGCTCAGGTGAGCGATTGGCTCAAAAGTCTTGCATGTTTTCAATTACAGGCATTTTGTGTACAACAAAACCGGTGGGGGGGGGGGGGGGATGGTAAAATTTTCCAAAATAAATCAATAAATATTATGATATTCTATTGTTTAAAGAAAAGGTCCAAAACGGCCGAAGCTGCAGAAGAGTGCCTTTTTTTTTTTAAAAATCCGAATTTTAGAGGAAGTGGAAATAATCTGTTTGAAATCTTAGTATAGTTCTTTTGATATAGTTCAAGATATTAAACATCCCAGAGTATCGCGATCTATTTAATATTGTTGTTTTGCATGCTTACAACCTAACATATGTTTCTTTTTAAAACACTGGGTCCAATATTTTCCATTCTGTCAATCGATATTCATTTTAGCATTTTTTTTAATGTGACGTCAAACAAGCTGAAAAATGTGATTTCAACAATTACATCCCTCCCCCATTTTTCTTGCTTGCTAATGCCACATTTACACTAGTACTATCACGATTCGTGGTGCTATTGAAATCGCATTTAATCGTGCTCCTTAATCGTGATGATCTGCATCAATCTTGGAAAAGACAAACAGCACGCTGTGTTACGTTCAGTTGCAATATGTCAATTTTATCAATCGGGCTATATCAATATGTTCGTCGGGTCCAATCGTAGCTCAAATCGTGTTTACTTGATTGTAAAAAAAAAATAGCCATCATTATCATGCCCTATCGCAACAGAGTAGAGCGTATCTTTATTTTCCTAGATTCCCACTTTCGTGAAATCTGTTGCGAACACTACGATTGACCAATCGTAACTGATCGCGGAACTTCTCTATAATACGAGATGATGCGAGTCGATTTGCCTAACACGATTTGTTGATCCCTGATGCGACAAGGCCAATATAGACAAAATGCAGGTGACGGAATATGTCACGATCTTATTGCCCGTTTAGATACAATGTACGATGAAATTAGTTCTTATAAGATTTTTCAGATAGAATTCCCGATTGGATCTCGATAAGATCCGAACATCAAGATATGTACACGAGTCCCCGATTGGTTACGCTTGTGTACGTGCAGATACGGTATACATTAAGATACCGTAACGTTTATCACGAAACCGATGTGCTCCGTTACGATGGGGGCATGATACTGATTGCGATTCTTTGCACAATCAAGATGGAAGATGATAACGATTTGAGCTCAATTCTACCCTGACAATATATCTATATATCCCGACTGACCATACTTATATATCGCAACTAAACGCAACGCAGCGCGATGCTTGTCTCCTCCATGATTGAGCCAGATCATCATTACAATTATGGTGCATTCCATTGTACATTACTTTGCACATATTTAAAAAAAAAAATACCAATTTTATTATTCTGCAAAACTTAAAAAAATAGATTAAAAACAAAAACAAACACTTTAAATAATTTACTCAAAATATGATGTTATTTTTGGATTATCAACAATATCATGACAAACGGATATGACTTAAGGAGTAAGATCATAGATTTGCTTCATTAGATTAAACATAGCGGAAGAAAAGTCATTGCGGAAAATTACGAGATAAATGTCAGTGACATTTAACAAAATGTGTAATGACTTGGATCCATCTTGCAATGAAAGTGCACCAAACAAAACATCTTATCATAATCTAGCTTACGATGTACATGTCTTTATCTATATTTGTTCAATTTTTTTTTTAATAATATCTATATTTGTTCAATTTTTTTTTTCAAATAATAAGCCATTATTTGGTAAAGAAATACTTCAAATGTTTTAGATTTAAGTATGAATATTTTTGTAGAAGTAAAAATAGTATTAATTGACCATGACCATCCAGATAGAAAAAAAATCCTTGGACCATATTAATGGTACAGACAAAATTGAAATTTGGCCATCCACGTCGTTTGTTTGTTTTATTATTATTATTTTTTTTTTAGTTCGGTGTTTCTTTGGAGAACTTTACATGGAGGCATCATGTTCTTCTCTCATTGAAAATCATAGTGCATGGCGCTTTAGTTTTAAGCTGAAAATAGCAGCAATATAGCCAATCGCAACTTCTCGGGCCTTTCCGGCAAGCTCGGAAAAACACCTCGAATGTATTAACATCACCGGATGTTAGAATTTTATACAAAATGGAGTCGCTTCCCATTAAAATAAGTATCGGCTAGACAGTCTTGTAAGTCGCTTCTGTGTTATGTTTTAGTGTATATCGTTTACTTTAATGAAGTATAGCTCACATCTCAACAGATCGTAAAATGTGTTCTATTTATTTCAAGTTTTACAAAAAGGGGGGTTGTCATGGACGCCCAGGTAATACATTCGAGGTGTTTTTCCGAGCTTGCCGGAAAGGCCCGAGAAGTTGCGATTGCAATATAGCAAAACATCGGGAGGCGCGCGCAGTAAAGTCGTTGCATCATCACGTACGGGTGCATCCACATTTGTCGCGGTAGGGTTGCCTAGAATTTCGCCATATGCGGGTACACACTTTGCAAAAATCATGTAAAGTGACACGCAGTATAGATCAAGTAAGATCACCATGGCAGCGTGATAAGGTCAGTTTCGAACAGCGCCACTGAAGCTCCGTTAGCATTCTTGTGTGATGCACATGGTCCCAGTACGGGCGCAGTGGTAGTAGACTGTACTTGTCACAAAGATCTCTCAGAGTGAATTGGGTGTCCCTGCATTTTATCAATTGAAAAAGAGAAAAAAAGAGAATGTCTTTTGCATGCCGTTAGCTACATTGTGCACGATTTTCACAAAATACAACTCAAGACTCGCTATTAGCACTTTGTAGAAGATTTTTTAAAAACGCCACGATCGTTGTCATGACGCCCTAACTGACAGCAATTACAATGTGAGCGGATTTAGAAAAATTTTCCAGGGGATCCGAAGCATATTTTTGGTAATTTTATTATTTAATTTTAATCAATTTGAATTGACCAGGAGAGGGTCCGGATCCCCACTCTACTAAATCTGCGCATGCGTCAATACACGGTGAGACGTACTAAATGTGTCATACACAAATAGAGAAGTGTAAAACCATCGATCTTGTGAACACGACACTAAGATTATTATTTACAAGTAGGGATATCTTAACCTCATATGACAATCCTTAACTTTTAAGTTTGAGCAAAAATAAAGAAGTTTTCAAACTGTGGATAACCATGTCTCTTTTTAAACAATTTAAAAAAGGGGTGTTTTTTGTAAGGGGAAACTGGTTTGGTTAACTTGCTTACAGTAAAAACAAGCATTCTCAGAGTCTTACAAGCAAAGCATGTTCCTTACCTCCCCCCCCCCCCCCCCGCTCAATTTTGAAAAAAAATATGTCATTTTATGTGTTAAATAGGTATGAAGGAATACAGATGAATTAGCTTTTTTTTTTAACTTTCTTTTAAAATTTATCCCCCATTCATCGTGTTACTTTTAAGCGAGATATAATTATTTATTAACGTTTGAATGTGGTCAAATCTGGATATCATAACCCTTATAAATTTAAAAAGTGCTTTTAAACAATTTTTATCAATCATTTTCACAAACTTTACTGAATGTCTTTTAACATAAAATCAAAATAATATGAATTCCGATAAATTGTAATATGAAATGAACCATGCGAATTCATTTCACTTTATATTATTTAGGCCCCATATGACATTATACCTTGAAGTCAGGATATTATACCGGCCTGTCGACTTTATGTTAATATTGAGTCAATGAGGTTTATTATTTTTTCAAATATGTCAATAACGCTAATATTAAACATTTAGATTATAATATAGTTTTTGTCCACTAAAACGTCTTCTTCTTTTTTATCATGTATAGGCCAATCAGGGCATTGGCCTATCAGGGCATAATATATATCTTGAATTTCAAAGGTGAGTCCATCGGTCCGTGGGCATGTTGAAGTGACGTAGGCTATATCTCTGACAAATACTCACGTGAGGATTTGTTATTGTTTTAGGTTTGCGCAATCGTTCTCATGATCGCGGGAAGTCAATATTCGTTTCACTTTACTTCAATATAAACTAATTGATTATTAGACATCAACGAGAATAGCGGCTCCCCGAGAATAGCGGTAGACATTTAACGTAAGTAATTCCCATCTCAATCTCGTGAAACCCCCACAGTGAACCCCAAAGAGGGAAAATAGTTCCAATGTAATTTTCAAGACAATATTTTCAGTTTCAGTTTCAGTTCCGCAAAAAAATTCCAGTCTGTTTTATAATTTTTATTGAAGCATTTCATAACCAAGTTTTATGAAGAATAACTGTGACAAATTGTGCCTTTCAAAAAAATCTCGTTAAAGAAAATAGATTTTTTATTACAGTTGTGTACGACGATATTACTACGCACAATCAAGTGACAGTGGATCGGCCATACAGAAAATATATTTAGTTTGGTTGAGGAGTCTCTGAAAAACAGGCAAAATGGTGGAAGGGGGAATGAAATGCGTGAAAATTCTACTACTTGTGTTTAATCTTATATTCGTGGTAAGTTTAATGATGTTGAAAATAGTCATATTGGTATTAACAATAGTTTATTGTACGTGAACTTATGCCCACGGGTTTAAATTGAAAAGACTATTGCATACGTGTACATTTCTTTGTTAAGTTAGAGAATTTTCGGATTTTGAAATACCTTAATGAAATGCAAGATTGTTAATATATAGCACGACTACCACAGATGTATCTTTCCTTATTCTGATCATATTGGTTACAAAATAAGTTATTTTGCTATCGCGGAGAAATGTGCGGGAAAAATCACGCTGCCTTTGGCGAGCTGTTTAATTGACGTTTATGAATGCGTTTAATTTAAATATGAAGTTTGTATAGCATACAGAGAGCTTCTTTTGTGTATTCCTAAATTACTCGATCAGACTGATAACACAGCCGAATCTTTACACAAACGATAGATAATATTAAGGTTGACACAATACAGTACAATGAATAATATTATTGTGTAACGTTACTATTGTCTAAACTGCTTTATATGAAGGTCAATTTGTTGTAAATTGCATTATAAGTAGGACAAGATTTGAAAATATCAAATGAATGATCCTTCAGATATGAATGTATATTTAGAGCTGGCACATAACTGTGGTTGGCAACAAAAAAAAACATCCTTCCGAGGCAGTGAATAACCTAGCTATTATACAATAAGTATGAACAGCTATTTTATAAAGTATGTCACTTATCAGGTAACTGAAGTAAAAACATTAGACAAAGCAGTTTGTAAGTGGTTTCATACATGTTATGTGAATTGCAACATATCTTTATCTCTCTGCATCCAAATCAAATCAAGTATGTTGTTGTTTTCTATTCCTGGCCAATGAAAAATGAAGCAAAGTGTGTTAAAAATTTTTAAACAAAAATCCCCTGTAAGATGTGAAAAAGTGTTCAATATTTGAAGGAGATCAGTCTCTTATCAAGATGACACAAGATGAAGTATTTAAATGTGATAAACTGTCATTTTAACGATAGAACATTCTATCCATCACATCATTATGTATGAATTTTGTCCTTATAGTTTGGACTCATTTCTTGCCTTTTTGTTGCAGTAGAGGTAATGATTCTCCTCCCCCAATTTAAAAAAAACCCCATCAAAACGGGGACAACAAATTGTAAATACCATGTGGAAAATGCAAAGATTTAGAAATAACTATTGGATATGGAAGTCATTTTTTTACCCTTCAAATTGCTTTGGCAGTTTCCTCTATATTCTTAACATGTGGTAGACAATATGCAAATTTAAAGTCGGCTGCAACAGAAACTGAGAGAAAAGATGACAGCTAAGAATTGATTTTTTTAAAAAGAAATCCTGAAGGTATAATAAATCATTCATGAGTGTTTGCAAGAGATCAGTTGTTCAAAACTATTTATCAGATATGCTAGAGATGATTGTTTGTTTTAGTGTAGTAGTATTCATTTTTTATTATTTTGCATAGTTTCATAGAATTTTGTAAATTACACATGAGGGTAATCTACACTACATATCCACAAGGAGAGATTATTGTTAAATCCTGCAAAGAAACACACTGAAAATAAATGCAAATAAAAAGTATGATTGGTTTTTTTAAATCCAAAGGTAAACAGAATGTATAGGGGGAACAAGAAGGTGTTCATATTGTATCCAACATATCTCAAAGCAAACACATACATTTTTTTTTTTTCATCGAAATTGTTGGTTTCTGTTTATACAATTATATCCTTTTTTTGATAGAAAAATTAAAAACTCATTAAATTTAGATGTTAATCATTAATACCATGAATACATGAATTTATTTTGAAGTGCTGAGTGCAGTTTGTAACACTTCCCTGTTTGGTCATGGTGTTCAATTTATAAACAAGGCTGGTATAGATTGCCATGACTTTCCTACTTCCTATTTTGGAGTCTTGTGACTGGGCCAACGGTTGGTCTTGTGACAAGCAACCTGTTCGCAAAATCATAATTAAATGCCTTGTCGTAAAGATTCTAAAAATAGATTTCAAAGAAAACCTCCCCCAAAACAAAAAATTTCTTGCCCTCAGATATTCCTCCATGTACATGTTGTTTAATGTTCTACATTAGTTTTTATCAATGGCCTTTTTCTTTGTCATGCAGTTACCAGTAGTTTGAGAGGAGTTTGTAAAGTGTTAGAAGTTGAAAGCCTGAAGTATCATATAACATACACTACTCTAAATATTGTACTACACTTCTCAGTATAATTCTGTGTAAATAAGTGCAGAGTGAATAATAATCAGCAATGATCATATGTCTTAACAAACATGAAAGTCATTCCAGATGTGTTTAAGACATACCCCGGTACATTTCAAGCTTGTTTTTAAAGTTCAAGGTTGCAGTTTAAAGTTCAATGTCTTTAAGTTTATATGAACTATGAACAGGTGATACAGTTATACTCCCCTCCTGAAGACAAAAATTCAGATTTGAATCTTCCAACTGGAAGGTTATTAATTATGAAGTTTAGGAAAGAAAATTGAAACATTTGAAATAAGTACACATGAACCAAGTCCTTTTCATATGTTCAACATGTCATCTTTTCTTTAAGTTCGTTTAATGTCATTATTTTCACCATATTGTTAGAAGGATAGATACCTGACAGTTGTGAAGTAGCAATTGGTAGTATTGTGAAGTAGCATTGGTAGTATTGTGAAGTAGTAATTGGTAGCTCTTTTAATTGTGAAATTTTGAATTGATACTCTTTAAAAACAGAATGTGCATGTACTTGCACTCTTATGATTTTAATTACATGGCTTTTTGTGTACCGGTATATAAAATGTCCATTCGTGTAGTAATGCTGTAGATACGTCTTTCAGATTGCTGGAGCCGGTCTCATTGGAGCTGGAGCCGCAGTCCAACTGAAATTCAAGGACTACTTTGCACTACTAGGGGGACAGTTTAGTTCGGCAGCGGCGCTGCTCATAGCTGTCGGAGTCATCATCTTCTTCATTGCCCTCTTCGGGTGCATTGGAGCATGGAAGGAGAACCACTGCTGTGTTATGATCGTAAGTATTGACTGGTATTTGGGAAAGGGAAAGCAATGGGAAAAGGGAAAGGGAAAAGAGTGATGATATAGTTAGATGATGGAAAATGTGAAGAAAAGATCATTCACTCTTGGTGTTTTTAAAGAAGGTTTTGAAAGCAGATTTCCCCAACATTATACAAACTTGCTATGGTGTCAGGTGAAAATTACACAAAAGCTATAAAAATAGCTGGGATGTCAAGACAGGTGCACTTTTCTTCCTATTTGAACACTAGCTGAAACCACCCAAACAACAGGGAAGGAATTATGCAATGATACAGTGAGCAATTTTGTTTTAAAAAGAAAAAGTAAACATGATGACCTGGAAGTAAAGGCATTTGGATAACAAGGATAAAAAACAAGGTTTTATCGAATCATTTAAGATGACAGGTCAACTGATAACCCTGTATGAACTCCAATTGCTGCATAGCGTCAGATTATAAGTTTCTATGATAAAAGATAATGCATATCTAGTGACAAATTGTAATGGAGAAATTATAATAAAAAAAAACATCACAAAATAACTGCATGAGGCCTGATCTCAGTTGGGATTTGATTTATTCAGCTTCTGATCATTGATAAAAGGAGGGTCCTGCAATCTGTTGCATAGAACTTGATGCTGCCTATACAGATAGATATAACTGCAACAGAAGTTGCCATCTATTGCTATTGGTTTTACCCAGCCATGTGAAAACGCATGGACTGTGTAGGAAGGATAAAAATCTGTAGATTAATGATGGAGAGGGAAATGTCCTTTTTGCCAGTATAAGCCACAATTATCTCTGTAAGCAAGGGGAAAGTTGGACCAAGTTGATAGAGTCTGGGTTATGGATCAATAAGCTAAGTCTATAAATGAGTCATGCCAGAAAATTGGAGATGAAATGAGCATTAAAGTGGGGACAATGATAGATTATGAGAGGGTGTATGATCCTGCTATTATGTATATATACCACTGTAGTAACATGTACGTATACCAGAAACTGTAATGGAACGTAATGATCGTATATTAATAAATTCTGCACAGCTAGAGGAGAAAATACTGGAACAAGTATGTAAATTTTCACTGTGGAACATGGACAGAGGGGAGAAATTATGTCTATATGTTGTAATTATTAACGTATATAATGCACAATGTCACAGAGGGCCTGTTAGGCATGTCTGACAGAGGTGTGTAGCACACAATAGAATATCATTTTCAGACCAAACATACATGAAATTCTTCCCTGCACACACGCTAACACACCCTCACACACACACACACACACATGACAGGTTTAACAGTTGATGATTGATGAACCTGTTGCACCTGTCCATCCTGTCACAATCAACAAGACGCACTTTGTGTTTTCTGTTGAAAAAAAAAAATTGATGTTTAGAAGTAATTGATTTTGTCATCAGCAAACATTAGGTTGATTATGAAATGTTGTTTGGAGGTAGTTTTGTGTAACTAGGCATAAACAAACATGGCATAGAAAGGAGCACGAAGGCAGTGATGGAGGACTGCCGCAGGATTCTGAATCCTCGGAGAGTCCCGCCAGAGAATTGCGGTGTTACTTATTTATACTTTGTATTGATCGCGGTGTCGCTGTCATTGGCTGGAATGCAATCATACCACCTATGAGGTTTCAAGAGACTGGGAAATTGATTCAGCATTGTTACTGTTGAATGGGCACTGTAGCAGCTTGGGTGGGGGACGGCAAGGGGACTTGGACACGTATCAGTTTTTTTTCCACCTTAACTATAGGTGTACACTTACCTGTATGTACATACACACCGACCAGTTTTTTTTCCCACTTTTAACTATAGGTGTACACTTACCTGTGTGTACATACACACAGACACACATATTAGTCAGCATTCCTAAAATCAAAATAAAACTTGTTTTGTGAGACATGCATGTGAGGGTAACTCATTGTGAGTCAAACCCACACACAGGTAATTTGGGCAGATCAGTTGGATTTTGTGTTTGGGAAACGTGGCTCTGCTGAAATATCCCAGCCTAAGGATGCTAATAATCCAAAGTAATCCCGTGTTCTGATGAAACAATGTAGCCTTGATGTACTGAAATGCAAGCAGTGTCCCACCGGGGAGTTTAATCTATCTGATCATTCTGCCAGCTATGTTGTAATGAACTTGGAAATCAAAGTTCCCAAGGGTGTTGTCCTTGAATTACTCTTCACTCAGTCTTTACACAGGAATTGTATGATCTAAACAGGAGTATAAATGTTGCTAAATCTTTATAGAGGAATTATTTGAGGCCACCAAGTAATAACAGTCTTTTATATCCTCTTTATTAAATTTATGACCTGTATTTGCTGTTCAAAGAGAAAATTTAAAGATACTTCATTTTAACAGAACATTTAATGTTTTACAGAATGGGCCCCAATCCTATTGAAAGATTTTTAATGCATCGAAATAAGTTCTTAACAGAAGTTATGAAAGGACTGAGTTTGCATTGGGGGTGAAGGATTTAAAGGATAAAGTAAAAGTTGTGTTGACATATCCCTCTGTTCTCTTTCAGTATGCTGTCCTGTTGGTCATCATATTCATCTTAGAAATCTCGGCGGGAATAGCGGGCTATGTGTACCATGGAGAGGTAGGGCCATATCTAGATTCTAGATCTGTAAATATATTGATTGTTAAGTACTGTAAACCAATTTTTATTCGTTTGCGAGATATTCGTGAAGTTCGCAAGGGCGTAATCATAGCGAATCATTAAAATGCTTAGTTAACGTTACAATTTGTCATATTTTAATATGATCTGCTTCAGGTTGAGACGGAGGTTAAGAAGATGATGACGGAGACCCAGGCTGAGTACACTAAATCCGCAGGGGATAAGGCCAAAGTGTGGGACACCATCCAGAAAGAGGTACTTGTGAGGGGGAGAGAGGGACAGATTGTCTACAGTACACAATGGGGAGGGGTTTGGGGCAGAGTGTACACACAAACCAAACACTTTATTAGTGATTCATAGAGAGTAGGATGGGAGTGTATTTTTTAAAAGGTGGTTGGGGGTGGGTGGGGTTTGGAAGGGTTTGAGGTCAGATCCCATGAGGACAAGAGCAGAGGATGGCAAGGCTGGGAGGTTCATGGGAATGCAAGACAAGTCCTTTTATAGTAGTGATTGTGTTGTAAAAGAAAAAATGAACTTTATATTGAAAGCATCCTTTATTTGTGTTATTTTGCTGTCATTTTGAATTTTAGTTCAAATGTTGTGGAGTGTCCAACTATACAGAGTGGAAGCCTCAGTTCCAAAATAGCACCACACAAGTTGTCCCCAAATCTTGCTGCAAGCCAGCCAGCAACTGTACAGGAAGTCAAGCAGATATTAACGCAGATAAGATATATACAGAGGTAACTTCATTAGCCTTAAAGCATTTACATTTTGAACTTTATTCTTGTGCTAGACTTATTGCCTCAAAGAAAATTTTTACTTTGTTAATACATAGCCTTACAAAATTTATATAAATGATGTTATTAAAGGATGATTAATTCGGCAAACTTAAGCGGATGAGAAAGAAAATAGAAGAAGAAATTAAATGGATTTATAGAAATGAGGTTAAGGAAGAAAAATCATTGTTTCTCTTATCATTTTTTTTTTCAGGGATGTTTAACAAAGTTTGAGACCTTTGTCAAAGACAATGTCTTCATCATTGGCGGTGTTGGAATTGGTCTGGCTTTTGTTCAGGTAAAGATGATATAAAGGAAATCTTTTATGGGTCCCCTTTTTTTTGTTGAACCGAATTCCGAAAACTAAATTCTTGTCAAGCAAGAGAAAATATCTTTAAATATATATGCACGGGGGTATAGATACATGTATTAAAAAATGCAAGATCGACATATCACACTTAAATTGTTATCATATATTTAATAGGACATGAGACATGTTTGGTTTTTTTAAATAACAAATAAACTGCAGTCATTTGAGCTGAAGCAATTGCTATAAGACACATTAGGTTCATTTGACTAAGCACTGATAGCGTCCTGGTTTTTGTCAAGCAGACACATTTAAGTTATAATCATAAAACAAACACAATATAATCATGAAATCAACACACAGGCTTTGTATAATATCAATGTTTCAGTTTTGATGGATTGAATAGCATTGATTTAAAAACTCAGATAGCATTTTAGTGTATTGTGTATTTAAACCATTGTAAATTACTTCTGCTTATTTACCAGCCATCTCAATGTGGTTTTTTCCATTGCACACCATGGTCGAATTATCATGTCCATGATAATTAAATGGTTTACAAAATCTGATATTCATTGAAGTCTCCTGCTTATTCTGTTTTATAGAGAGTCCTTAAGATTACAATTGATTTCAAGATTTTCAGTTTGAATGTAAAATAAGCATTCTATTTCGTATTCATTTCAGATTATTGGAATCCTCTTTGCTTTCTGCCTGGCACGTGCTCTTAGAAAGGAGTATGAAGTAGTGTAATAATTGAAATAGTAATTTCCAAAGAGGCTGTCACACTGAACTAAAAAGAACAATACACTATGGATGGAAAAAGTGGAGAAATTTTAAGGGGGGATGGTACTTTTGATTTAAATTTTCATGAATTTCATTTGAAAAAAAAAACATGTACAAAAAAAAGAAAGATCATAGTTTTAAAAATGCATTTGTCCACCATTGCTTGTTGAATTTAATGTTGTAAGACTGGGAATTGTTAAGCTTGAGTGAACTCTGTCCTCTTCTGTTACACCGTATGACTTTTTATCATACAGCATCCTTTAGACAAGTATTAATCATTTTGTGCTCTGTAGTTATCCAGTATTGTGGTATGGGGTATGGTCTTTTCTGTTCGCGTTGAATTACATGTAGACAGATATTTTGGGTTTTTTTTCCGCTATGAATGTTAACAGGCACCAAGAATATACATGTATATGTTTACATATTGCTGTGTACTACCAGTTGTTCTCTCCAAGATGAAGACTTTCGTGGGTTTGTAAAAAAATTTAATCGTTGCTCTTTTATTGTCATTTATTTCTCCAATTTTTTTTTTCTTCATCGTTTGCATATATGTTTTGAGGTCACAGTGAAACTGCATTAGTTTCGTGTTAGCAAAATTTTGGGAGTATTTGGAGAAAAGTAAAAGGCAACTTGATTTTGATGGTTATTTAGAAAAATAGAACAGCTTAAGACCATTCTATTTTCTTTCTAGGTTTCATTTTGTAAAGAGCTTACATGAGTAAGATATACTTACGGTACTGTTGGTTTTTTTTATTCATCTTTAGAATTTATTTTTGTGAAAGAAAAAACGTCATCTTTAATACATTTTTTTTTTCATAACAGTGAACTGTTTTTTGCGATATAGCTGTTATAAATGTTTTCAAGGCTTAAAAGTTGTTGTATTTAAATAAATATTTATTTCAAGGGACAAATTTCATGGTTAAAAACTATTTTTATACAAAAGTGTATTTTGATAATTGCTCAGAAATTGACATTAGAATATATTATTTTGACTCTCAAATTATAATGAAAAGAAAAAGACTTATAGTTCATGTTACAAAAAAAATTACTGTGCCTTTTAATTTTTAGACAAAGGAAGTAATGTGGGAATATTTTTACAAGTCTTTAATTCAGATTCAAATGTTATCTAAGTACGATTGTTGCTATTAACTTTTGACTATTGAGGTATATATATATATATATATATTGTGTAATTTTCTGATGTTTAACTGTAGTTGTTTAAAAGCTGTTATCTAATAAAGCATATTAATGTCTCTTGACGGAAAGGGTTAATTGTGTCATTTCTTTTAAATATTGAATGCTAGCATCTCCAAAACCAGAAAATTTAATCATTCTTTTGGAACACTACAAACTATTAATGGTTAGTGTTGTCCAGTTCTTTTTTTTTTTTTTGGGGGGGGGGGGGGGGTTAAGGCATACAGTAATAATGAAGAATACTTGCAATTTTTAGAGGCACCTGCTTTTTCAAGTTGTGCATGCATTTGGAATTAATATTGTTTTCTGATCTATGCTATTGGGATAACTTTTAAAAGATTAACCTCTCCTGAATTCAAAATAATATTGAACATTAGATTTAAATAAAACTTGTTAAATGCAAGTTTATACTGTGTGAGGTACAAGGTTGATGTGAACAATGCGCAGAAGTTAAAATGAGCACAAAGAAGAGGCTCATGGGCCAAGCTGCTCACCAACACATCAAGTTGAATTCTTAACTTGTATGAAACTGGCAACAGGTGAAGGATTGGTGGCAGCAATAGTGATCAATATGGAACATACTCTAGATCATGATGATTTCATAACACCATAGCACTACATAATATTGTATGCAGCAGTGTCGCTCTTGAAGATTTTGAAAACAAATTTCTGTATGTGTTCCTGTGTTGAGCTTTACACCCCTCCTAGGACTCAACTTTTGGCATATGGGTCAACGTTTGAATATTAATTTCTAATAATGTGTATGTTGATACATGTAGATCATAAAGGTGGAAAGCATGGCAGAAAAAAATATTCAGGTTTAGTGAATTTTTTCTACCTACATGTACCTTCATAGCCTGACTGAACAACAAAAGAAAGCATTTTGCTGTTTAAATTTACATCTTTCTCTGAATATTGCTTTTCTTAACTAAAGCTTTTGTTATATCTTGACCCCATGACTTTTATGGGATCCCAAACGGGAGGGGTGCAGAGTTCAGTTTAGTCAAATGTAGGGGAAATCTTAGATACTTTTTCTCAAGATAAACAATGCTATAATTTGTGATTTTATTATGCCAATGCACTTGAACTTTTGGTTTAGTCTAGCATAAAATGAATACTTTTCTAAAGATTAAGCTTTTAAATTTAAAAAAAAAAAACCTGTAAAACTAAAAATACTGGTAGTAAAATACAACAAAAAATTTGATGGTAAATTAGATTTATTTCTGTCATAACAAGAACAACTATAAAACTTATGCAAATATGTAGACATGTATATTAAATAAATCACAGCATCTTATATATAGATACCTGTACCAGCTAAAATGTAACGTAAAGGAATTAATAGATTTTTATATAATTTCTTCAAAACTTAATGTTTCTCTAATCTGTTTGTCCTTGTAATCCAAAAAAAAATTAATACATTTCTGATATTAATCAAGATGTTACATAAATGCCATATTATATGTCAGTTTAATTTTGCACTCTTTTAATTGAGTTCGATTTCACATATTGGTTGGTATTGATGGCAGTTTCAGGGACGGAATTTGATTCGACTGGAAATGCTTTAAGAATATCTCGCTTTTTCATTGGCTAAAGCAAGTCTCCTGATGTTTCCTATGCACCCAGCGGAAGCTTCTTGGAGATCCTCATCCTGTGAGCCTACCATTTTCATCAAAGGCTACAAATATAAATTAATACATATTTTTGGAAACTATCATAAAATGTTCAGATACTTAACATATTTGTGAAACAAAACTGTAACCATATCAAGAATACCATGCATTCAGAAAATGGACAATCAAGGTTTATAGAACCAGAAAATACAATGAAAGAATTCATAGAATTTAGTGCTAATGAGGCTGCGTTATCCTCATCCTGCCTTTTCTTCTGTAGTTGTTCACACTTAAAATGATTTTTTTTTTTTTACTTTGGTCTCGGGGTTTACACTGAATGTAACACTTTTGCTCAGCTGATTTGATTGAAAATGTAGAAAAAAAGGGGGGGGGGGGAGGGGGGGGGAGGTTGCTGTAATGTTTTCAATGAGGGAAACTAGAGGGAGAGATACCATGTTTGAACTTTGAATATGAAAGATTGATTTCCTTCCTTTAACTATGAGATTATTTTCCCAAATCATGACAGTGAGCTCCATATGAAAAAAAAATCCACTGTTAAACTACTTTATATGATACATTTACGTTTATGCAAATAGTTCCCTGATTTAAGAGTTATGGATTATTGCTGCAGAGTTGAGAAAGTTTCATCAAATACAGAGACACCAAAATATACTTCTGTGGTGCAAGTACATGTTATTATTTAACTGTGCAGAGATAGGCATACTACAGTTATAAGCACCTGAACAACACCGGCTTCGTGCATGGTAATACAGTTCTCGGGGTTCTTGGACAGTTGATATAAGGCCCGGGCGGTGGATCTGTGTACATTTTCGTCCTGCGATTTGAGATATTTCACTAGCGGTGCCACCGCCCCCTCTCGTCCGAATGCTGTTCTGTTATTTCCCCAGTTGCAACACCTAGCTATGGCCTCTGCTAAATGTCTCCGTAGTTTATCATCCACCTGTGAAAAAATATTCATGCATGTTAAAAGATTCATTTGATTGTATTGTGAATATACAAATGCCCTACAAGGCTTTTATCCTTGAAATAAGAGTTCAGACACTGTTTTGATAGTGTCTAGCATTTCAATATTCAGAAATGAATTCAAACATTTTAGGAGATTAAATCTAAATTTGGCTTTTAGCAATTTATGTGCGACAAAATATCAATGTATAAAAATTAAGGGTAAAGCTTGAGCTAAATTTAAAGTAGAGCTTGCATTTTAATTTCTAGATTAATTAATTGATTTATAAGCACACAAGTGGATCATATGTGTAACTGTCAAGAACTCCAGGAAATATGCATGTAAATATCTCATTTGCCAATTAAATCTATTCATAAAAAGATTGGTGTAAATACTTTTGGCCATACATGTAGCTAGTATATATTTTATCCTATATAAAGATACATATAATACATAAATGTGTATTAGTGTACTTCAGAAATTTTCTTTTAATATTAAGAAACACTGTGAAATACTTGATGATATTTCAGTGATTTTGTTTCATTATTATTGGAAAGGATGAATCCATTAACTGTTGATTTGCACATTAAATAAGAAAAACCACTTTTTAAAAAACTGAAGTTAATGAATGTGAAATTCATGTTGTTTATGATTTGTATGTGTGATAGTAATGTTTAATTTTCACAAATGATTAAGACATATATGATCATGATGGACATATAAAAATGAATACATGAATTTTGAAAAATGATTTTTTTTTTTTGGCTATCAAATGAACATGCACGTGGAATTCTTTTTTTTTAAAAGACATGTATATCCAACAGAAAAATTTATTTAACGCTGTAAAAATGCAATTGAAAGCAAATTGCATGCTGTTATTTGGGAAAAAAAAAATAAAACCACAGCTAGTCAATTTTCAATCAAAATGAATACACAGAAAAATGAATGCATGATATGTTAAATTCATTCATCATGTACAGTATGCATTGTTAGCGAGGATATTTTGTCGAGAGGCACTGTGGTAAAATGTGTGATTGAGTTAAACCACTTCATTTCTCAATCCCCAGACAGTACCTGACTCTGATATCTACTACCCTTCCAAGCGTACTGAAAAAACACTGAACCTGTTATACACTACACATTGCAAGAAGAAAAGAAAAGCAAAAAAAAACCCAACAAACAAACCCCCAAAAATAATCCCCAAAACCGTAGTTGTGAAGCAATTAGAGATTCTTGTTATCAGATTTGCTCGGTGTTATCTTTACAATGAATTGCAATTGGGGGTTCTGTTTCAGTTAATGTCAATTACTTAATTTAAATGTAATTTTGTTGCTTCTTTGAGAGCATGCACAGGTGTTGCGCTCTCTCTCTCTCTCTCTCTCTCTCTCTCTCTCTCTTTTTAATAAACTCAACAATAGCAACCAAAAGAGGAGACTTTTAAGATCAATTTTAAAATGTTCATGTTTTAAACCTTACATCAGCTAGAACAATTTCCCATCTAGCAATGCTTTTTCAAAATAATTTATGCTTTGATTGCTTATTCCACCACTTACTGTGTTTGTAAGTCTGGCTAACATAGGAACCACGCCATGGTCTGTGATGACTGCTAGGTTTTCTTCGTCTTTGGCAATGTTTGCTATAGCTGCACACACACTGGCTAGAACCTCTCGATGGTCCGATTTCAAGAGACTCACAATCAGTTCTAAACCACCCACAAAAGATCGCACCATTTCTCCTGCGTCCTATTGCAAAATAAATTACATGTGTGCATGCCTTTTGCTCTATAAAAGCATGGTATCTGCAACATTTCATGAATATTGAAATTCTTTAAAAAATTCTGAGAACAAAATACTCTTAGACATACCTTTGCATTTTCAATACAAGGACATATGGCCCACGCAGCACTGGCCTGTACATCCGGATTCTGATTCTTGAGCAATGACCATAGTAATCGGACTCCGTCCAGTTTGTCGATGATTCTATAACCAACAACATAAGGAAAAAAAATGTCATCATTGCATACTTTCAGGCAATCTAAAATCTCATAATTAACTTTAAATTTTTTTTTTACCCAAAACATTACATTACTCACGACAAATCTCAGCTTACTCTATATTTTGCTAATTTATTTCAATTTTACTTTCAAAAGGTTTATGAAAAATGACAAATAATATATATGGGGCTGTACTTACACCATATTATCCTGTTCCTCCGCACACTGCCCAACAGCCCGAGTGACATTGACAAGGAGGGCCTGGTTTGTGCCAGTCAGTAAGTTGACCAGAGGGGGGATCCCTCCGGCTTTCCTGACCAACATTCTGTTGGGAGGGTCCTTAGCTAATTCACCTAAACCACCTACCACATTGACCAACACCTACAAAAGCCATATTTAGATAAAATCATTTTTTATGCTCTCCAACAAGAGAGATAACTCCTGATGCAAATTTTTGGGGGGAAAATTTTCACTACAAAAACACAAATGTTGCAGCTTAATAAAAAAAATAATGAACAAAAACTGAGCATTGATCATAATGAACAGAGTGTTTGACCCCCACCTCCTCAGGCTGGTCGTTCAGTAGTCCCACCAGCTGTTCTATTGCCCTCAGCTCCTGGAAGCGGGTCACATTCTCCGGACTGATGGCACACTTCCAGATGGCTCCGGTTGCTGCCGCCAGCAACTCTTTGTTTTCAGTTTTCTGTAGGAGGGACACCAGAGGGTCCAGTCCACCGTACTGCCTCACCAGATCTCGTGTCTCCTTCTCCTCCGCACACTGTCAATAAATACAGGCAAATAAGGTACACATATAGGTAGAAACAGTTAAGCTTATAGGGAAGAAACAGGGGTGAACATTTTTTAATTTGCTTTAAATGAAATTTGTAGAACCGATATCTTTTTAATTTGTTGTAATACATGGGGGAACAGCACTGACTTTATACAATAAGCATGAATTTATTAATAGCTTGTTTGATGTAACTGTTTCACTGTACTAGCTTGTCTAAAATATTCATATATATGAAATCTACTTTTTTTGGAAATTCTTGGGTACAGTATTGAAACAATTTGTATTCATTCAGTTCATACAATGTTGTTCAGCATCATTCAAATATACTTTGGCATGTTTCAAAATATACCTTAAAACTTGAACACAGCAAAAAGCAAACAGTACCTTGAATATAGCTGATGCACAATGCATCTGCAGTTCATCTGACTGGCTCTTTAAGTTCTTCACTAGATCCTCTATCATTCCCTCTGTTCTAATAGCTAGTCTGTAACTGGGCTGTTGGCAAGAAAAACAGAAGTTTTTACAATAGCAAATCCATATTTTATGTAGATTATTTTATACATTTATCAGCTTCATGTCATGAAGAAATGAAGCATTGTGTTAAATAGTACTTCTCTCCCTTGGTTTTTTTTTTAAGAAAAATGTATGAATAATTTACTCATTACTAGTATTTAAAAACTCTGTAAAAGATAAAAGATAAGTTCTGACCTCTGACGCACACTCCTGAAGGGTCCCGACCACCGGAATCAACATGTTCTCGTTGGGAGATTTGAGGAGTTTGGCCAGCAGGGGAATGGCACCCGCCTTCCTCATGGCCTCTTTGTTTTTCTTGCTCTTGCTGCAGCTCCACAAAGCCAGGGCACCACTGCGAGCCACCTCAGCATCCTTGTCTGCCTCTGGACTGGTGGCAGACACTATGGGGCAATCCAGGAGACCCACCTAGAGACAAAAAAAGGCACAACTTTTGTAAACTGAAAGCAAGTACTGTGGTTTCATTAATATTCAAAGGTATCAATTTTCGTGGAAAAAGTGAAAATCACAGTTTCAAGGATACGTAAATTCGTGGCAAATGACCCTATCAATACAAAATGATAGTAGAAATTGCACTTCAATGAACATTTAATTTCATGGATAAACTTAACAGCGAAATCCACGAAAATTGGTATTCAGCGAATATTGATGAAACCACAGTATTCAACTTTTGAAATTGTTTTGATGAAACGTTGCCTTAAATCATGACAACTCTCTCTCTCTCTCTCTCTCTCTCTCTCTCTCTCTCTCTCTATCTCTCTCTCTCTCCCAAAATCTACATATAATTACTGTACATACCAGTTTTTTTATGCCTCCATGCTGCCTGACGGTGCGCCTGGCCCGCCTGAACTTGGCCACATTGGCAATGGTTTCAGCAGCCAGACACTTGAGATCCTTGTCGGGGTCACGCAGGATCTTCACCATTGTCTGTAGTCCCCCCAGGTCAGCGATGGCCCGCCTGATCTGAGTATTCCTGGAGATTTCTTTCAAGATCTTGAGTGATCCAATCTTAAAGTAGAAAATCATCAAATGAAAAGAATTCTTCCTTTGTTTATCTTGTTAAATAGAGGATAACAATTCAATGAAGATACATTATGTGTATAGTAAAAACATTGTAAGTTCTAATTTTTAAATTTAAATGATAGTTATAGTGTCAATTAAAATAGAATATTTTTTTTAATTTTATGGAATAACTAGCAAGAAGAGTATTTCAGCTTTTTGTAATAAGTTTAGCCCAAAGGTAAGCTAGCATATACAGTGTATTTTCAAAATGCCAAAGATATTTTCTAAAGATCATTTCCCTACAGTTTTCAGCGCACGTACCTTGCATTTGACTTCCTCTGTGTCTAGCAGGTTGATCAACACCTCCAGACCCCCCACATCACGAATGGCCAACTGGCACGTCTCCTGAGCAAGGTTGAAGTCTCTCATTGAACACAAAGCAATGATGGTGGCAGTTTGGTTTCCACCCTGAAATAATGAAAAATCATTTAACAGGGTTTTATATTAGTCAAGAGTTTAATTATTGCATTTTCATAATAATTCCTTTCATTCCAAGATTATTTTAAGACATTAAGATTTCTATCCAATGAATTTTTCCATAGATGATGGTTCTAGCAATAGAATCTGTACTCTTACCTTGAGGTATTTGACCAGTTTCTGTATCTGCCAGTACTCAGACGGAAGGTCAGCATTTGTCTCGCTCCTCCTCTCTACTGCCTCTTCCTCCTCCTCACTCTCTGTGGAGCTCTCGCTGAAGGAGTCTTCTGCATCAACTGGGGTCTTTGTCTTCATCCTGTTAACAAGAATAAAGAAAGCAAAATTAGTTGTAAGAGTCCCTGCAGTGGTGATTAGGAAAGATGTCAGTGTGTTGACATAAGATTTTTACGAAAGTTTCAGATTTCAAGGAGAGAAAAAAAATTTACCTTGGAGAAGTCTTCTTCTTCTTTAGCTTCTGTGTTTCTCGTTTATCTCTGTAAAAATTGAAAATTTGAGGTGGTTGATACAGTAATAAATGGTAGTTTAAAACACAGACATTCCATCGACAAAGCCCAAATTCAGAGTGCGACTTTCAAATGAAATTGAAGAAAAAAGGAAATCTTTATTATTTAAAATTTAAAACTTCATTTATAAAAACTCAATTTACAAATGATGAAAATGATGATGATGATGATGATTACAAGAAACTCAACAACACAGGTTTTCATGCAAGGGAATTAAACACTTACGGTTCCTGGTATTCCTCCATCCCGAGCGCTTTCCATTTGAGAGATGGCTCCAGCTTCTTCTTTTTCTGTGCCTTCTGCTTCTGTCCTTTGTCCTTGGAGTCTTCCTCTGCCTTCTGCTTGGAGCGGTCAGGGCGGTAGCCTGCAGTGCTCTCTCTATCATCATCATCCTCCTCCACGCGCCTCGCATCCATGTAATCATCCTTCTCCTGGACTTTGAGGTGGAATTCCTACAAGCCATGATAAAAATTCCTTGATAAAAATCTACCCATATTTGTTCTTATAGACCTCAATGACTTATTGGATTTCTACTGTAATCATGTTTACAATGATTTTAATTTTATTTCTTATAGATATAGACTCCAATTTTCTCATTTAAGAATTTTTTTTTTTAATCTTCTTTTGTAAAAGTAAGACAAAATAGTACATTTAATAGTTGGTATTTTGAATAACTGATGAATTCTCTCTCTGAATATTTCCCTCTAACTTTTTTTTCATGTCACTTTTCTTACCTGTTTGTCAATCATCTCTGTAAAGTGGGCACTCTTGTCCTTGAGCAGTGTGACCAGCTCCCTGTAGGCATCGCCCTCCTTCTCGTAGTTCATGTCGCCACGGTTGTCTGGGCCCTTAATCAAAGACACCAACATCCTTAAACTTTTCATCGGCACTTGCATTTTCTTATTTTAACTACCTTAGAAATAATCCCTATTCAAAAGATTAGTTGGCTTTTGAAATTATGATTTCCCAACAAATTTCCTTAAATCTGCATGCATATGCACAAAGATTTACAATATGAATAGAAATCAGTTAACCTTTTTTTCCTTTATATATACTAGTGATGCCCAGTATCCAAATCAAAATACCCTGCAAAAACTGCCAAAAAAAACCCAGATGCTAAGCATCATTTATTATTAATTTCTAATTAGAAGCCTTTATACAAATAATTATTTGTAGTACTGGGTAATTTCAGGGATATATTCTGACAGCTCAAGGCCAAAGTCGGTATGTATTGCAGTCGATAATGCAAATCTGTAGATTAACTGAATCAATATTTCATGAAACATTTTTTAAGTTCGTCCCTAAAAACCAGTTAATTTGTGGTCTGTTGACATATTACGTCATGGTAACTACAGGTATATCAAACAATTAATCAGTCATCCGAAGGTTTAAAAAAATTAAAACACTACAAAAAGTCAGGTTTTTTCATTTCATACTTTGAATTAACAAGTAACAGTGTTTCTTTTATCAATATCATATATGAACATGTATATCGGTATAAGTACCATATTTTCAAAAAAATATTTAAATTAGAAACATTTAGAAGAAAAATTGTCTACAAGGTAAGATATTTTCTCATTGCTTATAAGCAGTTACAAATAAACAATAATTTATTTTTAAAAAAATACAACTGTTTTTTGCAAAAAACTTGTTAAAAATTTATTGAACATCTGTAATTTTCACAGCACATTTTCAAAAAATGTTTTTTTACACTATAGAATCTAAGATATCATTCCTAAATAAATAGTCACCAAAAAATAAAAGGTGACCATGCACCCGAGGTCAATTGCACACATTCTACAGATACTGTAACAGTTGACTTTATTCATGTGTGTATCAACTTTTTTTTTTTTTCAACTTCAAAATTAGAATCTACTTGTGCAATATTTCAAATTTAGAGTTATGTCTCTTTGGTCACATAGAGCCACCAATATATAATACCTTGTTCAGATAGTAGCCACTGGTATTGGCGGTGATGTATAACATATTTCCATCAAACGGCCGAACTTCTATGTACGCAATGTCTCCATGAAGCTGGCGTTGAGGAGGAGCGCGACAGCCATTTTTGAAAATGTATCCGTCACCTACAGATCAAGTTATACATTTAAAATCACATAAAGTAAGAATTCAAAAAAATCAATTCTTGAGAAGTATGCAGTTATTACTGCAATCCTATTAAAACATTGTTAAATTAATTATATAGTTAACTGCTTGAATTATACAGCAACTACTTGAATTTACTGGTAAATTGGGCTCAAAGACTTGCATGCATGCAAACTATATCCTTTTAGTTAAACCCTTTCTAAATTAATCGAAACAAAAATAAAATGTACAGTATATATATGAATATGCTTTATATAGCCATCAAGTTTATTTTCAAAATATTGTGGTACTTTTTCTGCATTAGATAACTTTAAATTTCTCCTCCCAAAAATTATGTTTACATTAATATCTTTAAACTGTTTTTATTTATACATGTATAAACCAATCTGATTAATCTCTGCTTCATTGTAAGACAGTCAGCCAAGTTTCTCAATCTTATTGGGATACCTCATCATAATCATGCTTAACCTCTCCCCCCCCCCCCAAAAAAAAAAAAAAAAAACAAGAACAAAAAACAAAAAAAACTTGGTATCATTTAAGAACTGTTATGGTCCAAATTAAAATTTTACTAAGCAATGAAAAGAAAAAAAATTCTATGATTTAATTTTGCCTACATTTTAACAGCTTATACATACATTGGTAGGTTGATATAATGTAAAAAGACAATTGGGGCTTACGTAGAAATCAACATACTATAACATGACTATTGATCTATTGATTAGTATGTAACATACGTCAGGGGATCAACAGCACGTGCCACACTCACGTGCCAAAAGTATGTCAACTTTACTTTTCACTATATATTTCATTGAAAACCAACATTTTTTAAAGATTTGTTGAAAATAACCCCTTGACTAATTTTTTAAAGACTTGGATTATAATAAATTAAGAATTTCTCTAGTTTTTTTGGCATCATATTTAAATCTATGTTCAACCTTCAGTTCTTGAGATTTGAAATTTACAGTTACAATCCAAAGTAAAATTTTTGACTCGCATATTGCAAAAGATACATGTAGGCCTATATAGTAGAGCACTTACAAAATATCTTCGTGTTGTGTTTGAAATATCATGTTTTACGTCAAATGAGTTGTCAAAAAACTATTTCAATGTATGTCAAAAACTGCCAATTGAATTTAAGGTAAGGTTTGCGGTTACAGGGAGATAACTCACACATTTTCATTGTGACGTAACACCAACTACCCTTTATTTCAGTTATGACGTCAAAATTTATACGACGTCATAATTGATTTCAGTTTTTTTTTTATTTCGCGGTTTTTTTTATCTTCAATGAAAAAATAAGAGGACACAAGCATTTTATCAATTTCCATGAAAACGAAATCCGCATCATATGGTTTTGAATAGTGTTTTAGAAACATCAGATTACACATATTCTAAGATACGTTTTTCCTAAAACCAGTGGACTTGGAAAGGTTTCAAATAAGATGTTTTCGTTTTCATAATAGTAGTCCAAAATTAAGACTTTTGTTGCATTTTATTCTATTTTTAGATAGTTCATCAGAAATTAATAAACGTGAATCATGATATTAATAGGGATATTATTTTCGAACATTTTAAGCATAAATAACCCCCATAATAGTCACTTATAAAATGTACATATTTTCACAAAATTGTTTACATTTCATCAAAATCAAAATTGGAAATCATGAACTTTGACCTTTTGTAGTTATAAAACGGGACGGGCAAAATTCATTTGAATTTCATGAGAAAAAAGACTTTAGTATAGTGAACAAAATGGTATTTAACTTTGGTACAACCTCTCAAAAATGCAAGCCCACAAACCTTACCTTAATTAAAGCAATATGCTCACTACATTTTTATGCTGAATTTTTGTTGTTGCGAAAATGTTATTTTCTTCTATAATTACAAAAATATCATGTTTTTTTAAATTTCTGTTAGCCATATTTTTGTGGGAAAAGCCTCTAAGAAGCTTTAATTTAAGCAAAAATGAATTATTGTCGTCCTGTACAAAAATAGGTCTGCTATATATTCCTCAGGAGAAAAATATTTATTTTGACATAAATAAATGTTTTTTTCAAATCTTAATTACCATTAAAATTTCAGTTACAAGCAAACTTATCAAACTAGTAGGTTTTTGCAGCAAAATAAAATGCTAAAAAATACAGCTCATATTGCTTTGATAAAAATTTCTTCAAAATCTGACAAAAAATAACGACAAAAACCCTTTAAAATACAAGTCTTGTTTTCAATGAAATATATAGGTATTAAAGAAAAGTTGACATACTTTTGGCACGTTATTGTACATGACATGACTCACAGCATGCATACATCACAGGTTTTTTTAATGACATTTTATTAAATGACGTCATTGTCTCCTAGCTAGCAGACTAACTGTCTGATCCACATATGGTACATGGTCTGGGTCAAACAAACAGGAAAGGGATTCATGTACTTTAAAGGGACTTGGACACAATTTGACTTAAAATTTTCAAATTTTATTTTTCCATTTTCAATGTTTATACTGATAAAAATAGAAGTTTATAATGCGATGTCAAAATTTGAAAGTCAAATACTGTGGTTTCATCAATATTCGTTGAATACCAATTTTCGTGGATTTCGTTGTTTAGTTGATCCACGAAATTAAATGTTCATTGAAGTGCAATTTTTATTAACATTTTGTATTGATAGGGTCATTGGCCACGAATTTACGTATCCTTGAAACTGTGATTTTCTCTTTATCCACGAAAATTGATGCCCTTGAATATTAATGAAACCACAGTATCAAGTTATAAGCAAGTTACAGAGTACGAAATTCTTTGTTTTGTAAACAAAGCTCGAATATTGTCATTTTTACATGTGTTGTATTGGTGTAAGTTTCAATCAAATGTATCTTTCTTTTGTTGATAATAGTATTTATAAAGATACTGAATTAGTTTAAATTGTTTTTACATGTCATTTTGTCTAAGAAAAGGTAATTCTCTACATTTTTTGTAAACAACTATAAGACTCGAGCTTTGTTTACATTACAACCAATTCTTACCTCTGTATCTCGCTCGTAACTTGACTTTATAACATTCAATATTTTGGTCAATCATTTAAAATGCACCAGTAAACCATTTTATGCATAAAAAATGAAAAAAAAAATTTTGATCACAAATCGTGTCCAAGTCCCTTTAATATTGCATTGTGACCAAAATATATTGGGAAAAGATTTTAAGACAGCAGGTTTTTTTTCCATACATATTCAAAAATACAACTGTATTGTTTTAAATAAAGAAATTAATTACTTCCTGTGTGATATTTCGATATACATGTATAATTGTTTTCTTTTGAAAAGATATTAAAATACCCTGACATTTTTACAAGAGAAGCAACTCTTTATAGTTAGTGAGGTGGAATAACACACCTGGGCTGGGTTTTACAAAAGAACTTACGACTTAGTCTTAAATATTTCTAGATTCGTAGAATGGTCTTTAATAAACAAAATTTATATAAAACCATTTATTTACAACTATTTTGATTTCCATAATTATATTTACAGCCATAAGAATAAAACAGTGATTAGTTAGTGATTAATTAGCATTCATTAATTTGGTCGTAAGTCGTAAGTTCTTTTGTAAAACGCAGCCCTGGAACATATCAGTCAAATTAACATTAAATTATTTGATTATGAAAGAAAACTGTACGTATGTCAAATAAGCGAAAAATTTGCAGTTTGAAAATAAAAAATGAATATCTTAAAACTTCAATTCTGAAAGTAACAACAAAAGCCCCTGTGGGATTCGAACTTGGGAAGTACCGATCACAAGCCCATCAATACACAACCAATCCGACAAGAGATATTAACATAAGTTGTAGAACTAAATTATCAATCATTGTAAAATGAATAGAGTTAAAGTTTAGTAAATACAGGGTTTCATTCTCATTCAGCAGTCTTACCCCAGAAATCGATGGTTTCCAGCACGTGCTTTCTTTCATCATCTCCCGACAGTTCCTGTAAGATGGTGACTTCTCCGTCAACCATGATAGGGGTCAGTCGAACATCCCTACAGAGGCAAAATTAAGAAAAGTTACACCTATAGCAAGCTTTATGTGTAATATGGCACATACCTGTACAGTTATATTGTAGATTTCCATTAATTATTAGAAATTTATATCGTTAAATGACACAAAAAGTATCCCCTTACAGATTTCAAAATTGCAACTTAATTTTTCCAACACTCACTGTTCTGAACTCTTTGAAAATATGACAAAAAAGTTTTTTGCTTGCAATTTTATATAATCTCGCAATCTGATACAAATTTGATAACATGGAATTAATTTCTAGCATAAAACAAGGAATTTTTAGTGTTATCATATTTAATCATAAAAGAAAATTTGTAAAGTTATTAAAGTGTCTTAAATGTAGAACACCCCATATACATAGTTGCTGTCTAATCTGTTACAGTACAAGAAATGCGGATCCCTATTGCCTATTTAGAAATAGATAAGTAGCATTAATTATCACATACAAATATATTGAGAAAATGTCTATAATAAAGACATAATTATCAATATGGTGTTAATGAAAGGAGGATTACATTACAAAAGCTGCCAGACTTATACTCAGTTCATGAAAAAAGAACAAAATAACAACTGTAATAAATACTTTGTTATGTACACCATATATGTCACATGCTTTAATTACTTTACAGTTTTAAGAATACTTATGAACAGTGAAATCAATACTGAAAAAAAACTTAAAAATGAATTTTTATGTGTTAAATAAATTAGCAAGTATTAATATTTGTACCCAAAGTGTCAATTATTATACATGATACTGGTATTCATGTTTGAGTGTTTGTTTATAACTGACTGTCAAACTCAGTCATGATGAAATACAAACAAATGCAAACAAATTAAATCATTAAAAAGTTTTAGATTAAAACATGCAAAACATATTGCTATAAACATAATCTTTTTGGCATTTTGCTTTCAAAGTTCATAAAAGGACAATTCAATGAAAAAAAATAAATAATATAAATGATTCTAAATCAATCTTCAATTTCATTGGAAAATAAGTGGAAAAATATTTGCAGTTTTGCTTTTTATTCCCTGTGGCTTTCAAAGCTCAGTAAAATTAAAGAGAAAGAATGTCAGGCGAAGATGAATTATTCCCCTTAGTCTGCAGATTGTTGTATTTGATTTAAAAGAAAAAGGTGACTGCATGTATGATACATGAATAAATAGCGTACACTGTAAACTGTGTCTGTATAGTGTATAATCTGTCTATCTAAAAAGAGGGCAAATTGTATGTGTGTGTGTGTGTGTTGTGTGCAATCAACATTATATTAAACATACTTTGTTATCTGAGCGATGCTCTGGTTCAATAATTGCTGGTCTAGTCGCAGAAGAATCAGCCTCATTTTCAGCACCAGTTTCTTTTCCTCGATTTCCTCTTGTTTTTCAGTGTTTCCTTCGTTTTCTGCGTGCTGCTTGGCGAGTTGTTCGATCTCCTTGGTGATCTCCTCGATGAATCGGAAGATGGAGTTGTCGTCTCCTTCCACTGTGGCGAAGCGCTCACCCAACATGTTGGCCACTGGATCACGGTTTGCTTTAAAAAAAAAAGAAAAACCCAGGCATCAATGGCAATTAATAGAGTTAACATATTATTCTACTCCCAAGCAAGCAAAAAACAAAAATAAAAATAAATACAATGCATCCATGAATGGCAATCTATTTTCTTCTAACAAAAAGGTTCAATATATGTGGTCTCTAAAATAGGTATTCTGAGGGGGAAGGGGGATTTTTAAATTACACAGTTTCACTGCCACTTATATTTGTATGTCCTGGATTGGAAAGGTTTTTTGCATTTTTATGATATATATTTGTAGTTTTTAATGCGTAAACTTCTTTTTGTTTTTGTCAGCTTTAATTTGAATATGTTGCAGTTGACTCGCTGATAAGTCGGGTCACTTTTTCAGGACAACCGATGTACAGATACGCTCAATAAAATCACCACATTTAATCATACTGATTTTTTTTTTTAAAAATGTCTTTTTTTAATCCATTTATCAATGCTAAAAATGTTTGGTTAATTAATTTGTAGCTGATATATCAATTTTCGTATTTCTATTCAACTGAATCTGAAACTTAATAATTGCATGATCAAAAGCAATCAATAATTTTATAATCAGTATTTTACTAATTAAAAGCAGTTAATTACAATGCATTGGAAAAAGAGAAATTGAAACCACTGATCATTTCATTAACTAACTAGGGTAAACCAGCAAAATATAAATCTAATATATTCGTTGTAAATTAATAATGAAAAAATCTGCATGGTAATGAAATAATTTTAATCAAGTCTACGTGTAGCTCCGGATTTTTTTTACTAAGGTAAATTTGCTTCATTAAGAAATTGAGATTTATATTTACCTTATATTTCCAACTAATATTTAGGGCAAATATTCATGAGTATTACATTAAACAAGAAAAGTTTTCTGCTGATAATCATAATTAAACCAGTCAGGGTTATTACGTGGAAAAAAGAAATAAAAGAAATTTTTTTACATTAAATTATGGAATACAGAAAACATTTGATCGAGTTACTTTGATAGAAAAATTGAGACAGAAAGAGGGAGGCATTTTAATAAAAATGCAGACACTAACTCAAGCAAAGGTCTTAAGTTTTTTTTTTTACATTAAATAATACAGAAAACCTTTCGATCAAGTTACTCTGATAGAAAAATGGAGAGAGAAAGAGGGAGGCATTTTAATAAAAATGCAGACACTTTCCCAAGCAAACCCCCCCCCCCCAACGGATAGTTTCATCAACTAATACCAATGGTCTTAGGATAGATATAGTTACAATTTATAGAACAATTTCAAGATTAAAAAATAAAATTAATTACAGTCTCTACACTTTGAATTATCTGAGCAGTAAATGTGAAAAAAGTATGTACATGCATGCTTGCACACAAAGTTCTAAATAAAGTCAAGTCAGACTGCACAAGTTCAACCCTGTACAAGTCTTACTCAGAGTCTGACATGGCAATGATAATTTGTGTTTTATGGTGTGGTAAATGGCTGAATACATTATCATACTTTTTTTATCAACTCCGATGACATTGAGTTTCCTAGTAAATATAAAATGAAGAAACAAGGAAAAGAAAATTTATGTTCTTATAATCTTATAAAAGAAAATAAACGAAGGAGAAAATTAGGGGGAAAAAAAGGTCCCTTGCACATATTTCTTCTGAGATCCAAATTAAAACATAGGCAATAATATGATGAGGTTAATATATCATTTGCACTCAGAGAGAGAGAGAGAGAGAGAGAGAGAGAGAGAGAGAGAGAGAGAGAGAGAGAGAGTGAGAGCATGTATGTTAAACCTTCACCTACATAAATCAGATGTAGTGAATAATTAATTCATACATGAAAGGTAAATATCATCATGAGAAGTAAAAAAAAAAAAAAAAAAAAAACGAAAATTTGGTACATTCTTTTAAACTAGCTAGTGAATAATTTCTAGTATAATTAGGCAGGTGTACATATAAAATATGTATAATATTTTATTCTATATATGCAACTAGATTAATATATACACGAGTCCCTATTATTTTCTCTTTACATGAATAAAAAAATTTTATATACTGGTAAAGAGATCATCATTTTGATTTCCATATACCGGTATATGTAATATATACTAATATCTATTAAAAAAAAGAAATTAGAAATTAAAACCTTTCCTATTTTCAAAAAATTTACCACATTTTATGTTCATTTAAGCCCATTCTTCAAAACGTCCAAATTGTGAACAAAAATTTATGGTTTTATCCATAATGCAACAAACATTATTTCCGTTTTCAAAACATCAGACCTATTTGGAACAAAAATCTTTTGTTGGTACATATAAAATATAATTTTTTTTTCCTGCACCAATTTTTCATTTTGCATAAAAAAATTCCAAATAAATGAAGTTCCTTATAATATATATTATGCACACTTAACAGAAATTTTATTTTCATCATTTTCCAAGGTGCTGAAAAAAGCCAACTGTTATTTGTAAAAAAAAAAAAAAAAAAAAAAAATATATATATATATATATATATATATATATTTTAATTTTTCATACAAAAATTTAAAAATCAAAATATTTGACCTGTCAATGGTTTGGACAACAAAATGAAGCTATCTGCTGATGATTAAACCCAGTTAAATTTCAGGGGTTAATCTATGTTTGTAATTTGACACTCAATTCTGTTAATTCCATATTTTACATAAGTACTTAATTCCGGATTTGGCCGTTTTCCATCAAATCGCATAAAAATCCATAATATTAGTATATAATAAATAACATATAAAATTGCGAATGCTGGTTTTTTATCATAATTTCATGTAGTTAACATCTGCCGAAAATAAAAGCGAGATTTTAAACTTCGCGAGATGTGCTTTTGACGATTTTTCGCAGATATTAATTCCTCGCATTTAATTAGGAATCTACGGTAACATATTTTCATTAAAAGCTAAAATAGTAATGTCACACCTTCCAGGCAAGCTCTGATTTCGATCATTTTCTTGTCTCCGGATGCTCTGAGGACTTGTTCACAGTATTCCATGGTCATGGCGCTACACTCATAGTCTGATCCATCCCTCTTTATAGAGAATAGGGGCTGGTCCTTGTCAGCTTTGGCTTCTGATATTTTATCCCCACCTCTGAAGAAACAAAAAAATAATTCCAATCAATTAGATACATTTATCATGTACATTAAGCAACATTTATAAATGTGTAGTAACTCCTCTCTATCTCTCTCTCTCACTCTCACTCTCTCAAATAATAATTTACAAATGGAATCAATTTCTTTTCATATTTATTCCATGGTATATCACCATAATTTATAATCAACTATAAAAAATAACTTTTTTATTTAAAATTGATAATTTTTTATTATTCAAACACCACATTTATATATAAAAAATGTGAGATAATTTACAAATGAAATAATATTGCAGATATTATTTCAAATTTATTAAGTATTTCAGTAATACATTTATTTCATAGATTGGATAAAAAATATATTTTTGCATTATTATAGCTCTTGTGCTAATGCTTAACAAAAACTGAACTTTGAAAAAAACAAAAAACAAACAAACTAAAGTACTATAAAATGCTACTGGGCTGCTACAGTTAATTAAGCAAATATATCTCCTTATTCATAAACAATATAACATTTATTTGAATGATTTCATCATACTAAATGCATATTTCCATTCTTAATTGTAACATTTTTCCAGGTGGTCATTATTAAAAACAATTAATGTATAATTTGTATTTTAAAAAAATTGTTCCATTAATATGTGTTTAATTTCAAAGATTTCAAACCAAAATATTTAACAAAATCTTGACTATTCTGCAATACTTCATTTTAAAGGTAATTTGCTAAAAGGTCAAATGATAATAATGTAAGGCTAACAAGTTCATAAAAAGTATCTTAAACAATACACAGGTATAGTTCTAATTAATATTATTTTACAAATTGACTATTTTCACAAAAAATAAAAAGAATTACTAAAAAAAGGAAGCAAGTTTGCAGTTAAGGAAAACCATCATTAAAAAAATAACTGTTACTAATTTCAATTTTTTTCAGTTGACAAGGTATTAATCACTATTCTGCTATTATAAATCAAATGAAATATCATCATAATGACAGTATACACTAAGTGACACCTCAGGAGGAGGAAACTGTAATCCTCAACAGGAGGCCCGATTGTTATGAGCTTATAAAACACACAGTAAGAGAAAATTTAAAGCTGCTTGGTCCGATTTTTTTGTTATTACAGTATACATTTTTTTTCTATACAAACCATTTATCTTAGAAAGTTATGGACATTCTCCTACTTACACAAGCAGAATAAGTCTCCTTTCAAAATTAGAAATATTCAAAGTAAATAAAAATAATTCTTTTTGGGCAAAAGAAAAAACAAACAAAAATGCATCACGGGAATGTTTAGAAAAGGAAACCGTTTGGTTTCATCCCCTGAATAATTGGGGTTATTTAACCCGCATGCTATGCATCGATTGCAAAGAAAGCAAACTTCAGAAATATTAGCGAACAAAACGTACATGTGTATTTGTAATGTGTCTGATCATTTCGACCTTTATTTAAAGCGATGTCAAAGTCGTAATACAACCATAACCGTCTCGTCATCAGGGGTGAACTTTAACATGAGGCGAAATAACGCAGTACCCTTTTATGCCGTTTGTTTTGTTAGCAAATTTTGTACGTATTTTTCTTCATTGAAATTTGGCTTAAATGATTGGGAAAACTACTGCGATGTCTATTATTATAATTATACTTAGCATAACCATCGTTTAAAAGCGTGCATAAAATTTGATATAAAATTGGACCAACCAGCTTAAGAGATATAGGTTACAATTAATGAATCATAACAGCATTAATTTTGATTGCTGAAGAGGCAAAAGCTTGGAATTTCTTGGAACCACACAAAATACACACCTGTCTTCTAACCCTGGTGCACTGATTGCATCCGGACTGACTGTTGTTTGCCAGGTCAAGGGCTTTTTGAAAACTAATTTAGATTCATCAGCATACTTGGCACTGAAACCATCAACATACTGTATGATGGAATTAAGCAGTTCTTCGTTTAGTTTTGTGAATTCTAACTTGCCCCCTGAACCTCCCTTGGCAGAGGTCCACTGTGCTGCTCTCTGCAGAGCCTGACCCATGACGGATGTGTACACCTGAAATAAGAATTAAAAATTAAAAAAAGAAAAATCAATATTTATATCATGAAGACTGATTTTTTTTCTTTTATTGTTATATAGAAACGAATTCTAATGACATAGAAGTATTTCTTAACATGTAAAAAACTTTTCTATTTTTTTTTTTTTTTTTAGATTTAATTCTATATTTTGGTTACACATAGATTGTTGTGGAAACTATTTAAATTGAGAAAACACAATACTCACAAATATACGAGTTAAGCATTTATCAAAAATTTTAAGATATTATCAGTGTCAACGTTTTGATGTAAGGCTTGTTTATTCATACAAAATCATAGATTTTTGGTGATAACAAATGCTGTCAAAACCTGGTTTCAACTTTAAACAAGCAGTTGATAAAAATACGCTATACTGACCGAAGCAAACTGTGAAGTAGAAGATAGAAAATTGAAGAAAAGTGCAGAAGAGAGCAAAATAAAATGCATAAAATACAATACCTATATTCCTCTTTTGAGTCTGGTTATGCTGTGGTTGTCAAGGCTTATTGCGCATGCGTCTGCGGAAATAGCAACATCTCTCTAAACAAAAAAGCCAAATCAATGACCCTTTATTATCCGTAAAAAAAGTAAACCATATATATATTTATATTTATATATGTATAATTAAAATAATATCTGTGTAGCGTGTAAGTGAGCGAATCTAATTCTAATTGATTTTAATGAAATTGTAGTAAACTTGATTAATGATAGGAAAAAAAACATAAAACAATAGGGGCCTAATATGTCTATTATCATATATTTTCATTTGCATCTAAACTTTATTACATCCGTAAAAATGAGCTTAATTTTGTAAAAAAAAAAAGATAAAAAGAAAAAATAAAATAAGTTGTTTATTGTATATGATTAATTTTAGTGTATTTTATCATTGTGATATTGCATAACTAGAAGGGGGGGGGGGGGTCCGTAAAATTCAATTCTATAAAATTGCTGAAAATAGGCCTCGGACCCACGGCAAACACAGTTATCACTCTGACACCCCCACCCCCTCCTCTTTTGGAAGAATAACTGGATCCGATTCACGCATGACATGCGTTACCAAATTATATTTCATGGCACAAATAATGTTTTACATAACTACATATTAAGAAGAAAAATAAAGAAAAATAAAGAAAAATAAATGATTTCCCTTCTTCTTTCATTCTCTGGACTAAGATAACAAAAACTTTCAAACAAAGCCCGGATTCATTAATGTCATCCTTTCTTTTTGGGGGGTTTTGTTTGATGTGGTTACTTGCAGAAGTCGGGGAACAAAATTGCCAACACCGGCTGACTATTAGAACAGACGGCCACGCGCGCGTGCCGAAGTCTTCACGTAGCGTCGTCATGGCCGTTCCACGCTCAACGCCCAGTCATCACATTCAGCCACCGCAGCAATCGTCCAAAACATAGGGGCAGGCAGCATGCGGTTGAATGAAATTCTCAGAGGAATTTTCACACATCGCCATTGTCTGAACAAGCGATTTAACGCATTACCTATAATGAAACAATTCATATCTAATAACCCTAAGTATTGAAGATTGCTGATAATATCCCCCCTTGGTTGCATATAAAATGCACATTTGCTTCGGTGACATTTTCCGAACAATTAGATTTAATTATCGTAATGAAACGCAATGTGCCACATTAGATGCGGCGATCGTGTAATTTGTTTATTTGGATGATAACAGACGGAGACCGGATAGCCGTCATTAAATCGTGGGGACATAACGAGGGGAGCGGGCGATTAGCCCCTGTCACTACTTATCTATACAGCCTGTTCCTCCAATTCTTCCTCTATACTCATTCCACTTTTCCGTCACGACTTTTTGGGGGTTTTTTTAAGAAAGATTATAAACCAACCTTTTTTAAATTTTAACTTTTAATTTTAATCAAGAGATTAGAGAGAGAGAGAGAGAGAGAGAGAGAGAGAGAGAGAGAGAGAGAGAGAGAGAGAGAGAGAGAGAGAGAGAGAGCATAAAACCTTAGGTGGACAGTAAAATGTAATTTGATTCATTACGTACATGACGATGTCATCAGTTTTATCAACGATACATGAATCCTGCAGGGGTTGAAACAATACATAAGTTGCATAATGGTTATGTTAAATGTGTACAACTGTATGCATTATATTACAGTTATTTGTACCACCACATTGCGAGTATGAACCATTGTATATATTAAATGTAACTACACTTAGTTATACCATTGTATACATTAGTAACAAATATCTATATCGCTATATATTTTAGATAGATTTAAAATTTCTAGCACTTTTATGCATGTACATGTATGTTTGCATGACAACTATTGCTGTATGCGAAGAGTAACTTGTAAGTTGTCAGAATTTGATTAATTTCAATAAAACATGTTTAAACCACAACGATACATGGAAGTTATACATGTAGTTGGAACCCACGGCAAACCTCGCATACGCTCGTAACAGTACTCCCAGTTGAATGATTACAAATCCTTTACCATTTATACAATGAAATTTTGAAGATTTAAAGTGACAATGGATTATAATAAAATAAAATGTGCATACCATTTTGTAAAATATGAAGTTTGCAGAAATGAAAGTACATCAATACGAGTTCAACTTTTTCAACATAAAGTGTTATTGTTTGAAAGATGTAATTAAAGTATTTTTTTTTAATGAACATTTCTCTTGTTGTTTTTTCACCCCCTAAATCATTCAATTTTCTTTAATAAACAGTGTTTTTTAGTGTTCATTATTTTAAAAATAGTATTTCTATTTCTATGAACCGTGTAATGAACTGATGAACCTCTTTATTTTTGTCTTCTGAATAAGGCTGAAATGAAATCGATGACACTGCAGTAGTTTTCCAACAAAATGTTGGGTCAAAGAAACTACACGTAGTTTCATGATGTAAATTTTGAATTTACTTGGTGGGTGTAAATGCAAAAATTTACAAGCTCTCATGCTGTATATTTGTATTTACAAGTAAATTCAAAATTTTCGAAATGACAGTAGCACCAAATTCTATCGAACATGATTTATTGTTCCAAAATCAATACTGGTGCATCCTTATTAGTCATCTATCTTTTCTTGAGAAAAGTTTTAATCTCGTGAATATATCAAAACCGACGAGTAAATACAAAAAACACAACAAAACTGTACATATTTATTTTTAATTGGAACTGTAAAAATCATTTTTATTTCAGCAACAAACAATTGCATTGAGACCGCCAACAAAGAATAAACCCTACCAACATCAAATCCTCATCAACCTCAACGATATAACAATGATATCATCAACAGCATATCGTCGTCAGCAATAATTCAACAACAGTTTGTCAACAACATTGTAACAGTTACATATTTTAAAATGACGTTTTCAACAACACATTTTCAACAACCAATAACAATGTTACTTATGATCTAAATTATGTTAATGCAATGAATCACACTATCGGCAACAACACACTGCCCGCAACATATCAATATATTGTAAAAAGCAACATTTTTTTTTATCAACGTTAACATATCAATATATTGTCAAAAGCAACAATTTTTCAGCAACACAGCAGTACATTGTTGAGAATAGCAACATGGCAACAGAAATATTTTAAACAAATAGAAATTAAGAAAATAACAGACCACAATAGACATACATGTACATTGCACCTGCTATGTTAGATAAACACTGCCCAGGTATGATAAGTGTTTATAGGATTATGAAAGTAATCAATCTATACGGGTACATGTACATGTAGATATGCACGTATAAAGTGCAAAACGTGCTTACATAAAACTATATTACATCCTCTATAAGTATTGTTTCTTCCTTAAATGGTTCATAACCATAAGGTTAAGATTATACCGAACTTTGTAACCCCCCTCCACCCACACGGATCGGAATAACAACTGAAAAAGTGTTGATAGGATTACGAAAGTTATCATTCTATACGCCTACATGTACATGTAAATATGCACGTATATAGAGCAAAAATTGTTAACAAAAGATTTACATTAACATCCTGTATAAGGACATTCTATTATTTTCTCCATTTCTTTCAAAAGTCTGATTCTATGATTCTATAATTCAAATATGCACGACAAGACAACCGGTAAAATTACCTAGTCGTCGGCGCAAGAATATATGCATTGTTATGAATTTTAAAGAATTACATCTTTATATCTAGCTGCTATAATTAATAATTCTAACATTGTTCATTAATGGTTCTTTGTACTTTTGCTATCGACTAGTTGAAGCTACATGTACATGTACATTGGTTGCCTTTAAGATAGTACGTGTAGGTGCTATGCAGTCAGCTAGCCGCTAGCTCCTACATATCTATAGTCTGTCCCAAGATATTTATGCTGCACATTTGGACGATTTTTAATAAAAATACACTTACCTGTGAAAGAAGTGCAACTGAAATAGTTGCAAGGGATATTTTCCAAGATAATTGCATTGACACATTATCATCTTTCACTCGGAAAAATTCACAGGAACGAAAACAGATTCCTTACGGAGATTTATAATGGGGAATGTTTACATTTTTTCTCCATTCGGAATACACTCGGAATACATCGCGCAATATTTCAACGTTATCATCCGGGCTTGCTGCAATACAAAATCTCCGTAGACATCACATTTTTTAGCATTGTATCGAAACCTGATAAGCTAACAGGGGCGTTTTTACTGAGAAATCTTGGAAATTTTTCATACTTTTGACTGAACATCGTTTGAATCCTGAGGTATTTATAAATATCAAACAATTAAGCCAAACGTGAATCCAAAATATCTTGGGACAGAGTTATAGATATGGAGAACGGACTGCTTACCACTATATCGCTGATTTTAAGTTTGAAATATACATGTATAAAGATATGTTACTCGGACATCGTTTGTTAATTACAAGCGAAAATATTCATTTACATGTAAATACAATACATATGCACCCGGTAAACAGTTTTATAGACGCCCATGTTAAATAACAGCTGAAAGTTAACTTCCATTATTCAATTAGAAGTACGGATGTGGCCTGTGGAGGAGTCGCACTGAGATCCGAACAAATAAATTCCCAAACGGTTGGATAATCCAAGCTTAAAGGACATAACACTTCCCATCTTCTTGATCGGTAATAGAATTAGAAGTAGGAAAATTCATCAAAATTTATCAAAATATCTCATAAATGCATATACACATTGTGAGTCTACCCTTACCTAGTGTCTTTGACACGTTCATAAAAAACATAAGCGTCTTTCAAATGGAATATTATTGTATCTACTAGTTTCAACGGTAAGATAATGACGTGATAATCTTAATTTATATGAATGCACTGCAAAGTACAATGATTAATTAAATATTTATAGATTGTATACATTTAGAAGAGATATATATCAGCTAGTAAAGACTTATAATTGTCAAAAATACGTTGCTTGGCAACTGTTAAGTGAACTTTAATTTTTTCACACTTATGAAACCACACATCTTCTGTTCGTTAAATTCCCCCATTTCTTAAAAACATTTTCTGATGTATTCAAAATTGACTGTAAGTCATATAAGCAGACTGAGAAAAAATAACCATGTCTTCTGCGTATATTAGTAAAAAAATAAAGAGACCTCTTGTAATGAATTGGAGTATTTTTGTCAGTTAAAAATTCCATTTCACAATCATTAACATAGAGGGAAAAAGGGAGAGGTGAAATAATCTCCCCTTGTAAAACGCCAAGATTATTCACAAAAATCTGATAATCTACCATCTACTAATTCACAAGACTTTATATTATTATACAGTGAACGTAAAATCTTCAGACTCCATACATTGAAATTTTATTCCACATTTTAACCCTATTCACAGTCTCAAAGGCACGCTTGAAATCTACGAAGCTGCAATGCAATCTACATTTTTCAGAAGACGTTTGTTCAGAGTGGTGTGCAAGACAAAATATACATCAACAGTACAATGAAATGGTCTTAACTCGAACTGAACATCTGTGATAAAAGCATGAGTTCTTGTTTACGTTCAACATTTCCTATTTGTCGTTTACTCTTATTGACATGACAGGGACTGGGCAGCGTATGAAAGTCAGACATCCGGAAAACGAATTCATTCACAAAAATCTTGACACAGTTTTCTAACCTTGTATTACCAGATAAATCATTCTGGTTTAAACGTTCCTCTAATCTATACACATGTTGCTGCAGTGACAATTTGTTCTCATTTACTACATCTTCCTTCCAGCGATTTGTTACATGATCATGTCTGTTGAATGAAGTTCCTTCTGACATTGTGATATTCATACCCGTTCTCAGTTATATGTGCAATGGTGCGTGATCAGAATAAGGGTTAAAATTACAAACTATAAACTTAAATAAATAAATTAAAATATCAGCAATCTCAGCTTACCAGTGCGACGCTTTCTTCTGTTGCCTTTAGATGGAGGAGAGAGAAATTGCCGAAACGATCAACCATCCTGGGCATCACCTGGTGCATGGTAACCTTACACCCCAAGAATGAGAATGGGGAATAATAATTGTAGGTCCCTTACAAAGCCTTAGCTATGAATTAATGTCGACCATTTCATAGATATCAAGGGGACCTAGACACGATTTGAGATCAAAATGTTTTGTTCATTTTTCTTGCATAAAATTGGGCGTTTGGAATGATTAACCAAAATCTAAATGTTAGAAGTCAAGTTACAAGCAAGATACAGATGTAAGAAATCATTTAAGAAATAAACAGCAAGTTAAAAAGTTCACAGGGATATAATCCTGGTTGGTCACGTGACTTTGCGGTTTATAAAGCGTAAACTGCCCCTAACCATTTTATATCATATAAATAATAAATAAGGAATTCAATCCTTAAATAAATCTAATCTTTGTTACGAAAGTCGTCGTGTTCATATATTAAAGACGTCATCATTGTATAATTAGATAACGTCATCATGGTATAATTAGATAACGTCATCATCAGTGATGGTATAATTAGATAACGTCATCATGGTATAAATAGATAACATAAACTGTCGATTTTTGCAAATCCTGGTTCTTGTTTATTGTTAGTAAATTATTAGTGTAACTTTTTTTTTATATGTTCTTGCAAAAACATATTGTTTCTAAGTTGAGTGCCAGAATTGACTCATCCACGTAGTAGTAAGGGCAAGAGAAGTTCAACACATTTCTCAGAATTCCTTCTTATGGTCCTTAACCCATACTTTTCGTTTGATCTCGCACAATGATTAATTTTTGCACTGATCCATTTTCCAGCAAAGGAAAAAAACATTAACATAGTTCTAGCAAAATGAATAAAACAGGGCTTCAAAAGATTATTTATTATATTTTTCTGGACTTTAAAATTGTTGCTCTATTTTAGGATCTGGCATATAACCGATAGTTAAATATTTACATCAGTTCCCAATTAAGGTGCATGGTCAGGGACATACGTTGAAATTAATGTGGATAAAAGTACTTTATAATCAAAATGATTTCACCGATTTAGAATTTTTAAATTTTACAATATTCGACCAAAACGTTTTAAAAATTCTTTTGAACGGTAAAAATAATAAAAGCCCCACAAAGGGATTTGAACTCATGACTTACAGATTCGAAGAGAATGCCCTAAACCATGGCGCTACGTTTCCTATGCAACTTTAATTTCATGAGCAACAATACTTTTTCGTTGCATAATGAATTTTTTCATAATAAAATTCTATGCCCATGGACATGCAAAAATTTAATAGAGTCCCATTTCGACTTATTAGAAAAACTTAAATAACAAGATTTAAAAAATTTTAACGGTTTCCATGGTGATATTTTAAAAGTATTGGTTTCTCCATCTATTTTCTTCTTTGACATAAAAATTGACAATAGGACGAAGGTTGTTTTTCTGTTTTTAATAGTTTATATTAGTGAGCATTACCCCTAAAAATGGCTTCAAAAAATAAGCTTTGCTTGTTTCCATCTTTATCCTCGGTTACCATGGCAACGGTTACCCTCAGCAATCAACTTTTAGTGTCTTTTTGCGTTTTACCCCTTAAGTGAGTCCATGTATAAAACCTAAAGAAAATTGATGATATAATAAATAATAAAAATCTTTAATTTTTACATAGAATTTAAATTTTAAAAAAAGCCCACATTTATAAATGTATACAAGTTTTATGTATTAATAATGGCATTAATGCAGCTGTTTATCTTTACATGGGAAAAATAGCCCCCATTAATAAAAAAATATATATACACGTTTTATTTATGATTTAATAATGAAGAATGCCAAATAACTTGCGTCTTAGCAGCAGCAAAGGTTGAATTAGAAAAAATACTTCCTTTTTGTATTTTGTATTTATTTTTTGTATATTTATCATTATCACTTATTAAGGAAGCTTAGTAGTAAACAAATTAATGTTCAGATCTTTCTTAAATTCCAAGATATCACTTTCGAAGCAATAGTCTTTTATTCAGGAAAACCTTTTTTCTATATTATTTAGCTCCAAAATGTTAACTTTTTCTTTTAACTTCTCAAGAAGATCAAAACACGTCTAAACGAGGCCACGAACGTTCAGCCCTCTTGAAATATTTATACATCTGGGATGTTTGCAAATTACCTAAAGGTGAAATTATGAGTTTTAAAATGAACAAACAATTCCTATTCAAGCATGTATCAGCGACCCAGGTATGATTTAGTTGTTTAGTCTTCCAAGCAGGAGAACGACCCGGATGAACAAGAAACAACAGAACCTTCTGTAATCTTACGGTCCGAGGGCTGTTTCAGGTTGTGATCATGAAAAATTTGTGGGGGGTTACCCAACATCAATCTCTTATTACAAGAAAGAACGTTGTGTGGCATTTCTTAGAATTGGGACAGCGTTCGGCAATTTTATATATACATACATGTAAAAGTTGCCAAAAGATGTATACAAAGTGGCCAATCATTCTAATCATATTAGGTGAGGACTCAATATGTGTGCCATTTTTTTTCTAATAAGATTTCTTCCTTTTAATGAATATTATGTTGCCATTGAAATACAATATTCATTAAATAAATTTTTATGCTTCTTGTCATTTAATTTACTGCTTTATGTATCTGTAAAGCGTATCAAAATTACTGTTCAGTCCTGATTTCTAATTAAAAATTAATATTCGTAATACCTAATAATTTTAAGCTTGGTAACCATAAAGTAAAACATGTGCAAGTAGCTTTAGGGTTTTTATTTAAACAGGAAAAAAACTCAGCTAATCTTAAATGAGTTGTATATATGACCCATGCCCCTTCATGGTTAAAGTGTACCCAGATGTTTGGTCCTCATCCACAATGCGTCACAAACCGAAATAAAAAGCCATCTTTTTCTATGCATAAAAATCGCATTTCTAATGAACAGAAGCAGGCCTAATTGAGTGATTGGAACCTTCCGACATTGGCGGTAAATACCAATATTGAGTCTGTACCGGTTCTTCACTGAAGGTCGGCGACCTAGAGGATGTCTTGACTTTTATATGAGAAGTTCATGCCTTTTCAGATGGCAAGCATAATTAGATCACTTGCATATTGATAAAGAATATTGCAAAAGTTTACCAAAGAGCAAATAGACATTGATTTTTACTATTATGCAGATAAACAAAAAAAATAATGCATTTGATCACCTATAAATGATTAAATACTCTGATGGCTGGTTCATTAGCTTGGGTAACACTGATGATGCTTTGTGAGGTAAGTCTAATAAGGCTTCATCTCTCCATGTTTAGTTGATACTCGTTGTCTTTAATTATCTGAAGACGGTTTAGATGTGTTTATCATCACAAATATGAAATTGTAAAAGAGTTGTACATGTAAGTTTACTTGCACAACATTTCATTAATCCGTTGTGATTAGTATATTCCATCTTTTGTCGTTGGATCTTTTATGGTATGTTTGAAGTGCTTTAGTTTCAGTGTTATAATCAATTCAGTGTTGATGGCCGAATGCTTCTGTACATGATGCTGGTGCAAAATTAGTAAAAATTGCTCTCTTAGTCGTTTGCTTTAATAGATATATATAATTAATGTTTTGCGCATCTACTAGAATAGAACGGTGAGAGTTTTTATTCAAAACACCAAGGACACCATGTTTCTAGTTGGATGCAACAAATTATGAAGTACCGCGTATGCCGTGCACAGTGCAGTCGCTAACAAATGGCTAGCGATATCTGTACATGCATTGAAATGTTAACCATGTTGGATGGTAAATTATTGTCGTGAATGAAATTACCAATTACCAATCTGTCTTCATTTCTATGGTACAACGTAATTATATACGTTTATTTTTACTCTAAAATATTTAAATAGCATAATAATAACCGACTTTCCAACAAACTTTATACTAATGTAATGCCATTATAAATTTACCTACTGTATAACCAGGGGAATATATATAAAATAAGAGAACACTTATCAGCAGCAGTAGAATTTTAATTTTGTTTAATAGTAAAAGAACATTTTTTTTCTTGTTTTTTTTTACAAGGTTCAAATATTGGTGTTCATAGAAAGTGTTAAAATCGTGTTACACGACATTTGCTTTATTGTAAGACATCTAGGGACGTAGAAAGAAAATTGACTATTTCATCTTTTTGTGAAAAAACCAGTTTTGACATTTGAGTCACACATTTTACGTTTTGTTTTAAAGAGTTTATGAAAATATATTTTACTATATTTATAATTATTATTATTACTATTATTATTTTGAGTTTCAGTAACTTTTTCAAAATATACATTTTTATTCTTCTGTATATCCTGATTTTTCCCAATACCGGAAATAAGATAAAAAGATTTGAAACATATGTAGACAAATCAATTTATATTTACATCATCTATACCGAGTAGGATTCCCTCTATTTCTCATGGAAATTTATTGTTAATTTATAGCTCTTTAGAACAGCTCTAGAAACTGATAGGACTAAAATCTACGCGCCCCGTTTATCGTTTGGTTGAAACGTAAAGCGACGTGAGAAAAATCACGGACTGCACGAAATAATCTAGCTGCATGTCTGTACATGTAGCTCCCGGTCTGAAAAAATTAGGATGGACGACATGGGAGCTACAGTGCCTCCCATAGTAAAAAAAAAACTGCAATTTACTGTGCACAAAAAATTGCGCTTGTTTTTGACTGATTAATCTTATTTCCGAGCATTTTCTGTACAAATATTTGATTCCACAAAATTCTTCGGGCATTTTACTACAGATATCGTCACTTTACTTGCCTCTGATATTTTTTTAACACCACCACCAGTCCCGTAAAGAAAAGTGGTGCAGTTTGTTAACATGTAAAATTAACATACATTTTCCCAGGTCGGGAATCGTGTTTCGGGGAAAGTATAAGGCAAGTAAAGATACGATATCAGTAGAAAATTGCATGAATAATTTAATGGTACTTTTTTTTCACAGAATCTGTATGTAAATAAGGTTAATCAGTCCCTAACTAGCGCAGATTTTTGTGCGCCGTAAATTGCAGATTTTTACTATATATATATATATATATATATATATATATATATATATATATATATATATATATATATATATATATATATATATATATATATATATATATATATATATATATGGGTGGCACTGTAGCTCCCAGGTCGTTCATGCGAATTTTTTCAGACCGGGAGCTACAGACCTACAGCTAGAAATAATCATGATGTCAGACTCAAACTCCCATAGGTGACGATTTGGCTGTTTCTTTTCGCTAACGTACTAATATATTTTATTAGTAATTTAAAGAATTTTACTTGCTTTTCACAATCAATTTATAACTTGATAAAAGAAAGATGTAAAAATAAACAAAAACAAAAATGACTTTTTTGATGATTCATGCGGGTTATGAAGGTTGCGATCATTGCAGAAAAAATTGTTAATAACTCACAAGCGCGGGTTATGTTTTTTCCCCGCAATGTCGTTACCTCCACATCCCGCATGAATCACCAAAGAAAGTATTTTATTGTTTAAATGAATCCTAGAATGCATTCATTACTATCACAAACTTATTTCTAGGTATAGATACGGTTTATGATAGGTTAAACTGTTCTTTTAATCATTAAGAGGGTGATTGGTCATGGCCATTTTTGGACCATGTCGGTCTCTTTAAAATGAGCTATGTCATGAATGTGTAAAGATAAAAGGAAATATTTAAATTCATGTTGTTTTTTTTTACTTAATAATAGTTTATAGCTTAAAAATTAAATCAAAAAGTTTAAGGTATATTTGATGGCTAATTTGTAGACCCCCAGCCTCCTTAAATGTTCGTATGCAGATACGTAATCAATGTTCTATTGTTTTTTTTTCTTTGTTTGGACAATTGTAGGTTGTCCCCCGGCCGAAACCATACGAACACTTCGTAAATCACTATGCAATGTAGCAGGTGAAGGGCTTCAAATACAGGCCCAACAAGTAAATTTTAACAACAAATAACAACCTACTGCAGTGCACATAAATTAAATACACATAGAATTTATGCTAAAAATAAATCTCTCTATGCTAAGTGGTCTTGCATTTTCTAAAACCAAAATCCCTAAAAAAAGTTCTACTCAAGGGTAAAAATGATCTATCTATCTATCTCTCTCTCTCTCTCTCTCTCTCTCTCTCTCTCTATCTATCAGTTTGTAGCCATTTTCTTTTGCCAGAAGTTTGCATTGTTTGTTGTTCTATTAACAATTCAACATCCAAATTAAACATACCCTGACCTTAGCAGGGAGTGGATACTAGTATTTCCCTTACTAATGCATACGTCAATTCATTATTTTATGGACACATTTTAGAAATTTGGCTTAACTGTCGAGCCAAGAAAGAGGACATACAAAACTATAAAAATAAGGATTAATCATTGTAGTAAACTGCAAAAAAGGTACCTTCTTCTTTTATTCAAAATTATCTATGGTTCTTAATAAGATATTAACAATATTATCTTGCACATCTGTTTGAAAATGAATTGATAAACAAATTCCGAGAATTTTTTTTTCATAATCTAATCAACAATTATACTCTAGCCTCCAAAACTTTCTGGACATAAGTTGAGAATTTGCCAGCGAGAATGGGGGAGGGGGTAAGAACCTCTTTAATTATCTGCATGTCCACCCAGGAGGTGGACAATCTTTCCCAGAATCTAGTATGTGGTTGCCCTTCACCTCTTCAAGTTTACGAATGTCATATTAATGAAGCTTTTATTCATACGGCCTCATTACTGGAACTATGTCTCCTTTGACGTTAAATGCAAAATTATTAATTTATTAAATGCAGTCGTATGAATTTGTCCCGAAAATGACTCGACTGATTTTAGCCACCAAAAAAAATGTTTTCACATCATACAAAATTTCTTTTGCTTGTACATCCTCCTTAACCATTTCATTAAAAAAAACCCGATAAAGTTGTTAAACTTAAAAAAAGAATCTTTTTGTGTGTGTTTTGAAAATTTTTAAAAGCTGACATTATCCAGTAGTGGACAACTGTTTTTTTTTTTGCTATGAATGAAACAAAAATCAATAAACGTTTTTATTTTTCTCTAGTGGTTGTTTGTGGTGTGACATTTCGTCTACAATGAGCCCAGAGACTTACATTACAATAACCTTTGATTTTTATAACGGTAACTACTCCTCATCGGAAAAAGAATTTGGGATTGAAATATTTTGGTGGGTTTTTTTTAAATACAAAGATGAACATCTTTTTTTTTTAAGGTAAAAACGGAATCAGTGATAAACGTGGGTTTTCAGAATCGGAGGAGCTTGATCCATTGGCACTGACTTCAAATTAAAAAAAAAAAAAAAGGAAAATTATGAATTTAGAAAACGAAAAAAAAAAAAATCACAAAAAAAAAAAATAAATAAAAAAACAACAACAAGCAAACAAAATGAAACGGAAGAGGGAAGCTACAGTCATAATTCTAAGTAAGTCAAGTTTTGGGGGCATTCATTATCTTAATGAATTGCTGTCAGGCGGCCCTCTTGTGTAGAACTGTCTGGTGAACCCCAAAAGAATACAACTCATTAAACAAAATATGCCGGTAGTCAGTCCTCACAAGCTTTCATCGCAACAGGGACAAGCAATAACTCATCAAAAGTCCACTTTGTAAAGAGTTGTGCAACTTTATTTGTGGAGTTATCGCGAAAGTTGGCAGGTTTATGAACATTGATATCTGTTTCAAAAGTGCAGAGTTTTCGTATATGTACTTCATCGAGGCAATTTTGTTTTTAATCAGACCAAGTCCTCTGTCAGTCTTAGTACTTCTAAACTCTAGGAATCGGCGGCCGTTTTGGACAAGTCAAGGCTACGCTGGGTCGTGACTCGCTCGCTTTAATGAACAGGCTTGCCCTTTAGGTAAAAGAAGTTTTTTGGCCCGGCTTCTCTGAATATGCAATCCAAACCTGTTTTGCAAGCATTTTTCATCTCTTAATTTGACAGATGATTTGTTCAGATCTTTTTCTAATATATTATCTTATATCAATAATACATTAAAATCAATATTTCGTCAATTTTTGATGTCGATGTCGTTTATGACAAATTACTACAATAATTGTCCATATATTTGTAGTTGGATGTTTTATTAATTACAAATATATAGCTGGGCGAGTCTGCCCTACGGGTTAAGTTAGTCTGCTAAAAAAAATTGGAAAATCGATAAGTCAGACATACCGATATATTCATGGGAACGATTTTTTTTTTTACCATTTTCAAGAAGAAATACTGACAGATCATCCCAAGCAAGAATTAAATCTGCAGATGAAAAACATGGTTTGTCAGCATATATAAGATGATGGTTAATCCCTTTTACAACATTTTCATTAAAAAATTATTAAATATGATAAAAAATCAGAGAGAGAGAGAGAGAGAAAGAGAGAGAAAGAGAGAGAGAAAGAGATCTTTTGTAGATTGTTGACGAATTCTTCATAGTATTAATTTTGGGGTTTACTCTACTAAGGTAGAATGATTTCTTGGTGATGGGGAATTTACAGTGATAACATATCATTTTGACTTCTGACTATCTGTTTCATTGCAAGGTTTGCATATGCATAATAAAGCGATTGGTTTTATGGTAATCAACCCCTGCAAACTATCAAATACATCCCTTTCTTATAATTCATCACATTACATACATCACAGTTATCTTTGTTTATCACGAACTGCAAATTTTGCGGGTAGTTCGGTTTTCTGTGACCTTTTATTGGAAGGGCTGGGCGTGTTTTTCTGTGCATTTAATTTGCATTTCCATCGCAAACTTTCTGAAATCAATTGCAAATGTACATACTCTACTGCATTTATCATACATATAATTATACATAATTGTATCTGATATTTTTTAGATTGCTATATGGTATGATATGAATATACAATTAAAGAATATGTTAGCAATTATCCAAAAAAAAAAAATCTTTGAAAAAGGTCTCGATGTCTTTGCACGAATATGGCCGTTTATCGATCGAGTTGTTTCATGCAATGGCGATTCATCAAGCCTTATGAAAATTGTAAAGAATTTAATAATGTTCCTAAGTTAATGTTGATGCTCTTATGCAGCCAGTATCATACATTTTTCAAACAAAGTATATTTTTTCTAAGTCCGAGGAAAGGAAAAATCAGAGGTTCACCATTGCAATGAAGTTTTATTTAAAATAAGTTTAGCAAACACATTACGCGTAATAAACAAGGTTGTTTTGCACACCTGTAGAACACAGAACAATGTTATCATTTATGACAAAATAAAATCAGAGAGACAGTTTTAATAAAAACGAAAATTTTCTCTCTTTTTGCAATTACAAACAAAAAATATTCCTATGAAAGGAAAGAATTCAGAAATTGGGGAAAAGTTTATCTCAGAACAGTTATGATATAGAATAATTGTATTCACATTAAAAGGCTTTTGAAAAAAAAAATGCGGAGAATGTGCATTGTCAGAAGAAACAAACCAGAATCATAAATTGAAAAATGCAACTACATTAAATTTTGTGTCTGACGTTAGAGAACAACCCACGCCCAAATAATTATTTCAAAATAACTAATTTCTTATGCTTTGGAAAATTTTCTCGCAACATATGACGACAAACAATAAAAATTCGATAATAACTTGTTTAATTAAAACTAAGAAAAAGTATGTAAGCCATGGCTAATGACGAACAACCAAAGGTCAAGTCCCGAGTCATTTTCATAGGAACATACATCAAGGGGACCAGTTACTTAACATGGGTATTTCCCTCGGTTCTGTATTTCCACGATAAAAGAAGGCAATGGACTTTACCAATATGGACACTAGTCATATACATTTGCATAGTCATATTATACAAGCATATTATACAGCAAGCAAGATGCATGTAGTTTTGCTAAAATTATTATCTGCAGGGGGCAAGCCCCAAGAATAAAAGAACATTATATATTATTTGTCATCTTTGCATAAGCAACAACCGGCTACTTAAGATAATACTCTACTGAACATTTGGCTATTTTGATGTTGTATTCATTATATATTACATGTTACATAATTATATTTCAATTATGCAGTAAACTGGATTGATTTTGGTGATAGAAAATAAATGATGCTCTAAACAGGTGAACCATGCAGTCTTTATTCGCAGAATGAAAATTCCGAAATCAGCAAAACTACTTATTCAAATATTAAAAGGTGTGCAATGATAAATGATTGATTCCAACGAAAATGACATTCCCAAAGTCTATATCGTCAAAAGCTGTACGCATGTCCAAATAAGTCGCTTGTATGGTTCGAAAATGAAGACAATTAATGCACATATATGACATACTCATTTAGACTAATAACTACACTAAATGCTACTTTTGGAATTCGTTTACAGTGGCCTAAATTGTCGACCTAGTCCTTGAATAATCAAGTAATAATCATGCCCGTTATATGAGAAAGCAGAAAGTTCTGCACACATAAACCGGAGAACCAAATCAACCTCTATGATTTAGCATTATACGTTCTCTTTTCTTTTTGAAATATCTGTTTTCTCCCCAGTTGAAGGCACCTTTTCACGTTTAACATATTGGAATGACGTAATGTTTGGTTTTTTTTGAAAATTAAATTTTGATGCAGAAAGTGCGAATTTTTGGGGTTTTATATACACATACGTAATGTGGATTTCAAAATTGCAGATTCACTGCCATTAAATATTTAAGCATGTAAATGACTTATCTAAGGCCATGATTAATTTACTATTAAAAAAGAGAGACAACGGTTTAGTTTTTTATAATTAACAGTACACCGTATTTAGCAATATTCCGTTTTTTTGGTTTTTTTGATAAATCAACAAAGATATTAACGCTATAGGGAAAACTGTTTGAAATAAAACACGTAAATTAAATTAAGAAATTGATATAGTTATCAATATTACTTGGTCTTATGTGTTTATCTTTTTGGTTTTTGTTAAATTTTATTTTTTTGCAGATGTATCAAAGTTTCAGAGTCGAAAATAATTTAATTTGTAGTTAAATCAATAAATTTATCTCGAATAATAGTCATGCTTATAAATCTGCAGTAATAGAAGTAATAGAATATAAAGTTTGGAGAAAATGAAGTAAGACTTGATGACAACATTAAAATACAACTGCAAAATATAATAGGTTTCAGAATCTTCAATCTTCGATCGTATCTTTACACAACTTTTCAGAGTTTACAAACGTTCTTGGAATTTTATGAAAAGAAAATTGTTTCAAATATTCAAAATAGGGGTTATTTTTAACTCATGGTAAATTTTAAACTAGTAATTGATTCATATTATAATCAACAACTTTTTGTTATTTAGTTAACTTTAAATAAAAATGAAAAATATGCAAGCACCCCTTCCCTCAAATTGCTTAAAATAGTGTCAATAAAATAATAGTTTTTTTTTTACCAATACACATAAATGTTTCTCATTACCAGACAAATGTTCTTTTCCTCCCATCCCTAGGAGACACGAACCTGCTAAATGCATGCATGATTTCAGAAGTTCTGAATTCTTTCCTAAATGCATATGTTGATAATCTGATATGGATGACACATTGCCAATAATTATGTGGGAGAAAGCTATATTTATGTAATTTTGCAGAAAAAACCTTTTTTACCACTCAAAGATCGGTACAGACCTGATTTTCTGTTCTTTTTGGTATAAATCTAACCACAGTCGTGTCAAAAAAATCTAACGAGCAAGGACCTCCTGGGTGTTTAGTTGAGGCGAAACATGTAAAGGCAAAAGCATAGTAATTCTTAACAAATTCTCAGAAAAACGGTACATCCCATTAAAAAAAAGGTTAAACGGTCATGAAAAAAATATTTCGGCTAACCGAAATAAATACAGTACTGTAAAATTATAACAATATAGAATATTTGGAAATAAGAAAAGTTGTTCGGTGTGAACAACTTTTTTGGTCTTACTCTTGTTTTATACATCGATGCAAAAGTAATAATAGAATAAGGAAAGAAAATTAAAACAAAATAAAAAAAGAAATGGATTTAACCTGCATATCAGTTTCCAAAATTTTAAAACCTTTCGCGCAAACACATAAAAGACACTGATTTTTTATGATAAATGACATCAAAAAACTTTTTTTTACAATTTATCTGCTAAAATACATTTTAGGGAGGTTAATTTTTGTTGCCATTAATTTTGACTGTCAGTGTAATCAAATCGTATCTTCAAGCATATGTAATTTAACGTTTCAATGAATTCTAAACTTGCTTTATAAAACTTATTACAAATGCATAGAGAGTAAAAAAACAAGAAAATTACTAATTTTATCCATATCGTTTCAACCATACAATAATTCTTCTCACGCGCCCCCCCCCCCCCCATTTCTATACCCAAGTTCAAATGCTTCTTGTCCTGATATACATATATTTATTTTATCAGTTATTCAGTAAACAAAAAACATACATGTACATCCTAATCGAATTTACATTCGCAAAATCATATAGTTGCATGTAAACAAAACCACTTCTTAAAATGGTAAAGTGCAGAAGAAACACATATTAAGCCATTATTGTTGAATAATTATTAAAAAAATTAAATCACACACTCACAACATTTGCAATGCTTTGTCATTTTTGTGGATAAATTTAATGAACACTTCAGAAAAAAATGAGTACAAAATCATCATGATTATCGTGTCCAATAATAAGTGTACAATTTTGCTTGCAGACTACTATAAAAAAATCCGGTCAATTGGGGGAATTAAAATGTTGGCTAAGGTGAATTCAGAAGCACTTATTAGCATGAGTTTTCAGACTAAGTTCCACATCGTATTATAAATCATGAATATTTTAGTGTTTATCGCGTTTTTTAAATCAACTCTTGTGGTTTATCACCTTATTATGTTCTGACAGTCAACATGTAAAATAGCAATTTACATTTGATTTTTTGTGATGAAGGTCAAAGCAGGTACTAAAATGCTGTGTAAGGTCAGTATGAAAGTATAGAAAAACTCCCTCTCGTCATTCTAACTAGGTTAAAATGTCCAATCAAGACTTTGCTAGCTTGAGGAATGCTTAATACTGGTGAATCATGTTGATAGAAGACTTTTAAAATCTGTTTGATTTTTTTTCTTCATACATTAACCGATTTATTGAATATCGGTGATTGCCTTATTTTTGATTTTGACTTGGTACATTTGCTTATTTATACAAGATATATACCGCTAGAAAGGATTGTGTTAGACTTTATTATATTTCTAAAAAATAACAGTTGTTATAGACATATACAGTGTAATACATTGTACTTCGAATAACACGCTAATACATGATTTGTAGAAATTGCATGCAAGATATCTTAAAAAGAAAAAAAAATTCATACTATTATGTCATCTTAAAAATGTCAATACTTTTAATTATTTTTTTTATAATAGCATTTTGACATGATGTTGAACAGAAGATTAAGGTAAACAAATGAACAGGATCTCTCAACATTATTGACCTTATCTTTAATATCATCAGTTGTAGGGTCCAAAAGAAAAAAAATATTTTACTGGTGCTATTTGCAATGCCTACGAGCTGATGCTGTCGCAGTACGCAAAGGTAAGAAGTTTATTTGTATGCAGTGCCTTTCAGACTTCACATTAATACTTCGAGCAGACACTAGCTATGCGATCAGAGAAGTGAAACAAAATGTATTCCATTCACATCCTTCTAAATTATCATTATAGCCAAAACGTATGTAGGTATAACATATATTCAACCAATAAGATAATCATTTAGTATGGTCTGATTTAAATAAGATACACCGATTTACATGCAGGTGTTGAGATGACGTGAATTGGTATATACATGTACTTAATCCTCCCAGTTTACGCCCTCACAAACATCTTCAGAACCCTGGAAATTGGGCTGTTGATTTCGATCCAGTGAATAGTTGTTACATCTTTACCATTTCTAAGTTTTCCTTTTTAACATTTGTTTCCTAAAAACAGTTTAAGAGAATGTCTTTCAGTTATTTCGCCCGCTTTACATAACACATGATAACGAATTAAATTCTTTCTTAGTTTTCTATGCCGTGTTTTTCAACAAATCAATTGAAGACCTTGACATTATTGAAAGACGCAGAGAACATTGTGAACAGTTGGGAGAAATGGAAATAAAACAAAATTTACAAAGACTGTATCTCTTTGAAGATTTGCCGAGAATATTTTCCTAAAACAAGAAAATAAAAAGATTTGACTTTATTTACAAACATTTAAAAAAAAATCTTTTCAACGTTGTTCGAACTTTATCCCCAAGCATTCCACATTTTGTCCTTTCTGGTATTCTAAAATCTAAAGTAAGTAAGTACAGGGACTGCTTCAGATATTATATAATTTTTTCTAAAAAAAATTGGAGAAAACAATGTCAACAAATTCAAAATTTCTCTATTTTCTTAAACAGGAGTTTCTTAAACATTCTTTTTTTTGCAATTTATTTACATTCTTCATTATTTGTAGTCAAAAGTACTTTTTCAACTTATTCATCAACGAATTTTCGAAAACAAAAATAACATACCGCGTTTCGGAAACTATAACATAGACCAAGTTTCAACAAAATTATACGTGACGCATTTTGATCAACAACGAAAACGGAGAGCATAATTAGAATATTAGATTATATATAACTAAATACGGAAACTACTCCATAAATTTATGATTTTATTAACTTCGTTTGACTCAAAAATATTCGGTCACCGAATTCGTTACTGGAAGTATTAACGACGAGAAATTTTATAAAACGACGCACAAGAGAATTTTTTGATGATAAGGTTTTCTAAGAACTTGGTATGGTATTATATTTACATTAAGTGAACTAAAAGAAATTACAATCATAAATAACAAACTATAAAAATTCCAGTATAGAATTTTACATGTTTAAGTCATCATTAACTTAAACAAAGAAATCGTATATAGAAAACTCAAACCGATACAAAAGTCATTATTAAACTTATCCAATAAATTTAATAAATCTTTGAATGTTATATATGAATGTCTATGTCTTTATGCGATTTTGTTATGTGCCTTCATACGTCCTAATATACTATAAGGAAAAACTATTATGACTGTACTTTGTCAGTTAGAAATGCAGTAAATTAAAATTTAGTTCAATTTTTTAAACACGATCTGACAGTCAAAGATATTACTCAGGAAATAGGTTAATATTGCAGTTTTTTGCAAGACAAGTAATAGAAACTACGTCAAACTGACAAGACTTTTAAAAAGATGTGTCATGATTGTGCAGCGTCATGAAAATCCTAAGTTGATTGTTTAAATTAAAGCTTTGCTGTTTTTTAATTTCAAAAAGAAAGATAAATTTAAAAAAATAAAATCTCAACTTAACCACATATTTTCAAGACGTAAAATGAACAAACTTGTTCAGAATTTTTTTAGTAAATGCATATTTGACAATGAATATATTTGACTCAAAGAAATAGGTTACAAGAACAATTTATGCAATCACCCCATATTTGTTTTCTGATCATTGTTTAAAGTACGAGAGTTGATCAAAAAGTAATGTCATAGGTGCTATAAAATTAGGGAAATTGTAGCCAAAAAATCATCTCTGAGGGAAAAATGCTTTTGTTTTTTCACGAAAAAAAAAGTGAGAATGAGGGTAATATTGTTGTATTCGTGGACGTTGACAACATATACACATGTATTATTTTCAATGTTAAGAATGTTTAGTTCAGCTGGAACCTTTATTTTGAAAATTCTACCAAAGAGATTGAAGCTTCTATGCGATGTTTTTCGTGAAAAAAACGAAAAAAGAATTCTACTGACGTAATAATTATCTACCTACATTTTACATGATAGAAATTGTAGCTTTTTGCAACGAAGAAATTTACATTAACGTCTTTTGATTGCAGCTTGGTAATCAGCCAATCGATCACCGTGCCCGAATTCTCATGATCTGTTATCAAAAGTCGTTTACTATCTAAACCCATTTGATTTATTAATTTTTCGGTAATTGATCTAGATAAAACCCTCTCCTAGCATGTGGACATATTTTTGAAATTTTGTCGCGTAGTCCTTAACTGATGTATGACACTAATTGTTAAGGGGCGATATGTTTCCATTATAACGCTTCTGCCTTGTGCAAGTGTGCACCAAAACGAAACCAGCAATGTCGTCTGCGTGCGACCGAATTCTCCGATGGTGCGTGCTTGTCCCCTGAGATTTGCTGACATTGGCATGACAATATGATAAGATAGTTTTAATATTCATCTTGTCGGCCAACTGATTTCTTATTTATAAGTTCCATGACATAGTTCTTAGTTACCAAAAAACCCTTCGCAAAAACCTCGTTTCTATTTTGTCTTACGTTAACCAAAGAACCCCCCCCCCCTAAAAAAAAATCAAGGAATGAGAAAATATACCCGAAAACAATACTTGATGATAAAAAAACCGTCTAATGCCACATCACAGTCTGCATATAATTTAGTATAAATAAAAAAAACCCAAAAATTCATTTTTTCCATTTCTTTATTCATGATTTAAATTAAAACCTTTGGCATTGCAGTCGAATTTCCCCCCAAAAGTTATATATCATTTAATTATTTATTTATTCATAATACAGGTGTTTAAGTTAGATAATATAAGTAGATTACATTTGATTTTCAATCAGTCAGAGATCCCTATAATATGCTTTGAAATACAATATAGTATACCATAACATTCGTTTTGTACACATCAAACATTATTTGTACTTTTAATTCTTTAGAACCACACCTTTGAATTGCTGGGTGTATATCATGCACACATCGTAGACTCAAGCACTTCACGAAGAGTACTGCTAAGAATTCAAAGTACAAATATTCAAACAATATATTCTGATTGAAAAGTTGTAAATGTCATTTCAAGGTTCCGTAATGACGAATTCTTCAAAGACAGAAATCCCGAAAGACAGTTCCAGATTGGGTTTTTTTTTTCTTTTAATTTAATGATAGGGATGTTCCATATGGTATTAATTTATTAATTGCATGAATCAAAGACATATATCCTAATGATTTCTCCAGTACACGATTTGATAATTGAAAATGTTTTTTGTAACAACTTTGTTCTATAGCTTGAGCTCGGTGATGGATTGTCATGAAGTACTAAAAAAATTGAAAGTCCATGCACATGCCTTCAACATTATCGACACGTAATACATTGACAGACTAATGTATGCATGCTCATTTCATAACCATTTTTTATTGTACTTTATTATACAAACATAATTTCAAAGAAAATTGGACGTTGGGTAATCACAAAACGAATACATATATATATATATATATATATATATATATATATATATATATATATATATATATATCCTGCAATTTAAATCCTGCAAATGCTTGCATAGAAAAATGCACCCAAAAATATATATTTCATATGAAATTCTTTTAGAATGGGATGGGAAATAGTTGATCTTTTCCTGAAAATTAAATTAATCATATTAACCCTTCTAGGTAACTAAGGAAGGCGTTGATCATCCTTCTTTCCTCCTACTGTTAAGTTATGCTATGAAGCAGGATGTCCTTCTCAGAATAGAAAATGTTACGTTTTGGAAAAATAAATTTATCTGACACGTTAATTGATACAATTATATAACTAAGCATGTCCATAATTGCATTGTAATTTGCAAGTCATCTTATCTTTCTGACTACTTAGTAAATACATCCTCTTTGTAAAGGTCTAGTATAAGAAGTGAAATTGCTCCCACTAAATTATGTTCTGTAACGTGAATAGGGCAACAACGCAGAAACAATGCATGAGTAAGCAATACATAATGTCTTGTTGGACATGAGATGCTAGAACAAAAAGAAAATAATTAAAAATAAACATCAACAAGTACAATAGATAAATAAATATATTATTAATAAACACCTCGCTATACAGCTATCAGTCTGAAAAACAAATTAATTTTTCATACCATAGAATTTATATTGAATTGGATTTTGGCGGTGAAGAGTCTAGAACATCATCATATTAGTATAATTTCTTGTGAACATCATGAATCATTTATTTAAAGTGATTTGATAAATACCTACATGTTTTTATTACAAGTAATTGTTGCATATGTGACTTGCAAAAACAAATACATGAACCATGTCGTCTGCCTGTATGTACATAGAAACTATACTTGGAATAGATGCGATGTCTTTCTACTCTCTACGTTATAGAAACATATAAGGGGTATACAATCAATTCTATGTTTTTTTTAACCAAATATTTACATAAATAAAGATTGCCAAAATATTGGTTCAAGAAGTACAGGAATAAACATTTATGCACCTCGAGTGAGAAGTTCAAGATTGGGAAGGACAACGTTTTATTTATTTAGAGTATTGGACAATCGGTGAAAATCACAGAGTATCCAACTCGCGAAAGCGTCCAGAACAATTAATAACTTCACTTCTTATTTTGTGCAAACTTTGCATGAGAAGCACTCAATTACACTGAAACTAGGTGAAACAAATACAAGTATATGATGTATAAGACATCTTTAATCAAATCAAATTCATCAAACATGAGCGTATGATTTATATATGTGGGTTAAGTGTGCTTTCGAGGATTACCTGTCTTGTCTATATACGAGCAGGATTACCTGTCCTATCTATATTCTAGAAGAATTTTATACATTTATAAAACTAGATCTACTAGAAGAAAAAGCTATCCTACCAATATGCTAGCAGAATAATTTGTCCTATAAACATACGAACAGAATTTGAAAGAGTAGTTGCGTCATATCAAATCCTCACTATCCAATCTTAAATGCAATAAAAATCAGCGTCCAATTTAAACGTTGCAGCGATTTCACAAAATAGATCATTGTGAAAACATACATGTACTTTGAAAAAAAAAAACCCGCACATTGTAAAACGTTTTTAAATAAGTTAAATTCGTAAACAAATATATTTTCCAAATGTGGTATATTGCGACGAAATCTATGCATTCTAAAATTTTCTATGCGTGTTTAATTATTTTATCATAGACACATTTAATTAACTCATAATCAAAAATGTACAATAAAAAATTTCCATGACCATACAAGTAAACTTAAGTTTTTATATTTATTTCTAGGAAGCACTGTATTGCTCTACAGTCATTTAGAACTGTAAAGGAAAAGCAAGGATCACATCTTATTACGAGCAACTATATATTAGTACATATAGCATTAAGTTTGAACATGCTGTAATTATACATGTCAAATAATGTTTTTCCGTAAGTCAGTAGACACCGTATATAAACAATTTTCAATATTCTAAAGTACACCAAAAACACCTTCTTAGTATGATTTAGCAAAGAACTCAGGGACATCAAAACTTACGCCGATATAAATTAAATGCAAATATTTCTAATGCGCGGCAAATAACTTTACATTTTCTGGAAAGCCGATCCGAGACAATTATGTAAAGCAATGGCACACAGTAAGTTATATCAAATTAGGTTGAATTCCAATATATGCAAATTTCTTATCTCATCATTTGTTTAAAATGACGGAACACTCTTTTCTTTTTCTTTTTATTTTTCTCAGTTAAACAGAATTAGGAAACAGAAGAAAAATGCGTACACGATACATCTCCATATAAATTCATCCTTTCAATTAAAGAGGTGTACAAATTTTTACGATACATATTTAACAAAAAGAAGCAATATTAATATACATATTCATTACCTTTAATATTGAAAAAATACGTTTAAAAGTAATTTTCTAATAATGCACCTTTTCATCTTGACCTAGACGACAAATACACAATGGTATTCACTTTCAACAATTTTCAAGTATCTATAATCAATCAATATTTATAGCATTGTACTATCTTGTCAGGAATAAGAAATATTTTCCAGTCTGCGTTCGTTTGAAGCTTAATACAGTGCAAATAACCATGCATAGCGGAGTGCATTTTGCAGAAAAGTAAATAAAAATTCTATAGATCACGTCGATCTCGTAAATTATATGCAAAATAGTAATAATTGATCAAGGTTGGCGTTTTAACTAGCGATGAAAAGTTGCCAATACAATGTATAATACACAAATATGAAATATTCCCCTCTACCGTGACTTAACACTTTATTGTGGATATAAAGTGCAGGGGTGCCGAAACCACAAATTAAAGTTATATCCACTTAATCTTGTAATCATGTTACTTTTAACTTCATCAATTTGTTTTTTGAGAGAGAGAGAGAGAGAGAGAGAGAGAGAGAGAGAGAGAGAGAGAGAGAGAGGGAGAGAGAGAGAGAGAGAGAGAGAGTTAATATAACTTATGTTATGAAAAGACTTACACAGTTCATAAATGGATATTGCAATGCATCATATTTATTATATTTAGAAAAAACTAACTTTTTGCAAACACCTTTAATTCGAAAAATAGATGACAATTTATAGATGGTAAGTATACGTACATTAAAAAATTACAAATAGTTACCTAGCGTGTGTATATGAAAATCAATCAAGGTACTGCAATTCACAAGGCAAGGATTTGTTCGGGGTTTTTTTGGGTTTTTTTATTTCACAAATTGAATGGAGTACATGTATCTATTATCAATTCCATATATTTGATAAAATATACATAGGAGGTAAAATTTAAAATTCTGAAATAAAAATTTGAAAAATTTCGACTTTTTTAGCAAAAAATCACCTAAATTCTGCTAAAACTGCCAACAAAGGATATAATGTGGTGTTCAACAATCAGCATTAATCAGCACTAGCCCTGACACACCTGCGTTTCCTTGTCAAATTTTGTCACATTGTGACTGTCGGTATGAAGTGTCAGCTATTTAGAATCGAGTGTATATGAATGTGTAGTTACCTGGAAGTCTCCAAATTTCACGGCCTTATCTTTTCACAAACAATTTGATATTTCTTATCTAATAAAAATGATATTATATATATATAAATATCAAAACATTTGTACAAATAGCGCAGAGCAACATAATTTTTTTCTTATTATTTGACAGATATTTATTGACGTGATAAATCAATAAGCTTGTTAGAATCATATTACAAATTTCATTTTCCCCCTAAAAATTACTTTTTTAAAAATAATGATAAAATTGCCGTTCAACTTCCAGAAAAAAAGCTTTTCTGTAGAGAAACCCAAGGTAGATAACTGCACAGTGCTAGTTCACCAGTGGGATTTGCACGAGTCGTAAAATAGTTGTCAAGAAAAGGGGGTGTATAAATTAGAGTTACATTATAAAGCTTCCGAAAAGGCATCTGCAAATGCATTGATAAAGAGTAGATAAGCTATAAAATCATTAAATTAACACATAAAGCTAGAGGAAAACACGAAAATCTGTCCTTTAATGTGATGATACACGATTGTCTTTTATAGTGGCTATAATTAGAAAATAGTGCATTCCCTACGAGGTAATCCCCAAGTTTGACGTCACATTCTCCTATTATGAGAGGATCCCTGACGTCATATGTAATTAAATATAGATGACAATCGATGGCTTTGGAAGTAAACGATGGGCAATTTTTGAATGCTGCAAGAAAAAAAAACGTATGCAGTTTGCAAAATCGATCCGTCCGACGTAAAACTCAATTGATTTTTGCCTTCGCTATTGGCTACACGAACGTAATCTTCTGCGTCAGTGAGCAAAGTGCGTGAGCAATCTCAGTCACTAGAAAATAACTTCAAAATGTATATATAAGGAACTTTTCTTAGCCGCCGCAAACAATTAAATATTTATGAAAGATTTTGATGCAAAGAATGACTTTAAAATTTAATTTGCAGCATCCGAAAGAGGATGGATTCTTTGGGGAGAGAGTTGTCACCTACAGGTTGGTACATAAAAATTCTTATCTTTAAATTTAGTTCATGTGTTCTAGATTTAAAATTGTCGTAGGTCATGTCCATTCATTGATGTCTTGCGACGATGAATGTTTGTTTTACACTGAACTGGACAGTACTTGTGAAATTCAAATAGATAACAACGCCAGATGAAATACAATGGCGGGAAATTCGAACAGAATTTAACGTGTGACTTTGTCATGAATTGATAGATATTTACACATTTTTCTCTTTTCTTAGTCTCTCTAGAATAAATAAATTAATTTTATATAAGGTTTTCCATTTATAATTTTTTTTTTTACAAAGTTTAGTGAACTCAGCAATTATCAACATATGAATATTTTGACTAAAAAAATGTATATTACCTTAATGAAGTGTGTTGAAATGAACTTCACTCTATTTTCAGGTATTCAAATGCTTACATCTGCATAATGACCAAAGATGAAAAACACAATTTGGATCGCACATAGCAGGACCCTCTATCTCTTCTTACAAAATGTCACAGAACACCCTCATCCAATATGGTAATTAGGGGTTTGTTAGCATTTGGATGCAACCTTTTGCTGACATTAAACAAAATGTCAAAATTACAAGTTAAGCATACCAGGCTCCGATCGTTGCACAATATATAACGGGTATTGTTGCAGAGAAGGATATTGTTTTATTTTCAAATGCGAGCATACAATGTGCAAATTTTGTGATTTTCCCCCAAACAAATAAAAATGGATGGATTAAAGGTGTTGTCTCTTCGGCGTCATGAATTAACAGTAACTCCACGTGGGTGTTTTGTGAGGATATCGTTCATATAAAGAAAATGTGATTTTGTTTGAATTTCTTTCCTCGATGGAAGATTCGGAGAACACTCAGTGGGAATTATCATCTTGGTTTCAGTGAGCAGGGTGAATGACCATATTAGATTTGTAGATTATATATTTGGACCATATTAGATTTGTAGATTAAATATTTGGGACCATATTAGATTTGTAGATTATATATTTGGTACCACAATGATTGTTTACAGTTGTGCAAATGCAAGACAATTTCGAATGAACATTAAATATGTTATAAGATACAACTCTCAATGCATTTTTTATCTAAAAAAAAAAAAACTCCGTATAATATTTTTATTTTCAAAACATACAACAGATCCATTCGATTTGCATCACGGGTAATCACATAAATTTGAAATTTGAAAATAAGTCCTAATAATTAAAAAGCCAAAAGCCAAACCTAAAAATACTTTAATTCAAATGCAAACAAGAGGTCAGATTGAAAAAAATATTAATTTCAAATGTTGGACAACAGAGCACAGGACTTGCAAATAATGAATGGAACATAGTTTACAAAATAAGTTTTCAATTTTAGATTTGGACCTGTTTAGTGGCCGCCTTACAGCAAGTAATATGTGTGATTGAAAATCGTTCAATATATTGAAAAAGAAATTATGTAAAGAAAACGCTGAAAACCTACCTTAGAGACAAATGTAACACATTTAGATTACCTTCAAAGAACAGAATACTTCTGGGACTGCAAAGAACGATATTTCAAAATACAATCAAGTCTTCTTTCTTTCGCACCATCCAACCAGCAACAGCTGAGTAGAACAAGCAAAAAATTCTGAACTTTAATTTTGGGATGGACAAGTCTCGATTGTTTTCTTGAGGACATTGTATAGAGCAATTTTGACAGACAAAGACTATATCCATAGATATATCACAAATGACCCCATTGTTCGTGTCTGTAACGAGGTCAGCATTATGCATATCTATAACTATATATTGACAAAGGCCTTTATAATAAAAAATCAAAAGATGTAATTAGATATACATTAGAAAGTTATAAAATAGAACACCTTTTCACCTTTGCTGTCCTTGAAATAAGGAAATTGTGAGTACAGCTGTGGGCGTCTGGATATTGTTACGTCTTCAGCATGTTCAAAGATCAGATTTAATCCTTATACCCAAATTGCCGTGTCTTGACTATGGATTCAAATGTGGTGAGTTCGTTTCTACTTGCAATTCTATCCATAGAAGTACAATATAGCATTTGTTGTCGCTACAATTTTTAGCGATAGGCAGATCAGACATTGATAAATTTGACACGGCTTAAATTTTCTCCTCCGCGCCATCAAAGTCCTTGAATGTTGGATCGAAATGTAGTGACATTGCCAATATTTTGGAAGTAGCTATCACCATCTAATGTAATGAATTTGAATGAATTATGTGATTTACTTTAATGGCATCTTTCCATCTCAAAAAATAATTTCTACATAAACAATACGCGCGATAAATTTCCTAATTTCATTACAGTTTTTTTTTCTGTTGCCAATATTTTAAATGTTATACCGGTAACCTACCTGTCTGAAATTTATGAAATTGTGTGATTAACAATTTTTTTAAGTTTCACATAATATACAGTATATATTTGTGCTAAATATGTTTTTAACTTTATAGACAGACAAATACACTAAATCTTTAGAAATGTTTATTATTTTATTTATTATTTGGAAGTAGTTTATAATTAATATCCGTTTAATATAACTTTCTGCTCTCCATTTTAAAAGAAGTAAAAGTTGCTCAATGGCTGAATAGATATCTTGTGGATCATTTTCTTAGATCATGAATGGCATCCCCAGTCCTGAACTATTTGTATTACATTTCTATACGGGAAATTCCATTAACCTTTCTACTGATCCATAGATTCCTAAATATAAAGGAGACTGTATAAATAAAGATATGCTTAAAGTTTTATAAGGGTCTCTAGGCTAAAATTATTTGGGAAAGTCTAAATTAGAGCTCAAAGGATAGCAAGTGCATCTTATATCGAATTTTGCGATTCAGAAATAACTGCTCCTCTAGGTTAACATATTCAGAACTATCTTGGGTATTCGACCAAAGTTCTTTTATAACGAGCTGTGTTACATCAATTACAATAGTCTTTTGATGGAGATCAATAGCATTGACTTTTTCACACAGAACGCGAATTCTACGGTTGCTTGCATGATAACCTTATTTTCAGACGTAAAGTGCCACCAGCGAATCTTTCCACCTGAATACCATTAATCTGCTTTGAATCTATGCATTGCCTCAATCTACATCTTGTAAATAGCTCTTGATTTACGCAAAAAAGTGTAAATAAACTATTCATTTCCGATTGGGTACTTTAACAACAATTTCGGAATGACGAAATAATTAAAATACACGCAGCACACTACATTCACCTGTGAAAAAATAGTGGCCGATCAATTTTCATGAATGAGTGGCATAGCACTAAACGGTGGGCGTTTTACGTAGTGCTCACAGGTAGACTTTGCATATTTTATTTAAATCTCTTTTTAACAATTTAACACTGATCTGGGGGTTGTTTTCGCTCTTATGTAATTTCCTGGTATTAAATAAATTTACTTAATTAAAATGACAAATCATTAGGCATTGTAGTTCCTCTTCCTTGTGCTTAAAGAATTTAAGCATTGTTTTTCCCAAATGTTGCGAAATTTTAAAAACAATTCCATGATTGATCTTATTCTTTGAAAAACACGTACTAATGTCTCGATCAATTCATTATAGTTCTCCCCCAAAATCAAAATTAGAGTTTATGAAGCGCCGTCTGGTCATTTTAGATGAATCAAAGTCACATGTTTGTTTAAACAGTATTCTTTAATACATAAGCAATATAAATCTAAAGTAGAATTTGTTTCAAAGGCATGTTGAGAGTGAAAATGCTTCAACGAGCTTAAGTAATTTTTTTTAAACAAAGAATTTATCAAGGCAATAAAATGACTATGGACATATTTCTAAGAAACAAACCATCCAGCGTTTTTACTTAAGTCTCGCTTGATAGATAATGAAGTTGATGGCTATGTTTATTAATAAATAATGTTGCTTTGGTTGTACACAGCTGAAATGGTATGAATTCATAGCTTCAACTTTTCCTACCCCCTCAGTTACAATTTTGTTGATAAACGATTTAATTGTATCAAAGATATCTTATTTTTTAATTGAATTTCTACAGAAGAAGATGTATATGTATTATTTTTGTAAAAGTCATCAATTTACATGTCATTTGTTATTCCTTTTCCAAGGCTAGAGAGTTATCCAATCACCGAACTTGTTACATATCTTCTATCTTATTTGACCTCTTGAGGTCGACAAATTAATTAAATGCATTTGAAGACACACTTTATTTTCAATTTGTCATCAAAGTAACTAAAAATAAGGGAATTTACCTTGTAACTGGAGGGAGCACCCAATATTTTATAAAAGTTGCCGGCTGATTTAATTCTTTCAAATTTAATGAAATAAATGTTAAATGAATTGAAAATAATTAATCTGAACAGAAAGGAGAGTTCTATATCGCACACAATGTGCGTTTAATAAACACTTGACAAAAGACAATAAAACCCGACCGATCCTTACTATCAAAATGAATTCTGAACTCTGAACAAAACTTATCTTGACTTTGAATCCTACTTTATTCTTCCTTGATCAGATACTGCCTATACTTTAAGGGTCCTGTCATTATTTTGAAAGTACTATTAGGCGTAATAGAGATAAGGGAAACTCACAATGTTTTATGAAAAAATTAGAGCTGCTCGTAGGTTTTAGAAATTTATGTTAATTTAACACTGCGATATCTTAATCGAATACATTTAAAGCCATAACTTTGTACACTGCGGCGATTTAAAACTGCTTATCAAATTTCACATCTAAATTTCTTCGGGTCCTGAATATTTTTATATAGTACAATCTTTTCGGCGAGAACATTTTCTGTTGACGAAAAATTCAAACGAAGTCACGCAAAACAAAATATTTTCAAACTGTTCACCCCTATCATGACGTAAAAATTACAGACACATGAGAAGGGTAGATGTGAAATTGTTTCCCCCATTTCATGATCTAGTATGAATAAGTTTTTCCTTTGAATGGAATCTTTACTGTCAGTATCTTTTTACTATCAATATATTGATTTGCCGCTTTCATTTTGATGACGCAGGGTATATAAACCCAAGTATTGATTTTCTTCACTTACGCAATTGAAAAGGTACTTTTAAACCATGTATGCGCGAATGTTTAGCCTATTTTTTTACCCCAAAAAAATACATTAAAATTATTTTTATATAAATCATAGCGATCATATTGAGTGATAAACTATTTAAATTTTGGATCACACAATAAAATCAATTAAAAATCTGACATTGAATTTAATTCTGTCACGCTATTTGAGACTTATGGATGCATGATTATTTACCCTTCACTCGTCAAATTAAAGATTTGAAGTGTGAAAAGAGAGAGAGAGAGAGAGAGAGAGAGAGAGAGAGAGAGAGAGAGAGAGAAGAGAGAGAGAGAGAAGCAGCACATCAATATTTGTAAATTGCATTTACTTAATCACCCCTTTCTTGCATACACAGAGGTAACTTTCACACTATACACTGCTTATTCTGTCCTGTTCCAAGACGGGGGAAATGCCTCTTAAATCTGGATTGTGTTTTCTTATAAACAAAGCATCTGCAGATAATAAGAGTGGATAAGGAAAACACATTTTGATCGCTAACACGAAGCATTCCGAGAAACGAAGGGGTGTCTCAATCTATGATTTTAACATCCTCCCATTATTACTTGAATTAATCAATTAGAGAGATAGGGTGAGCCTATTCCCCTAGCATGATTCTGCCAATTTTCCTAATCTGTTGTGATATTATCTAGAAATATAATACCACCACTGTCGAGCCATTTCGGTCATTTTCCTATTATTGTAATTTGTAATATCCTGTGCTGCTCTGAAATTTACTGGAGTTTTGGTGTTTTTATATATGCATATTATGACTGCTTAAAAGCAGTGAATTCTGAATAAATCTTCGACATGTTTGATAGCGCAGAAAGAAGCTTGCTTTGCTGGGATGAAGAATCACTGACCCACATTCGCAACCTTAAATAAGATAACGTATGCACAAACGGCCCTCGTATTTACCACAATCTGGCCATATATGGGTATTTATGTCACAATAGAGAAAAATCAATGAGAAAATACAGAAAGCGTCCTTTCTAAAATTATCTTATATCTATTATTAGTTTCCTAATCCTAGATTTGATGTCGTGTTTGCACTAACTAGCGTAATGCAAGTTCATTGATTTTCTATGCCCTTGTAGAAACCCCCAACATGGTCAGATCGAGGTTTTGTCGAAGTTTTATATATGTTTTGATCTATTTTTACTCTGCTTTGAGAATATCTGCGTCAGCCGCAATATTGACGTTTAGATTTAGTAGTGCAGTCTAGATTGACGACACGACCATGAAATCTGCCATGCGGGTTTCACGAAATCCACCAATCAAAAAGTCCGTTACAACTTGAACAATTACTAGGAATGTACATTCAAATAGGGTGACGTAAACCGTGATGCTGTGTGACGTCACGCGTATTCTCATAGACATATTCGATGATGTTGAAATATATACACGTGATGGCAAACTATTACTCGATGTTGAAGTCTAGTTGAGATGGTGTAACATGCATGGAATATAGCACAGAGATTTACTTGGACTGGAACATTTTAATGCAATCTGGCGTTTAATATTGAATTTTATGATTCTTCAAAACAAGCATTTTTGCAGCATCAGGATACGGATTTAAACAAATTGGAAGGTAAGCAACATTTATTTATTTACTTTTAGTATATCAAGTTTGCAAACTTCTAAATGTTTTGACATGGAATATATTTTTAAGGACTTTTCTATTAACTTGCAATCATTTTAAACATAATTAAATGTCGAAGAAATTTTTGCCTGTTCATTTACAATGGAAAAAAATTAAAATATCTAAACAAAATACCTTTGACTAAAACCAATGCTCAAAGTGATGTAGGGTTGACCAGTGTGAACATTTTTACAAACTTTATCTATGGACTTAAATGGTTAGGGGAAATATTAAGGGAAATTTTAACATGTACAAGAAATGAAAGTTACTGCCTTAGTTTGCTTTGTGTGGTGCTTTCGATAGAAACAAGACAACTTTTGCTATTATATTATATAATAACAAAGACTTTATATTAAAGATAGGACATGTTTATAATAACATGTGTATGCTATATATTTAAGGTACATCCAAATAATTTTTCTACAAGTACGTTTCAAAATTAACACAGGTAAGGATAAGGACGTTACTGAAATGTTTCATTTTTTAAACAGAACAGATACATTGTCTTGGCGTATATTTTTACTGCATACAAATGCTCTAGCTCCATTATTATAACATGTAAAAGTGATCTTCTTTATTATTATTATTTTTTTTTTAAATTAATCAAATTTCTTTATATTTATTTCAATTTTAGAATTGATTTAAACATAATTGATAAATAAACAATAAAGTAATGCACTGAACCAATATATCGAATACAGATATACTGAATACAATTTGTTTGTAAGGAATGATTGATACATGTATACGGAAGGACTGTCGCGGTCACACAGAAAGGGGGGTAATACAAACAGCTGTTAGACACACACGATACTTCACTTTCATAAAAATCTCAGTCAAACTACAATTTCACCTTGGTTTCGACGAGGTTGTGTAAGTTAGAGGAAAAAGTACAATATGTTAATTAACAGATCCGGCATTTCATGTCAGTAAAATTTACAAGAAAATGCGGTTAAACAATTGATTTCAACTGTCAGTGTTTGGTAAGTCTGTTACTAATGATAGGAACATTTTGTAGACTTAACAAATTGAAAGTAATTAATGTAAAAACTAATGCCATTTTTGCAAAACTGATTTAAAATACTTCATTTCAAAAGTACAAGGTGATATACAAATTAAATATATTTTCACGGTTAGATGTAGATAAACATTAACAAAATAAAATATAAAATGGAAAAGATCAAAAGTAAGAATTTAAGAAAGCAAACATTGCTGCAGTTTGGATTTGCCTACGATCAGCTAATGGTATCTGTACTATGTCACTTTTATCAAAAGTAAAGAAGTTTCGGCTTTTGCATCCTGACGTCATTCTGATATTACAAGAAATGCCTGTCCGAAATGAAAGTATGTTCTGTTTCATCATCAGACAATACAGTGTGATAAAGAATTATTCAACATTCTCAATATGTTGTGTTTGGTTGTTGTTGCGCAAGACATCTTTAAGGCAAATAATAAAGTAACCTCAGTTTAATGGAAAGCGATGTTTCCTTTTTGAAACACCATTAATAACAGACCTAATTTGACCCAGACGCCGAGATATTTACCCTAACCCTCATATAACACCGATTAACCATGTGATTTTTCCAAATTGAGTTCGACTAACTGTTGACAGATTTAAAGTGGGGAAAAAATCCGCACCTAATGATATCATCAATGAATGCTTGTTTATGGGAATTATGTAGGACTTTCGCCATTGCAGGGAGTACAAACACATTTCTTTCTTTTTCTAAGTTTTTTTTCTTGTAGGCATATGACATATTACCCAACTTGTTTTACTCTAATTAGTTTTTCTGTTTCAAACACTAAATATTCCAACCATCTTCGAGAAACTTGATGTGTGGTTAAGATTTAGATTTTAAGGCGGGACGAATGTAAGAAACATAGCGACAGTGTTAATTGCTGAGATTTGGGCTGTTACTTTTGATATTACATTCCAAGTAGGAGGCCAATAAATCGTCTGCTGGAGCGTCCGCAAAGCGTGAAATAGACAACTGAATAACAAAACATAGATTTCAATAATTAAGATAGACATTTTCATTGAAATGTGTATATATCGAGTCACGTCGTTCAGTTACTTTAGTTTGGTCCTGGACGCGAACGCAAACGGACGCAGAAACAAATCTTCTGGTGTTAAGGATGAATAGTAAATATTTATTAATATTTTTATTTTAGCTGATAACCAGTCGACCTCAGTTGATCTTAGTCTCTCGACGCAGAAACCTGAAGATCAAAAGACATCCCCAATGCTGCTTTTGCAATCACAGGTATTTTATATTGAAAAAATAAAAATAAAATTATCATCATCTTTTAAAAAGATAAATTGTTATTGAAGCAAACTTCAACTTTTTTCTACAATGCAATTTAATTTTAATTTTAATTTTTTTTTAATTTACAGTCCTCTTACAACCCTGGGACAGGATTTCAGTCGGATCCTAGTTGTATATATCCCTCTTGCGGAACTCAGGCACCGGGCATGTTCCATTCCCCGAATATTGGAAACAATATTCCAGACTTTGCAGACAATTTTTTTCAAAGCGAAGAGGCAACATCTATGACAATGGCAAGCCAGTACAGCAGTGGCTCTTGCGAATTCCAACAAAACTCTCATGGAATGTTTGAATCTCCATTTACTTATGATACTTCTTTAATGGACAAGCAACAGATGAAACCTTCAGTTCCTTTTGGAGAGAATACAAGATGCAGTACTGTTTCGCATCAAAAAGTCGAAGAACCGGTGTTTGCCTACGAAGGCACTTTCCAGAGTTTCCCTGCTATGGATTCTCACTATCAACAACAATTACTCAATCAAAGCACGAAGCCTTTTGTGCGCTCCGGTTTGTTTTCACCCCATCAAAATATATTCCCAGAGAGTCATACGGATTATACAAATTTGGACAAAAAAGTGGCCGCATATTCCTCAATACAAGCCTACACTGGCAATCCAAATCTTTGTTCCCGCGGAGATACTACATTCCACAACTACGACAGTCACCCTCCGTTCCCCGGGAATAACTTACCTCAGTCTGATATATGCTATCCCTGCCGTGATGTTCCATATCGCAACTCATACGGAGTGGACCACAGTTCTCTACAAATCCAGAGGCAAATGTCTCACCATGGGCAACTAAATCTCACACTTCCACCACCAAGAACTAACGATGGGTAAATATAAATCATTATACTTAAACAAACATGCAATTTCACCAATTTCGGCAATGCATCGAATATTTAAGATATACATGCATAATAAATTGTTATGTTTTCCTATAGATTGAAATATCACATGGGATCCCCCACTACCACATCACCCACATCTGTCTCAGCAAGATCGTCTCCTAGCAGTGGTCATGAGGCACCACAGCGCGAGGGCATGCTTTGTGCCGTGTGTGGCGACAATGCCGCCTGCCAACACTATGGAGTCAGAACCTGCGAGGGCTGCAAGGGATTCTTCAAGGTATTTTTCGAAAAAAAATTGTTTGAAGTTCTAAAAAAATTCCTTTTCTTATTAATAAACAAATTGCTTGATTGTTCATTTAATATTTTGGTTTGGGTTTTTTTTTTCTTCAGAGAACTGTTCAGAAAAACGCAAAGTACGTTTGCTTAGCTGACAAAAATTGTCCAGTCGATAAGCGCAGGCGAAACCGGTGTCAATTCTGTAGATTTCAGAAATGTTTATCCGTGGGAATGGTGAAAGAAGGTAAGTTTCTTTGAAGTTGTGTTAACTATTGAACAAGTAAATATATCGTGTTCATAATTACTAAGAAAAAGAGACTAAAACTTGTAAAATCATTTATTTCGAAATTGATATAATGTACATCTTTATAAACAGTATGCAATTTATTCCATCAATAGTTGTTCGCACGGACAGTCTTAAAGGACGTCGAGGTAGACTTCCTTCAAAACCAAAGAGCCCCCAGGAATCCTCTCCATCTCCTCCAGTCAGTCTCATTACATTGCTAGTGCGAGCACATCTAGATTCTAGTCCTGATAAATCAAGTCATTGTTACTCAAAGGTATGTTACCTGAGGTTTTCCAGCAAATAACCGCTTTAAAGTGTATCAAATCTTTTTAGCAAATTGCATAATTTATTAAAGAATGCCAAGAAAATTAGTTCTATTAATCTTTATAATAAATGATGCTATTTGTATTAAATGCTTGTTCATACATGCAGACGTTACATTTTCTTCTCCATTGGTTTTAGTATGAAGTGCCTTGCACAAAAAGCGAGGGATGCAATGAGAAGACGACACAAATGTTTTATGACCTCATAACTTCGTCTGTCAACATCATCAAGGCTTGGTCTACCAAAATTCCCGGTTTTTCTGATATCTGCCAAGAAGATCAGAATTTACTTTTTAAATCTGCGTCTCTTGAGCTCTTTGTGCTGAGGCTATCTTACAGGTATAGTTAACAAACTATCAACGCAACTACAGTTAATTACTGTTATACAAATTGGCCAAGTTTTGAAATTAAAGCAGATTTATCAAAGGATTTATTTTAATCTTGACATGTTTTGTTTGCAGGATGCAGGGAAATACTGACAATGTCATCTTTGAAGATGGCACAGTTCTTCATCGAAAACAGTGTGAAGAAATCTTTGGAGATTGGATTAATTCCATCGCTGACTTCAGCACGTCGCTATATAGAATGTCCTTGGACATCTCGGCACTATCCTGCATGGAAGCCCTTACACTCGTAACTTGTAAGTATTATGAACACATCCTTCCCTATATCAACTTGATAATACACCAGTTTTTTTACTTCTTTTATACAAAGTCCTGCATAAATAATAACAGATTCATATAATTTGTAGTGAGACACGGATTGAAAAATCAAGCCAAGATGGAAGAGGTCCAGATGAAAATCATCGACAGTCTGCGAGACCACTGTGTTTATAACAGCGAGGCACAAAAGAAGCCCAACTACTTCTCCTCCATACTGGGAAAAGTCGCTGAACTGAGAACTCTTAGCCGCCAGGGGATTCAACGAATGGAGTTACTTAAAATGGACACAACTGAAGTTGCCCCAGCTCCTCACATGATAGAGGACATCTTTTTGTCCAATGAACTGCCATTTTAATGTAGTGATCGGTTGATGTTACAAAACTCCTTTACTTTATTGTAGGTGATACAGTTGTGTGTTCTATGATTTCTTTTGAAGTCTTATGTATTTATTATTATATTTCTTTATGAAAAAAGTTTTTATCTATTTGCATATCTGCATTTCATAGTGCTCAGAGTTCTTTTTATGTCCATCATGAAGCCTCTTTGTCCATAGAATAAAAATACAATGTAGAAACTTTTTTTCAGAATTTTTTACTCAAAGTTGTTCTTCATGGAAAATGTTGTCCGTGATGTTGTTGTTACCAGATGTGCTTTTAAAAGGAACAATGCATTTAAGTGTAAATTTATATCGGTACATCTCCCTTTTTTCTCGGTAGTTTAATGTGAAAACCATCTACTCCCTTTTTCCTCATGTAGTTTGTGATCTCGTAACGTGTATTATACTGAAATTTTGTAAATGTTGTTCAGAGTTTTATTTGAGTTCTTGTGATCAGAGTCACTTTAAACTTATTGAATTATCAATTTCATTGTTTAGATATTGTAATATTTGATATTATTTTATCATCATGTATTGTAATTTGCATGGCAATCATTCCATTAATATATATTATTTCTATAATAACATGTGTTAACTATGAAATACTAAACGTTTCAGTATTTTTCTGCTTATTTTCAGCATAATAACACACAAAATGGCATATTTAGTTTTAACAGAGTTCACTCTCATCATGCTATCAATCATTAAACAAGGTTTTATATGTTGTCAAATCAGTGTCCGTTGTCTTGATTCCAGAGAACAGATAACTGTTGTATTGCATTAAACTATTTCATTGAACACAGATTTTCAATTTAATGTATTTATTTTTGTATTTAAAAATTCATATTACTTTCGCTGATTTTTGGATTTTTTTTTTCCTGCATTGAACCCTGAACATAACAATTTATTCTTTTCTAGCTATCCATGTCGAATGTTAATGCTTGCAAGTATTTTATATTTCGTCAAATATCTCATACTTTTGACACAATCGTACATGTATGATTTGCACATAAATGTAAAACTTTGATAATTAAGTAGTTTAATGTACATTCAGAGATTCATCGATAAAAAAGTTATGTGTAAATGTGTATTTTAAGTTTCCACATCATTGTGTTGTATCAAAGTGCCATATGTAAGTGAGTCGCTTAAACGAAGGTTCCCATTCCGAAATTTGTTTAAATAGAGCAGATGATGTATTCGTACATCCATTTAGAAAACATGTTTTACGGTTTCATATTGTTACTTTTAATTGAATAAATTTATGAAAACAAAATACCAGTTTTCTTGTGTTTCTTCTCAGTTTGACGTGTTATGGTTGTTTCTTGTCAGCTTGGGACTTACATGTGGGGGTGGAAACCACGCGTTTAAAAGAGAGAAAGCTAGAGGTTTTTATCTTCTTAGCTGAAGTCAATGATATATTATTGTTACACTGAATAGGTATACTGTTTACTTATTTAGGTCAATAGATACGTTGAGTGTAATTTATTTTGCGCTTAAAGTTAAGGACATAATAAGACTTCATGTAAACCATTTCAACTATTTCAAGAAAATTGACAAAAGCTGGTATATATGTCACCTTGAATCCGTTATTCCATTAAATCATAGACCGTCTCATCTACATGCAAGCACTAAAATTTGGTCACCAATCAAGAAAATTTTGAATTTTTTTTTTTTACACTTTCCTTACACTTGATCTTATTTTAGATCCAGTATAGTTCTTGCGGAGAGACATGTTACGTATTGACATATCATGTACAATTATTGCACAAAACTAAAAATTTACCTCGTGAAACAGCCAGGTTTTCATATTCATATTTTTTAAATAATAAAGTGATCAGATTGGCCCATTCTATAAAATTGTTACAGTAAAAATATTTGTTAGTTATCAAGCAATTTTTTTTTGCCTCGATCTCGATGCAAGGAAGGAACAACGCCAGCCTGCTGTACACAAGTGCTTACCGACTGGGCAACAACTGAGATAAAAAAAACAAAAAAAAAACGAAATAGAGATTTCTCACTTTGGGGTTCTTAATCTGCCTATCGAGACATTTCAAACTATAGTTTAACTTCTACAACAATAAAACACTGAACATGATTTATTGTAAATAAATATCATGCATTTATTCACATCAAACTCTACAGTTAGCTGAAGATCTGTAGCTCCCGGTCTGGAAATATTCGGATGGACAACCTGGGAGCTACAGTGCCTCCAATAGTAAAAATCTGCAATTTACGGCGCACAAAATATTGCGATAGATTTGGACTGATTAATCTTATTTCTGAACACATTTCTATACAAATATTTAATTTCAAAAAAATTCCTCGAACATTTTACTACAGATATGAACAGTTTACTTGCCTCTGCTATTCATCAGCCCCGTAAAGTGAAGTGGTGCAGTTTGTTTATATGTAAAAATGGCGACTCTAGATCTCGACGTAGTCTTAACATACTTCAATTTCTGAGGTCGGTTAGCGTGATTAATAGAAAGTTCGAGGCAAGTAAAGTACCGATATCAGAAGTGAATTGACTGAAGAATTTAATAGTACTAATTTTTTCCGCAGAATTTGTGTGAAAATAAGGTTTATAAGTCCAAAACTAGGGCAAATTTTGTGCGCCGTAAATTGCAGGTTCTTACAATGGGAGGCACTGTAGCTCCCAGGTTGTCCATCCGATTTTTTTCAGACCGGGAGCTACAGACCTGCAACTAACTCTACAGTATGTTACTTGCAATCAAAACAAAGATTTTTCACTTTCTAATTAAAAATATAAAAGATTTCGAATAAAATAATGAAGAGCATATATCATTTTTAAACAACAAAATATTGTTTCAGAAATGATCCATTAAATAAAATTACAGTGTGGCATTCCACCTTAAATTGGGCTTGGTGCAGTTTATATTTCAAGGAAACAAAAAAGTTCAGACATCAGAACTCTGTCCCAACGTAGCTTTACTACACTGAACCAAAGTTCTTAGTATTCACTCAGTGGGTGAATTTATTGATAAAAAAAACTAGTTCGAGTTTAGGTTTATGGTTTGATAATAGTTTCATATCTGTCTGAAACCAGTTCGATGGTTTGAACGCTTAGCACTAAATGGAAAGTTAGTTTAGAAAAATGGCTATCATTGCACTCGCATACCTACTGGATTTGTTTTTGGAATTCGAAGACGATAATCTTTGGACTCATCTGCATTTGCATGAATGTCTTTATTCTCTAGTAAACAGTGCAGACAAATTTTTTCTGGCAAATCTCACATATTAGGGTATTCTGCAAACTCATGGCAAAATTGGCTTTTAACACCACATAAATATTGCTGCTATGTAAAACTATTAATATTCATTTTTCTACAAGATATATCAATAGAGATCATTTGGTTCACTCAAAGCGTTTGAAACAAGTTAAAAATGATACTGGTTTCAATTGAAATATGCACCAATTACGTGGTCTTAGCTCAAAAGCCAGACAAATCTTGTTGATTTCAAAGAGCCGTAGTTGAATGGCCAGCAATGAAATAGACAGGCGATCTTATTACGTGCATTACAATGTGTACTAAAACAAAATGTTACGAGCAGATTTTTCAATGCATGAATTCTTTCTTTTTTATCAACCACTTTGAAAATTTTTCCTTTGACTGTTGTAAATTGCAAAGGATATTACTCAGTGTTAGTATTAATGGAATCGCTCCATCTCTTCCACATTATTATTTTGGTCAGTACTATTTGTACTATCACAGATCCTTTGAGACACATATGTTTAACGTTCGGACGATACCCATATGCTTTAATTGCTGAGTTCAACCTTTGACACATGTGCCACACCTGAGTGTCAACAACTCTCATTCAAACACGTCATACTTATTGAAGAAAAAAATTACATAACAATGACGCTTCCTTCAGATTGCTTAATATTTAAAACAATGTCGAGGACAAAATAAACCGCAAACTTAAAGTAGGTAAGGTACAATCTGTTGTAGAAACAATGCAGACACCAATATTCCAATGGCTCTGGCTGTTTTTTCAATGAACCTTTTGACCATGTGATAAACTATTACAAAAAATTGCCAGTCATATTAAGCACGCACAGAAAAACACCAAAATAATGTTTTGACGTTTCGTTCCAATTGATTCCAATTGCCGTTGTTATTTCATCTGTGATATTGATGAAAAGACATATCAGTTACGAAATATTTAAAATTTCCACATCATTTTACTTCGTAATTTTCATATTATTCTATTTATCAGGGTAGATACTTAGAAGTTTTGTTGAGTGTATGCACTATAATAGTATGTCCCAGGATACTGATTCCGTCACTTTTTAACGAATTTTTATGAGAATACGCATACCTGTCAAAGAATTACAATCAAAGTCAATACAAAGGAAAACAATCCAAGGTTTCTTCTTTGGCACTTCATCTATATTTACCTGGAGAAATTAACCTGAACGAAAACAAATTTCATTCGGAAGTGCTCGGGACACCTCGCACAATTTTTCAACGTCTTCATCTGGGTACTCTCATGTCTTCTGCAATGCAAAATCCCCCTTAGAGGATTTTTGGTTGCTTTATGAAATCTGAAGGACTTTTTTCTACAGTCTCATGTGAATGTGAAATATTTAACAATAAAACGCTTTCTTTGATGATTCATGTGGAATATGAAGGTAGCGACATTGCAGAAATAGACAACCCGCATTTGTTTTTGCCAATAAAATAGATTATTTGTATTTTTGATTAAACACTGTGTCGGATAATTATGCCAGTGCCAAGGTGGCATTTTTTCACCCGTATAAGCTGCGTATATATGGAAAAATACAAATAAGTCATATGATAAGCCATTGCTCAAAGAGTTTATAACCACCTTTTTTATCATTGTATCTCACCTGTCAGCATCTTCGCAAGTTAAGGGTTTTCGGTCCACTTCGCTCCCCATCCTGCCAGTGAGGCCCCGGGGTGGTATGGTCAGAGATCTATATATGGGTTTATGGGGAACAAAGTGGACCGAAAAACCCTTGGCTTGCGAAGATGACCTGTCCGGTGAGATATTTACCTTTCAAAAATAAATTCCTACAGAAAAATAATTTTTCCCACAGAAAAAACAATATTCCTACGGGAAATTTGAATTTCCTATCGGTATACAAGAACTTCCTTTAGAAATTGCAATTCCGAAATGATTTGATAAAACCCGATAAGAAATCTCAATTTTCTATAGGAAATCTACCTGTCTGAATTAAATTCCTGCAGGAAAAACCATTCTCCTACATTCTATATTATATAGTCAATTTTTCATTATTTTTATAGGAGAATCGTTAGCCTACTCCTGGAAATTATCATTTTCCTAAGGGTCTGGGATATTAAATTTTCAAAGGTAAATATCTCACCTGTCAGGTGAAACACAAACAAAAACCAAAGTGGTTATATACATGTACTCTCTAGACAATGGTCTACCATTTATAGTATAATTTTATGTGGATTTTACCGAAACAGTGGTTGCAATAATAACATCTTGACACTATAGTCCAATCCACACCTTGCAAAAGTTGTTCCCCTTTGCGGGGTCAACCCAAAGGTCAAAAGGGAAAAAACAACTTTTCCCTTCTTTATGCAACCAAATATTTGGGCGTCCTGTGAAGAAATCTCTTAGGATTTAATTTATTCCTTTGATGTGTGGTTTGCCCCAACTTGGGGCAATCAAAATTCACAAAGGAAACCGATTTCTAATGTCAAATGACGAAGTTACAATCCTCTAAACTACAAAGGCTACTGTGAGAAATATATGGCTTTTTCCCCAAAGATGGAGGGAGATAACTTTTGTAAAGTGTGGATTGGTCTATGTTGTTATCGAAATATTCAGCAAAAAAGTGGTGGAAGCAGAAACTCGGGGAATATTATAGCCGATTCGCTGTATAACATATCCATATTAGAAGGAAAAAGTTAAAACTCTCCTGTTCACATGGCTTCCAAACTCATAATTAAATAAACTTACCTTACATCTTCGATCGTCTGCTCACTTCTTGAGTTGGATACGATGTTTTAAGCATACCAATCCCGATGCAAATGATCGTACCAGAGTTGCCAAACTGTCTTGTTGCCTATTTCAATGCTGTTTAAAAAAACAATTTGATTGAGTTTTTAAATTTTGTTTGTATGTTTTTGTAGTTTTAAGGCAATACTGCCAGTATTCTTCAAAGAATTTTATATGCGTAACCGTTAGACCTCCCGCCAATCTTTATTTTTTGCTGATAAAATTTTATCAGCGTGGGTATTCCTCAGCCAAAAAAAATATGGAGATTTTTATTTTATTTTTATTTTTTTTACCAATTTTTAATTAGTTGAACTGCAAGTTTGAAAAAAAAACACCATTCTCTCTCTCTCTCCCTCCTGGGTCCAGAGACCTCCACGCGGCAATTCCAAACAAACATTTTTTTTAAGGATGGCCTTACCTTGGAAGGCCATTTTTCGATCAATTCCATATCCAACATTATCCAAAATCTTTACCAAAACAAAATTAAGATTACATCAGACTCTTTATTAGATGGACGATTAAATGCACTTCTTTATTCCACTGCTTCGGGATACTATTATGTATGCGGATCAGACATTAATCATTTGTTTTGGCATACGCAGCCTATACCTGTTTTTTTTTTTTTTTTAAGTTAAGAAACAATATAATATATTCAACTTTTTGAAAAATTTTCATTTCATTTGTCTTTGTTTGTTTGTTTTTGTTATTAATTTTAAATTCTCTCTCTCTCTCTCTCTCTCTCTCTCTCTCTCTCTCTCATATACAACTGATATTGATATCGCATTTAGCCGCTCGATTTGATTCTTTTCTTTCACTTGTATTCCCAAATGTAAAATTAAATGACAACTTTAATAACACATTGTTAGGGATCTAAATCTGCCAGGTCAAACCAAATCTTTTAAATTGTTCTCCGAGGGAGAATTTTTGTGTTGTATTTGTGGTCAAGCCTGCCTGACTTAATAGAATTTTATCTCCTAAGAATACTTCTATTCAAGTTTATATTCCAAGTTTTTTAAATCGTTCCACTGGAAATTTACCAATGATTTCAACAACGTTAAAATCAAATTATAATGTGGACTAAATTAAAAAAAAAACAAATTAAGGTAGGAAAGTATACTTTTGTTTTTCTATCATGTGTTTCACTTTGCAGCAAATGTGTTGTGCACCGGTTGAACTGTAAGTGCATTTGTTATATTGGTTCATTTGGTTGTACATGAAGCCCTGTAAGTGCTTCTTCACCCTACCTGTCCTAAATAATATTTTCTTACCACCCTTCTTCTTTATGATCAAGATCTAGTAAATGAAAGGTGCCTACAGGTTTATGCAATTCAAGATATAAATTCTTTCAATGATGTTTCATAACAATAGATTTGTTTGATAGGGTGATTCGGGGCTGAAAGTTTTGGTAATATTACAATGAAGAATCATGTTTTCAATAATGCAACCGTCAAACGATAAGCGCATACATGTGTTAATTATTGTGACGTCATTATTAAACAGACTTGAACGTTTCCCCTATCAAATCTACACGTTCATATATAGAGATAATAAGGACGCTTATTTGCAAATGTAAATATTTTCATTTATGTCTGGTAACCATGTAGATATTATCTTTATGTAGGGTATAAATGAAACTTAGTTTAAACATAGTCAAATGTGGTACAAACGAAAGGCCAGTTAGTGCATGGCATATAAATAAAATTGACCGTTTTATCATATATAGACTAAGTTTTTATTTAAATAATATACGTGTTTATAACATGTTTAGCTTAGTATACGATGGATTACACGTAGTAAGTTTTTGATATTACACATGTATTCCTACCTAAAGTGACGTCATAATTAAACATTGCGGAGGTTTAGCTTGTTGACTGACCCAGAATGAAAACGTAAAAAAAAAAAAAATAATTCAGTTGAAAATGTAAAGTATTTTTAAAATTCCGTTTTATAATTTTTTCATGAATTGATAAATATATGTTCGAAAATGAAATTATTGCTCGTTAATCTTCTAGCTAGGAACTCTTTTCCATGCGTAAAGATGTTGACCATGCGTAAAGATGTTGACGTCATTGGCGTCGGAAGCAAATTAAAAAGAGGGGACTGGAATTATCAGAAATCTTGACAATAAAAAAAAACATATTAAAAAGGATGATGGTTGCATGGTTATGGTAATGTCTAACTTTGCGAAATATGTTGGGACTATAAGTCCCCCCCCCCCCCCCTTCCCGGCTCCGACGCCTAGGCGTGTTGAGGTATGCCTAAATGTGTTGTGCGCTCACAATTATAATTTTTACAGAAAAAATTGATACACTTCTTGCTAACCTTTTCAGATTTTTTTTTTTCAGATGATTAGTCAGAAAACCTGTCCACAGTTGTCCTTAGTTCTTCTTTCACTATATAAGCCTGTATGGTGACTCCTCTTTTTTCAGTGTTTACTATCTTACCAATCTAAAAAAAAATTATATCTACAAAAACCCAGTTCATCTTAGATCGGATCATGGTTTAATTATAAGTTTAAAGAGTCTCACAGTACTGTAGCTCGATTTTGTTGCCATTTGGTAAAGATGGGGCACTGTGAAAAACCCAACACAAATTATATGACGTCTTTGCTTCTTTTTCTAGTAGATTTTTTCCGTACATTACAAATGATATAAAATGTTAGCCAGTGGAGATAAGAATGATGACTTGTTTAACAGTTTATCTCATCGGGTAAGAATTTTATGAAGTTTTAATATGGTATCAGAATTTATGGATCACCCTGTCTCATGGCAAATCATGAGAGATCAGATAGATAGATGGATAGATGGATGGATAGATAGATAGATGTACGCACATGAAGTACGGTGGGTCGGCGTCATACCTGTTATTGTTACATGTGTAATTTGGGTTACAGAATCTGTATTTATTTATTTATTTATTTTTACTTAAATGTACACATACTTCTACGTTCGAACGTTTAAAACCATATAAAATAACTGTGAATGCATCGGCGATAGAAATCAAAATTTACAACGACAAGTTTAATTCCCAATCTCCCATTTGACTATTCATTATGCAAAATGAATAGTGTGTGATTATTGTTGAGCTGCTATTGTCAATATAATATGATTCGATCTTTGTGGAAGCTCGCTTCCTATACGGAGGGGGCTTTCTATACTCTTATCTCTTTAAGAGGCTTACAATAGCACTGTGTTTGAAAGATTTCTAATCCAAGAAATCTTTTCCAATAACTTGAACATGTATTTCTTTTTCAAAACACAAGGAATGTATCCTCTTCATATTTACAACTCGGATTTTATGAATCGACCCAAAAACAAATATTTTCAGAACGACGACGACCGGGTGCCTGTTTCTTTGACGTTACACCTGTAAAGTTTACCTGCAGTTCTAGAGCTATGGTACCTTGAAAATGATCGGGAAATCGGTACCTGTGTACGATGCCCGGAGCTGGCCTGTGGTATGTAATATTATAATAATCATTATAAGGTCCCCATCTAATCGGAGTATCAAAAAATCTGCATCCCTATAATCGTGTGCTGATTTAGATTGGAGGGGGGGGGGGGGGTTATGGTCTGTATATAATGACGATATTATGCATTACCAGTATACTGGGATTTTAGTTCACTGTATTCCGAACCACCCCTAACCCGTTCTCTCTCTCTCTCTCTCTCTCTCTCTCTCTCTCTCTCTCTCTCTCTCTCTCAAACATCAAAGGATGAGTCGCCTTGTCGCTTAATCAAAGAAAGATAACTCTATCATTCACAAATGCTCGAGCTCGAGATACATGCAAAAAAACGAAGCAAGTTATATCCCTTGAATCAAGAAAGCATGGATCAAAATAAAAAGAGAATCATCTTTCGTAAGTTAGTAGTAATAAGTTAATATGTTAGCAGGAAAGGGAAAATTATCTTAATGTTGACAATTGTTATCTTGTGCACACACTACAAATAAACACTGGATAGCAATAATACGGAAAACCACAGGGATTCTTCACCGTGGTATTTATATTTTTCAACTATTCTACACAAGTCTCTGGGATATAAACATTGACAGTACTTTAGACAGGTGAACACACTGATTTGATTTATTAAATTACATGTATTTATAATCCAGGTACGATCTGTGTTGGAGCGGATCACAGATTTGATTTAAATTGGATTAGGGACCACTTTAAGCATGTTAAGGATGTTTTGCACACCTCCATGTCGACAAGTTGTGACTTAACATATCTTCAAACTTTCATGGCGTGTGCATCCTGAATGCTAAATCTCAGCCATTGGTATCAGCCACTGGAGGAGGTTAAGGTTTTTGGAGCGGGTTAAAGTTCATATTTTATCATGATATTTTTCATTACTATATTGTATCCTATGATATTATATCATATGACACGTACAATATTATATTTTGTTTTCCCTTGGACTGAAATGTCACATTTTCATTGGTTTAAACATAGCACGTGATTGCCTCATATATCTCTATATTTGTTCTGTGAGAAATAATCTTGTACATGGCTTTGCGTAGATCATCGCTATTTGTGAATAGATATGTCGCTTGATAGTCCTCGAGAAAACAAAACACTTATTAGGTTAGTTACTGACTCACTACGGAAATATATTGGGTTGATCAATCTCATAGAAGGCTCGGCTTCGCCTCGCCATCTATGAGATTGATCAACCCAATATATTTCCGTAGTGAGTCAGTAACTAACCTAATAAGTAATAGTATCATATGGTACAATATTGTAACAATACATAGAGAATGATACATGGCAAAAACTGTATCCCACCCCACATCAATACTCAAGACTCTGAGATCACCACAAGGGCCAAAAAACAGAGGATTGACATGGCCGAGGTTTGAGTATGATTTTGCTAAATATTGTTGTTTTTATTATATATTTTAAAAAGTATCTTGTTTATGGAGAAACAGTATCCATTTTTATTTTACTTTTCCTTTCTTAATTTTCCTTGAAGCGGCTATTCTTGACGCTTAAAATGTAACATGACGTCATTTAGGGTGAGTTAACCATGCATCGGACACATACCTTGGATCGGACAACTTTGGTTAAATGTGCAAAAACTCTCATGTGTTGTTTCGTATATTCCTGAATTAGAACTAATGAATTCTATCATTATTAAGAATTTGACAGTCACATTGTCAGAGAAATAGCAATATAGGCGTTGTAAAATGATGTCAAATATTACACCATCATTGAAAATTTAGTTACTAAGATTTTACACTAAAGCATTATTTGAATATTGTGCATTTGATTGTGAATTAGTAAAAATACACTCTCTGCCAATTATAATAATGAGAAAGAAGTTTTGGAACAAAATGTGATTAAAATAAGTTCATGAAAATTTGAACAATTAATGTCAAGGTCATTTTTGCTCCACTTATTCATTTTACCATGGATCGGACACAAATTAACCATGCATCGGACAGTTTTCAGTGCAGGATTTCTTCTAATAATAAGGATATTATGTGTCCATTCATTGTGATGTACATTAGATGTGAAGTAAAATAAGAATTTTAAAAATTATTGATACAAACATTTTCCTCAGACCACCTAAAATTCAAGTTATATGGACACAGCCTTTTTAATCCAAAGTTTCTTGTAGGAGCTGGCATATGATAAAGAACCCCCTCATGATGAATATTCCTTTAAACAGAAACACTAGTCTAGATTCCTATATGTAGATTTGAGGATTTACATTAAAAGAAATCTGAATAGCAATTGAATAAATTTGTTTTTTCTGAACCTTTGTATATTAGCATTAAACCCAGAAAATGTTGTTATTTTTAATATCTGCTGTATAACTGTCCGATGCTTGGTAAGTATTGCTGGATCCATGGTGAAATAGTCCAACACTTCATTAATTTGCTTAATTTTCGTGAATTTTTAACAAATTCACGATTTTTTCTCCAATAATTAAGGAAGGGGAAAACCTGTAACTTTTAAAACCAGTTTTATTTATATTTGGACAATGTTTGATGCGTGATCAATTTGATTCAAAGGGAAAAAATCCAAGGGTGTCCGATGCATGGTGAAATCACCCTATAACAAATTGTTCATGTCATGACATCATAGTTCAAGGAAAGGTGTAATAAAGATGTGATGAAGGGGTCGGTAAAATAAAGGGTGATGATATGGGGGATGTGATAGAGGTGCGTGCTACTGTTCATATCAGCGGTGCAAAGTATATAATAAAGTATTGTATAGTAGAGTATTGATAAACATTGTGTCATACGATACAGTTTAAAGAAAGAGGGGGGGGGGGGGGATAAAATAGCACAATTGCCCATTTTGGTTTAGTCTAAAATCCAATTTCAAATATATTCAATTTTGAATATTCTAACAAGCAATAAGAGTACAAATAAAAATATGCTTTGGTGGTATTGAACCCACAACCTAAAAAGCCTAATTCTATAAGGTTACTTAACGTCATGTGCTCTACACTGCGCAATTTCAGTCACATCAAAGTACAATGTTTAAATGCTGTGACTTTGGCCACAGATTTACAGACTTGTATTATTTTTCTAAAGTTCAATTGTTGGGATACAAAATAACATTTTTAATGTACCGGTATAATGGGTTTGTTTTCCATTAGACCTTTTTTAAACTATGACAAAAATATCGTTCACAGACCCAGTCTATAATAGAAATTAAGGCATTGAAGTTCTAAAAATGACACTATTTGGAGGCTTTGATATGCATATGCAAGTTTAAATCGACACACACTCCAAGTATTAAACATATTAAATCGTTACAAATCAATTTTATGTTAATTATACATTGTTTTGAATGATAGAATATTGTATCATATGATATTATACGATATTGTGTTTTGTTATACTTTCATGTTAAATACTGAAATCTGATTGGTTTAGACGCAGTTCATAATCTGTTCTATTACCCTCAGCGTTAGCAACGCACTTAGCAACGGGTAACGTTACAAATTGTTACATGCGCGAAAATCATGCGCGTACGGTTCGCCTTAGAATTCACGTTATTCCTATATCTAAAAGCAGTGATGTTTTCTTTAAAATTAAGACATTCAGTATAACAAAATAAATAGTGCCTGTTTGGGTGGGTAACAGTTGAAATTGACACCCCGAGAAAACCATTGTCAACCGACGCAAAGCGGAGGTTGACAATGGTTTTCGAGGGGTGTCAATTTCATCTGTTACCCTCCCAAACAGGCACTATTTATATAATACCACACTACAATAAACAATATTTTGATAAAGATTATTAACTATGATATTCATACAATACGATTGTCAATATCAATAGATTTATTAATGTGTAAATTTTCCTGTAGGGTACCTCTGTTTTTTATTTTTAGCATACCTGAATGGAAGGTTCAAGTGAGCTTTTCTGATCATCTGTTACTGTCCATTCATCAGTCCATCTGTCTGTCTGTAAACTTTCACATTTTGGACTTCTCTGGAACCACTGGGCCAAATGTTTTGAAACTTGGTTCATAGGATCCTTATGGAAAGAAGTTGTTCAAATAAAGGGCAAAAGCCTTTTTAAAAGGGATATAATTATGTAGCAGTGAAAATAGGGTGTGTGTCTTAAAAACTCTTCTTCTCAAGAACCAGTGCACCTAAAATGCTAGTACAAGATTCTATATATTGTGATTTTGAATTTTTGATACCGCAAAATATTGAATCTGGGTTCAAAACATTATGCGATATTATGAACCTGGCTTCAATGTTTCGCAGTGGAATATTAAACCCCCTATAAAATATTGAACTCTGGGTTCAAAATACCTGGTAGTATGGAGGCAATATTTTGAACCCCCCTCCTATTTCGAATACCCTTTGGAGAGTGGGTAAAAAATATCATAATTGCGACATATTATTGAACCCCTGTTCTATTTCCAATTCCCACTGCAGAGGGGATTCAAAATATGGTGGTGAAATATTGAAGCACAATCCTATTTCCAATTTTCATTGGAGAGGGATTCAAAATATTATGGCAGCAATATTATATTGAACTCCTCTCTGATTTTGATTGCTATTGGAGAGGGGGTAAAAAATATTATGATGTGATATAATGGACTCCCTTCCTACTAGTATTTGATTAGAAGTTAAAAAACATTATGGCTGCGATAGATTAATTATATAAAAGCCCCCTCCTATTTCGATTAAATTGCATTTGGAAAATGGGGTGCAAAAATATTATGGGCACAGTATATTGAATTCCCCTCCTATTTCCAATTCCTTTTGGAGAGGGGTTTCAATATATCATGGCCATAATATTTTGAACCCTCTCTCCAATGGTACCTATAAATAGGAGGGGTTTCAATATATCACGGCCATAATATTTTGAACCCACTCTCCAATGGTACTTATAAATAGGAGGGGGTTCAATATATCACGGCCATAATATTTTGAACCCACTCTCCAATAGCAATGAAAATCGGGGGGGGGGGGGGGGGGGGGGGGGGGGGGTTCAAAATATTGCGACCATAATATTTTGAACCCTCTTTTGGATGGGTATTGTAAACAGAGGGGGGGGGGATCAATATATCGCCGCAATAATATTTGAGCCCTTTCTCCAATAGCAATGAAAATCAGAGGGGGGTTCAATATATTGTGGCCATAATGTTTTGAACCCCCTCTCGAATGGGAATTGGAAATAACTGGGGGTACAATATTTTCACTCCCTCTTTAAAAGCTTTGAAAATCAGAGGGTGGTTCAATATACTGGTATCATGGCCATAATATATTAAACCCAGGGCTCAGTTTTTTTGCAGCAATATTTTTAACCCAGCTTCAATATTTTGCAGGGTTCAAAATATTTTATGACACCAATAGACCTTATAAAACCTATAAGCTAATATTTGATGCATCATTAAAAGAATAATATCTCAAATTTCAGAAATTTATAGGCTCCTATCATATTTACTAGATTTTGACATTAAGTGGAATTCAGTTTTGAGCCAGTCCTGATGAATCTGGATGCTAATTAAATCCTAATGCTCTGTTTGATTCAGGATGATTTTCAGTGGGCACCTTTGTTGAGAATAAACTATCCATCGGTTGTTGTCATGTTGTTGTTGTTGTCATAAACTTTTCACATTTTGATTTTCTTCTCTTGAACCTGTGGGCAAATTTCAACCAAACTTAATACAATTAAAGCATAATTAGGTGAAGGGATTCAACTTTGTTAAAATAAAGGTCCACCCTCTTCCAAGGGGAGATATTCAGGAATATTTGAAAATTTGTTGGTATTTTTCAAAATCTTCTTCTCATAAACTATTAGGTCAGAAAAGTCGAAACTTTTATGGAAATATCACTAAGTAGTGTAGATTCAAATTTTTTCAATTCATGGTCCCCGGGAGGGGGCTTTGGCAGCAATGGATGGTCAAATATTTACAAAGGAATATAATGAGAAAAATCTTATTCTTTAAAACCAATAGGCGTGGAAGAAAGCTATTGTATGACTCAATAAACCTGATTATATTATGGCTTTTGTTGCTCAGGTGAGCGATGTGGCCTATGGGCCTCTTGTTTATCTCATATTTCTAAATTTAGGGCATTTTGATCAAAATTAGAATTATCAATAAATTTCACAGGTATATATGACTGTACAAAGAAAATGTGTACAGTAAAATGATGGTGTTCATTGATTCCCGGAAGTCTAGTGATTTTTAGCTCTTTAACCATTTGTAATTCTCCATAATTGTGATTTTTGGCCCTTGAATATTATTTAGAATTATAATATTATATGATTTTCTATGAAGATATGCAGGAACAAACCTATAATTAGTAATATCATACCTAAAATTGTTATTTTAAACAAAAATGACATTCAAGATGAAAATAAACATTTGTTTATAAGTAGTAAATGACTGATATTGTCTTGGGAGACGTCAATACATCTATTGATTGAATGTCTTATAGATGTACCTAATTACTTCACCATTGATAATGCATGTGTCACTATCGGCACAAAAAAGAAATGGAGATGGTTTTGAAAATGAATACAAGGCTACATGTAAAATATATCTTTTTTGAACAAAAATGAATGGTTATCTAGCTGGGGTATCACATTAACAATGTTTTTTTGGGGGGTTTATTTCTGAATATTGAAACGCCTCTGTACACGGCATCATTGGGTCTGATATCTAAACTTGAATTCCCTGCGGTTTCAAACATAGCATGCAAAGTGTAAACCTTAAACCACCATTATACCGAGGGTCTTTTAGATTAACTGTTCTGTCCATCAAAATTGGTGATCACATCGGCGGTTCAAAGAGTAATTTCATACACCAGAAGCCATGTTATTTTGGGGATGACCTACGAATCTTGTGTATAGATTACAGGGAAGAGATCACCGAATTTCTGTGAAACTTACGGTGTGAATTCTGAATCATTCAATTTATGTATATATAAATTATAGTGGAACGGCATGACCATATTACGCGCTAGTGGTTAAATAAAACTGGAAATGAAATTTTAAGTATATAGGAAAGTGCCAAGTGTTTCTTTGATTGCAAAGTTAAGGGGGTAAAAATTGTGGGATTTAAATTGCAATGTAAGCAAATGAATTTGGAAGGAATGAAATACCTCTATTCCAACTCTGTGACAGTAATTTATCTCTGAAAGGTAAGTAATATCTAGTTACAAATCATTTAAATATTATTCAAGAAATGTGTCACATTATGTTTAAAATGGAGACAAATTGGCCTGCATGAAATATCCTGTAACTAGAACAGCTATATTGACGAGATATTGTCATAAAAGCTAGAATAAAAAAAAAAAGGGGAAGTGGCTGCATGATCAATTAAACCAATGGCCCGGTGTTGACAATAATGGGGTCCTAACATTCATCATACTCTTTGCCGCCTATGGCTGAGGTAAACACTGCCAACCTTATAGCCCGAAAATGGACCGACACAAAGGGAGCATTCCAAGGATTTAAAGGTTGAAAGGTCATCTCTTGGCTTATCAGCACACAGGTAGTCGAATTGTTCGGGATTAATATTTGATCGAACTTAAAAGGAGTGATAAAAAATCATAATTGGGATTACAATAGTGCCCAGACGGGGTCTACATACTTTTTTTTTTTCTCGGTTCTTTCTCGGGACTGTTAGTCTTTAGTGTTGATTTTGGACAGACGAGGACACAGTCTGTGTAAGTTACGTCGTACTGAGTTTATATTGTGACTGTGTGTTTTCCCACAGGATTATAAATGTGTGTATCAGAAAGTGTTCATCTCTGACATAGTCCAGGTAAGAACATTGTATGCACCTGTCCCTATGTCTGTGTATGTACATGTATGTAAGAGGTGATTACCTGGTGGTCTAGGTACATGTTTATTTATCTGTTTGAACTCATTAATCCAATTAATCCCATCTCATTTATCTTGATCTTTCATGACTTGTCCAAAGATTGTCCTTGGACTCTGATGTTGTTTTTCTGGTATTCATACATAATATCCATTTTTATGTATTGTTTAATTAAAAAAATTTTTGTCCACTTCCCAGATGGATCCTCTCCCTAAATAAGTATTCAGATACACAATCCAGCTGAATTTTAATATATATTAACCTAGTACCAGTTCCATCTATTAATTACTAAACTTGAAGTCTGTTTGGTACACGACAAAGAGGATTGCATGTTGATTAGGACTAGACGTCTTTTTTTATCCTTTTAGGCCACACCAGTATAATTCATTGTTCGTTATATTGGACCCACGTGCTCGTATGTAAGCAAAACTAATTAAATAATTTTAAAATTTCCCACTTGTAGGAAATTCTGCTCTGTTTTCCGTTCTATTTCTGCACTATTTTTCGTATTTTAAATCGTTTTAATTTATAAATCACAAACAAGTAGAAATTTATTTATGTACCGCCTAAAAATAATAATTTTATTATCTAATTGCTTGCGTGGTCATACTTGTTTCATTAGATGTCCTACGAACAAGAAATTATATTGGTGTGGCCTTATGGTTTCATTCATATGAATTAAAAACTAGAAATTTTAATCATTTTTCTTTTTAGGTACAGGTATTCACTTAGAAATCTTAGGCTTAAATTAAATTTTTGCGGCCCACTGTCACTATTGGAGCTTTTCCAGCAGTTGAAAAATGTTTATACATTATATGTAAGAGAGAAGTGGAATTTTTTTCATATTTTAAGAGGCAAACAAATATATATGTTATTTCTTGTATCAAGAGAGAGCTTTATTTCGAGTTAACACTTTCATGCATTTGTCAAAAGTAGTATAAATTTTGATTTTGAGATCTCATTATGCCAAAATGGAAAATCTTAACTTAAATTTATCAGTCTTAAACAGATTAAATGTAAAGAAAACGGGTAAACACTGCAAACAATGGGGGGTTTATGCCTTCAGATTGATTTTCTTTGATTATATTTACATCTTGCTTCTATTTAAAGACAGCTGTACTAGTGTTGACTTTCAAAACCACACATTCCAACGAAAACTTGTTTGTATTTGCTAAATAATTGCTTCAGAGACTGTAAGGTTTTAAAGTAACATTTATTATACTAGTGCCTTACTTGACAAGAAAAAATGGGAGAACAGCTTGGAAATCAAAGGATTAATTATGATTTCTCGTGATTTCATACTGCATTGATTTCAATGTCAGATGTCACTCATGCAGGAACCATTTCATCTCTCGATCCTCCTGTTCTTGCTATTCAAACTTTTGTTTTAAACACCCCTCTCACCACCACCACCACCGCCATGACCAAGAACTAACTTGTTAGCTTAGAAGATTGTCAAAATGAAATCATATGACGTACATTTTGATTAAAATTTACATGGTCAGTTCCTGTAGTTCATTGGTATTCATTTTATAATTTGTAGTATAAATTGTTTATATGACCTCAATTTCAGTATTACAACTGAATTCCAATTATATACTTTTGTAATTAATATCATAAAACTGCATCTCATTGATAAATCATGATTTCATAGAAAAATTTTCTCTTAGAAATCATGAGGTAATACATTAATTCTTCAATTCTTTCCTGAATATACTAAGTACAATGGCGGATATAATCAGTCGTTTACTATTCTTTCCCATGGAAGTGCCAACGTCTCAATAGCCTGTGTTTGGACAGATGCCCAATATCTTGGATTTTAATGCACAAATTCATAATATATATCCTGTCTGCGACTTGCTTATGTCAGAAATGGCATGCATTCAAGACTTTTTTAAGGACCGTTGTCATACAGTTATTAATGACGGCTATTTAGACCAGTACATTGCATGTTTTGTACACTTAAATGTGAAAAATGCCTCTCTAGAATGTAAGATTATCAATTATCTCCATAAGAGTTGAGATTATGATTGTAGGGGAATTAAGATTTTTTTCACACACTTACATGATCAAATCAATAAGACCCCTTTGCAATTTTTGCGTTGTCTTGCATATATAATTGATTAATAGTAATTTATATATCCCAGTGCATGGTCTTTTCAAGAGTATTTCACTCCCATACTGTGAATATCTATGATTGCTGCCAATTAAAGGTCAAAGCCATACTAGTGTGTCATTGTGAACTAGTGGTGTGTTCCTGCTAGCGGTATAGTTCCTTGAGTATCTATTGTACCAGTCAACAGCCCCCATTTAGTTTCTTTTTCCACTCAATTTCTACATCCAGTCCCAACCTCAAAGTCCAGCAGAATAGATAGACAATTAATGAACGATCTCAACACTAGATCTAGCTACATGTACCGGTACTCTGAATTAAATGATCAAGTGAACAATGTTCAGTACAATTATTAATTAACTGCAGTGTACGTATTGGGTAATTGATATTCATAGATAAGTTATTATACTTTTCAAAATGCTCTTTGAATTTTGTTTTGTTTTTGGAACACAAACTTTATTAGCAATATATACATTGATACCTCGCACTTTCAGCATTATACACTAAAGAATTGATATACGGTAAATGGTATTTTTGAAAAATGTTAACAGTTTTGTTCCATTGTTCTGGTTTAATTACATATGAGCGACTTTCACTGTAAATGTTTTTCTTCATATAATAGTTGCAGTGTTCGGTCCACGTTTTCCTTCCTTGAGATTTTTTATTCCTTTTTGGTCTCTCACCTCTTTGCTCTTCAAGGTACCCTGATCTAGCAAATACAAGTTCGGTTAAAGTCATATTAGGAAAGGGGTCATAAAAATTCACAGTGAAGTGATAAGTCAACAGAGAGATAAGCACACAATATGGCTTCATGGTCTTGTTTGATGTACAAAAGATATTTTTTAAGAAGGTGCTAATTATGGGAACCTTTGAAGACCCAAAGTAAATGACTGACAAAGAAATCGGGTTGAATTCAAGTTGTATAATGATGCTCTTCAGAATGTAAGGTACCCTATGGACGACTTTGAATATGATGATTGTTACCTTCAACCCAGAGAAATAGACACTTGTTGGAAAGATTGTCTCCATTAACTTCAAAAAGCCATTTTGTACCTTCACGCTCTCTATAAATGGGATTAGCTTGGGAAGATTTCCAATAAAATTGCATTCTTTTATGGAGTCCTGGACGTTAAATTGTATCTCCCGTGGTGATGAGTGCTATATAGCTGCCACAAGATCTATACTGCTTCAGAAAAACAAATGTTAAATTGAAAGGTGGTTCAACTCTCTTGATCTCCAAATGGTATATTGGGTATGTGACCAAAAAAAAATTCATTCTTCTCTTGAAAAAGCCAGCTAGGCCATGCAGAAAAAAGCCACGTAGTCCAACAGTACTTTGAGTTTTACTGTGGGTTTATGTACTAGTATATGGACTAATTTTTAGACAACATATTTGTTTTATTAACGTTTGTCTAGCATGCTTGTTGACATTTGGTCTTTATTAATTACCTCTGTCTCACACTTTAGCCAATTATGAAATATATATCAAACAAAGATCGATGGCTATAACTTTATTGGTTTGTTGCATCATGGACAAAGGGATTACATGTGGGTACAAAGAGCATGCATACAGACTTTAATGTTTTATGAAACATTGTCAATATTTAAATTTATGAAATACTTCTTATATCATGTTATTTTTCCTGTTAATTTTGAATAGTTCAAGACATTTTCATTGTAGCAGAAAGATAATTTTGAAAGTTTTGAAAATAAAAATGTTTCCCTTAAGTTAGCTAACTTGTATCATCAGTTTTTAAAGAGTATAATAAATTTCTGAGTGTTAAACTAATTTTGACTGTTTGTGACTTCATCAGGACTATGGCTGTCTTATCCATGTTGGGTCCATATAATTTTTCTTGAAAGGCAGCAACGTTACTCATTCTGACAAACAAAGGGTCTAATAAGGTCTTAAATTTCAGTTAAATCTGTGCATAGTATCCTGTAACATCAGGTTGAGTCATCCCTCCTTTTCCAATTCTAGAACCAAACGGATGAGTGGGTTTGTTTATGCGGTGCAATGGTTGATAATAAAGATCTGTATAGAGTTCTTCTAGTGCCTCTTCACTGAGTAGCTGAACTAATTTGATGGCCTTCTCAATGGAGGTTTGTTCAGTCAGAAGTTTTAATGACAACCGGGTATATTGCACCCTTATTGCACCTTTACCTAGGTTTTTTGTGATAAAGTGGGTTCCATTATTTTTCATACAATTCAAATTGAATTCTGTAGGTTAGCTGAGAGGTAAATTTGTAGATCCTAATGAAAGTAAATTAAATGAATTTTCAGGATATTTTATGTCAGAATGCAGATTGGTATAGTAGGATCTGTCTATTTATATATGGTACCTGAATAATCCGAAATTTAGGTTATATCGACTAAGACTTTAAAATTGTTATTTAAAGGGTTGAATTTTCACCATATGATAAAAAAAAAAGTTCAGTACAAAATAGTTTGTCAAATTTTAATGGAACTCTTTATCTACATATTTTGAATGAAGATGGAGTCTATTGTTGTTGCCCAGGAGATGCACTTGCTTACGTGAAGTACGTATTAACACATCTTCAAAATTGCTCAGGTTTTAATTGTCCTCATGGCCCACAACAAATTAACATGTTTGTATTAGTCCATAAAAGGAAAGCTTTCCTCTAATCATTTGTTATCTCAAAACTGCTGAGTAACTAGCAATACTTACCTTTCAGCACAAGTTCAAAATTAAGAGTCTCTTCATACACACAAGATATGTTTTGATAAGATTAAATAATGCTGAATGTGATGCAAAACAACATGAAACCAATTAACATAAAGCAGTTTAATTTCAATCATTTTATTTTTGGATAATTTGCTTTATTTTTTTATGTATTAATAACATAATAACTAGCAAATTTGTTGAATGCATATTTATTTATCAAGCTTACTGGCAATTAATTATGTCATATCATGCTATACAGCATAACACTGTGTGAAATATTGTTGATCAGGGGGAAATTCAAATGGTTGGTCAAAAATATAGCCATGCACACATATCCCTATAGATGCATGCAGCCCACCTGGGCAACAACAGCAAGCAATGAGGAAACACTGCATATTTTTTTCTTTTTAATTTGTATTATCTTAAATCTGTAATACAGTATTTACAAGTCTGTGAAATTCGGAATTCCCTCCCAAGCGTACATTAGGGTACTTAAATAGGTGGCGTTTGATTCCCCTATCAGTGTAAAGCGACTTTGCTGTTAACACGTAAAACAACTTAAAAGGTGAAGCAGATTAAGTGATAGATAGGCGTTTGGCACAAGATAAAAACTTCTGGTACTAACGGCAATGTACTTCATGCTCTTGTCAACAAATTTGACCTCTTTCAGCAGGGCAGGTCTTATTTATGACCCATCTCCTACAGGCATCAAGTTACGAGAGCCTTTTAAGCATGCAAAGTGAACATGCAATGTTTAAATGATATTGAAATGGCAATCTTTCTATGTAGAGTACATGGGTTGAATAGCGATTAATGCAACTAATTAAGCCATGAACTGATGAGAATTTAGAAACTATGATCTAGTACAAATTGCATGTTTGCTGATGAAGAGTCTGAGACACTATATAATAAAACTTATGTACTTTAATTTAATTACCTTTTATACTAGCTCTCAAAGGTTTATCTGTCCCGGCCTTAACCTAAGAGAAAATTTGTAGAATATATAGGTAAAGTAAATACCTGGTATACATGTAAATAAATAAATACCAGATGTTATTCATTTTGTGATGAATGGAATCAGACTTTACAATGTTTTGCAATAAGCATGAGTAGAAACTCTCAGTGTTCAAGGGCCCAGCTGAGCACCAAAGCAAGTGTATGAATTTGTAGGTGTTCACCATACTTGCCAACCTCCAACATGTGAAAATCTGGTCATGACCAGATTTGGAAAGTAAAAAATCTGGTCATAGCGCGTAACGACATTCACGACATATTTATCATGCATTTCATAGGTATATACAATAGAAATATGTGTTAAAACTTATGTGTAATACATGAACTTTATTGCAAAGAAGCATTTTAACTAACAGTTGCTGATTTGAATTTTGTAAAGTGATCTGACACAGAAAATGGTAGGTTGTGTTCAGCTGAAAAAAAATGCAAAAAGAGTTTCTGCTACATTAACCTTGCTTTTGGACTCTGTAAATGATGGCATGAAAGTTGTAAGCGACTTGGAAGGCTTTTGTGTATTAAAAAGCATTCAATACGTACATGACTTAGCGTTTTTGAATGTTTAGTCAGATCATTTTGAGCACAAAATCCAATATTCAAATGTGCGTTACATAGAACACAAAAGCCTCGTTTTGTACTCTATTACTTTGTTTTACCTATAGGAATTCATTTTCCCAGATATGTTGATAGGTACAAAAATATCGTTTTCTTTTTGTTGGTTTTGATTCCGTTGGCCCCGATGAAGACCTTTTCTTAATTTTTTTTTATTTTAATTTAAACATATTTTATTGAGTAATCAAATGGATTAGGCAACAGGCATATCCTATATAAACCCTCTCCAAAAGACCTTTTCTTGTTGGAAGCCATCACACTTAATGATTTAAACCTTCGCTTAGTCAAAACAACTCACGATAATAATTACACTTATTAAATAATGTGTCTGTTATAGCCATCGGCATTGTTTACACGTTACGTAAATCCAAGCTTAGCTTGGGTTCATAACTGGAAGTCAAACGCGCAACGTAATTTACGAACCAAATCCGGAAATCGGGAGATTTCGGGTTGTTCGACAAAAATCGGGTGAAAAGCATGACCCGCCGGGTCATAAAAAATAATCGGGTGAAGGGTTGAAAAATCGGGTGTGACCCGACGAAATCGGGTCAGTTGGCAAGTATGGTGTTCACCAGAATCTGGTGGTGTCCCGTTGTGATTAAAATCTCAATGGAATGTTAAACAGCAAACTGCCAGACTTACAGGATATCTGCGATTGAAGAACAGAAAGAGGTCTCATGATTTGGGTTGCTTGTGATTTTTACTTTGGTAAAAATTTTGATGTCATACAATTTCACTTCATATTTTCAAATTTTGAAAGTGTATATTGGTTATTGGACAATTGTTTCAGGATATCCAACATTGATTTATTAGTTTGTCAGATCTTTAACCAAAAAAAAATGTACTGTGCTATTTTCATGCCATTGTTAAACTTGTTGCACAACACAGACTTATTCTTCATTTGTTGTCTGATTTATACAATCTGCCAAATTAATTTCCATTTTCATGCTGTGCAATGTCATGTTCTTGACATGCAGCGCATTTCCTCATAGTTTTGAAAAGTGACTCACTAATTATTACTTCAACCATCAAAAAAAAAAAGCTATAACAATCAAATTAAACAAAAATTGAGAACAGTACAACCTGCCTAACTTAAAATCGGTTTAACTGATGTATCATTCAATGTCATTTGTCTGGAGCAGTTGTTTCCTTTCCCTTTGGACATTTTGGACCCATTTAATTCCACTTTTACTGTATAATAAAATTAAAGGACCCTTTGAGGGGGGTACGTCACATCTCAACATCTTGTAGCTGATCTGCTGCCTTGTACAGTTAGAGCTACAATTTATCCCTTCCTTATCATACTTGTTAACCTTAAAGGGGTATTTTCAGAAATTAGATTACATAATGTTCATGCGACATAATTTTTTTAAAAATTTAGATGGCCTTAAGGTAGAAACAGCTCGTATTCAGGTTTTCCTGTCCAGCTCATTCATTTTCGGATGTTTTTTGTTTGTTTTTTGTTTGTTTTTTTATAAATGCTGCACTATTTGTTGATGGTTTGATTTCCATCTGAAAATGGATTTGAGTGTAAGGTTTAATATTTTGATAAAACTTAATACCAGGAATGCATATGTCACACACTTTTATAAGCTGTCAATATGAAACACAGTACATGTAACTATTTGTCTGATCATATGTTTTAATGTTGCTGGTATCAGAAGAACTTCATGTGTTGTAATACATTATGATGTACACAGCATAAGACAGCCTGGACTGTACTTTTAAAGGGTACTGCAGAGTAGCAGGTAATTACATGTACTTGTATTTAGAATTGTCATATAACATTTGATATTCAGCAATAATGGAAATCTTTCATAATTTTAAATGAAAATAAATAAGATAGACAATCTTCTTGTACTTGTGCCTTAAGAAGTTTTGACTGTATAGTAAGTGTTACCTACTCCATAAGAAACCTGCACAAGTTATACTGTGTTCCATTTTTCAGTCACCACACATCGTGTATATATAACTGTTGACTTTAAAAAAAAATAATTGAAAGATGTTAAATTTGACAAACACAAAACACAGTTCAATGGCACATGAAGATTGATAAGCATCGATTGGCTTTAAAAAAAGGTGGTCTCTGAAAAATGTATTATGATGCATGAAAATATTTATATCTTTAAATATCTAATCATAATGAGAGTTCATGCAGGAGAACCCCAAACAATGGAGGGTGTAGCGATTTAGATTGCGTACAAATTGTATACGTGTTTAAAGTTCATTGTACTAAAGAGCGATCAGGCAAAAACTGTTGTGATTTAGTTCCGATGTTTAATAATCTCACGATCAACTTCAAAATTTTTGATTGAACAATCTTATTCAACAAGGTAATGGAACAGATATTGAAAGGTAAGGCTAAAGAACAGGTATTGAAAACCTAAATTTAAAAAAAAAAAAAAAAAGAAAGAAAAAAATGGGGGCTGTATTTATTGTGTAGATGTCTTGTTTTCACGCAAGGTATTATCTACGTATGGTATCTGCGTTTTGAGCTGTTTTAGGGGGCTGACTTCTCTGATAGCCGATCTCAGGTCCTGGTGACTCGTGTTTTGCGGAATTACGATATTCTTACACGAAGCTTGTCTGATGTGGGTGGTACGCTATGTTACAGTAATTGATGGGAAAAAAGCACCCAGAATTTGTTTTTTAAGGTTTTAACCTGCAGAATTGTTGAGTAAATTAAGGCAGGGAACCTCAATGAAAACAGCTCAAAAAGTCACAAAACTTGATAGCGTTAGAATTGTAAAGTCACGATATTCATGATTCATTGATAGCTTGTTTTTAAAAAAAAATTACAGAACAAAAAAAAAAAAAAGGCTCAAAATTGAATCGTCAATATATTTTACAGGTAGTTAAAAGAAACCCATATATTTTCTTATTTCAAAGACATGACAGTTTTACATCATAACCTTGTAACTACAATGTATTAATGGATCTTATTTGTTGAAATCTACATTACTAATACAGCATTTGGCCAGTATGGTTTCATCAAATGTCATTACGGGAAGTCTTTGGGTTTTGTTCCTAGCGTGCGAGTCTAGTGGATCATTGCAATACGCTTAATCCTCTGTAATTTTAAACAAGATTAAGGTATTAACTCCTTTACAAAGTATATTCAGTCATAATATTAAATTAAGTTCATTTGGAGGTGTTTTACCCGAGGACGCAGTCTTGCCACATGGGTGATTTAATGCTGGTAATTGGCCGGCTTTACTGGCTGTGTTGACTGTTTGTTTCTTCTAGAGATTTCAAACACCTCAAGAGTTTTCATATGCCAGGTGTGAAGTAGGCATAAATTATCTCACAAAAGAAAATATTCTTTATTCAAAGAGTCAAACTTAATCTTTCAGTTTGTAAGTCACTTAACCTCACACATACTGTCAGCTGAGTCATTTTATATATGAATAAAATTCTAAAAAATGGCTTTTATTGCTCGAATTTAGATTATTAATTTAAAAGGTTTTTTTTAGAGATAAATTTGTAAAGAAGTATATACACATAACTTGAAGGCTAAACTTACCTATATAGACTTTAAGTTTTCTATACTGAAAACTATTTTTTGTATTTGCTTGCGAGTAATTTTCATGAGGTTTGGGAGAGCCTCGGTCCTCTTTGCAAATATTTTAGAAATAAGGTATCATTTTTTTATGTATATCAGGATATAAATATGGGTCGGTCACGTGATCAATTCCCAGGTTTACAGATATTGGATAAGTACCGCCGTACTGTTTAACAGACAATACACTGTATTAATTTTTAGGAACAACTGCAAATTTCAGGACAAAATTCAGAAACAAAATCCTAGTCAAAAGATTATAGGTCTTTTTCGAGGATAAGATAATTTTCTATCGGTAATTCTAAGCTTGAAAGGTATATGTTGAAATAATACAAGTCTAATATTGTTAAGAATTATTCAGAACCTAGGACAAATTAAAAAAGGTAATTAAAATTATTAAATTATTTTTAGTAAACTTAAATAATTTTTAAAAGATTTTGTAATTCTTTGGATGTTTCTGTTTCTGTGAAGAACTTTTCTATATTTTATTTATTATGAGCTACAGTTTCCACATTTCTGATGGGTTTTTTTTCCCTTCAAAATCTAGGGTATAAGTTGTGCATATGATCATAGTCTAATTATGACCAGTATAGATTAAAGGTGATTTTAAGTCCTCTGTTGAAAAAACTTCTACTGTAAACGTACTATATTTGGCAGTGTATTCTATTTAGCGCATTTGGCGGAATGCAGCTTACGCTAAATCAAGTACGTCTCAATGCCATGCATATATGTATGAAAATTGTCACACTCAGGAATTACGCAAATTCAAATCCATGCCAACTAGTTCATAATTTCCGCTTAATATCCTACACGCCAAATATAATACGTTTACAGTATTTTAGGCAGAATACTTATGAAAATCTATAATAACATGGAGGGGATCCACCCATTAATGCATGTAAAAAGGTAATTTACCCAGCATACTCAGGGTCATGTTAATTCAAGATTGAATAGGAATATGTTACATTGAACAATTAAATCTAAAGCTAATGAACTTGCCTTTTAAACAGACTTTACATTATATACCAAAGTCTCAGCATGCAAATGAACTGATTTTTTTGTTTCTTTATGTTAATACATGTAGCCGTTATTCTACTCCCAAGTCACATTAGTTTTATAGAAATTGCAGAAGACCTTCAGTCTACACACTGGTTTTGTATTTTTATTCCTCTGTGGCTGTGACAATAAAACTTATTCAAAAACTGACAGCCCCCATACACTGAAGTTGCTAGAATTGAACTCTATTTGCATTTTGCAGTAGGAACATTTTCCCTTTGTATTTAACATACCAAGGTACAATTTGCATTGTGTATTAACTGTATATACTGGAATACTCCCTAAAGCGTGATCTTCCACAGCTCCCGCGATAGGGAGTCCATGAATTGTTAATGTTTATCAACGAGATGCAATCCACATTGAAAAGTAATTTGATGACACAACATGGTGTTCATATTTCTTTCTGGAATTAATGCACTGTTTTTATCGAGTTTTGGCATTTTCGGCGCTACCAAAATTACACTGTTTGCATGTGTTATGCAATTGTTTTGGTCAATATGTTTTTTCGCTGCTTTTGTTTTGCGGAGAAGGAATTTTGATCTGTCAGTGTCGACACTGTTTTGGATTGCACTGGCAAAAAGAAGTGTTTGTGCAGCTCATTCAATCTGATTGAATATCATTAATCGAAAGAATGAAGAAGTGCCCTGTGGAAATGAAGTGACTCAATTGTTTTTATTGATCTCTATCAATGCTCCCCTACATAAACTTGTCTCCTGAATGGCCGACATGCTAATCAGAGCTGGACATTGTCTCTCAACATTAATTATTGACAAGATTTTAGGTTACCAGAAAGTCAACCTAAGACATACCGGTATATAACTGTGTGAATTCAAACAGCATGGCTCCTATTCTTTCTATTAATTTGGAGTAGAAAAGTGACTTGTTTAAAAGTGTGGAGACTTAATTGACTGTACATTGATTTAACAGTGTGTGAAATGAAGGGGACATCCTGTGTGTTATTGATGACAAGAAAATGTAGTGCATAATAAAACTACAAATCCATACCAAATTGTGATTGTGAAAAGGAATTTGATCCATTCTGTCTCAAATATATAGGTTTTTTGCATACAAGTAATGATGTACTTTAAATTGTGATCGTATTCCAAAAAACTTATTTTGTGTCAGTGAGATAAACAATATGTGAATTGTTTCATATCGGAAAAATAGACTCCTGATCATAAAAGACCGAAGGTACATTATGGGAGATCAAAAACGGTTCCCACCTTTAATACCGAGTGTGGACTCTGGGCTCTGTCAAAGAAGGATTACTTCAAACTGACATAGATGTAACAAATTGAATGTGTAAACACCGGCATTTGTTTGTATAAGGCATTGTGACAAACTGTTTGTACCCTATCTAATACGTACGTACCAGGGTAATGGTCTGGTTTGCCTACACGGCCAATCCAACGCTAGCGACGGCCCAGGAGGTAATATATTGTTGTTCTCCATTTTCCTTGGGGAACCCTCCAAAGTCACTTTAAATTGTTAATGGGTTGACCAACACAAGAATTGAAATATTGTCCACTTCATGTTAGCTCGCTAATAGAATTATTTGGACTCTTGGTTAAATGTGTGGTGGCTTTATAAACATATGAATTGGTTGAGAAAAAAAAAGGAGATCCTCAAGTCCATATGATATGGTCAAGTAGGGAAAAAAGGGATGAGATTTGCATATTTCGATTTCAATGACCAGTGTAAATAAGAGAATTGGCATTTAAAGATGATATTTTGTCCTAGCTATCTTGTTAATTTTTCTGAACATACAAACAGAGTCAAAATATCAATTCATTTTATTCAGTGAAATATACAACAATACAAAGAATCTGTAAAAATATCATTGATTACTGGTGTGATTCATTTCTTGATTAGTATACACGTAATATTTTGATGAACCATCTTTCATGAATAGTAATTTATTTATTAATATTTCTTATGTGATTTGATTACTAGTACTTCTTGATTCATAGCCCATGTCCCCAATTACCATGTCCTCAAACCCCTCATAAAATATTTTTAATACCAACATATATACTTTAAAAAATACATCAATTACACAACCTAAAATAGTTGTAGATATGCCATACTCTTATCTTTGTCTCATCAAAACATTAATTAAACAATGTGCTGGTGTCAAGAAACTTTCGATTTCTTGATACATGTATAACCATTGCTGAGATGCTTTTAAAATATCTTACTCTGAATTTGATTTCCTTTGGAAAGATTGATATATGGGTTTGAAATTAATATGCTGCTTATGTTTCAAGTACTACTAAATAATGCTAATGAAGGACTTAAGTCCTTATATTGCAGACTTAAATTTGTACAAGCAGGAGTCCTACCACCGCAACTTACAGCTAGCTCCTTATTATTGGATAGCCATTTTGAAATCAATGCCTGCATGTACTCATACAAGTGATACAGATCTTAATGTGGCTCACTATATGGAATTCCATTTGAAACCCAAATGAATTGTCGTGCTCGACCCATTAACACCACTGAGGGCCCAAAACTGCATGTTTAAAGTGGTTTATATTTCCCCGGCATTTGTGAAACATGTGGTGTTAATTGATAACATTTTATATGTTACCTGAAAAGGTATAACTTGGATAAACACATTAGCAGGTGTTTCATGGCCAGCTACTTCACAGGCAGTTGTTCAATTATGATTGTACAGTACGCAGTTTTTGAACCTCCATGTTTTATGCACAAAGGTGTGGGAGCTTTTCATGTTAGATTTAATCAACTGCATGGCTGTTAATTTCAATATCATGCTTATTCATCACAAATTGATATAAAGTATATGGAATGATAAGCAATTTTAAGGGGAGGGGGGTAATGCATTACATTAAGCCATAAGAACAATGTATTCTTCAACAGCATGTCATCTGAGCATACATGTATATAATGGCAACTCCTAGCCTCTTATCTCTTCCTGTTTTATTACGGTAATACATGAATTAAAACTTACAAATATTCACAATTTAATTTAGACCTTTCCTCCTCCTCTTTGTTATTATCTGTTGGCTCTTTAGTGTGGCATTTAACTGAGGTATTTGTGACCTTATGCAGATATAGGAAAAAAATTAAGAATTTTAAGATGTGATGATTTAATGGTTTTTTCCCCATTACATTTCTCAAAATTTTCTAAACTTCAATGTCTCTAGCATTTTGAAATTCAAAATGTTGTTCATATCATATTTCATATCATTAACTGTAAATTAAATGTGTATCTCATGATTTATCTCCATATTTGTGCTGTCCTAAACTATATTCTGAAGTAAATTAGTCAATAAAGAGAAGTTTAGAGCTGCTAGGGTACCTACAATCAATGTAAATGAAGCACTGTAGTTGCTGAGATTGACCTGTATGCATGAACACTCTGTTATAGAAAATTAGCTTCTGTCATTTGCTCTTCAGAGTGTCAAGTCCTAAGTTATCAGTAATTAATGCTATCACAGGCAGACTAAAACTTTGAGAGTACTATTCATGTCCACTAATTAATTATTATTTTAGGCTGCTAATTAATTATCCACTGCAGGCTTTGTGACAGTTCAGCAATATAGTCATATGTAGAACTATAGAACAATTATTAATTGATTTTAGCACCAGAGTGAACAGAAAACTAGGTAGCTAGTGTATTGATCTAACACCAAGGTTTAGGAAGAGAGACAAATCAATCGTTAAATTCTGACTGAAGGTATTTAAAACCATGCAAGCTCAGTGAGGGACAAACAGTTGTATATAGATTTAAAAAAAAATCTCTTTCAAGGGAGTGAACTTTTCCATGCCTTAATTGCTCTAACCATAGCTGATGATGAAAATTAAATGTCCCAACTTTCCAGGCGTGAATTTTGCTTCCAGCACTGGAGAAGATTCTGAGTCAATAAGCTTTTAGATAGCTAGCTGGGACACAAGAACAAGGTCCAAATGGCTAATGAATTTAATTTTTTTTCATGCTCCCCTCGTAAAATTGCCATGATACGGACTTAATGACCTAGTGCTGTTTACAAATGGAGCTGGAGGGTCAGTGACAGTTATTGTATTCTGGTCTTCTGTCCTATACCCCCAGGCCGCGCTGTCCATGTATTATGCATGTACAAACACTTGCAGATAACACCTGTTGATAGTGGTAGCAAGGACATTGTCTACTCGCCTGTCTTTGTAGTGTAAGGCAGTGTAATTCTGCAGTTGATATACCTATAAGATATATGCCATGGGAATTAATATAAACTACTGGTAACATGTAGTTTATAGTCCGCGAATGGGCCTGAGAAAAAGGTAAATGATTTTTTTAAAATTACCATAATTTTTTGTGTTCATTTTTTTGTCATTAATGTGTCTCTATATATACTGCTGCAGTAAGTTTCTTCCTAAGACTTATGGAATACTTCGATTATAGATTTGACTTTGTTGTATCAAATTCATGCATTCTACCATGAAAAATGATTTGATATCAAAGATGTGTAGGAATTGTACTGATGGTGGTTTGGGGGCTTACCCTTTTCTTTTGGAATTACAGAATAACATACTCCCCTAATGGCATCCTTTTAAATACAAATTACTGATAATTCTTCTGCTTTCAAGTAATTCCAATGTCATCATAAGAGGAGAGGATATGATAATCCTTATTAAATTTATACTGAATGAATAAAAATGTGTTTAAACCACAGTTTAAGATATAATCGAGTATCTTTGCATGAGTATAAAATATAACATACTTTAATCAAGCAAGTAATTTCACTTTAATTCATTGCATTGAAAAATTCAGTAGTATATTGGATTCAGGTCTAGAATTACTTGCATGTATAAAAGTTAACATAAATACCATGATATTTATATAATGATCATTACAGAACATGCTTTGTTCATGACTCATACACTTGGAATGTATGGAAATATGAAAATAATTTTAAATATATATGTTAATTTAATATCATTACATATCATGAATTTAATTTATGAAAATTCTCGAAATCCGTAATTGCTAGCTAGACCATATATGATTATACCATAAATTTGTTTTTATTATAGACATAAATTGTTGAATTTGTGATGAATACAAACTGGTAAAGATATACCGTAGACAGATTTTAGGCATAATAACGCTATCACTGGTTTCTGTGTGTCCTGTTTGTTCGGTCTAATTGAATTACCTCCCTTATCTCTAGATGACAGGGAAGGAGTCCTTTTGATGTTTGATAAATGTAGAATGTTGACCATATGCTGGATATAATAGTACTAGTAGGGATTAGCTGTTTATATGTACCGGGTGGTCACCTATTTATATAGCCACGTGAACTAAAGGAAACAGATCAACATCCAACGTCATTGCTAAATTGGACAATGGAGTTGAATAAAGTAATGTACATTTTAAATTGATAGATATTTAATTTTTCATTTTTGGGGGGGTTGGGAGGAAAGGGGGGTTACAGTGAATTTACAGTGGATATTATTGCTGAATGAATTGAATTCAGACAGAATTTTTATTCCGCTCATGGAAATGTGAATTTAAAACATATCTGCAAAATAATATATGTTCCCTAATTAACAAAAAGGGAATATCTCAAAGTGACTCAAAGGCAATACTATATTCTGTATTATTTATGAAAAAGTAAAAATATTATGAGGGACATTCCTTGTTATGAATCCCCCATGATCAAAGTTATTGCAACAAAATATCTGACAAAACAACATACCTAACTTTATTGTAAAAGTTTAACTATAGTCCTCTTTTCTGCAGCTACTATAGGGTCAGGATAATTTTTGCCCATATCACCCTTGACCAATTCAACTAAGCTTTAATTTCCATTCCTGTATATACTTACATGTACCAGTATATTGTTAAAACAAAAGTTGTAGAAATATTAAACTTAGATATTGGATGCTGTCGTTGCACTGGACTGACATTTTCTATGAGTCTTTGAAAGATAGCTGACTGGATTGGTTACTGTGGAATCGTTAGAATTCGTGGGGGCCAATTTTCGTGGATTGCTAAAATTTTACAGGTTCAAGGGGACGTAATTTCGTGTATTCTATTACACCTACAAAGAGAGATATGACTTTTTAACCCTAATTTATATACCGGGTATATTCGTGGAGGATGTTAATTTGTGGATGAGATCGAGGTACCCACGAATTCCACGAAAAATGAGCCACCACAAAATCTAATGATTCCACAGTCAGGATGCAACTCTGTCCTCTGAACCATTCTACATCTAATTAGGTTATATTGCATGGATTACAGCGCAAGTGTAACTTGCATGTAAAGAGAAAAAAGGCATACTGAAATTTTAAAATGTCCTGTACTTGAATTTTCACATCATCACAAAAGTCTCAGCCCGGCCCCACGGTCCACATTATTTAATGAATGGAGGTTGCATCTTTGCAAATGAAGGCTCCATTTTGCAACTTTTAATATACTTGTACATATATGTACTTCTTAAGGTATGATGGGGAGAGTGGACCAAACCCCTTGATGCTACCTAAGATTGGAAAGAAGAGTAGCAAGGGGCAAATGGTGTTCAAAGTATCTATTACCATGATTGCATAAAAAAAAATGAATACAAAGGTTGACAGTTGATTTCAGTTTGTAGCCATCAGCTATACTGTATAATATTGAACAACTTTTCTGAAAAGGAATATATGTATTTTTTTTGTACGTACATCATACATGTATTACATTTAAAAAAGTAATTCTTGTATGATGTAAAAAAAAGAAAAATGTCCTGCCTTTAGAAAAAGTTTTTCTATAGGCAGGACACAAAACTTATACATGCAGTGTGTTATAAATGTATTAGTTCAGCTTTAGTGATGAAATGGATACGATAACTAATAATGCCCTATACATGTAATGATTACTGGTACATATAAATGCATTATATGTATTAAAAGCTAAAAGTGCATGGTCAGTGTTTTTGAGCCAAGAAATATGATTGTGGCAATACCCTAATATGACCGATACAGTTGATATATATAATGACCTTTAAAGTCACACAGGGTGTATATACCTGAACAGGTGTTTGGAAAAAACGTTTGACCTACCTACCGACATTTTTTTATATTTTTATTTTAGACTGGCTTGTTACAATAAAAAGTGTTAATCTTTAATCTTTGCCATCGAAGCTACTCGATCAGTACCTGTTAATATATTTAGAAAGGTGTTACAGCTATCTATATACTAGGTATATTTATAGCTAATCACCTTTTTCATGTCTTTTTTGCTAAGCATATGTATTGGATAACTGATTTACTTTTTTTAGAGAAGTGTACCAGCTCTTACTGTTGTAGGCCTATAATAATTCTAGATTTTATTTCATAATTAACAATAATTGTAAATTTGATTTTTAACGACCCTTTGTTTCTGGTTGTTCCAGGTGCAGTGTGGCAGTGTCTTTGTGACCTCTAAGGACACTGTACAGAAAATCAAGTCCACCATCTTAGCAACCCACGTCAAGCACAAAAAGTCCAGCAAACATGCACTAGCTCTTGGCACCAGTTTTGGCCATGGTAAATATGGATTTTCGAATCCAAAAGTCAAACTTGATTTGATTTTATTTGTACATGTACAAGTAATGATTAATTGGTTGCTCTCGTTTTGCATTTCTCTCTCTCTCTCTCTCTCTCTCTCTCTCTCTCTCTCTCTCTCTCTCTCTCTCTCTCTCTCTCTTAACATATCTGTAATATTATGTTATATACCAATGCCAAAAAGGGATTAATCTTGTCATATTAACCTCTTTGGTTTTTTAGTCCAATTTTTCAAGCATATATAGCTAGTTTCCATGGTAATGCATGTAGGTTGGGCTTAAGTATGCTGACCCCCAAATGGACTCTTATTCAAACAATGGTAAGAGAAAATAGCAACTATCCTTCTCTAGAAATAAAACCAAAGTTTGAGGATGTGTACATTTTGGTTCAGGAAACATATGAGGTCTGTTTGTACTGCTGTCCAGAGTAGACAAATTTAAACGTAAATTAGCTTCCACTCGGGAAACATGGTGGAAGATCATGGCGGCCAAACAAGCATGCGTCGGTGACACGAAATATCCATTAATCACTCAAATCCACGTGTCATTATTGTCATCTTTTAATACAAATTAAAGTTTTGTTTGACATATTGTTCTGGTATCTCTCTCTGTGAGTGACCCTACTGCACCCAGCTTTTGTCCCCAAGAAACACTAGATGGTTATAAAAGATGGAGCACAATGGAAGGCACAGCCCTTCTGCCATCAGATAAGGCATGTATATCTACCCGCAAAAATCTTACGACCAAAATTCTGACACATTAGTTTGAGTAATACCACACCATTACTTGGCATATCTATTTAAGTATTGTTTTCCAAATTTGTAATATATCAATCTTTAACACAGATGTTGAAACAATTGAGCTATATGACTTCTTGAATAACTGTTTTTGTATGCATCCTACGTAAAGATATCAGGATCATCGTTTTTATTGGCAGCTAAGGCCAGGGTGCACCTATAACAGTGCTAAATTTAAGGAAGGTGTATTGTAAATGGTGGGGTCTGAAAATTTTGAAATTCCATTTGTGACTGCTAAAAAAATCATATTTTAATTAAGACCATTTATTATGTTTGATCTTAAGGCAGAACTCCCCACTGATATGAGAGATGACTCTGCATGGCTGAAATAATATATGACAACAATATTATAAATCAAAATTTATTTGTGTGAGAGAAAATTTCACGAGGTTAGTTTCCTGCCACAACTAGTTCTTCGTTTTTTCTTGTACGTAACTCTTGTTACCTTTATACACTGAAAAAGGCTCGGTCACAAGAATTAGTCAGAATGAACCCCAAGTTTAGCTTTGCTTATCATTTAGCAAAAAAATAACGACTGGCTGCTTTTCAATAACAATTATAGATCTCTTAACTCAAAGTGGTAAATATTTTCGGCAAGTGTACCAAGGTGTACCAAGGGATTTTAAGGTACATCTACCTCAATTAAACCCTACACAGGAGTCCGCTCACACATGGACTGTTCTTTGTATTCTGGTGTTGATAATGGTACTGTGTTATAGACAATTTTATAATTGCAAGTAATTATTTAGAGTAAATTAGGATTTAAAGAATCTTAATGGTTAACAGTCTTACACTTAGTTTACAAGTCTCTGACAATGCAAATAATGTATGAAATGAAGGGTAAAGGAATATATACTTAAAATCTTTTTGTAGTTTGGAGAATTTTGTGGATGATATACATTACTGTATTTTCTCAATCTTCCTTTCTAGATCTTTACAAAAAAAATCTTCATTTTCGTATGTGTTGTTCACTAACTTAAATATCCCCCCCCCCCTTAAAAAAATTGATATACCCTATATGGCTATAAGTTAATGCAAGGCACATTATCTAATAGATTTGAAGTAGGTGTAGTTGGCATTCTAGAGGTACGGTAATAATTACCTAAAGAAAATCAAAATCTGATGTTTAATTGCAACATTATGAGAATATGATATCTTGAAGGTGCATCATTTTCATTAAATATCTCTTAACTCCCTGGTATTTTTTGACATCCTGACCATTATGATATACCCATGCATGCGCAAGATGCATATCATATGTCCTTGCCATATGCATTGCATTACCCCCCATACAAGGTGTATATATACACCAGCAATACTCTAAAGAGCTGTCAGAACTGAAGGGTGGACAAGATTTATCATTTGTTCTCTTAGACAATGCATTGTTTGCCAACAATCCAAAATGACACTTTAAATTAGGTTGTTATACTACAAATTTCTTTTTACTAAATGAAAACAAACTTTCTATTTGTTCTAGACCTGTCAAATCAAACAGGCTCTCTGCTCGTCGACTAGCTGGGCTGTTTGAACTGAAATTCTATGTTCTCTGCGTGGATGCCAATCAAAGAATTAAGTCTAAAGTGTTTCTTTAGTGTCTATTTTCCCCAAACAGAACACATGGGGAGGGAAAATATAAGAGTCTGCAATCTTCATGTCAACCCCCCCTGGAAAATAAGATTTGATAGTACTTCACGTACAGGGACAAACAATTTGAAAAAAAAAAATTCAGGCCACATTTTTTTGCGTATTTAATTTCTACTTGCATATTATTGGTTTTGTTTGGTGTATAAATACATAAATTTGTTTTATTATCAGTTTACGATTCTTTAAAAATGAAATCAGATCAGAAACCCGAGTGATTGATTGGACGGAACTGTAGCCCAGGTCGGCCGAGCTTTGTCTTTGGATAGTATGTAAAGTCCTTTGGCTTAAAGTTCCTTTTAATATCTGATGGAAAATACAAAAGACTTCTTTGATTGATTTCGGAGATAATAAATGGTTGTGCTAAACCTGTGCTGCAAATGTGATACATTATTTAACTTTATTGTAAAAGATGTTCAAGTGGCATTCCGCTGGTTGCCTTAGTTAGGAATTCTCCACTTTATATTGATATATATGTGTATATATCAGAAGAAATCCTTTATAATTCTGTTTGATCAGCTACGGCAACTTATTCCCAGAAAAAGAAGCGCAGTAAACAGTTTGGGTGTACCTGTAGGTGGTGCCGTGGCTGTTCCATCATCGGTTAAAAGTTTTGAAATTTAAAAGGGTTCTTCAAGGATAGTGTGTTTAGATTTTTTTTCCAAGATTTAAAACAATTTGATGCTTGAGAGCAATAACAGAACTTTAATGAGGCACTCGAGGATATTTGCTAGATACACAAATAAGCGGGAATCTTAGCCATTGGATAAACTGGGGGAGTTGGATATGTGATTATAACTGTATGGTTAAGAGATCTCCTCCAGTGAAAATCAAGTTCTCTTTTAATGAAAAGCATGGAATTACAGTGCTGGAAAACATTGTTTGATCTGAAAAAGAATATATTGAGCATTCAAGAAGAATTGAGTAAGTTAAAATTAATGTATACATTTCTATTTCATTCACATTTATAGCCATAATTAAGCTGTATGATTTCAGTGAAAGTTGATTATTTTGAAGATTTTTACAAACTTTTATTCTAGTATTCATTAATTTGCAAATTCTCTTTGACATTTAAGATATTTTTTTTTAATTTTATTTCTATCTAAATAAGGATGCCTTTTTTTTTTTTTTTATATAGAAACAGTATATAGAGTTACAATGATGAAATTCAAATTGGTTGTTTTTCATACATGACTTAAAAATCAATTGAACTTTTAGATTTATTTGAATGCTTTTATGAAGATAAAAACTGAATGCATGTTTGTTAATTTCAATGTATGAAAAGTTAGCTTAATTATTTATTTGATTGATTGATTCAGCTATACTGTTAATGTGGATCATATTTTTAATAAGTAAAACTTTTGAGTTATTGCTTAAATTAACAAAGTATATATATAAAGTATATTTATGCCATTGAGAAGATTTTTGAAAAAGGAAAAAGAATTAAAACTAATTAATTAGTCACAAAATATGCCAATCAGTGGTCTCTTTTTTAGATGATAGTTTGTGTGGTGATAAAGTTATGCAGACATGTTACTAATAAGTCACTGTAAAATATGCAAATATTTACTATAAATTCAATCACATAAATATTTAAAAAGGATATAATTTAAAAGACAGCTGTATCTTCAGTTTTTTGTCCATAGTTATACTATTTGGTATGAAATGTTTACTTACATTTGTAACCATATAATGCTTCCATGAGATTAAAGATAATACCGTACAAAATATTTTCACTGAACATATTGTGAACATTACAAGATTGTATAAGAAAAAATACGAAATCTTAGGGTTTTGTGTCGGGATCTTAACAAAAAAACATGCAATGTACCGCACCTTTCAAAAGTATGTACGTAAAAGCATACAATGGTCAGTGCCCATTAAATTATTTGATGCAATCAACTAAACAAAACTACTTTTGTGGCGTTTACTCCTTTGACTTTTGATCACATTAGGTCTACCAGCATTATTTGCAAGTTTATGTCCTTACATGGTTTTAAAAATCCTCTTACACCTGTGAACGTCAATTCTTGCATAAAGCCCACTGACGTTTTGGTTAACTCATCAATCCTCAATAGCAGAGTTCTAATTATCAACAGAATTAGGGCATAATTCAGCATAAGAGGGCCTCAAGTGCCTTTATTTTCAGCTTAATCATTGATGTTGACATGGTCCACTCTTAAGCCTCTCCTTGACCAGTGGATTATGCAAATGCAATAGGCTAATAGTTCAAAAAAGATGTATGAAATATACCGGTACACACGGGTAATTATGTACTGGGATCACCATGTCATTTATCAATCAGTTTTTTTAAAAATACATGGTCTGAAAAAGTACATGTGCCCGATTCAAGATTAAAGGTTTAAAAGACCCTGCAGACTATCGGAGGGAAGGTATATGCTATATATTGAGTGTATAGCTTGAAGGTTGAACATGGTGTTCACAAGAAGTGTTGAGTTGGATTTTGCAAAAACTGCTCTGGAGTTGAAACAAAATTTTCAGAGGATTCAAGAACACTGTGAGTGCATAAAAAAAATTAACTAACCTGAGAAATTAATGAATTAATTTGTCAATTTTTTTTTTAAGTTTAGCTTGGTTATGATATGGTGGTCATTAATTTAATATTGATACATTTTTTATTTTTACATGTATACCCAAAGCTGTAATATTTTATCTCTTGTGTATATATATGATTAAAAAAAATTAGGCCTAATTTTTAGATTCGTGCAGTTTGCATAAGTTATGCATTCTCGATGCGTAATCTTTTGATTATGTACATGTATTTCCCAAATTAATTATTGTGATTAATGATCAAATAAGGAAGACTTCCTTTTAAAGTTTAAAATCAAAGTGTTTGTCCTGGAGAATGTATTTATCTTTTTCTAGCTGTTTCCTCCTTCTATTCATCTCTAAGGCTTTATCTATCTCATATACTGTAAGACAATTGTATGATTTTATTTATGTACTGAATTTGTGTTTGGTGACATTTTTTACATTTATTAAGATTCACATATTTTATATCAGTGTGTAGTAAAAAGGAGTAATTTGTTCTGTTAGCTATGTTAAAGGCCAAAGATTTTCTGCCATGTTTGGTTTGAATTGAATATTTATCCTTATTTTTGCAAACTTATGGAAAGATTGATATTACATATACTATAGAACATCCAAGACTTTAAAGTACAAGCTATTTTCTCAGCTTTGCGAACTTTATAGACATTGCAGATATGAAATCCTTGCCATTTCAAGATGTTCTCTTTGTGCTAATTATCATTTTGAATGTTAATTGATATTTGAAAAAGTACAAAGTTTTTTTTTTCTTACTCCAGTGCACTCATTTCTGAAGGATGACCTTCACCTTTTGCAGAAGTTGGAGGATGGTCAGGATCAGTGCTTGATGCTGATAAAGAAACCAAAGTCCTCCGCCAAGCAGGTACCAAGAACACTCAACTCGCCAATTCCTCCTCAAAATACATGGCCATCTTTTAAGTTTCTACAATATTTTAGTAATACAATGAAGCCAGTATTTCATATACGATGGTATGTAAGAAATACATGTATTATAGCTGATAAGAATTTACCAAAAACACTGAACTCGCCAATTCCTCCTCAAAATACATGGCCATCTTTTAAGTTTCTGCATTATTTTAGTAATACATTGAAGCAAGTACATGTATTTCACATATTATCATAATGGTATATATAAAATACATGTATTATAGCTGATAAGGATTTCTGTGGGGCCTAACTTCTTCCCTGTGGTAGAAATTTTATGTAATTCCAGTCAATTAAAAAGGGATTCATCTTCCTGATTGATCAGATCTTATTTGTTTAAGGAGACAGTCCTGTCATTACATGAGTGAGTTTGTAAATCGATGTCAATAATAAGAAAATAAAAACTGAAACTCAGACCCCGGGCCCCCCTTCCCAACATTTTTTCTGTGTATAAATCACTCATTCCTTTGAAATTATAAAATAAAATTCTGACTAACCAATGCTTAAGAGATTTCTGCATAATATCTGCTGAATAATTAGATCACCTTAATTTTGTACAGATGCTAAAGTCTCAGAGCTGGTCAAACCTAACATCACCGTCGAATTCTGGTATCTATCACAAAACGGATGAAGAGGACTTCCGCTCAAAATTCAAATCAAAGGTAATTTTAATTGCAAAAACAGATAAAATCTGAAAATAATGACACAAATTTGGTGTTTAATTAGTAAATATTGCTCCTATTTTGTTTCATGCAGATGAGGAGAAAGCCATCATCCGATTATCGCTTAGCTCCTGTTCGAGATTTGTCACCGCCAAGCAATTTATCGGACGATGGAGGATTTTTGAGTCATCCAACCAACAATGTTAATCGGTGGAAGAGGATGGATGATTCGGCCTCAGACCTATCTGTGTCTAGTGGGTATAAATCCCTGGATCGTAAGGACCATGGCAGTTTCTTGAGACGATCACAACAGAGGGAGGAGCAGAATGGTTATCAACATCTTCGCAAAGATGGAAGGCGGTACCAAAGCCATAGTGATATCTACTTCCAGTCTCCTAAAAAACTGGTGACCATACAGCCAGAGGATGACGACTGTACCATCAAAAGTGATGAATTTTACTCTGAGAGTAGTAGTACCCAGGCCAATACTACTCTGACATCAGAGCTGGACGAATCCAAGGACCAAGAGACAGTGCCCCGCTCTCACAGTCTGGGTGACCTGTCCACCGGTCTGACCTTGTCCATTGTGGGTCAGAGGAAGGCCGAGAGCATTCAGAACTTGTCTTTAGCTGGTCAGAAAAGTCTTCAGAAAAGAACCGGTTATGCTAAAAGGAAGACTGATGTTAGAAGTCAAGGGAAGAGTCCCAAGGGCAGTAAAAGCAAACAGAGCATAGAGAGTCAGATACAAAATATCATTCAGGTGGGGGATGAGAGCGATGTAACGTCATCCACCCCGGAAATCAATGGGACTTCCACACAGCCAATCATCTACAAATCCAATAGTCATTCACAACTGATGAAAGAGAGCTCTCATAATTCTCTGAATAATGTACAACGTGCATTGAAGGCTGACCTGTTGCCTGACAAACATGGAATAAACATGGCAAAAACAGAGAGGGAGGAAGACAATTCTTCTGATAAAAGCAGCCAATCGACGAGGAGTTCCGTGAAAACACCAAACAGACCTAGACGGACACTGCCGGTTGTGCCAAAAGGTTCCGAGGAAGTGGGTGACAAGAAGAAAAAATTCTCTGAGATGGTAAAGATGCGAGTATCTTTACACAGCAGCAATAGCTGCAGTTCTGTATCCAGGCAATCTCTCCTTTCTCCAGAATCTGAAAGTGTGTCACAAACTGACTCCCAAACAGACACACCATCTGATAAAGAAGTGTCAGAGCTTTTCAATGGACATTCATCCAAAACTCTTAGACACAATCACTTCACAGACATTACCACTCAAGACTGCCAAATGATAAATGCCAGTGGAATACCATTCAATGGGAATGTGCATTCTTCTCTACCTTCCAGTGTGAGATCATGTGATTCTGGGCAGACGACACTGAGGTCATGTGACTCTGGACAAGCTACACTGATGTCACTAAGCAGTACAGTGGACTCTGGATATCTCACTACAGATGCGGAAAGTGATATTTCCTCTTACACCAGAAGCTTACAGATTTCAGCCCACAACCTCTACTCCTCTAACAAATTAAATGGCTATGGACAAGGAGGTGTTCCAAAGCAAGAAATGGATAGAAGTTTCTTCAACGGACATCAAAGATCCCCAAAACAACAACCTATTTCTAGAAACAATATGTACCCAAGTAGCAATCCACCATCCATGCAACCTACTAGTGCAGTGGTACAAAATCATCATTCTCAACCTCAGATGAATAGGTCATTCACTGCCCAGGTCAAATCTCCGACTGCTGAACGACAAGTGTTCTACCCAAACAATGTTCATTCAGACAAATCTCATGATGTGATGCGAAGGAATTCAGCATCAAATATGCAGAGTGAAAAAGGAGGAAGGTATTCTCTTTCGCTTCAAAACGAATTGAACACTCAAAATTTGAAACAAAATGCTCCTAAAGATGCAAATTTGAATGAGAAAGCTCCAAAAATGAGACCGTTGTCGGCCCAAACTTCTGGCATCAGGATACAAGACAACACTGTGTCTTCAACTCAGCAAGTGCTGGACAATTCTCAGCAGCATCCGCCTACGATGCCAATGTCTGCTGGACATCCTGTACCAAAGAGCGCAGAGCATCAGTACCTGGTGAAAACCATCTCCTCAGACAGCCCGGCCAGAAAAGATTTGATGGAGAACTTCTCCCCTGAGAACTACCCCTCCCACTCCACTCCTACCTCTAAAGGGCTATCATACAGTAATACTCTCCCCCGATCGTCCAACCCTTACAATCAAAAGGTACTTGGTGGTTCTTCCTCCTCCGCTGTCAAACAATTCTCCAGTCCACAACCTGTCAACTTTACAGGAAACAGTGCGGCTCTGGACTGTGATACCCACACACTGAAATCAAAATATACTATGTCTTGCCAAGCCGGACCAGTGAATCAAACACAGGGCAATAATTCAGAGGTGAAATATTCCTCGGAAAGCTCAGGACTGAATAACAATAATAATACCTATGTGTCTACCTCAATGGCTGTGCCTGCGTCAGTCAATTACAACGTGCAGAATAAGTTAACTCCAAAAGTATTTAACCATGATTATGTCAATGTACAGGGAAGGGAAATCAGGCTAGGTATGAACTATGATTCAGTGGAAGCAATCCCGTCCGACATTTCAAACGTTTATGAGGAGTACCATAATGGCTGCCAAGAGTGCATCAAGCAGGAATTCCAGAGTCAGGGACCCCTCTTCCCTAGAAACAATCAATCAGACACTGTTTTTGTTCCACAGAATGTGGGAGCAAAGGTTCCTAGTTTGTTCCAATTACTCCAAAGTTATGACCTGCACCCTTTGTACCTAAAACTCTGTGATAATCTCCCTGCCTCTGATTTCATTACGTTTTCCGACTGCTCCATTGTGCTCTCGAACATTAAACTAGACAAAAGAGACGCTATAGCTATCTCCACCCCTCAGGGTAAGTGTGCCACCATTGGGGGCCCAGGAAGTGCCTTTACCCCTGTGAAGAATGCGGCTGTAAGTACCTCCTCTACATTCACCATGGTAACGGTTGCCAGCGTTACCACTCACGCTGGATGTGACTTTGAAGGGATACAAAAAGGAGACGTCGTTATTGAGGTGAGAAGGAAATTCTCTTGCTGTCACAGAATTTTTTTTTAATTATTGAAAAAGATTAGAAATTTTAAGATTTTTTTTTTCAAGCTTATTTTGCTAGGTGATTTATTTAATTTTTTTTTTTTTTAAATTATTGAAAATTCGTTATCAAAATTTTAAAGAATTTTTTTCAAGCTTACTTTGCTAGATGGCTGATTTAATTTTTGGCAAAGGTGTGTGTATGTGGTGAATGTATCTTGTTTTGGTTTGAATGAAAAACATTGCAAATGTGAAGAAATATGAATACATTTACAGGTAAATGGTGCTACAACAATGGCGATCCCTGCAGTCTCCTTGAAAGCTGCCATCCAGGCACAGCCTGGGGATATCCGTCTGCTGGTGGCTCGACCAAAGGAGGAGAAGGAGAATGAGGTAATTTTTGATGTGATCAGGAACTAAAGAATAATTAAAGTACATGCAGCTGAATCATTTGGCATAGTTTCTTAATGTTTAAAAAATGATGGCTCTTTATTTATTTAAATAATGAGGAGTTTTTCATTTTGAAATTCATTGTTTACAATGCCTAACTAAGTGTCTGCCATGATTTTGTTTTGTGGCAAACACTAGATCCTTTTAAATGTTTGATTACTAATTGCAAATAGAAAACAATTTGTTTGAAAAGAAACTTTACGACACACTTTTACGAAACTTTTAAACCTATGTAAACATATGACACAAGCCTTGTTTACATTCAAAGAATTGTAAGCTCTGTATCTCACCTACTGAATTCAACATTTTGACTTACAATTAGAAATTCTAAATTTAAAAGTTGAGCAAGGTTAATGATGAAATATGTCAGCTCATGCCCCTTTAATCCTTACCTAACTCCAGTTTTTATTGCTTTTATTTATTATCATGTTTATTTATTATCATGTTCATATGTCTGTATAACCAGAAAATGTTTTGTGATAAAAAACCTAAAATATTTGAAATTATACAAGCTTTCAGTGCAAGGGAGATAACTCTATAATATTATTTTCTCTCATCAGGAGAAAACAATGGAACAGAAAAATGAAGAGATTGACAACCTGAAAAAGCAGCTAGCCACTATGTACATGGACCTGCAGAAGAAGAACAGTGTTCTCCAGGAGCTAACCTCCCAAAGAACTGTGACCATTAAAGCCAGAAAGTCCGAGATTAACGGCAACATCATGAGTCACGAAGCAATACTGAACGCTCTCAGTGAAGACGAGTACATAGTTTGATGTTGCTATGAGAAATTTAATGATCTGGTGTTTTTTTTATGAAGAAAGTTCATAGATTTTTGTTATCAAAATTGTCTGAGAGAGAAATCTCATAAATATTTACCACTAATATCGATGGCATTTTGATTAATTAACTTGACTTTTGAATATGAATTTAAACTTGTGCATTCCTTTTACCCAAGACCTAATATCATGTTTATTCCGTGTTTTGTAATATTAAAGGCAAACCATGACCATTATTTCATAGTGCAATCAAATCAGTTAAATATTTTGTATTTCTTTCATTACATGTGTTATTTGTTTTATTATGGTATGTATTTCTTCATTGAATCATCCAATTGTCTGTCAATATTATTCAAGATAGGATTTCGTTGAAGATCTGGTTCAATATGCGTTGTTATTAAATGTTACGGAGAGTGAAGGATTCCTCTTGCAATACTGGAAACAGGATCTTCCGACTTGTATGAAGTTTGGAGTAGGAATAAACTGGAAATATACAGCATTCTTGGTTTCTTTGTTCAAACTTACATAAACTATTACATATATGTATCAGCTAGTGCATGTATATGAAATTGGTAATTATTCTATTTTTAACAGATTCAGATTCATTTATACAAGATACAGAGGTATATAAATTTTATAATTAAAAAAATGTAAGTTCTTTATTTTTACTCAATTTATCATTACTCGGAAACAAATTAGAAATTAATTAAACTAATTAATATTTTGATGCCCTCGAGTAATCACAAAGTTGATATGTCTGTGAGTCAACACCAACTCTTAATAGTTTCCAGCATTTTCTAGACAGTTACATGTATTACTGGTCCTAACTTGATGGCCATATCTAAGTTATTGCATGTCATAGCTTCACCAAACATATCACTGGATTTATCTTTACCAAAATTGAATAATTGTTTAAAGAGTTAGAGTTTATATTCTGTCTTAAGTAACGATCATGCAAAACAAACGTAAAAAAAGGAAAAAAATATCATATATTTATATTTTCTACCGTGTTTGTCTGTAATAACATTACGAATCAATTTTGCAGCCTAAACCCCAATTATTTCACAAAAGATTAGCGACACAAAATGGGCGTGTCTTATAGCATAACTGATAAACAACTATTATCAGTATAAGTAATACATAGCATGTGATACATGAAAAAATAGTGGCTTTAATTTATGTTGTTTTAAAGTGAAGAAATTTGAAATAATATAAATATAAGTAATAAGGAATCATCCTTGAATATTATGAGGTGATAATTTCGGTCGGAGCGTGGTCAAATCTATCATAAAGCCCTTCAGATTCCAGAAACATTTGTCAAAACTCAACTTCAATGCAGGCACGTAGCATCGGGGGGGGGGGGGGGGGGGGGGGGGGTGGTTGCAGCAAAGATTTTTCTTAAATTTACATACAAAAAATTGAATGAACATGGAGCTGCCCCCCCCCCCCCCCCCCTTTTATGGGACGATGTAAAAAATTGAATTGAAAATAAGTATGGTGTTCCGATGGGGCCACTTCGACCTTAACACTTTCGGTCGAAGTTGCGAGAGTGCGAAGTTGCGAAGGCGAAAGTGCGAGAGTGCGACGGCGAAGGAGCGAAAGTGCGAAGATGTGACGGCAAAGCGCGAAGATGCGATTGCGAAAGTGCGAAGGCGAAGGACTGATAGCGCGAAGATGCGAAGGCGAAAGTGAGAAGTTGCGAAGGCGAAGAAGCGATACTACTATCGCTCCTTCGCCTTCGCACTCCCGCCTTCGCAACTTCGCACTTTCGCCTTCGCCTTTTTTGATAGCATTCAGAAAGTCTCGGTCGATTACATAGAATTTGATGCAGGCACCGTACTCGCCAAGGTTTTCCGATTAATCCATAATATTATCGGTACGCATGCGCTAGGCCATTGTTCTTAATATATATTAATGTGTATATGTGACATATATGTTTACCAGTGCTGGCTATGCCTAATCATTATATACTCCACATAAAATGTAATGTCCGCCATAATGCATGCTTATGCAATTTCAGACTCCTGTCACTTACCAGCTGTCTGTTTACCGTGGATCAAACTCGGTATTACATTTTAATTTCATTATGCTACACTCCTTGCTCATGTATGGGTCTAGAGAGGGAGAGGGGGTCCGCCCTCGGAAAATTCAATATTGATAATTTCACACATGCAGTAAAGGGGAGAGAGGGTCCGGGTCTCATCCCCCGGAAAATTTAATTTTATTAATTATATATAATAAAATCTTCAAAATATGTCTCGGAACCCCCCCCCCCCCTTCCAAATACAATTATCCTTCGACCCCCCCCCCCCCCCCCCCCCCAAGAAAAAGTTATGGATCTGCGCAGGCTTTTGAAAATAAATTCTAAAGAGTTCATCGTCTGCCTCAGATGTCCTTTTATACAGCTAAAATTGTCTTTAAACGATAGGGAGCTCCACAATTATAAAAAGGCGAAGGAGAAAGCGCAAAGGCGAGAGTGCGAAGTTGCGATGGCGAAGGAGCGATAGTAGTTTCGCTTCTTCGCCTTCGCAACTTCTCACTTTCGCCTTCGCAACTTCTCACTTTCGCCTTCGCATCTTCGCACTTTCGCTCCTTCGCCGTCGCACTTACTTTCACCTTCGCAACTTCGCACTCTCGCACCTCGACCTAAAGGCGAAAGTGTGAAGGTCGAAGTGGCCCCATCGGAACACCATAAATAAGGGAAGAATCAGTGAAATTGAAGTAAAAGGTAAACTACCCCCCCCCCCCACCCCCCACGGACTAGGATTTTTAGATTTTTTGAAAGTAACTTTTTTCCTTCTCTTTTTTCTTTTTACTTGTCAAGATTTTATGGATGAGTCTGCCCCCCCCCCCTTTCAAAAACGATGCTACGTGCCTGTGGGGGACCTTCATTTTATCAATTTGAATGATGTATTGGTAATTGAACTGTATCTTTGATTGCTTTGATTGTCTTCTCCACGTTCTTAAAGACAGTTAGAGCGTCAAGTGTCTCCATGATAAAAAAAAAAGTATTGATGTATCTTCATAACGCATTGCTTTTTTTTCCAAGGTGGATTGATTTGGTCCTAAATGAAATTAATCGTACTTTTTCGAAAATGTGTAATTTTCTTATAGAACGTTGCTAAAAAGCACATTCAACCTTAAGCGTTTCGTATTAGTCATTTTATGCAGCCGGCGTATTGAATTAAATTTCCAGTTCTAACCAGAAATAACCATGCATATCATAAGCCATATCTGTTTTTCATTGTTGTATGAAAACATAAGAATTTTCAAGCATGAATATGTTCAATAGATTGAAAAACACGTGTGTTTTGTACATCTGTAACACTCATTTCTTATAAATAATAAAAATAATATCACTTTACGATGATTTTAAATACATTTAATATGATTAATATCCTGTTTGCCATTCACGTTCATTAACAGAGTTTCAACATTTACTCTTTTACATGATATTTTGTTATCTTTAATCAATAACTTTCCATCACATCAAAGAAGATTCCAGACAAAATGTTGAAATTTAAAATCAAATTTTAGGTTGTTTTTTTTTTCAATTTTGGTCCCGTCTACCTTTGTTTCTAGCTTTCTTTCCGTTATTGTTTTTAGAGTTATTCCTCTTCGAACGTCAGTTAAAAAGATTACTCCGTGGATGGTATTTCTCATATTCTCGAATAATGAAATTTGAACGAGTGCACTTATGGGCCCCAATAAAAAGTGAAAAAAAAATGCAGATTCAAATTAAGCATAAGTTTGTATTCTCACATCATCTGTTGATATTTAAATCATAAGAATCAACAAGTTGTAGTGCTGAATTTAGTGTATGTACATATAAAAAGCACGAAGCTTTACAACATAGAAAAGGTCTGTCGACATTCGTAATTTTATATATAGTAAATAGAGGACGGGCATTCATTTGAAAGCCATTGTTTACTGTCAGCCTAACCGTGTACAAACTTGTGTAGAAAACATAGAAAAATCCTGTGAAAATAAGAAGCTTGTACTACATTACCGGGCTGGTACTTATATGTGGCGTATCTGGAGTAATTCTTTTGACACGGATTTTATGAAAAATATATACATGTATCATACTTCTTATAATTAGACGTTTCATAAACTCTAGGCCCATAAAACATGTTCTGTCTTTAGTTATTTGTCTCTAAACTTTGCTATTTATATCCACTGCGCATGAGTGCGGGAAACCCCAGCATTGAAAACACGATTGATGAACAGTTTGTTTATAAATTAAAATCACGTTTTTCATGTCTTAAAGATGATACTGTAAGCATAATTCCGATATATAAATTGTTTATTATGTGTAATTATTAAAGATGAAACACGATTTTGACATCATCGAAACGGTAAAGGGAGTAAATACCCCTCTCTGAGGGATGCATGTGCTGAGAGAATTTATTCTATATTAAATAATTCCTCTAAACGAAAATCCATACGTGGTTTATAACTTATAAAGTAAAGGCATGGAACACATGGAGCACGAACCTGATTAGCAAAAGCCTACAACTTCATGATGGAAACTTAAGTTTGATTCGGCTTTCATTCATGTTCCATCAATCTACGATGACAATCTTCCCTTTGTTCCTATCCTTGTCAGTCTGTCTCTTTCTTCTTGTCAAACTTAACGGTATACCCTTCTTTCTCGTCGTCGTTGTTGAAAAACTAAGGTGTATGTCACGTGATCCATTTAAGACGGGGTTATTCAAATCTTTTGTGTTTTTTGCTAGCATGTAAAAAATAAAATATATTGTTTTTATTTCTTGTATCTTTGTTTTGCGATTGACTTATACAGCGTAATTTATGTAAAAGTCCAATCTTTCATTAAAGTAATGAAGCAAATAATCAGATTTTATCTTTGTTTTCACTAAAAATACGCTACATATACCATTAAAAAATGTAAGAACTCTTCAAGGTTTTCCAAGCTAATTTTTTTATCCGGAACATTAACAGTTGTTTACTACATTAATTTTAGGCATAAACCTGGAAATTCTTCTCAACATTCGAAATGTATACAAAAAAATGACCTGGGCTGTGTTTACATAACAAAGAATTCTCATAACTCGACGACTGACACTCAAATTCTTGTTGATTATTTAAAATATCTTACCGAAGCATAAATCATAATAAAACGGGGGGGGGGGGGGGGGGAACTGACCAAAGTCGTGACCTTCTTCATTAAAAATATACCGGTATTAGACTCCTTTCATATACATTCAAATGTTGATACTTAGTTTATTAACATTTTTCAGTATCCTTGTCTGCGATAACACTACGAATCCGTCCAATACATTTTTTCAATGACTATATCAATATAGAATCGTACAATTGCTGAAAATTATACAGATATAAGTAATAAGGAATCATTTTTTGAATATTATGAGTTTGATCACCTTATGATGTTGTGGAATTATTAAAATTCGTGTTGGCTAATTTTCGTTGATTCTTAAAACTTACATGTTTGTGTGGACGTAATTTCATGTAGTCTCTTATACCTACATATATGACTTTATATATGACAAATATGACTTTATAACCCGAATTTATTTATTCGTGGAGGATATTAATTCGTGGATGAGAGGTACCCACGAATTCAACGAAATTTGAGCCACCACGAAATCAAATGATTCCACTTTACTCAAAGACTGACTCCATATCTTTTTAAAGCTATACACGCTATAATTTACGTCAATTTTGAATGACAGTGAAAATGCATGTGTTTGTCTACTTATAAAAGTTATCCTTAATCTGTAAATTACAATGGTGAATTCCATCTCGTTACAAAGATATAGATTTTTAATTGTTTATTTTCCTGCCAGGAAAATATACCTTTTCATGAATATTGATGAAGGAAGAGCAAACCGACCTCATTGCGCATGTCCGCGGAGAACTAGGTGGTCGTTATTGTTTGCCAAATTAAATATCCAACTTGATTTTTAATATGCTTAGCAGTTGTTAATTTGAAATACATACAAGTATAATGAGTAAAATACGTTTGTCATTCACGATACCCTTACTTCTGCATTAACACTTATAGGATCTATAAATAGCACATAGGGGAAAAACACAGGTCTACGTCATTTTTCTAAAGGAAGTATTCATATCTACTCACAGGCTTGTATTTTTTTCTTTTGTTTGTACTCGTATATCGGACAAATTTATGCTTTACTGAAAATATCCTTTCCCTTGTGAAACTATCACAATTATGAAGATGTTGACCCTTCACCAGTTTTGGTATGATAGGCTAAATTTAGCTGTCGATATCACGTGATAGATTGATATTCACGAGGAGGCATTACTTTCCTGGCAGGGAAATAAATATTTTTTATTGTTTAATATTTGATATATTTGTTACGTGATCGAATTGAGCATTATAATTAACAGCATAAAGGTAACTTTTATTAATAATCAAACACATACATTTTCCCCTTTATTCAAAATTGACGCAAATTATAGCGTGTATAGCTTTAAAAAAAAATATAATACTGCTGCGGCCGTAAAAATTGGAGATGTGAGTTATGACTTGGCTGATGGATCCCGGAATGGTAGATTAGACTACACCTGTGTTATCTCTAGCTCACTCAAAGATCTGGTCACTCTAAGCACGGATTGGATTCTACAACTTTTTGTAATTGAGAGACCTTGAGAACATGCCAAACATATTTCAAACATTCATCAAAGTTAAACATAGAGAGCCAGCCTGAAAGGGAGAGGGAGAAACGGCTTTTCCTGACCAAACGATACATGGACAGCCGCAGTGATGCATGTATATTTACATTTTCCAGTGTCTTTGCCTGTGATAACACTACGTATCGATTTTGTACTATATAACCCATAATATAAATGACGCCAAATTGAGGCGCCAGCGGGGTTTGCTTATTTATATTTAAATACTTATCGTACGATTGCTTTTATATAAATATAAGTAATAAGGAATCATTCTTTGAATATTATGAGGTGATAATTTCGGTCGGGGCGTGATCAAATCTATCATAAAGCATTTCGGGCTTTATTGGAATTGATCACGCCCTAACCGAAATTATCACCTCATAATACTCAAAGAATGATTCCTTATAAAAAAATATTCCTTATATATACTGAAATAAATTGCAACTTCTTTTTCTTGGATGATAATTTGCAGAATGTAATATTTAAATAATTTAAATTCACGGGTCTACGATGCATATATAAAGTAAATAAATTATTATAAACTTATATCAAGACGGAGAAACCTAATAGGCATAACTGTATGTGAACTTTATAAATTGAACGCCTAACTACATGTACTAGGAAACACAGGAGAAGTTTTATCTATCATGTACTCATACGTACGTAACGTTTAAGAATAAAAGCATGAAAATGAACTTCTGGGTTGATATGACTGCAGCATTTTTTGGCGCTAGCATCACGAGATACAGGGGATTTATCTAAAGGAAGATTTCCTGTGAGGTAAGACTGCAGCATCTCTCTCTCTCTCTCTCTCTCTCTCTCTCTCTCTCACACACACACACACACACACACACACCATAGAGCTGTCTTTTACTAATTCACAATTTTTTAAATTGTAAATGAGCCCATGACTAATTGCGATTTGAATTTTTCGGTCGCACCCCCTTGGCCCTTCCTCCGGTGCTTAACATAGCTTATCACGTGTGTCAATAATACACCAATACTATCGTAAAAGAGACATTTCCTTAGTTGTATCATTATAATTCTCAAATAAGTTTGCATAATATTTGCAAATCTTCCGGAATAGATATAGCGCGACTGCTATGAAAGGAAAGATAACAACGGGACGCTTGTTTGTTTAAATTGGAGTAAACTAGTTTTAACTGCGCGCGGCGTTTACAGGAAGTTGCCAAAAAGTCAGGGGAATTCCAGTTACATGCACTTTCTATATTGGATTGCAAATGCCAACGGACCGGTACTCGGCACTTTTCATGACTAAATTATGTTTACAAGACTATTAAACCCAATCACCTTTACCTTTGCTGACTTCCACCAATATTTTCCACAAGAAAAGTTCTCCACACTTATAATGGCCTCTGATCAAGTTTTTGTTTCATCGTGTGTGTTGTGCTGTGAGGGGGAGGGGGGGGTCAGGGTATGTCAACGATCCCATGTGAATGACTTTGACTAGAGATGCAAATTTTTCTGCGAAACAGCATATAAATGGCAACTCAACAGTTCAATGATGGAATGATAACAATAATCGTTTATAACTCAATATACCGTTTATTAGCCTGATTAACACAATCAATTAAATGGTCAGTGAATATCATCTAGTATAAAGTAAATATATCATGTTATGATATAAGTGTTTTTTAACATACCACACAAGTGCTGCACAATAATCCATTCACTAATTATATACAAGGTCATTGTCAGCTAGGAAAGTTTCTATCAGCTGTTATTTACAAACAAGCCTGTTTTGCTAAGATTATTCTAAGTTACGATGTAGTGAACAAAAGAGTTCGTTTACCTTCTAGGTTAGGTCTGCACAGATGAGTGTGTACTTTATCGATGCGCCGACTGTTAACGCATGCGGATCTAGAGGGGTGGTCCGAGCCTCCAACCCAAGTTACCCCCCCCCACCCACCTCTCCCACGGTTGAAAGTTCAAATTTTTAAAACTCTTTTTTTTAATTTACCTAAAAAATGGCCTCGGAACCACCTCTGCAATCACAGATATTACTTGGACCACCCTGAAATTAATTTCTGAATCCGCACTTTGTATATAAATGACGAAGTCAAACAAATGTGACGTATCTTGTTTAGCATTTACTGATTGTAAAGAGTGCATGTGTACATGTATTTGTATTTGTTAAAACTATTTGTTTTATTTGAAGGGTTTCTTATAGATTGTTATCTTTAGAAGATATCAGACAATAACTCCAAAAGTCTCATAGAAATTAACATTATGATATATATGTGTGTGTGCATATAGACCTTAATCAATTTATATCCGTTTTATGCGAACTGATCTATACCCTTTCTTCGAACATTTTAAATAATCATTTTTAAACAGTTTCGAACGTTGTTATGTTGATCATATATTTTAAGATAAGAACTACTCCCAACCCTACCAAAATTGTACTGAGGAATCAAGTTACATTTTACCTAATTTTCTTCTTTAGTTTTACTTTGTTAGACAATGCCCCCAACTGCCTTCAATATTTCAAAAATGATGCTACATGCACGTGTCGGTAAATGAATTATCAGACTATCGATTGGCAAATACGCTCAACGACTTCTTTTCATTGTTCAATTGACCTGCAAATACTCTGTCGTAATTTTTCTTTTACGAATTACATTCTTTTTTACTTAATTATTTGATTTTCCCTAGTCTGCATGCTGAAGTCCACGTCACCTTGTCATAAATTTTACCCTCACAAACAAACGAAACAGCTGATAAAACACAAGAAATTAGAATTCAAATTGAAAGTGTAAAATAAATGACACATTCGACGATAAGCGTTATCTTACAGAGATACGTAATGAATGTTGACATTTCTGAAAACACATGTACAATGTATAATAGTATATATATTTGATACCCTCCCTCACCGCGGAAGAAAAAAAAATGATTGAATGAGGGTAACAGGAAAGGACCTCCACAAATTATAAATAAACTGGTGATAGTGCAATTTATCTTATCAACAGGGAAAGGTACATGTATGTGGAAAGATAATTGGGGTAAATATGTATATTTGCATATGTATACATGTAGTTAAATGTATATCATACCGGTATTTAACTTTTCAAATAGATATTTTTTTATCACTCTTATCAAGACGATGGAAGCATAATGTATTTGATTCAATGATATAAATTCGCATAGAACTAATTTCAACCATGTTTAAAAGAATTTTCAACAAACGATTTTCACAGTTCAATGGTAAGATATTATCAGATTGTTGATTTGTTGTATGCAATTAAGCTACTAAACTTTATATAATTATTAAAATATAAGTCTATCATGCAAGCGCGCTTATTTGCAATAAGATGTTTACCCTCATATAGAAAAATGATATTTCTACAACTGTATGAGGTAACTTTTAATGCGAAAATTTGCATATGGGAAAGCATATAATGTGTTAGACTATAAAAAATAAGTTCTACAAGAAATAGTCTGTGTCATCGGCGATGAGAATCGATCGGATATAAAATATGGTCACGTCAGCACATCAACACATGTGCTCAGCGATCAACACTTTCATGTAAACATTTTATTTGTCTTGAGGAACCAATAAATAAATACTGGTAAATTTTGAATAAAATTCCATGCGGCATGACCCTCTCACCCTTGATGACTTGATCTACGCTGTCTCGTGAACTGAAAAAAAGTGCTGCGTTCTATTTAAAGCGGCCAGTCGAGAGCAGTTATTTCCAGATTCCGGGAGATTTATCGATACACTCCAATCCTTACAAATAGAAGCGGCAATGCACAGGCAATGTTATTGCTGGATTGTGAGCGAAGGGAAAAGGTGTAACAGTCGGAGAGTTACACAGAAAAAAAATTCGACAAACGATATTTTAATCATACACCAGAATTCGGGAGTTCATCTGTTTATCTGACGTCATGGATATATTATTGTTTTAAATTTGACGTAATCGGTTTATTATCATTTATAAATAAGGCCACTGCACAGGTAAGAATTATAAATACGCTAAGTTGAAAGAAATTTAGTTGTGCAATTTGGTTTATTATCCAATTTTTTAATATAAGTAATGATTTCGTTATACATGCACGTATTCGCATGGATAAAATCTAGCTATAATTTGCTTTGTTCACAGGAGTCGGCAATCTTATCATTAAATATTTAACTAGAGTCAAAATAAGTGAGCAAAGCTCATGGCTGGGTTTTTACTTATTTTGACTCTAGTTATTATTTATTGATAAGATTGCCGACTCCTGTGCTTTGTTCAATATTAAGTCTTAATTTGCATGATAGATAATTTTTCTGGAGAGAGAGCTGTTACTGTATCTGTACGACAGTGTCAAACTGTCAATCATTTTTATTTCAATTGAAACATCTAATTTTCGATTTGATTATGGCATGCGTTTGTTATGATTGCATAAAATGGGAGTCTGTTTTATCATAATGCATATGAACGAACTCGTGTTCTTGTTTTGCAAGTGGTTTTGAGCTATTTTATTGTATTTATGAGCATTTATAGATAACCTACAGCACAGGTGCTTGAGGACAGGATCGACCCCCTCCCCTTTCACCCCCCCCCCCCCAGTATATAGACCCCCGGGACTTAAACTTTATTTATTTTTTTTAAATGTTTGTTTTAGGTAATTTTGGGCATTGGGTGTATAAATTAGATTAGAAATATGTCATAAAAGGATAATTTAATAATAAAAAAAATAAAGTCCCGGGGGTCTATATACTGGGGGGGGGGGGGAATGAAAGAGGAGGGGTCGATCCTGTCCTCAAGCACCTGTGACCTACAGTAGTCAATCATTCTAGATATTGTAGTTTTAAGTATCGCTTAATTAATTAATTAGCAGACGTTAAAAATCTGCCACCCTCCCCAACACACACACACACAAACACTTCCATCCCACGGTGTAGAACTTTATATCAGAAGTCTCATTAGATACATCTTCCACAGATGATTCCCGGCGGTGTGGAGGACGCAAACATTTTTGGATCACTCTAGTCACCCCTGAGATATCTATTTTTGTGGTATCTATTTTTGTGCTTTAAAACAGAGACACATTTTCACTTGGATTGTCCTCATAATTTATTCAGGTCTATCAATTACGTCCCTTATATCATTAAAAAATTAACCAAAAATATATTAAAATCCCCCCTCCCACACAAGCACAAACTGAATATATCGTACTAAACACTGCAAATATTTTATGATCGATTAAAAAACACTCTCGTTTCTATATTTGCATCCTTCCCCTACAACTTGATTTTCACCTTAATCCAAGTGATCCATTACTTTTAATTCTACACGCCTTCTTACTTTTTGGTCCAACGACCAAAAGAAAATAAAATCCGATCAACATGCGTAGGTTTTTATTTTTGAAAACATTTCACTATAAAAAACGAAGTTGATACTAAAATCTTCGCTTTGAAAAAAAGTTTTTCACAGATCAATTCGACGGGATTCATTCTTCATACAGCAAAGGATGTCTGCTAAAAACAAGGACAGCGGGAGACAGGTTAAGGTAAGTCTTGATCGGAAGGGGCTTTTTTTTTGGGGGGGGGGGGGGACACTTTACACCCCTCTGCCTTCGGCACCCTACAGACTAGAGTACTAAACTCTACCCCCTCCCATTGATTCCAAACATATAAGGTAAGCTATATAATGTTCATTCAAACGATAAACTGCTTTCTTTGGTGTTTCTTGCGGGTATGAAGGTAGTTTTTTTGCAGAAAAAAATGCATAAACTGCTTTAGCGAGTTATGCATTCTTCCTGCAGTAATCGCTACCTTCATATCCCACATGAACGAAGATACTTGCATCTTTCTTTTAAAGAAAGCTGATTGAAATAAATAAAAGTTACTAATTTATTGTTAATGTAAATGATATAGTACGATATCAAAGAAATAGCCGTTTTGAGTCATCATTATTACTAGTATATTTCGTGCAGTCCGTGATTTTCTATGTTGCTGAAGGTTTTGGTCGATCGATATACTGGTTAGAACTGGATCTTGTAGATTTCATTCCTGTTATAGTTTCTTTAAAACTATGAATCACATTCAGTTTTTCTTATGAAAATAGGAAAAAAATAATCGGTAGATTTAATAACTGTCTTCATTTTGCATGCAGAATTTCTAATAATCAGAATTTAGGCCAATTCAATGCATGGACGAATGCTCTGACTTGATACATATATACATATTATCTGACATATTAAATGACCATCAAAAATTGTTATTTCAAGTAAACCCTTTTTAAGCCAACGTAGATTCAAATTGTACATCTTTGCCCCGATCCAAAATCTAAGAATTGTCCACACATGTGTATACGAGTAGATCTGCTATGAGTGAGTTACTGCAACAAAAATCCTCATTAATTTGTACATAGATAAACTATATATATGTATAATGATTGCTTCAAATTCCTGAGAAAAATTTCCAAATCCTCGCTAATTTTTTTCATTAGAAAAAAAAAACGCCCATACCAAAAACGAATTCATCTTGAAATATACAACCCGGTTTATATGTAAATACATTCAGCTTCAAATGGTTTCCTGCATTCGAATTATACCTATACGTGTGTATATAAACTATAAGGCATTTTTGGCCAGTCTTACTTGCCTGTTATCATATTGCCATAATAACTGTAAAATATATATAACATATTAGATCATAATTTGTCAGAATGTGTCAGATTCCTTTTGACACGAAGTGAGTGGAGAACCGGATGCTATCTTCGATTATTCTACAGACGGATATTAATTTTGAGCCGAGGGGGAAAAACAGGACTGTGTTTTACAAAAGAACAGACGACAAATAATGCTCATATTCTTAAGCTAACAAATGTTTATCTTAATTTCAGTAAAATATACATGAATTTTTTTTTACATAATATAAAAAGTTTGTAGCTTTGAATAAACTGTGCTTGTTTCGAGTCGATCAAATCATTCCTTGAGAATGAAACAAATTTATATCAGTTATTCTGTACCTTACAATTTTAAGTAATTTTGTAAAACACAGCCCCGTTCCTATGTTGCTTGAATCAAACCATACAAGTACATTGCTGCTTAGTACTTGCCATCAAAGCAAATTGAATTATTCACGAATTATTGATTATACATGAATGAAAAGTAAACGCATGTTTATTTTTTATTTTTATAAATGAAGATTATTTTACATTTTCAGAAATACCCACTGGCCACGCTCTTTTTGAAGCAGCTGACTGCAGACAAGTACACCACCGCCCTTGGTTCTTACTGTGCTTGGAACAGACACGTGAATCTCTCTCCCCCCGACTTTGTCAAAGAGGTCCCCGAAAATGACAAGCACATATACAACTACTACGACGCCCTTCAGTATACACTGTACGAAACCAATTACGCGGAGACGGAAGATAGGACCACTGACCCTAGAACCACTCTCCCCGGATCCGGAATCTCCATCGTCATCTTGGCGTCGCCGGTCGAGTGCATGGCCATTTTACTGGAGGGCGGCCGAAGATGCCCCGGGGATATGCTTCTTGTCATGTCCAAGTCCTGGATTACAGTCGTTCCGAGTGACCTTGACCCGTCCATGAACAAATTGTTGGTCCACAAGGCCATATCTTTCGAATCGGGTGGGAGGTCATTCATTGACGTCTTTGATCCACCCAGGCGAGTGACGTACTTCGTGAATTTCTTCACTCGATCCATTACTGACGGTCAGACGGGAGACGGCGAAGATCTGGAGGTCAACCTTGAATGTCCGATGTCAAGTTCTCTCAAGCTAGTCAGAAGAACAGACGACAAGTTCTGGACCAGAATCATCATGGCGGAAGCAAACGTCGCCTATCCAGCTACCCTGGCCTTTGCATACAAAGTCTCTCTTCAGTATGATATACCGAATGACGCGAAACTAAAGGTCGTGAAACTATCGTCTAAGGAAGGAATAGAAAATGTGATGCAAGAGGAGATACTCTCATTTTTGAATCGTCTCGATGAAAACGCAGATAGGGCAAGTTTTATTTCCGTCTCAATGTTAATGTGTCAATGTGTTAATCAAACGATACGCATGTCCCATTTCATGTACATCTTACTAAACAACTTGTTAATAAAAATTTTTTCTTACACAGATGGTCGTAAAACCCTCTGGAGTAAAATGGCACGGCAGTGTGGGGGTAACTTTTCACCCTAGAAATGAACCTAAGCGCATCATTGATGCAGCCATTCAGCTGTTTATGGCGTTGGACGCGGGAGACGGGATTTTGGTAGAGGTCTTCTGCGGCCCAGATGAAAATGGTAGGTCGGAACTTTTTTTTATTATATTAAAGGTATTTCCACGTCATTGAAATCCCGTCGAATACTGCTGATTCGTTTCTAGTTAGTTCTTTTATCCACTGATTATATCTGGGAAAAGATTGACCACCGATAGGAATAAAAATTTGACCAGAAAAGTTTTATTTTTGATTTCAGATAGCGAATTAATGAGGGACTATTCTTTCCGTCTCCGGGCCAATGTCTGCCGTGGACCCAACGATGTACCAATCACCACGACTCTAATTTGTGGGGTTGGAAAGAAAAATGAACCAATCAATGGCGACAACACAAAGCCCCAGTCGTATGAATCCACCATGATAGAGTGGGGCCTGGAAAACGACATGGAGCGGATAAAAAAACTTGTAGTAAAGGGATCCGCTAATATCCTAAAAAGCATTATCCGCCACGAAAACGCTTTGACGATTGAAGAGAAAGGGGGTATTGGTGCCCAAACGGACGTTATTGGTAGGTAGAGAATCAATCTGTTATTGTATTCTTTTCGTAATTTTTATTAAGAGTTTTGGCATGAACGAATTAACAATAGTATTTTGATCCTAACAGATCAAAGATTTGTTTTAAAATGACTTACTAGTATTTTCTTGCAATTTCCTTTTAGGAATCGATTACTTCCTGAGGAAGAAGGAAGGCGTGTACGTCCCCTACGGAATAGAGGTGAACTCTCACGACTGCACCATCAACTGTCAGCTGTTTGAGTTCATAAACCCGTCCCTGTCTGGGTACTCTGTGGCCCCACTGATACAGACAATGATTGACAGGTCCCAGGCGTTCCTGATCGCGGGCAAGAAGATCCTGTTGCTGAACCTCGGGGTCAGCAGCAAGAGGTTCATTCTGGACAGTGCAAAGAAACACAGGATCAAGGTGGCTATAGTATTCTGTTATTGTTTTTCAAACTTTATGTTTTAGGGTGGGTTTTTTATAGGAGGGGTTGGGGGTGACCAAACCTTTCTGCCTCACAATTCTTGTTCATGGTCCGTTTTAAGTAACTGTAACTGTAACGTGACTTATGATATTTTATCCTTTTTAGCTCACCTGAGCCAAAGGTCTGATCATAATTTGTCCGTTGTCTGTCGTCGTCGTCGTTGTAAACTTTTCACATTTTCATCTTCTTTTCAAGAACCAGTGGGCAGATTTCAACCAAAATTGGCACAAAGCACCACTAGGTGAAGGGGATTCAAGTTTCTTCAAATGAAGGGCCACGCCCTCTTTAAAGGGGAGATAATTGAGAATTATTGAAAATTTGTTGGTATTTTTCAAAAATCTTCTTCTCAAAAACTATTCAGCCTGAAAAGCTTAAACTTGTGTGGAGGCGTCCTCAGGTAGTGTAGATTCAAGTTTGTTCAAATCATGGTCCCCGGGGGTAGGGAGGGGCCACAAGAGGGGGATCAAGTTTTACATAGGAATATATAGAGAAAATCTTTAAAAATCATCTTCTCGAAAACTATTCGGCCAGAAAAGCTCAAATTAAAAAGGAAGCGTCCTCAGATAGTGTAGATTCAAGTTTGTTCAACTCATAGTCCCTGGGGGTAGGGTGGGGCCACAATTGGGGGATCAAGTTTTACATAGGAATATATAGAGACAATCTTTAAAAATCTTCTTCTCAAAAGCTATTAGGCCAGGAAAGCTCAAATTTGAGTGGAAGCATCCTCAGATAGTGTAGATTCAAGTTTGTTCAAATCATGGTCCCTGGGGGTAGGGCGGGGCCACAATGGGGGATAAATCTTTATATATAGAGAAAATCTTTAGGCCAGGAAAGCCCAAATTTGAGTGGAAGCATCTCAAGATCATATAGATTCAAGTTTCTTTAATTAATAGTCCAGGGGTAGGGTGAGGCCACAATGGGGGATGAATTTTTACATAGGAATATATAGAGAAAATCTTTTTAAAGACTATTTGGCCAGAAAAGCTTAAACTTGTGTAGGCATCCTTGGGTAATGTAAATTCAAGTTTGCAAAATCAGTCCCTAGTGGTAAGGCGGGGCCGTGATGGCGGTTTGAATTTTTACATAGGAATGTATAGAGAAAGTCTTAAAAAATATTCTGGGAAAGTTTTCTGCCCAAAACTCAGTACTTAGTGTGAAAGCACAGGTTATGCAGATTTTAGTTTGATGAAACCATGATTCCCTAGAGAAAAGTGGGGCCACGAAATGGGGGGTAGGGGTATATAGGAATAGAGAAAAATCTTCTTACAGGTACAACAACAAAAGGGGCTTGGTATTTACCAAAAAAAAAAAAGAGGTGGATTAAAATTGGCAGATTTTCATTTTTTTTAACAAGATCTACTGTACTTAGTTGTCAAGATATTTTGATACTGTAATGCTAATTTGATCAGAATTAAGGCAATTGTTGCTCAGGTGAGCGATGTGGCCCCTGGGCCTCTTGTTTTAATTAGACTAATACCAGCTCCTTCCTCAATATTTGTAATTACAAAACAGGTAACTAGTACTTTCGTTGGCGGTTGGGGACCATTAATTGGATACTTTTATAGAAGTTTAGAACATGTATTTACTTGATTGTAAACTGGTTATATGAAATTTTTGTTAAACCATTCCCAGGTTGTTTTGGTGGACACGTTTCCAGAAGATTCAAGCCCTATCCCTGATCTCGTTGATCAGTACATCCAGTACGATTCCTCAGACCACACGAAAGACGACGAGCACGCTGACAAGATCATCGAAATCCTCGAGCAACAGGACATCGGGATCGATGGGTGCTGCACTTTTTGGGAAGATTGTGGGCCACTGGCGGCCATCATCAACGAGAAACTGGATCTCTGTGGCGCCGGGGTAAAAGGAGCACTCGCAGCAAAGAAGAAGTCCGAGACTCACCAAGTATTGTCCCGCCGTACCGGTGACATCCCGCATTTCCCCAGGACCTACTTGTACACGGAGAAAAGCATTCACGTAGAAGACGTGAACGACCTGCCGTCTGCTGTAGAAGAAGTCGGTCTGCCTTGCATACTGAAGCTAGAGTACGGATCCAGTGCTGTCGGTGTTAAACTCTGCCACGACCTGGAAGAATGTACCAAAATGTTCACTGGTCTCCGGGAACACCTGACCTGTGAATCGGACCATCCGGGGATTGGACTGGGTCATGGCAACAGCATGGTGGTGATGAAGCCCATCGTAGGCACGGAACATGACGTCGACCTAGTCCTGTTTGAGAGGCAACTAGTGGCCGCTTACGTATCGGACAACGGCCCTACTCGGCCAGGCTCCTTTACGGAAACTGCGGCATGTATGCCGTCGTGTCTCCGCTCAGATAAAGTGGGTCAGCTGGTGACAGCGGCTTATCAATGCTGCACGGAGATCGGACTGGAAAGTGGCGTTTTTAACGTGGAGTTGAAGATGACGCCGACGGGTCCAAAACTGATCGAAATCAACGCCAGAATGGGCGGATTCTACAATCGTCACTGGATCCTAAAATGCTATGGAGTCGATATGGTAAGGTGTGCTTTTATGATTGCCAGTGGAATAAAGCCCATACCTCCCAAAATAGTCCCTTCGTGCCACATCATGGGCGTGATGTGTGTTCCATCTATGCACGCCGAAGTTTTCCTGAGTCAAAAGTTTAAGGACGCAGTGGCAGAATTGAAACGCCAAGAAGATGTCATTTACACCCTGATAGAGGACGACTTTAGCTACGCAACTGCTAAAACGGAGGAGCCGATCTGCAACATTGCTGTCTGCGCAAAGAACACGGCCAAAGCGAAGAGCAAGCTCCTGGCTCTGTGCAGCAATCTGGAAGTTACAACAGAGCAATATGACATTCCACACTATGTCTCACAATTCAGGTGATGCTGGTGACGTATTAATGACGTGTTGTATGTGTTATGTGGTTTATTTTTTCTTTTTTTTTCTTCTTCAATGTTTGCTGCTGTTGTTATGCATTATAACGGACAGGTTGAAACCGACCAATGATACACATGTGCTAAATTTACATGTAGATATTTTGTAGATATTTTGTATATTCGGTTTCAAAACCCGGATTTGTAGTGCTATCAGTCTTTTTTTTAAACATGAAAAGTAAAAAAAAAAATATAGAAATTGATGTTATTTGTAACATACTATTGACAACAAGTAGTGAGACTTTGAAGTCCTCAACTTTATTGGTGCAGAAAAGATTGACTTTGCTCTTTTTCGTTAAAATGTTAAATTCGTACCCTTGTTTTAACAAATTTCACTTTGGAAATCCAGTAAATGTCTTGGTATTGCCAATAAAAATATTCAAGTTAGTGTAAATGTTATGAGTTTGGGGTTGTTCATTTTCCGCCTTTAAGATTATGTCACCAAGTGTCACGTTATATACTGCAAGTCCACTGCTGTAGCATATATAGAAGATGGATCAAATCTGCCTTAATCTTTTTTTTGAAAGACGATAGACAAAGTTGAAAAGTTTTGCGAAACTCGGGAATGAGCGCTTTCGTTCATTTTGTTGGTTGAAATGACAACAGTTGTCAACAAATGACCAATCAGGCCACGGGGCTATAAAACGTAGACGAGCTCACTTTTGATCTCAGTCTCACTTTTCCATAATAGGCTCCTTTTGTAGTGTGCGAGTTCGTCTAAGTTTTAAAGCTGCTTGGTGCGATTTTTTTGTAATTACAGTATCAAATAATTTTCCATTTATCTTAGAAAAATATGGACTTTCTCCTATTTACACCAGCAGAATCGGTCTCCTTTCAAAGTTAGAAATATTCAAAGTAAATAAAAATAATTCCCTTTTGGGTAAACGAAAAAACAAACCAAAATGCATCATGGGATGTTTAGAAAAGAGAACCGTTTGGTTTCGTCCCCCGAATGATTGAGGTTATTTAACTCGCATGCTATACATGCATCAATTGTAAACAAAGCAAACTTCAGAAATATTAGAGAACAAAACATACATAGGTTTATTTGCAAATTGCCTTAAAATTACGACCTTTAATTATAGCGATGTCAAAGTCGTAACAAAACTATACCCGTCTTGGCTTCAAGGTGAATTTTCATAAGAGGCGAAATAACGCGATACCCTTTTATGTCGTTTGTTTTGTTAGCAAATTTTGTACATAATTTTTTTCATTAAAATTTGGTTTAATTAACTGGGAAAACTACTGCAATGTCTATTATTATACATATACTTAGCAAAACCATCGTTTAAAAACGTGAACAAAATTTGATATAAAATCGGACCAAGCAGCTTTGAGGCCCCCAGGCCAGATCTACTTCAAAATAAAGAAGATGTGGGAATAAGATAGCGCAAATGCCCGTTTGGTTTAGTCGTAAATAAATTTTCAAATTGATTTATTCTTGATAATGTTATAATGCAAGTTTACGAAAGGGTAATTTCTAACAACATGCATATTCAGTTTTTGAATATTTTAACAAACGATACGAAAAAAGTATAAATTTAAAATTTTTTGTTGGAATCCAACGCACAACCTTAAAATCCTACCTCGATCTGGCTCTATAATGTATGGTGCTCTTACCACTGAGCCATTTCAGACGGTTTGATTTCTTCTAAATCTTATATATAGACTATGAAAAAAACTATGGAGCTCGGACCCACTCTATAAAGAATAGGCATTGAAGTTTTAAAATGACACTATTTGGAAGATTTGACACGCATACGCCAGTTTTAATCAACCTGTTCCAAGTATTTAACATATTTAAGCGTTATAGATCAATGTTATGGTAAATATACAATCTTTTCAATAATTTAGAAAAAAAAAATTATCAGATTTGTTGATATTTTAATTTTTTAGTATCTTGTCTATCCTCATATACATGTAGGCATTTTACACGCCTTATTCACCCATCTCCTTTCATAATGATATATTTTGGAACTAGTAAATTCGTATTTGTCATTAAGTAGAGAAAAACAAAACAAATAATATTGGCTCGTAAAATAGATATATCATTTTGTTATATTCAGTAGTATATACTCATTATATAACTCTATATAGACGAATAGTCAATAATTGTAATATCAGCTCGTCCGAAAAATATTGACCGGTCAATATTTTTTAGATATTGACCGGCTAGGAATAATATCTAGAGAACATTCCCTCTATTTCAAATAATCGCCTCTGATTTGTTGATTCGTAAACGGTGACGTAAATAATTCTTCGCGACTCCAAAACAAGGTGACGTCATAATAGACAGTCAGTCAAGGCAAGTAAACAACGAACGCGCAATGCAAGGGTTTGCTATCATAACGGATATAAGGATTTGCGAATTACTGTGAAGTAAAATCAGGTAGAACACCTGTCTGATAATTCTTACGGTCGGCGGAATATCACAAGTGACCGTTTGATGCTGAGGATATTTTGGAAATGAACTTTGCACAAAATTGAATTCGTGAATTCTTTGTTGAGCTGAGAAAATTACGGCGATCTGTTTTCAATTAATTTCTTAAATTTTGGTTTGTTTCTTCATATAACAAAACAAATGTTGACTGTGTTTTCGGGCAACATTGATTATATTAGCCCCCTTGGGACGAAAATATTGCCCTCCGCTTCGCGTCGGGCAATATTTCGTCCCTCGGGGGCTAATATAATCAATGTTGCCCTCAACCCCAGTCAATATTTGTATAATACAGAGCTTTGCATCATATGGATATTAATGTGGTCTAAAATGGCAACGACCGTCTTAAAAGGAAGGAAGAAAACCGATCACAATCTTTGTTGCCTCATTCCGCTATAGAACTAAATCATTTTTTTTAAAATACCAACATATAACCCAGAAGCTTAGATGACGTCATACAAGTACTTGAACATATCCATAATACAGGAAAATAAGTCCATGAAATTTGCGATATGCGGTTTATCTTCATAACTCTACCATTTTTGGAGCATGTGCAATAATAAATGGTCTGTTATTAAAAATAAGTAAATTTATCCAACTTTTTAAAACTTTTGTTAAAATAAATTCTTAGCAAACATTCAAGTAAACAATATTAAAATAACCGACTCTTCACTGTAAACAGTGCATTGTTTCGCCTGGGACTAAACTCCCACTCTTTTGATCTGTATCTCAGATGCCTCGATGTTTTGCAATGAACGAAAAATTACAGAAAATACATATCTCAAAATGTCAACAAGACGTTTTCACAGTGTTATGTACACCTTTATAAAACTGGTGTACGTACAACTAAAAAGTTTGCCAAAAACGCCATAAAAGAACCATTTTCTTATGGACACAATAAAAAATATTTTACAACGTTGTATGGACAAAATGTGGCCAGCTTGTTATGAGCAAAAAACACCGCAACAGGTTTTCATCTGGAGACACTTCATACAGTTTATCCATATATATAACGGTCACTTAAAAATCAGTATCATTGTAATCTTTCAACAATAGATACATAGAGAAGAGATGAAATGATAAAAAAGATGAAATGAATAAAAGTCATTAAATCTGCTGAACAGTTTTCCTCCCTATTTTTAGCAAGGAACACCAAACATGGCGATGCCGTGTACCGGATACCTCACCAACAGAGCTATAAAAAAAACATCCCCGAGGCTGAGTATACTTGAGGAACTTCCGAACCATGAAAAAATCGCAACCAAGGGGCTTTTCCAGTAAAGCGTGGCCTAAGAACGTAAACCGCCATCATTGATGAACAGACCGGAACTATTTAACCATCAATTTATGTTACAGTGGCTGTATATTCGTCAACTCAAGACAGGACTCCAGGAGCCCAAAGGAACCCAGACACGACTAGAGCTCAAAAGTTTCAAATTTAATTTTTTCCATTTTTAATGTCTAGATTGGTTAATTTGTGTATTATTAATGCTTCCTCAAAATAAGTCAAATATCAAGTTACATACAAGATATAGAGTTTGAGGTGGTGTGAGTTATGGATCAGAATAACCCGAAGTGCTAGCAAAGATCGCTCAGTTTAAACTTAACAATTTATTAACAATAAATCAAAAAGTACAAACAGCAAGAAGCCAAACATACATACAATAGAGTGTCCGTTATTGTACACGGAAACAATGTCCAAATGCAGTGGCGTAGCTACATAGAAGCACTGAAAGCACGTGCTTACAATTTTTTCTCAATCTGAAACTTTTTAACAAATTGATTGTAAAAAGTAAGATAAATTAACTAAAGTCTGTCCCAAGTTATTGCTTCCATCAATTTTTGATGATTTTTAATAAAAATACACATACCTGTGAAAGAAATACAATTGAAATCGATGATAGGGAATATATCCAAGATATCTTCATTGAACAATTATCCATTTTCACTCAAAAATTTTCACAGGAACGAAAATAATTTTCTTACGGAGATTTATAATGGGAAATGTTTACATCTTTTCTCCATTCGGAAGTACTCGGGACACCTCGCGCAATTTTTCAACGTTATCATCCGGGTTTATTAATGGTTGATGCAATGCAAAATCTCCGTAGACTTTAAATTTTGGGATGTGTAGTGAAACCTGAAGCGGTAGAGGGGGCGTTTCAAAACAGATAATCTGGACATTTTTCATATTAGTTGGTGAACGTAGTTTGAGCACAAAGGTATTTAATTTTATTGAAATATCAAGCAAAAAGTGGTTGAAGCAAAAACTCGGGACAGAGTTATGAGTTACTGTTGATGTACATCACTCCGTTAACTAAAAGAAACAGCCAAACTGTCTTCCTTTGGGAATTTGAGTCTGACATCATCATGATAGTTTCGTGCAGTCTGTGATTTTTCTTAGGTCGCTGTAGGTTTCGACCAATCGACAAACGAGGCGTGTAGATTTCAGTCCTGTCAATTACAGTCGCTGTAGGCTTCGACCTATCGATAAAGGGGCGTGTAGATTTCAGTCCTGTTAGTTTCTATAGAGCTATGAAAGTTTCTGTAAGAAACAGAGGGAATCTAGCTGCAATAATGTAGCCCTCTCCCGATTTTTTTTTTTTTGGGAGAGGGCTACAACTCCATAGGATCTCCGTAATGGTGCAAGTGCGGGAGTGATTCACTCCCGCAACGATTTCGTCTCAAATCGTTTATAAATGACAATAACATTTGCATTTCTTACCTGAACTCAAACGCTGTAGATGTCTATGGCATAAATTAATCCAAAAATATCAAGTATAGTCCATATATCGGTTACTTTTCGTGTATGTCAACAACGAAAGTTGAATTTGTCCGCCATGCCTACTGACCTTGACCGGTTTTATTTTGGGACAGCCAATGAGAATTCAGGAGCGGATCTTGAACTGAATATAGGAATTTCCCTATTATAAACATAATTAACGCGGTAAATATGAATTTTCCATTATATACCATTTCCTTAAATGATGTTTTAGTGATATAACGAGGTAAGATCAATTATTTACACTGACATTCACGTTATCAAGCCCATCAAAACTCCAAGCGTACATCCCATAAAATCACGCGAGAACTGTCATGGCTGCTGAAAAAGACGACTGGTAAACATGCTGATGTGTTTTATCTGGTTTTGATTTATATACGATTAATTTGTTCAACCTGAATTAAAAAACCATTTTATCTCAAGGAAGACAAATATAAAATCGATCTTTTCAGACCGAAGTCAGCCGCATTAAAAACTTAATTGTGCACCATTACGGAGATCCTGTGGAATTGTAGCCCTCTCCAGTAAACATCAGATATAAAAAATCGGAGAGGGCTACATTATTGCAGCTAGAGGGAATCATACTTGGTAGATGTAATAACAATCAACTAATCACTCAGCGCATCAATCCTTAACAAAATGAAAATAAGCAGCGCAGCTTTTTTTCCATTGCAGAAAAAATTACCTGTTAACGCGGGTTATGTATTTTTACTGCAGTGTAGCCACCTTCATAACCCGCATGAATCACCAAAGAAAGCATTTTATTGTTTAAGTGAAATTTCAAAACAATACATTGTCCGCGTTTGCATCATATGGTAACCGTAACTATGACTTTTATTCCCTTATTTCCTTATAAGAGTAAGACAAATATAGCAGAATTAAATTTGCTTGAGAAATAGCCATACTGCAACTTGTAATTTAAAACACATAGTAAAATTTTTTACCTAACAGCGTAGCACAATGGGATAGAGCCGTTAGCTACGATCTTAGTCATGAGTTCGAATCCTGATGAGTCTTTTATAAATTTTGATAAACTTTCCAAACAATTTTTCAACATAGTTTTTGGTCAAATATTGTAAAATTTGAAAATTCTTAACCGGTAAAATTATTTTGAATGTAATGTACTTTTATCCACATTAAAATCGACAGGTGTCCCATACCACTTTAAGTTTCTTTCTTTTAATTTGTTGATATTTCTATGAACATTAAACACATTGAATCAGATTATCTTGTTTGCTACGAGTCATTTTGTCAGTGAATTGGTTATTTCTTTTCACTTGCTGCAAACAAATATCAGACTCGCGCTTTTTTGCAAAACGATGAAGTCTGGTCTCAATGACTTCTAACATTCAAATTTTGATTAGTCATTCAATGGCTAATGCATGTTCAAGGACACCATTTATACTATAAAAAATAAATAAAATATAAATCTCAAATTTTGTTTATGTCCCCTACAGACCACCCTAGCAAGAACTTGATACATCAACAACCAACAAATCAGCGCAAATAGTCGCCACACAATAAAATAATATAATTTACAATGAAGTATTTTTTTTCCCATACTCAGCTCACCTGAACCGAAGGTCACCTGTTGTCCGCCGTCATTTTTTTACGTATTCTCTAGAACCACTGGGCTGAATTTCACCACACTTGGTACAAAGCATCCTTTTGAGACGGGAAATATGAATTATTCAAATAAAGGGAGAAGCCCTTTTTTAAAGGGAGATAATTACAAAACATAGACAAAACTATGATTTATTATGTTTCGATGTCATGCTACTCATTTTTTGATTAACTGATATAATAACGGTGTTTGCCTCTTTTTTTAACCTTTACTATAAATGATAATAAATCAGTCAATGATATCTCAATCATTTTAATGACTTTTTCATGTTTTTAGACAAAGTGTTATCTATTACTAACGCGAGCCGAAATTTCGACTCGATAACAAAGCGCGTCAACAGGAAAATTAGAGAGAAAAAAAACCGCCATTACATGCAGTAGAACTACAAGACCTATATATTGAATAAGAAAATCTCAACATAAAAAATTGATATTTTTTAACGTTTAGATCCTCATATTTCCATTTTCCCTGTAACAAATTTTCACTAAAGCGGAATTTGTTTATGCTCAATATATTACTACGTATTATAAATGAAAATGGCAAGCTGTAGAATTATCTAGAATCAATTCCGAGATGATGATAAATTTTTGATTAATTCTTTAGGTTAAAAGAAGTCGTATAGTTTACAGATGTACTATACAGTGTGCTGATTGTGTACTAGAAAACGCCACAATGTGTGTTTCGTTATATAAATGTCACACATGACGTGTGCTTTGTCGTTTCGGCATCTTGTAATTTTTATAGATCTTGATTTTCATTTTCTTTAAGTATGGAACGCCAAATTAACAAATATTCAAATATTTGTACCTATCTTCAAATAATTGTACCTATCTTCAATTCAATTGTACCTATCTTCAATTTAATTGTATCTATCTTCAAATTGAATTAGAGATAGGAACAATTCAATTATACCTATCTTTAATTCATTTGAAGATAGGTACAATTGATTTGAAGATAGGTACAAATGCAATGAATTGAAGATAGGTACAATTGAATTAAAGATAGGTACAATTGAATTGAACCTATCTTCAATTACTAAAATATTGGCAATAATGAATACTCCCTGTATAGTACGTCATTTCCGTTACGTCACAACTTATAAATAAAGTCATTCGATATACAAGATAATAATAAAAAATGGATGTCCTAAAGATCTATAAAAGAAAAAACATGCTAGGGAGTGGACATGGTCAGGTATACTTTCATGATAGACAGTGGGGCCTGGAAAACGACATGGAGCGGATAAAAAAAACTTGTAATAAAGGGATCCGCTAATATCCTAAAAAGCATTATCCGCCACGAAAACGTTTTGACGATTGAAGAGAAAAGGGGGTATTGGTGCCCAAACGGACGTTATTGGTAGGCAGAAAATCAATTTGTTATGTATTCTTTTAGTAATTTTTATTAAGAGTTTTGGCATGAACGAATTAACAAAAGTATTTTGATATGAAGGTAGCGACATTGCAGAAAAAATACATAACCCGCTTTAGTGGGTTATGTAAATTTTTTCTGCAATGATCGCTACCTTCATTAACCGAATGAATCATCAAAGAAAGCATTTTTATGTTTATATTAACATCTTTCTTTTAGCCAATTGATAAATTGATTATGAAAAGTAAGTATAATTAACTAAATTACTGTTAATGTACGTAAGTTCTGTACGTTAACTAAAAGAAACAGTAAAATCGTCTCCTGTGAGACTGAGTCTGGCGTCGTCATGATTATTTCGTGCGGTCCGTGATTTTTCCTAGGTAGTTGTAGGTCTCGACCAATCGATAAACTGGGCGTGTCAAGTTTGGTCCTGTCACTTTCTTGTCAGTTTCAGCCGCTGTAGATTTCGACCAATCAATAAACGGGGCGTGTAGATTTCAATCTGGCTGTTTCTATAGAGCTATAAATTAACTATAAGTTTCCGTAAGAAATAGAGGGATAAAATACATATCTTAAAATGTTAACCAGACATTTACCCAAAGTCAGGGGCGTCTCAATAAAACTGGCGTACGTATAGCCATAAAGGTTTAGATTTGACAAGTGTAAGATTTGTTTTATTCAGTTTTGTGTAGTCAAATCTCAAAATGTGCCGAAAATGCCATAGGCACTCTTTTCTTATGGGTACAAATCAAAACTATTTTACATCAATGGACACTAATTTCAAAATGTGCCCAAAATGCCATAAGCACTCTTTTCTAATGGGTACAAATCAAAACTATTTTACAACAATGGACACTAATCTCAAAATGTGCCCAAAATGCCATAAGCACTCTTTTCTTATGGGTACAAATCAAAACTATTTTACAACAATTATCAATGTGTGGCCAGTTTGTACTGAATAGGAAATAGCAGCAGCAGGTATCTGGAGAAACTTCATACAGTTTATCAATATACATAACAGTCACATAAAATCAGTATCATGGTGACTTTTTAACAATAGAACACATAGAGAAGAAAAAGAAAAAGATGCTTACTTTAAGAAATGAATAAAAATCGTTACATCTACAGAACAGTTTTCTCCCTATTTCTAGCATGAGCATCAAACATGATGATACCGTGTACCGGATACCTTACCAACAGAGCCCCCAACAAAACATCCCCGAGGGCGAGTATACTCCTAGTACTTGAGGAACTACCGAACCATGAAAAAATCGCAACCAAGGGGCTTTTCTGCTATAGCGTGGTCTCGGAACGTTGAGCATCATCTGCGAGGACCAACCCGGAGCTACCCAACCTCAAAAAATGTTACAGTAGCTGAAAATTCATCAGTTCAAGGCAGGACTCTTTATTTCTACCGGTAGACACGATTTGAGCTCAAAAGTTTCAATTTTTTTTTCCATTTGAATGTTAATTTGCGTTTTTTAATGATTCGTCAAAATTTGAAGGTCATATTGCAAGTTGCAAGCAAAATACGGACTTTAAAAATATTTTTTTTGTAAACAAAGCCCTAGTCTTGTTATTGTTTACAAATGTGTTGAATTAGTATATTAATGTTGCTTCCTTTTGTAAATAGTATTATTGATAAACACATTGAATCAGTTTATCTTGTTTGCCAAGAGTCATTTTGTCAAAGAAATGGTAATTTCTTTACTTTACACTAATTGTAAACACATAAGACTCGAGCTTTGTTTACATAACAATGAATTCTGGTCTCTATATCTCGCCTGTAACTTGACTTCTAACATTCAAATTTTGATCAGTCATTCAAAATGTTCAAGTAAACCATTTTATATAAAAAATAAAATTAGGGTTTCAAATCGTGTCCAAGTCCCTTTAAGAAGATGATACTTTATATATGTCCCCTACAGACAACCCTTAGTCTTCCCAGCAAGTACAACAACCAACAAAACAGCGCAAAACACCAGTCGCCACAATATAAAATAATTAACAATTGATTAATTTCTTCCCTTCTTTAGCTCACCTGAACCGAAGGTTCTAGTGAGCTTTTCTGATCACCTGTTGTCCGTCGTCCGCCCGTCTGTCTGTAAACTTTTTACATGTTTGACTTCTTCTCTAGAACCACTGGGCCAAATTTAACCAAATTTGGTACAAAGCATTCTTATGGGATGAGAAAATCTAAATTATTACAATAAAAGGCGAAACCCCTTTTAAAAGGGAGATAATTACAAAACAGCGAAAATAGGGTGTGGTTTTTTTCTCATTGACAAGAACCACTGCACCAGTAATGCCAATATTTACATCAAAGCTTCATGTATAGTAAAGATTCTAAATTGATAAAATTGTAACCACCGGACAAATACTAAGGCCCCAAAAGGGGTTCAAAGTTCAAGATAGAAATATAAAGGAAAAATGTTTAAAAAGAATCATCTAAGAACTATAATGCTACAGTTTACTGAGATTACTATGCAAGCATCCTAAGATAGTGTAGATTTTAAATTATTCAAACCGTGATCCCCAGACTACTACTTGAGCCATAAGAGGGTTTCAAAGTTTAAAATGCTTGAATTTGTGGAATTACTCAAATGGTGTAGATTATAAATTGTTAAAACCGTGACCCCCAGGCCAATACTGGTGCCCCAGGAGAGGTTCAAATTTCAAAATTCAAATGTAGAGGGAATATGTTTAAAAATCTTTTACTTAAAAACTACAATGTCTGGGATTATTATGCAAGCATCATCAGATAGTGTAGATACTAAGTTGTTAAAACCGTGACCCCCGGACCAATACTAGGGCCCAAGATGGGTTCAAAGAAACATAGAAGTATATAGGAAAAATGTTAAAAAAATCTTCTCAAGAAATACAGTGCCACGTTTAGTTATTTTACTACTTTAGCACCCTCGTATCCCCTTTCATTTTTTATAATTATTTATAGTTCATTTTACAATTTTGTAATCTTTAATACGTTGAGGCCTAGGGTAATAAGATTTTTCAGTTGATGCATCTTAAATCTTAATAGGATATGATGTTAAAAAAGTAGGCTTCTTTTTATGTACTGTTTAATGTATTGTCAAATCTTGGAATATACGAAAGTTTTACAATATTTTTAAAGCGCTTCATATTTAAACAATGATATAAGAACTAAGACTGAAAAAAAATATCTAACTACTTGTAGTTTAAATCAATAAGTGCACGTATGAACATGATGCACATTTCTTTGATCCGTTTAAAACTTCAATCATACGCTTAATTAGATCTGTTAACTAATTGACAGCTAAATAAATTTAATGTTTACATATTTAAATGTTGTATTATTCTAATTCTATACTTATAGGTAATAACAACAAGACATATTCAAATGTTGTCTTATTCTAATTATATAGTTATAGGTAATAATAACAACAATAAATAAATATAAATATTCAGCCATGATTTATTATATCGTGTAGTATAAATAAACAAGACGGAAACGTCTTTCAACATCAACCCAGGTTCATTATTTTCAGTTTGCCTCTGAAGTACAAAATAACAAAGATAACGAAGATTTACAAATTTATTAAGAAAATCAAATATTGAACATAAATAACATTGTTTGATTCCGTTTATAACCTAAGAAGGAGAAATGAAAATGCCGAAAATGGGGACAGGGGGAGAGCTTGGTCCGTAGACCAACAAGAGAGTCTCCCGAAAACCCGATGACGGTCGTATTTATACACTTACAGACAATAGAATTTAAATAACAATAGACCGGGCATAAATAGTCTTAAACAAAATATAAACGGAGTATCCGGAATCCAACATATACAAATACATATAGATATACCACAATAGATTGATCATGCTATTCATGCAACCCACAGGCCTCATGTTTTGATTAACTGATACCATAACGGTGTGTTTGCTACTTTTTTAACGTTTACTATAAATGATGATAAATCAGTCAATGATTTCTCAATCATCTTGATGATGACGTTTTAGACGAAGTTGTAATTGTGTATTATTTTTACCGCGAGCCGCACTTTCGACTCGATAACAAAGCGCGTCATCAGCGGAAAGGGAGAAAACACCGTCATTACCAGCTGATTACAGTGGAACTACAAGAAATATTGACCAAAGAAGTCTCAACAGATACACAGGTAACAAATTAACATATGTTAACGTTTATAGATCCTCATATTTCCAATTTGCTTTTAATTTTTGCCAAAGCGGAATGATTTTTTTACGCTAAATATATTACTACGCATTTTAAATGAACACGGCGTGCTGTACATAGAATTATCTAGAATCTATTTTTAAACGTTGAAATTTTTGTTGAATTAATTCTTTATAGGTGAAAAAAAAATCTCGGCAGTTCGTATCATATGTACTGTATAGTGAACACATTCACGTACAGTTTTGCTGATTTGTACTGGAGAAAGCCACGACGTGTGTTTCGTTACGTAAATGTACACACGTGACACGTGCTTTGTCGTATTGATATCTTGTAATTTATTTAGTTCTTGTTTTTCATCCCCCCCCCCCCCCGTTTTTTTTTTTTGGGGGGGGGGGGGGTCATTTTTATTTTTGAAACATACATTTTTTGTTAAAATTTCTCTGTTATCTGGTCTCTCTAAAAAGAAACATACCGGTATTTAACCATGAATTTAGATTCTTTTATAGCAATATTTTTTGCTCACCGGAGCCACACGGTACACAGTGATGAAGCCTGAAAAGGTTGATTTAAGCATGTTAAGGAATAGGAATCATTCTTTGAGTAGTATTATGAGGTGATCAAATACGGTAGGGGGTGATCAAATCCAATAAAGCCCGGATTTAAGGGCTATATGATAGATTGATCACCCCCGACCATATTTGATCATCTCATAATATTCAAAGAATGATTCCTTATTACTTATATAATTTTTATCAATTGCACGATTAAATACAGGCACAGGCACCTGACGTTATAAATTTTTCTCGTAATAAAAATTAATACCTTATACCTAATAATACACAAGGTACCAATCACTACCATCTTGGATTTATTTCAAACTGTCACATCAAATAGAATTTTTGCTTAAAACTCATCGGTAAAATTTTTTGGTGATCCTATCCGTCATCCGATCAATCATTCAACATTTAATCTTACAAACGATTTAACCAAAACGGTGCATTACACCTGTCATTAATAAAAAATCATCCTTCAATCTGCATCTACTGCCTAAGGTATGCGACAAATGGCTAAAGGGTGAACGGAAGTTGACATTATTGCGTCATACTTTGGGTAATCCCTTCCAAATATAGCACTGATATAAATATTCAAAAGGCGTCGATTTTGAATTCGATCAACATGCAAGTTAAAATTAAGAAAAGGGATACTATAAACTGTCAAATATAACTTTTATTACACAAAGTTTATATAAACATGTTTATAAATGCATATAATTTGAAATATTGACACAAACACACGGTGCAGGGAAATCTCATTTACATATACTTCCGTCCACCCTTCAGACATTTATCGCATATCTAAGGCAGTCGATGCAGAATGAGGGATGATTTTTATTGAAGACAGGTGTAATGCACCTTTTTTGGTTGAATCGGTTGTAAGCTAAGGTGTTGAAGCACCGATTGGAAGCCAAAAAGGATCGCAAAGTAAATTTACCGATGAGTTTTAAGCAAAAATTCCATCTTATGTGACAGTTTGAAATAAATCCAAGATGGCAGCGATGGGTACCTTGTGTATTATTAGGTATAGGGTATTCATTTTTATTATGAGAAAAAGTCATAACGTCAGGTGCCTGTGGTTGGACTATACATTACAAAATCGATTCGTAGTTTTATCACAGACAAAGACACTGGAAAATGTAATGTACGGTTATCATATGACTAAAAAAATCAATTGTGTGATACTACTTCATAAATTGTTCAATTTATTATCTTTTTATATAAACAGTTTCATTCATTAAGTATACATATTCATGCTATAAAAATCTACCTTGTGTGCAAATAGTTATGTTTCATTTCATATTTCAGTATAACTTTATTGCTTGGAAACCAGAATCAGAATTGCAATATGGAGCAGTTGGTAGACATCAAAACATCATCATCAAAGGTTTATTTTGTGAATCTATAGGTTTATGTACACTAATTTGTAGATTTATGCAAATGATTTAACAGTAAAATACATATTTGGTGTTTTATGCGGATATCAAGGTAGCAAACATTGCCTCAAAAAAAAAATCTTTAAAAAATAACAGTTCATTTAAGCATATATTGGTAAATGTATTTTTTTGACAATTACTGTAACGGTGTAGGTGGTTTTCTGATGACAAAATGCATTCTTATTCCAAATCTTTTTCTATCTACATGCATCTTGCAGGCAAACTGAGTGCATATGATTTTTAACGTTAAAAAAAATGCTAAAATTGTGAAAGAAGAAGGTACAGTTTCTTTTAATATTTCCCCTAAAATTCAGGGTGTTGTTTAAATATCATGAAAATATGCATACAATATCTTGAATACATGTGTACGTAAAGTACCAAGTTATACACCTTTATTCTGTTTTCAAAAAAGAATAATGAATATGACTTCAACATTTTGTCATATTCCGAAGCTGTAGTAAAATATGATGAAAAGTAGCACATTTTCTCATAGTTTTTTGAAGAGGAAAATGTGTCAGAAGCCGTCGCCCAGAAAGAAATTAATATATTTTATGTGATATCACATGATAAAGTTATAATGTGAGTTTCATCGTGGGCGACGGCTGCGGACATAGTTTTCTATTCAAATAACCATTTAAAATTGGTGTCGTCTCCTTAGTTTTAAGAGAAAATACGGGAAAATGCACTGTTTATGACGTCACAATTACCATTGTGAAAGTCTAATCAGGTAACTATTTATAGATTTTTAATCTATGGCTATTCTTGTGTAAATAAATGTTACATTTAAATTTTTCGTGATATTTTTAAAAGTCACTTAAAAACAGGGCAAAATATGACTGAAACTGTACCTAGTTCTTTGTTAAATTTTCACCACGTTTATACCATTTTTGCACTTAAAAATTGTTCTTAAGTTTTATTAAATTCAGTTGGGTTTTTTTTGTTTAGAATCTGGATCAGAAATGTCCCATCTTTTTATCATCGGACAGCAATGAATCATTTCAAAGGAACAGAAAAGTCGATTTATCCCCATCTGAATTTGTCAAGGAGATTTCCAACAATGACAAGCTTATAATCGACTATTATGATGCCCTTCAGTATATCTTGTATCAAACAAACTACCCTGAAACGGAAGATAGGACGGCTGTTCCTAGAACCTCCCTCCCTGAATCTGGAATATCTATTGTCGTCTTGGCGTCACCGGTTGAATGCATGGCCATTTTACTAGAAGGCGGTCGGAAATGTCCCGGAGATATGCTTCTTGTCTTGTCAAAGTCCTGGATTACACTCAGTCCAAGTGACCTGGACCCATCATTGAACAGTTTATTTGTCCACAAGGCCATATCTTTCGATAAGGGTGGGAGGTCGTTCATCGATGTTTTTGATCCACCCAGGCGTGTCACATACTTCGTGAATTTCTTCACTAATGCCATTACAGGGGGACAGAATGCAGAGGGTGAGGATTTGGAGGTCAACCTTGAGTGTCCAATGTCAAGTTCAATGAAGCTAGTCAGAAGAACAGATGACAAATTGTGGACGCGAATCATCATGGGAAAAGCAGGCATTGCCTATCCCGAGACCCTTGCCTTTGGTTATCAAATTCCATACAAGTACACGGTACCAGAGGATGCCAAAATCAAAATCGTTGGACTTTCACTCAAGGAAGGAGTTGATAACGTTATTCAGGATGAAATTGTCTCATACCTTAACAGCCTAAGTGAACGAGTTACAAAGGTAACTTAACTGACAATTTTTTTAATGAAGTACATTAAGCTATAGGCTTGAGTTTTGCCGGCTACCTCACGATATGATACGTATCACGATATGTTAATGTGATACATCATGTACCACGATATAGTTGTCAATTATTAGATAAACTCATATCTATATTTGCCTACCTCCATAAGTAATAAGATGGCATAAAGCAAATATGTCAACTATTTACAATATCAACCAACAAACTGTATAGAAATAAAATTCAGTTGATTAGAACGAAACTAACAAAATATTACCACCTTTAATTGATATTTCTTAATGTCTTTACTCTAGAAAGTCAATGAAAAGTAACTCGTACTGTGTATCATGATACACGTGACGATATGTTATGCGTATCGTGGGCCCTCAAAATCAATACAATCGATGTACATGTATCGCCGTTTCGTTGCAAACTCTATTGAACTGTATAGACTTACACAACTTAAACTGTGTAAAGTTAAATATTGCTTTTAATATTAGAAATAGGAAATACTGGAACAAGCATCAAATAATGCAAGATTGCAAATGCTTTTTGTTTTATTTTGTCAGGTTGTTGTGAAACCGTCCGGAATAAAGTGGAATGGATGTAAAGGCGTCTCATTCCATGACAGAGAGGAAGTTAAGAGCATCTGCGACGCAGCCATTTCTCTTCTCTGGTATTTAGAACCTGGGGATGGTATTTTGCTGGAAGATTTCTGTGACCCATCTGATGAAGGTTTGTGTAACTATTTAAGATATCATGAATATTCATTTTTTGTCAATCCACCAATAAGAAAGCAAATCTCTTCATATGAAGTGATGATGTATGTGAAAACAAGGAAGGAGAACAATTTTTTGCTTTCACATGAGTGGTACGATTTCCTTCCCGAACATGTTAAGGAGCCAATCAGACTAGTGTGTAAATTGTTTATGACAAAGAACATGCCAGTACATATATATTTGAATAATGAATTTCAAACTATATTTCACTCTTTACATGTACCCTTTTTGTTCCTTTAGATATGGAAATGAAAGATTATTCTTTCCGAATTCGAGCAAATGTCTGTCGAGCTCCTGGTGAGGTACCAATCACAACCACTCTTGTTTGTGGAGTCGGGATGAAAGACGGACCAGTCGGAGGCTGTAATTCCAATCCTCAGTCCCTGGAGACCACTCTCATTCAATGGAACCTTCAAGAGTCAACGGAAGAAATCAAAGAAATGTTGATACAAGGATCAGAAAGAATTCTTAGTGGCATAATTGACCATGAAAACGCTCTGTCAGTATTCGAAAAAGGAGGCATTGGAGCACAAACAAACATTATAGGTAAAAGAAATATTGTAAATACATCCATTTTTGCTAAAAACTGTGAGTTTTTACAGTCTGCCGGGTGAAAAACGCATTCTACTACCGTATTTTTTGCAGGTATTGATTACTTTCTGAGCAAAAGAGGCGAGAAATATGTTCCTGTTGGAATAGAGGTCAACTCCCATGACTGTATTAGATGCTGTCAACGTTATGAGTTCATCAACCCTTCTTCAGCAGGCAAGTCTGTCTGGCCACTGGTAGAAACCATGATTGAGAGGTCACAAGCATTCATGCTGAGGAGAAAGACCATTCTCGTACTGGGTCTGGGTGCTATCTGCAGAAAGCTTGTTTTGGAGGCTGTCATCGAAGAAAAATTCAAGGTTGTTTATTTTTTTTTAGCTCACTTGAGCTGAAAGTTCTTACTGTGCGGTGAAAATTACAACCGATGTTTATTTCTTTTAGTGTTTTTATTATAATTAGTTTGTAGCTTGTAATTAGTTTATAACACTGCCAAATTAATGCTGAAATAATCATAAAACAATGTGTTAACGGTTATTTTCAAGGTCCTCTGCATAACGGTTGTAATTAGGTCAAAGGGTTGGACTAATACCTCTAAAATACACCAAAATACAAATACTGATTTTATTTGTCATTTAAGCTAACACAATTGCGAATTATTTCATATATAAAATGTATGAATACATCAGAAAAATCAAATTCAACAAATTGGATAATTTAAAAAAAAATAGGTTGTTTTTTTCGTTTTTATCGACTTGTTTCTTATCCAATCTAAATTATTAAAGACTTAAACTTTGTATATCATTATTAGCATTATGCTATTGTCAAGAAATGGAAGTCTCTCTAATTTCTCAAGGGGGGGGGGGTTACAACTTTACAAATTAAAAAAAAAAATTAATTATTCACTTGATTTATATGTAATATGACTGTAAAATCATCCAGTTACAAAGGCCCGATGATAAACATAAGAATATGCAGGGGAATTTTTTATTTATACAGGATCTATTATACGATATTGTTCAGATATTTTGTATATGACTACGTTAAGCTGATTTTATTATGTCGATATTTGTTGCTCAGGTGAGCGACGTGGCCCATGGGCTTCTTGTTTAACATTTAGTTTAAGTCTTCATCACTTGAGGTCATCATCATGAAGTACTAGTATTGAATACTTTGTAAAGAAGTATTTTGCTCAACACTGTTACACTTTACCCAAACTTACATGCAAATTTAATCACATCCACCTATCCATACTCGCAATCTCTGCATTTGAATGGTTTTCTTTTTATTTATTTTATATTTCTTTTTTTCATAGATTGCTCTCATTGACACAATTGAAGACAATTCCACTCCTTGTGTAAGTAAATACATTCAGTACAATTTTTCTGACCACACACAAGATGACCTACATGCCGACAGCATCGTCAAAATTCTCCAAAAGCAGAACATCGACGTTAACGGATGCTGTACATTTCTGGAGGAATGCACACTTCTTGCCGCCATGATTAACAAGAAACTGGGTTGTTTAGGCGCTGGTGTTAAGGGTGTAGCGATGGTTAAGAAGAAACCTGAGATAGAACAGGTTTTATCGAGATGTGTTGGGGATATCTCTCACTTTCCAAAAGCATACTTGTACGTAGAGAGAAGCGCTATTATCGACAACATTGCTAGTCTATCGTCTGCTGTCGCAGAAGTCGGCCTACCATGTGTGTTGAAACTGGAGTGTGGACCAAGGACTGTTTGCACGGAAATCTGCCAGAATCTTGCTGAATGTTCCCAAGCATTCAACGACTTACAAAACAAAATGAGCCAACGTTTGGATTCTAGCGTGGTAGCCGTTAGGTATATCAAGGGAACCGTGCACAGCGTGGACTTGGTCGTCTTTAGAAGGAAACTCGTAGCAGCCTTCGTAGTGGACAATGGTTCCACTCGGCCAGGGTCTTTTACAGAAACTGCTGCTTGCATGCCATCTTGTCTCAGTTCAGATAAAGTGGGTCAGCTGGTGACAGCAGCTTATCAATGCTGCACGGAGATTGGGTTGGAGAATGGCGTTTTTAACGTGGAGATGAAGATGACTCCAATGGGTCCAAAACTGATCAAAATCAATGCCAGAATGGGTGCATTCTACTATAGAAACTGGATCCTGAAATGCTACGGAGTGGACATGGTCAAGTATGTTTTCATGATAGCCAGTGGGATAAAGCCGATTCCTCCGAAACTCAATCCTTCTTGTCATATCATGGGTGTGGTATTTGATCCATCCACACACGCAGATGTTCTTGATAGTCAGAAATTCAGGAATGCAATGGAACATATCAAAGGACAAAATGATGTCATTCTCACTGCTGATAAAGACCTCAGAAATCCAAGTTTTGCTGTCTCTAATACAAACCAAGAAGAGCCGATGTGTAGTGTTGCCGTCTGCACTGAAAGTAGGGTATCTGCCAAAGAGAAACTGCTGTCTCTGTGCATTACTCTGGGTGTCGGTAGCCCAGAGTACAATGTTCAACATCTGATCTCGGACTTCCGTTGATATTTAAAGCATTTAAGGTGGTATAGGACACCTCCAAATCGTTACGTATTTCCTATCGAAATAGTATAATCAAGTATAATTCTATAAATGTTTTCTTCCTAACAGCGTAACGCAATGGGTTAGAGCATTGACTACGAATCTGTAAGTCATGAGTTTAAATATCGCTGGAGCTTTTATTATTTTTACCTTCCCCAAAATTTTTATAACTTTTTTTTTTGGTCAGTATTGTAAAATTTGAAAATTCTAATTCAATGAAAGTATTTTGATTATAACATACCTCTATCCACATTAATATCAACAGGTGTCCCATACCACCTTAAAATGTCCTCATATCTCTGCAATTTTTTTTAGATTGAATAGTTTTACATAATTATTATGTTTTACTACTAAATCATGACAGAAATGCAACTCTATTTAATATATATTTCTTAAAAAATTTATTTTAGACGTCGAAACTAAACTGCTGTGAGCTAAATGTATAAATATTTTTAAAATAAATTTTATTGTTTTGTTAAAGTTGATTTGTTATTCATTTTGTACTAGTCCTCCTTTTGCCAATTTATGCTTGATTTATCTAATGACTTTTAACCATTCATGACTGCTCATATTTACTACCAGTACATTTGTAATTTTAGTAGTTTTTTTTATCGACATTATTATACCGGTAGATCAGATTATTAGACTGTTATAGAGATATAGAAATTTAATAGATTTTAAGTAACATTATTCATTTAAATCAATTAAAGAAAAAATAAGGAAGAGAAATATCAGAATTAATGGGGCATCGTTTTTCTTTCAATTGCTTTTTCTACTGCTAAACTAAAACCAGTGGAAACATTAAGGTCAATTTTTCATTACCAACTGACACAAATTTTCAAGAATTCGACAACAATAAAATACTTTTAGGTGAATGAATTGAGCCGGTTTGGAAAAATAAGGAAGAGAAATATCAGAATTAATGGGGCATCGTTTTTCTTTCAATTGCTTTTTCTACTGCTAAACTAAAACCAGTGGAAACATTAAGGTCAATTTTTCATTACCAACTGACACAAATTTTCAAGAATTCGACAACAATAAAATACTTTTAGGTGAATGAATTGAGCCGGTTTGGCAGTTTGACGGTTTGTCAAAATATATCTGATTCATTCATGCCACAAATAAAATAAAACATAGGTAATCAAAGATTACAGAGCTCATTGAGATGAGGCATCACCTTTATGAGATCACCTTTATCATGTTATATGAAAATCATAGTTATTGATCTTTATTAAAATTATTGTATATTAATGTGTGGTTTGACACAATATTGTATAATATCATATTATATTACAATATTGTATCATATTATATGTAAATTTCATACTCTACTGTATGATACAACATCTATCAATAAATTACTATATAACACACTTATTTTGCCTTCATGTGCATAGTTAACCCAAACGCAATTCAGTGAGCACTTTTCTTATCCACTTTATTTGTGCGTGCGTACTTGTGTATGTATGGTAAGAAGCTACAATATTACAGAAAGGAAAAAATATCAGTACATATATCATTACCCAAAAAGCATGTTCCGCAAACACAGAAAATACTATAAATGTTTAACATTAATGCAATACACAAATTATAATTACATGTGTTTACTCGTTACAATACTATGCAACTTTATCAAGACTTATAAAAACTTCAGTTAAGATGTAAATATTACGGTATCATAGAAAAGACTTGAATGTTATAACAAATGAGAATTGATATAATAATTAGTAAACTTTGATTAAAACAGCAAATAATTTGTAAACTTACATTTGTGACCTGACTGCAAACTACAGTAACATTGGCGGTAAAACTGCACGGACTAACGCTCTTCAGTAAAGAAGTCAAATATATAATACCCTAGAAATTAATAGAATTTCGAACCCGACGGGAAAAAACAATATTTCCTATCGTAACAGCACAATATTCTATCATAATTCAATATAATATTTTGTCATATTATACATAATGCAATATATTATTGTATTAAATCATGATATTGTATCATCTGATATGATATTGTATCATATGACACATTGTTTTCCCTTGGACTGAAATGTCACATTTTCATTATAGTAATGTTTAAACATAGCACGTGATTGCCTCATATAATCTCTATATTTGTTCTGTGAGAAATAATATTAGGCAATTTGGTGGTCATTTGTCGATGCTTCGCTAACTCATTTCGACATTTCATAGTATTTAATACATAAACCGCATGCCGTACGTTCTTAAAGTATTTGGAGTAGTTGCCCTTTGAAATTCTTTAAAATTAGAGTAGTTGTCCTTAGAATATTGAAGTCACATTGTTTTGTCTGGAGCAGAACAAAATGGCAGCGTCGAAATTTCCTAAAATCACTGCAGAGGAAAGGGGAAAAAAACATTAAAAATTGAATAGCAACAAAACATTGTAAGTAAACATGGGTGAAGCAAAGATTTTTAAAGAGTATTTAAAAGGTGAGATTGAAAATTTTGAAGAATTTAAATGATTGAATTGGACGAGATGTTAGGCATCTTGTACATGGCTTTGCGTAGGTCATCGCTATTTTTGAATAAATATGTCGCTTGATAGTCCTCGGGAAAACAATATTACTTATAAGGTTAGTTACTGACTAACTACGGAAAAATATTAGGTTGATCAATCTCATAGACAGCTCGGCTTCGCCTCGCCATCTATGAGATTGATCAACCCAATTTATTTCCGTAGTGAATCAGTAACTAACCTAATAAATAATACTATTGTATCATTTTATAAAATTGTATCATATGATATTGTATTATATCAAATGATGTTGAATCATATAATAGAATATTGTTTAATATGATACGATAATGTAACATGATATGATACAATATTGTACTAATCCCAATTTCTCTGCCTTTCCGGCAGAGCTCGGGAAACACCTCGAATGTATTAAAATTACCAGATGTTAGAATTTTACACAAAATGGAGTCACTTCCCATCAATTTAAGTATCAGCTAGGCAGCCTTGCACGTGTCTTCTGTGGTAGATTTTAGGGTATGTCATTGAATTTAATGATGTTTAGCTCACATCTCAACATTGTAAAACGTATTGTATTTACATCAAGTTTTTTTTTAAAAAAGTGGGGTTGTCATAGACGCTTATGTCATAAATTTGAGGTGTTTTTTCTGTGCTCTGCCGGAAAGGCCCGAGAAGTTGCAATTGAATATTGTATTTATGATATTGTATCAATATATTACATATTACATGTATGTTGTATATAATTTGATACTATTTCTTATTAGTCCCCTACCGGTTTTTACCGGAGGGGATTATAGCTTTCCTTTGCGTCCGTCTGTCCGTCCGTTTGTCTGTCTGTCCGTCTGTAAACTTTTCACATTTTCAACATCTTCTCAAGAACCACTGGGCCAATTTCAACCAAACTTGGCACAAGGAATCCTTAGGCTAAGAGGATTCAAAGTTGTGAAAATTAAGTACCACGCCCTTTTACAAGGGGAGATAATTAGGAATTATTGAAAATTTTCGAGAATTTTTCAAAAAATCTTCTCAAGAAGCATAAGGCCAGGAAAGCTGAAACTAGTGTGGAAGCATCCTCAGGTAGTGTAGATTCAAAGTTGTGAAAATCATGACCCACGATGGTAGGGTAGGGCCACAATAGGGGTTAAATTTTAACATAGGAATATATAGAGTAAATCTTTAAAAATCTTCTTCTCAAGAACTATTTGGTCAGGAAAGCTGAAACTTATGTGAAAGCATTCTCAGGTAGTGAAGATTCAAAGTTGTGAAATTCATGACCTTTGGGGGTAGATTGGGGCCAGAATAGGGATTGAATTTTAACATAGGAATATATAGAGTAAATCTTTAAAAATCTTCTTCTTAGAATCTGTTAGGCGTGGATAGCTGAAACTTATGTCGAAGCATCCTCAGGTAGTGTAGATTCAAAGTTGTGAAAATCATGACCCACGATGGTAGGGTAGGGCCACAAAAGGGGTTAAATTTTAACATAGGAATATATAGAGTAAATCTTTAAAAATCTTCTTCTCAAGAACTATTTGGTCAGGAAATCTGAAACTTATGTGAAAGCATTCTGAGGTAGTGTAGATTCAAAGTTGTGAAATTCATGACCTTCAGGGGTAGATTGAGGCCACAATAGGGGTTGAATTTTAACATAGGAATATAAAGAGTAAAATCTTTAAAAATCTTCTTCTTAGAATCTGTTAGGCGTGGATAGCTGAAACTTATGTCGAAGCATCCTCAGGTAGTGTAGATTCAAAGTTGTGAAAATCATGACCCTCTGGGTTAGGGTGGGGCCACAATGGAGGGTCGACTTTTTACATTGGAATATATAGAGTAAAGCTTTAAAAATCTTCTTCTCAGAAACCTTTAGGCGTGGAAAGCATAAACTTGTGTAGAAGCATCCTCCTCAGGTAGTGTAGATTCAAAGTTGTGAAAATCATGACCCCTGGGGTTAGGTGGGGCCACAATGAGGGGTTGAATTTTAACATTGTAAATCTTCAAAAAGCTTCTCAGAAACTGTTAGGCGTGGATAGCTGAAACTGATGTTGAAGCAACATCAGGTAGTGAAGATTCAACGTTGTGAAAATCATGACCCCCGAGGGTAGGATGAGGCCACAATGGGGGTCAACTTTTTACATAGGAATATATGGAGTAATTCTTTAAAATCCTTTAATTTTTCCAAAAAAAAACATTTGCCTAGAAAAGCTGTAACTTTAGTGAAAGCAACTTCACATAGTGTAGATTTAAATTTATTCAAAACAAATCTTTAGGAGTAGGGTCGGGCCACATTGGGGATCCAGTTGTACAAAGTAAAACATTTTAATTATTCACTAGAACTGAAATGTTATTATATATGCTTTTACTTATATGCAAGCATTTTTACATATTGCTGATTCTTTAAAATTATTTAAACTTTTGCCCCTGGACGATTATTGGGCCTCACAAGGGGTTCAGAGTTTGATGTAGGTTTATATCCTGTATATAAACAATTGTTTATGGTCTTTTTGAGAACTGCATTGCTGAATGTGATATAACTATAAAATCATCAGGTTAAAAAAGGGACTTAATTATAAATATAAGAATATTCAGTGGGAACTGATTTTTTTAACAGAGATGTCGAAAACCGTCAGCCCTGTCGGCAAGGCCGGTTGAAATTTGTCTGGACCGATAACTTTATGGAAACCGTCGGTCCAAAAGACCGATTGAAAATATCGGGCATGATGCTAATTTTATCAGTCGAGATCGGAATACAGAGGTGAAGGTCATATAAACAGCAAGGGCGACAATGTCGATCGTGTTAGTAGAAAAAATAAGTCACAAAACCGGGCATATTAAAAATATTTTACGAGAACAATGATCCTTGATAGTTCCAAGAGTATGATACAGTACTTCATCTTTATAGTGCAGCCACGCTCGGTCAGCTTATCAGCCATCTTGGAACTCGTGAAGACCACGGGGGTCTTCCTTATTCAAGATTTTTAAACAAGAGTTGATGTTGTATAAAGTGTCATTAAGACAGAGAGTACCAGTGAGAGAGTTAAAAATAATGTCGTCTCAGAAAAGAAAGAAATAAATTATAAAAGTAAGGGTAAAATAAACAAGACTGATAATCAAAGGCACAGGAATATTTATAAAATTGTACTCATAACAAATAAAATTATTTCTTTGATTCATTTTTCTTTATTTACAATTTATTTACAATAATACACGTTTCTGGTCCGACAGAACATTGTCTGGTCTGACAGAACCTTTTATTGTGTCAGACCAAATGTCTGACAGTGATAAAAAAAATTTCGACAACTCTGTTTTAATACAGGATCTACATGTATTATACCACATTGTCCAGATATTTTGTATTATGACTCCATGAAGCTGATTTTATCATGCCTATTGTTGCTCAGGTGAGCGATGTGGCCCATGGGCCTCTTGTTTTTTTTTTCTGAATATTTTAATTAGTGTTTATTAGTGTTTTAAAGGGATCAGGACACGATTTGAGCTCTTTTTCAAAATTTATTTTTAACATCTAGAATGGTCAATATGGATGTTTTAAATGCTTTGTCAAAAAAAATGTCAAATATCGAGTTACAAGAGTTACAGAGGTTTGTAAACAAAGCTCGAGTCGTGTTATTGTTTACATACGTATGTCTTGTATTGGTTAAAGTTCCAAAATAATGTTGCTTTTTGTTGTCAATAAAATTATCTACGAACACATTGAATCAGTTTATCTTGTTAACCACAAGTTATTTTGTCAAAGAAATAATAATTTCTTTGGCATTCAGAAGTTGGAGTTCTATTCGCTTTTCGCTATTCACTATTCGAAAAGCGAATAGAATTCTGTGGTCAGTTCGCTATTCAAAATTACCGTAAACATGCTAATAAGCGTAAATTCAAAATTTCAAGAAAACTTCCCCTTTTATTTGAAAAAAATAGTTTTATAGTAAAAATTTTTTATTGCTGACCTACCCTGAACATTGACATAATGATCACGACCAGTAAGAGGCTTAGCTAGCCTGGCTAGGGCCTTCATATTTGGTGAGGGTGGGGCCACGGGACAGCCCAGTCGACTCTCAAAAGGAATTGGGTTTACACGACCAGTTAGAGGTTTAGCTAGCCTGGCGAAAAATGCGACATTTCGTACAATACAGTTAAAATGGGATTTCTTTCAAGGGGCTGGCTAACACCCTGTATCCCATATTTGGGCCTTAATATTTGGTGAGGATGGGGCCCCGGGAAAGCCCAGTCGACACTCAAGAGGAATTGGGTTTACACGACCAGTAAGAGGCATAACTAGCCTGGCAAAAATGTGACATTTTCTATAATACAGTTATAATGGGATTTCAATCAAGGGGCTTGCGAACACCCTGTATCTTTTATTTTGACCGTCATATTTGTTGAGGATGAGGCTCAGGGACAGCCCAGTCGACCCTCAAAAGGAATTGGGTTTACACGACCAGTAAGAGGCTTAGCTGGCCTGGCGAAAAATGCGACATTTCGTACAATACAGTTATAATGGGATTTCTTTCAAGGGGCTGGCTAACACCCTATATCCCATATTTTGGCCTTCATATTTGGTGAGGATGGGGCCCTGGGACAGCCCAGTCGACCCTCAAAAGGAATTGGGTTTACACGACCATTAAGAAGCTAAGCTAGCCTGGCGAATAATAGGACATTTCCAATAATACAATTATAATGGGAATTCTTTCAAAGGGCTGGCTAACACCCTGCATCCCATATTTGGGGCTTCATTTAATTGTGAGGATGGGGCCCCGGGAACGCCTAGTCGACCCTCAAAAGGAATTGGGTTTACACGGCCATTAACAGGTCTAGCTAGCCTGGCGAAAATAGAAATTAGTATGATATAGGTATACTTAGAATATCGGCTGTCCAGTCTACCATCAATTGGAATTTGGTTTACATGACTTACAGACATGTGTGTAAATAGCAATTTGAAGTGGCAAATATGATGTAAATTGCTATATGGGAAAAGTATTGTAGGAAGTGACTTACATATTCATATCTTCTTTTGTCAAAATGTGGTACTTGGTGAAATCGATGGACATTTAAGAAGGAGTTATTGTTCTGAATATATACATGTGTAAGGACATTCACATCATACAATTATCACAACAGTCATCTTAACACTTGTTTATATTAGATATTAAAAGTCAGCGCCATCTCTCTGAAAGTGAACAGAGGTTAATAATTTTGGGTATTACATGTAATAACATTTGCTACGTGCTTTTTATAGTGTACAAAATCGATAACGAAACAATATGTTACGTAATATGTTCTTTAATCCCGTGAGCAAAGGTCAACGAATAGTTAAATCAATATGGGTCTTTGTTCGACTTGAGTTATCTCTCAATATACATATCCCGGAGTTCACACGGTGTGTCATTTCATAACGATGTATATGCTATATGATTTATTATATATTATGTGAGCTAGTGTTATATGAAAATATAAAAAGGTCGACGGTTCAAGCCCCGATGTGGCCATTTGCTGTGTGTTGTGTCCTTGGACAAGATACTTTATCTACATTTTTCTTAGTCCACAAAGATAGGTTCAGGCTGGAAGTTAATTTACGATGGACTGGTGTCGCATCCAGAAGGAGTCAATGATTTCCATCCGATAACCAGAATTAAAATAACAACGGTCACTCTCATTTGTCGGAGAAAGAATGGAAATACTATCAATAATGCAAATACTTCCAACAAGCTTGTTCCCCTCTTTACAGAACATTAAATGCTTTGTTTTGGGCTCTAATACCGCTGAACCGCGAGAGACTTTCTTTTGTTTAAAATATCATAAATCTGTAACTACTCTATTTTTTTCCAAGTCGAAACTTACTATCTACTAATCAAATAAGTAAGGCTTGAAAAAGAAATTTGTACGAGTGTGAAATTAAACCTGGTAGTTGCCGAGACGAAAGCTTTCCCTTTACATAGAATGTATTTAAAGGACATTGCCTCATGATCAGTTTGCATTTCGGAGACAATGATAAATTTTTCAACAGGTGATGAATTATTTCAATTTTGTATGTATTTTGACATATTTCTATTTTCAACTGTCTGTCTATGATACAATAACGAATCAATTTTGAACCCTAAAACCCTAAAACCCAATAACGTCATAAAACATGAGTGACACAAAATGGGCGTGTCTTATAGCGTGACCGAAAAACGGTATTGGCTGCGCTGCGTAGTAATGCATATTATAGCATGTGCTACATAGATAATAGTGGTTTTAAAATAATGTTGTTTTAAAGTGTACAAATTTAAATTATAGATATACATACATGTATAAAGAATACAGATCTACAGTAACACACAGTTATAGAGAACACGCTTATAATGAATTGACGCTTACAGTGAAGTGATTTTCATTCCCCGTGACTAAATAACACGTTGTAAATTTGACAAATATAACGACTTTCGGTTATAACGAGGCAAAATCACTCACTGGCACTTTGTTAATCATAACCGTGTTTTACTGTACATGGATGATGTGGTTTATATCCGTAACCTTTCAATCATACAATTGTTCCATCTTGTGGATGTGTTGATTGTACATTATGAATGTTTATTATACAATTTTCCTGTTAACCTTTTTAGGACCCTTTATGATCAATACACAATATGGTTTGTAATGTATTGCGGCGTGAAATAGCCTAGAACCAAATGAAGAAAAAAATAATTAAAGTTCTGACGAATTTGCTATATGTTCGGTCAAATAAATTAATTGTTTATAAAAAAAGATTAAAGAGTAATTTATCTGATCTGCCAATGATGTATATTTCGGGGGGGGGGGGGGGGGGGAGGCTGTAATCAAGCCACACCTTTCCTGGATTGTTTTTTTTTCTCCATTTAACAATAATTTGTTATATACAAATAAATGCATACATATACTAGTCATTGATGTTGTACATTATTTGACATTGTGCTGCCGGAACATAGGTTCAGTTCTCTAAAACTATCACCATTTTGCATGTAGATAAAGAGTGGGAACATTTGTTCTGGCGAAGCGCGAAATTTTCAATCATCTTCATGGGCGGATTGAGAGAGAGAGAGAGAGAGAGAGAGAGAGAGAGAGAGAGAGAGAGAGAGAGAGAGAGAGAGAGAGAGAGAGAGAGAGAGAGAGAGAGAGAGAGAGAGAGAGAGAGAGAGAGAGAGAGAGAGAGAGAGAGAGAGAGAGAGAGAGAGAGAGAGAGAGAGAGAGAGAGAGAGAGAGAGAGAGAGAGAGAGAGAATGCCTTCAAGATCAAGAAAATTCAACCCAAAAGGAGGGGGGGGGGGGAGGGGGAGGCCGACCCCCTCACTCTAGGTATACGCATATAGATATAGTTGCCCACTCAAGGTACAGTTGGTTTTTCTCTGGTATCTTTAAAAAATATATATAATGTAATTTACTTAATGTCATATATACACCGCCTCCTTTACATAAAATGTTGTAAAACATTGAGTAATTGGTCGAAGGAAATGCATATTTCAGGTGTTGGGGTGAGGTGGGGGTCATTGCTGCTTATTTATAAACTATTTGGATCCGATGCATAACGTTGATTAGGAAATAAACAAGATTAAGCAATTTTGTGTCTTGCGCGTTTTTTTTCTTCTAGATATTGAAGGTGAGCTCGACTGTCATATCAACAAACGGATATTTTGTTTATTTAGGTGGCGTGGGACGGTTTCGCAGGAAAGACCCGTCAAATTTTAGAAAAAAGGGTAAATGTGAGGTTTGGTTGGGTATTTGAGGGGTATAAATTCCTAGAATATCTATTTCATTTATTTTGTGGATAGAAGACCTCATGTCTATATGTAACTGACATGCAACACTTTCGATGCGAAACTGTGACTTAATTTTCACTTTCGATTTTATAATGGAAATGGGGGGGGGGTGGGGGATGTCAGAACATGAAATCTCACTCGGAGGGAAAGTGTATGATATCAAATAAATTCTTGAATATTTACATGGATATAGCTGCAAATCCTGTCGTAGTGTATGGGAATTGCCGGGGATTAGAGAGTATATTGGGACCTACGTATATCAAAAACAGCGAAAATGGGACAAATCTTCAAAAACTTCTGAGATCGACCATGGCTGTTTTAGTAAATGTTTTATGTAAGTTGTACATTTTTTATTCTGCAATGTCTGGAAAGAGTCCTGACCATATCTCCCCTACATTTAAACCAGTTTAAACCAATTTCAAAAAATCCGCTGAAAAATAAAACAGAAGTACGACCAGTATCTGCTTCACATTTCCTCCACAGATAAAAAAAATTCCCCTTTTCAACCTAAAGTTTAAAATGAATGAACATCTCAAATTTTAGCAAAGACAAAAGAAATAATCACACATCAATATGAAATGAATGAATTTCAAATTACAATGCGACAAGTAATATAAAATGTATATAATTTATTTTCAATTTAATATTAAACCCTATAACAACAAGAGACAGGTCTTCCCCTGGGCCCCATCCCCACCAAATATGAAGGCCCAAATATGGGATACAGGGTGTTAGCCAGCCCCTCGAAAGATATCCCATTATAATTGTATTATACGAAATTTCCGATTTTCGCCAGGCTAGCTAGGCCTGTTAATGGCCGTGTAAACCCAATTCCTTTTGAGGGTCGACTGGGCTTCCCCGGGGCCCCATCCCCACCAAATATGAAGGCCCAAATATGGGATACAGGGTGTTAGCCAGCCCCTCGAAAGATATCCCATTATAATTGTATTAAACGAAATTTCCGATTTTCGCCAGGCTAGCTAAGCCTGTTAATGGCCGTGTAAACCCAATTCCTTTTGAGGGTCGACTGGGCTTCCCCGGGGCCCCATCCCCACCAAATATGAAGGCCCAAATATGGGATGCAGGGTGTTACCCAGCCCCTCGAAAGATATCCCGTTATAATTGTATTATACGAAATTTCCGATTTTCGCCAGGCTAGCTAAGCCTGTTAATGGCCGTGACCATTATGTCAATGTTCAGATTCGTTGAGGAAGTAATAATTTTTACTATAAAACCATTTTTTCAATTTAAAAGGGAAGTTTATATGAAATTTTGAATTTTCGTTTATTAGCATGTTTACGGTAATTTGAATAGCGAACCGACCACAGAATTCTATTTGCTATTCGAATAGTGAATAGCGAAAAGCGAATAGAACTCCAACTTCTGAATGCCAATTTCTTTACTTTTCATTATAAGACTTGAGCTTTGTCTTTCCTCTGTATCTCGCTTGTAACTTGACCTCTAACATTTAAATTTTGGTCAATCATTCAAAATGCACAAACCATTTTATACATAAAAATGAAAAATAAAATTTTCATCTAAAATCATGTCTAGATCCCTTTAAAAAGCAATTCATTTAAATATAATATATTCAGCTGATTTGAATTGCTATTGGTTTTTATGCCATTGGCAAATGTATCTTCCTATATAATCCACCACTCTTTTGCACATAGAGCGTTTTCAATAATACAGATACAAAATCAATTATGGTATAAAATCTTTATTTTCTACACAATTATCTCACATACTCACATTGCTCTTTCACAAAACGTCAAAGAAAACAATAATTTACAACAATGTCATTTTTCAACAAGATATACATTGTATATATAAATATATACCGGTATATCCCGATTTTCAAATATGAAGAAAAAACAACGTTCCTAAAAAAAAAAATAATGCATGAAATGTATCTTGAGTTTGTATTATTCCATTTTTTTCAAAAACATGATGCAGTCAATGACATAACTCCCTGGAAATGTTTTACTTGCTGAATAATTTCTTGTTGTTGTTTATTTCTGTTTGGCCTTCAACCCCTCGTGTATTTTCCCCATATGTGTAACATGAACACAGAGGCAATGAATATCAAGCTCATTACAAGAACTGGAACTGGGCCTCTGTAAAAGAAAACAAATGGAAATCATTTTTAAATCATCATTCAGAAGGCTTGCCGGTCAACAAATTAACCATCAAATACTGTAGAATCCTTATTTCACACGAGTACTTAATTCCGCGATTCACCTGTTTTCCACTAAACCCATCAACTTTAATCATGAATGTCAAATTTTAATCATAGTTTCATGTAGTTTACATATGTCTAAAAAAATAAAAGTGAGATTGTTCTAAAATTTGTGAGATGTGCTTCTCACAATTTTACATGGATGTTAATTTCTTGCTTTTAATTAGGAATCTACAGTATTTAAGCCATACAGTTTTATTTGGTACAGAAAAATTTCATTCATATTGGCTTTAGAATTTGATATTATATAAATAGTGCCTGTTTGGGAGGGTAACAGTTGAAATTGACACCCCGAGAAAACCATTGTCAACCGACGCGAAGCGGAGGTTGACAATGGTTTTCGAGGGGTGTCAATTTCAACTGTTATCCTCCCAAACAGGCACTATTTATTTTGTTATACTGAATGTCTTTTTTAAAATTTTTAAGAAAATTTTACTGCTTTTATATAGGAATAACGTGAATTCTACAGCGAACCGTACGCGCATAATTTTCGCGCATGTAACATTTTTTAATGTTACCCGTTGCCAAGTGCGTTGCTAACGCTGAGGGTAATAGTAAATATTATTAACTGCGTCTTAACCAATCAGATTTCAGTATTTAACATGAAAGTATAACAATTTTCTATATCTATATATTGAGCTCTTCCTCTTAAGATCAATATATATATATATATATATATATATATATATATGTGTATGTGTGTGTGTGTGTGTGTGTGTGTAGTCTAAGAATGGTAATGATCATTGAGCCCTATTATATAAATAGTGCCTGTTTGGGAGGGTAACAGTTGAAATTGACACCCCGAGAAAACCATTGTCAACCGACGCGAAGCGGAGGTTGACAATGGTTTTCGAGGGGTGTCAATTTCAACTGTTATCCTCCCAAACAGGCACTATTTATTTTGTTATACTGAATGTCTTTTTTAAAATTTTTAAGAAAATTTTACTGCTTTTATATAGGAATAACGTGAATTCTACAGCGAACCGTACGCGCATAATTTTCGCGCATGTAACATTTTTTAATGTTACCCGTTGCTAAGTGCGTTGCTAACGCTGAGGGTAATAGTAAATATTATTAACTGCGTCTTAACCAATCAGATTTCAGTATTTAACATGAAAGTATAACAATATGTTTTATTACACTGCCTATGTGCCTAATGTATTTAGTTACATATACTGGCAAAGTTAACTCCAATATCCATTGTGGTACAATGGAAATGATCTAAATCTTTCTTCAAAATGAAGACGAAAAATTCACTGAGGTATTAACTGTTTTAAAAGTTAAACCAATGCATTATTTCAATTGCATGCAATATTCCGTTGGTCTAAGTAGTTCCAACAGAAAATCAGTGAAATAAGCTAAGAAATATTAATAAGAGCACATGTACCAAATTTTTTTTCTGGTCTCATTTCTGGATCAGAATTGTATGAATATGTAAAGGTCCACAAAAATCTACTTTGAACACACTTTAAAAATTAAGATCAAATGCATTGATTCTAATTCTTACACTTTAATTCCAGGTGAGTCTTCTGTGTAGAATCTCCACATTCCAGCACCACTGCCACCACCTGCTACTGCTTTTTTGGCACCACCTGAAGATGGGGTTTTCCTGTGTCAAGAAATATCACACTTTAAATAAATGAACCTGTGATAGGCCTTTATTTTTTTTTCTTTTTTTTTTTTTTTTTACACTGTAGACGTAGTTTTATATCATTGGACACAAATTATATTACAAAGAATTCAATTTGTTAGAGGTCACCTCATGCACACCAAATTGGTTTTCTACATTTCAACCTAGCAGCTAGCCAGATTGTGAAACAGTCCTTTCTTGTTTAAACCATTAAATTACATTTTAAACAAGAAGCAGTAGAAAATAGGAAGCATTGGCAAACTAACATATCAAATATCAACACGAAACAGTTCTGCGAACCTACAACTCTACTTAAAACAAATTTCTTTAAACTTTACCTCTGTCTGACTGTTGACCCGCCACCGGATCGAGGACTGACAGATTTAGAGGACGGACTACGCCCTGCTCCTACTGAAGTGGAACTTGCTGGTGCTGGCTGCAACAGAAGATAAAAACACATGTGAACACAGCTTTTTCATATTTCATAAATGTTGCTGCAAAAACAAATCTTTTTCACTTTTTCAACCTCATCTGACAATTGTGTTAAAAAGTTTGGGTTTATTTTGGATATAAATTTAAGTATAATTTATATTTACATCTATCGCAAAGTTAAATTTATAATTAAATAATTACCATTTTGATAAGTTCTCCCTATTTTCCTAAATGAGTAAAGCCTTTCATTCAAACCACATGTATTTGTCCCTGTACTTAGCTAGCTTTACTAGAAATTTTGAAAACTACACTAGATCTATTTATCCAGAGGCATATTTGTAAACAACTTCCTGAAATTCTACTTGTATTGCCTTTGGGCAAATTGCCCCCAGAATTTTTTTAACAATAAGGATTAAAGAAGGTTATCTAATATTTAAATCACAATAAGACACTCAACAGAGAAAAAAGTTAAAATTCTGTATTTTCAAAGTGTTCAAAATTATAAAACACTGTAACCTGTGCCTGTATCAGTCAAACTGACAAACTTTTCAGTAGGGAAGATATAACATTACTTGTACAGTTTGAATGGGATTCATTTTCCACATCATTAGACATTATAAATTGTGTTGTGACACAAAGCAAATAGCAGTATTGAACAAAATAAGGTCTTGTAGAAAAAACAACATTGGGGTTAACATTAACAGAGGTTAAATCATTAAATTTCCTAAATTTTCAGTTTCAGATCTAAATGAGGCTTCGTGAAATTAATTCCATCTAAAAAGTTCAACTTTATAAGTGTACACTATAAAAAGTCTCATGGATAATGAAGAACTCTTCGGTAATTGTGAAAGAAATTTGCATTTAAAAAAAAGACAACCTACATGTAATAAAATGAATTACATTTTGAGTATGTAACTATTAATTTATAAGTTAATATGTGTACATGTATGCGATATACTAAATATTAGAAAGATTCCTGATCTTATCAATCTTATAAATCTGTCTATCTTTAGTAAAAGATCATTGAATGTGTACACGTATCATATAAAAACACTGTGAAACATTCAATATGACACATACAACATATGTTGGTCTTAAAACTATCCAAGTACTTTCATTTTACATTTGATATTACTAATTCACGAATAACATTTCTTTTTAAACAGACTGTAATGCAAATAAAAGATATATCACATTAAATTTCTTCAAATCTTCACTGAAAACGTTAAATGTAAGAACATAGGACCACAGTGTCTAATCATTTATGCGGCAGGTGAAATTCTTAAAAGTACGCACTGTGTATATCAAGTACAGCCAAAAACTGATTTCCTTCGATCGTAACTATTTATAATTACTTTTACATTTACCAAACAGTGACACATTGGATCAAATTCACACAAAGTTTTCTTACCATGTTGAAAGTCTGTGATGATGTGGATAAAAGGAAGTCACGTTACGCCACCTGGCGGAAGCTTTATAGCATTTAAAAATATAAACTTCGAAACTAACCGAACGGTCTTTTAATTTCCGAACACCCCCCCACCCCCCCCCCCCCCCCAAAAAAAAGAAAACCCGAAAGATCCTCGATTCTACATTTTTATTTTGTCCATTATTGCAGGTTTTGATGCGATACACGAATATCAATAAACATATTCACGGTTTTTTTTTCTACACGTCACAAGTGCTGTGGCCAAAACATGTATTTGTTTTTACATAGTTTACATAATTTTGACGATCCAACTCAGAAAGGGAACAATGTCATGATCTCTTCTATAGATATTTTAAAAACCCTTTGGGAAAAGGGTGGTGGAGAGTCCACGGTTGCACTTACTCATCTTACACGACCAACATGTGAGAAAATTAGTCGCAAATTTGATTATCACGGTTTTTTGGTTTGTTTTTTTGTTTTGGTTTTTTTTTTTTTTTTTTTTTTTTTTTTTGGGGGTTTTTTTGGGTTTTTTTTATAGACTGTACAACTTCAAACTGTTGTTGTTTAATAACCACCCCACCCCGCCCCATTAGTCCACAGTAGTTGTTTCCCCCCCGGAAAGAGGCCTGGGTTAGATTTTCCCGGGAAAATTGATCAGAAAATAACCGTGAAATTATGTTCCCTAAAAATTTTGATAGACAAAACGATGGAAATAGTTTATGAATATTATGATGATTAAAAAAATTAATGAATTTATTCATTAATTTATTTTGAAAATGGATTAAGGGGGGTCACTTTGAAAAGCAAACTTTTTAAGAGGGGGAATTGATTCCATGTGTTTTGCCCATAAATGATAGAAAAATTGTAAATCTTATTCTATTATTTATCTATTGATCAGGGGAAAACATTTTTTTTTAAAAATCGATATTTGATATCATATTTATTGTAATTTAATTATACTTTCTGTACTTTGACAATTAGTTTACTACAATGTTGCTTTAAACAATAACGTCGATCCTTCCAATGGGAAATTCTATGCCGGCCTAATAATTCCGGGTCAAGTTGGGGTGTGAATCCGAAGGAAAAGATCTATAAAGGAGAAAAAGTATATGCTACAACGCTTGCCCCTACCCCTCACTCCATAACCGGCCAGTTCGGACCGTCCATATAATTTTTCATGCATGCTAGCTCTTTTTTTTTTATTTAAATAAACACATCGATAAGTATGTAGGTAAATTGACACTTTGCAAACAGTCGCCATGTCACGACGTCTTCAGTAACACTGTAAGCTCTGAAATCTTGTATGCACAAGCACGATCGAGTAAACGTTTGTCCGCAAAACTTTAATCAGACAGCAAAACTTCAATAGTTAAAGTGCCTCAACAAAGCTAGGAAGATATTATCCACCTTGAATCCAAAACATGCATGTTGCAGTGTGTTTCCGTGCATTTCTTTTAATAACTCTTTACGGATCTGGTTCGTCCTCTTTGGAATGGACTTTACAATCTTTTCTGGGGCACTCACATAACCTATATTGTGACGACCTGACCACTAACATCACGGCACCGGAGATCGGCCATTGGATCCTTCCATCCGGGATACCTGCAGAGGCGGATGGTCGCCATTATGAAATTGTCACCAAATTCAACATCCGCGGCTACATCCTGCAGGTTACTAACATCACACGGGAAATGAGCGGTGTTTACATTTGCGAAATCCGGCGAGCAGACGGTACCACGCGAACACGAGTTTTGCGCGGTTTGAATCTGTCTGGACCAAAATTCCACCACTGGTTGGACAAGTACACCAATAATTTCATACGAGGTGCCGTTGCTGCAGCGTGTTTGTTGGTCCCAATGCTGTCCGTGTGCTTCGTTCAAAAGTATCGCTATAGAACAGAGGAAGAACTGGTTAATAGCAACGGCTCCCAAACGTCAGCAGCCTATAGAAACGAAGCTTTTGATGACATTGAAAAGAAATCTGACATTATTGATACTAGAATGTAATGTCCTTTTCAATGCAATTTTAAAGTGCCGTGCTATGAAAATGCATTAAATGTATATTATAAAATGAAATGCAAATTTAAAACTGCGATATTTCTTAAATATTAGGTAATTTCATATCTGAGATTCTTTTGTTTTTTTTTTGGGGGGGGGGGTGTAGAATGGGATATGTTATTGTTTTTACCATTTTGTTTTGTAATGCAGTACAAACTACTTCTGATCTATTTAAAATATTTTTAATTTTATTTTGATCTCGGTGCATTTCAGTCGAAATGGGTTTTTTCCCCTTTATTGTTACAACTGTTCGGTTTCTCTAACGAAATAAATTGCATGAATAACAGTTTATTTGTTTTAATACGTGGTACGCACAACTTATCAACATGAATATTTCATGGGTTTTGATAAAAAAAAAAAGAAGGCAGTTTTGGAAGAACAAAGTTTATTAATTCTGCAACACTCACCTCTATTCCAAATCTATAGCATAATAAAAGGCAAAATTTAAAAGAAAAGGAGGGAAGGGATTCAAGGAAAGCACTCACTTTGCAAATCTTCAAAATCCTGTCAGTGATCCTTTGAAATGGAGGCTGGGGTCGTATCTATCTTATCTATCTTAAGCTTTCCTATGTAGGTGGTAGTTCGTTCTAAATTTATTTTTCTATTCGAATATTTATGAAATCAATGAATTGGGAGGGGGAGGGAGGGGGCTTGCCCTTGCCCCCCCCCCCCCCCCGTTGCTCTAATATGGTCTGGACTGTAAAAGAATTAATAGATAATATGGAGACATTATATTCTTTATTTTTGTAGGTATGAGGCAATCTGATCAAAATCAGATCTTTGAACCGCTTCGACAAACTCGATGTAAAGATTGTAGCGACATCGAATTTGTCGGAGTGGATCTACATGTAAGATATGATTTTAATCAGATTGTGTAGGAGGTTGATAAAAGGCAAATACATATTCCCCTACCCCTGGGGATTATGATTTGTACAAACTTGAATCAACACTACATGAGGATGCTTTCATACAAGTTACAGCTTTTCTGGCCTAATGGTTTTCGAGAAGAGGATTTTTAAAGATTTTCTTTATATATTCTCATGTAAAACTTGATCTTCCCATTGACGCCCACCCTGTCCCCGGGGATGATGCTTTGAATAAACTTGAATCTACACTACCTGAAGATGCTTCAACATGAGTTCCAGCTTTTCTGGCAATATCGTTTTTTAGAAGATTTTTGAAATATACCAACAATTATTTTTTTAATTATTCTAAATCATTATCTCTTCTTTAAAGAAAGTGTGACCATTTATTACAACAAACTTGAATCCTCTCCAACCATTGATGCTCTGTATCAAGTTTTGTTGAAATCAACTCGGTGCTTCTGGAGAAAAAGATGAAAATGTGAAAAGTTTACGACGTCGCTTCGGCTCCGGTGAGCTAAAAAGATATATCATTCGGAATAGTTCCTCTATCACCCCGTTGATGAAGAGAAACATAGGTAATCACAGATTACAAAGCTCACCGAGACGAGGCATCAACTTTATGAGGCATCACCTTTAAAACCACCTTTATCATATGATATGAAAATCATAGTTAATGATCTTGGATATTCATGGATACTGTTTTGACACAATATCGTATATCATATGTAAAAAAATTGTATGATAATCCTATGTTCATTTCATACATTATTATAAGATACAATGTTTATCAATACAATAATATAAAATATGATATTGCATCCAATGATACTTACAATATATATCATTTAATACAATATAATACTGTAATAAATATTGATGCAATATGATTTTGTAACATATAATATGACATTGTATCGTGTTATACATTATTGTATTTAATCACATAATACAATATCATAATATCTAATATAAATACAATATAGCATTATTTGATACTATATCATATCACATAATACATCACAATATTGTAACATATGATATTATATTGTATAATATAGAATAATTTTGTATTGTATGATATTGTATCATATTTGATACACAATATTGTATCATATGATACAATATAATTTGATAAAACATTGTTTCATATCATATGATACAATATCATCTGATACAGTACGATATTATATAATACAATATCATTTTATACAATATCATATCATATGATACAATATCATATTATACAATATCATATTATATGATATCTTATAATATCATATAATACAATTTCATGTATTATATAACAATAATATTATATAAACCAATATCATATTATACAATATTGTAACATACGATATGCTATAATTATAATTTACAATATCGTATCATATGATACAATATCATATATTGCAATATGAAACAATATCATTCGATAAAATAATATATTATACAATATCATATTCTACAATATTGTATAATAATATACAATACTATACATAACAATATCATAATACAATATCATATAATAATGTACAAAAAAATTGATACAATATCATATCATATCATATAACTTTTTACAATATAATGTATGATATTACATTGTATCATATAAAACAATAGTGTATCATATCATAGAATACTATATCATAGGAATCATGTTAAATCATTTAACAACAAACACATCTATCAAGCAGGTTTGAGTGAGGTAGGAGAATTTTTAGCATCCTTGATAATGGAGATCAGGCTCTGCATCTGAAGCTACCTCTGCAATTCATTTATGTTATAGTTAAATCAATTATGCAAGCTATTATCTATAAAACATGTAACCTGTTCCAAAAAACTAAACCTCATCCAGCATCCGAAACCTATGGCTCAGATTCAGCATTCAAGCCTGTCAGATGCATCAAGTATCATGAGATGCATCATCCCTGCAAGTTTGGTGATGTAAGGACCAGTAATAACTAAGATATAATCATCAGAGGGCACCAGCTCTTAAAACCTTAACCTCATCCAGCATCCGAAACCTATGGCTCAGATTCAGCATTCATGCCTGTCAGGTGCATCAGTATCGTAAGACGCACCATCCTTGCAAGTTTGGTGAAGTTAGGACCAGAAATAACTAAGATATATTTTTTAGGCATCCTTGATAATGGAGATCAGGCTCTGCATCTGAAGCTACCTCTGCCATTCATTTATATTATAGTTAGATCATATATGCAAGTTTGAAATAGTGCTATTACCTACATATATTAAACATGTGACCTGTTCCAAAAAAACTAAACCTCATCCAGCATCCGAAACCTATGGCTCAGATTCAGCATTCAAGCCTGTCAGGTGCATCAGTATCATAAGACACACCATCCATGTAAGTTTGGTAAAGTTAGGACCAGTAATAACTAAGATATGATCATCAGAGGGCACCTGCTCTAAAAACTTTAACCAGCTCTTAAAACCTTAACCTCATCCAGCATCCGAAACCTATGGCTCAGATTCAGCATTCAAGCCTGTCAGGTGCATCAGTATCATAAGACGCACCATCTATGCAAGTTTGGTGAAGTTGGGACCAGTAGTAACTTAGAAATGGCTATCAAAGGGCACCTGCAACAAAAACTTTAACCTGCTCGAAAAACCTAACTTCATCTAGCATCCGAAACCTTCGGCTCAGATTCAGCATTCAAGCCATTCAGGTGCAAAAGTATCATAAGACACACCATCCATGCAAGTTTGGTGAAGTAAGGACCAGTAGTAAGTAAGATATAATCATCAGAGGGCACCTGCTCCAAAAACTTTAACCAGCTCTAAAAACCTTAACCTCATCCAGCATCCGAAACCTATGGCTCAGATTCAGCATTCAAGCCTGTCAGGTGCATCAGTATCATAAGACACACCATCTATGCAAGTTTGGTGAAGTTTGGACCAGTAGTAACTTAGAAATGGCTATCAAAGGGCACCTGCAACAAAAACTTTAACCTGCTCCAAACACCTTAACCTCCTCCAGCATCTGAAATTCATGGCCCAGATTCAGCATCCAAGTCTCTCAAGTCCATTAGTAGGTCCAGATGCATCATTCATGCAAGTTTGGTGAAGATAGGACAAGTAATAAGTTAGATACAGGACCTGCAACAAAAACTTTAACCAGGTCCGGACGCCGACGCCGACGCCGAGGGTATAGCATAAGCTCCCCCCGACTTCGTCTCGGTGAGCTAAAAACGAACTTGTAATCATCAATCGAGATTTTTCGACGATGATCCAGGCAGTAGCTTTGGACAATTGATTGGTGCTTAAACTAGTATTTATTTTTAATTTCTATCTCGTCACGCTAAAAGTTCCTGGTTTTGTCAATACAATTTAAGAAATTATATAAATGAATTAAAATATTGAGTTGTGTACGTTAGTGTTAAATCAATTTTTTTTATACTTATTTACGACATTGTAATTGAAAAAAACCTCAATATTCGATGTTTAAAACTAATTATCTTACCGTGTTAAATAATACTGAATATAAAGATCCTATATTATATAATTAAAACTGTAACGTGTTTTGGGTTCGGTGATTGAGACCAGCCTGGGGAATGTGTTTATTTAATAATCATATATGAATACCGACATGAAACTATCACAAAAACTACGAGTCAATATATACAGATATAGTTGTAAGGATGACCTATCCTTAAGCATGCAACACAAATAATTCACAAATTATTGAAAAGGGATGAGGCTTGATGATATGTGGGTTACAACCCGGGGCTCTATCCGAGGCACAGGTCTCAGCCTCGAGACCTGCGAGATCTGTCCTGATAAGGCTCTATGCCTATATCACAAGTACAGGGCTGTATCTCTGCAGCCGACACAAGCTGCAGCCAGGTACACTCAGTTAATAAAATACGAGTAAATATTAACGCGCTATTTAAAGATTAACCCAATACGAACACTGTGCAGTCGTATTAACGTACCTACTCCTTTGACAGCCGAACACAGAGTCAGCTTATCTCTCGAGTGTGCTCTTATATATAGTAGTGTCATCCGGACTATCCTCGCACATTACCATTAGCATCAAAGATAACACCCGTATGATATAAAAATTATCTGAACCTCAAACCCGATCATTTGTTACATAACCCACGCCTCATTGCTTCATGCGTCCTCGCATGACAAAACGATAACATAGATATATATATATATATATATATATATATATATATATATATATATATATATATATATATATATATATATATATATATATATATATATATATTTTTTTTTTTTTTCTAAAAAGGATGACGTATCAAACATGAATAATGTACAGAATGAGTGATGGATGTATAGCACCTTCTTGGGGATGAACATGAATACATACACATGCAAATAACAAAAAATGTAAAATGAAACAAAATGTTCGACAAACACAGTACAGCTACAATGTTTATAAGTATCTACAAATCAAACAGTTCTTTTGATTGTATGGTATTTGGTGATGGTATTTATTCTGTCACATAATCTCTCATCCAGACTGGAGCACGTCTGTTGCGCTTGGACTCGAATTCCCCAGCTAGTTCATCTGTAACCTCTACTTTTGACTGACGCTCATCAATAAGCTCTGACTCAAACTGAACATCAAGTTGGCTTTCCGTGCTGCTCTCCAGATGGGTCTGCAGTTCGTTCTCTCCTTTCAGAATCTGAGCTTTGCACGTTTTCAAGCGGTAACAATGTATAACCTGGTCTTTACCATTCCGACCACAGTTAACTTTATACAAAACTTCCGATAGTTTTGTGAGTATCTTGAACGGTCCCCGCCAGTATGACGTGAACTTCGGTGAGCATCCAACTTTGCGCTGGGGGAAGTATACGTATACATTTTCTCCTTCCTTAAACTTCTCATAGGACATTTTCATGTCATGATAATGTTTCTGACGAAACATTGCACCTTCTGCATGACGTCTGACAAAGGCGTGTGCTCTCTCCATCCGATCTTGCATTATCCAAACCCATTCACTTCTAGGTACTTCTTTCCAAGACGAAGGCATATCATACATGATATCTAGAGGTGTAGCGACCTCCCTTCCTAACATGAGCATGTTAGGACTATAGCCAGTGGATTCATGTTGAGACGCTCTATAAGCCATCATCACAAACGGAATGCTTTCATCCCAATCTCGATGATTCTCATCCACGTAGGCGCTCAGCATAGTGGCTAATGTTTTGTTGAACCGTTCCACCATACCATCTGACTGCGGATGATATGGTGTGGTTCTTGTCTTGCGGATCTGGAGAAGCTTACATACCTCAGTGAAGAGAATGCTCTCGTATTGTCTTCCCTGATCTGAATGAATTGTCGCTGGACATCCAAGCCTACAGATTACTTCATTAGTGACAATCTTAGCTACGGTTTAATCTTCCATATTTCGCATCGGAAATGCCTCGGTCCATTTCGTGAAGTAATCTGAGATAACGATAATGTATCGATTTCCATTTTCTGTCTCAGGAAATTCGCCAAGAATGTCTGTAGCTATCCTCTCTAAAGGGTAGCCTACCTGTAAAGGCTGCATAGGGGCTCTTTTTGTTTTGAGAGGAGCTTTCCTTCTGGAGCACACATCACAGCCTGAGATATAGCTCCTTACATCACTCTGTAGCCCTGGCCAGTAATAGTTCTGCCTGATTTTATTCAAGGTTTTTGTCATCCCTAAGTGAGCAGAAGTTTTTGCATCATGCATCTGCTGTAAGATATATCTTCGTTGGGATAAAGGAACAACTATCTGATATGTTGTCATGTTACTGTCCTCGACTTCCCACATCTGCATAGAAAGTTATCCTTAAGGGTTAGCCTGCTCCACTGTGCCCAAAGTGACTTAACTACATAGCTCTCAGAGGATATATCACTATATTCAGGACGTGTCTTATCTTGCAACCAAGACTTAACAAGTCTTATGTCCCTACATTCATCTTGCAATGTAGCTAAATCTGATTCACTATTTTCTCTTATTTTGTCCTCGATTATTCTAACATGTCCTTCAAACACCTCTGACTTGTCCCAGTCATCGAAATAACCGCATTGGCCACATGGCACTCTGCTGAGTCCGTCTGCATTCCCGTGAAGTTTACCAGCCCGATGCTCTATCTCCATGTCATAGGTGGATATAACCTCGATCCAACGAGCTAACTGTCCCTCCGGGTCTTTAAATCGAAGCAACCATTTCAACGAGCTGTGATCTGTTCTAACTGAGAACTTGTGTCCATACAAGAAAGGTCTAAAATGCTTAATGAAAGTGACAACAGCCAAAAGCTCCTTTCTGGTGACGCAGTACTTCTTTTCTGATTTACTCAGGACTTTACTTGCATACGCCACAACCCTTTCTTGGCCATCTTGCAGTTGTGAAAGAGCAGCACCCATAGCATACTGACTCGCATCTGTATCTAATATGAACGGTTTCGTAAAGTCTGGATGCGTGAGAATAGGCGCTGATATCAATCTATCTTTGAGGAGCTGAAATGCGTCCTGGCACTCGTCAGTCCACTTGAATGGAACAGACGCCTCTGTAAGTTTATGTAAGGGTTGAGCGATTCGAGCAAAGTTAGGGATAAACTTTCTGTAATAACTGGAAAGACCGATAAAAGAGCGCACCTGTGTCTTGTTTGCTGGCTCTGGCCAATGTTTAACAATCTCTACCTTCTCAGGATCAGTCTCGATCCCCTGTTCCGAGATGATATGCCCCAAGTATTTCACCTGTCGAGCAAACAACGAACACTTTCTTGCCTTCAGCTTCAGTCCAGCCGCAAGAAGCTTTTCGAACACAAGTTCTAAATTTTGCAGCATGTCATCAAATGTCTGTCCATAAACGATTATATCATCAAGATATATAAGACAAATCTGCCATTGTAAGCCAGCCAGCACAGTCTCCATCAATCGTTCAAACGTGGCTGGGGCATTGCACAACCCGAACGGCATTACGTTGAACTCATATAGACCCTGTCGGGTGACAAATGCCGTCTTTTTCCTATCCTCTGGATCTAGCTCTACCTGCCAATACCCAGCATTCAGGTCCAAAGTACTGAACCATTTGGCGCCTCGTAGTTGATGCAGAGACTCGTCAATACGAGGTAATGGGTAGGCATCCTTCGTTGTTATACTATTTAGACGTCTGTAATCGACACAGAACCTTGTGGATCCGTCTTTCTTCTTTACAAGCACGATTGCTGCTGACCACGGGCTCTGAGAAGGTTCTATGATACCTCTTCTTATCATGTCAGATACGTGATTTTGTACCTCTTCTTGCATATGAAACGGCAGACGCCTGGGTGCTTGTTTTATTGGTGCATTGACACTAGTCTCTATCTTGTGTCTGACCTTGGCGGTTCGGCCTACATCTTCATCTGTCTCTGAAAATAGAGCTGCGTATTTCAAAAGAAGAGCCTTTGCTTTCATGACATCATCTTTATCTATATGACTTGTGCTGCTAATGAATAGCTCTTGCAAATGAGCTGGCAATTCTCTGTTCACTTCCAAATCTCTATTTCCCTCTGACACCAAAGAATGAACCTCATCAACAGCATGTAACTTCCCAACAACAGTACCTGGGTAGATGGTCTTGCTATCATCCGAAATATTCATGATACGGAGCGGAATAGTGTCCTGTCTACGGACAAGTGTTTTAGCCAGCATACATGAATTCTGAAACTTTTTAGAGGGTTCTATCAGTCCAGCTTTGGTTGGAAGTCCTCCATCAGAACTTGCACGTATTTGCCCTTCAACTACCAGTTCTGATCTAGGCGGTACAGTCACTCGGTGAATAATGGCCACCTTATAATAGCTCGCTGACCCCTCAAGCTGAATCGGGTGTTCGATACCAGATATTGATATCTGATGCATCCTCATGTTAATGACGGCCTCATGCCTCACTAGGAAATCTAGTCCAAGTATCCCATCTACTGTCAAGTCTGCGACAATCATTTCTTGCTGTAGGGCAATGCCATTCAATGTAAAATCTACTGGAGTTCGCCCAAGCACTCGTAGTACTGAACCAGTAGCTGATAGTACATCCCTTTCTACCTCAGTCAACGCGTGATTTGCATCCCTTTTAATGTTCTCATAACAAATTGTGGATAGCAATGATACAGTAGCACCTGTATCAACCAATAGGTAAGCATCCATCCCATGTATGCGAGCAGTGACATAAACCCCTTTTTCATTTATAGAGTGTACTACTCTTGAATACTGATCACTAGAACATTGGTTTTTCTGGAAACTTGTATCAGTTTTGGGATTCGTTTCTCTTGTACTATTAACTTGTGTTAATTTGCCATTAGACCCCTTATTCAATTGTGGGCAATCTTTTCTCAGATGCTTGTCGGATCCAAATTTATAACATTTCCTCGTCCGGTTACTATCCCTTGCATGTGTCTCCGGGCGAGGCATGCGTCTCTGGCTTTGAGACTGAAACTTCCATTGTTTCAAATCTCTCATATCGCGCTGTAACGACCGCATGTTTTTCTCGACGGTCTCTATAAAATTATCGAGTTTTGAAGTTTTGGACGAGTCTTCAGTATTTTCACTCATTGTCCGGACAGCATCTGTGTGGCGATTCTCTGCCCTATAATATGCTTCCAGCTCAACAGCTCTCTGTATTGCGTCATTCAAGTTTATGGGTCTAGCCTGCTTTATCTTAAGACGCATTTCCGAGTTATGTAGCCCATCTAAGAACTGTTCAGTAGCTAGTATTTCCCGAACATCATCGGGGGCTGTCGGGTAAGCTAAATTCACGAGTCTCCTTATGTCCTGTCCCATCTCCGGTAAACTTTCAGAAGCCTTTTGTCTCCTTTCCCTCAGCTGTGCTCTGTATAGCTCAGTTTGATTCATAGGGGCGAATCTATCTTGCAAGGCCTTCACTAATTTCCTATAGCTCTGTCTCTCGTCTCTGGGCTGATTTCCTAACACACCTTGTGCTAGTCCCCTCAGGGATGCAGCCAAATATAGCCCTTTCTCAGTCTCTGTCCAGTCATTCAAAAGACAGACTGATTCAAAATGGGACAGATAATCATTCCATAAACCGGATCCGTCGTATGTTGCAGGTTTTACAAAGTTCCGAGATCGGACCGGTCCAGGATTCGTATTACTTGTTCTTGGGTTTGCGTTGTTCTGCACTGGCGGCCGGTAACTAGGTACATGATCCTCATCATCACACATGCACACATCTCCAGACACATAGCCACTCACACTGTCTCTCCGTCTCACGTACGGGGTACTGGTACTCATGCCTGGTCTGGGTCTCCGGCCTCGGCTTGGAGAATTCGTAACCCGTAGAGAGTCATGTATCTCTCTACTGAGCCGATTTATTTCCCCCTCTAAATATTCTACATCGGCGTGTAAATCGCGCACGCTCATAATTAATATTATAGTAACAATTTGTAGAAAACAATTGACTGATCAAAATCCCGACGCTGCCACCAATTTTGTAACGTGTTTTGGGTTCGGTGATTGAGACCAGCCTGGGGAATGTGTTTATTTAATAATCATATATGAATACCGACATGAAACTATCACAAAAACTACGAGTCAATATATACAGATATAGTTGTAAGGATGACCTATCCTTAAGCATGCAACACAAATAATTCACAAATTATTGAAAAGGGATGAGGCTTGATGATATGTGGGTTACAACCCGGGGCTCTATCCGAGGCACAGGTCTCAGCCTCGAGACCTGCGAGATCTGTCCTGATAAGGCTCTATGCCTATATCACAAGTACAGGGCTGTATCTCTGCAGCCGACACAAGCTGCAGCCAGGTACACTCAGTTAATAAAATACGAGTAAATATTAACGCGCTATTTAAAGATTAACCCAATACGAACACTGTGCAGTCGTATTAACGTACCTACTCCTTTGACAGCCGAACACAGAGTCAGTTTTTCTCTCGAGTGTGCTCTTCTATATAGTAGTGTCATCCGGACTATCCTCGCACATTACCATTAGCATCAAAGATAACACCCGTATGATATAAAAATTATCTGAACCTCAAACCCGATCATTTGTTACAAAACTTTGACGTTATCTTTATTTCAAAAAATAGTCTGTCCAAAGATATCTTTAGCGCACATTTTCATAAATTATTCGATATTTATAAATACCTCTTGATTCAGACGATGTTCATTCAATAGTATAAAAAAATCCAAAGATTTCCCTTTTGTAACGCCCCCTCTGGCTAGTCAGATTTCAATAAACGGCTAAAAATAGAAAGTCTACGGGGCTTTTGCATTGCATCAGCCATTTTTAAGCCCTTATGATAACGTTCAAAAACTGTGCGAGGTATTCCGACTGACTTCCGAATGGAGAAAAGATGTCAATATTACCCATTTTGAATCTCCGTAGGAAATCGGTTTTTGTTCCTGTGAATTTTTACAAGGGAAAAAAATTATCTTGGAAATTATCCTTTTCACCGATTTCAATTGCACTTCTTTTACAGGTATGTGTATTTTTATAAAAAAAAAAGAATCGTACAAATGCGTAGCATAAATACCTCGGGACAGACAACAGAAAAAATATTGGTTTTATTTTAATAACCCCCCCCCAAAAAAAAAAAAAGAAATAAAAATTCTATAATAAGTTTGTTTGAACGTTTATTTAACAATTAAATGAAGGAAAATGCACTCGTTTGAAGAGCAGAGCCAATCCCTTTCAAGTACTTTCGGTACCTTGATTGTTTCCGTTTTACTGGTGCTCCGGATATGAAGGGACTAGTCAAGCATATAGCGAGGCGCGCACAGAGGCACTCATTGCTAGGATAATCATATAACGTTTTGCAATACCTCTGTTGTATATTTTACATAGACAGGCGTCAAAATGGTGAAACAGGTAGATTCAAAGGTAAGGCGATATTTATTTTACTGTTATTATAAGCACGATGTTGTGAAGTTGAAATTATTCCAGAGCACTTGCCATGCCATGATGATACTGATAGGCTCGTCCCGCGGTCCCGGTGGGTTACCGCACATGCACCTGAATTTTTATCAATTAGTCGCTCAAAAAGCCAAATATAAAAAAAATTCTACTTTCTCTATGTATTTATATGTAGAGGATGTCGAATTTTTTTTTATATTTGACTTATTGAGCGACTGATTGCTCAATAAAAATTCAGGTACCTGTGGTTACATAATGATAAACATTGAGCAGTTGAGTTGAAGGCAAACATAGAAACCAAGGATTCTATTTTTTTAAAAAGTCAAATTTACAAATATAAACATTTTCCGATTGCTAATATATTTTGAATATGTTTTGTATTATCAATGTTATGTCGTGTGTATTTGAGTTTGATGAATGCTTAGTATCACGATACCCCCACCCCTAGAATGTTCTATTGTCAAAATGAGGGATGTCCTATAGATAGATTTAACGATAGAATTCGTCTCATATAACCGCTTGGTAGGAAATTAAAAAATTATATCGCGCTGTATCTCGCCTAAATTTTCATATGATTGGTCTCAAATACCTACAATGTTGCTCTTTTATAATCCCATTTTACCACATTAACTGTTTTTGCAACGAAATCACTGACACTTTTAACATCACGTTTGAAAATTCGCTGTTTGTGGTTTTCATGTTATTTATAAAATCTGAGACATTCAAAGTGCGATTTCTTACAAAATTGAAGTTGTATGTATTAACAAAAAGCCTTGGTATATGGATATTATGTGCATGTTCATAAAGGTTTGTAATGTATAAAAATGTGTTTTTCCCCTGCAGATTATTTTTAACAGACTTATAAAATTACCGGGAAGCAGATTTGCTTCGTGGCTGATACATTGCAAGTATATGGGATAAATTCTTACTGTGACCAGAGCATAGCCTGGTCACTGTAAGATTATTCTTTCTACCCCACCCCACCTTCTCCACCCTTAGTGGCAAAACTAGAACTAGGCCTATAGAAGATCAGCGAACCGCTTGGTTAGAGTCTCTGTGTCTATGTTTTGTTATGGGAAGTCATATTACAAGGGCATTATGTTAGATTTGTGAATTTTTAGAGGAAATTATATAAACGTTATTATTCATTATGATCAAGAAGATGAGGAAGGTATCATTAATTTGATGTTAATATCTAAAGTGGAAACTTTCGAAACAGCATTCCAGGTTTCTATTTTCATCTCTTTTTGTTAATTCTCTTTTCAAATACATGTATAGTGTGTATGTCACTAAATCTTTTTCACTCTAGTTGCCAACATTTTCATAAAAAATGAAAGCAAAACCAGTGGTTTTCCTACAAGTAATATCCTTTTTCGTAATTTGATGTTAATATCTAAAGTGGAAACTTTCGAAACAGCATTCCAGGTTTCTATTTTCATCTCTTTTTGTTAATTCTCTTTTCAAATACATGTATAGTGTGCATGTCACTAAATCTTTTTCACTCTAGTTGCCAACATTTTCATAAAAAATGAAAGCGAAACCAGTGGTTTTCCTACAAGTAATATCCTTTTTCGTTATTCTTAAATACATAATTACACACTTTATATATACCAGAGTATGCTCGATATAGTGACATCATGCATAAATTGATACCACTGTACACATGGACTACTATAGGAGGACGAGTCATCAGCTTGTGTCTAATGTAGCTGTTAAAGCATGAAACAGTTTTAACAAAATTAAATGTATGAGTTACATTTTTGCTTTTGGGATGTTTTTTGAAGAGATTATTAATTATGTAGAACATACTGCCAAAACTTTTAAGACACCACCACCAGGAAACTTTGGAAGTGGCCACCTAAGCTCTTATTCCAGTTTGCCCCCTATCCCCCCCCCCACTCAGAATAGGCTATGCAAACATAATAGTAACGAAATTCATCCATAGTTTAATTCCTAATTAAACACGAGGAATTAATTTCCACGTAAAATCGTGGATTTTAAAATCTCGCTTTTATTTTTCAGACAGTTTCAAACTATAGGAAATAATAACAAAAAAATTGGTGATTGCGATATTATGTTCTTGCGATTTGATACAAAACCGTGGAATCGCGGAATTAAGTACTCACGTAAAATAAGGAATTTACAGTATTATAACTCATTATATCTCGTTTTCAAACAACTTTGTAAGAAGACTCTTTATACATTTTAATCTGACATGATATATGTGTTGCTTATTAAAAAACAAAAATTGGAAACAAAGTAAAAAAATTTAATTGTAAATACATCATTTTGTTTGTATTAAAGTCATTATCGCTGTTATTGTTGTGTAGGTTAACACCAGTTGTGTTGGTTTCACTCAACCAAAAATATTTGATTACCATATTTTGGCAAATATTATATGATGTGTACTTTTTTCTAGAATATTTCTTTTTAAGAAAGGGATGCATATGATACACCACAATGGATTTTTATTTTTTAGCAGGTTTTTCTTCCAGGTGAAGCACAGGCTATCATACTGAAATAACCTTTTTTTTTAAATGTACACTTCTTCTGTTTGTTTAACGCAATATTTTAACTGGATGTGTAATATTTCTTAAAGTGTTTAATTGCAGAAAAATGATGTGCTTATAATCTGTTAATAGATAAATAATTAGTCAATCATTATTAATGGCAATTGAAAATTAGCTTGAGCTGTTTATTCATTTGTCATTAAGCCCTGTCACTTATCATCGCAGACATTTGGGGCTTTGGGGCAATGAAATTATCAAAACCTGTATACCCTTGTTGTCTGTGATGGGTAACAATATTGAGCAGTTCAAAGATTACTATGAAGTAGATCTATAAATTCACATGATAAAAAAAAAACACTTGAAATGTTATGACAGAATTGGGATATATTGCGATCAAATGGCCGCTGAGTAAAGTGTTAATAATATGATGGGTCAGGATTTGACTGGTCGCTGGTCGTGCAACACGAATGGCTGCTTATTCCAGGACAAATATGTAAGAAAAATTGTCAGGGGGTGGGGATTGGTGGAAATAAAACTGGCAGCTGGTCAGGAGTGGCTGTTGATTTCGTATGGCCGCTAAGACCGTTTTGACCATATTGTTATTTCATAGAGTACATCTTGTAGTTGTTCCTTTTTTTTACAGGCTGAATTTGACAGCACCATCAAGGATAACAAGATGGTTGTAGTCGACTTCTTTGCTACTTGGTGTGGACCCTGCAAAATGATTGCTCCAAAGATTGAGGTAAAGCTTTTAAGAGTGGAAGAAATTGTATCTGTTTACATGTAGACCTGCCAACCTCGTTCAATAGAGAAAAACTTATTAGCCAGAGGTCCAGGGGCAACAAACCCTAAGCAGAAGAGAACACTTCAAAAAACAAACATAATCGCTGGTCTCTAATACAGTAGATTATATCTAGATCATGCACTAATTTTGAATTAAAATGATATGTGTATTAATGCACCTTGCCAGATATGGTGCATATTATGTATTTTTAGCAGCAACTCGATGTACATTTTGCACACATTTATTCCCAAATTGTAAACTAAGTATGAAAAGCATGACAGGATTTTGACAGAATTATTTTACCCATGGAAGAAGTTGCAAGGGGTTTAACTGTCCATCAGTCAGTCAGTCCTTTTTTTTGTCAGTGCAACTCCTATCAAACACCTGCACAGAATTTCGAGAAACATTTATGTAGATCTTAATTCATCTTCGCTAGCCAAGGGTTTACGATCCACTCTGCTCCTGGATCGTAAACCCTTGGCTAGCGAAGATGATCTTAATTGGACAATGTGTAGATCTGCATATTACTAAGAAATTTTGATCTCATTAAAATTTTGGGAATTTCAGCCCTTTTAAACTTAGAATTATGGCCATATATCAAATATAGTAATGAACAAATTGTCAGTAAAATTTCTCTTCAGGCCATACCAATTTGTAAGATTGTTTGTCTGATTCAACGCTTCTATTTTTGAACAAATTAAAAATTTAATGTACAAGAGGTATAACAATGGATGTGATCTTATGCTGCAAGTGGAGGAGACGTTTGAAGTGCTTTTGGTTTCAACTGTCTATACTCTGTCCCGAGTTTTTGCTTCCACCACTTTTTGCTTGATATTTCAATAATAGTAAATACCTTTGTGCTCAAACTACGTTCATCCACGATATATGAAAAATGTCCAGATTATCTGTTTTGAAATGCCCCCTCTACCGCTTCAGGTTTCAATACACATCCAAAAATTGAAAGTCTACGGAGATTTTGCATCGCATCAGCCATTAATAAGCCCCAATGATAATGTTACAAAATATCGCGATGTATTCCGAGTGTATTCCAAATGAAAAAAAGATGTAAACATTTCCCATTACAAATCTCCGTAAGAAAATTGTTTTTTGTTCTTGTGAAATTGTATGAGTGAAAAGGGATAATTGTTCACTGAAGATATCTTGGATATATTCCCTTTCATTGATTTCAATTGTATTTCTTTCACAGTTATGTGTATTTTTATTTAAAATCATCAAAAATTGATGGAAGCAATAACTTGGGACAGACTATAGAGAACATCAACTGCATATGAAAATTCAGAACCCGTTTTGTGAATGTTGATGATGTTTGTTTGATCACAATTTAAAAAAAAACAAAAGACCACTCATAGCGATGCAGTTGAGTTATCAAGACAGGGCATGTCCCTAGCTTTAACAACTGAGCTATAATGATATAATTGATATTCTGAAAAAATTTTTATGTGTCTAAAAAAAAAGTAATTCTTGATAAAGTGACATACCTTTAGCTGTTGTACTGAATTTCATAAAACTTTTTATGTATTTAGCATGCAATGTGTAGATGTGCTAATTACCAAGAAGTTCCAATTCCACTTTTTTCTTAAATTTAGAAATTTGTTTTATTTGCAGAAAGTTTTGATTTGATGATTTATCTTAAGTCATGTCCCTTAATTACTAATTTTTTAGTGTGTATTTAATGCATACGCAGTCATTCATTATGTGTTGCAATGTCAAGCAATAAGAGAGCATGGGGTTTGTGAGCTTGCTCACTTTTTCTTTCCTTTTATTGTTAAAAAATTATAAAAAATACATTTATATCATATAGGTTAACAGGTCTATTCATTTAAAGCCAGTCTAACAGGTATTTGAGTTACAATTCAAACTCTTAATATGTTTTGCATATGCCTGTTATGCCATTTTAAAAAGCTTTGAAGTAATTCAATATTTTTTTCAAGCATGTAAAGTGTGATACATATTAAACAATATATGGTCTACCTAGCGTGTACAAGCTATCTTTTAATATTTCAGGAAATGGAAAAGGAATATTCTGGTGTTGTTTTCATCAAGGTGGATGTAGATGAAAATGAGGTAAGTACTTAATTTGGGTAGCTGCAGCTCTTCAGCTCCATGTCTGAAAAAATTTGGAAGGACAACCTGGGAGCTACAGTTCCACTCATTGAAATCAAAGTACTGAAAGTACTATCAGACTAAGGCATCATTTTGGAGGAAATTAAAATAATGACAATATATGTTTTTTTTATTTAAGGAATAACAGCGCGCTTACCGCTTATCATGTTAGAATATTTGCGAAGCAGTTTAGAATTATTGCACGAGGATATTTTTTAGGTTGACATCAGAGTTAGGTTAATAATATTAAAATAATTAGTGTTGTTCTCTTATTTTAACCATATAAGCTTGTTATATTACTACTTAAAGGTGTTTATTTTTTACAAAAAAGGAAGGAGGAAATTATTTTGCATCACAAAACAACATGGGAAACTGTACATGTTATTAAATGCATACAACTCGAATTACTCTTGTGTAATTAGATTAATTAACTATCATTATATTTCCTGTGTATAGTGACTTGCAAATTCACAATCCAGATATTATCTTATTATGATCATTGAGAGAGAGAGAGAGATTTCTGTTGAGAAAAAAGAAGTATACGAATTAAACTTAAAAAAAACGGTATTGTTTAGGCGTAATTTTACGTACATTCATTTGAAATATACTAATATTATATATTCATAAATTTAGTATCCACAAAAAAATACAGTACATTGTGATTGAATCCAGCATGCAGTTTCAGTCAGAGTCCGAGTGTTACCCTGTTAATTATAACCAAATCAACACGCGAGGTGCACCACGTGTTCCTTCCGAAATAAGGGGAACAAGTTTCGTTCTAATAGTTTTCATTTCAAGTAAGGAGAAAAGAAGTATGTCTAACAATAAAGTATTCTACACTGTTTGTGATGTTTGATTTCAAGTAAAGAGAAAGGAAGCATGCCTAACAATGTAGTATTCTACATTGTTATACTTTCATGTTAAATACTGAAATCTGATTGGTTAAGACGCAGTTAATAATATTTACTATTACCCTCAGCGTTAGCAACGCACTTGGCAACGGGTAACATTAAAAAATGTTACATGCGCGAAAATTATGCGCGTACGGTTCGCTGTAGAATTCACGCTATTCCTATATAAAAGCAGTAAAATTTTCTTAAAAATTTTAAAAAAGACATTCAGTATAACAAAATAAATAGTGCCTGTTTGGGAGGATAACAGTTGAAATTGACACCCCTCGAAAACCATTGTCAACCTCCGCTTCGCGTCGGTTGACAATGGTTTTCTCGGGGTGTCAATTTCAACTGTTACCCTCCCAAACAGGCACTATTTATATACTGTGTGTGATGTTTGATTTCAAGAAAAGAGAAAGGAAGTATGCCTAACAATGTAGTATTCTACACGGTTTGTGATGTTTGATTTAAAAATTGATATACCTTGTTTTTAAAGTTTAATTCATATACTTCTTTTTTCTCAACAGAAATCTCTCTCTCTCTCTCTCTCTCTGGTTAAGACAATGGACACAATAAACACATGAACTTAATTTTGCAGTGGGGAGGTGCAGTGGAAAAGAAAGATACGTCCCCGCGGGAGATTAATTGATAATACGCGAATGAAAAAGCACACCATGTTTATTCATTGAATCTCATAATTATTTAATATTTCGTCCACCGCTAGATGGTGCTTAGGGAATGCTCATTATTTGACATCACGGGCAAGACAATCACAATATATACGGAAGCTGTTATGCCTGCGTTATACAGCCTCCGTCTAAAAATGGTGTATTTATTGCGCAGAAAAACATGCGCTAGTAGTTATGGACTGATTACATGTAAAAAATGGTGACTCTCAATCTCGATGTAAATTTAACATTCTTAATCTTATGAGGTTGGTAGCATGTTTCAAAGAAAGTTTGAGGCAAGTGAAGAGACAAATTAATTATTCATAATTTACAATATTAGCAATGATGATCTTGGTTTTGTTGTAATTAAGAAATCATGGTAAAAAAGATGGAAGATGCAACAATTTTACCTGAATATGATATGCATCCCAAATTTTAAAAGGATTTCTGCCGCAGAAAGTGTTTACTGAACACTAAACATGAATCTTTTGAAGACATACATGCATCCTACTGCTTCTTGGGCTGCCGGGCATATACAAATTTCCTACTGTATTATTGTGTTCTACTTTATAGGAAACTGCTGCGGCTTGTGAAATTTCAGCCATGCCAACATTCCATATTTACAAGGATGGAGCAAAGGTTTGTACTGTGCTGAATTTGAAGGCTCTAAACTATAGAGCATACTTGAGTGTATGTACTGTTGCAAATAAATGGCGCCAAAATCTGTACTTTTTATACTGGTACAATCTAAACACTTTTGTTAGGCCATGTTCATTGTTTTTATTTTTTAAAAAGTCTGATGGCTAGGTGTCTTGGTTTTCAGGGTTGCCACATCGTGATACGTAAAAATTGGGTGTGAATTTATTTTTACATCACACCCACTCCCCACCCACCCCTTCTCCAGAATATCAACTTATTTATGTATTTAAGATGTAAAATGAGAAGTTGGTCTATAATGGTTCCAGTATATTTGTCAAGTGTAATTGTTTTCAAAGAACTTCAATCATTTTTTCTCTTTTTCAGGTCGGGGAAGTTGTTGGAGCAAATGAAAAGGCAATTCGGGACGAGATTCAAAAAAATCAATAATCTAACTTAGAATTTACATGTTAATAATTGTAGACTAACATTAAGTAATGTCTCTCCCTTTATGTGTTTAATCAAATATCTGCTGCCTCTGCCATTTACTAGTAGACTGTGATAATTGGAAATTCAGGTAGACCAATCTTGACTTTAGAAATATGTGTAAGTGGGTTGTACCAGTTTCAAAATTGATTACCATTATGGTTACGTTCTGTGTAAAATGAATCATGAAATGAAAAAAAAAAAAACTATGTCCTAGAATTAATGTCAATGAGGCAAAGTTGTTGTATTTTATAAACAGCTCTGAGTTTTATCAAACTCAAAAAAATTGTCTGAATTAGAATTTTGAGAAAAAAATTGTTCAAGAAATATCTTTAGAATGGTGATGGTTGTTGTAATCAAATTTGCTTCCACTATACAGTATTGCACTTTGTGGCCTTTTTTATTCTGATATGCATTAAAACTCTGGACAATCACAAATCAATTTCTTTTATCTGTGATTAATTTTAAAAGAAAAAGGGTTGTCGAGTCCATGAAGAGTACACAATATTAAACTTTAACCCCACAACGAAGATTCAATTAAAAGTGGGTGAAATTAAAAAAAACATCAGGGATAGAAATATATACATGTTTTAAGGTTTCACAAAATCACTGGGAGTGCCAGAAATGGCTAATGTGCAGAGGTTAAAAAATTCACAACACATTAGGATATAAGAGTATGGGAACGTAACTCCTCATCACTATCAAACAGAATCACATTTGACAAACTTTTCAGAGAAATAAAATACCTAGCTTAACCTCAAAGCCATTAATAGCCACGTAGCCAGTGTCCTTTCTAATATAATTTATTTTAACAAATAAAATGTACAACATAAAATAGTCATGTTGTATATTTTATTTCTTAAAATAAATCGTATTAGAAAGGACCCAAGGCACAAACTGAGGCACATGCTTTTGAAATTAAAGATAGTGAAACTGTGGATCATCTTAGGGCCCCAGTGATGCAGGAAGTCCTGTATTATGATATTCAATTAAGGATTATTATATATATTGAAGAATTTTTAGCTCACTTGAGCTGAAGGCTCAAGTGAGCTTTCACCTGAGCAAAAAGCTTAGTGAGCTTTTCTAATCACATTTTGCTGTCGTCAGTCTGTCTATCCATCTAAACTTTTCACATTTTTAACATCTTCTCCAGAACCGCTGGGCCAATTTCAACCAAACTTGGCACAAAGCACCCTTAGGCAAAGGGAATTCAAAATTGTGAAAATTAAGGACCACACCGTTTTACAAGGGGGAGAAAATTAGAAATTATTGAAAATTATTTTTGTGAACCATTTGGCCAGGAAAGTTGAAACCCCCAATGGGGGGGGGGGGGATTTTACATAGGAATATTTAGAAAAACAGCTTTAATTAAAAAATCATCTCATAAACTAATCAGCTGGGAAGGGTGTGGAGAGGCCACAATCGGGGGAAATCAGGGATTGAATTTTTACTTATGAATATTTAGAGGAAATCTTCTCAGAAAACCAATCAGTCAGGAAAGTTAAAACTTATGTCAGACACGTAGCATCAGGGGGTGGGGAGTGGCTGCCTGCCCCCCCCCCCCACTTTTCTGGGACCATGTAAAAATGAATTGAAAATAAGGAAAAGAACAGTGAAATTAAATTTAAAAGTATAGCTGCCGCCCCCCCCCCCCCCCCTCGATATGTGCCTACGTGCCTGTATGTGGAAGCATCCTCAGGTATTGTAGATTCAAAGTTGTGAAAATCATGACCCTGGGGGTAAGGTGGGCCATAATGGGGGGGGGGGTGAATTTTTACATAGGAATGTATAGAATAAATCTTCTCAGAAACTAATCATCCAGGAAAGCTGAAACGTATGGTGAAGCATCCTCGGGTACTGTAAATTTAAAGTTGTTTAATCATGACCCCCGGGAGTAGGGTGGGACCACAAAAGGGGGGATTAATTTTTAGATAGGAATATATAGAGTAGATCTTTCAAATTCTTCTCAGAAACTAATCCCATTGTTGCTCAGGTGAGCGATGTTGCCTATGGGCCTCTTGTTAATAAATACATTAAGAAGTTCGAATTCTCCCAAGTTTGATAATTTTTTCTCAAGAATTAAGAGTTAACGAGTGTAAAGGGGAGAGGCTGGTTTATTATTTTGCTCGTAGAAACCAATATAGTAATATTGAAAACCAACATCTGAAATTAACAGTTTTCCTCCGACTTCAACAAAGGAGAAACTGATACAATCCCGGACTAAAATTTTAGACCATGTGATGGCATGCCATATCAGTCACTATTGGACTAAAAAAGTGAGAGATTTGTTCTTTAACCTTCAATTAGCTGCAGATGTGTAGCTCCCGGTCTGAAAAGATTCGGATGGACGATCAGGGTCCCAGATTCAATGTTTTAGGGTCTCTTTCATGCTTTTTATCAATCGGAAATTCATACCAACAGCGTGGAAAACGGCGATTGTGGTTTCAAATCTACGAAAATGGAAGAAGAAAAACGTGGAGAAAACTATCGATTAGTCAATGCAACAGCAGTGACAATAGCTGCAGATCTGAAGCTCTCTGGTTAAAAAAATACGTTGAAAAAAAAATTGGAGAATTTTTTTCAACCAGGGAGCTACAGATCTGCAGCAACAGTGACATGCAAAATGCAGGTACAGAACATGTGCAGCAACATCGATATCGTGAGACAGCTGTATAACAGACGTTCTTAATTGTGAGAATCGGCTAGTTTAGGACTTAGCTTACAACATCAACTCAAAAGACGAGAAGGTGTCATCTAATTACTAAACTTTCAAAAGCTTTTGACAAAATACCTCATAAGCGTATAGAAACGAGAAAAAAAATCATTGCATTGGTTTAAAGACGTCTTCGTAGGTCGGACTCGGTAAGTGTTTCTATAGGGCCGCGTTACAAATCTACATCCTTCGTCCAATCATGAGCCCTACAGGGTAGTTCATGTACTATTGAGTCCCGTGATATTCCCGTCTTCTTTTACAATGACCCACCAGACTTTGTTTTAGCACAGGTGCTTGAGGACAGGATCGACCCCCCTTCCACCCCACCCCCAATATATAGACCCCCGGGACTTTATTTTTTTTTTTTAGTAAATTATCCTTTTATGACATATTTCTAATCTAATTTATTCATCCATTGCCCAAAATTACATAAAACAAACATTTTTGAATAAAATCAGACCCTCTCTTGTATTATACATGTAGAGGGTCTGATTTTTTCAAAATATTTGTGTCCCGGGGGGTCTATAATCTGGGGGGGGGTGGATCCTGTCCTCAAGCATCTGTGTGTTTTAGAGGGATCAGCAGCAAGGTCGTCTGCACTGAGATGATTGCGTCATCAATAGAGAGATATCATATCAGGAAAGAGGAAGATGCCATTAAACTTTAAATATAAGAAACCTATAGAAGCTATACAATGACTAATTTATTGAGTTCCAACCCCCCCTTCCCTCCCCCCCCCCAAAAAAAGTCAAGTTCGTCATGTGACCAACAAGAGGAGGTGTGTAGAATATCCTGCCTACAACAGGCCCCTCCCTGATGCAATGTGCCTATAATGGTTAGGTCTAATTTTGCAAAAAAAAAGTGGGGGGGGGGGGGGCTATGGCCTATATCTGTCATAAAGATCAGTTCAATGTATATCAAAATATGAAAAGAAAAGAATCATCGGCACACGACGCAATTTATTTTTCTAGTAACTTAAATTTTTTTTTATAAAAAATCGTATCTAATACACGTATTAATATGTTTCTTTCTCTAAAACATCATTTGTACAGTTGCGGTGAAATAGTTGAGTTCATTAAACGATGAAGCCAGAGAAGCCATTTTATATAAGAATTTCAGTCCTATCGCCATTAATTACCATTTGAAGCTGTTCTTGCAACATCATTTGATAGTTCAAACGCAAGATCCAGTCTTTCAGTATCGTCCATAGATTAATCTCTTTTGAGAAGTGGACAGGTATATAAATATATGTATAGCCTTCACCCATATATTACATGGGTTTTTATTCTGTATTTTATTATTTTTATATAGTCACTGAAACATCTAGTACGGCAGAGACGCATGCTCTTGGTCTACTCAGGGACCTGGTCTACTCTATAAATGGCAAATGGCCTCTAAAGAAGGAAATGAAACACGTTTAAATCGACTTGCAAAAATAAAAGTTCAGTCTAAGTAGTAGTAATTAATTCAATTATTGCGTCAAAAGTGATGAAGTCTGCATTTGTATTTTAGTCGGGATCGGTATTCAACTAAAGTCGAAAGTAAAAAATAAATTTCCTGTCGTGTTCCGTGCTGCGCCGCTGTTGTCCAAGAAACCGATCGAAGTTGATGCCTTATTAATATCGACTTAGAAACTAGGTATATAAAACCATGGGTAATACCAAACACAGCGTATTTATATTACAAATTTAAGGATCTAAAGAATTTTTTCATGGGCTCCATAAACTATGTATGGGTATTTTTTTTCTCCAGTGTATATTAAGTTTCCTCATCTATCAGAGACATATATTTATGTCGCTGTCTATATCAACGCAGAATTTGACGTGCATAGATGTGAAGTAAAAAAAAGGATATATCTTTACTTTATATATGTCTCATTAGTAAAGAATGGACATGTACAGATCAAGAAACATATGCTGCAAAACCATACTTAAATTTAAAATGTTATGCACAGCAAGCACAAATTTTAAATACAAGGTTTTAAAGATTGAAGATTGTTTAAAGGACATTTTACGATATTACACTACTTTAGACAGGGTAAATTTGGTTGCTTAATGTGTGTCAACAAAATTAAGTGGCATTAAAACAGTTCACTTTCACTTTAATTCATCTTGCGGTTGATTTAGAAATGCAGACTCATAAGGTTTAAAAACTACACTTTATGGTATTGTGATTTAATACAACTCATATTTGCAAAAACGAAACTCATATGAGAAAAAGCAAATTGATACGTACTGATACATAATAATGCATCAGTTAAACTATAAGCTTGTGCAAAAATCATTTGACAACATCATGATGGACAATGTTCTTTAGTTACATAGACTTGACTTAAGATCATGATCCATGTACATGCACAATATTTTTTTTTATATCTACATTGTACAAAAAATGCTCAGAATGTATGCAGTTATATATTTTTAAGCAGAATATGAAACTTCAAAATTGTATATTTGTGTCATGGTAAGCTAAAATGTCTTTTTTTCTCCTTAATAGGGATGGAGGAGAACTTTAGCAGGGCTGGTCGACAATGAGTAGTGTGTCTGATAATCAAAGCAACTGGGAGCAGCCTATAAGAAGTCCCAGCGTGTCTGACGAAATTCTCTATGAACTAGGATATTCCATCAGTCCCTCTACAGAAGAAGATGAAGCTGGGGATCATTTGACCACAGAGGCCACTGATCAAACTAAGTCAAACAAAGGTTTGATCATTAATGATAGTACATGCATTACCAGGCTTGATGTCAAGCATACTAAAGAGTCGGATAGTAATTCTAGACTGAGATCTGCTGAGGCCAATAAACAGAAAGAATACGAAGAGATTGATTTTCAGATCGGCATAGAGTCGGCAGGAACGACTTATCCTGGACATAAACTCAAAGACAAGAAGTATCTGAGGAAAATCAAGAAGAGGAAAAGACGAAAGAAGGGGACCACTTGTTCACCCACCAAACTTGAGGCCATTTGTAGGGAGATGTCTGGATTGGTGGTTTCTGAGGATGATGTTTCTGCAACTGAAACTTCACCAGAATCAGATCAGATTGATGGAGGGCTATTGAGGAAGCAGCAGTCAGATGAAAGGAGTCCCAAAAGCCCAAACCCTGAAAGGCTGACAACAAAGCAAGGTAGAGATAAAAGTATGGAAGGAAAACCTGAAGAGATTGAGCAGGACAAAAGTAAAAAAATCGACGGAGAGACAAATGATAGAGAGCAAAACTTGTCGAGTGATTGTTCAGCAGTTCGATCGGTTAATGCATGTACTGAAAATTCATACCTGGATAAATCCTTGGTAGTGGTAGAAGAACATGTTCCTAGTGAAAATGGGAATTCCAATATCTCCAATAATTGTACTTCTGATGATATTCAGTCCACATTTCCAGTGTGTTTAAAATTGGTCCAAGACAATGATGAAAACAGAGATTCTGGTGACTTGCAAGAGACAGTCAATTTGAACGACGATGAGATAATCCAGATTCCTGGTAAAGAGAAAGATACAGAGAACGGAAGCGCATTTCTAGGAAATGAAGACGTTTTGTCATCTGCTTCAAGAGAAGATAAAGAAAATTCTATTGAAAGCTCAAGAAATTTGTTTGAAACAGTAACTAGTTTTGATAAGGACAACGGTGATAAAAATACAGAGAAAAGAAACAAATTTCAAGGAAGAGATGACATTTTGTCGTCTGCTTCAAAAGATGATGAAGAAGACCAAATTGAAAACTCAAGAAATTTGTTGGAGACTAGTGTTGATAAGAATGAGAGTGCCTGTAAGGAATTAAACTATGAAGATTTGTTCGGAAATATTAAACAGTGTTCTATAAAAGTCAGAAGACTTAGTGAAGAATCCATAGCTGTTTATTCAGGGGGGTTAACCCCCCAAAAAATGGCGGCAAAGCAATCATCAGAAATGATTCATACCTCTGGCCTTTCTTGCTCCCGAGATGAATTGGCATCCTCTTTAGAAAGTCCTCAGTTGGATCAGGAAAACACAGAAAAAGTCTCAGAAGAAGTTCTGAATGATAAACAGAAACCTTCTGGCAGTTCTCCTGAGAAGTTTGGAAGTATGATTATTATGAAGGCTTTGTCTGTTCGGGTGCGCCGCTTGAGTGGGGACACCATTGCAAGCTACACAAGTGGTGCAATATCGCCACAAAAAGCACAATCTGAAAAGAGCGACAGCTTCAAAGCTCCGACAAGTCCATTGAAATCTAAATCCATTAAGAAGAGATCTATGAGGCAGTCTTCTAATTCAGAATATAGTAGTATTTCATCAGAACCCAAAGTGAATAATTTTGTTAAGAAAACTGCTAAATGTGCAAAATTCAGTGCTATCAATCAATTGCAACTACGAGAAAAAGACAATGAATGTTCAAGGCCACTCAGATCAAGAGGAGAAGGAAGATTGAAAGAGTCACCAGTAAAACAGAGAACATTAAGAACTCAGATGCATGAAACTGTCAGTGAAGTTAATTTTAGACATAAGTCAAATCCAAGGAATGCTAGAATAAAAGTGGACAAGGTGGGCAGTGGAGATAAGTCTCTATATTCTCAAGTACCAGAAAAAGTACATGGAATTTGTCCCAGCAATCTGTCTTCTCTGTTAAAACAATGCACCATTAGCCTACAGAAAATTGATTGTGATGAGTCATTTACAAAAGTTATAGAAAATCAAAGATCGGATGGTGGCAAGAAAATTAGTGGATCAGATATTTTCAAAATCCCCTTGGCACCTAAATTATACCAAGAAATGCAAAGATCGGGGAGAAATTCCAGGAGGAATGCAAGTTCTTCATCAGCAGGAAGGCCAAGAAGGGAAGCAAAACAGTCTCTTGAAACAATGAGTGAAGTTAACACACATGGCAAGTCTGTAAGTGTTCATTCCTGGCAGGAAAAATTCATGAAATCCATGAATAAACCTTTATGTTCCAGTAGTTCTTCTGAAAAAGTCAGAAAAGATGCATGTTACTCATCAGAGTCAAAAAGAGGGTCATTGAGAGAAATGAAGTTAAATGGAGGTTGTCATGAAAATGTCAGCTTAGAGATAGCTGGTCATAAGACAGAGAGAAAAAAGAAAAGGAATGGAAGTAGTTGTCATGAAGCTTTGAAATCCAGTCAGTCATCACGCATAAAACTCTGTAGTGTACGTGTTCGAAGGTTAAGTGGCGATACTATTGCAAGTTACATAAATAAAACGCCAGGAATGTTCGACAAGATCGTGAAAAACCTGACCAGAAGGTCTGAACAGAATTCAGTCTTAAAGACCGAGAATCAGAGAAGAGAAGAATTAAACAGTGTGTCAGATTTTCGTGTTCCCTCACTACCTCCAAGAAAAAGGAGGAAAAGTGGAGACTCCTTGTCTAGTTTGTCCAAGTGGAGCACAAGAAGACAAACTCTGAAGACTACTAGAACTAACTCCAGAAAAAGTCAGAAAAGAAAATGGATAGACCAGGGGAGTGAGGATAGTGAGTCTTCTGTACGACCCTGCAGTGTAAAGTTGTCACGGTTAGATCCAGACTCTGTATCACACTGCGGACACAACTGGATGCATAGTGGGGTGGCCAACATGCCCAATCAGATTCACAATCCTGCCTTAAATGTTAGCAACTTGGACAAAGTTGTTGATGATGAGTTGTACTGTCTACGGAGGTTCTTACAAGTTCCCCCATTGGCTGAATCAAAAGTTGCAGGAGATACCAGCAAAGTTGCAGAGAAACAAGAACTTCCAAAACTAAAGGCATGCTCAGTAATATTAAAAAGAATAACCAGAAAACAAAACTTGGAGCCGGTGAATATTAAAAAGGTGATCGCTAAACAGCTAGCAGATAATGTAGAGTTTTCTTCCGGAAGTGGATCAGATCATGAAGTGGAGGAGGAATCCATGAACATAAACAAGCTTCTCTTTGCTCTTAAAGACCCTGCCAATGGGAGAGAAGATGGTGTAAGTAAAGAAGTACAAAAGGATATGGCGTCCACAAAAAAACCTGAGGATCAAAACAGTGAAACATCAACAAAGACTGAAGAAGTTGAGATGAGTAAAAACGAAGGGGAGAATACTTCTAAAGGCTGTACTACACCCGAGACAGATGAAGTTCTACAGAATATTCATTCTCCATGCAGTGGTAAAGGCAATGGAGAACAAGATAAAGAAAATGCACCAGATGAAGGAGGATCCTCAGAAGGATGCAGATCAGAGCCAGATATTGGTTTGAATTCTTTTTTTGTTACAGAAAATACTACTGAAGAATCGGTCCAGCATGGCTGCGGAACTGAGCCCCATGCAGTCAGTGGAGACCAAAATACGTCTGCTGAGACATCAGGTGAGGAACAGAAAGCTATGAATGAAGTTACACAAAATCTCCTGCTGCTGGAGAATAAGCACCAAAGCAGAAAGCCTGAGTCGGACATCTGGAGTGATAACCTTCCTGATATTGAATTGGATGAGTCTTCTGCTATGGAGGAAACACAGCAAAACACAAGTAGCAAAGACTACCTCAAGAGTTTGTCCTGTGTTAGTGTGTACTCTGACACCAACACATCTTCACACCACGAAGATGGAGAACGGACCAGTAAAACAAGGATTGATCTATGTAAAGACTACTTCCAGATCTTAAATACAACAAAAAGTTGTAGTGTAAGGTTGCAGAGAGTTGATGTGAGGCTCAATTTATGAGCTCAACTCTTTTTGTGGTGAAGCAGTTTTTATTCATGTAATTTGAAGTGTGTGAAAGAAACATGTTATGTACTAATCGTTAAGTGTTGACTTGTTCAAAGGATCTAGGAGTGTATTGATGCAATGCTATAAAATTGTTGTCTATTAAAGCGAGGAAAAAAATATTTCCTTTTACATATACATGTTCATGTAATGATCATGATCACTTCTGTTACATGTAAATTAATGCAACAATGAAGAAATAGTTGTTTTGTATGTAGAACTTTTTGCAGATGTGTCCAAACCATGTACCATTCATTCGATGGGAAAAAGTGAGAAATCATGTCTATTATGTATTTTAAGAAGTGTAAAGATTGATATAAAAATCATCATGCATTAGAACATTGATACATGAAAACTCTGCAAAATGTTAACAATTGTTGGTTTATACTTAAATCATTATTGAAGATCTTTAAATGTTTTCATTTGTTTTTATTTTTTCCCAGATTGTCTTGAATGTTGTCAATTATTTTTTGTTTTTTTTAAAGATTTTTTTCTTAACTGGAAATTTGTTAAAATTTTTCCCAAGTTTATTTTGTTTTGTTTTTTTATATTTTCATCTTCATGTTTTTTACTTATATTTCATATCGTGCCATTTCTTTTATTGGAACGCCAGTATTGGTACTAATGTTTGTTGTGTAGCGGGCTAGCAGCCATGTATTGTGCAATCCAGAAGTGAGTCAAGACCATCCAAAACAAACCCCATCCAAGTTTATGTTTATATTTTTATTAATATCAACTTATTGATTTGCAATAACTCATAGGCCTCTGTAAAACCAGTTACAAGCGTTGTTTGAAATGCCTAAAATGATTTCATTTAAACGAATTTTTAACAAGTTGAAAATTTTTAGTATGCACTACAGGTGCAGGCAGGTCAACTAGAGACCCGAGTTATCTCTCTTTTTATATGAGGAAGTGTGTTCGTTCCTGCTCCCGTGCTCTATACAGCAATTTTTGGATTGCATTTTGATGGATTTATTAGTTTTTTTATTTCAGTTGTTTTCAGATAGGTGCTGCTATACTTTGTGTGATAATCTGAAAACTTGTTAATGTTTCTCATTTTCAGTTATGTTATTACTCACTAGTATTTTGTTTTTTAATGTTTTTAGAATGATTTAATGATACAAAGTATAATTATAATAGGTCAACATTTGAAGAATAGTGGGAATACATGTATATTTAAGTGTAATTGCTTGTTTCAAGTTTACTTTCTCATTAAAATATGGCATCTGTGAATTTTTGAAGATTTTTTTTTTTTGACCAACATGTGAACATGTATGTGTAAAGATATTCACCAGAATCCACTGGATAGAATATAAAACAATTTGCTGGCTGCTTTTTTTTTTCAACCAAAGTGTAACCTGTAGGTCTGTAGCTCTAGGCCGGTTCGAAAAATTTGGATGGACCACCACGAAAATACAGATTCGTATGTGTCAAAAAGTTGAAATTTATGGCGCTTTAAAGTGAATTGCGCTGGTTTTGGCTTTCCTCTGCTACAGCTACCAGTGTTGAAACTTACATTCTATCTGTCAATCATGGAGAATTTCGTTCTCATGCGATGCAGGAATCAAAAGAAAAACTAGTTTGTAAACATTATATAGAATTATAATATAGAAATAATATGGTAATAATTTTTTGTGGTCCCAGAAATTCAGTGTGCCCATTTACTGCTTGAAGTTTTCCTTGGACACTTTTTTTTTTCAATCGATGCATAAATTTTTTTTTAAAAAGGGGAGGGAGAGGGTTTAAAAAGTAAATAAGAAATAAACCATGTCTGTTGGTCAATTTTAGTAGATGCTAATGATGAAGATTCTGCTTTGTCAAGTATACAATTTCAAAATATTGCTGTACAGTACCGATCAGACCCAACCTAACACAAAGTAAACCCCACCAGAGACATAAATAACATAAATGTTACATGTATTTATGTCTCTGACCCCACCTAAACCCTGGGTTTACTAGAGTGGACACAGAGAGTATACCTCGATCAGAAGTATACCCTGAAAGCAGACACTACATGTGTATTCGGAATATACAAGGTGCAGGAATCGCAGGCAGTAGGATGGTAAGATAAAAGACGGGTCTGCTTCACACTTGAACAGTGCGTATAGTTGACTCCAAAAGCAATTCTCAAGTAAACCCAAAGTAAACCCAGAGTGGACCCAAATTTTCAAAAAGTAAACCCGGGGTTTATAGTTGGGGTTTACTCTGGTGTTAGGTTGGGTCTGATCGGTACATGTATCGTCCTTAATCATTTTGTTTTGCTAATTTTATGCAAAATCTGAACCTCATTCATTGGACATCTCTTTAAAACTACTTGGCTAAATAAACTTGTGAAAGGAAATGTAAAACATGAACAGATTATATATAGTCGAATATTCATTTAAGAGTTATCGAACATCGCCGAGGATTCACCATAATTAAGTATTACCTGTATTACTTATGTCACATACACATGAAGTAGCCTCCCTTTCAGAGCCCCCCCCCCCCCTCCCCAGGGGAAACGGGCATTATAGTTACTAAGATAATAGGCTTTCAAAGGCACCTAGTATATAATAAAATGCTTTCTTTTGTGATTCATTCGGGATATGAAGGTGGCGACATTGTAGGAAAAATACATAACCCGCGTTAGCGGGTTATGTAATATTTTTCTGCAATGATTGCTACCTTCATAACCCACATGAATCATCAAACAAAGTATTTTATTGTTTATATTTACATCTTTCTTTTAACTAATTAATAAATTGATTATAAAAAGTAAGTAAAATTCACTAAATTACTGTTAATGCACATAAGTACCTTAGCTGAAAGAAACAGCCAAATCGTCTCCCGTGAGACTGAGTCGGACATCTTCATGATTATTTCGTGCAGTCCGTGATATTCCTTAGGTCTGTAGGTTACGACCAATCGATAAACTGTGCATGTAGATTTCGGTCTGGCTCTTTCTATAGAGCTATGAATTGCCTATAAGTTTGATGTTAGATGACCAGAGTTTCCTGGCCCCAAAGACGTCAAACTTGAAGCTTTACGTCAATCTGCACAGAACTGGCTTCAGACCAACAGAACCATCGAATCTGGATTTTGAGTAAACTGGTAAATATTGTACTTATACCCCCCCCCCCATATATGTATGTGCTCGTGTTTTCATGTTGGGCTGACCTAACTTCTTGTTTGCTGACATCAGACTTGATGGTGTCAGGCAGCTTGTCTTTGCCATGGATCACCTGTTTGGGTTACTTTGAAACTCCAAGAGATGGAATATCGATGGCACATTCAAGGCAAGCAAAATGTAAATTCAGTATTATTTTAAGTATAAACGAAATAAATTAATCAAGACGTATTGGATAATTATGAATCTTTCACAGATTGTTCCCAGCTTCCTGAAGCCCAATGGACATCTACTCTCCATTCATGCGTTTGTTCATAAAGATGGGAAATCCATGCAGTTCCCATTGGTGTTTTCACTGATATTTAGGTGACGCAAGGAAGACTATGTTGAGGTAAAATGGTTATATTTGTTGTTAAAATTTTAACTGATTATTTCTTGGTTGTTTATATTATTAATAGTTATTTATTTTTTATGTAGGTGGAGATGATGACAGTGGATTTTGAAGCAGTTACTGGTATGTACAATTGGTTAAATGAAATATACTAGTAGGTGACATATAGTAAAGTTAGCAATATTATTAATGAGAATTAAAAATTGGCTTGCGTCCTTGCGACAACCTTCAGGGAGAGCTAGACAACCGACGTCTTCATCGAGCAGCTGATGGCATTGCCGTTCCTTCCCTGGAACCATGTTGAAGACGTTTTTAACGCCATGACCAACAGGTGTCCACAGCACCTAGAGGAGCTGGTAGACTCAGTGGATCCAAAGTCTAGTCTTCCACACCCGATCCTGGAGCGTCTTTGACTTTAAAGTGAGAACCAACAACTATGTTGAAGGTAAGCCATAAAAAAAAATTTTCACACGCAAATTATCACTGACTATTAAATTATTTTGGAAGTTTGGTGAATGATAAACTCTATATGGCTAGAATTAGTCATTTTACTATATATAAGGTGAAAGTTGTAGTTATAAAATTTATACACATTTGTTCTATGAGTAAGAACTAGTATATTTATTCACAATTAATTTTCATGATCAGGTTGGCATCGCAGGATGAACGTGAAGGCCCAAGGACTCTCTCCTCTCTTCCTTTATACCAGATCATCCCCCTGCTGCTGAGGGAAGCAGAATTAGTGAAGACGAGGCTCGCCGCCCGTGACGTGGAGAGGAACGTGAGACAGCAAGTGACCACCACGCAGAGGAAGATTGAAATATATAGATATACATGTACTAGCATATCCACGTATGGTTGGATTTCCGAGTGTTTGGGAGAGCTACCACTGAGCCAATTGTCCGATAGGAACAATAGCTAAGGGATGGACGCCGGTACTTTCTTAAATTGTGTAGATATTTTGAACGCTTGGGAGTGTTAAAAGTAATACACAGCTTAATCAATGCAAGTAGAAAACAAATTTTATTCTTCAATTTCAATAATAAATAAAAAGGAGCAAAAACAAAAGAATTCTTGCAGTACATACAAATATAAAAAAAAGAACAATATTTTGCGAAAGATTCTCATTCATAAAAAATGTTCAATGTACGTAAAACAATACAAGGTAGGGGAAAACCCAATACTCTCGCGCAAACATGCTGCATGTGTTTAAAAAAAAAGAGAAATGGAATGTAAATCATATTTTCTTACAAAAAGAACGTCATGACGCGTCACTGAAATTGATAAGAATAATGTCACGATAAATATACATTGTATACGTTATATCACACTGGTCAGCTACAAAATATGAACATGATTGTGGTCAGTCTTTGGGCCCCGTATATCGGCCTGTAATACTTTGACTATGTCGTAGCGGCCGATGTTGGACAGGGCTTTCAGCAGCACCCCCAGGGATGTGTTCCGCTTACTGTGGGCCCAGGTCTGTAGCATCGTCTGACAACAGTGTACGCTGTCCCCGTACGATTCCAACTGCTCTATCTTCTCTGGTAAGTATCCTAAAATATAGAAACGCCGTATTAAAGTTGTTTTGATAGGAAAAGGTAGAAATTTGAGCTGTCGCAGGAGTAAACATGTAAATAACATCCAAGAACGTTCAAAATTGAATTCATTTTAATTTTAGCTGCAGCCTAAGTCACTTTCGAATTTTTTTGGGAGGGAGGGGGGCATTGATTATTTACCTTTTTTTAAAAAAAGAAGCTGGAGGAGGGTTGCTTGTTCTTTTTTTTCTTTTTTCTATTGCTTTATTTTGTGTGTGATTTGGTTTTCCGAAGCTAGTTTTAAATAGGTCTGCTAGTAGTTCATCGGGCCAGGTAACCTGTTTGTTTTTTTATTTAAATATGTATGCATTCTATTAAAATGTGTAAAGGAACTACTCTCGTTTCAAAGTGTATTGTGAGAAAAAGAGAGGAAAAGATAACAAACAATTGTACTTCAGTAACAAAGAAAAAAAAAAACGATTAAAAATTAATAGATACCGAGTTGTCTTGCCAGCGCCCTCCAGTCGCCGGAATTTCCTCGGTGATTAGCTAACTGGTGTTCCACACACTTTCTCTTTGATATAGGAAGGTCGCTGTACTTTGTCAACTCATTGTCTGAGAAACGAAAATCATACATTCAAACAGTAAAACAAAAAAAACCTGCGTGAAAAGTCACAATTTATATAGTGCAATTGTAGCGTTATAGTTTTGCCGGATGATTCATTTTGGTAACATTATGAGTATTCATTGATTTATTCTTTGGGTTTATTATTATAACTTATTTATTTCTAAATTCGGATCGACGACGACCTGGTTCGTCCATCAGAATTTTTTTCAGACCGGGAGCTACAGACCTGCATTTAATTCATTTCTACTGGTTTTCCTTTGTTCTCTATTTATGCCGTTTTCCCCTAATTTTTTTAAAAGTTACCTCGGAACAAACTGGCTTGCAATCATTGTACAATCGATTCAAATATATAAATATACCATATAATTCGTTCCTTCGTAAAAAGAAAACATGATAAAAAAAATCAATATCGCTTAAATGTATTATAATACAAATAATCTGTCCAATCTGAAATGCGCATGGACTACAGTGCTCACCTAGATTCTTTGTGGATACTCTACCACATTGTGGAACTCACATCAAAGTCACGCAAATCTTTACTATGTATAAAACTTAACTTGATGTAGAAAATGAATGTGCTTGTTAATTTTATGCTCAGGCACTTAAATAAGTAGTCATGTGTAAGAATGGATCTTGGTTTGTGTGTGTGTGTGTGTGTAAAATGAAGAATGACATACAGATCCCGAATCCGGGTTGGTATCAAACATAGGCCGATCCCAATCGGACTAAACTCGGCCTTCTCCGTCAAATGTTTCCAATACGCAACGGAAAAGAGCGAGCTGGTGCGATTGATGCCGAAAAATTGTCTTTGTCATTAAAAAGTCATTTTTAAGTACGTAAAATTTTCATAACTATTGCTTACATATTTTACACTGCACGGTGATATCTACACATACTCCGCTGTCCGTTCCAGAGGCTCGTGAATATTCCACATGGTCATGCGGATCGTGGACTTTATGGCGCTTCTTTTCTTTGATTCTGGAATACTGTTTGAAAAACACGTAACCTAGGAGACCGAGCACAACTGCGCCTAGAGCCGCGCAGTAAATTGGAATGGCGTCGAAATCCTTTTTTCTGATATTTTTCCCTGACTGTTGTTCGGTTTGTTTGGTGGTGAGAAAGGCTTTGGGTTTGTCTGAAGATTATAAGAAAAGATAATGGATATTAATGCTTATAAATTTGTTTTCCGGAGGTCGGAAACATCACGTAAAATCTACATTAAAATTCATGCGAATAACACAACAGATATATACAGTGTACATGTTTGTTCACTTCGAAGATTATTTTTTTTTCGTGAAATTCACGTGATATTAACACACACAAAATATACAACCTGACGCCAGACTTCAAAAGTAAGTTATTTAAGTGCAATAATCATATTCTGATAAAGTCGTCTGCTAATAAACGCTCATTAAATCAGTTAATTGGGCCAGCATGAAATCAGACAAGGTTTGGGAGAGATGAGCTTATAATTTTTTGTACTCAATTTTTTGACACCGATTTACGCTTTGAATGGTACCTGTATTTTATTTACCACGTTGCAAAAATCCTAATCCAGTAATGTTGCCTCAACCAATCAAACTCGGGTTGATTTCTGAGACCTTTTATATTTTGGAATATCTACTGAAACAACTTCAAACCATGTTTTAGCAAAAAAAAATGTTACCCTCAAATCAAAATCTGTCATAATATATTTACACCCTCCAAATAATTGCAACTTATTTACATAAATATTACATATTGAACTTGTAACGAATGCTGCATCCAAATGTTTTCATGATCATCCCTTTTTCGATAAAAAAAAAATAATGTTTAAAACTTCGATTCATTCTTTACCAGAAAAAAAATGATAATGACAGAGAAGCTAATTATGAACAATTTCTGCCAACAGACCTAATTGCTTCGGCCTAATAAAAAAAAGTTTAAAATGCAAGGCATACGTGCGAATTTTTCCATCCCAAGTTGTACTAGCTTCTAACTTCATGATTTCATTTTCTTAGAAGAAAATAAAAAAAAGACCGTACTGTATTGATTGTGTTCGACAATTTCTTCATGAAAGATGCAAAATTTGCGTCTGCAAAGTTCAACTATGCTGTGATAAATGAATCTTAACTTTGCTTCACCGTCTTTAACCGCGGCATAAAGAAAAAGAAAAAAACGTTTTCGTGACTTGGTCCATCAAACCTTTCCCCAACCATCAAAAAAAAAAAAAAAACTTTGGGAGCCACGATTTTTTTTTTATGACTATGCAGTTAATCTGGCTTTATCCCTGATCGACTACATGTTTTCCTCCATCTTGAAACGAGAACATGAAAAGGATTCCGTCTTTTTTTAATGTTAGACACAGTTCTAATGAGACGATACCATCACTTCCCTCCTGGGTTTTTGTTTGTTTGTGGGTCCTTCGATACATAGGCGCTCGCAGTTGTCAGAGTCATAAAGCGATAAAATAAAAGGAAAAAAAATCCTATATTCTTAATTCAAACAATCTGAAATCAAACAGATGATTTGCTAGTTAGTATATCGCGTTTATAACGAGGCGGACTAACTTCCGTCTTCTATGAGTGTGTGGTTCAGAGTTCCAAGGCAAATCAACAAGCGAGGTTTCTTTTTCTTCCTTTAAAAAGATTCAGCTTATAGAAAACTTCCGATCTAGCTTTTGAAGCACTTCACAGATATACTGTCTTCTTATTATTCGGCATTTTACACAGCAACCCCCCCCCCCCCCCATACCCCCTACACGTACTAGTACTTGATGCTATTTTATTTTTCACAACTTTTTTCTGTATTACCTATTTTCACCGATTTAGCATTGAAAATCTAGGGATAAGGATCGGGTTTTCATTTTATTATAACCGATGAAAGCGGTAAAATGAAAAAGAAAGAAAATGTATCATATACATGTATGCAATCTCCTCCCCCCCCCCCCCCTTCACATAAAATCTTTTCCTTTGAGAGATTATTCCGGCAAAATGAGAGGACTGCTAGAAAAACGAGAATCTCATATAGAATGTCGATATACCAAACGATGATCAATGTCTTGTTTGTGTAGATCCAAAAATTATAACGAATGCAGTAATTCTGTTTGATGTCAGTAAACGTGGCGTAAAATTGATTTAAGTAATGGCTTAAAGGAAACTCAAATACTTCTATCTTCAGGTTTTACGACATATATTGCTATTTCACATACAAAAAACCCTGTTTTATTGGTGTAAAATGAAAAAAATATATATACACCAAACATTAACTTTAAAAATCTGTTAGATATATCTTTTTTTTATATATTCAATTGATCTAAAAATGATGAAAGCATTCGGATAAAACACGATCCAGCATGGCCGTTTAGTAAAATCTCGCATTTTCACGCGAGACGAGGTCTCTGTAATTGGGAATAGGATTAGCACTGGTTTGTTATTCAGACAATTTATAGACATTTAATTTGATACTTTGCATAAAATAGATGAAACATATCTTCCCTCTTTCTAGTTTATAGCATTGACATGTATATTTAAACTCATTTCTAGCATTTTCATTTAGGTTGTTAAAAAGGAACGCAGAAAGATCGAGCGAAATCATTAAAGTCTGCTTTGATTTCTATTTTAAAAACGTTTTTAGTTTTTTTTTTCTCTCTCTGTGATCTCTTAATTAAACGCACAAATTTTAACGATCATGTTGTATCAGAAATTTATATGCATTGAAGTCGTTATACTAGGGACACGAGAGTTTAATTCAAACGCAGTGATGACACACGGCTAAATGTCCTTCAAAGTACATGTAAATGATACGTGTACAATTATTGGAAAATATTATTTGAACTAGGTCTTCTCGGAAGAGTTGGGCTGCCGCATCTGTTAACTTTTTCCTTGAATGCTTTAGATAGGTTCTTTTGATCATTCGTATCTTAATTATTGATTTCGCGATCAAGGGGAATACATTGTACAATGTTTAATAAATTGCTCCGCTGCGAGTATCTATATTCGATGAAACTGTTATAACATTACAATGTTTAAATGTCTCTTGAGAGTGATTTCTAATTATTTAAGTAGAAATAAACTACTTGTCACTTTAATCAAATTATAAAGTAACGTGGACAGTAGGTGATATTTTCCCCCAATACCTCACCCCCCCCCCCCAATAAAAACACAAACGAAGGATAAAGAACTCCTGACTAGCTGAAACAAAATCTATACCAGCCTATTTGGTGCAAACTGATAAGAGTTAAAAGTACAAGCCAATACTTTTTAAAATAAAAAAAAAACAAAGAAAGGGAATGTATCCGTCTACTGCTACAGAAAGTGATTTACACATATTCCGTGGGGATTTGGGTTTGGGGAATTAAGGGATTTGGGGCCAGGGAGAGTGGGTGGGGTGGGGAAATGTTATACGTACCGAGACACATAGTGTCCTGTTGGTCTGAACAGTCCATGATGGTCAACTGGTTGGGACCACAGGAAGAACATGGCCGACATGATGACGTTGCGCTCCTGACGTCAGAGAAAGTTCCGTTCTCACACTTCCTACACACCGTGTTAGACCGCGTGCTGCATGGCACCATGGCACCCGATCCGTACGTACACAAGTCACAGAGCTGACACTTCTTGATATCTTCTGCAAAATAGAAGTCTAACAAGCACTCACACATCGTGTCGTGCGTGGTGTTACACGGGAATATTTCGCGCTCGTTGTCCTTGCACGTTTTACACTTTCTGCAGGGTTTTGTGTCGTATTTTGGCGAAGAGAACGTTTTGCCTAGTTCGCACACGTGACATTTGGTGTCTGTGTCGTTCGTGCACTTCTCGATTTGTCCGTGACCGGGCGGACACAGGCTGCAGCAGTTGGCGATGTCGGTGGAGGGGTTCGATGTGCAATCCTCGTACGATAAAACTCCCATGATGCAAATCTGTTATTGTAAAAAGTCAAAAGATAAGTTCAAATAGAAGTGAATTACGTTGATTCATTTCTCAGAATCAAAATCATTACTGGTATATAGGGAAAAAAATTACGATAAATTTTTGATGACTTAAGAAAATGTGGCGGTTATATTCTTCTTGTGTATATATAATGTATTTTTAATGACGTTTAAAGACGTTACTTGATATACGTATTGAAATTGAACACAATTCACATTTTTCAAGCAATAAGTTTTTCCATTGGTTCGATATACAATCGTTTATGTATAGCTTTGGTATAAAAATAGACTCCACTCCAAGAGCGCCACAGACCTATTATCCCGTAGATTCGATGTATTTGATGTTACGTCAAATTGAAATGTGGCATTGAATAAACAAAATAAAAAAACAAAAAAAGTTCCCATTCCATAGCACAAGAAACTATTAACCGTATTTTAAATGATCGCATGCATGGGTGATTGACCACAAGACGTATATATTCCAAAAACTTCCTCACATAAAGCACTTTGATGAAAAAATAAATACCCGAACCTAAAAGGCTCTAAAGAAAATTACTTTATCGATAGGCATTTAATTTTTAATTTCTCATGGAATTTCTTCTTTTGTTCAAATTAATATTTTATCACGCAACATGAAACTTCACAAGGCTTTGGTGCGCATGATTATCACCTTTCATTAGCTCCTCGTCCTCTAGCTGTGATCGAGAAGGCATGGTAAAGGTATCCCAGGTGTAATGTTTCTAATTTAACATCAAAGGACATACCGCTCAGGTAAATTATACAACATAGAAAGATCGCAAAACAATTGATCAATATTTACTTTGTTACTTCAACACTTTTTTTTCTTTCGCTGAAAGAGTTGCGATACTGGAGTTCGATCTATCAGGTGACTGTCATTGCAAGCTAGGATCGAAAGTGTTTGATGCACGGTTAGGATCAAAGTTATATAGATTTTTTCATCCTCTGTATGCGTTTTAGCAATGCCTTTTCATCATTATAATCACCAAAACTTTATCGTCGGAATATTTTGCAAGTGAGAGTTAGCTTTTATATCTATAAAAAAAAATTCTTTAAAATGTTGTAGTTTTTTGAATTTTCAGCAGCAATGAGTACATGTATTTCCTTTACATTCTCTATAGTTTTATTTGGACATACATCTAGATCATCAAAGCCATTAATATATAATTCACAATAGTTAAAATACCAATATTTAACTTCTAAGAAATGGGGGGGGGGGGGGGGCATCAAAAATTGTTTTCTTCATTTTAAAGAAATTCCAGGATCCACCTACAAAACACTTTGGTCATCAATATGTATACAGATTTTAGAAGTTCACCCCCCATTTGGAAAAATAAAATAACGGGGGGAAATAAAACGACCACGTTTTGTGAGAATTGTCTCTTTTAATGGCTTATGTTGGGTAGATGTTATATAGACATGGTCAGTGAATGGGAAAAACATGTACATAAAATGTGGGTGTGTGGTTTTCATGGGCGGATCAAAGAGAGTACTTACTTGAAGCAAAGCGACGAAAATTTTTTTTATAGATCTGCTTACACATATAGATAACACAGTGTTTATATTGTTCATCTACATGTTAATTTTGACAACATATATCTTTACATCGGGAATTTTTCCCAATATCTTTTAACCGTCAAATTTTATTTTTATTTTTTTTTTTTTTGAAATATAGTATTGTTATGTTGGACAGATTCGTGTCGAAAGAGTTGATAAGAAAAAAAATAATATTCAATGAACAATTTCATTAAGGAAAAATAAAATGAGCTTACCCAGCTAATAAACAGGATGGCATTCATTAGTCCCATGTTCAAAGGAAGACAGCAGCTCTGTTCCTATCAGCGGGATGTTACTCGCTGCAAGTCCCCGTTTAAAATGTGATCTGATCAATGTCTGCACGCTTCTATCAAGAACGCAACAAGGTGACAAATTTTAATTCGGATTCACAAAATATCTTGATATATTAAAAAAAAAGATCCAAACGACATAACTTACACCCGCCGGCTGTTAAGATATCGCCAATTGAACGAACGTGCGAAAATCCTTTTGTTCCGGTTAAAAAGTCCGTGATAATTGTATTAGAGATGAAAGATCCGTTAATTTCTAGACGTAAACAGGTGAAATTTTTCTCTCTTACTTTTCGAACCCTCTATCCCTCTTTCGGCTTTCTCCTGTATACGAAATTCCGACAGATTCAATCGTGTATATAACATGTAATTATCAATTCCATCTCGCGACTGAAACAAAGGCAATAACTAAATCGGGTGCGACTAACAGGTGTTAAGCGTATACCCGAGGCTCGCGGCATAATTAGTTAATCCAACACGTTCACACATTGTTAGAACCAAAACATCCCCCCTTCTGCTGGAGATTCAAATAAAGTAGGCTCGCTGCGCAAATGCGAAGTTCTCTATCTTTTATTTAATGTGCACACAGTACAGAAAGAGAGGTTTATAAATAAACAGACATCTCACTATGTAATGGAGCTTGCTCTCTCCCTCTCTCTCTCCCTGTGTAATTACGGGTTAGTTATTATATCAAATGCATTTTTGTCCCTCTGAACTTCAACAAGTGATGTTGTGTGATCGTTTTCCGCTCGCGAAGTCAAAGAATTTTTCTCACTGCCATAAAAACCAACTCCAAAGCCCTCTCGCCAATTGAATCGCACACGTTAATAAACAGACACGGTTAAGTTCACAAGGCAAATTAAATGCCACCATCTTCAACATTTATTTTATTTCGATATAATTTCTGTCCTGTTCTTCACAAGTGGTTGAATCCTATTAACTTTTTTATACGTTTCTAAATCTCACTGTTTACCAGTTTTTAAAGCTACATGAAAGTACGGAGAGAGAGAGAGAGAGAGAGAGAGAGAGAGAGATTTGAAAATCAAACTATATCAAAATATCATCTGTTGAAAATTAAAAAGGCAACAAAATTGTTGAGAGAGAGAGAGAGAGAGAGAGAGAGAGAGAGAGAGAGAGAGAGAGAGAGAGAGAGAGAGAGAGAGAGAGATGACTTTCAAGCAACCCATAGCCCCGTAACAGACATTTATCTATTTTATATTGAAAATTCAGAGGAAAATAAGTTCTTAAACACTATAGCAATATAAATTTTATAAAAAATAAAAAAAAAAGTGGTGATGCCATAAAATTAATGTTTACCATTAGAGTTAAAAACTTCTTATTGCCCATTAATAATTTAGAATTATGCACCTGGTGATTTTCCTTCCTTTCAATACCATATGAATTACAACATTGTCAAGCCTCTATTACCATTAGTATTAATTGCCAATATCTAATAAGAAAGGTAAAAAATAATTTTACAACTATATTATTGCAATACAGATTATTTATGGGCTTTTTTTCCATGAACACAATTTTATTCAAATATGCTTAAGGTATATGAAGCAAGTTGAAATATTTATTGGTTTACACTCAAATCTCCTTCTTTTCTTGTTCATCTGCCACTCTTAAAAACTTTCTAGTTAAAAATGTTCCACATACATGTAGAATTGATTTACATATGCCATGTCAATATACATGTATGTACAAGCAACAAAACAGTTTTCAGCAGTACAATTTATGACACATTTATGAAAAACAACCCTCCCATTTTTTCAAAAAAAAGAAAAAAAAGAAAGAAAGTCTGCTGTAGCCTGTATCAGATTATATTGGGCACCAACTGAACCAAACTAGGAAAGATAACTCCATAACAAATTCAGAGCTAGCACTACAACTATCATACTTTAAAAGATACAGCAACTAGCCAAGTACATTTTATACAGTTTTGAATTTCAATGTTTGAGAGGTTTAATTTGGCCATGCAGCCTATCTCTCTGGAGTCAGTCAATCGACTGTACTGGGGTGTGACTGATTCTCACCGAGGACCATTTCTCGCCAGTGCATTGTTAAGTCATTTTATCAACACGTAAAATTTTAATTATATGAAAAATTATGTTACAATTCAATAGAGATAATGCATAGACAGCTAAAAACCTAGTGGCCTTCAATGGAACCATAAATACATGTATATTTTAAATCTTTATTTAAAAGCTGCATGAATGGATCAACACATAAAAATGTGTTAAGTTTTAAGAGTTTATTTTCAGGAAACAAATGTTATGTAATAATATTTCATTTTCAAATAAGTATCTTACAATAATATTTTTCACAGCCTTTGATTGTTTTTAAAAAAAAAAATTCTCAAAAAGAGTTGCAGAAAAGTGTGTGTACATTATTAAATATAAAACATGTGTGTAGTGCTATTTGGGAAAGTAGTATCGGGTGTCTCCTTGGATTTCTGACTTCTACAAAGCTATAGAAATATTTAAATTTAAAAAAATAATAAATTGTTTTTTTAAAGATTTTATCTAAATTTTTATGGGGTAATCAATAATTATTACATTTAATTATTAAATAATATATGCCTGTTTAAGTCAGCTCTCTCATTCCAAAAAATGTTGAAATATTGCAAAAAATTATCAATATAACAGTCCTCACACGATACATGTAAATTTTATTTAAGTTAGTTGCATAAGACATATGAATTCAAATAGAAATTAATACCAGTGTTTTTAGACTTGATAAATCATATTTTATTTACAAGTAAAAAAATTTGTGTCTAAAAATTTTTTCTGCAATATGTAGTGCAAGGTATACGCAAAACCATAATCTTGATTGGAACAACAAAATATAAGAGATTTTGTACCAGTCTTATGCACAAACATTTTAATCTCTCATTTAACCTGGGGAAGGGGGGGGTCAAAACAGGACCCTTCCTCTGTCTCTTTTCCTCTGGCTAACACTTATCAAACTGAACTCTCCTGCGCAGGGTAAACTGAGGGGCGGGGACTTGTTTAAACATGTGTCCATCTTCATTGCTGTAGTGAAGTTCACTCACTGCCTGATTGACGCTGACTAAAATGGACACCAGGTCATGACCCCTAAAATGAACGAGAAGCACTATAGGATTTTATTTTTTTTATGACACCTATTTCAAGCAATTTGTTTAGCTGAGAAATACATTTTAAGTTATATTGGGATTTAGAAGAAAAAACTGAATTTCTAATCAAAATCTAAGAAAAATTATTTAATTCAAGATTGAGAGCACGAAATCCGAATTTCTTTTGTCAACACTATTTACACTTTTTAATTGCATTAAAAACATTCAAAATTTAACAAGAAGATCAACAAAGAAACTCTCCACTATTCTCTCATTTTAATATCAAACAGAAGAATTTCCAACTTGCTTGACCATCAAACAACTATAAGGCAAAAAGTCAAGGTTCCTACCTAGGACCCAGGGCGTACTTCTTCAACTTCTCTGCCAGGATGTTGATGTAGAATGATCCTTGTGATCTACTCCTGTAGGACACATACCCTGGGACTGTAGCATAGCCCAGGAGGAAGTCTGACTCATCCGGGATCATCTTGTGGGCCGAAGATGTCCGATCCTCATTGGGATTTACCTCGGATCTCGGTGGTTCCTGCGTCGCGTCCATCTGTGTGTTTGGGTCGACATTCCTTGTGGTTCCAATGGTTTGTAGGCCTGGTAAAATTGAGGATCAAATCAAAACAAATTAATTTTTTAAAAAAGATGACAAATTCATTGATAGCAATCTATGCAAGCTAAAACAGATTAAATTTATGTATTCATGTATAATTACATTCTTACAATATCTAGCTGAGAGTACCGGGTATTAGGTGTAATATTTAAAACATTTTAAATATAAACAAATTTTACATTGAAATAGTGTAGGGAAAATCAAAGGGAGAAAACTCAGTATCCATAGATATCAAATCCATACCAGACTGGTGGGAAAGTCCTTGGCATGCCTGAAAAAAGAAGAGTTTGGGTTTTTCTGCCAGAGAAGGACAGCGCGATGCAGTGAAGCATGCTGTGATGTCTTTGATCCGTACGCTGTTGCTATCTGTGCCGTACACTGCACCCGTCGTTCCGTGCGACAAAATACAGAAGACCAGGCAGTCAAACTGTCTGTGGTCTTTCCGGGAATATGCCTGGCAGACTCTCATGATTTCCTCACTGGTAGCATTTCGGTATACCTCAACCTTAAATTCCAGGTGGTTGCCAAAAACATCTTTTAATTTTTCTGAATAAAGAATATGAAAATCTTCATGCAATAACTGTTTGCTTGTTTTTAATACATGTATTTCTAATTAAACATAAGGAACTAATATTCAATTTTGAAACAAGAGATGTTTGTGAAACACTTATGCCCCCCTCCCTTGGAAAAATCCACAAAAAAAATTTCAATATGTTCATCCTCTGCGAAGAAAATGAGCGGAAACGGCAAATAACTGGAATTTTTTTACGTCCAAGTGTCATAACTCTGTCGAAAATTGCTCGATCGTACCCAATATCGAATTTGACCTAGATATTATCATGATTAACCTGTATACCATATTTCATTTCAATATGTTCATCCTTTGCGAAGAAAATGAACGGAAACTGTTGGTGGACTGACAGACTGACAGACAGCAGCAAAGCAATATGCCCTCCCTTCTTCGAAAAGGGGCATAATAGAATTGAGAGAACAATTCCTCTTTGAATTTAAAAATTTATTTTTTCGACTGTGGCTACCTGTATGAAGTTACAACAAAAGTTCAGCACTCAAAATTTTAATATCATAGAGATTTAATATTAAATGAGAGAACTGTGGAATAAGCAGGGTTGTCTCTAAAAATTAAAGTAGCAGGAGGAAATGAAAAAGTAGAAGGGGGTCTGGGGGTCTTGCTTATAGCTACATTGTGTTTGAAATGCAAAAATAGCCGGGTAATTAAGGCATTATAGGTGGGGGAATTTGCCGCCTCCCGGGTCTTAGAGACAACCCTGAATAAGGTTACCTTGAAAAAAATTTAAATTAATCAAGGCACTGTTTTAAAATTTTCTTGCAGAAATATTTTCCATTTAAGAAGGCTTGGTGCCAAGTTGGTAGTCCACAAATTAACCACCAGATCAAACCTAATATTTTAAGATACTGTAAATTCCTTATCTTACGCGAGTACTTAATTCTGTGATTCAACTGTTTTCCATCAAATTGCAGGAACATAAAATTGTAAATGCTGAATTTGTATCGTAGTTTCATGTTGTGAACATATGTCCAAAAAATAGAGTGAGATTTTAAAATTTGCAAGATGTGCTTCTCACGATTTTACGTGGATATTTATTCCTCGCGTTTAATTAGGAATCTACGGTATGGTTTGTTTATCGTTACTGAATGGTATTTATTATTCGGTAAAGAAAAAGTCCATAAAGTTTTCCTTTTAAAATTGGGTACTACTGTAAATTCCTAATTAAACGCAAGGGGTTTATTTTCGTGTTAAATCGCGAGAAGCACCCTTCGCGGATTTTAAAATCTCGCCATTATTTTCTGACAGTTGAGAACTATAAGAAATAAAGAGCAAAGTTCCATGTTCGCAATTTTATATTCTCGTGATTTGATACAAACCAGCGGGGTCGCGGAATTAAGTACTCGTGTAATGTAAGGAATTTACAGTATCCTTTTTTTTACAAAGAGTTCTTCTACAGGAGATCAATACAGTCTCAAAATGGCCACGACCATTGAGCCCTCTCAATACATGTATAAAATCCTAAACAGATAATGTGCGGTAGCCTTATTTATTCATTGGGTTGTGATGAAACAAAAGTTTGTATATATACCTTCATCGATATCTGTCCCTTTCCTTTCTCCTAAGTTTCCATGAAATATCTGGTTGTTAATGATCACACAGTATCCTGCATAAAAATGTATTTGTTTACAAATATGTATAAATATAGGCAATGATTTCATTTAAAAAATATCTTTCTGGGCAAATACATGTACAGTTCTCTTTATTTGACAAAATTAAGATGGCAGAGTACAGTTCAAGAATGCATGCTATTTTATTTGCATTGTGGCATCATCTTTTTGCTTGGTTGATGCCATAGTGTTATGGTTTCAACTGCAGACATTCAGCAAAGTTTGTCAACAGAGGCTTGTTGGAGGTGTAAATATGATATCATATTGTAGAATAAACATAAATGTCTTGAAGTATAAGCTATATTTGGGCTCGGGTCGAAAATCTGAAGACGGTTCAGCAAGCCTAGTCCTCTGTTTTCTTACCCCACCTAAATACAGCTTAATTAATACAAGTATTTCAAGACAGTAATCATGTATTTTATATTTTGAACCTTAATATTAAATGTGATACATATTTCTATTTTTTCTATAACTTAAGTATGTCTGAATGTTTTAATTATACTAAAAAGATCACCATTTCTACCTTTGTCAATTAAAAAATAGCCATTATCTAACAAATCTGGGGAAAAAAATATTGATAAGAATCCTGGAGCTAACCAGGTGGTAAATTTTTTTTTTTTTATCATAATTTTCAAAATATATGAGGCCATTTAGCAACAACTCTCATGTGTGGAATGGAAAAAATTCCTTAAGGCAGATCAAGTTAAAAAAAATGTTAAAAAATGTGCAAAATTGATATATTTCAAGTAAAATCCCATAGGGTCCTATGTTTAAAAATTAACAAACTTTGAGATGACCCCCAAAACAAAAGATGAGAGAAATGTCATTTTTTTTAAATCTTAAAATAATAATTATATCAGTAGAAATTGATGGGGTAAATTTCATTAAAAAAATAATGGCAGAACAAATTAGACCTGTCCTCGTTAATTCTTGTATTTTATTTCAAATTATGCTCTGTTCCTTGTGTTGTAACATTACCTCTGGGTTTTGACGTCATTTTGTAATAGTGAAACATATCATCATGAGAGTCAAGGTTTTCTTCTGAAGACTGGGCTGGAGACTGTTGCCGAGGCATGATGGTATCCATGGCATCCTGTGCTGGAGGGTTCATGGAGGTCAATGAGGGATAGGCATCCATTTGTGGATTGCTTCCTTCTACATGTACATGTAAATATCAAAGTTTAAAAAATGGAAGAAAAAATTTTAAACATGTACAAAAATTAAAAGAAGTTACCCTCACCAAAAATGAACTCTTATGAAAAAATACAGAGCAAAATCAATTCATGTTGATGGGTACGATATGTCACTCCTTATATTCAATTACAAAAGTAAAGTTTTGAAATCATCCCCCCTTCTTTTTAAAAAAAAAAAGAAGCGGGGATGAGAATAGCCCTACCCACCTGTCTGGACAGCTAGGTTATGCTCTGGTCCTTGGTGTGCCTGTGGGGTCACTGCTGCAGTGGTGTTTGAAAAGTGGTTGATGTGCAGATCCAGTTTCATACCAGGTTCTACTTTCATCTCATCTGTCGGAGAAGCCACTGCAACAGACAAAAAAAACCCCCCAAAACTACAGTAATGGTGGAAGTACACTGTTTTTGCATTATCGACACTTCCAGTTGTATCAGTTAATGAAATTATCAAAAGGAACTTTTTGATCATCATACATGTATTTCAAATTACTACTGATATTTTTGACAAATAACTACAGTTTTTAATAGTAACATTTTGCATACACGTGATATGTACCGGGTTTTTTTTCAACCCCATTTATGGTGTATTTGCAAAGCACTAAAATTCACCAAATCTAAAAATTTGTATAGTATTTTGAATTTCTTGCTATTGCCGTCATTTTCCTCTAATTCTCGCTTGCGAGACACTGGAACCCTCATAACATTCTTAAAGAATTTTGACAAACAGTTTGTAATCTTTTTGGCTATCTGCTTATATACTCACTACCTTCAAACCTGCATGAACCACCATACAAAACATTTTCTTGTTTAAGTATATAAGTACCTAAGTTTCTATTCTTGTATTGGTACACGCTCTCCAGCAATTCTTCATCCCCTGTTGTTTTAATCAGCTGTTCCAGTGTATTCACATCAATTTTTGTAATTTTTTCCTCCTTTTCCAGAACATTGAACAAATCTAAACAACTTCTCACTTTGTCAACCATTTTTTTGGGCAAATGTAAACTTGTTCTTGAATAGAATTTCATTTTCTCTAGTTCATCTTTTCCACAATCTTCAGCAATATCAAACAGCAGAATTCTGGTACAAGAAATTATGATAAGATAATTCACATATAATAATTGATTTCTATCAATGCAAAAAAAAAAAAAAATTAAATTTAAAATGCACTGTGATGACTGTAGAATGATTAGATTTTAATTATCTTTCACAGCTAAACATATGAATTGTAATGAACAAGAGCACATAATATAATAAGATAGAGATTATTTTTCACTGGCTAAATGTATGTAAATAAAAAAAATATATTTGATGTCATAAATGGGAATGTCTAACAAATCACTTGATATTCACTTTATGTAGTTACGAGAATCAAAACATGAGGTAACATTATCCAAATACATGTACTAGCTGTTATTTTTAAAGACTAAGATGGTTACCGGTACTAGAATGATGGGAAATTAGTGGATGGGAAAATGAGTATGAAAAATCTATTCCATATACATGATTAGAAAAACACCTGAAAAAATTTATGTCACATCCCTTATCAACCCTGCCTGGATTAACAAATATCATAAATGAACCTTGTGCTGATAGCTAGTCTCAGATTGATTTTGCAGTGAACAGTATTTTGTCATATATGTATAATTCTCTACATATTATCACAACAATTGATTAATACTGATATTAACATTAATCTCAACTATTAATTATTACTGAAATTAACATTCATCTCTGTTTTTATGAATGAATAATTCGATCTTGCCTAAATTCGGTAAGATAGTTTGGTCCATTAGCTCTAATTCTATTCTCCAGCTGCTGTGGATCTCCACCTAATTTTCTAATTAAGTCCTTCCTCTGCATGTAGTGAAAACATTCTTGTAAATATTTAGAGTTCTCTTCTTTCAATTTCCCTTTCTGTTCCAGATTGGCAAACACATCTAAACATCTTTGGCATTTACCAAGCACACTAAACGAAACAACGTCTTTACATAGAAATTTCAAAAGCTCCAGGTCTTTGGAATCAAGATGTGCATCAATGTCTAGTAATATTGCTTTGAAATCCCCCAGGTGTGTCATCTTCATAGGCTTCAGTGTAAATTCTTCATCTCTAACATACACTTGATTATCCTGAAAAATAGCACACATATTGTTTCAGTAAACATGGTAGAAGCAGTTATAATTTGTTTGATAATAAGAAATTTTAATAATAACAAACACACGTTTTCAAAGCTTCAATAACACATAAGTTTGTGTATTCATTTTTATTTTATTTGTAATTGCCTGTCAAAATGAAAGTAGGCATGCCAAGTAAAATAACGTTAATCTTTAATATTTTTAGAACAATATTGAAAAAAAAATCTTAAAATTGTTATAAATCACTTACGTTGTAAGAGCTTGGTTAAGAAAGATATATTTGTATAAATTCATAAATACATAACGGCAAACAATTTTTAAAATACTTTTTAAACTGGTAAAAGGAAATTCCTTGCTGTCTAATTATAAACTGAAAATGAAAATTCTGGGCAGTTGTTCATATATTAATTCGGCTTTATAATATACATTAAGTTTTTTTTATTGTCATGTTCTTGATGCTTAATTTATAATCTAAATAATTAGTCATTTTATAAGTATACATTTTTATGATATGATGGTTTGATTTCTTTTATTTCTTTGATTTTGTTTTTTTTTACAAATAAACTAGCAACAAACACGAGACTTAGTTAGTGTTCGAGTTGTCTAAGACAAAAAGGAGTTACGTCAAATTATCCATTTCGCAATATTATTATGAGCAATATCATTTAAACCAATGTAGGAAGTGTTGTCAGAGATTAGGCAAGACGCTATGAAGATGAAAACTCTGTTGTATTTTGCTGTCATTGTTTTGTGTGAGTACTGTAAATAATATATTGGTTTTGGGGTTCAAAGACCGATCTGAATTATTAATTGGCTTTCCTTGATACTCCTTTTTGTGGATCCTTTTAGGTCTCTTTAGTATACATGGCAACACCTTTAACATTTTAAAATTAAAGTAAAGTAATGATGCTACTCACTGTCGATATGGTTTTCTTTGGGAGAATGTTTTAATTAGTTTGGTTGCTATAAACTTAAATGTAGTGATATAGTGATGTAACAATGCACAGGGAAGAATTGGTCTTTGGTGAGAATTGGTCTTATGACTTCACTGGGGTATTTTCTCAGGCCTTTGTTTGTGTTAAAATTTTTTACTACCCTGTTATTTGATATATAGAAAGGTATCTAACAACAAATTACGTGAAGTAGTATTCTGGAGAATTTTTGTCATTTTTTATTCTGGACTATCACAACTACATGACCCTTGAATTACTGATAATTTCACAATAAATGTTTGGTTTACAAAGTCACATATGGCACAACTGCATCCATTAGTGTTAATTTGCAGTCGGTAACTTTACACAAATACATGTAATGCAGAATTATGCTATGAGACTAAAAAAATGATTCACACCACAATAACTAGGTGCATCATGTACATGTATACTATTGATAGGAAGCAATCGGCTGTTATAAAATTTGTGAATGAAACATAGAATTGAATGAGGTGCACTGAATTCAGACATCTTTTATTATATTTTCAGTGATAGCATTGATAGAAGCAAGAGGAGGTAGAGGTGGTGGAAGGGGCGGAAGATTTTCATCCAGATCCCGCTCAGGCTATCGCTCATCATCCAGATCCAGATATGTATCTAAATTTTCTGGAAGTAGAATTTCTTCCAAAAGCCAGCTACGAACTGCCATTTTGTTAGGAACAGTGTATGGTGCAACAAGATGGAAGAGTCGATCTAGCTACCGAAGAAGTGGAGAATGTAAGTCGAGTATCATTTCACATGGGTCAGATGTGAATTTTACTGTCCTCTTTGCGAATTTGTATATTAAGTGAAAGATTGAGGTTTTGTTTTAATTGTTTTTAAAGGCTTTTCCATACCTGATGTATATAAAACTTCACTCCAGCTGTCAATGTAAGATTCATACTATATACTGTGTTGAGTTCATTTGCATATGAAAGCTTTATTTCCAAAACCAATTAATGCTTCAAAGCATTTCTAATTCTTTGAAAACCCATTGACTATTATTTTAATTGATACTGACTGCTATTGGTGTATACCGGTACATAATAGGGTCGTCTGGGACAAAATTTTGTCATGATAGACGCCAACTGCAACTATCAAGATTTACAATGCGCCTATCTTAAGCATATTCTAAAAACTAAAGGCATTCCTTTTTTGAACAAAAGAAAACAAGATTTAGTTGACTTATGTGAAAGCGCTGACGCTCTTTCATTTCTGTTGTGCAAAACAAAGGAATAAATTTCGTTATCAAATATATTATCTATTCAAATAATTTTCCTAAGTTTGGGAGCATTGAAAATAAATAAGGAAGGAGAACAATTTTGTCTGAATTTTTTTTTTAATTTGGAAATGTGCCTTTTATTGGCTCCATTGGTAAAAATAATACGGACTTGGACACATGCATAGTTATTTTTATTTGTATTGGCAATTTTTTTTTTATGAAGAATTAACTGTTGCAATGATTCCATGCATTTTAAGGGGGTGGAAGAATTGTTGATGCATTAAAGGAAAATGTTTGTATCAATAATCAAGATTATTGGAGGATCAATCCTTTTTACATAGTTCTTGTTCTGACATAAGAGTATTAGTTGTATGAATTAATAGTGTGGAAGAATTTTTCAATGAACAACTAATGTCAGCTGCAGAAACTCAGAAAAAGTAGAAAAAATCTAATGTTTAATATGATTTACCATGTTAAATAATTTAAAAACTGATAATTCCATTGATTACTTCTGAATTGGACTCTAAAAGACTTATAATTTGCTTGTGCTTCCGTAGTCTTACAAAAGTAAGAAGTCAAATATTTCTTGTTCATAAACAGTAAAACACGCTTATATCGAAGTCCCAGGGACAGCCAATTTAACTTCGTTATAAGGGTAATTCGTTATATCCGTCAAGTTTACAACATGAAATAGAGACTTGGGGAATGAAATTCACTTCGCTGTAAGCGTCAATTCATTATAAGTGTGTTCGCTATAACCGTGTTTTACTGTACAGTCAAACTTCGTTATCTCGAACTAGATGGGACTGTTGTAAAACTTTGAGATATCGGGGTATTCAAGATACTGAGGGTTAAATACATTAAAAAATAGGTGGTTTGGACTTACAAATTGCTTTGACATATCCATTGTATTTTAGATATCAGTGGTTACGATATCGAAGTTCAACTATATGTCAATCTCGGTGGCTTTAACTTCACCCCAGTCACTCTTTTCTTTGAATGACTTGATGTTTTTCCACTCCACAGTGCCTGAGGTCTGTTACAATGATAAATATGACCAAAACCAGTGGGGCAATTCCACTTACCTTGGACGCTTCCTCTGCCCTACGGACCAGAGTATGGGCGATAACAAGAAGTACTGTTGTGGGGAAAAGGGAAAACAGTACTGCTGTACATTCTGGGAAGAGTAAGTACCTAAATAACTTACTACATATATGTACTTAAGCCAGTTAGTACCAGTCTTGAGCTAATTTTTCCAGTTGGTAGCTCATGTACAATCTCTTCTCTATTTCTGTCAGAACACCCCTAGCTCTGCCAGTTCCTTAACATACTTAATACATGTAATTTTTTTGTTAACTTGTCGGTCTTCAAATAGTGTAAGTTTATTAAATTTTTCCAAGCTTTTTGCATAATAGAAATATTGTCACACATAATATACCATTCTATATGTTCATTATTAAATCATTAAACTCAATACACTTGTACAAAATGAAGCCAACAATTGATCTGCATGTATTAAATACACATTTATATTTTTGAATCAAATTCATGCATGTTAATTGAAATATACTTGGACATGGTAGGTACTTTCAATTTTTATTATGAGTTTATAAAAACAAAGATACCAGGTAAATGAATAAAGTTATAGTCTGTCCCAAGTTTTTGCTTCCATCACGTTTTGATGATTTTTAATAAAAATACACAAACCTGTGAAAGAAATGATGTTGAAATCGATAAAAGGGAAAGTATCCACGATATCTTCATTGACAAATTATCATTTTTCACCCATAAAAGTTCATATTAGGAACAAAAACAAATTTCTTATAGAGATTTATAATATGGGATATGTTTACATCTTTTCTCCATTCGGAAGTACTCGAGACACCTCACACAATTTTTCAACGTTATCATCTGGGCTTATTAAAGGCTGATGCAATGCAAAATCTCCGTAGACTTTCTGTTTTGGGATGTGTATTGAATTCTGAAGCGGTAGAGGGGGCGTTTCAAAACAGATAATCTGGACATTTTTATATTAGTGGATGAACGTAGTTTGAACTCAATGGGTATTTATGATTATCGAAATATCAAGCGAAAAGTGGTGGAAGCAAAAACTCGAGACAGAGTAAAGTACATGTAACCTGTTAGATATAAAAAATCAGCAAACCAATAGTAGCTTTAAGCGTTTGTTATTGAGTGCCTGATCTCTTTTTAGTGGAGGGCGTGTGGCAGGGGTGGTCATCGGTATCCTCGTTTTCATGGGAATCATCTTCGTCACCTGCTACTGTTGTATCAAGAGACGTAACAAGAGTTCCGGATCTGTGATCCGCACTCCAGATAAGAACCACTTCCAGATGGCTCCAGGTAACTTTGCTTTTGTGGTTGAAATTTGGTGAGCATGTCATCAATAACACTGTATACATATGCATGTATCACTATTGTCTGGTGTTCATTTGTTCGCTTCATTTAAGTATAGCTGATTTATAACAAACCCATTTTGCTTTTTAAAATTTTAAAATAAATGTGTTATATTTGGATTTCAGAGGGTAGGAGGGAGAGTTTATGAATTTTCCAATGATGTGTCAACTTTTAATGTAAGGAGAGAGGGGGGAGGGTAGGGGGTAAACTAGGAGGTTAAAAAATATATTTAAAAGTTTTCCCTTAAAAACGATAGAAAAAGTTGGAATTTCCATGAAACATATTTGATAAATTTCACTTGCACACTGTGAAATCATCGTATTTTGCATAGGGTCTTACTCTTGTGTTAGGTCGATGTTAAACTGTGTTTTCGTTGAACTGCATGGGTGTGCACTAATTCTTTTCAGATTACCAAGAGCAGAATGTACCGTTGCGGCCATACCACCAGGGTAAGTTACTCAAGGAGAGGGAAGGTTCAATGGAATGTAAACAATTTGAAGTGTGTGGGGAAAACTGGGATATCTGTATTTAGAATATTTGTGGTTTAATTGGAATGTTCACCCCCTATACTGTTTGCCAGTGGGTGAAATCAAAACAGGTTATTTCAAATGTTACCGTACTCTTTTTGGTAAGGCAAAATTGAAACAGAGAAAGTTGTTGACAAATGTAATAGGGAAAAAGCAAGCATGAATATAACCCTGTATTTATGAAGTAGATTATTTAGATATTTAAAAAAGGGTCATGGGTACCTATTTTAATTTTCTATGTAGCTTGTAACATGAGATTTGATTGGCTAATTGATAAGCTGGTTGTAAATTTCAATACACGTTACTTGAGCCAGAGATAAATACTGGTAACCACAGTGACGTGACATTACAATACATTGTATCTCTATCTTGAAAGTGTAATGCCCCCCTGATTAGACATTGGAAACAGATTTATTTGGTTTACATAGGAAACTTATTCATTATCCAGGTTCAGTTAAGGGTGTACGGGAATTTACCCCAGTTTGTATTCCATACACCATTTTTCCTCTGGGTGTAGCGGCTTTCAGCCTCAGGGTGTATGGAATGCAACCTGGGTTAAATCCCAGTACACACTTGATTGAACCTGGAATACTAATAATGCATGAATATCTGTGTTGTACAAACTGTGTTTTGTAATTAACGCGATCAGCACAAATACGAAGTTTATTTTGGGAGTTCAATTTAGCTTTGGGCAGAAAAAAAATCAGTTTTTCAGGCACTGTTGCATCACACCAAATGCTGATGCAAAAATAAAAAAAATGAATATTAAACAAGAGATTGAATTTTATGATTTTCATCATGTTAGTTTTGTTAGCTTTGCAGACATATAGATGTGATTAAGGCAAACAGTTTTCTTGTCAATGATAAGTTAATCTTTTCTAACTGCATTCTGCATGCATAAATATTTTGCATATACATGTATTGCATGCAAGGTCAGTGATTCTATAGAGTTTGAAATCATCTTTGCCTTTGAACGATGTTAGTGTTGCTAGGGAATTTAGGTAATTATTCATTTGCTATTTTTAGATCCCACACCTGTTCCAATGGCTGGGCCCCCTATGGGAAATTCTTCTTACTCAGCTCCTCAGAGCGGCCCACCCCCATCTGGTGCACCACCACCATACGAGCTTGCAGGCCCTGCCCCTGGAGGTCTACCTTATGACCCAAACCCCAGTAAGTATTCAATTTGCTCTCGTTTTGATTGCTTCAGTTTTCATCTTTCATCGAGACAGGTCACCTTGTGCTTGAGTAGAATTTTGTTTGAGACAATCTCAAATGGCAGATCATAAAATTAGATAAAGAAATGTTCTAGGAATGAAATGTTTTTTTTTAAATGGGTTGTAGCCAGGTGATAACACTAAAATGCAGGCAATGTTTGATTTCCATTCTAAAATACAATATATAGCCAAATGAATTGGATGGAGGCCGATTTTTTATGTGTTTGCAAGACAAATTTGATGTCAATCATTTAACACATACTATATTCTATTAGTTTTTCTGTAGCCATGCTAACATGTCTCTGGTCATTTATTTTACAGAAGGAGACCTGCCTTACCCTGTGAACCCACCTCCATTCCAATATCAACAGGACCAAGGTCAGAGCATGATTCTTTTCCCTCCCTTGTTTGAAGCAAATCTGATTATCAAATGTCTATCAAATATTTGTTAATTAATCACAGTGTGAGTGAATTTTTTCTGCATGATATTGCCTAGTGATGCTTCCAGGTTTTCATTTCACCCAAAGGACACATATTTACTTTGGAATAATAGACAACATCCTGTTATCATTTTTGCCCTTATATTATTGAAAACTGTGTAACTGTTGTGTATTGACATTTGGAGAAAGTCTAGTTATTGATCAGTTCTCTTCTGCAGTGCAGTGCAATGCTTAGTGACATTTCACAACATCAATAATTCACTACAAATGAGTGTTTGTTTCTTAGAAAAGGTTAGGAAAAATGTGAATATCTAGAAATCTAATCATAAATCAATGTACGAGCAAAAAGACTAAGGGGGAATATGGGTAGTGGAGAATTGGTGGCTTGCTTCATATTGGTGTTTTTAATGTGCTTTATTAAACCATGTTTTTACAGCCGTGAAAGCAAACAGAGCATTCATCATTATCAAAATACTGCAATCCATTGATTATACATCCATTCACTCCACTATAGATGACAAATGCTATGTTTTGTTGTACATGTATTGAAAAATCTCATCATACATGTATTACCTCTTATTTTCAGGCATGGAAAAGCCCCCAATGCCCTCTGACGGATCCCAGCCTTATCCGACAGCCCCACCCCTCAGTGGGCCACATTATGGGGACACACCTTACCCCACAGGCAATTCGCCTTACCCCGCTGGCAACCCAGCGTACCCACCCATGGGAAACATGCCTTATCCACCAAACAATGCTCCCTACCCTAACCAGTAAGATGTGTAGGATGCAGCCTGTGTTATATAGGCAACAGGCAGACATGTTTTGATATTTTTAATCAGTGCATGATGTAAATGTACTCCGTACTTTTTACACTTTTTAGATTTTTTAATCAGATGTATTTTTAGTACATGTATATTGAACAAGTTTTACACATGTTATGTGTACTTTTTTCTAGTCTTCACATAATTTGAAATGTGTGCAATTGATAAAGGAATTGAATTGAATTAATTGATTTTTTTATTCCATTGTAAAATAATATTTTTGGATTAATAAAAACCATAAAGAATAAAGATTAACATATACATGTATATATACACATGTATATACATATGTACCCTCTCTCATGTGCTAATGAAATTAATAGGGTGTTCATTTTAATGTAAGAGCAAGCAACTCTAATAAATGGTTTGAAAGAAAAAATCTCTTACAACAAAATAATGCAAGTTTATTTACTTTTGATAAGTTGAGTTTTACTATTCTATATATATATATACATATATGTACATATTCTCTAAAAGAGTAAGAAATTAACTCATTTTCTTCATAAGTGTTGTTGCTGGTAGCATATTATATATTCAATATGCTTTCCACTCCCTGAGATGCCATGTGTTTAGAAGTGGGTGCTTGTGTATACTTATAATATACATTGATTGATATACTTATGTACTACATGTTTTAATGTACAGTGTACTTAAAGTTGTCATATGGCTGTGGTATATAGTACATATATATATAAGTGTACATCTTTTTGTACTTTTGCCCATGTACAGGGAATGTTAAAAAGCTCAAAGAAAGAGGTTTTTCTTTTTACATATGTCCAATTTCTGTCTTGAATTCGTTGTATTGCATTTGTGAATTTTTCTTTTTTCAAATTCACCTGTTTTGTATATTTCATGATATTTCCTGCGAATATTTGGGGTGTTTTTAGGCGTTACATATTTTTAGATATTATATATGAATTATGAAAAATCAGAAACCTTTTCTGACTAAATTTATTGATATTAAATTGTAACAGATTTGTTTTGTATTGAACAAAGGCACAGTAATGTACATATGGCAGTTAATTGAAAAAAAAAAATTTTTGTCACTCAAGTAATTGTAAGCTTTCATATTTGTGAAGTACAGGTACTTAGAGAATTTTCTCTTTGAGAAAAAAAAACTTTATGGTGTTGGGGTTAATTTATTTTAATTCAATATGTTATACATGTATTTGTTTTTGAAGATTTTCTTCAACTTTAAAGGTATGTGAAATAGTGTGTTGCATATTGTCCATAATAATTTTTAAAAATATAAAAACAAGCAAAAATTCATATTTTCAAAGGACAAATCTCATTCCGAATTTTTGCATTTTCAGGTTGTGTAAAAATTGATTTTTAAACGTTGAACTTTTTTTACATTGATAACTGTCTCTGGGTATTTTTTTATAAATCATTATGTCTTCGTTAAGTTTTTGTTTTTTCCTATAATAAGTTGCACCTCAATTTGATTGTGAGTTATGTTTAAAATTCAATAAAGTATTGATTAAAATGAGTTTAAACAAAGAGAGTTTAATTTTGGTTTTTTGTTGTTTTTGAAAATGAAATATATACAGTGTCCAAAATAATAGAAACCTTTCTATGTCAAATAATAGAACTTGGGGTTTAAATTGGGAATAAATCATAACATGTTATGTTTTCCATAAGTTCTCATAATATGCATGCAGATTAAAAAGATATAAGAATAATTAATTTTTGTCTCAATCTGACTCTATGGTTTATGATTATTATTAAATATAGAAATATAATGAGGATTCCTTTATTACCTGTGAACATGCCCAAAGCATGATTTGGTCTTATACAATATTTTTTATACCCACACAAATGAAGTTTAGGGAGGTGTATTGAAATCTCCCTGTCTGTCTATAGACACACGTTTGTCCTTTTATAAACTTCTTAATCAATTACTGCATGGAATAGTCTGAAAATTTGTACATATGTTGAATATCTGAAGATGTGTACCTACAATTTTTATCAAGATGAGACAAGATTTATTGACAGTTTTCTTGTACTTGTTCTATATTATCTCATTTTGTTCTCTGTCAAAGTATTTCGCAGTCTCTCAGTATTCAAGCAACCCATCTTATCTGTCATCTTTTTCGGTAAGTACACGTAAATATTACCGGTAATTCATATCTAATAGCAGTGTTTCATTGAAGCATAGACATAAATAATATAAATGTTATTTATGTTTCTGATTGGAGTTGCATATCAGGGTTTCAATGGAATTCACTCTCAAAACTGCAAATAATTTTTCTTTTTCTAAAGACCGATACATGTATTCGATGTAATAAAATAGCTTCACGCCCCTTTCAGTACTGTGATTTATCGGGTACTAACTACAAAGTATTCGTATAAATTTGCACACATTTGAAAATCGGGTAAACAAAAAATGAGCGTGACTCCTACATTTATCCACAGGAATTTATTTTAACATACATTACTGATAGGAGATACTATAGATGTATTCGTCTTTTGGACTATTCTTCTTTTCAAAGAATTGAGGCTTTGTGTACGAAAGTACCCCAATAGCCAGGCTCACTGACCACTTTTACTGTGTTATTACTAAAACAAAAGTACTGTGGGGATTTGTTTTTCGGAAAATACCATGGTTAACTTGTTGTTTTTTAATAAAACTGTGAGGCTATATTTTACAAATATGTTGTATATATCATTTATATATTCATATTCATTTGTTGTAAACTTGTCTCTTGTTGAATGAAGAACAATTAACGAAATCACAAAATCAACTTAAAGTGATTTCCAAGACAAAATAATATTTGAATTCTATGTTTCATGATAAATTTGTGATCCAGACATTGGAACTTAATTTTCGTATATTATTTTTTTTTTTGCAAAATAAGTTGATTAATTATTTCCGATAAAGATAAATGTACCGATTACAACTGCGTCATACTTTAACTATCAAATGATCAAACACATATTATGTGTAACAATTCTGTTTTACGGCGGCGGGCGATTGGTTGGCGTTGTAATTTGTGCATGTATCATTGTTCTCGCGGGAATTTTGTTCACCTCTTCCTCTTGCATCACCAAACGCAAACAGATCCGGTGATTGGACAAACCACACAATATTTACAGTCAGAGATAGTGGATACATTGTCCTTTTTATGTTACATGTATTGCACGCACTTTTACTTATTTTAAAATATACTTACATTTATAATATAATTTCCACGTTAAAGGATGCTCAACCACTTAGCCAGTGCAATATATTTTCACTTGCATCTGATAAATAAAGGGATATGCATTTGGTAATCTATTTTATTATACTTTTATGTTAAATACTGAAATCTGATTGGTTTAGACGCAGTTGACAATCCGTTCTATTACCCTCAGCGTTAGCAACACACTTAGCAACGGGTAACACTTCATAAATAGTGCCTGTTTGGGAGGGTAAGAGTTGAAATTGACATCCGAGAAAACCATTGTCAACCGACGCCAAGCGGAGGTCGTTAATGCTTTTCGAGGGGTGTCATGTTCAACTCGTATCCTCCTCCAACTCAAATGGCACTATCGGTGTCTTGAAAACATATTCGTATAACTGGTCATACAACGCAACTTGTTTTGAAATGCATCATTGTGACAATATTTCCTTCATAGAACTTTAGATTGCACATATTTAAACTGTGAACATCTTGATTGAGCATATCAAATGTTGATGAATATTAATATCAATTGACATCAATGTAAGGAATTTACCTTTGCTGGCAAGCCTGATTAGAGTATAAGATATATTTCAAAAGAAAACTATGCCGTTGGTTTTTTAGATCGACTGATAAAAAAATCAGTATTTTTGTCTTTTAATTTTTACGGGTATATTCACTTCGATGTTTTATTAACTTCAACTTTCAGTGCGTTATTTATAAATTATATCCGCGTTATACATCTTGTGAATGTTATTGTAGATCAAATTTAAGTAAACTTTTTAAAATGCGTTTTGCTCTCTTTTAATTTCCCTCCGTAATAAACGAGACCTACTCACACCTGTGTTTCTTGTGTTCAAACTAAAGGTAATTGATTCAAACTGGAGATTCCCATATTCGATTCTACTTCATTTTACTCAATCTCTTTTTAAAGTCTGTTATATTGCAACATTTATATATATAGTTGATAATCCAAATCAACTGTCATTTTTAATTAATACATCATAACTTATATTCACTCTCATACCTGAGACATAGAAAAGCGACAAACACAAGACTTAGTTTGCGTTCAAGTTGTCTATGAAAGGACCCCCATATATATACAAGTACCCCCTGTCTATTTCGCAATATTTATTATTATGGCATTTAATCCAGTGTGGAAGTGTAGTCCGATATTAGGCATGACGTCATGAAGACGAGAACTCTTTTTTGTCTCATTGCCATTGTTTTATGTGAGTATTGATAATAAATGATCGTTTTTGAAGTTCATAGACCAATTCTTTCTTCCTTTTGAAGTTGTTTAACTTAGCAACGGTATCGGGTCCGTTCGCCCTATCTAACTTTTTCCCCAAGCTGGTTCGCCATAATTATCTTTCGCCGTATAAGTATGGCACGCGAATTTCATAAAAATAAGCTTAACTATGGTGGCGTATCTCTGCCCCTTGTGTGCAAGTTATTTTTCTACTAATTATGTCGACATGCAAGATAAATATGTTGACATGCAAAATAGTTATGTCAACATGCAACATAACTATGTTGACATGCAAGAAAACTGCAATCAAATAAGAGTTATAAAAAATCTCAAATATCGCCAACATGTGACATCCAAGATGCTAGATACGCTACCTATTGATGTCAAAATGCAACTTATATATGTTATAACATGCAACTTCTTTATGTTAACATGCAACTTATTTATGTCGACATGCAACTTATTTATGTCATCATGCAAGTTAGTTATGTTAACATGCAAGATAAATATGTTGACATGCAACATATTTATGTCGAAATGCAACTAAGTTATGTTGACAAACAACTTATAAGTTATTTATCTTGCATGTAAACATAACTAAGTTGCATGCCAACATATTTATCTCGCATGTCAACATAAGTAAGTTGCATGTTAACATAACTAAGTTGCATGTCGACATAAATAAGTTGCATGTCGACATAAATAAGTTGCATGTTGACATAAATAAGTTGCATGTCGACATAAAAAGGTGGCATCTAGCATCTTGGATGTCACAGGTGGGCGATATTTGAGATTTTTTGAGATTTTGTGTAATTCTCATCTAATTGCAATTTTCTTGCATGTCAACATAGTTATGTTGCATGTCGACATAATTATCTTGCATGTCAACATATTTATCTTGAAAGTCGACATATTTGATAGAAAAATAACTTGCACACAAGGGGCAGAGATATGCCACCATACTTAACATAGTTTCTATGGTTTACAAACCACAAACTAGGTATAGATCATAGTTTCACAAATCGTAAAACTTTATATTGATCGGATAAATAATGTTTTGCATATAATTGTTTTTTGTGTTTATATCACCCATTTCTGAAACAAGGCGTTAAGTATGGTCTACAAATGTGCAATATTAAGGTAACTCCGAACCTATAAAATTATGGGTTCAAAGTTAAAAAACTTAACTTTTTTAAACTTATTGGACTTGAATTTCATCAAAAAATAAATAAAATATATATGTATCCATACTATTTAAGATGTAAGGTAATAAAAACCAAAGGATAAAATTATCATCTGAAAATTACACTTTTTTTGTTTAAAAATTAAATATAAGTGGATGAATACTTGTTGGTCTATTTAAATTTCATTGATTACTATGCCAGAAAACTAAAATTAATTTTAAAAAAAGAAAAAAATTGTTTACATTAGAAAAATTATAGCATTTAGATATATCACTTAGAGGAAAATAGAAAAGAGTTATTTCCCTTTATCATTATTGAATTATGTCGAATATAAGGATGAAAAACGCTTATTAAATATCTCCAAGTAAACAATGATTTGAGTTTTTGATGTGCACCATAATAACATAGAAATTACAAATCTACTTGCAAGAATTTTAATGAATTCATGGTTTATGTTAAATGTATGACGTCACAGTAGGGTGGATTTACTTTAACAACAGTTTACTGTCCGTAAACTACAGTTAACAACCGGTAAACCTAGTTGATCGAATGTAAAACTATGTTTAGCTCATTTTTTGGCGTGCCATACGAATACATTGTTTGCTCGATTTCGTGATCGCTCTATTGTATATATTATATTGAAATAATATAGATGATGCACAGTATTAACAAAAATTCATATAGAGTAAATTAAAGGACTGTCTTGTTGATGTCTTGTGAAGATTACTTTTTCAGGCCCTTGTTTATCCAATAACAGCTCATCTTAAATACTTAAACAATATTGCAGAGTATCTTACTGTTATACTACATGAAATAAATACTGCAGGAAAGTTTTGTCATTATATTCTCTGGACTATCATAACTACTGGCATTTTCTACATTAATGATCGGTATGTAAAATTATTACAAAACATCTGCATTCATTGTTTCTAGCATGTATATGGCTTTGGTGTTGTGCAATAGGCATGAGTATGTGAAACACTGACATCAAAAGTAAGGCATCTCCCTGGGACACTATAGCCCACAATCCCCAGAGTAGTTTCTCTCTCTCTCTCTCTCTCTCTCTCTCTCTCTCTCTCTCTCATCACCATTAACCTCAAAAACTGGTTTTATTCTAGGGACACTAAAAATTAGACATACTTGTATTTAATATATCCTATATATTTTTCAGTGTTGGCGTTGATAGAAGCAAGGGGTGGTGGAAGGGGTGGTGGAAGGGGCGGAGGACGATCATCCAGATCCCGCTCAGGATCTCGGTCATCAAGGTCTGGATCCAGATTTTCAAAATTTTCTGGATATAGAATTTCTTCCAAACGACAACTTCGAGCTGCGATTTTGTCAGGAACAGTGTATGGTGCGAGGGGATGGAAGAGTAGATACAGCCACTGGGATAACAGGAAGTGTAAGTGCGCATTTTTCAATTCACAACAAGCAGATGCTCAGTTCCATTTGTTATGTTAGAAACTGAGGATGCATTCCGTCTCAGAGCTAACCGAACCTGGAGCAGATCACATGTTTGAGCACGTGTCATGTGATAACCATATCTAAGTCATTTCTTGTTTTATATTTTCCCAAAAATTAGAGGGATGATGCATTTCGTGATACAAATGCAAGCTTCGGATTCGCAACAATGAGCGATATACCCTATCATATAGCATCGTTCACATGATTAAAGTCTTTACTTTTCTGCAACGTCATTGGATAACCGCGTCACGTGATAGTCATCTATAGCGAGTAACCGTGATGCATTGGCATTATGCCTATGCAGAACAAATTTGCAATAGAATGAGGGAAAACAACAATCCTTGGTACGATTTTTGATAACATCCGATTTTAACTCATTTGATATTAATCAAACTCATATTACATGTATTTTAGAATTGAAACGATACATACTGAAAATACTAGTAGAAGAAAACAAACCCCATAATTGTGAAGTTTTTAAAGATTTAACTATCATTCTTTTTTTAACAAGTTTAGTTATTAAATATATAACATTTATCCATTAACAGGAGTATAAGATTATTCAATTAATCTGAGATTTTTGTTCCTTAGTATGATTTTTGTGTGAAACAATAGATTTGAAAACCTCTTCATTGAACAACTTAAACAATAAAAAGAGTTGAAAACGTCTGATAATTTATATGATTCACTTAATTAAAGTTATTCAGGAATTAAAAAAAAAAGAATTGATACAGTTTTCTTCAAAACTAGATTAGTTAAAAAGATTGATGCTCTCCATCTGCAGTGCCCGAGGTGTGTTACAATGATAAGTACAACATGACCCAGGATGGCAACTCCACTTACCATGGGCGCTTCCTCTGCCCCACGGACAGGAGTATGAGGGGTGACAAGACCTACTGTTGCGGAAGGACGGGGGAGCAGTACTGCTGTTCTTTCTGGGAAGAGTATGTACCTAATTTACTTGATATCTTTAGTTGGTGATTACCTGGTCATTTTGCTCTAAGCTTGTATGTTCTATAGATATAGACGTCGTTCATACATATTTTCCCAATAACGCCAATGAGCACACAGCTGGTGTGACCGATCAACAGAGGATGCTCTCTCCTCCATGGCACCTGATCCTACGGTATTCCAACCTCTAATTTTTTTAGAGGTCCGTGTCTGATTTGTATTTTTCCTTTGCACTTTTTATTTTGAACACTGTTTGTTATCCCCACATGTCATACATGTAAGGTATAATCCAAACAAAATCCGTCCAGAACTTCGTATATGTTTTTGCCGGTCAAAGATAACAAACTCTGTTGTAAGGGGCACATATTAGATTTAAATGTATATTATACTTGTAATAAATACAAATATGTTGAAAAATGCTTATGCCTGGGTACTTTAAAAATTTCTTATCCTCATTGGGAAAATGGATTTATTAGATAGATGTTGAACGCAGCCTGGAAGATATCAAATAAATAGAATATAATCATCAGCATGAGAAATATTAACCAAGCGTTTGTTATTTAGTGCTTGGTCTGTTTTTAGTGGAGGTCGCGTGGCGGGCGTAGTTATTGGTCTCCTTGTTCTCGTGGGAATTGTCAGCATCACCGTCTACTATTGTATCAAGAAAAGTATCAGGAATAGGTGGAACCGAGATTTCTTCCGCACCCCTTCAAAGGACCACCAACAAATGCCTCCAGGTAACATATTTTTTCTGTGGATTTTTTTTTTGAGCGTGTATTTGTAAATAACATTTAATATTCATATTTTATTTATAATATTGATTCCTATATTTCATAACAATGTCAAATTACATTTCAAATAGTTATTCTAGATATTATATGAACAATTGTACACAACGCTATCAAAAATCTGATGTAATTTATATGAATTTATTATATAATTTATTTAATATAATTATTTCCAATTTTTAATTATAAATGAAGCGTGTGATGTTATATAATAAACGCCAAAAAAGAACACGCCATAATATGATACATGTCTATGGCAAGAACACTCAGGATTTGGATATTTTCTATAACAGTATCTTCTACTTCTGTGGCACCCGTACCAAATATATTAAAATTTATGAAATGAAACAACATTGCCAATTTACTGATGCTAGATATAGTTTATCTTTGAAAATAAAAACTCGAATGAGTTTCGGCGAAAACCCGCCGCTATTACTACTACTTATGCAGGATACGCCTTTACTAGCTTTCAATGAACATTTGATGATTTACCAAAAATGTGCCTTTACCAAATTGTTTTAACAATATTTGATGCAAATACTAAGTAGACTATTATTACCCTTATGTTGGATTGACATTTACATTATTATGTTGTCATTGAACTGCATGGTTGTGTACTAATTCTTTATAGACGACCAGGACCAGAATGCACCACTGCGGACACACCACCAGGGTAAGTTACTCAGGGAGGGGAAAGGGTCAAGGGGATGTAACTCAGGGAGAGGAAAGGGTCAAACGGATGCAAGCAGTAGAAGTTCTTTGTATGTAATCAACATGATGAATTTCATTGAGTATTGTATATCCGCTAAATAATAAACATGGCATGGTCAATCACAATAAATTTGTTTCTTGAAATTAAGGAAATTAAAACTTTATTAAATCTCTATTTTTATAAACCAAACTAAATGTAGCATGCAAAATTTAAATCGTCAGTTTTGTTTTATTTTTATTGTTTTCTGGGGGTTTTTTTGTTTAATTTTTTTAATTAGTTTTTTGGGGTTTAGATATTTTATAATATTGCATTTAAGATTCTAAACCTGTTCCAATGGTAGGGTCACCAATGGGAGATGCTCTTTACACTGCTTCTCAGATTGACATATATCCCTCTTGCCCCCCTCCGCCCTATGAACTCGCCTGTAAATCCTCTGGAGATCTACCATATGACCCAAATCCAAGTAAGTACTCACTGGGTCTCTCATCCAGTTTTCATCTGCTTTGGTGCTCAGCCTATTATTGAATAAAATTTTGTTTGAGACAATAAAAACAGTGATAAAAGATTTCATTAGATTTCCCCCTTTTTAGGCATTGAGAAACCTCCAAGGCCGTCTAAAGGATTCTAATGGATTTCTGCGCTATTCAACAGCCCCACTCCTCAATGTACCACAGTATGGGGACACACCTTACTCTACAGGCAATCCCTCCAGCAATCCTACAAGTTACTAACCCATTAGAAACATACCCTATCTATCAAATAAATCCCCTTACCCTTTCCAATAAGATGTGTGTCACAGTGTGATGCAGTCATTGCAGTTTTATATGGTCAACAGGCAGACATTTGATACAATATCCTTGAAACATGTATTTTTACTCATCTTAGTTTTTTTGTATTTTTGAAATTTTAGAAGATTTTTAGTCTTCTCATGTTTTGAAAATTGTGAAATTGACAAATTGAATGTAATTTGACTTATTAATAAATTCCGTCATCAAGATTTTGCATGATAATAAAGGCCAACTTGTTACCATTTTTACATACTTTTTTCACGTTAGCCTTTCTTTAGCCCTCCCATTTTAAATACAGTTTAACAATCGTCATAGTAAGGGATTAAAATCCATTCCATTTTGGGGAAAAAACCTTTTTTCATTTGAGATTTTTGGCCACTTTTATAAAGGTTTCTTCTATGAAGAACTCTATGAAATAAGCTGGGTGTTCATTCTATTCATCTTTCGAGGGTTTCTGAATCACCCCGCTTCTTGTGAGAAGTGGAGCGAATCAAAAACTTTGTCTTGGGAAGATTCATTTTATTGTACGAGAGAACAACTCTTAAAATTGATCCAAAATAATCCTTCAGTGTTTTAGCAACCAAATTTGAATTATTGTTTCTTTTGTTGTAAAATTGTTTTTTTATCATCTATTTTTCTTTATTCATTCTATTTCTTATATTCTTTTTTCCTATTATCAAGAAATTTATCAATTTTTTTAATGACGTTGCTGTCATGCTTGCAACTCCCAAAAATGCAATGTAATAAAAATGTTTGTTTACATATGGACATGTATTATCTACAAGATTATATTATTGCCAAAATGTTTTTATTGGTTACCAGAAGTTGGTATATAGCAGCGGTGCAGGAGCTTTGTGTAATTTTTCAATACTTTTCCCCCTATACAGGAAATGTTTAAAAGGCTCAAATAAAGTTGCTGTTTTTATATATTTTTTTCAAGTATCAATTATTTGTCCTATATCTGTCTTATGAATATTTTGAATTGCAATTTTTATCCTTTTCAAATTCGTATGTTTTGTTAAAGTTATGATATATCCTTTGCATAGTTTTCATATTTTTAAGACAAACAATCAAATTGTGACAGATTGTGGCAGAGAAACGGTAATAAGTACATGGCAGTTAAGTAAAAAATTCACTAATGTATTTGTAATCTGTTTTATTCAATTTGTACTAAGAGAATTTTCTCTTTAAAAATAATACTTTAGGGTGTTAATTGGTTATGGTTTTTTTTATTTATTTTTTTATCGGTCACGTCCTTTCAATTTCAATTATAAATTATTTATTTTACTTTATCTGTAAAGACGTGTACAAATAGTGCATATTTCTACAGTTATTTTGTTAATCATCGAGGCAAGCACAGATTCAAACTTGGGAAAGGCTGATTGCATAGAGATATGTACAGTGCATTTTGAGCTAATGTTACCAGTTGTGTTAGTAGATATTTTTGAAAATGTTGTGTAGTTTTTACTATGTACATCATAATTTTGTTTCATTATTTAATTACAACTGAGAATTCAATTAAGTTTTAAATTAAAATGAATTTCAGCCTCTAAAAATTGCCATTTTTTATATTTTTGTTGTTATTATAATTAGTAAAATTTTAACTAGGTGCAAAACAGATGAACATTTTTCCCAATATTTAAACCATGGAGGAGGTTTAATTTGAATTAAAGATGTAATTACTAATTGCCATAACAATCTACATGCAGTTTAATGAAATTAATTTTGTCTATTGTCAATATCCATTCCAATCTGACTTTTTGCAATATTCTTTATCATGAAGATAGAATTGCAAAGATTCCTTCAACACCTGTAGATATACGCAAATCCATTTCTTCTGGTCTTTTATCTTATTTATTCAACAAATACAAGGTTTAAAAATATATAGCTTGTGTAAAAATTTTGAAATGCATAAATTTGTCAATACCTGGCAACCCTGGTTATCTATCTTTGACACTATGATTCAATCAAAGTCATGTTATTTGTCTTAATTAACATTTTGTTTATTGGTTATTAATTTATGTGCATCATCTGTCTTAATATTCTCCCTCTTTTATATTTACCAATTTTTGGTTATTTTTTCAATTTAAGCAGCCTCTATACCAAGTAAATTGAGTGTGAGTGAGTGAGCAAATCACCTTTGATTACAATTTATGTCTCTATTCTTGTTGTTGAAGTAAATCTGTTTTTCGTGAAATGATAAGAATAACAAATCATCTTGTGTGTATAAATAAGAAAACCCCTGTTAATTAATACATTGATTTATATATTATAACAATCATTATTTAAAACAATGTTCATGTGAATAATCTAGTTAAACGTTCCAAAAGTCAAAGATATTTTGTAAAAAAAATATAAAACGGTCTGTAAATAAGGAGGGCACGACCAGTTTCTTGAAAACATATCTGTATACTAGTAATTCATATACATGCAATGCAACTTGTTTTGAAATGCTTAATTGTGACAATATTTTTTTTCTCACTTATAATAGATCGCATTTGCATTTTTGGATATAGCCTGGCGGAATGGCTTAAAGAAGGATTACAAATGTTGATGAAAATTTATATCTATTGCAAAGAAAACATCGTTGGGGTTTTTTATGACTGAGAAACAAACGGCAATTTTCGGCTTACAATTAAAATTGGCGGATATATTCATTTCGGTGTTTGGTTAACTCTCAGCTTCCACTGTTTTATTTGTAAATCCTATCCTATAATTACACATTTTATAAAGTTTATGTAAACTTAAATGAGTTCCACATTTGATTTCCATCTCTAATAATCAAGGCCTATTAAGCAGTACAGGTTTCTTGCGTTCAAATTACATTGGAGATTCCCCAGTAGGATTTTATTTCATTACTTACTAATACGTAATTTAACACCTCTTGAAAGATTAATTGTCTTTCTCATTTACTTTCATATCTGAGACATAAAAAACAAGAAACACAAGACTTAGATAGCGTTCAAGTTGTCTAAGGATCCCATTAACAAGCATGGTTCATTGTGTAAACATCACTGTCTATTTCGAAATATTATTATTATGGTATTTCATCGAGTTTGGAAGTGTTGTCCGATATTAGGCAAGACGCCATGAAGACAAAAACTTTTTTATGTCTCGCTGTCATTGTTTTATGTGAGTATTGATAATAACTGATCGGTTCCGAAGTTCATAGATTCTCCTTTCTCTTAGAAGTTGTTTTTCTTAGCAACGGTACCAGGTCCGTTCGCCCTATCTAACTATTTGCCCAAGTTTGTTCGCCATTATTATCGGTCGCCATATATGTGGCACACCAAATTCGTAAAAGGAGCTTAACATATGATTTCACAGTCGATAAACTGACTTTAGACTAGACGTTAGACATAGACTAATTAATCCAAAGTACAAACTAATGTAATTTAAAATAATCCTTTATGGATTTTAGAAGATGAACATGAAAAATATATTTAAAAAAAAAAATTGGTGGTGTATGATATTTACGAAGTAGTGGGAAGTAGTGGGAAATAAATGAAAATTAATATCGAAACTTTGAAGAAATGTGCATCTTTATTTATCCAATGTCTTATGTATTCAACAACATAAAAATAGATCAACGAAAATTAGGCCAAACGTTAACAGTTTCAAATAAGGCAAATGAACAAAATTCCTTTAACTTATTTTAAAAAAAATAAAGTATAAATGTTACAACTTTAGTTTCAATACGTTTTTTCTTTGAAGTATAATTTACATTAAATGTAGTTCATATTTTACTTTACTATAAATGTATACTGAGTAAATGAACAGACCGTCGTCTTGTGAATGCCAGGTGAACATAACTTTTATTAATTAGAAACTTTCTCAGGCCCTTGTTTGTTCAATAAAAGTTCACCTCTCTCTCTCTCATATTTCAACGATATTGCAAAGTATTTAAGAGATATAAACTGTAGGGGAGTTTTGTAGTTTTAATCTCTGGACTATCATAATTACTTGCATTTTCTACAGTAACCTTAACTTCAAATCTTTGCTCTATTCTAGGGACACCGAATTAAGACATACATGTATTTAATATATCCTATATATCTTTCAGTTTTGGCGTTGATAGAAGCAAGAGGGGGGAGGGGTGGTGGAAGGGGCGGAGGAAGGGGCGGAGGGCGATCATCCAGATCCCGCTCAGGGTCTCGGTCATCATCAAGGTCTCGATCTAGACTTTCAAAATATTCTGGATATAGAATTTCTTCCAAACGACAACTACGAGCTGCCATTTTATCAGGAACAGTGTATGGTGCGAGGGGATGGAAGAGTCGATCCCACCGCTGGGATAACGGAGAGTGTAAGTCAGTTGTCAGTTCACAACAAGCAGATGCTCATTGTCGTTTGAAATGTGAGATATTGAGGACGTATCTCGTTAAGACTTTACCGAGACGCAGATGAAGGGGTTCTTTTTTAATTCGCCATGTTAAAAGTTATTTAAGAATTTAAAAAACAAGGAAATTTAAAAAATTGATCCGGTTTTTAAAACTAGATTAGATAGGAAAAGAATTTGCATGTTCTTTTACAAAGGTCATTTTCTTTTAAAAGTAAGATTGATGTTTTCCATCCGCAGTGCCCGAGGTCTGTTACAATGATAAGTACAACATGAGTCAGGATGGCAAGTCCTTCTACTGGGGGCGCTTCCTCTGCCCCACGGACAGGAGTATGAGGGGTGACAAGACCTATTGTTGTGGAAAGAAGGGGCAGCAGTACTGTTGTACTTTCTGGGAAGAGTATGTACCTATTCACTTGATATCTAAATTTGTTGTAGATTGCCTGACCACTTTACTTAATGCTGGTATGTTCAATATAAATAGAAGCCCTTCGTTCACATTTAATAATATATAAGCAAGTTGTAACCACACCCACCCCCATTCCCAACACACAATCTAATTAACTACGATTGCTTTGGTAGTGGATCTAAAACAAAAAGTTATTTAATTGTTTTACTCAGATTAGTAATGAAAAAACACAAAAACTTGTGAATTCAAAATCATCTAATTACTGACCGTAGAAACTATTATTTCACTGGACTAAATGTCTGCAGAATTTTATCAACCACCGACTCCGTTACTATGGCTACCATGTTTAATAACATTCATATAAAGTATCCGCCCAAAAGACGGTCGACTTTTTATTTTCTTCATTATGTATTTGCCGGTCAAAGATAACAAACTTTGCTGTTAGTGGAACACATTGACACTTTCAACTGTCTTTGTATGTGATAACGTTACAAATCAATTTTGAAGTCTATAACCCGATAATTTCATAAAAAGCTGAGCAACACAAAACGGATATGTCTTACAGCATACTAGTAACCGAAACACGGTATTGGCTGCGCCGTAGTAATACATAGCATGTGCTACATATAAAAAATAGTGATTTTGAAATGTTTTCTTGAACTGTAGACATTGGAAATAATATAAATATAAGTAATACGAAATCATTCTTTGAATATTATGAGGTGATAATTTCGGTCGGAACGTGGTCAAATCTATCATAAAGCCCTTCGTGCTTTATTTGATTTGACCATGCCCCTATCAAAATTATCACCACCTAATACTAAAAGAATGATCACTTATTCTTTAAATAAATACATACATATTCAGATATAATTGTGCATGAATACTTAGATTTCTTATCCTGATTAGAAAAATGAAGATCTCAGATAGATGTTGAACGCAGCCTGGTAGATATCAAAGTAATATAATAGGATCACAAGCATGAGAAATATTAACCAAGCATTTGTTATTGAATGCTAGATTTGGTTTTTTTTAGTGCAGGACGCGTGGTCGGCGTGCTTTTTGGTCTCTTAGTTATCGTTGGAATCGTCGGTATCACCGTCTACTGTTGTAAAAAGAGATTTAACAGGTATAGGTGGAACCGAGCTATCTTCCGCACCCCACCCAAGGATCCCCACCAAATTCCTCCAGGTAACAGATTTTTCCTGTTGATTTTTTTTTTTGAGCATGTATTTGTGAAGTGTTTGTCTTGCCTCAAAAAGATAGTTGATTTAAATAGGTATCTTTCTTATTTAGCGTTTGTTTGAATGGGTGTTATATTTAAATCTTTTGAGTGGGACTTATATAGGGTTAATTTTTTCATTTATTATGTAAAAGATGACGGAGTAGAGAATGAAAGTAAAACTATTTTGAAAGCTTTTACTTTTATATGATAGAATTGATTTTAGTAACATATTTTAGAACCATCGTAATTTTTATAGATATGGGGCCACTAGAAGAATAATAAAAAGGTATCGGAAAAAGTTGTACTCTTAGAAAGTCGAACCCTTGAAAAATAGTGCCCGTGTATATGTATTAGATTCAGGTTCTTATAGAGAATCCACGAAGTAAAGTACTTATATGTACTAAATAACAATCTCCAATTACCAAATGAATAATTCATACTCTCATACAACTATATATAACTCAATTATCTTTTATTTTTAAGATTAATACTTATATTTCATAACAATCTCAATTTTCAATCCAAACCGTCATTCTAAGTATAACATGCCCAATATTACACAATGGTTTCAAAATTCTGATGCAATTTTCATGATTTTATTATATATGATTTATTTAGTACAATTATTTTCAAATTTTTAACATACAATAAGGGTGTGAAGTTATGTAATAAACACGAACACGTCGTAATATATGTCTATGGCAAGAACGCTCAAGATATACATATTTTCTATAACAGTATCTTCTACTTCTGTGGCACCCGTACCAAATATATTAAAATTTATGGAACGAATTTATCTTCCAAATTTACTGATGCTAGATAAAGTTAAAATAGAATAAATTTAAAATAAAAATTTGCATAAGTCTCTGCGAAAATCCGCCCCTATTGCTACAACATATGCAGGGTATGACTTCTCTACCTTTCGATAAACATTTGATGATTTACCAAAAATATGCCTCTACCAAATTGTTTTAACAATATTTGATGCAAATACTCAGTACACTATTATTACCCTTATGTTGGGTTGACATTTACTTTATTATGTTGTTATTGAACTGCATGGTTGTGTACTAATTCTTTATAGACGACCAGGACCAGAATGCACCACTGCAGACACACCACCAGGGTAAGTTACTCAGGGAGGGGAAATGGTCAAAGGGATGTAACTCAGGGAGGAGACGGGTCAAAGGGATGTAACTCAGGGAGAGGAAAGGGTCAAAGGGATGTACCTCAGGGAGAGGGAAGGGTCAAATTGATGTAACTTAGGGAGAGGAAAGGGTCAAATGGATATAACTCAGGAAAGGGAAAGTGTCAAAGGAATGTATCGCAGGGAGAGGAAAGGGTCAAACGGATGCAAGCAGTTAAAGTACATTGCATGTTGTCAAGATAATGAATTTCATGGAGCACTGCATGTCCACCAAATAAAATTTGTAAACTATTAATATCAACATGGCATGATCAATGTACAATAATTTAGATTAGTAAATAAGGCACAATAATTTTGTTTGAGGAAATGAAGGGAATTAAAGCTTATTCTCGCAGTATGATTCTATTTTTAAAAAATCAAACTAGATGTAACAAGAAAACTGCAAAGCAATAATTTTGTTTTATTTTTATTTTTGTTGTTTTGTTTCTTTTTCAGGGGGTAGACATTTTATAATGTTGCATTTCTCTATTTTAAGATGTTAAACATGTTCCAATGGTAGGGTCATCAACGGGAGATGCCCTTTACACTGCTCCTCAGAATGACATATACCCTTCCTGCGCCCCTCCGCCCTATGAACTCGCCTGTAAATCCTCTGGAGATCTGCCATGTGACCCAAATTCAAGTAAGTACTCACTAGTTCTCTTACACAGTTTTCATTCTGTTATGCAGCCTATTAATGAATATAATTTTGTTTAAGACATCTTGTCAGTAAAAAAAAGTGAATCACAAACAGTAATGAAAGATTTCATTAGGTTACCTCTTTCTTTAGGCATTAAGAAGCCTCAAAAGACGCCTAATGGATGCCTGCCCTATTCAACAGCCCCACTCTTCAATGGGCCACAGTATGGGAACACATCTTACTCTACAGGCACCCCGCCCAATCTCTCTAGCAATCCTACAAGTTACCCACCCATTTGAAGCATGGTTTATCTACCAAATAAAGCCCCCTACTCTACCCAATAAGATATGTGCCACAGTGGGATGTAGTCAGTTTTATATGGTCAACAGGCAGACATTTTATACATTTTATACAATACCCTTGAAACATGTGTTTTCACTCTTCTTAGTTTTTTGGGGTTTTTTATTAGCATTTTTGTAATTTAAGAAGCGTTTTAGTCTTCGCATATTTTGAAAATTGTGCAGTTGATAGAATAAATAGAATTTTACCAATATTCCATCATCAAAATGTTTCTCATGATGATGAAGGCCAACGTGTTATACCATTTTTTTCATCCTTTTTCACGTTGGCCTTTTTTAGCCCTCCCATTTCAATTATATTTTGACAATCATCATTGTAAGGTATTAGAATCCCATCCATTTGTAAAAAAAAATTATTTTAGATATGTTTCTTGAAAGGGTTCTTTTCTAAAGATCTCTATGAAATAGGTTGGATGTTTATGCTATTCCTCTTTCCAAGTCAAGGGTTTCTGAATCAAAAACCTTGACTTGGGAGGATTCATTTTATTGTACGAAAAAACAACTCTTAAATATGATGCAAAATAATCCTCTAATTAGCAAATTTTGAAATATTGTTTATTTTGTTGCAAAATTGATTTTATTATCATTATGTATTGAATTCGATTTCTTATCGTATTCTTTTTTCATATAATCAAGGAATATTTATTTTCTTTTTAAATGACGTTGCTAGTATGCTCACAACTCCCGCAAATGCAATGTGTTAGAAATGGTTGTTTACATATGGACATGTATAATCTACAAGATTATATTATTGCCAAAATTTCTTTATATACACTATACCAGAAGATGGTCTATAGCTGCAGCATAGGAGCAATGTGTAATCTTTCAATACTGTTCCCCCATATACAGGGAATGTTTTAAAGGCTCAAATAAAGTTGGGTTTTTTTTCTTTTTATATTTGTCAATAAATAATGTTTGTCCTAGATATCTATGGTATGAATATTTTGAATTTCTTTTTTTATCCTTTTCAAATTCATATGTTTTGTGTGTATATGGTACATGTAGTCAAATAAAAAAACTACTTATTAAAAATATTTGTAAAATGTTGTATTTAATTAGTACTAAGGTAACTTTCTCCTCGGGAGAAAACCTGAATTTTATGGTGCATTAATGGTTAATCTTTTCTTTTTTATTTATTTTAGTACTTATCATTTATCATGCCCCTTCAATGTTGTAGATATTTATGTTAATTATATGTACAAATAGTGTAGTGTATATCGTCTACAGTAATTTTGTTAATCATCGAAGCAAGCACAAATTCAAACTTTCGAAAGGCGGATATAAACAAATACAGTGCATTTTTAGCTCATGTTACCAGTTGTGTTAGTATATTTTTTAAGTTGTTGTGTAGCTTTTACAGTGTACATCATCATGTTGTTTCATTATCTCTTTGTTATGTTTGTTTTTCATCCTCTCAATAAGATGTACTTGAATTTGATAACATCTTAAAATTCAATTTAGTTTTAAATTGAATGAATTCTAACAGCCAGAAATTTCTTTTGGTTTTTTAGCTCACCTGAGCTGAAAGCTCAAGTGAGCTATTCTGATCACATTTTGTCTGTCGTCCGTCTGTCCGTCTGTCCGTCCGTCTGTCCGTCCGTCCGTCTGTCCGTAAACTTTTCACATTTTCAACATCTTCTCAAGAACTACTAGGCCAATTTCAACCAAACTTGGCACAAATCATCCTTAGGCAAAGGGGATTCAAAGTTGTGAACATTAAGGGTCACACCCGTTTTCAAGGGGAGATAATTAGAAATTAATGAAAAATTTCGAGAAATTTTAAAAAATCTTCTTCTCAAGAACCAGAAAGCCAGGAAAGCTGAAACTTGTGTGGAAGCATCTTCAGGTAGTGTAGATTCAAAGTTGTGAAATTCATGACCCCCGGGGGTAGGGTGGGGCCACAATGGGGGGTTGAAGTTTTACATAGGAATATATAGAGTAAATCTTTAAAAATCTTCTTAGCAGAAACTAAACAGCCAGGAAAGCTGAAACTTGTGTGGAAGCATCCTCAGGTAGTGTAGATTCAAAGTTGTGAAAATCATGACCCCCGGGGGTAGGGTGGGGCAACAATGGGGGGTCGAAGTTTTACAAAGGAATATATAGAGTAAATCTTTTAAAATCTTCTTCTCAGAAACTAAACAGCCAGGAAAACTGAAACTTGTGTGGAAGCATCCTCAGGTAGTGTAGATTCAAAGTTGTAAAAATCATGACCCCTGGGGTTAGGTTGGGGCCACAATGGGGGGTCAAAGTTTTACATAGGAATATATAGAGTAAATCTTTAAAAATCTTCTTCTCAGAAACTAATCAGCCAGGAAAGCTGAAACTTGTGTGGAAGCATCCTCAGGTAGTGTAGATTCAAAGTTGTGAAAATCATGACCCCTGGGGTTAGGTTGGGGCCACAATGGGGGGTCAAAGTTTTACATAGGAATATATAGAGTAAATCTTTAAAAATCTTCTTCTCAGAAACTAAACAGCCAGGAAAGCTGAAACTTTTGTGGAAGCATCCTCAGGTAGTGTAGATTCAAATTTGTGAAAATCATGACCCCCAGGGGTAGGGTGGGACCACATAGGGGGGGGTCGAAGTTTTACATAGGAATATATAGAGTAAATCTTTAAAAATCTTCTTCTCAGAAACTAATCAGCCAGGAAAGCTGAAACTTGTGTGGAAGCATCCTCAGGTAGTGTAGATTCAAAGTTGTGAAAATCATGACCCCTAAGGTTAGGTTGGGGCTACAATGGAGTGTCGAAGTTTTACATAGGAATATATAGAGTAAATCTTTAAAAATCTTCTTCTCAGAAACTAATCAGCCAGGAAAGCTGAAACTTGTGGGAAGTATCTTCAGGTAGTGTAGATTCAAAGTTGTGAAAATCATGACCCCTGGGGGTAGGGTGAGGCCACATAGGGGGGGGGGTGTTAAAGTTTTACATAGGAATAAAGAGTAAATCTTTAAAAATCTTCTTCTCAGAAACTAATCAGCAAGATGATTCTTTATAATTGTTAAGACTTTGGCTCCAGGACAATTCTTCGGCCTCACAAGAAGGTTCAGAGTTTGATGTAGCAAAATATCCCATATATAAACAATTGTAAAGGATCTTTTTGAGATTTGCAGTACTCAACATGTGATATGACTATAAAATTGAAGCAGGCAGCTATTTTTTCATTAGAATCTTTTTGTATTAGTGTTTTGGGTTATTGCCCTTGATTTATTGATTCTTGATTATTTTAATTAATGCATCCACTGTTAACCAATTATTGTGATGATTATTTTTATACAATAATAAATATTCAATGTATATAAGTTGTTTTGCATAAGTAGTTTTGGGTTAGGCTGGATTAGTTTGTTTATTTTTGATTTCCAATTTTTAGATACTAAGAATTATTTTAGGCCGGCACATATATAGGGACAGTGTCTATTGCTTTACACCGAGCGACTGTTTGGGGTTAAACTTGAACAGGTACGGAGAGATTGAGGGTGTTAACATCCCTGGTCTATCTAATCTTCGTGTTTTTCTAACCAACGATACAGAATGTGTGGTCATTTCTGCCCTGTATCGCATTAATACAAGTGTGTGGTCATACCTGCTTGTATTGGTGGTGATTGCGGCGCCTGCGTTAGGTTGAGCTGTTGGCGCAAGTGTGCGGTCATCCCTGCTTGCGTTATCTCTGCTTGCGTTAACGTTGGTACCTGTTTAGTTGCGTAGGTGTGCGGTCATCCCTGCCTGCGTAACGTTGAGTCCCTATATATGTGCAGGAGCGGTGATTAAAGTCTGCTCTTGTAAATATTGGCAGCAATCAGGGCTATCCGAGTTCCAAGGGGGAAAAATGGATTTTATTTATACAGGATCTACATGTATTAATGTACATTGTCCAGATTGTATTATGACTCCATTAAGCTGACTTTATCATACCTGTTGTTCCTCAGGTGAGCGATGTGGCCCATGGGCCTCTTGTTTCTTTGTTGGTATTATTTTTGATAAAATTTTAACAAGGTGCAAAACAAATGAACTTTTTCAATATTTAAACCATGGAGGGGGGTTAAATTGATATTGAAGATGTCATTAATCTTTACTAATTACCATAACAATCTACATGCAATTTCATAAAGATTAGAGAGTCTTTTCTATTGTCTGTTTCTGTTTCAATCTGTCTTCTTGTCATATTCATATATTTATAAAGATAGAACTGTAAACATTTCTTTCAATACCTGTTAATATACACAAATCAGCTTTCTTAACTTAATTTCAATTTAGGTCTCTGTTTTATGTTGTTAAAGTAATTTTGTTCCCCGCGAAATGATATTAAGAATAACTTAAGGTGGCTCACTACACCTTGAAATATTTTCTCAAATCAGCAGAAAATTACTTGATTATGATGATATCACAATGGATAAGAAGTATTTAGGTTTTAATAAGCAAAAAAGGTGCAATTTTGGATGAAAAATTACATTTTCAAAAATTTAATTCAGTTAAAATGAACAAAAGCTCCGGGCGGGTTCGAACTCATGATCTGCGGTTCAGAAGCCCAATACTTTAACAACTGGGCTACGACGATAAACAGCACAATCGAGCGATATAAACAGTTTAACAAAACATTTAAATCGCCATCTTGTGACGTAGTGTCTTAAAAAGTATAAGTGTAGGTGTAGCGAGGTACCTTAACATCTTGTGTGTATAAAACCCTTGTTTTTTTTCAGGTTATGAGTTGCATTTCTTTACAGTGTATCTCAAAGTTAAAAAATGTTGGTGTAGGTTGACAAAAAAACGTAAAGTCTGTCTTCAAATATTATTGTATCGCTTATAAGATTATATCCCAGCGAACTTTTTGACATTGTTATCTGATACTTATAATTATATTTGGGAAAGTCAAATCGCTCAAAATTATGATATAATGTTATTATATCGGAAATATATCGGAAATATATCTGCAATATAAGTATTTGAGCAATCGTGTGAGGAAGGAAAAATTAAAGAGTAAGTCACTATGAAGATTCTAGAAGTTTTTGCAGCAATCTTTTTGGGTAAGTGAAAATATTTGCATCTACATTTGCAAATATGCTTTCTTGTTGGAACCTATAGAAGAACAATAACGATAAAATGCTGTGTGAACTTTTACTGGGTCAAGAGGTCACATGTTGGACCTCACAATATTCACATGCTTATGGTTTGTACGTTGCATTTTTATAAACACAAAAAGTTGTAAACGATTTGATCTCAAAACTTAAGTTTAGGTAATAAACAGCGCTGTTAAAAGGTTCATCGGGGTATTTACGTGGTTGGTACATGATAAAATCTTATGAAAATTCCTTTCCGCCTCATAGGATTTTATCATGTGACCAATCTAGTTCATTTCCTTTCGAACTTTTTCTTACATAATTTATCTAATCACAAATGCTTTTATAGCAGTTTTACAATGGATATATGATAAGCATTTCTTATTGGAGTTGCCTTTGAAAATCATTTATAAATTTTCCTTTTTGGGAGTTGATTTTATTCAACTCTCCTATGCAGTTACTCTGGCAAACGAAATTGAAACAGTGTTTGGACCTAAGCACAAATCATCACCGCTGACAAGACTTATCTCTTGAAAATAATAGAAAAATTCAAAGTAATGTATGCTGAAGCATTGTTTTTCAAGGAAACTTATCAATAAAAACTTTGGAAATAGTCAGATTTTATATAATACGAACAACTAAGATATTCTTATAGTCTCATGTATTCCTACGCCAGAGTTTAATATAGCCTCGTTCAAGAAAACGCTCGGCTGTCTCCGTATATCTCCGACAAGCAGATAGGCTCTCTTGCTTGTCCGAGATAAATCTAGACAGCCGAGCGTGTAGTTGAACTAGACTAGAGTTCGATATCAATAGTGCTTGGATCCATGAAATATTTAGAATTGCTTTTATTACTTATACATAGTTTGAAATCTATCTTTAAATATTACACAACATGATTCATATGGGGTTTCTCGAAATTCTTGTCGGAAAAGTCTAAAATTCATATAATAAAAAAGTGCGTAATTCAAATACAGACTAGAAACTAATTGACATGCAAGATAAGTTGATTTTAAAATAAATGATAATAGATAAAATCAACTCCCGTCAGTACTTCAGTACTTTGATTCTTCTTATTCCCCTTCGTCTTCTTAAGTTCTTTATTGTCATCGATAATCTTTTTTTTCCGCCGCACTTTGTGTTAAATTAAGGAATAAGGAATCATTTGAGTATTATGAGGTGATAACTTTTGTCGGGGCGTGATCAAATCTAATAAAGCCCGAAGGGCATTATGATAGATTTGATCACGCCCGACCGAAATTACCACCTCATAATATTCAAAGAATGATTCCTTATTACTTATATTTATATATTTTTAAGCCATTTTACGATTAAATATTTAAATATAAATAAGCAAACCCCTCTGGCGCCTAAATTTGGTGTCATTTGAAGTTATGGATATTATAGTATAAAATCGATACGTAGTATTTTCACAGGCAAAGACACTGAAAAATGTAAATATATTAAATTATAGTAGCTTTACGACCTTTCACTACTGTAATTATCGGGTGCCAGCGACATAGTGTTTCTATTTTGCATTTGTATGTACATTAATTTTATAAAAAGGGAATGAGCTGGAAAAATGGTTATGTATATATATTTTTATCCTTTAAAGAGTTTCTTTAAAAACATGTGATATTTTTAAAACCATAGAGATTCGAGATTCAAAATACAAAATATCAAATACGAGATTCGAAGTTAAATTTCTACCAACTCAAGTCATAAATATGAAAACCTCAATCCTAGCGACACCGGTACCTAACTTTATCTATACATGCTCTTATCCATAAGTAATAAATAAATAGATAAAAATATAAATAAATAGGTAATAAAATCTCTAAATAAATGATTAAATCAACTTTGATTATTTACTTCATGCAAAAAAAATATTATATTGGAAAATTTAAAGATGTTTTCATTAAAATGAAATTATCAGTCTGGTTTTATCTATGGAACTGACTATTATTTATCTCTTTGTAGACGATTAATGTATGAATTTAAGATAGAGATATCATTATTTCGGAAAAAATATGAATTATGTAATTAATACGAAAATATACAAATTTTTACTTTGTTTGTGTATAATCTTTGTCATTTCAATAAATGACAATTCACACACAACGGTAAACGATATTTATTTCAAATTTTCAGGAATTGTAGACAGGAGATTGTAGATGTGCGATTTGACATTCATATTTGTCATGCTTAAAAGGCGTCAAAGCTCGCCTGGTCCCGAAAATTGAGACTAAAAAAAGTCGTAATTTTTCATGGTTTTCTTAGTTTACCTCTTTTCTGAAAAAATATTTTGTTAACACATGTAATGTAAAAAAAGTTATATTTCTAAGACCTTTCATTTGATATCAAGAAAAAGGGGCTGGCTCCTCAAATTAGGGGACCATAGGGCTCTAAAGTCTTTCATCTGTAGCCCTTTACTGAGGGATATTTTGTGAAAGGTTATAGAAGCAAATGTGTTAATTTAACAGTTATGTATCCAAGCAAGGTAATGATTTTATCATGTATTACGTCATAAGGGTGTTTTAGGGGCCAATTGTCCAGAATTTTGATCAGCCATATCTCAGAAAGGAAAAATATTTTGAAATGCAGTATAGAAGAAAAGATGCTCAAAATGATGTACTAGATAATATGCAATCTTCAAAATTTCGTTAAACGGCCCCTATAAGGAGATAAGGGATCGGCCCCTAAAACGTTATTTCCTATATATCTCAAGAACGGTAACGAATTTCTGAACATTGGAGACAAAATGTCTTCAGAATTAAATTACCTTTCATTTGATTTTAAGAAAAAGAGGCTGGTCCCATAAATTAGGAAACCAAAGGGCGCTAAAGTCTGTTATCTATAGCTCTTTACTGAGAGCTATTTTGTAAAAGGTTATTAAATCTTAATTTGAATAATACTTTTATATATCCTTACAATATGATGATTTTCTCTTGCGTTACCTAATTAGGGGTTTTGGGGGCCAGAGGTAAACAAGTTTAATCTTTTCTATCTTAATTGGAAAAAATGCAAGCATTTAAAAAAGCATTGTGAGAGAACGTATAAAAAGCGATACAGAAAAGCATTTATTTAGTTCTTCACTCCTTTTACCATATCATGTTTGTCGTAAATCAAAGTCGATGATGTCATATTTCCTAAAAATCGGACGGAAGACCTTCTCGTTGCTTGCAACGAGATCTTGTCTAGTTATTATTATTGTTATTATGCAATTCTTGCATTACATAAATAATATTCTTACACATAGATCTAGAAAACAATTTCCATAGGAAGAAGATATAAGGGTTTGTGAACTACATAATTCTAATTGTTGACTGTGTGATAATATCTCAATAATATCCAAATTTAAGCACTTGTTATAATTACTAATCTTATAACTTATTCTCGGTGAAATGATTCAATCTAATCGAATCAGTTAATTAGATATAATAAACAATACACCGGTAGCAGGTAATTTTGATTTATTAATTCAATATATGCAACTTTAAAAATAGAAAAAAATAATAATAAATAAAGACCATAATATTCGTTCACCACAAAGCCAAGTAGCTGAGGTTTTAGATACTGATAGCATTGCAATATTGTATTACAAATGGCACATGATAGTCTGAACGATCTGGATTTGAAGATGCCCAAGAAAAATGGATCTTGCAAAAAAATTGGATCTTGTAAAATTGTCTATATTTTTATTTTAGTTTTTACACATGATTTAGTAGAATTCGAAAAGTTTTAACAAAACAGTGAATTGCATTCTTTTTCATGATCGTTTTCTTGCTTTATATATTTTTCAAATATTTCATTTTGGTGTTAATAACGTCATCAGCATTAGTGCGTGCATGTTTTTGTGGAAATACTGTGAAAACATTATGAAAACAAGAATGAACAGAATTTCCTTTTTATCTTCAGTAATAGCATTGATTGACGCGAAACAAAGACAATCTGGATCAAATCGTCAGTCAAGAAATTCCCGTTGGGGGCGCTCTGGGACGTCCAAAACTGAGGACACGTCTGACAGCCAAGTACGGACAGCCATTTTGCTGGGGACAGTGTTTGGAGCTTCAAGCTGGAAGAGTCGTTCCAATTACAAAAATAAAGGAGAACGTAGGTTCGAATTTTAGTAAAGGGAGTATAAATCTTTTAATTCTATATCTTAGAATAATTTAATAAATGTAAGCTATGCAAGCACATACAGAGTGATATGGTAGGTTTGCTGGGATAAAAAAAAAACCCATCAATTTTAAGTTTTGAATCAATAACAATTTTGAGCTACTGAATAAGTTGCGTTATAATCGTAAAATGATTATGTTTTCTCTTTTTCAGTTCCACAAATCTGTTATAATGATAAATATGATATGTACAATTTGGACGATGCATATGTCTCGTACGAAGGGCGGTTTGTTTGTCCCACGGACGACACAATGGGAGACGGGGAGTCAATTTGCTGTGGTCAAGAAGGTCAACAATACTGCTGTAATTTTTGGGAAAAGTAAGAAATGGACTCTCTCTCTCTCTCTCTCTCTCTCTCTCTCTCTCGTCGAAAATATTTAATATTTTACGACAAAAACCCGCATACATATGTAAAACGACTCCAACTGTTTTATTGTAACAAAAATGAATAATATAATTTAATTTTCGTTATCTTGTTTCAGAATTAAGTCTTACGGCGTCGGACCGATTGTGGGCATTGTCATTGGGATCATTGCTTTCGTGGCATTGGTCTTCGTCCTGACTTTTTGTCTCATCAAGAATCGCAAAGCGTTGCGTTGTTTAATCAAAATGAACGACGCTGTATCGGAATAAGACGACGACCAAAATGGACCACAATGGAACTGCAATGAACCACAGTGAAATCACAATGAACCACAATGAACTTTGCATTAAGTAAATACGTTCATAATATGTTGGTATAATGATTAGAAAAATTTCCATTTGATGATTTTCACGTAATTGCAGTTCATTTTCATTGACTATGCTCGTAAAGTTTTTAATTAAAAGTCGCTACAATAATAAAAGAATATGAGCTGCATTATTTAGAATTTTATTTTGCTGCCAAACATGCTTTCATGATTATTCTGCTTATAGATAAAACCTTCATAATATACCAAATTAAATTAAAACAAGATTTTTGTAAAAATCGATATAAAATGGAATTTCTAGCGAAATATTATTGTATAAGACAACAGTAAGACAATAATTTTATATTTTGCTTGTTATACATATACTCTCTCATTTAATTTTTTTTTTTGGACAATCCATATCTAACGAATATGAATATATTTGTAAAAATTTGGAATTGCTGTAGTTAAATTGAAATACTTTTACAAAGAAAATTTCCAACGGAAAAATTACAGTACATGCTGCTTTGATTACGTTTATATAACATATCTAATAAATAAAACCCGCATTACGGTATGGGAACTCTGGGTAGAATTCTAGTAAATAATCAAAGAACAGTGTATTTTAATTAAAATATCATACAAGATATATTTAGAATAGGTCTCGTTACTTTAACGACCCATTTCATGAACATATGGTTACTGGATTAGGAATTATAGTAAGCAGGGCCTTATCAAAACAGGTGTAAATTATTCGGAGGGGCCTGGTTCTACCTAGATGCGCGACACTATAAACAGAGAATTACGCGATAAATGAAGGATGTCGGAAATCGCCATATCCGTTGATTAGACATTCAGAATTAGAATAAAATAAAATATGAATTTTGATTTCAAATCATTCAAATAGGTTCAAATACATGTAATATATAAAATAATTTGACTTAAAATTATTTTGAGGACGTTAGCCATCGGCAGGCATGTTCACGAAACTTTCCCGAGATATGACCTAACTCATCTTCGCTAGTCAAGGGTTTTCGGTTTAATGGGGAGCGGAGTGGACCGAAAACCCTTGGCAAGCGAAGATGGACCTAGTAAGTGTGTTCCTAGGATATGACTTAGAAACAAAGTTAGGAAAAGACGCGCCCACGCCAAGGGATAGAGCAGACTAATTGATGTTTCCGGTCAGAGATTATGGAGACACTTTTTTATTCGCATAAAATATTTTTGGAGACTTTCTGATTGCAATATCTACTAAAAGAGATGCTCAAATATTTAGTGTATATATTTTAACTTGCATCTGATTACTTAAATTGAATTTAAGATCTTTATGAACTCTAGAATGTGAGACTTTTTTCGTTGTTTTAACAAGTTACTCTAAAAAATATACATGTTTAATTGTTTATGTTCTAGTACATAAAACTCATTATAACACAATATTTTTTATTATTTGATACTAGGCGCTAAATGTATGTAATATTATCATACGGCTTGTAAATATTCATGGTACTACTGATGCTAAGAATGTTATGTATATCTATACATGTATGTAACTGTATATAAAATCAAAGTACAGAAAATCTTGAGAAGAGCAATTGTATTGAAATAGGTTTTTATTTCTTGTGAAACATATTATGTTCTTTAAAAATGATCATCGTTGCATATTTTTTGCTTTGTTTTGAATGATTAAGCTAGGTGAAACAATTGAAATATTTCAAATGTTAATAAAAATTAATATCATAGATAATTAATGTAAGTTATCTAGTTTTTCTCACATACTTATTTAAAAAATATGAACTTTCAAAGATTTTATTTAAATAATTGCTAATTTTAAATCAATTAAATAAGATGTCAGTGATTTTCGTCTTTTAAATTTGACGGGTGTAGTTATTGCGATACTAGTATTTAGGTAATTACCTATTTCCAGTGAATCATTTGTAAATTGTAAAGGTAATAATCTCTATATGCATATTTATAACCAACATGGGGTTTTTTATGTTAATATTCACAGGTAATTTTCATATATTTTAAACGTTTCTGTTATGGGTGATGTTTCATCTTATTCTGTCATTTTATTTCATATACATTAAGATTTTAATAAATTGTATTCACTCCAATATCATACATAAATAAACGACAAACACAAGACTTGTTGCATGTTCAAGTTGTCTAAAAGAAAGTGGCGTCAAAACGTCAATATATTTTGCAATATTTTTACCAAAGGGTTAACATATTTAAATGTAGAAAGTTGTTGTCAAAGATTACTATACTATAGTACAGGCACTACGCTATAGCGTGCAATGAGGACGAAAACTCTCATATATTTTGCTGTCATTTTCTCATGTGAGTATGATAATTATCATTAATAAACTTGTTTAAAGGCCGATATGAATTATTTGTTTATTTTGTTTGAAGTTTTTCTACTTTGCAACAGTATCGAGTCCATTCGCCACTATCTAATTGTCCGCCGGAGTCCGTTCGCCCAGAGTTAGTTCGCCGTAAGGTTACTATCTTTCACCTTGGGTATACATGTAACTATTTATAGTTAATGTTCGATCAACTGTATACCTTATGTTTTAAAAAATATCTTTTGAATCTTATTTACCATTCAATAATTTCATTCTTTAATACAGTGAGCAAATTGTATCTCCATGAATAAAAATACCCAGATTTCATCTTTTTTAAATGTAATCTTAAAAATTTTAAATTAAATAAAATAAAAAATTTTGAAAATTGTTTTTAATGTTGATACTGTGAGTTACACCTTAAAAGTACAAAACCGATTTTGATTTAAAAAATGATATATAAGGATAAAGAATTGAAAAAAGAAAGTGTATGACATGGACGTAGAATCGGGGGTGGGTGGGTGGCCACTTTTTCTCGCTCACAGGAATGACATTTGTTAAATTTACTTATAAAAAATTGAATATAATCATGGAGTCCCCCCCCCCCCCCCACCATTTTTTGGAGTATGTCAAAAAATAAAATAACGAATTCGAAATTAAGACAGAAAATGAAGTTAAAGGTAGACTACCCCCCCCCCCCCCTTCACAACCGATTAAGATTTTCATGATTTTGGGAAGTTCCCGGTTTTTTAAAAATATTTTTATTTTGCTTTTCAAGATTTTTTCGACAAGCCTGCCCCCCCCCCCCCCCTCTACTTTCAAAAACGATGCTACGTGCTTGTGTGATATGTAATAATTGAATAGAAGTGAACAAAAAGTTGTCAATGTGTCAATAATGTTTTATTTGTGATTGAAACATTATGGAATAAATACCTATTTATAGAAATGTTCCTTGTCTTTGACTTTGTTAAATAGTCAATATTTGAATTATTGTTATCCAAATTTAAGTAACTACTTAGGACACAATGGCCCCGCCATGTAGTGATATAACCCTTTCACTCTAATATCACCATCAACCACAAACCTTGGCTGTGTAGACTAGTCTATTCCAAGGGCACTGAATTCAGACATCCTACATTCCATATATTTTTAGCGATTGCATTGATTGAAGCAAGAGGAGGCAGGGGTGGTGGAAGGGGCGGGGGAAGATTTTCATCCAGATCCCGCTCAAGATATCGCTCATCATCCAGATCTCGCTCAAAATATCGCTCATCCTCCAGATCCGCTTCCAGATCTAAATTTTCTGGAAATAGAATTTCTTCTAAAGGCCAACTTCGAACTGCCATTTTGATAGGCACAGTGTACGGTGCGACGAGATGGAAGAATCGATACAGCTACCAAAATGACAACGAATGTAAGTCGAATACCATTGTACGTCAGTTAACTGAGATTTCAAGTGTGATTATTATTAATATTCTTTTGTTTTAGTTAAGGAATCAGGATATATCCTCCTTTTTTGTTTTTTCAATACATATGGATACAGGAACCAACAATCTTATGGAACTGCTTTTGTTAATAAAAATATAAAAACATTCAAAATCATGCATATGTTTTGGAATTGGAATGATTAATAAGAACCTTAGAAATTACGGTTTTAAAAAAGAAATGAATGAATAACTTTTTTATGTTTTGCAAAACAGGAATAAGTTTAGAAAACAAATATACTTGGGCATTATATTTATCCATATAAATATCCTATTTTGGGGAGGAATGACGAAAAGAAAGATTTTGGGATTTTAAAAAAAATTATAAGAATTAGTGGCATCAAGTAATTAAGATTAGTATTAAATTGAATGTTGCGTCACCATGAATTTATATAGTGCTGAAACATTTTTTATATTGAAAAACTAAATGCGTAAATAGAATAAGAAAAAACTGCTTAATTATTTTTATAACTCAACAGTTTAAATAATTCATATGACTTAAAAAAGGGGGGATTCTAATGGTATTCTAAACTTTGTATACTTGTAATTATATCCAAATTGTGATTAAAAAGAATCTGCATGTTTTTTTGATAAACAAAGGCCAGTTTCTTTCTATAGTAACGCGTCTACCATTTGTTTTGACTTTTTTTTTTCACTACATCCCTCTCACTCCTCACATTGTAAGACTGATGTTTTCCATCTACAGTGCCCGAGGTCTGTTATAATGATAAATACGACAAGGCTCAGGATGGCAACTCCACTTACCTAGGGCGCTTCCTCTGCCCCACGGACGGGAGTATGAGGGGTGACATGTATTACTGCTGCGGGGAGGAGGGACAGCAGTACTGCTGTACTTTCTGGGGAGAGTATGTACCTATTTTATCTTATATTTAAATTCAATAAATTACCTGATCCGTTCATCTTATTATAATATCTATAAACCTTGCAATATTATTACTTATGTATCATAGAAAAACATATAAATATATATATATAATAGAACCATTTGCACAAGACCTTGGACTTTAAATAGAACATAGCTATCTATCTTGCCTCAAAACAAGTGAAAAATGACGCTGGTTTCAAGCGAAATACTGTGGTTTCATCATATTCGTTGAATACCAATTTTCGTTGATTTCGTTGTTTAAGTTTATCCTTGAAATTAAGTATTCATTGAACTACAATTTCTACTAATATTTTGTATTGATAGGGTCTTTAGCCACGAATTTACGTATCCTTGAAACTGTGATTTTCACTTTATCCACGAAAATTGATACCCTTGAATATTAATGAAACCACAGTATGCACCGACTGCGTAGTCTTAGCTCAAAAGTCAGACAAAAAGAGCCATGAGTGAGTGGCAGGTATAAATGATGAGGCTAATCTGCATGGTAGATACTAGTAACGTAGAATAAAAAACAGTATCTCAAGTATGGATAAGTAACTAAGCATTACTGACTGCTGACTCTGTGTTTGTAGTGGGGGACGTGTGGCGGGCGTGGTCCTCGGTGTCCTCGTGTTGGTGGCGATCGTCTTCACCACCTGCTACTGTTGTGTCAATAAAGGAAGCCCGAGGTCAACGTCATTCCTCCGCACTCCTTATCAATTGGCTCAAACCTGATGACGTGTGATTAAGGAAAAATGACCTTGGCACATGAACAACCTGCGATTATAAAGTAGATGATGATATATTAATATCTATACATATTTTTATACTCTGGTTCTCACTTTTTTTTTTAAAAAGGAGGAAAAAATCAGTGTTTAGTTTTTAGCAGTGATGTGTCTATGGTTTGGTCAGTTGATGGAAATTGGTATTATCTGCCAGAACCACCCCTCAGTTAGCCAATTGAAAATATGGAGACACGCCTTACCCCACAGGCAATGCGCCTTACCCTGCTGGCAATCCAGCTTACCCACCCATGGGAAACATGCTTTATATACTAAGCAAGGTTTCCTACCCAGGCATGTAAAATGTGTTTGAGTTATATTCTAATCGACAATAGACATTCATGCTTGGATACTGAAACTAAGTACATGTACTCTTAAGGGGGTTAGGGGGTGGCTGCCATTTTAGACAGTTTTGATCTCCTTTAAAAGAAGAGCTCCATATAAAAATATTAGAAAATATTAAAATTTCATATTAAAATATATGAATTTTTTCTTTATCAAATAGTAGTTGATAGCATCAGAAATCGCATATAAAATTTTCAAATAAATCTGATGGTTTTATATTATATTATATTTTGACCCCCCAGCCTCCTTAACACTTTTTACTTTATTTTTTTATCAAATGTATTTTTAGTATTTCCAAGTTGCATGCAACTTTTTCTAGTCCTAGCATAATTTGAAATATGTGCAATTGATAGAAAGTATTATCTTCGCAAGATTGAATAATTGGGTTATTCTTTAATCGGAAAAGGTTTTTTATGATAAAGGGGACCGATTACTTTCCATTGTCCATTGGAGACTATTAGAATTTATATGAGGTATAGCTAACACAAATTTCATTAAGATAAGTGGCGACCTTCAAAAGATATGTTATGACATTCATGAAATTTTTATTTATTTTTTTTTGGGGGGGGGGGGGGGGGGGCTACGAGAAACAACTCTATATAGTGTGAAACATAAATTTTGTCTTATAATCAAATTTTAGGATTTTTTATGTTGTAAAGTTAGTAATTTTATTTTTCTATATGAGGTATATACTTGCTAATAGTAAATTCTGTATGTATACTTGCCATTTCCATGAGATGAGCAATGCACTAAAAGGTGCTTATATAAGTACATATATAATATGTATGTACAAAGCTACATTAAAGTCTACATGTACATGTTTTTTTTCAAATTCTATATAACAGCAGTTGTTCAGTTGTATGGTTGTGATACAGGAGCTACGTGTACTAAGTACATATTTATTTTGGTACTTATTTTTCAATATAAAGAAAATCATCTACGGTAAAATCTACGGTAAAATGTTGTTTTCCTTTGTATAGTTATCCAATAGGCCTATATGATATGGGGTTTTTTTTAATTATTTATTTTTCTTTCTCAAGTTCATGTGTTTTGTACAAGACTTAGTCGTAAAATTTTCTTAGAATATCTGGGTTGATTTACAGCAATATAATATTTTTTAGACATTGTACAAGAAAACCAGAAACAATTTTTAATCGTTTATATTAAATTGTAAAAGATCCGTTTGTATTGATCAAAGGCACAGTGATGTGCATTTGGCAGCCAAACGAAACAAACACTGTCACTATAGTAAACTTTTGTATTTTCTCCGATCCGAAAGAATTTTTTCTTTAAAAAAACCCAACTCATTTGTATATATAAACTCTTATTTATACATGTTATGTGTGGTGTCAATTATGTTTATGAAGATGCCCTTTCTCTGTTACATTACAGGTCTACGGTATGGTTACTTTTCTTTTAACTGACGGTTGTGTTAATATTTTATTTATTATGAACAGATTTTAATTAGATTTATACATCGAAAAGAGAAAATTTAATGGAATTTCAAAATTAGAATTTAAATTGTGTTTATTTAATATCCTTTGTTGTTTTTTATTTTAACTAAAATGTTATCATACAGTGTTCAATATAATTTTTAAAAAGTCAGTAATTGAACATAATGGGTTTAAAATGGGGTTTAAGAAATCATTTTGCATTGGGGTTTTTTAATCGAATATCTATATTAATTTTATAGGTCTCTCAAATTCGTTAAGATGAACGTTAACTGTTGGTTCGATACATTGTCATAAATTGCTATGGTTAAAACTCTAATACAACTGCGGCATATCTGCAAAAAAGGAGTTAACTTTGCTATCAAAGTTCACTCTTGTAAACACTATCTGACAATTGGTCAACTCACTGAATGTTTCTCGTTCTCGTGCTTTCTCTCTCTCTCTCTCGATTGATTCCTCTATCCTACCGTGAAGAAAATCTGTCCAATCGCGTAAATATTTATGCATACGCATGTGACCGTTAAAAACTCTTGGCCAGTCCCACATACGCTTACTATGTTACGTCGTAGGTTTATTTACCACTAGTTCTCAATCACTGTAACAAAGCTTATTATATCAAATTTTCACGCACTGCTAGCCTCAAAATCCGTCACCCCCTTCCCTCAATGTTGATTGTTTCGCGCATCCCATAATGTAAATATATATACGGTGATAAAGCGGTTGGCAATTTCGCGGATATTTATTAATGTGTATATTGCGTAACAAAAAAGTTATTGGTTCAGTGATATTACGTAGTCTAACGATACACATTTGTAGATATGTCATCCATAAATGATTACTGGTAGTTTTTGGGACCGAGGCGCCAATGCACGTCATTAATATTTTACACAGATCACCACTTTTCATACTGTTTCTTTTATCAGATGGTCCAATTTACTGTATCTTTTTAAAATGCCGGTGCCTGGGTAATAATTATTCTTAATATCAATTTTTATTTAACGTTTAAGAAACAGATGACATCTTCAGAATAATAACTACTTTTAGGCTGAGCATTGCAGAAACGAAATACATGGAAACGAAATACATTTAAGACTTGAGTGCATCAATCGGAAAAACAAATCGAGTGTTCATCGCTAGTTATAAGGACCACCAGTGACCAGGCCCCAGGGCCATAAAAGTTAGACAAGCTCACTTTTGATCTCAGTCTCACTTTTCCACTATATATTCCTTTTGTAAAAGTAAGACTGAGATCAAAAGTAAGCTCATCTAAGTTTTATGGCCCCGGGGCCTGATGTTAACCGGTCACCATTTATAGTCTGTTTGGATGGCATGACTGACAATTGTCAACAACGCCGTACGTGTATAATATTTCTTCACGTCTTTTTTTCTGTATTTGTGCTACACTCAGCAGTTTGTTTTATTTGAAAATCTTCAGACTTCACTTTAAATGCTGATCAAATTAGCTGTAAAGCTTATCTATCACTCTAACAATTTGAAAACCAAATCGGCCAGGACCAATACGTGGTAATTTTGGGTAAATATGTTAGAGAACTATAAGTACGATAGTACTTGCAAAAGTATGACGTCAGATACATGTACCCGGATTCTTGTATTTTTCGGAGCCAGGCAAGAGGCAACACTAATTATTTGTCTAATTATTTTACAATATGGGATTAAAATTTTCTCTGAAATTATCTTGAGAGGTCGTCAAATTTGTTTAAGAAGTCCCCCGGGAACAAAGAATCAACACAATAAAATCGTTTGTGTACCGATTGTGTTTGCAGTTAACTGAAGGGGCAGCAAGTGGTATTATAAAACTTTCTCGTAAACAACTTGAAATATGGAACAGCTAGCGGCCTCGGTTACGCAATGCATACCACCTTAAAACTGCCTCCACGCGGATTCCTTATACTTATATAAGATTTTTGCGAATTTAAGGATGTTTAATCTAATCAATAGTTCAACTTAGAAATAATGTTAGATGCAATCTTTTAATAAATTAACATGCACATGACGGAAAAGCGAGAACGCCAAAATAAATACCAAATATATAATACTCTCCATGATTTATTATAATATAACCGTTTTAACCATTTCATCTTTATATGAGTATTTCTAAATCGATTTTTGGTAATAGTTGTTATAAAAAGCTAGAAAAATACAATAACTTCCATGCCGGACAGTACCACTGTTCACATCATCATGAAACATGGATGATAGATTTCTCCCTCTCTATTCACTATGTTCAAGTTTATACCATCGTTGGAATGGCTCGCCAAAACAAAAGTCCTTCAGTTGAATAGTTGTTTGACCGATGCAGAAGTTACGGCCAAATTTGCTGTGATGCCAAGCGGCTACTATCAACATCAAGTCCCGCAGACGTGAATGGGAGATATAATACTGAAATGAAAAAAACGCAAATGTTAAAAATAATACGAAACTTAATTTTACTTGCCGGAGCAATGTGACTCATAGGCCCTTATTTAATCAACATACTGCAATACAATTGAATGTGATGGTCATGCGACATTTATCATTTCAATGTTTGCATGTAAAACGATTCTTTGTTAAAATAATACAATATTACACAATGTTTTAGTGAAAGGTTGAGTGAAATTTGGTTATGACGTCATAAGTAAAATGGATGACCCGCCTGATTGCAGTATGCCTTAATTAATGATAACACACTTGGATGAGTTGAGATGAACAAAATGTTTTTTTGATTTTCATTTAATTAATGAATATTTCATAGATATTTTGTGACAAAAAATTTAAATCTTACCCGAAATTTTTCATAGAACTTCGGATTTGTAGAACCAGGCATGGTTCTTGTTTTCTTTTTGCCATATTTGATGTTTGCAGTTGTCAGGTACGATTTCACATAGCTATGAAATACAAAACAATCTGGTGTTTGAGTAAATGGAATCCAAACGTGTTGATATCAAATTTCAATAAATTTAGTAAATTAATTTATTATACTTTCATGTTAAATACTGAAATCTGATTGGTTAAGTCGTAGTTGGTAATTCGTTCTATTACGCTCAGCGTTAGCAACACACTTGGCAACGGGTAACACAACGAATTGTTACATGCACGTAAATTATGCGCGTACGGTTCGCCGGAGAATTCACTTCATTTCTATATAAAAGCAGTAACATTTTCTTTAAAATTAAGACATTCAGTATAATAAAATAAATAGTGCCTGTTTGGGAGGGTAACTGTTGAAATTGACACCCCGAGACAGCGTCGGTTGACAATGGTTGTCTCGGGGTGTCAATTTCAACAGTTACCCTCCTAAACAGGCACTATTTATATATTAGTCTTTCATCCGCTGCAAATAGTTTGCTTCATATCGTCTAGTTGGAGCAGATCTAACTTTACTTAGGTTAAAAAAAATTTTCAGATTAAACAACTTTTTGCACATTGAAACAGAATCTCACCACTGTTTATAAATTACTCACGGATTTAATTTCTGTTTCTTCAGAGAAACATGTACTTTCGGAAGTTCTCGGCACTCCATGATGGTCACATCTAGACTCTCGGAATCGTTGTTATAATTCAACCCAAGGCACACGGCGCAGCCATTGTTGTCCTATTTGTTGTAAAAATAAAATTATATACATGTATGGTAATAACACAAAAAAATCTTGTGTTAATATGCCGTTTATTTAGTTAACAAGGTGTGAATTAAGAATTTACCTCTTTTTCTGGTGTTTCAGGATCCTTATTTTCGCTTACGAAACAATCTGTAATATTTTTTGTAAATAAAAACAAAACATACATGTATTTCAATAAATTCAATTTATTTTTCCAAATATGTTACACTACGGTATATTTTAAAGATGGCTTGTAACTTTTATAGCTGATTTGTTGGCAACATATATATTTTCACTCAAATAAATCAGAGAGTTCGGCTATCATTTTATCACCTGCTACTTCTTCGCTCAGAACGTCATCAAAAGAAGAAAGCACATCGCCCCTGCTCCTGATTTCGTCGTTACAGCAGATCTCATCTTTACTCCAGATTTCTTCCTCAAACTGGGAAATGCAACAGCTTTCTTGGCCGTCTTCATAGTCTTCGTTTTTCTCCCGATAAGAAAGTTCTGACTCATAAAGTGGCGCCTTAGACGTCATCGGTTGCCAGATGGTGTTTGTAAATGAAGTCATGTAATAGCCCGGGTCCCCAACAGTTCCCGAACCTGACAGAAAAAAGATTTTAGAGAATTTTGAGAATCATTGGATTTCTGTTTCTTTAATGAAGTTTCTTATGAAACATTCTTCCAAATGCAACCATGCTTTGGGTATAGTTGACTGACTCCATATATTCTACTGATATGTTTTTGATAATTGTCTGAGCTTCGCTTTATAGATAATTTATTCACAAAAATTTCAATCATACGACTTAATATTAGATAAAATTAAACTGACTTGATTTGCTAAAAGAGTGGGCTCGTGATGGGAAATGCAGCAATTTTGCATTTATCTCCGTGTATTTAATGCAACGCATGCAAATTTTTAGCATATGTCGTCAATGCTATTTTTTTTAAATACTGAATTTAAACCAAAATGTAAACGCTCGTAAATGTCATTACAAAAATTATATCGAAAAGTGGTGAAATAAGAATTATATGGAAAAGTAATTACATGTACATGTACTTCATAGAAAAATTGCATAGTTATATATATTTTGAATAATAAAAACAATGTGAATAATTACCTGTATAATAAGAATAATTACCTGTATAATTCCACAGAAGAAGTTCCAAACACCAGTCCATGGTCATACTGAAATAATTTTGAAAACCTTAATTCAAAAGATTTCAGCATTTTCAGCTCGGATTATTTTTGTGAATTCTGAATGATATACTTGTGACTAGTGACCGCATCTGTCTTGGTAATTTCAGCCTGTCATCACCGTGAACTTTAGTGTTGTTGTATAGTCCTGTGGTGAACAGGGGGGTCAGTGTCTGATGATACAAAGGACGAGTTAGAGCAAGAAAAAAAAGAACAGAAAACACATGTAGAAGCACGTTTTCGAAAATGGAGCAAGCGGTTTATATTACTCTTACATGTTAAAAAATAGTTTTAAAAGGTTGACCCTTGTAACGCATAAACCCAATGGGTTTAGTATTCAAAAGCGAGGGAAAATATGTTACCATAAGCTGCAACCATCGAACCATTTATGTAACCATTTATGCGTAATGATCGTCTAAAAAATAGTTTATATATTTCACTATCGTCTTTGGGGTTTTTTTTCTCTCCCTTTTTCATGTTCAATAAAAGAAAACATACAGAATTCTGCCACTTGTACATTGCAATCGGAAGTGGTAACTAACGACTCAGAAACGTGTTTGTTTCCCTCCGCCAACAATGTTGTAAATTACACGAACCTCAGGAATATTTACAGCCTTTTGATTTATTTCATGTTTTCCTATTGATGATTTCAATCACTGTTTTACGATAACAACAATTAAAGAGTCGTAATTATAAAAATGAGGTCGGTCGAATTGTATGGGAGGTGAAGCAGAGAGGATATTAAAAAGGGAAAGTAGGCTTGTTTTTGCATAAAAAGCGTATAAATTTTGTTTTGGATGTTTTATGTTTTAAATTTGGCCTACTGAATATTTACCGTGTCGTTACCACCTTCACGGCCCCATATTTTATTACAATCAATTTCAACATTGGTGGGAGACGAGTTAAGTGTAAACGTACGAGTTGGGTACGATCACATGTGATCACACCGTAATTGTCGTGAAAATTGGATAGAGAGATCGTGCGCGGATCCGGAAAGTGGTCCTAGGGATAAATTTGTTTGCAAAAGGGGGTGAGGGTTGGTGGTTTCCTAGGCCAATTTTTGGAAACTTATTGTAAATTTTATGAGTTTGAATTTTCCAATGGGAATCCTGTATCCCCCCCCCCACAACCACCACCCCTCCCCACCACCACCAAAAAATAATAATCACTGGATGGTTAATTGATGGATAAAACAATTTCAAACTTCAATTGCAAACATTTCAAAGCAAGCATTTTTAACAAAGGTTAAATGATGTAAATGACAGAGTCAGATCTGGTTTCTCTCTTCATCCCTTCTGTTTTGATTGTTAATTCTATTGTATGGTAACTGGGAAAATTTGATTGCAATGTCAATGTAATTACTAAAATCTACAAATAACCAATTCATAGAGGAACAAGGAAAATGCTGGTCAAACCATTCTACACTTGTTAAGTAAATGGCGATGTCCATGTACAATGGAAATTGTGTTGGTCCTTTAAATAACCTCACTTTTCAATCAAACCAAACGGTCCTGCTTTCCGCAAACATGGGCCATTTTGTAGAGCCATTGTTTGTTCATCTTAACGAGGGAATGTTAAAAGACTCTCCGATTCAATAACTCTGTAAACCTGTACACAGACTTTCCTACACATTTTGGAGCATATTTACTTTCTCCAAATAAATTCTAATATTCCAAACAGATTTTATTTACATCAATGTGACTGATTTCTCAATTAGCCTAGATCTGTTGGGAGTTTAAACCATTTGCGTCAGGATCATGGAAAACATTAATCACAAATAGAATCGCGCGCAAAAATTCACCAGAAAAAAGGGCGATACCGTATACCTTGTGTATATATATGCAAAATATCTCACTTTATAAGTGTCTGGATTTTTAAAATACACGAGAAAGGATATAAAAAAAAATTCTTATCTGTGTTGGCTTCGGGCTCATAGGTAACAGGAGAAAAATTATGATGAGTTGTTAGTATAGTGTTTTAACTGGAATAGAGAACCGAGATTTACCTGAGAGGGGTGGTCCGATACCTACGTATAATTCCCTACCAAGCGATGATCGTAAATCAATTAACGAGTAGGATCCGCATCTCATCGATTGGAGAGCGGGATACTTGATTTGGAATTAAATCTGTTTGCGGGCTGACATAAAAGGATAAACATCTTCAAAAGTTCTCGGACAAGAACATAAATGTATTATTGCACGGTTATGGTGAAGGCACGAGGGACGAGGGAGGAATTAACGAGACGCTGTATTGATTTCTGATGCTAATAAAGTCAAGAGGAAAAGAAAAAAAAAAGCGGAGTTAGTTTGAAACTGTTGATACTCGTTGGACGAGGTGAGCGTTTATCACCTTTCTCGTCTTTCAATATGTCGAACACGTATGAGAAAGTCCTGAATGTGATATCCAAACCGCCGGCTTTCCGACAGGACTTTGAGATCCAAACTCTGATGCCATGGCTCAGGAAACAGTCGCAGTTATTTTCACAACTCAGAACCGGTAAGGGAAATATACGGTAATTTGAGACAAGAAAAAAAAATCAGGTGATAAAATCGTTGCGCTAAGAACTGATTGTTTTTGGTGATCAAATCGTAAAATGTAATCATAAAATTAAATGTGTTACATTTGGAGTCTCTAGTAATTAGAAAAGTTGGTTTGAACTAGCTTGAAATAAATTTTACTCAGTTGATGCAAGTATTTTATGGATAAGCTGTATTGACAAATCGACAAATTGCGTTAAAATGTCGCATTATGTTTATTTTCAATTAAACTGTTTTGCAAAAGGGTAGATATAGCTACACGTATATTGGAGTATAAATAATTTTGAATGGAAAACACACCGTTCTTCATCTTGCAGTCTGAGTGTTTGATTTTTTAAAATTATAATACATGTAATATCAGACTGCAACTTTTCATTTGGAACATGCTTTTAAATCAAAGAAATGTAACACTGCACCGATAAACTTTGTTATTTTCACTTCACACTCGTTGAACTTCCATTCTAGCAAAACCACTAATAGCAAGAACAAACATATATACCTAAATGTAATAAATAGCAAAAACAAAACAAATTCGAGCAATCTAAGAATATAATTCAACGGCCCTAAACAGGGCATACTGTGGGGGCGATGGGGGGCACCGAAGGTATGAAACTAATCCCCTCTTAACTTCTTTGCTATTTGTGTGTTTATGTTTGAATGAATGTAAAAAGAAAAGCTATGGTCTTTATTAGATTTTTATTCTGACAATGTTTTAACAAAAACAGTTCGTGCTGCTTTTGATCTCGGGACTTCAACCCTTGACTAACAGGCCCTTGTACCACATTCTCATCCAACTGTTCGATGATAAATCCAAGCATTCTCTGCCCTTGTGAAGTGTTTGTTATTTCTTCGCAAATTGAAATCAATTTAGAATTTTTGTCTCAAGCGATAAAAATTTAAAAGACCCTGCCATTAACTAGAGGAAACGGTACAAGGTTGACAGGAAAAGGACAGAAGTGTTGTCATGTTCATCTCAAAACAAACCCCTCGGTCATATTTTATTTTCGAGTGGCTGAGAACAAGGCTTTCGCTATTAAGAGGGCAAGTTTTTTTCATTGTTTTAAAATACAACAATATTACATTTATAATGAATGCGTTTTGTAAAGGATATGTCGGTTGATTGAGAATTGAATGAGTGTGCAAATGTCTTAGTCCTATTTTTTAAAAACTAAAGTACAAAAAATACAGCTAAAATCATTCGCATTGCAAAGGACAAAATTTCAATTCACACAGAATTTTAAAGGAGTGTATTTGATGTGTGCATTTTTGATTTCACCTGAATGTATTAAAATATTATGAACATTACAATCGCTTATTATTCAAATTTTCTCAACCCATTCTAGCTCTATCATATAAATGATCGGAAAAGCCCTTTTATATTTTATGTAGAATTTTTTTTATTTTTCATAATAAAAATCGAACAAACGTGATTCACGCGGATTAAAGAAGCTAACGGGGGAACTATATAGTTTATGCATATTTTACAACACGAAAAACACATATAGTCACATGAATGTTTTATCAACAGTGATAGGAGGTGAGGTTTTATCTTAAATTGTCAGGAAATCTCTCAACGGTGTTTTTTCCGCGACAATAGATGATAAAATACCCGAGTAAAGTCAGTGGGTAGCGAGGGTGCTACTGTCATGGTCCATTATTGTGTGCAGGGTGCTTTATAGTAATCTCTCACCCTTACATTTCAATGAACATTCTTACCGTGTCAGACTCTTTTGTTCAGCAGGTATCAGATATACCGTTATGAATGAGAAAATTATCAGAACACACGTACACGTATACCTGTATGGCAAGTGACAAAACGAGAGAGAGAGAGAGAGAGAGAGAGAGAGAGAGAGAGAGAGAGAGAGAGAGAGAGAGAGAGAGGCTATCTTCTTCCCTTCACCTGTTTGTAACAATTTCAATAAGTCAACAAGCACACGATTTGATGATTTTTTTTATCACGGGCAAAAATATCAAATTGAAATTTTTTTTAATCTTGTTATATTAAGAAAACGTCTGATAGAACCCAAAGGCGACAGAGAGGGGGGCATTCCGAGCAGAGACGTTTTCTTCCGTGTGATTGACTGAAATTAGATTATTGAATATCATTGGGTAGACACTGACACTAAGATCGTTATACAATAGATAGGTAAACTAATATGTATACGACCTCGAGACTAAGTACCCATTATAACAAGGTAATTGATACACACCCGGTATTCATCGTTTATAAATCTCAATGCAATGTTTTTGTTAGTTCATTGGGTTTCTTGGGGGTGGGGTGGGGGATTATTCGAATTCTTAGGTGTGTCTTGCTTATAACTAGTTGTTGAAATTTTTCATCATAAGGTGATGTTAAAAGAAAAGTTAATGATAAAAATTGACTGTCGTAGTATAGCAACTCTTAATGACCCCCCCCCCCCCCCCCCGCCCCGAGGAAAGGCCCAAGAACACATTTCCCGCTCAAGTTATTTAATGAGGGGTTAAAGAAACGGTTTGTCACATAATTATACAGAATGTAAGTAAAGTTATGCACAAAGAATAAAAACTGGAACATCGATAATAAATTCTACAACATAAACGTGATTTATTCGATTTGAATTGAACTCTGTCAAAGACCTAAATTTATCGAGATGGAAATTTATTCATAAGCAAATATTTACCTTACACATTTAAAGCTGGCACTATAAAAGATGGGCTGACCAAAACACTTTTGTGACACATGGGATCAGTGTCAATATATTTCATAAATGGCTGGTGTTATAAACATCAATTTGGCGCAAATTAGAGAGTTGAACTTGAAAGTTTATGATTTGAATCGTTACATACCTAAACCCCCTCCACCCCCAAAAAGTGCACGATATTTTGAAAACCATTGAGCATGCATTATTTGTTTGTTTTTATTTTCATTTTGCAAAATACGAAGAGGATAAATCATGTGTTGCAATATGTTATATTAGTAATTATATTCAAAAAAATTTAGATAACAGCTTCCAAGGTACAAATAACGATGTATCACAAATCATGAAGGATTCTTTTTATCTCATGTTTTGACGTGAACTTTTTAATGTAAACATCGTTTCACGTGGCTGGGTGTTATATCAAATTTCATTACATGAGCAATATCCAAGCAGTCGCGATAAACTGTTATTATTGAAAAGAAGTATACCTTTTCATGGATAAAGTGTTTGGCGCTATGTGAGGGTGCAAAAGTTAATATAGCTGAAGTGCATACAAACAAAAACCCGCCTCTTAACTTCGACCATAAAACCCATCCATATCCCTAAAAGAAATTAGGACTCAATATTAGAGACATAAAACCCCCAAGTCTGTACCATTTTATAACCGGCCATAAATTTGTTCTTTGAGGAATCTGTGAGAGATACGATAGAATCTTTACTTAAGTTATGTAAAAGTACAAGAACTTGGTTGTGCGTCGTTTTTAATTTCGTCCCTTGAAATCCAATGACGAATTTATATTGCACAGTTTTTTTTAATTCAACAGATATATTCAATATTAAGGGGTATTTAAGATTTTATCCCCGAGGGTTTTAAAGTTTCAAATTCATGAACAAAATTTCAAAATGACTTTTATGTTGCTGGGGTTTAAGAAATCCTTGATTTCTCAATTAAGATACATTATGATGCTTAGGACGTCATAAATGCAGGTTTTCAGGGATCAAATCGTGAATTATGCATCTTGTACTGAATTTCACCCCATGAAGACGACATTTTATATCCGATAACTTTTATTTTTCAATAAAACCCCCCAAAAAGCATCGTAAAAATCGGTTCTTTAATATACGTTCTTGACAAAATAGATAGAAATGGAAGGCTTTCCCATGGATTACACTAATATGCGTTGAAAAATAAATTAAATCCTATTGTTGTTTTGTTTTCTTTTTCAAACAAGTGCATGCAGTTCAGCACGTTTGATTTCTTGTGCATTTATTTTGTCAGATCGTCTGTACTTTATGGGAAATGTTTTCATCATTTCAGAATATTTGAAAGATATAATACGAAACTGCGGACAAGTCACGTTCAACAAAGATGACATCATCATCAAGCAAGGAGACCAGGGAGACTGGTATGAGAATTTTTTCTATTTGAACCCCCCCCCCCACCCTCGACCCGCCCCTTTGCTCAAAAAGGCACGAATTTTTATTATCACCTAATGTTGCTAATACCGAAGGAATATACAGTTCATAAATTGGAAATTTTAAGATGATTTGAAGAATCATTGCATGTACAAAGATTTTTTTAGTCTTTTATTTCTGAATTAAAATTATTGATTTGTTTAAAACTTAAGGTAGATTTAATTGAATCAAAAGGACTAGGTGATTAAGTCAGAGATAAATGAGACCATGAAAAATCACATACATGCATATCCCTCAATGTTTTTGGCGTAGACCACGATTCATTTATTTTCATAATTATTTTTTTCTTTAAAAAAACTCATGCTTTTGTCTTTATTGTATTACTGTGCTACATGAAAATACCAGTATAAATATATTATATCAGACAACTCGTACATTAATTCTAGATACTAGTTATAAAACGATAAAGACGCTGGCGAGAATTTTATTAAAAACATAACGAGAGGGAGATAGCTAAACGTCATTCAAATACTAATTTCAAGCCTCGCTTGAAATTCTTTGAAATGACACCAGCAAATAAGTCGTTGTTTTGTTAAAATAAAACAAACTTCAAATAAAAGTGCAACCACTTGACCCCCACTAGCGCCGGGGTGAGGCACTTTTAGAAGTAGTCCAAGAGGAATTAGATGAATGGTACCGGGATTCTCGAGTATTCATTGATGTGGGACAGTGTCTTGATCTGAGGTCTTTACCTATAACAACCTATCTCGATCAGTTTAAATATTTGTTCTATTTTTTCTTTGCTTATCACTTTCACGCTATTTGCACTTTCCATTTATAAAACAGACGTAGTGGGGATAATTTACCATAAAGGAGGGCCACTTTGCCATTTTAAGAATTTTGAATGCTGATATTAAAGATAAAATCGACCCATTATGTTCATCGTATCGTACAATGATGTCACATAAAAAACTGTTGCAATATCAGAAAGTACATAGTAATTTTTACACAATCATTCGAGACATTCGTTAGATGGTTCCGCTCTAAATAGGCTTACACAAATAAAATGATATTTTAAAAGTGAACGTGTTCTATCCTAGTTATTTGTGTATCTCTGACTAGTTTGAAAAACGATCTTATTTGCTTCAAAACGGGTCTAATTTGCCTCTAAAATAATCCGAACTATTCAAAGCTATCAATTTTGTGTACCAGAAATCCGTGATCGGCATTCAACATCAAATACCTGCACACCTGAGGCATATATGATAGGTGATGCAACTAAGGTAATATTGTGTGAGGATCAAACACCGGTGAACATGACTAAAAACCCAATAATTACCATAGATCTAAAATGCACGTATCAATACGTTTGTTTTGAACTGGTATTTCCAAATGAATTATCATGAATTTCATAACATCATACTTTTACTTTCATCCGTAATGTTATATTTAGTAATGTAAGGAGGCGTATGCTGTAGAATGGTACATTTAGTATATAATAGGGAGTGATAAGTACAACTGCAGATCAAAGATATTAAAGTTCATTGTTAATACCACCATTGCTTTCTATGAAATAATGGATCTCTTAAATTGCTATTATAAAATGTATTCCCTAATAAATACATTTGACTTCAGTAAATTTGACTTGTCGGTTAATTATCATCTCAAAATGGGTACAAATGTACGTAAAACATTCTGTTCAACTTTTAGATTATCTATTTTCACTTGACTAATGTAAATTACACTGATTATTAATGGGTTAAACAATTTGTTATTTACTGGTCACTTGTATAGGTTCAATATTGTTCAATATTTGTTAGCTAACGATTGGGCTTAGAACCTAAGTGGATCATTTGGAAACATAAGTTTTAGGTTAATAACGGACAACCTAAATCGGTCAACTAATTCGTTGCTTTGGAATGGAATAGGTTACCAGTAGGACGAAGTCATTTTGAGGCCCTTGGTTCATTTACTCTCAATGTTTGATTTTCGGAACTCTGACAAGTTTTAATGTTTCTCGCATGATAATGACAAGTAAACGAAAAGTGCGATCACCCCCACAGTAATTCAGAGACCCTTGACATATATTCTTTCAGTTGCAAAAATAGTTTTTCTTTTTGCCCCCCCCCCTCCCCCTCCCCCCAAAAACCCATGTTATTTGCGATGATGTTTTACTCCAAATCGTTTGAAAATACAGCATTATAAACCAATATAAATTTTACGATAGGTTTAATCTAATAAATAACCCAATTTTCAAGCATTAGGATTGTGGGCAATTTTTCAATTTGTCCGTATTATCCTTTGGGATATCGATGAAAAACCTTTGATCCGACCTCAAAAAGATATTATTATGCTCAGGTCATAAATTGTATTTATCAGATTCAAATTTTTCACCTTGGTGTTATGTTTTATATGGGGTACATACATAATTCGTCCATAAAAAGTGTTCGAACGATAAGGACTTTTATTATCTAAAATCTACATACATTACAATGTAGTTATCGGTTATTATGTTCTATCCTGGATTTTTCATAAATCTACAAATACTAACCATATAAATTTATGAATTTTAATGACAACTTGCAAGTGAACATTTTAAGAAAATATTGGTATATATTTCCCTCATATTTTAGAAAAAAACTTGAATCAATATTTTAAAAAAAAGGTGTATATCACAGTTTTGAGAAATTTTGTAATGGTACTGGGAAGACACCCTGAAAATCGACCATCAGGAATTGACGTCATTGAGTTTTGATTTTTAATAAGTGTTCGATTTTTAATTATTTGATTTTGGTCACACTTAAACCCAGCATGGTATAAATATTTGTCATTGATATTTAGTTAAGTGTTTTTGGCAAACAATTTTTGCCTGCTTTGAAAAGATTTATAAATATTTGCCAGTTGAATTAAGAATAAGTCCTTTTATTATCTTTATTTTGCTTTTCTTCATTAAACGTCATTTGATTTCATATCATCTGACGCAATCAACTTAATCCGATTACATTACTCTTCCTTTCGATTCATTTATGTATTTTGCTGTTCACACAAAATTTAAATTAATATTTGTCGTATTATTTAGTTTGAAGATATGTACACAATTTTCCCTCTTGTCTCCACTATCGTACACTTGAATTCAATAATATTTTGATAGTAATGTCTCTCAAGAGAATTTTTTTTTTGGGGGGGGGGGGGAGGGGGGTTGCTTATTTATACATTTTGGGGGGAGCGGGATGTGGTGGGGTAGCGGTTTTTTTTTAAATTGTTCTTGTTTGTTTGATTTTTTTTACCTGGAAATAAAGAGATATCTTCATCTCAAACAAGATTTGTTTTCTCGACTTTTCAGTTTCTACATGATCCTAGGTGGTAAAATTTCCATCTATGTACTGAACAAGAAGAGCGAGGAGGGGGATGAAACCGTACCCCTGGACCAGATAGGGGCCCTCAACGAGAAGGGTCAACTCGACAGGTCAAAACTAGGAATATTTGTCACTCATCTAGGTAAAGATCGCAAAAGTATACGAATGATTGTCAAATGATTGTGACGATTTCAAATGAATTTATATTATGTCGATTTTGGTAAGAATATGTATTTTGGTTTCTTTAATGCAAAGAATTTTACTAGATTATGATGTAAAGAAAGACTTGTCCATTTTCAGGTACAGGAGTGCCGTTCGGAGATGTGGCGTTAATGTCCGAAGACTGTGTCCGGACGGCCACGATCATTGCCGAAGAAGTTACGGATTTGCTCGTGGTTGACCGGGCCTTGTACAACCGAGCCGTCAAAGAGGTGCTAGCCAAGGAATACGAGGACAAGGTAGCGTTTATCAACAACAATCCCCTGTTTTCTGCCTGGACTCCCCGCTACAAGAAACAGCTGACCATGGCGATGTACAAAGAAGAGTTTACTTACAATACGACTCTGGTAAAACAAGGAGATCCCGTAGAAGTTATTTATTTTCTAATAAGGTATGAATCATTTCTTCGCCCCTTCTTTAAAAACGTCAAGCATCACTAGCAGATGACAAAGTCATAGTCGTTGCGAGCCAAAACGAAAAGAAATATTCTAGCGTTTCCTGTAGATATAGAATTACTGAGCTGGATATACATAAATTCGGTTTTGAATATATTTTATACTGGTATCAGAAATTTACATCATAAACCTAGGGTTTCAAAATTTACTCACTCGATTTTATAATCAATTTACCCATAAAGTAAAGTTAATTCAAGCTGCCACGGCAAAAAATTCAAATTTTGTTCTGGAAGTTTGCATGCCTCTTCTGTCTTTTACAGAGGTCACGTTGAGCTGCGCACTGACCCCGCCATGCATCCAGTGCAGTACCCCAAAATCTACCTCGATACCATGAACGAAGGGGAAAGGTAAAACCAAAATGCTTCAGCAAGTAGAACAACAAGATTTAAATTTAAAGATAAAGAACAAAGAACTTGCCAGCCAATTACGGTAGTGATTGCTTACTGATGCTGATTCTTTGATTCTGGAAAATGAAATATACACTTGTCAGTTGAATTAATATACACACAAGCAAAAATAAATGTATTATTCCAAGTTCTGACAACAATGTAAGATGCCATCGCATGAAAGAGTAGGAAGCTACCGGTATTTCAAACAAATCAGAACTCCATACGCAGTACATCGATCATTATATTTCTTCAAATCTCTACAGCCTTTTAATTGAAAATTGTCGATGTGGTTCAATAATTATTTCCTTTCTATTTGCCCACTGTCGTTTGATGTTTGGACCCCATTGGTTTGTTCCCTGGCAACTGTTCATATCCTCCATATGTTGGTATCTTTGCGTTGTTTTGCAATTCTACACCCTCTTTTAAGGTCATCCGGAAATAGCGGTGATTAGCAGTTCCGCTTTCTGCATTCATGTTATACCTTTACCTTTGAATATTGTTTAAAGAACTTAAAAAGTTCGTAGAACTGATCGAAAATGAAAGAGTGTGCACTTTTCAATAAAAATACTTTTTTGTGTATCTTAACACCCATTCAAGAATTTTGCAGATTTTTTTTCTTTCATTTTATGAAGGTGTTTAATTTTCCTTTAAACTTTTTTCACTGAAAGGTTTCAAAAGAAAACTCCATATACATGTTTATTTACAATAAATGTATGTTGCATTCCGAAGTTAGGTGCTATGCATTTAATGTTTCAATATCTTTAACCACGCTCATAAGAGGCGGCGTTTTGAGTTTTGCCAATTGTCTGCTAAATTTGTACAGGCCTTGCCAATGCATTCTTTTTCTTTTCATAGGTTATTACGAAGGGACAAAGTTCGACCCCCTACGGAACCCCACTACAACAATAGTACTCAGCTCCGGAAAAAGGAGAACCACAAGCACGTGAAGATGTTCCTGTTGGGTCGGAACGAGAGCGTGGGTATGTACCCCGTATACATCTACGTCCATCCAGCAACAATCACGTTGTTTCTATTCCATATGGTTTACCATTGCTGCGTCTACAAAGCCATATGGTTGTAATTTGTATTCGGTGTTGAATCTGCTTTGTTGCTGAAGTTCTCCGCGTGAAAAAAATGTGACATAATAATATTGAATAAACTTATTAGAAAGTCCTCGCATTGACACTCAATTAGAGAAGGGTCTAATCATCAGTCAGATAAATATGTCTCAGAACATGGGCGATTCGTTGTATTATTAGCACAAAACTTGCGTTGCCTTTCACCAAGCATGATCTCATGAAGTACAAATAAGCAATACCACATGTAATTGCAATATATTACAATATGTCCATAAAGCATTAGATATATGCAAAAATACGTCGAAGATGCTGTGATTCTGTATCCTATATATCTGTACGCAGCGATGTATTAGGTTCACTGTACCTTCAAATGGTTTCTCATATCAACAGAAAACGACTTTATCAATAAAGATAGCATAATGCATAAGAAGTATAGTTATTATAAATCAAATATGCTAATGATAAGCAATTTGGAGAAACAGATAATGATTTTCTGAAAGTGAATTCAGCTAAATATGAACAAAATTTGAACTCAGGATCTGCGGTTCACAAGCTTGATATTTAAGCTACTCAGCTATGATGATATTCAAATCGATCGATACAATCCCCTAACCCCCACCCCACCCCGCAAAAAATGATTATCATCCTGTAACATAGATTCCGTAAAGAGCCTGTCGAAGTACAATTATCCTTAAATTTTGAAACATTGCTTTACATTACGAATCACGTTTGGTAAAAATTATACTTTTATTTTACAGGGGAGTTAGAGATACTTTTAGGAATGGACACTTACATGCAGACGGCCGTGTGTACGGAGAAAGTGGACGTGTTAGTGCTAGAAATGAAACATTACGAGAGACTGTTCGTCAAGCGACACCAAAGGACTATAGAAGACATGCGCAAGATCCTGGAAGTCAAGCTGGAGACCAGAATGGACCTCCTCGCCAATAAATCCGAAATTCCATTTCTTCCTCGCGTGAAAACGAAACTAAACATGATGAACAACCCTCAACCCGTGGCTAAAAAGGAAAAAGAGCTTCCATCCAAGAAAATGGCGGAGAGAGAGTTTCTGAACCATAAAGGACCACTGATTGATATGTACGGTCCAGGGAGTGTGTTTTATATGATACGTGTGCGCGAAAAAACTAAAGTTAAAGGATTTGATTCCAGGGATAAAAGAAATAATAAGCATATCAATAATAAGTCCAACGAAAATGAACACTTACATGCAATCAAGGTTCCCCAGACTCTTGTGCTAGCCGCTCAAATGGCAGGGGCCAAAAAAGACAAAGAGGTGCTATTTGATAAACAGGACCTCGATACTACCTCAGTTAGGACTGTCAGTTCAAAGGGAATTCATTTCGGTTCAAAGTCTTTCCGCAGAGTTCAAAGTGCAATCAAACCAGACGACGAAAACATGGTGGTCAATTCAGACAATTTTCGGGTCGAAGACGACCAGGAGACAATTAGGTCATGGCCGCACGAGACTCGGTACGGAACTTCTGTGTCTTTCATGGACGCCGAAGATGACGTCACTTTGTCAAAATTGGAGAGCAAAGTACGGAGCTGGTTGAGCCATGGAAACCCCAAGAGTGGGCCTCAAGTAGCTCAGCTCCGGCGCCTTGCTGTGGAGGTGTGTGTTTTTAAACGCCCATCCAAGTCACCATATATTTAGATGTATTCTGAAAAGCTATAATGTAATTGACATCCATGTAAACTGAATCTTTAGCTGTTTTTTTCTATAACTTACTGATATTTCTGCGTAACTGTACCCTTTTTAATGAATAATTTTTTATCTGTGTAGAACGGGGAGAATATTCGAAAATTCGTTGCAAAGGGGTGTACACGAAGTTTACAACTATTAGTCCACTACAAAAAGATAATGATTCCACAATTGACAATATTAGTTGTTTACAATATTCAGTGTGTCTCACACAAATTTTTAATAATCCGTTTTTTTTCTTTTAATTTAACAGGATTTAGATAATGTACCAAAACCCGGTAATAGAGTAGTTGTGCACAAGCGCAGTCGATCTACCCACAGTTCTAGTAGCGGAAATGACGCAGACAGTATGGCATCCAAGCAAGAGAAAGAATCGCCTCGACAGGATGAAAAACTTGACAAATATCGGATTCTCCTTGCTCACTAGCGCATTAGCTAGCCTGAAAGATATTTACCCATTCTTATGTTATGTTAATATCTTTATATTCACAGTGATTTATATATTAACTCAGTGCAACTTTTCTGTGTTGGTAACAATTGTACTTCAACGACTACAGCATAGTTTTATTTCTCTTCTTTGATACAAATACTATAGTATTGCACAAGGACAGTAAACAAATATCGCTAATAGTTTAAGGTCAGTCTGTATAGAAAAAGAAAAAACTGGAATTTCTCAAATACAACATGTATGTGCAAGTTAATTCAATGGAAAAAGTACGCTAATAAATAAAAACTTTGATAATTATGCACATTTACTGTTTATTTAGTTATTCATCTGAATGTATGACCTGTATCTGGTGAAAAGAGAAATTAACACATAAGTTAAAATTATTGAAATTTATTAATACTAGAAAAAAATGATATGCACAACTATTCGCAGAAAGAAAAACATATATCCAAATTTCAACAAATAAGTTATAGAAAACAAACAATAAAAATAATACTGGTTTTAAAAAAATATAACAATGTTTAATACTTTTCGGTTAATGGAATGTATTAAGCACAACTCTTGAATTCAAAAATAGACGGAACCCGAATAAGTTTCTTCACTGAGATAATGACTGTATATAATTCATATTTATCTTTTGTAAAATGTGTATGTATGAAATGTTTGAAATATCGAATGCCATCCATGAAATCCTGTGATTGCGTGCTGCTGTTTTCCGGGAAAGTTGTGATCACAGTATACTCATTTTGTGCTTTAGTGCGTTCTCCGTGCTGTGTCCGAATGTGTTGCCGTACCGGAATTTTTGACCTACAAGAGTGATATGCATTAAATATTGGATTCTTCACAATTTCCAATAGCCCGTTATGAGCAATTGATACTTTTTCTTCGGTTGCGTCTGCCACCATGAAATGTAATTTATTAAGGAAAAAGGAATCATTCTTTGAGTATTATGAGGTGATAATTTCGGTCGGGGCGTGATCAAATCCAATAAAGCATAAAATTATCACCTCATAATATTCAAAGAATGATTCCTTATTACTTATATGTATATAATTTTCAGCCATCGTACGATTAAATATTAAAATATAAATAAGCCAACCCCGCTGGCGCCTGAATTTGGCGTCATTTGTAGTTATGGGTTATATAGTACAAAATCGATACGTAGTGTTATCACAGGCAAAGACACTGGATAATGTAAATATTGTACGTTAATTACAGCAAACCACAGTACAACCCCGGCGCTCAAGTGGAAACCTGCTTTAGACGAAACCAACATAACCTCGCAGCGTAGAGTTCGAAATATTTTTACTTAAATATCAGTAAATTTGACTATGTCATGCAACTACTAGTCAATTTTAGACTTGAATTTGGATTTCACAATTCAAATAACTGTACATTATTGTATCATTTAAAAAATTCAATTTCTCTTTTTCTTTAAAAAACATGTTTGCTAAATTAGGCCTTAGTTGTTAAATACCTGAAGAACTTTATATTTGATCTTACTGTATTGTAAGAAAGTAAATGCGGAGTGTAAAACTTTGCATGAAGAAATACATGTATTCTGAAGCATTCACCACTTCCAGTCTACGAATTGTTTGCATCACATCAAAAATATATATCTCCCCCTTAATAATGTCAACATCAAGTCTTTCAAAAAAACGTTTCACGCTTGTTGATTTACGAATGAACGTGTATTACAAACATAGAATCAAACGGAATAATCACATAACACAGTAAATATAAGATATATCAGGTAAATTTCTCGATATTTATCGATGAAGCGTGATCAACTAATCCCAAATTCCTCTGACAAGAACGCCCCTCTTTTATTTGGTTGTTTTCTAAATTGAAAGGGAAACTATGCCCGGCAACATTCAAATAGAAAAAAAATTAACTTTACTGACAAGAGATGTATCGGATTAACAGTTCCCCTGCTGAGTTGGATGTAAAAAGCATGTTTAAGACATGCATACAAGTTTAGTGTATGTAAATTTTTATGTTTTTCATTTTTAAATGGGAATCTTTAAATCATGAGAATTTTTCAGATTAAGAAAAAATCTATTGCTGATTTCAGATGCTGTAAAGTTCTAAATATTCGTATGGGAAATTTCAATGACTGGAAGAAAAAAATTGGTTTGAGATTAATTTTTCTGAATTTCGTAAAAAAAAAAAAATACATGTGTTACTGTCATTAATGTAACATACCAACCCTAACGAAAGATGGTGGTAGCATGGGAATACATTCATTTTGATATTTTTGATGACATTAAATCAATCTATAAACTATATTTGCCCATACCTGGTATATGCCCGGTATAATGGGGAACCAGTCCAGTTTCTACCGGGTATATAGGTTTTCCATGCATCATGGCAGGGGCGGATCTATCAACCTGGACCCCTTCGGAGGCCTGGGTGGCGGATTTGGCGCGGAGATCATCCGTGAACTCATTCAGAGCTAGGTGTGTGATGATTGGATAACCCAATCCGAGCTGGTCACGACTTCTGGGTACAAAACCAGTGTAGCCTGTAATTCGAAAGTACATGTAATAGTACAAGTAAATATACTGGATATATCTCGATTACGCTTTTAAACGTTCAAATGTTCAACTGAAATCAATTTACACAACACTTAATTGATTTGATGAATGTTGCTTACACTGCTTACTTGCTTACTGGTGTCAAATGATTTTTATTTAAATGATTTAATTTTACGAGCTGATCTTCAAATCTTAGGACCCTGCATGCACTAATGAAATGACGTCACGCAAGCTATTGATATTATCAATATTATATCAATATTCGTAACGTTAAAATGACGTTAAAAACGCAACGTCAACAAAAAAAGAATATATTTTTTAAGTCAGAGTTTACGAGCATCAATTGTACAATTACATGCACCAGGTAATAAAAATTACTGCAGTGAACGTGAATTGCATGATTATATTGTGTGTTTTGAGAAAGTTTTCCCCCATGAAGGTATTACAAATTAAGTTTATCTAATTTATTTTCAACGTGAAATATTTACCATTTTTTAATTTTCACAAGTCGTTGAAATTGTAGGATACAGAAATCACCTTTGCCTATCTAGATCGGGAAATACGTGCAAAGAAATGCATGTGTCAATCTATTGAGTCTCAGCAATTGATCTTGGTCCGGGGTAAAATTTGAAATACTTTAATTTAATATACAGGTTAACGTCATAACAGACACTGTAGATGGCAGTTTTTCATCAAAGAAAGATCACTCTAACGACAGATTTTTGAAAAGAACTAAATATTCATTGTGCAGTGTAGAAAGGGTCTTTAATCACTGGATTTTTTAAATAGTTTATCTATGTAACAAGTTGTGGACGTTAATCAACATTTCATATGAATGAATTTTTATTGCCACATTTAAAAATAAATCGATCTATTTGTTAGTTTAATTTATATACCTGACATGAAGTTTTTCCTGGAGTCGTTATTGGACAAGTAGTAGGGGGACAGGGGCTGGGAGACGGTGTGTTTGGACACGTACGGCTGGGGCTCCTTGGCGATGGGTTGTAAGGGGGTGACGTATTTACTGTATATTTCCTAGGAAAATGAAATAACATAGTGATGTAAAAAAAAAAATAATACCTTTCTGTTTCAAGTCCTCCAACTTCTTTATCGCCCCTGTGCTGCAGAAGACTTTCGTTGGTTTTCACAAAAGACACAAAATAAGGGAAATTCCCTTTGCTTAATAAAAATAAACTACATAAAATAGCTGGTAAAAATGGTTTTATTATCAAAATCTAATAAATGATTCCAGGGTGCCTTTTTTATGCTAGAACCATTATGACGTCATTATTGATTTGATTTTACTTTTTCCCGTACTTTTTTTTTACTATTTATAAAAGAATTATATAGAAAATGAAACATTTTTTTGACACACCATTGAAAATCGTATAAGCAAGTAAAGTATCATTTTAAAGAGGAGTTCAAGAAAATTGAACAATCCTTTTTTAAAGAGACTGTAGGTATTACGGATATATTTCATACACATGTATGTCTAAAGGGAAAATCTCCGAGATTTGTGCCTGCATTCCTTCGTATTTCATAGATATGTGTGTTTAAGGAAGGAGTCTTTTTATTATCAAACATACTTCTTATAATAAGAAATGCATGAAATTTTGACAAAGTCAAACGGATCATATTACTTAATGATTCTATCAGTTGAATTAAATTTGACCTTTTTGTTTTCGAATAAAGGTCAGGTCAAGGTCACTACCTTTCTCCTCAACGTAAAGAGTGATAAAAATAAGTGTAGCTCTTTATAGTTCTGTAGACATTTGTTTAAGATTTGAAGATTCAAATCTTCAATGAAATCATAGACCATGAGAGTGTCTATCAGCTTATACTACTAAATTGGAATAAATATTTATACTAAAATTGATATTGCTTAGCCCGCATTTCCTCTAATTTTCTTAAATTTTGAAGAAATTTTTTTTATTTTTTTATGCTTCCAATAATAAAATATTTCTAATTTTTATGTATTATGAAGACTTTATATAAAGATATAAATTGACAGAAAAGCTAATATATTGACCGTTTCATAAGAGAGAAAAACTGATTTTAGTGATTTTTTCACAAAAATCAATGTATAGAATGGGCGCTTTAAAAAGCTTATAAAAATGTTATTTGATAAGCAAATCATATTTTAAATACATATTCTGAAACCCAAGTATCATATTATTAGTTCACATTAGTAAAAAAAAATCCAACATTATTGTTATTGTTTTTAAAATGCTAAAACAGACTCATTATATATATATGATCTCCAGCAATTCTGAATTGCGCAACATGTGATATTTTCCTACGCCAATATTACGCCAAAAAAATAGTCCTTGTTCCATTCTAAACATTGATTACATTTTTCTATTCCAAGTTGTTTGATAGTAAAAAAGAAAGAAAAATATACTATTTTAATTTCCTTTCATCTTGATTTAATGAACAATTAATCAAATTTACGTTTGACAAGTCGAAAACCAGAAAAGACTCCTTCCTTAAACACCATTTATTATTGTGTTTATCTTAAAGTTAAGCCCCGATACAGACGAATTTAAAGTTAATGTTATGAAGCATCATTAATAGAATTCATAAATCAAATTCAGAAATCCGAAGGCTCCTGTCATTTACTAGATACGCCTTAATTGGCTTTAATTGAATCTCATTTGAATTTGCTTTAAAAATTTAAAAAATTTAAATCGGGTGTTAGTGTTTGTTGATAAATTATTGATGAATACATTCAGTTGAACATTGACATATTAAATGTAATGAAAACGGTGCATGTGCATTTTTTGATAAAATAACAAAATGACAATATGATCTGTGTATCGGTTATTTTAATCCTATTTTTGCAGTAAACGTCATAGTAAATGGTAATTCGTTTTGCAAGTTAAACATTTTGTGAATTCCTTTATTCATGTCTCGGTGTGACAAATAAATCAACTTACCGGAAGTTTGGGTGTGTTTCCTGCTGGCACCATCTTTCCGTTCTGGAGAGCTGTTGTAAGTTTCAGCTCGTTCATTTTGTTTTTGTGCATCTGTTGATCGGTTTCAAAATCTATGATGGCATTTCTACTGTTCAGCGCATATCGGTTTCCGTAGTAATGCTGACTCTTTGGTATAAAACCTGCACAAGGTTAAAGTTCTCATATAGGTACATGTACTTCAAAGCTGAAGTAGTGAAGTTTTTAAAAAATCATTTAAAAAAACACACACACAAAACACTTTGTTTTTCCATTTTCATCGGTTCATTTTTACATGTAAAATGCATATTGTAAGTTAGTTATGATTGTAACTTGATAAGGATACAAACTGTTTATAAATGAATAAAAAGAGTAAAAACAAAAAATAAGCCAAATCAGATCAAAATCTATTAAAAACAATTCCAGATCCTGAACGGCATTGCAAAAATAAAGTAAAAACAAACAAAAAAATTAACAGAATCTATACAATTCCAGATCCAAAACAATGTCGCACTGCTTTTACACCAGTAATAGTTTTATATTTACCTGTATATCCGGGCACCATTTTCTCCACCAGTTTCTGATCTCCCCAGCTCTGGGTTCTTCTGGCGAGGAGTTTGGATTTTGAGGCGGAGTCCGGTCGGACGGGACGGATGTCAGTGAGAACCAGTTTACCAGAACTGGCCACCCCGGGGTTTCTAAGCAAATTGCAGGTAGTCCTTCCAAAGGTTTCACCTATCTGGTATTTAAACTGGGGACAAAAACCCCCATATCTGAAACACAGGAGAGAGAAAATAACAATATGGCATTGTTTTTAAGATCAAATGAAAGCTGTTAAAACTGATCCAGATTACGGGCTTTGTTCCGCTAATTTAAAAACCTTTTGAGACAAAATGGCCTTTTAACAATCAATGACATAATTACTGAAATCAATGAACGCTGATCTTTACAATCACTCAATATTAATTCGATTCATAAATATGGTGCACGAGGCACACGTTTACACACCACAAGAGGATACCTTGACTTTAAGTTATGTCGTCTATATACGTATGTAATCATTTCATGTCTTTATCTTGTATCTACCTATTGTTCCAGAGCATGACTCTTTGAGAAAAAAAGAACTTAAATTTGTACTTTTGACAAAGCTTTTATGTGATCGTAAAAAATGAATATGAGACCTGTCTGAACAATAAGTTCACAACAAGGTTTCAACAATCTTAATTTGGAGACAGACTATAAGAATAATATGCAAAATAATTACACGTTCAAAATTAGATTCTAGGATTTTTTTGCACATACTAGTAAACCGAAACCATTTTTATAATCTTTTCAAATTAAGCCGTTGGTTAGCAGAAGAATCAAATAAAGACTCAAACCCTTTAACCCTTTAATCCTTGAGCATCCAACACATAATACCATCAAATTCGTATCAGTAGTAAGTTGCATGAGGAATTTAATGGTACTTATTGTTTTCACAGAATTTGCGTATAAATAAGGTTAACCAGCCCAGACCTAGCGCACGTTTTTGTGCGCAATAAATACACAATTTTTTTCAATGGATGGCACTGTAGCTCCAAGATCGTCCATCCGAATTTTTTTCAGACCGGGAGCTACAGACTTTCAGCTACCTCCTTAAGGAAAATTGATACACGGTATTTTGGCAAAAAAGGTATTTATGAAATCTAAAAAATAAATAGGCTTATACAAAATGTCTAAGTCTTAACTCCTTCATTTGCAATTCTTGTTTTTTTTTTCTTTCGAAAAAATAACATTAAGTTTGATGCTTTCAAAATATTTCTGTAACCATTAAGAAAGTGTGGAACACTTCCATTTTGTGACGTTCTGTTTTTCGAAATGAATAATAAAATTTACACATTTTTAATCTGTCTTTTTCCAACCTTTCTATATGACATTTACAACGCTTTGAAAATGGTTGAATCCGATTGGATTTAACATTTTTATCATACTTTTTACATTGATAATAAGAAATATTTGAATTTGCAATAAGAGAGAGAGAGAGAGAGAGAGAGAGAGAGAGAGAGAGAGAGAGAGAGAGAGAGAGAGAGCCTATTAGTTCATTTAGTAAAGTACATACACGGTATACTGTTGTTTTTCTTTCTTTCAATAGTCAGTGACTATGGAAATTGATCAAATGGATAACAAAAGAATCCAATAAACTTTGCATAAAAACCATTCTTTGAGAATTAACTCCATATGCATGTCGGCAAGATTGCGTTTTTAAAATCAGGACTATGTCACCGGGCCAGACGGACCAACAGTCCCAGACAAAATCAATGCAGAAACAAAATCCTTTCATATCGCAGGCATAGCAGAAAAAATATGAAAAATCTGTAACGGAGTTTCTATTGTGAAGTGTTTAAATGTTTAGCTTCATGACTGACATGTATTAAAGGTTAGAATGGAGAGCTTATTGATTTCAAGAAGGAACACAATAGAAATTAATACAGCAATTATTCTAAGATTTTTTTTTCATCCTTGGATTGAATGTGCACTGCATTAATAGAAGTTCCTTGCAATAAGTATCAACATGTCGTGGTCCTAGGGTCAAAAGTGCTATTGATTTTCCTTATAGCTTATGTATACTATTATCCATATTTTCAATGCATGTATATTTCATAAAAATGATAATTTAACGTAGCTGGAATTAAGTTATTAGCCAGTAACTATCCATGATTAAATGATGGAAAATTAATTTTATCAATACTAGTAAATACCAATCTCCAAGAACGACATTGGTTTGGTCGTTGCAAATAGTAACGTTTGCATATCCCAGCCAATTAAAAATGCGTATTTTTTTTAGAAGTCTTACAAGAAAAGAAAGAGATAAGATTATTTTTCCTCTCATCATCGGAATTGTAAGAAATGCATTTCGTTTACGCAATCAATATATACAGCTCAACGGGACGATATTCTTAAAGTCTGCTAATTAACCGTGTACCATATTTACACAACACTAATTAGATACTTACCCCGGCGTGTGATATGGATCCGGGGTCATCAGAATACTTTTTCCAACTGGCATAATTAACGGAATCTGCCTGCTAAATTATTCACGAATTTTATTGTTTTCCCCTTGGTTTGCGTGTTAAACACAATGCGGTATTTATGGAACAATTGCGTGACGTCACTAAATTGTGTCGTAAGACGTTGCTTTGATTTCGAATGCACTTTCTTTGCAAACGTAATGCCGACGCGACGCGTCTTTGCACAAGCGCTACATTCAAGCCATGAAAGTAGAATAGCGATCAAGATTAGAATTCAAAGCCCTTCGCCGCTTGGCCGGCTTGTTTTAAATTTATCATAAACTAACATAAATTCAATATTTTATAGATTGGTAGTCTTGAGATTTTGACAAGCAAAGTGTAATGATCTATTGTGTTCTCGCAAATCGCATCGGAGTTCAAAAAATAAAATGTCCTGATACAAATCAATCAGATTATTAAGATAAGATTTTTATATACACCTCTGCATGAGTTCTTCAAATCTCAACTACAAACCCGGTAAATTCGTGGACTAAACATCACGTTAATCAATGCTTTTGAATTATTATTTTTCTCATCTCTTTCTCTCAGTCTTCACTCGAAATCAATACACCTTAGGCATTACTTTACTTTCTTTATCATTGAGTTTACCCTATCGACTTTTTATTCGAATTTGGAGAAATACAATCAGTGTTTTAATTGATCAATACATGTAGCTTTTTAAAATGAAGTGGTCCAGAATTTCAAATTTACTCAACTTGGTTATATACCGGCTACATCCATTTAGAGGAAGCAATATAAATTTCTTTGTGTGTACACAGTCTGAATGGTTTTGAATTGACGCACCTTCAAATAAAATTGGGGAAAAGGCTTTACCCCAACTGCCAAATAAAAAACCATGTGAAATGTTTACTCATCCATTAGAACCTTATTATGACGTCGATGTACCGGCATTTGCTTTAAATTCTTAAATTACGACCATGATGGTCCGGTATTTATCATAGGAAATACCGAAACAGATGCAGAGTTGGTTTCTGGAAAATATACGAGCTGTGTTAGATTGCGTGTCTGAGATAGTTTAAAAAGTCGTATTGTATTGTTTGACGGTAACAAAAATTACTTATTTGCTAGTGACACAAGACTAGTGGTATTAATTATTATACCTCAATATGATTATTCTATATAACGCGATATCTGATTGTTTGTAGACAATCATGTGCCAGGGAAATACCTCATACCCCATTTCATTCTATGCATATGAAAAATTCCGAGGATGAGCAAACGATGCAATTAAATCATTAATGCTATTTAAAGATTGTTTTAAATCCTCTTTATATCATAAAATTGATATAGACAGAGGCGGCCGGTTGCTTTACTAAATCAATGTATTCTAAATTATCACCTGTCGTTCGGTATAATAAACAAGCTACCGCATGGAATTTTTAAAATATATTTCAGGTAAAAAATATATTTATTCTATTGATATCATTTAAAATTTCGGATTTAAATAGATAAAAAAGAAACCCAGTAGACAATAGAAGAATATAGCTAGGCGTTACAGTATCGAACACTTTTTAAGGTTAGACGACACGTTCCTCAATTTTAGTTAACTTTTTCCAGGAATTTGTTAATGGTTTACTACTACTTTGACAAGCTTTCTTGCAAAAAATTAGGGTACTTTACCAGGCATTTCTGCAAAATACTAGAGTATGCATTTTCCTATATAATCTTCTTGAAAATACACTTGAATTGCTGATATAAAAATAAATATCTCTACAGCACAGCGAAATTCACTATATTAGATCTATATCTCCGCCGGGGCGGGGCTTTGAACTCACGACCTCAAAAACCTTTCCGCTACTGTCAGTGAGCGGCTACGGTTCTAACCACTCGACCATCTATACATTTAATCAAATCCACGTAAATTTTGATCATTTTTAAAGTAATTATAAAATTAATATTTTTTATTGGAACTCTTTATGACGAGGAGATACAAAAAAGATTCTCGAGGAACGTGTCCTCTGACCTTAAAACTCTGTGTTCATGTAAACAAGAATACCCTTTCATATAACCTATTTATAATATTTTTTAAATTATAAAGAACAAACTAAAGTGTTTAACATAGAATTTAATAATACCCCTATCTAACAACATTTGATCATCCCATTTATCAACAGTACAAAACACGTGCATTCATAAACAAAACCCCTATCCCCATACAGTCACATTCTAAAACACCCACAGTCTGGGTAAATTCAAGCACTGAACGCTTTTTTAAAAAAATCGACCAGCTTTTTGTCCATTTGCGGAAACATTCGAAAGTTGTTGTCACAGCCGATCTCTTTCCAAACACAATGACTTAAAACATTTTGTTTAAATGAAAGAATGTAACCAAGTGCTGTTTACTGTAAACCAACTTTTACTCGCGAGGTTCGCGAGAGCAACGTTGACGCGAAAATTTCTCGCCGTGAACCAGTTCCTGGTCTTTTAATTCCTACATGTACATTTTGATCGCTAAAACAAGTTGTATTGGACCAGTTTTTTTCGGTAAATCGCCAAAAAAAGTTCTTCGCGAATAAAATTGGTTTAAAGTATCATCAAATTGAAGTTTATAAACTGTATGAAGAAAAAAAACCGCGTTGTAGTAATATCTAGAATCACTGCTTGAGTTATGACGTCAACTCAACAAGTTTATTATCATTTGGTGAAAATTATGTCACAAGAATGTTCATATGCTTTATCAAAACCCCAAAACAAAATTCTGACAGAGAAGGGGATGAGCATTTTTCATAAACTTTAAAATTCAGTTACCGCAAATAAACCTGTAGTCTACAACGTGAGTGTGTAAGTATGGTTCGTTTGTGTGACAACAGTACGCAAAACAGTCAGTCAATAGTGAATCTTACAGCCAATCAAATTACAGGTACATTTCATGCCCACGTATAGCAAATATATATTCAGATGGTTGGCGAGGTAAAAAAAAAATACAAATTAATATTTAGCTGTTAAAAAAATAATGTACAAACATGATAGTTATGGTTATTTTCATAATGAAGTTGATTTACCTACACCAGTTAGTATACATGAAACTTGCATATAAAACCTGTTGTACAGAAGATAAGCAACAAAAATCACGTCTTGCCTTTGAGTTGTACAGTGTACAATCGTTGCATGCTCTACAAAATATTCTCTCATGAAGTCAATGTGGTAAATGTCTTAAATGTCAATATAGACATATAGAGTTTGAGCGAATTTTTTCTGCATACAATTCAAAATGCATGATCCTTGAAGGAAAATGAGATTTTTTTGTGAATATCAAATACTAGTATTGATGCCGACCTAGAAGATTATGGCAATGATTAATAATAACCATTGTAAATACAAGACTGTGGTGTATGAATTCTGCTGCTCATGTTGCTCGAGTTGCTCATATTGCTCCTCGCTCGTCTGCTCAGCAGCGACGCCGACTCCGCTCGCCGGTTCCTGCTACAAGCGGTCGGTCTGCTCAGCCTGTCAACAATGCTGTTCAGTTCATGAGCCCCGACCACTCTCCATGTACCCGGATAATGCTTGTTAATTTCCGGGTATTTGTGCTGCATGTATGGCCTCGTCTTGAACTCCCTCATCGTTTTAGAATGAACTTCTTCGTACGACTTCCGCTCACGTGACCACAGCACCGACCTTCTTGCACTTGCAGTGGTCGGTCTAGTCACGGTGGAGTCTATGTATATGGTGGTGGTTTCTCTGAGCGGTGGCCCAAAGACTTCTCTCCGGATGTCTTCTTCTTTGACATCATTCTGTGATAAACGAACAAACGCTTATATTTAAGAGTACTGTGAAAAATAATATAAGGGGCTATATAAATAACATAAGGGATTACATTTATGATTAACTTTCTTTCAAGTGCCCCCCCCCCTTAACAGTCGTCTTCTTCTATCTTGTATTTCATTGATGGGGGTAGAGTAATGATCATTTCCCAGGCATTGTCTGTTTCATATTATGTTAACTAAATAACATCTCGAAAACATGTTGAAAATTAATAAAAGATGATTTAAGCGTATCATAAAGAAAAATTGTTACATATGTATACCATAGAATCGTCTTTTAATAAATGAATCAAAGAAACAGTGTTCTTTTGTATAAAATAAACACCACCTCTCTGTATCGTTAAATCTATTGATTTTTTCTTCTATAGAAGGATATGAGTATTTTATAAAGATATGGAATGAAACTGTACATCTATTGATTATTAAAAAAATGTGCAAAACGCCTTTATAGAAGACTTGTTTCGCAGTGAGTTAATGGTTGGGTTTAAACCACAACAAACTTCTTTTATTTCGTAAGAACTCAAGCTCTACATCTCTATGAAATAATAATACGGATGCTTTAAAGACTAACACCTTCTGTTATAAGAATGAATTATCTTACAATGGCATAACGATATAAAAGAAATTCAAAGAAGAACATTTTTATACCCATTTCATTCGAACTGTAATAAATTGACGTTTTTATTTATTCTATATTCTGCCCAAACTTATTGTTTAACTTAACCTCAACTGGTTAACCGTATTTAGGTCTCCGTGGCTACAAATTGGTTAAACCTACACCCTATGCAATTTTAATTCAAAATGTATAGTTACGGACCCCCCCCCCCCTCTCTCTCTCTATCTCTCTCTTTTCTGAGATACTTAAATGTCTGCAATCTGGTTTTTATATGTTCATTTTGCACCTTTGGGGTAAAAATAAATAACAATGATCGTATGTTAATACCAGAATAATACGTGTAGAAGTAGTATTCCATAAACTGAATTTGTTTAAGACAAACAACTATTCATATGTCATACAAAATATTAATCTTTATCTTTAATTATTATGATACCTATAAACTGTTGTGTATTATATATCTTTGAAGAAAAGGCCGGCTGATTTTCAACTTGGCACCTTTTCAATGATTTTTGAAGATATGGAAAGATTTAGAACATTAATGCTGCCATTGGGTCAACAACCTTATCTTGCAAATACACAAAGTATTTATATATTTGATTTTTTTGATATTCTTATTTCTTTTAACACGTGCATATCAATAATCTTTAATTATCGTTCAATGGGATCTTTGAGGTAGTGTTTACGAGACCTTATTGCAATAAATAGATATTTCATTCTTGGTTCTAAGGAATTATTAATCAGATCTCAAATTCAAAGTACAGGGTTGTTTATTGCAAATCTGATACAAATCAAGATCCTATTTACATTTTGTTGTAGTCTACCAGGTTTATAACCCGTTACTTAACGTTTTAAACCCTGTGATGATATCGATTTTATTCTCTGCAAACAATGGGGTGGAGTGAATATACCATTTGCAATTGATCACAATGCATTTCGTAGACTTAAGGCCCCGCGGAATATTTACACGAGAAAAAATTCGATGCAATATACAAGTGCTTCAGTTCTCTTTTCTTTCTTTTCAATGAAATGGTATTCATGAAAAGACAAATAAAAATAAGATAATTTAATCAATTTTACCTCGTTAAATAGGGCTGCTTCTTCCTCCTCGCTGAACATAAAGTTTGGGAACTGATACTTTACAGATTGCCTCCGTTTAATTTCGTCTCGCTGGCTTTCAAATTGAGACGTCGTCTGCCTCTGCTGACTTCCGCCGGACATCGTTGACGCTCTGCGTGCTATGGAAACCGACATCTTCCCGTCTCATGTCATAGTTGTAAATTACTCTAATTCGAGTGACCCAAATTTATCATACTGTCGAAAAGATAGCATTTTTTGAATGTGTAAGAAACAAATTATCAAGAGACACCTGGATACATGGTTGATATTGATACATGCATGAGTAATGTGAAAAACAGGTGCTATGAACATTTTTAAAACATTACTGTATATAAATATGTCAATGGAAATTTAAATGTAAAATTTTCGACAAATCGTTGCACAAAGTAATGCCTTAAATTACTAATTAACAAAAATAACTCAAAAACTCATTGACAATTAAAGACATGATTTTTTATGTTTTACACGTACAGTTTAGTACTCAGATATAGAATATAAAAATTTTCAAAATTTCAAAAACTCAATTTTTCAACAAAAAAGACCATTACTGTACCTCTAGATCGTAAAAGCTTATGTACTAAGAAACCTACTACTAGCGCGAGCAGTTTATAGTAAGTTGAGTTGTGCGACGTCCAAAAATTGCCAAAACCACAACACCCAAACAAAAAGATAGCACTTGAAGTGGACTAAAGTCGCACGACTAGTGTCAACCCATATCAGGTGGATCTCTCGAAGTTTATCGCATGACAATGATGCAGCACGTATATTTTTGACGTTTATCACATTTCTAGTGACATTTTGCCAAAGTTTGGTAAATTTAGTCCTAATTGGTTATTTAAATAATCGATGACGTTAAATTATTTTTAAAAAACACAGTTATTTTCCTCTTCAAGTATGTATGATAAATATATTTTCATGCAAATAAAGCCTTTCTAATTAAATGTCCTACCATTGTTTTAATGGTACATTTACTTGTTTTTCTAAACATCTAAATCAAGTTTTATCACACTGGCCTAACTAATACAACTAAACTAAGCAATTTTTGGGACGAACGCGAAATAAGGAAATTTTAAAACTTAAAATATATTAATTTAAAATATATGAGATAAGCATTTGACAATGAATGTTTAAAAACATATAAATGACAGTGCGGTACTTACTCGTGGCTAAATCCTATCCTCGCCGTTTTGCATAAAAACATATAAAGTCCTTAGAACCATACCTCGAATGGAATCAAAGCAAACATTTAATAAATAACAATAGATGCCCCTAGTCAATTAAATGCCCCCAGATTAGATCAAATCGCGATTAGTGTATGACATGACTTAACAACGGAACATTTTCCATTGTTGCCGATACAACTATTACGAGTTTCGGGGTATGTGGTTCTGTAAAAAAAAAAACCTAAATAGGTTTTAAAAGTCGCTGGTTGTCCAACGCGCCAGTCAAAATGTATGCAAATAACGGTAATACGCGGTTACTTAGAGTTTAATCCATAATTTTTGGTATTTGGAAACATTTGAGAGCACAAGGCAATTATGTGTAGAGTTCTTAGGTTGTTCTCTTTTCTCCTGTAAATCTGATTGTGACCGTAATATATAAGGTTTCAACAAGGTTATTTTTATGTTTTAGTCAAAAGAGGGTTTTTTTTCTCTTGCCTTTAACTCTTTTGAAACTTGATCAATACACGTTAACTTGTACTGCAAATCAATTGAAACCCAAGGCCTCGCGGTTTGTTTAGACATTATAATCAAATTTTCCTTTGAATCCTTAGAAGTGCATGCAATTTCTAACAAAAGTCTTACAGTTTCCTCTAAATAATTTAAGTCTGGGATGTTTATATATTAAACATAAGAGTAAGTAGTCCCATCCTTATTAAGTTATAGCTCAAATTGTTTCCGATACAGTTGCGCAATACATGTAATCAGCTTTATTTGAACATTAGTTTCTGTATGGTGTTCCGATAGGGACATTTGCAAAAGCTCAATATTCAGCGTGCTGAGAAAGAGTTAAACGGGCTTTGTACAACAAAAAAAACAAAAAAAAACCCCCAAAACCAGTTAAGCTTACAATTTTACTCAACATGACGTCTTCACGTTACGCAGCGGCGCTCTTCATACGGCACTCTGTCGATAAAACAGTATTGGCGTGACGACATGTAATGTAATGCGTGCGAGAAAAAAATAACACATTTCGTTTTCATTCAGACTAGGCAAATTACCAACATTCCTTAGCATCCATGCACACAGAGATTTGGTTTCGTACAAACCAACTCTGGCGGAAGTTTGTCGGACTTACGGACGCAAAATCATTGGATAAAACGGGGTCATGTGATTACCGTATATATTTATATACCCGGCAAGTAGAAAATTATAGACGGCAACATAACAATAGTTTCTTGTTCTTCTTTTGTAACAACATTTTTTCTTCCATCCCTTTAAAATTTGTATACAGAAAGTGATGATCTTCGACAAATGAAAACGCTACTGTCAACGAAAGTATGTCGGATTGTTAAAGTTCATAGATGGCGAGGATGTGATTTCATTTTGACAGTCAATAAAAAAACCCCTATGAAGCTTACAAGAGTTTTAAGTTTGCGTGGCGCAACATTGAGTCGCTTGAAGGAGTGTAATGGCGTGTATTGTACAGTTGTGTCGCATCTTCCCCAACGCGCCATTGGTTTCTATCAAATGGCCTTATTCGGACACCATTGCAAGATATTAGATATAAAAAGATCTTCTCCCCGATCTTAACACATTAGTATACAAACGTTTCAGCCTGCGCTGGGGGTTTCTTTTCCTGAGCAAGTACAGCCTATATTAATTGGTGTTCGAATTTCGGTGACTACTCAGTACAACTGCTCAAAAAGTTGTCCCGCTTACCAAGTGGGTTGAAGTTTAAATGGCTAGCACTATCCTTTAGAGAACCCGATTTTCCTTTTTTGTATGTTTCAATTAACTTTAACCATTTCATCCATTATATATTTTTTTCCAGACTCTCGGGTTTTTTCCCTATTTCTCTCTCGTTCGCCCTCTTTTCTCACTTTAAACGAAAAACTAAGCAAAGTCAGTTTGAGAAAATACGTCTTACGTATATATGCTATCAGTGAATTTTTGCTTCAGTGTGAAAGAAAAGTAATTAAACTGTGCATGTCATTCTCTCTTATTGTGAGTGAGAATCGGGAATAAAGGAATAATTGAAATTAAAAAAAAATGTTAAAAATAAAAGCAGTCTTCATTTTGAACAGAATCGAAAAAGGGGTTTTCAAGTGACCGATTTTTTACTGCTCAGAACATTAAAGAAGAAATCCATCCTTCTTATGTTGACAAAGGGTGCACTTATTTAATATATACATATGATATATACAGATGTGTATAACCCTTGATAAGATTTTATAGGGAATTGGTAGGGCTGGTATTAAAACTATACAAATTATAGATTCTCTAGAGTTTTAGTTTTTCGTTTCATTTCAATCCACAAAGAATACATTCGCCACATAATATCTGAAGTTCATTGAAAATTAATCAAAGAAAACATACCAAATTTACTTGTCAAGTCAACTATGTCAAAGAGGTCAAAACCATTCATGTAGGAATTATCCAGTCAAATTTACCTATAGGTACAAACATAAATATACGTAATTATACCAATGTTTTTGTAACTATTTAAAATCGTATCTTAAAATAATCAAGGCCTTTCAATTGGGTTCAGATTATGTCAACTCCATGGCCATTTAATGAAACAATATTTAGGCTTTCTAATAAGAAATGTACACCATTAAAGGTTTCGGAATGGTAATTCTATAGAATGGTCACGGAAAAACAGTTCATCTACCGTAACACATGAAAATGGAAACAGATCCCGGGAGGATTTTCAGGTTAAGTAGCAATTTTCTTAATTCTCTATTAAATCAACTTCAAAATTAATCCCGGTGACAAGTCAAACATGACCTTACGAAAAGGAGGCCATTATATATGTTAGTTATTCTAGTTCATTTTCAGTTCTATAACAGACGACTTTGTCTTGGAGAACACATGTAGATGACTGGGTTTTTAAGGGCTTTTCTTTGGATTTAAGCAATGCAGATTATCTGTTGAAAGTTTTTAAAATATTTTAAACACTGTTTAACTGTTTCAGTGGTGAAGGGATAATTTGTAAAGCCGGATTATAGGGCGCATTAACGACGATCAAATCCGATTGTAAGAGTGAGTTTTCAAAGTTTATAGACAGAGAAAAGAAAAACAACCAAGTATATAGACTTTCACATTTTTTGAATACAGAACAATGCGATCTTGCGGAAACCAGTCATAGTTTGAGGGAACAATTTAATATCAATCTTTTCTTGAGGAAATATCGGCAAAACATGCTTCTTATCACGCGCGAGAACCGAGGATAATGAAAACTTTGACAGGTGCGGAACGTCAAAATTGAAAAGGGGAATTATATATATCTTATATCTACTGGGGGGAAATTGTGTCAATGTCTGGTGATTAAACTTTTATTCAAAATGACAGATTCGAATAATAAACGGAGCAATGCATCACGGTTGTGTATTAATCTTCAAGGGGACAACGACGAAGACGGAACGGTACGGCCCTCTCCTCTGTGGATCAACCCTCGGGTGGACGGGAGAATCAACACAGACTCCGCGGTCGATTTCTCCTCGTGGCTCAAACCGAACTGGCTCGAGGAACAGGAGCAGTTTTCGTACACCCGTTCGCCCACCCCTGGGGCAGACTCGACGTCAGGCGAAGAAACGGATTCTGAGAGATACCCTGAAAAGCAACGGTCGGGAAGAAAAAAGAAAGAACTCAGCTTTTCGACTGCTGTGAACGTTACGAAGGCGGCAAATCTGTTTAGAAGCAGATCCCAGGCTCAAAAGAGACAGTTCGTTGCTAACAATCTTGAAGTTCAGCGCAGCAAAACGTCAATCGGAGTAGAAAACCCGAGTAACGGTGTTTCTAGAAGCAAGAGTGTTCGGTGGGTGGACGGACGTACTCAGAGAGACAACATGGACGAATCTAGAGGTACAGCAATGATATCCAGAAGTAAATCGTTTTCTTACGACGAACCCCTCAGCGGGCTTTTTGATATAGCCAAGGCGGCGGGTAAACGAAAACCAATCTTGGTCAACAACACTCCAAAGTTACCCTCCCCGGCACCCTACAGCTTGTATCTATACGCGCAAACACCACAGCCCCCGAAACCCGACAAAGAATTCAAAGTTCCAAAGAAAAGGCGGAAAAGGCTGTGCAAGATTATACTTGAAGAAGATGAAGCGGAAGCACTGCGTCCAAAAATCGGCGATCGAAAAGTTTCAGATGACGAATTGGATATGATAGTTTCGAGACTTATTCGACCAACGAATGCGAGTCGAGCGAGATCGGCTTCGATAAGTCGAGTTTTCTTCCAGTCCCAAAAGAAACCTCCACCACGTGTTCGCGTAGATTACTTGGTTTTTGAGCCGAATCGTTTTCGCGGGTTGAAAAAAGTGGGAATCGACGAGCTAGAGGAGATTACAGAGAGACTTAATACATTCGATATTGAGAGATGGCCGCCAAATTCAGCAAGGAACGAAATTAGGAAATCGGTGAAAGAGGAAAAACTTGGTGTCTTGAATAGTTACCAGTGGAAAGGCGTAAAGAACTGCTAAGATCAAAGTACATACATAGGGTAAATACTACATACTATCGTTTATATATTCCAATAGAGAACCAATTTGATAATTGAATGAACAAACACTATAGAAACATTAACAAATTAGTGACAATGAAAATTATTCCGTGGATTGAAAATTGAAAGAGACAATTTTTAACCCTTTTATTTTGTATCAATGTGCTTAAAGCCATGCATTAGCCTTTGTACAATCAGTGTTTCTTTTTGGTTGGTTCCAAATTATTTTTACGTTTGAAACAGATAGAAATTTGGTGCAGTCATTTGGTAGATTCATTTTTTTTGTCATTTTGTACTAACCATTTACATTTATCAATAAAATATGGAATACTTTAATTTATTTAAAGCTTTGTTGTACATAATATTACATAATATGAACTGCGCATTTCTGATCAATACATTGATTCAGAGTAGATTAAAACTTCTTAAATAAAAAAATTTGGGGTAGTATTTTATCAAGGTTCGGTACGTCTTTTGGAGGGAAATAAATGTACAAAAAAAATGTAGAGAAAAAAAAAGATTGTAGGTACACGTATTTTTTAAAAACACACACTTTATCTCTAAAAATATAAATTAAAAGCTTTTTGAAAACAACAGTGAACCATTAATATATTATGTATGAAATGAATTGAAATATATGCACAAAATAATCATTCTGATTTATCGAGTCTTAATTCTTTCAAATATGTTGGCAAATGCATGTGTTGAAATCTGATTAAACTACTTAAAAAAACAAATGCAAACTTCTTTGGCATGGCGCCAAACCTATAATCCATGACCCAGAGCTGTTGATCCCCTTATCTCTGATTAGGATTGAATAAACACAAAGACTATTTATAGAATTAATGTAATACTTCTTTTAAATACATTCATATAATAACCAATAATCCAATTTAGAGAGAGCGAGAGAGAGAGAGAGAGAGAGAGAGAGAGAGAGAGAGAGAGAGAGAATTGTTCAATATTTGCATGTTTTTATTTCATGAATAAAACATAAAAATAACAATTTCATAAAATCAAACAAACAAAATGTACCATGATGGTAAAAAAAAAGAATATTTTTATCTCACAATATTCTTTTTAAAACAAAATATCTTTTAAGTAGGAAATCAAAACAAACTTAAAATAATTAACATATGTCCCATAAAATATTCACATAAATGAAATAACTCTCTCTCAAGTCCTGCTTCTACTCCAACTCTTGGGCATCATTGGTGGAGACTGAAATTGTCTGACCTGCAGGTATTTCCGTTTCAAAGTCTTCATAGTCACTTCCATACATATCATTCCATTCAACTTCTAGCGGGATGATTATCTTAGACTGGTCCCCAGTGAACTGGTACCCATTTTCAACTAAAAACTTTCTGGTTAAAGAAAATAACGAATTTTTTTAATATCTAAAGTCTGCATGTGTATCAAAAGTTGAAATAGGAAAAGGGGAGAAAAACCCAATAACTGACCAAAAAAATTCTCCAACATCTTTAGTTTATAATACCTATATTATTTTTGTAGTTAACCAAATCTTGTTTATATATGGTCCTCAAATTCAAAATTGGATAACTGCATTGCTCTTGCATCCTATTTTGCTTTTTCCATGCTCTAAATGTATCAAATATATAAATTGACCAAACATATAGTTACTTTATTATATGTAGGAAATAACTTTAATAAGTCCAAAACTAACACAAATTTTTGTGCGCCACAAATTGCTCCCAGGTTGTCCATCCAAGTTTTTCAGAACAGGAGCTACAGACCTTAAGCTATAAAACACCTCACTCTATTTTTTTCATTATTTTCTGATTATTTCCCTTTGGAAGAAATTCTTGCCCTTTGTTACATCAAACTTAAAAGCCCAAGGCTTTATGTGAAATGAATTACATGTAGAATTCTGCCAAACATTTCGAGAGAAGAAGATGAAAATGCAAACCATTTAATAATCCCATGCAAAAACAACAACAGCAAAGAGGACTACAGACAAAGAACAAATTTTGATCAGTAAACCTAGCTCACATGAGCCTTTACTTCAGGTGAGCTTAACTGCCTAAAACCAAACCAAACTTAATTGAGCTATTATAAATTTTTATTGTTACAACATTTCTTATAATACTAGTACATGTACTATAACAAATTATAATTATATTATAAAATATCTTAACAAATTAATTAATTAAATGGTCACCTTAGGCTGTCTTCATCAACTATTTTGGAAATTGTACTAAAATTCATCAGTCGTGAAATGGGGATCAGAACTTGGTCTTCATCCTCATCCTCCCCCTCACTGGAATGGTCAGTGTCCATGAGTGACCGGCCATGCTTCAGTAAGTTAATGGTGTAGGGGACCTCTAACTTTAAGATTTCATCTGAGGTTAGCTTGGCTTTATCTTTGTGAGGAAATGTTGATTCAGCTACCTTATATACAGTGAAAAAAAGTTTTCATGTAACAATGCAATCTCTAGTTATATAGATACATATATTAATACTGAATATTCTTAGCACATCACGCATTCCTTCACTTTGCAATTGTCCACTCAAATTAATGGTTATGTTTATCAAAAACACAGATAAAACATGCATTGTTCAAAAGATTTTCTTTGTAGAATTAAATAAGAAATCAGCCTTTGATGGAGTAAAAAAATAACCCAGCAATTCATCATGTCCAAAATTTCATGAAAAACCAAAATTCTTTTTTTTTTTTTTAAGAATACAATCTAATTCTGAACATATTTCCTTGAATGACATAATCTGTAGAAAAAATTTGATTATTTCAATAAGAAAGAATACTAGTATTAATCTAGTCTGGCATGATATAGATGTAAATATTATTCAATCAAACTCCTCATTACTTTCAATATATGATGTATCTTTGTACTCACCAAGGAATAATGGTGACAATGATCTATGTCTACATAAATTTGACGCGGGGAAGATGAAATGAAGATGGCTGCCTGAGAACAATAACCGACATCCTGGGACTCCGTGGGAGGGTCACCGATCCCACTGAACTCCACATTGTAATTGTACCTTTCACAGATGTCTTGACCCCTGCAAAAAGATCACATGACTGAAGACTGTCATATCATAATATTGCCTTCATGTTTTTCTTCAAATTCAGTCCAAGACTACCAGTAACTGCAATTTAAAATTAACTGCTGTAGAATCTTTAGAATTTGTTGTGGCTTAATTTTCAAGGATTTTGTAGCCCCCCCCCCCCCCCCTTCACGATTATGAAACATAGTGTTACCATAATTCAATCATTAGTCATTGTAAAAAATCTATGAAATTACATCCCATTGAAAGAACCTGTGAGGAGAGAATTGATTATGTATACTTAAATTAGCCCCCACATTATTCAAGAATAGTATTCGATCCATTAAAAAAAAATCAACATAATATTTGGGAGCAGGCTGATATCTGTAATTACATGTATGTTAGCCTCTTTCTTTATGATTTAGAAGTTTTTTTATCCAAACACACAATGCATACTCCATCTGAAAAGATTGGTTACAGATATTTAATATACCTCTACTTATTTTTCATTTATTTCGTTGATTCCCCGAAAATCGCTGTAAAACAGACAGAATCCCTGCAAAACTGACCGATTCCCTACAAAAATGTGTGTCAGTTCGATGAACTGATGCACACTTCAGCTTCGCCTTGGGAAATAGGCTTGCTTGAGGGGAACTGGAATCTTGCTGACTCCCTCAATGGTATACTTTATTTGTATAATATACCTGTATACAAACAAAATTTGACTCTTCCAAAGCAAAGATTTTAAAACATATCTCAAAAGTCTTTTTGGTTTTTTTTTTTATTAAGAACTATTACCACTTTTGAAATTCACTTCTGGTCCATTCAAACTTATGGTCATAGTGCCTAAATCTCGGCTCTCCTGGGAAGAGGCTGTTAAACTCGTAGTTAGGGGTGGTGACTACAACGAGGGAGGGGTGAAGGCGGCCAAAGACTGATTCTTCAACTTGTTTTAGAGTCTCTGGATACAAGTGCTCTATACTGAGAAAGAAAAAAATTCATGTTAATTCTATATTGCTAACATTTTTAGTTGTATCATAAGTATAGACATCATTGCAAACCACAGCCAATATGTATGATCCTCGCCCATCAGGCCATGGTTGCTGAAGACAAGAATATATTGTATTTATCAAAATATTGACCAATGCGAGTAAAGCATAGTTGGAGATTGACCTTTGCTGTGTCCTTTTATTATCCAATTGCAGTTCACAGATAAAACATGTTGTTAACTGCTGATGCAGTAACAACCCACCAAGCGTAGAATTAAAACAGGTTTAAATATGGTGTAACAGATAATGCATGAATATTCAGCTTTATGATATCGGTACTCTCTGTGTTAAAGCAGCCACAGACCGTAGGAGAGATCTACTGTGGAATCATTAGATTTCGTTGAGGCTCAATTTTCGTGGAATTCGTGGGTACCTCTCATCCACGAATTAACATCCTCCATGAATTAATAAATTAGAGTAACGAAGTCATATATCCTTTGTAGGTTTAAGAGAATACACGAAATTACGTCCCCACGAACCTGTAATATTAAAGCAATCCATGAAAATTGGCCCCCACGAAATTTAATGATTCCACAGTATGTGGACTCTGGACCATGGCTTGAGACAATGACATATACATTGGTTGCTACACATGATCCTCAGTTACTACCAGCATGAAAATATTTTATTCAAAAATATTATTATTTTCAAGGTTTGGAAAATTTAGAAACCGCTGTTTGAAAGGAAATCAATAAATTTAAAATATATGAACAGAACAAAACAAACCTTTAAACTTACAATTCAACCATTGAAACTGCATCACACCCAATGATTCTTTGGTCTAAATCTGTTGCACTTCCCTCATAAATTTCAATACTTAGTGGGTTTTCCCTCTTAAATATGTAATCAGATGGGCGTGGCTTGATAAGATTTTTATTGAATTCCAGCGTAGGTCGGTCAATATCCACTAGTTGTATCTTGTGTAACGATGGAACCTCCCTGTAGAAACGGACGATTCCACACTCCGAGCAACCCAGATCAGCCACCTGTAAGTGAACAAACACACCAGTATATTACAAAAAGGTTATAAAATGAATTTCAATGAAGTTGTACACATCAAATATATGTAGAGGTGAAATTAATTGATATATCCTATTCATCATCTTTGTGTTCTCTTTTGGAGACTCACGTAATAAGAAAGAGCTAGATCTTTTACTGTATAGGCTTATCAGTAGGCATCATCTCTGGCCAGGGTTTGCATAGAAGATTGTGTCTTAATTATAATTTGCTGTGGCTTGGGACAATGTGGGATTAATTTCTGATGGCACAATACTGTGAAATCATTAGATTTTGTGGTGGCTCAATTTTCGTGGAATTCGTGGGTACCTCTCACCCACGAATTAACATATTCCTCCACGAATAAATAAATTAGGACTGTAAAGTCATGTATTTCCTTTTGTAAGTATCAGAGAATACACGAAACTACGTCCCCATGAACCTGTAAAATTAAAGCAATCTACGAAAATTGCCTCCCACGAATTTTAATGATTCGGATTTCACAGTATAGCACCCGATCTCACAAACAAATTAAAGGTAGCCTACACCTTTCTTGAACTGGTGAATTAACTTAATGATTTAAACGTGTACGACTATCAAAAAATTCAAAAAGTCTAAATACAGATGTAACCATGGTAATTAGATCTACTTACCCATTTAACATCGTGTTTCTCCAATACTTTAGCTGTAAATGAGTATCGTTGCATAAATAAAGGCGGGTAAAACCTTATACTTCCTATGTTCTCATCTTCTAATTTTATTGTTGATGTTAATTTCTTTGAATCTGCATCGTGAGTCGCTCTGTCATTTTCATTCTTCTCAAGATCATTGGTATCTGTGGGAAGTCTGGAGTTCATGGTCATGAAAAACAACGTTTCAAATCGGTCATATATTACTTCTGCATTGTTGATAAAGGAAAAGTGAAAGTAAAACTCGAAAAGGTCCGAGAGGTTCCGATCGCGATGATTGTTTACAAGTTGTCATGCACTGGAGATTAATGATACTGACAGTCAATAAAAGGTACGTAAAACTGTAGCTAGACAGTGTTTGTGTCCATGTAAACATAAATATATGCAACATGTTTTCAAGTTCTTGGTGGTTACCATATTTCTAACGTTTTTGTAAGTTAATAATGGTCAATATAGACAGCTAAAGAAATCGTTCATTTATATGTAGGTCAGTTTAAAACGTGTATCTGTTTATCAACAGTTTAAACAGTGTACATGTAATGAATGGAACAACTGAGTGGCGAAAATATGTTTTATTGGAAAATAACTGTTTTTAGCCTCCTGTGATTTTAGTAATGAATGGCAGCTAGGCTGCTATAGCTGCCAATCATTACCAAGCATTGCTAGAATGCTGATTACACCAGAGAAATCAATGTACAAGCAGACTGAATCTACAGCTGAAGCAGCTAGCTGTGACTTTTTATGACAAAAACAATTTAATTGTACGCTGAGTGCTCAATCTGAATGTGTCTGCACTCTGCATCATCACAACAACGCAATTACATATGTAATCAATGTATTAATTTACAGAATTTGAATATTAACTGATGTTTCCTTAATTGAAAAAAATATTGACAGTACCCATGCAAATAATTTAAGATTCATTCAAGGTTTGGTGATATGTTCAGATCATGCGGGTATTTTTTACAGAGCATGTTGAAATGACCTGAGACATGACGACACCTAGAAGACAGTTTTCCAGATCGTTGGCAAACAACAGGTGGGTGAAGGTGTGGAGAAGATGGCAGAGGAAGGATGTGATTATCGTGAACGAGAACCACCGGCGCTACAGGGCACTGGAATGCATCAGGGAAGGAATCAAAGACATGTTTGAGAAACATCCAGAACTAGGTGTCAAGGTAAGGATCATGAGTTATTTTTCAGTTGTATTAAACTATAGGTAGGGTCTACGTATATTGTAATAGGAGAGGAAGGTACATGTAATTAGTGGCTGGACTTGGAATCAGACCTGAGAATTTTCTCGTCAGAAGATCTACCACTCAGGTGCCAAAATTCAAAAATTCAAAATTTCTCTGACTTTTTTGGCATCATATTTAATTATTTTTCCGACCTTCAGTTCTTGAGATTTGATGTTTACAATCCAAAGTAAGATTTTTCGGCTCTAATATTGCAAAGGATATACAGTAGAGCACTTGAAAAATATCTTCGTGTTGTGTTTGAAATATGAAATTTTGCATATGAGTTGTCAAAAAACTATTTCATTGTATGTCAAAAAGTGCAAATTGAATCTACTTTAATCAATAAAAATTTCATCAAAATTTGATAAAAATTAACCCTTTTAAACATAAGCCTTGTTTTTAATGAAATATATCGGGAAAAAAGAAAAGTTGACATACTTTTGGCACGTTAGTGGGTGCATTCGAGAGTAGGAGTTGGTGTTAAATATACATCTTGCTATATGTCAACTAAGATTCAGTGACAGATTACTCGTTTCAATCACTGAAAAAAACCAAATGTTCGGGCATTTATTGTGGCAATATTTGAGATGACACCCATAGTCTTTATAGCCTCAACTAGCTGCTACACTCTTTCCTCTTTGATTTGATTTGAACTGTTCATTTTCTTGTAGGATAACTTGACGGAAGAAGATTTTTGCCATATACACAGTAAAACAATCAAGACTAGTCAAGGAAAGGTAAATAAATACTGAATAAGCTTCATTATGTACTGTTGTATTTGTTGAGTTTTAAGTACGTATATTTCTTTGGGGCTGCCCATATATCTATCACTAATGAAATTTTAATTAATAAGTCATCATTGAGCTCATTTTAGTAATCAATTATTTTGTAATGTCAAAAATTGAAAAATTCACAAAAAACTATTTGAAATTTCAAATGCAATTTTTTTTTTTTTACAGAAATTCAAGTTTCGGAGCTATGCCAGTTCCGTGTTTGCGTGCATCAGGAGAGCAGTGTCGGTCTCAGACCACACCTTTTTGTCGTCAGTAGCTCCAGATGACCTGGAGTATATGGAGTTTGTAAGCAACTCCAGAAGTGGGCAGGATTTCTTCCTCAGGTAATTTGGTCTATTTAATTTAAAGGGGAATAACTTTAAATTTGACCATGTTTACCTAGGTAAGAAACACAAAACACAATATCTTGATGGGTTTTTTTTTTTTTAAATTATTGACCCTATAGGCCATTTTCTTTAATTTCTATAATTTTTGTAAAATTCTTTTCTGCATAACCGGGTATATGATTATTGTACAGTATGATAATGGATTTATAACTGTTTAGATAGCTAAAATATAGCTGCTCTGATGATTTAAATAGTAGTTTATTGAATAGCCTTTTAACATTTTATGGTCTTCTTTTTTTTTTTCAAATTGATAAGTTTTTTTGAAAAGTATTATGATTTGCTATTTTTTAAAATTGATTGATTCATTTGGTTTGCAGTCATGATCAGCAGTTCATCCTGAAAACAGACAAGAAGTACTACTTGGAATTTTTCATGTCCATTCTTGGGTAATAAAAAGGAAAAACAGCTAGGTCTTTTTTGTTCAGATCCTGTTGTGCCATATTCCATCCATAAACAGCATGTAACATGTAACACTAAATCGAGTTGACTTGCATTGTTTTTTATCCACTGGTTTTAAAATTATTAATTATTGTAACTCTTTGTCCTTTGAAAAAATTCTTCAACCAAATTTTCTCAAGACCTATATAGCACATAAAAAGTATAGCAATTAATTCAAAACTGGGGGTGCCGCTAGGGGACATGTATATTGCTTATGCAGTTCTCTCAGATTGAAAGAGGCATTTCATTTATTTTTTCTTACATTACAGAGACTATCTAATGCATTTCCAGAACTACCCTCATTCTCTGATTGTCAAATTCTTAGGACTCTTTTCTGTGAATGTGTCTGGTCAACCCAAGGTAGGATTCTCTTTTAAAACACACAGAATGGAAAACAAGAGGGATTTGTGGGGTTAGACCCCTGTTTGGAATTTACAAGGCTGTCTAATGGAGTACAGAGTAATTAATATTAATTTTGTTTGTTGCGTGACGCATCCCCCCAAAAAAATTCTGGAAGTGTGCGTGCATATAGAATATTGTTATGTTCCAATAACTAGAGTTTAATTGATTATATGCTCCTGAAGGTATATACACTCTTTAAGCTTGGCATGCATATTCAATGCAACTATAAAAGATTTATGTCTTTGTAAATGTACTCAGATGAAAGTGTAAATGATTATTTGTCAATGATTCATTGATTTACACAACTTTTAATTAACCCAAATGAGGATTGCAAAACATTTACCATAAAAATCATTCTGAATCAATATTTTACAATTGAATATTTTATCTAAATAAAAAAAATTGGGTAACTTCATTGTTATTGTAAATTAAAATTACTTTTGCAAATATCGCTGTAAACTGACTTGAAATGATTCGTTTCTATGGAGACGCATGGTAGTTTACATTCTAATGGATATAAGCTGAGGATTCCATCCCTAGCTTTTTGCTAAAAAATCTTTATACCACTATTTAAGCCACGCAGGTTATCGAACCTGGTGGTAATTCCGCAAATAATTTTGGACTTTAAATACTAAGAAACTGTGTTTCTTAAAACATTTTTTACAAAACTCTTTTTCAGACTAGTATTTTAATAAATAATTTTTTGTTAGAATTCTTATAAACACTATTTAAATTTATGATAAGTTAAAATAATTGTTAAAAATAATAGGGCGTTTTGTTGATATTTTACAAGAAATCACGTTCAGAATATAAAAAATCAAAATGCATAAGGGAGGTAATATTGCATGCAAGCAAATTGCATAATCAATAATGTTGAAACTACTAGAGTACTGATTTAATCGATTTTATTTTTTATCCACCATGTCTTATCTAATTATCTCATGAACGTATGAATGTTTAATTCCATATATTTCAGATGTATTTTCTGGTGATGCAAAATGTATTTTTCCCTGTTGAGAGAATTGAATCCAGATTTGATTTAAAGGGTTGTCTTGGTGGAAGATATCAAAAAGTATGTGGGTTTTTTTTTAGAATAATAAATTGTAGAGTTTTTCAGTTGCAAATCAAAGTGTAAATTGAGGTATAATGCAGATACATGTATTGTGATAATCTTTATTGCTAAATTATTCTGAATCAACCTTTATTAATTAACATATTGATCACATATTTTGCTTTTTTCATAGCCCTACCCAGAGGAGAAAGGAGTTTTGCATGTTTTAAAGGATCAGAATTTTTACAATGATAGCATTGACCTAGGTGATTTAATTTATTAGCAATTTTTTAAAAACTTTTATTGAAAAGTTTCTATATTACTAATTTGATTTAATGATAAAAATATTAAGTTTTTGTAGAGCTAATATGCATGTACTATATTCCTCTTTCTAAAAAAATTCAAAGATCTTTAATTTTTCACAATATTATCAAAATTCCAGTAGACAGAAATAAATTTAAATATTTTTAGCTGGATTAGGATTTTAACATAGTAATATCAACTCCAATAAAAACTAGATTTTCTAAATCATTTTGTAAGCATAGGAATGGTAGCAATACCAAGTCAGAACATCTATATACTTATAGATTGAAAAAAGGTCATTGTACATTTCAGGAAATCAGCGGGACTGGTTCCTACGACAACTACGCCATGACGTGAGTTTCCTGCGAGATCTGGGTGTACAAGACTACAGTCTTCTTCTGGGTCGCCACGAACTCCACAAAGACGACCAACAGAAGACATTTGTAGACCTTGTGGACAGAATGAGAAAGTATGTTAGCTTCTTTGCTATTCGTCCTATAAAGGGATCCTCGACACCCCTTGACTTCTTCTTTTTTATGACAGTACGTCACAACATTGGGATTTTAACGCATTGTGAAACCGTTTATACTGCCGTCATAAGTTGTCTATCTCTGTGGCGCAAAGGGTGTAGTTTTGAGTTCGAATACTGCATGGACTTTGTAAAATTCAAAAAGTTGATTTTTTCCCCAAAATTGATTTTTTTTTTTCAGTCATTGTTAAGCTAGAAATCCAGATCTTTAAATAATTTAGAATAATTGGCATGTATGCAGAACTTTTTCCAGGTGTGTGGAGGACCCTTCAGAGATATTGATTATCTTATTTCTCATTTAACAAGCTGCGGTGCTTGAATGATTCTTTGCCATCTAATTTTTGTTATTCAATTTTTAAATAAAGTATACAATGTCAGAATACAGAGAGAGAGAGAGAGAGAGAGAGAGAGAGAGAGAGAGAGAGGGGGAGACCCAGACAGATTTTATGAATTATTTAGTTTGAAGTGTAAATTTGCACCTTTGATTAAAATTAAGGACCTAACATCTGTTATTTCATTATTTCTTTAAGTTAAATTAAATATCTCTCTCTCAAATAATCACTTAGATTTATTTTTCATTCAGGTCATACGCTAAACGCAAATCATCGTCCATATTGGACAAGGCTCGTGTGCTTAGTAATCAAGTTCACCATGCAGACGTCATAGAAGAGGAAGAAGGAGAACCCCCAACGCAAACTCAGGAAGAGGCTGGAGATAAAGGATTCACCGCCAGTAAACGCTGCTCAACCTTCACCAGCTTAGGAAGTCTCTTGGGTTCAACTTCCACCAAACTGGAAGATTCGGCCAATAGGAGGTTGCTTCTTTCAGAGTGCAAGAACCCGTTGCATGTCATCGACGGAACTCATTCAAGATATTATATGGGCATCATCGATTTCTTTACGCAATACGAGTGCAAACAACAGGTTGCTCGTGTCCTGAAAGTCTGCAAGAACTGTACGAGTGACCATTCCACTGTGCCACCCGATATCTACGCAGAGCGATTTCTGAGGTTTATTGAGGAGAGAACATTATAGATTTAACACAAGTGTTATGTAATAGTTTACTCACTTTTGAAATTATTGTCTGTTAGTTAGTGAAGAAAATTTTGCTAACACCAGTATTTTTTAGACCACCATGTTTGAGAGATATTCTTATTTTTAAACCTTGCGTACATAATGTAATCCAACTTTTATTTGAGTGTGAGAAATTTTCACAATTAAGGTACGCAAGAGCCTTTAAAATTTTTTTTTGCAAATATATCTTTTCCAAAGCCAGTCCTTAAATGTTCATTAACAACTTTCTGATTTAATCTTTGCTTTCAAAAAATTCAACGTTTAATATTTAGCAACTTGCTAATGCATCATTTATATCTAGTGCAGGTACATGTATTTGGAACCCGAGTGGGGTTTCTTTGCTGAACTTACTGTTGAAGAACCCGAGTGTTTTTTAATTCAACTTTTCAATTTTTTGAAGAAAATTATTTAAAAAAAATTTATTTCTGTAATTTTACCAGTATACTCATTGTTTTGTGATATCAGTAATGCTACTGACATGTATTTTAGTGCTAAGATTTTTACACTTGCGCTGTAAATAAATCATTTTAAATAGGTATGCATTTTAATTTAGTCCTTTTTCTTTTTTGAGATTTTAAGTTGGTTTTGCATAATAAAATTCAGGATAAATCAAAAGATCTGATTAATTTTTGAAATGAAGTGCAATATTTAGGTTTATTTGCATTTTTTTTTTAAATTTAAAATCCAAGTTTGAAGCAATACGACAAACTAGCCACAGGTCTGTAGCTCGATCCAGGTCTAAAAAATTCAGATAGACAACCTGGATCCTAGGTCATCTATCCGAATTTTTTCAGACCGGGATCGAGTGACAGACCTGCAGCTATGACACAAACATGACAATACTAATTAGATGTATAGAAATCAACAATATTAAACTTATAATATTGAAGAGATAGATTTTGATTATTTCCTATACTTGTGCGACATTAACCCGTAGGTGGATTTGAAGTGAATGCTGTAGTTTTTGCTGTTGCATATTGATTTATAATGACGTGTAAAGACTCTCTTTATTAATAAGACTTGCAAACCTGATTTTTTTTTTCCTAGAAAAAGATTAAAATGCATAAACTGTACAGTTTTTCCTTATAAAAATGATAGCAAATAATCACATGTTGTAGTATGAAGAAAAAAACAGTCATTTCTTTTAAGGTCTTGAATATTTTTTTTACCGGGTACATGTTTTACAATTTGAATTTATGTTCTCTCAAACAAATCAATGTTTTCTTTTTGGGCTTAGTTGCTCCACATTTTACATATTTCAACTGGTTTTTATTTTATATGTATTAAATATCCTCTTAATGAAGTTTAGTCCATTTTTTAATTTTTTTTTATTAAGGGGGGGGGGTGGGGGGGTGGGGGGTGTAATTTTTGTCCATTTAGAGATAAAAGTATTAGAACAGTAGAACCCAATGTATCTTGTAAGTGTTTGTCTGTCCCCACTCTGTCTGAAAGATACAGACTACATAATCAAGGTACAGAATACACATCCTTTGAAGATACATTATCATAGTTGGTAGAAACATTTTTAAAAAAACATCGGATCCTTTTGCAGAAAAACTGATTTCTGTGTTTCTATTTCTTTATCAATTTCATAGGCTTTCATGATTAAATGTTAATATCAATTATATTTACCTCCTCTCCAAAAGCACTTTTAACTGTGCTTAAATACATGTACATGTACTTTGTTATTTTATTTACATCAATGCAAGGAGATAAATTACTGATTTTATAGTTCTAGGGTCTTCACAGCACACTAGTATTCGGAGATGTATAAAATAGCACAAAACAATGTCAAAATCAATTTTACACATTTTATTCCTTGAAGAGACCAATATTTTTGATTATCTGATTGAATAAATACATGTAAAGTATAATTTTCCCCCTTTTACAAATAAGTTAGTACAAAATTCTTCCCACTGTTTGAGCCTGCCATTTCAAATGAAATCAAACTGGACACATTAGCAGAACCTGTTGAAAGCTCTGGCTAATAAATTACAGGTTACAATGTATTGCACACAAAAATAAGTCTGATATTTATACATGAACAGGAAGACAACACTGTAATTATGACAAGAGTGGGTGTTACATTATTTCAACAAAAATATACATTCTTCAAATCTGTATAATGTTAATGCACATGAAAAAAAATAAATAACCAATGATGTTTTAAAATTGATCAATGCCATTGGTCCCTTATAATGAACATGACAAATGATTGAAGTGTTTTTGTTATTTGGTGGCAAGTGAACTGTCGTTTGAAGAAAAAAATATACACAGATCCTCAACACAACATGCAGAAAAACAACATAAAAATAACATGTCAATCATTGGCACATTGGGTCAAATCACCAAAGCAAGCTTCAGAGATTCGGGTTTGAACCAGTTCATTCTGGTTCAAGTCACATGAGATGAGCAATCGTCTGCTGCATGGCTTCATATTACATATATCAACCATTTCTCATAATATACCGGTAAGCACAAGTTATGATATCGGGCAGTGACCTATACATGTACTTGCATTTTCTCATTATGAGTGTCAAATTGCAGGTATTTTTCTTCTAATACGGTAACTTCCTGTAAATCAAACGCACTACACTGTGTACTTGTCCTGTCACAGTCAGAACACAAGGTGATACAAATGCTGCTATCATCAGACGATGTCCACATTTGAACACTGTATTGTTATCACACGACCGACCTTCGATTACTTGTCTTTACACACGGGAGGGTCACCACTGTATCCCCGTTTCCTCCGGCTGTCTTCCTGTTTCTCGGTCATCCCGTACTGTAGCAGGTTCTTCTCAAAGTTTCCACGGGCATGCACCATCACTTTGGTAGTCTTTTTTACTGCAAAGTTAGAAATAAACGTGTCACAAAAGTTGTTACCATGAAAGGCTTATTGCAGTGTTTAAATTGTTTTTAGGTGTGTGGGCACATTGGATTTTTTTCCCCTTTATTATCATGCTTTGCTAACATTTGTCTTATCAAAAATATATAATAGATTTGCGAACATTTGTCTTATGAAAAATATATAATTGATTTGCTAACATTTGTCTTAAAGTTTAAGATATTTAATCTAATATTATTTAAGAGGAAAGAGTTTAAGAGAAGAAAAAAAGAGATTCAGCTACTCTATATCTCTCTAATTATTTATGGAAATTTTAAAAAGTGTGATATGATGAGAATATCATGTGTTCTGAAAAAGCTTATAAAAAACAGTGCTAAAAATAGATGTTTTGTGTCAAATGATATAGAGGAAAATGGGGATACATGTCATTCATGGAACAGATTGAATAGATGACCCATCAAAATGTGTGTTCAAGCTGATGATTCTAGAAGCCACACACAAAAAAAGTAACTTAGTATGTACATGATATTAGAAATTAGTTTTAATGAAATCCATAAAAAATCAGAAAACAATTTATAAGATTAAGAAGCTAGAAATTTTGATAAAGATAAAAATTCAGAATTTGATGATGTTTAGTTTTGATGATAAAAATAAAATGGTGATGGGTGAACACACAGAAGAAAAACCAAGCGAGCAGAGATTTATCAACCAACCATGCTGTGCCGCCCGGAACCATGGCCAAGTTAAACTGACCAGTGGTCAATACACTCGTCAGTAACTTGTCGTCTGCAAAACGTCAATGCATGCATAATACAGAAAGAAATCATGAACTTCGAAAAAAAAAAATTTTCTATGACTTTAAAAGTTTGATTTCTATCTTTTTTCTATTAAAAGTGGAGATAACTCTATCTCCTGCCACATATTTCCTGTCTCAATTTCAGTGTTTCATTTAAACAAATTGGAAAGCTTAACTTTTTTTTTTTCATTCAGCTACCATTATTCAATAAGGAAAATTTTCTCTTTATCTGGTCTTAAACTGTATTAAAAAAGAGAATTTTCTTTTCAAAATTAAGAACAAAATCTCAATTTCTTGCTTAGGGCAGAGATAACAGAAGACGGTTCATAATTAGCATATGCCTCTCATGAATAACTTTTCATGCTTTTAGAACTGAACTTGGTGATAAAACAAGACCATCATGCCACTACCCCTCCCCCTTCCTGTCATGCCACGCCCCTCCTACTCACATTGTCTGTAGATGAAGTCCTCCATGTTCTGTTTCTGCTGATTGGTGGCGTGAAGTCTCTCCTCCGCACTCTGTACAAACTGGCTCAGGAATGAGTACTTGGACTTGATGGCCAATAACTCATTCTTCAGAGATTCATTCTGCAGTAAAGATTTTTATTTAGCATTATTTCTCACACCAAAAAAGTTTTTGATAGTTTACGAAATTTTACTTGCAGAGCAGATGCTACTGAATAACTTTATAAAAATTTGAAGAATCCTGTCTCAAAAAGTAGCTCATACTACATGTACGGATGCTTTATATTTTGTTCAAATACTTGGTCATTGAGTCATTAATTATTTTGTCTTTAAAATTTAGGCAATTAAAATTTTGGAGCCAATATTTACAAAATATAAAACACATGGTAAAACAAAGAGGCATAATAGACGCAAAATGTTTAATATTCTACCTCAAACAGGAGCTTGGACTCGACGCCCTCTTTGGGGAGGGAGCTGGTCCAGAAACAGCTAAGAAGGGACTTCTCCTCGTTCAGACAGATCCTCAGGTTCTCCACACTGAGGGACAGCTCCTTCAGGGTGCTGTATTCCATGTTCTACAAAGCAATAGAAAGTGAGTCAGAATGGGAATTAAAATACAATACATGGCAATACTTTTAAAGTTCTTATGATTGGAATCCATAATTTTCAGAGAATTCAGGCCATTTTTCGAAATCATACAGTACGCGTCTTTAATGAGAATACAGTAACTTATCAAATAATGTTTTTTACATAACAGATGCACGGCCCATATCAACATTTCTACATGCACTAGTGTTCAATACCATAGAACCATAACAAATGGATTTGAATGATGCAGTACCGGTAAACCTCAAATAAGGCAATACATATGGTACAGTATGTCTATGAATATGATAACCTGGCAAGCCATAAAAGTAAGGATATAGCATACTCATATACAAACATGCAAAAATAGATGGACACATACACATACTTCTAAAACTTTAAAAACCACATACTGGCATAGTAAATCAGTATTTACTCACTTTTACAGAATTTGGGCTCTTTTATACACCCAATACATGTATGTGAAGGCATTGATAGGAAAGAGCTTTTTAAATAAATATACATGTTATCAAATGGCTTTAGGGAGAGTTTATAACCAGTAAATGATCTACAGGATTTTAAAGTCACTTCTAAAATAATCAATTTTTTACATACTACACGGAAAATAAATAACATGACACCAGATGCCCCTGACTAAAAGCATGCTACTTGTATTATGCAACTTTTAAGGCATTACTTGTTTTTTTTTATTGTATAAATGTAAAATAAATCATTATACATGTATGTACTCATTCTGAACCAATACATAATGCATCTTGCATAATTCGGATCATGCAAAAATAATTAGTTGCTGTATAGACAAATTAATAAATAAATCATAGGTTTCAGGGTGATTATGATGCTTGAATACCAATAGCCAATTTACCTTGATGAACTGAAAAAAGGTGAGCAATGATTCAATTAATCATGATTTCAAATGGCATTCTTATAAAACAGAGCTAGTCACCTTTTAAACAGGACTTGACAAAAGAATTAAATGTGAAGACATTAACACCATTAACCTGCATTGACTTGAAGGCAATACCTCCACCACTGACAATAAATATAAATGGTAAAAAAAACACACACATGATGTGAGCGATTTATGAATAGACTTACCTCTCTTGGGGACATGTTTCGGAATATCTTCAGTCGTTCCTGAATGCGTGCCTCCATCCCTTTCAGTACGACAGAAGTCTCCCCACACTCCTTCTTCAGCTTCTCATAATCGTCCAGTTTTCCGATGGCAAACAAAGTCCGCAGATCTGAATCCACCCGATGAGAAGTCATTTCTGTGGTGGAAATAGAATTCAAAATGATTTCAATTATGTGTTCAATATTTTCACAATACAAAACTATATCAGAGTTTTGGCATAAGTCATGCATCAGTAAATCTTGATTTCAAGCAAGACAGTTGAGCAAAGCATATGAATCTTTTTCATTTTCTAAAATCATTATCATTAATTTTCATGATGTATTATTGTATAACATATTATTGTATAACATAAGGCTATAATGAAATTTTCCTTTTTTCTACTCTTGGCAATTTCTGCTACATTTTACCAGAATATATAACCATTATGTTGACATTTTTTAAATGATGATAAGCTATTATCTTACCAGCCACAAGACATGGTGGGTCGTCAACATGGTAGGAGAGGTTTCCATCAGAGTGGTGGAGTTTGGTGGACATCACACTCAGGTCGACCCTGTCAAGTGTTCCACCAGGACTGGACTTACTCTTCATGGCCTGCAAGGGGTTATCAGCCGTCAGCGGCCAGGTGGAAATTCCGAATCCAGGTTTCCCAAAATTTGATGAAGTACCTGCGTTGACCATAGAGCAAGATTTTATGCAAATACTGGAGCTATTTTTAAAATTAAAAAAGGTAAAAAATGCTATAAGTACTTTTTTTTTTTTGAAAAGTTTCATACCTGAAGCACAGTCACTGATACAGGAATCCTGGGACACGCTGTTCATAGAGTCGTGATCAGCAGTGCCCCTCATGATTTCCACTGATTCATGGCGGACTTTGAATCCACCTGACATCTGCTCCGTACTCGGCAGTCCGTCAGGTGCATCTGTACCTAAAATATAAATGAGTCTTTACTGAAATTCAGCTCCATGAAATGCCTGAAATCATTTATATATATATTGATCCCTCAGACAAAACTGTAGTAAGGTATGAACAGTACTTGAAACAATTTAAAAATCAAATGGTGTCATTGCTTCGCAAGGTTAGCCAATAAACAGCTGAGAGGAATTAAAGTAAGGCATGTACTTTACATGAGAAAAGGAACAAATAAGCGAGTGACCCAACAGATTTACAGGTTTAGACAATAGAGAGTGGAGAGGAGTTTACCCTGTGAGGTGACGGGGCTTGGGTCCTTGGCGTAGTACACGTTGGTCATGGAAACTCTCTGTCGCTGGTTCTTGGCCACCAGGTGTTCCTCCAGCTTCTTCCTCAGCTCGTTGTTCGTGTCTATACACCTCTCCAGCTGACTTCTAAGATGGCGGATCTCCGTCAGGAATTCCCTCATGTCAAAGCCACCGCTTTTCCCATCTCCATTGCTCCAGCCTACCACAAAATACAGTATACAGATAATAAGATGTAAAGAGAAATTATAATATCAACTCAAAATGGATCACTCAGAAACAGCATTTCTTCATACTGGTACATATATTACCCGTTTCTATGTGTCAGTAATCAAATTAAAATTAACAATGATATGTCAATCACAAAAGCTTCACAGAGGCTTGATTATACAAAAATTGCTTTTATCACAGTCTAGACATGTCTCCTTGACTCAATTTATCTAACGATCTAAAGACATAGAGAAGAGGAGGTTTGTCTGGAACATCTTACCTTGATTTTCTGTGTTCTCCAGCTTTTCATACACACTCAATTCTAGTTTAAGGGTCTTATTCAAATCTTTGTTTTCCTGGACTTGATCTCTCAATGTTCTCATCTCCTCCTTCAATCTGAAATAATACACAGGGTTTTCTTTTATATTGACTAACATGAACAGTCATTGTAGAGATTATATGTAGAACACATTTAACAGAAATCTTTCTTTTGAAAATCTTCAAAATAAACATACAAATTTATTTGTTTGTAAACTGACACAAAAAGAATACACATAAAATTAACAATGTAACAAAAAATTGCAACCAAAAACTATTGAAATATTGCAAAAATTATGTCTAGATGTATCATGTATGATGTAGCCTTTAGTTCTACTGTGACAGCGAACTCACCTTTTGATCTCCTTAGCTGATTTCTTCAGATTGTCGTCCAGCCGGTCTCGGATCTGCTGCAGCTTGTAGTTGGTCTTGTCCTTCTCGGTCAGCCATTGCTCTTGCTGCCTCATCTTCTTGTTCTGGGAGCTGACTGTTTTCTCCAGCCTCTCCATCTGCTCTCTCAGGCCCTGGGCCTCCTTCCTCCATTGCTCTGCTGACTCCTCATCTGTGGTGGTGGTGGCAACCCTCTGTAGCTGCTGAAGTTTGGCGGTGGTGCTCTCTAGCTCCTCCTCCAGCGAGCGGTAAGTCTGGTCTTTCTGGTTGATCAGCTCTCGCTGCTTGTCTATCTGGAGGTCCTGCTGATGTAGAAGCTCATACTGCTTTTCCAGTGTTGACTCTTTCACAGATAATTTATCCTGTACCTTTATGAAAAGAAAAATTAAATTTATCAATACAAATTACATTTCATATCAAACATACAAATTTGAGTAACATCACATCAACCACAAGAAATATTACTTTAATTTACTTTTTTTACAAAAAAAAAATCTTTAGAATTTAGAAGGTTGAATACATCACTACTGCAATAAGTAAAGACACTAATTGTTGATCTGTACTGACCTGAGCAAGCTTTACAGACCTGAGCGAGCTGTACTGACCTGAGCGAGCTGTACTGACCTGAGCAGGCTGTACAGACCTGAGCGAGCTTTACTGACCTGAGCAAGCTGTACAGACCTGAGAGAGCTGTACAGACCTGAGCGAGCTGTACCCTCCTGAGCGAGCTGTACTGACCTGAGCGAGCTGTACAGACCTGAGCGAGCTGTACTGACCTGAGCGAGCTGTACAGACCTGAGCGAGCTGTACTGACCTGAGCGAGTTGTACAGACCTGAGCGAGCTGTACAGACCTGAGCGAGCTGTACTGACCTGAGCGAGCTGTACAGACCTGAGCGAGCTGTACTGACCTGAGCGAGCTGTACAGACCTGAGTGAGCTGTAGCTCCTGTTTCTGGATGACCTCGTACTGCTCCTTCAGCTTGGACTCCTGTTGATGCAGACTCTCCACCTGCAGCTCCAGCTTGTCCCTCAGCTGTCGCATCGTCTCATCCTGCTTCTCGATCCGCCTCTGCTGTACCACCAACGTCTGCTGATTGGACAGCTTCAGCTCCTCCTTCTCCTTCAGGATTTCGTTGATTTTCTCGTCTTTTCCCGTGATGACTGTTTTGGAATCGTGGATGATCCTTTCTTTTTCTCGGATGATGGTGATTTTCTCTGTGATGCAGTTTTCCTTCTCTCGTAACTGAGCCTTTAGTTTGTCGATGGCTCTCTGAAGTTCGTTGATGTGTGCTTGGTGTTGGGTGTACATGTAAACATTAGTGGTGTTATCTGTTAAAAACAAAGATAAAAAATCTCACTACCGTAAGTATACAGATCAAAAGAATATCCATTAATTGAATAACTTACACCTAATGCACTTTTTAGATTACTGCAAACAAAAAGTTTAAAAGTGCATTGTTAAAATCATGCCTCGCATTGACAACTTTTACATTTCTTAAAAGTTATGTCCCTTTGTCAGTGTTCTATTATATTTAGCATCTACTATTACTTACCTGTAAACACACCTATTTAAATCCTTTAAGCATGATTAACTATTCTATGCCATTCTTTTTTTTAAAGAGAATTCTGTAAAACATACTTGATGTATGGGACTCCTCCATGTCCTGCTGTAGTTTCTGGCTCAGCTTCTCGCTGTCTTTGAGCGATTTCTCCAGCTTGATCCTCAGAGCCCGGATTTCTGACAGATGTTCTCTCAACAGATCACTGTCATCTGTCGATTTTCGAGGAGACTTCCTCGGGGAACTCTTTATCCCCACTGACGAACACAAATTTTCATAAGCCTCAAGTTCATCCTTCAGAGTCTTATTCAAGTCCTCCATCACATTTAGGCGGGATTTCAGTTGATGAACCTCTTCTGTTTGAACAGCCGCACTCCTGTTCATGAAACTTGAACGCTGTGTCACACGAGTGTCGTCCAGCTCACTGAATTTACTGACATCCTCGTAGAAGTCTTTATTTTCTAAGAACGACATTTCACCATGTCCATTCATAGAAAGACTTTGCTCAAACATGTCTCTATCGGCAAACCTTGCATTACCATATAAACGCTCATCCGAACAAAAACCAAACATCCCGTAAGGAACATTATCCTTCCTTCCTGAATCCACTTTATCCATGTCTCGGATACGGTCTCTCCGGGAATGCACAGACCCCTGCGTATGAGTCGAAGTCACCGTGGTGTCCTGCACTTCGATGTCTTCAGAGGACCTTCGGGAACTCTGAGTCATACCACTGCCGTGCCTGACTTTCTCTATGGATGTGTCCTGCTCCCCTGCCAGTCTGTTGGAGGTCTGGGAGGAGGGGGACAGGCTGTCTCTCAGGAATCCCTCCCTGGGCCCTTGCCGACCACTCTCAAAGACGTTTCCGTCAGCAGCACTGGTGCCTGACGTGGATGAACCCTTTCCACAATCCTGCCAGATTAACAACTGTCTCTGGGCGACCAGTAGGTTGGTGTTAAGTCGACCGATGAAGGATTTCTTCTCTTCTAGTTCTTCCTTCAATGATTTGATTTCTGCTTCCTTGGACTCCAATTCTTCTGCAAGCCTAAAAATCACAGCAAAATATTAAGTAACAAATTCCAGTAATTGCAGGTTTTACTATGAATTGAGTTTTTTTCCTATTTAGTTTGTTTACTTAAGGTGTATAAAATTCCTCACCTTTTTGCTTCTTTCTTGGGTGACTTCACAGGTGAGTGATTGCTCTGGGGAGGACAACCTTCATTTCCAGAATCATCACTGTCAGAATCTGTATGTACAAAAACATTAAAGATACAATGTATGTTCATTAAATCAACCTACACATTGATTCAATTACTAATGAAAACTAATGCAATCACATTCACCCAAATTTGCAAGAGCCATAAGAAGGCATCAATCCAATCCAAGGACTTCACTATATCTTAAATGTTCTTATCTATTAAATCACATTGCTTCAAAAATACTGATTTACTGAAAAGCTTAATTTAACTTCGTCAATGTTAAAATGTACCTAGGATGTGAGACAGTGACTTGGCCACTTTTCTGGTCTGCTGGACTTTCTGCTTGATGCTGGCATACTGTCCCTCCCCATCTCTCAGCCCCTCAAGAACTCCACTTAGATCCCCAAGCCATTGGTTCAACTGCACACAGGAGTTCTGGGAATCACATAACCTTCTCCTCAGACCAGCTATTTCGTCTCTCTGCAGTTCCAGCACCTCCTGCATTGATGAGCCCTGGTATGACTTCAGTTGCTTTTCCAGGGAGTCAATGGCCTCTCTGCTCTGTCCCAGCTGGGTTTTGAGCTCTGCAATGACTTGCTCCGAGTTCTGCTGGGCTGAGATCTTCTGCTGTAGTTTGGAGTTGTTGTCCTTGGTCTCCTGCAGGTCCTGCTGAAGCACGGATATTCTCTCCTGGAGGTTGACCAGTGTCTGGGAGGGGAGCAGGGTTTCCTCCTGTGACCCCTCACTGCTGTCACTACCCTGCAACACAAAACAGCAATAATGTACTATTCCGTCAGCCATTACAGGTTATAGTTCATATCCCCAGCACCCTTTCAGAATGTTTAAAAACAAGTCATACTTGTTGCTTCATTAATTCAAAGCTCTATGTAATCTTTGTCATAAAAGAATAAAACATAATTCAGCTCACTAATTTTTTTCTGTATAAAAGAATTGTTTTAATAAATCTTAGTCTCTTACATGTCTGCTTTGTCCATTAGGTTGGTTAATGTCGATAGAATGGAGGTGCTCAATGGACATTGCTCTTTTTCGGACAGGGATTTTGGAGGCAGTTGCCATGGCAGCAGCAAGATTGGTCTCGCTATGAGATCGGCTGACACATGGACTTTTGGCCACTAGGCCGTGCTCCTGGAGAATGGCCTTGTAGTGCTTCATCTTCTGTGTTTGTATTCTAACCGTACCCTCTGTGGCCTCTAGTTTAGCCTCCAGGTCACTGATTCTATTTTTAGACTCGGATAACATTTCTCTTAGGATTTCAGGTTTTTTTAGATGTAGTTGATCTCCATTCATGGGATGGCCTGGTTTGTGGGGTCGAGGTATTTGACTCGAGTTCTTTTTATTCTGGCATTTCAAGTCCAATGATTTCGGTCCCAAAGCTGGAATCAAGCCACTCCAAGCCACAGTTTGACTGTGTTTATCAAATTTTCCCCTTTGCATTCTCAAAGAATTATTTATCTGTTCTTGCAAACAAGATACCTTCTCCATCGCATTTTGATAATCGTTCTTCAATTTCACATTTTCTCTTTGAAGATCAAACACATTTGGCAGTTCAGAATATTTACATGGACTGTTCTCCTCTAAACCAAACTTCTTTCTCAACACTTTCAAATCACTCTCTACTGCAGACAACTTGCTCTGCAAACTCTGAACCTCCATTCTGAGATGGGGAACACTGTTAAAATCATCCTCATTCTTTCCTGGAATTTCCCGAGCATTCACTCTCTGCGACAGATTCAACCTCTCCTGAAGCTCCTCCTTCTCGTGTGAAGAGATATCGAGCTGCTTCTGGATTTGTCGGATGTAGCGCCTCAGCATAGGAGCACTCATGTCTGACAAGGTCTGCCGATTCAGAGGAACGTCAAACTCCGGCGAGGATGAGGAACTAGTACTGGAGGACATGCTCCAGCGATTCTCGCTCCGTGGGGATGTCTGCACCCCCTCGTGCAGCATGTCGTGGTCCCTGTGGTTGTACTGGATGTCGTACAGTTGAGCCAGCAGGGTGTTGTTCTCATGCTTCTTCTGCTCTAGTTCTCTCTTCAGTCCATCCAGGTCAGAGGTCAACTCACTCACCATTCCAGTCGTGTAATCTATGAACAAAAACCCGACGACAAAAAATTATTGTCATGTTAAGTAACAGAAACTATGGACTCTTTTGCATGAAATTGTCATTATAATCATACCTTTAAAGTCCTAAAGCAAAAAAAGGAAATCTTTCAATCCCTGATTTTTACTTTCCAGAGATTTATTCAGATATTTCCTCTGTCAAAAGCTAAATATCCAGAAAAGTGGCCTAACTAAAAGCCCATCTGCTCCGATTAAAAGGTCAGTGGTGTTTAAGTTTCTCTTATCCCTCTCCTAACAAACTAATTATTCCTATATAGAGAGAGCAGGAGAGATAAATACTTATCACTGTGTTGTACTTTAAACAATTTCTTTTTTCTACTTTAAATCCTCTTATTTGTTGGAGTGATAAGTCGTTCATGTAATATTCTCCAATATTTCTTTAAATGCATGTATCATAGCAATAATCTGTTTAAAATGCTACCCCCTCCTCCCCTCCACATAACTATGCAAGTTCTATACAGTTTTACATATTCTTCATAAATTTTATCTCAATATCAAATTTATTTTCTTTGTCAGTTTTTGTCAATTTAAAGTCCGACTTTTCCAAGATTCGTTAGCATTTACTAGGTTTTGTATTAATGGATTAATCTTATCACTGTTTATGGTCAACAAATTCTGAAAAACCACCAGTCACTAAGAATAAATGTAGGTGTCAATTAAGTGTAATCTGAAAGTGGTGGGTTAAATAGGCAAACGGTTTTTTAATGCTCTTTTCATTTTTAAGTGGCCACTTGTTAAAAATATCACAATAATTTAAAAGAAACATTTTAAAAATCCTTGAACATTAATGATGAGGCAAATTAAAACCTTTTCTTGTCTTCTTAAAATATATCTATGTTGCAAGTAAATATTTACATATAAAGTGACAAAATGATCTATAAAATATTTTTTTTTAATTAACTCTTAAAGCTGCATAGTTTTACATATCATTAAAAAATAATAAAAAATCTCAAGATTACAGGGTAATTAAAAAAAACTTGTGTTTACTATAATAAACATATTACACTGAAAAATATTCTCATTTCCCATTTCTTTAAAAGAACTAGTTTTGGAAAAAAAAAAAAAAAAAAAAAAAAAAAAAAAGGAACAATGCCTAAACTAAACCAACATTTTTCAATAAATTGTTATTAGCCTATCATAATGCAAGCTGAATGAAGACAAGAAAGACTTACCATCACTGAACTTCCTTTTATACATTATGTACTGCTGTTGCAAGTTGGTTGTCATCTTGTTGTTCTTATCCAGAACGGTCTCCAATTCTTTTCGCAAATCTTGCACTTTTTTCAACTCTGTCTCCAAATCATTATCAAAAGCACTGAAAAAAGGCAAACTGGAAAATAAGTTTGCATTAAAAGAAAATGAAGAAAATTCTGGCCACTAATAGGACCCTTCTGAGTTTATTAAATGCACAAATTGCTTTCTATAATACTAAAACCCCAGCAATCTTTGAGTACTCTTTAAACTGCTCTCCGATTGGCTGATATAAATACACACTGACCTGAGAACTTCGGACCAGTAGCATATTAGACAGCCGAACGCCTGGTACCTTCATTTTTCAAAGAGAGCCTTGATCATTAACAAGATGATCTTATAAACTGCCACAATATTAGTCTAGCACTGGACTGCACCATTGTTCTGAAGATGACGTGCATGAATTTGTTTAGCTTAAAATCAAGCCATTAAAACTGACCAAAGCCATTAAACACTTAAAAACTGTACACCGAATTGTCCGTGTCTGATCGCTCAGAAGAATCTCTTCGCTTGCTTTAACCCCCATAATGCAATATGATAGGATTAAAATGCAATAAAATAATGATTCAAAAATCCTTATTTTGCTAATGCCATTAACCTTAATCTTTAGTCACATCAACCACAATGGTAATGTACAAACAAGGCTACTTGTTCATGATGATATGAATAATATTTACAAAGACCTTAAAATAATACAATTCAAAAAGGGGGAATACTTTTTCAATGCATTAACTTTCCTTCCCTCCAAAATACAGACTGTCTTTTAAAATCTCAACAAATAAAAATATCAATTATCTTTCCATCCATTTTTATTGTAAAAAACATAAAAATCTAATACCCATCTAGTCTCATAAAATTCAATTATAATTTGTCCATTTAATATTTCATAATTTTACATGAGCTTTGCATATTTATTAAATTTTCTACACATTCAATTAAGATTATCGATGAAATTTATGAAACTGAGGATTTACTAGAAAGAAAAACTGAAGTTTGCAATCAGTGCACGTCAACAAAAAGCAGGATTACTCTAAATGCAATTTCATGGCCACATGTGCCATGAACTTTGCAGACACATCAAATTTTCTACACATTACATTAAGTTTATGCATTAAATTCTTCTAAACAATACACTAATGAAAGTAAAAATATTTCCTCTGCAAAATCATTTTGGGGGGGGGGGGGGGGGGAGAGGGAGATTTTTTTAATCTTTGTCAGTATTATGTTTAGAATTCAGTGAGTTTGAAAGTAATACATTTCATCATAATGTTCAACTTAATAACAAGGTGTCACGGAGTTCATGTGATATACTGTAAAACGAGAAAATATGGCGCACTACAAATTTTAGCGCCTTTGGCGCAAATGCCTCTGAGCGCTAAAATTAATAGTGCGCCAACGATTTTCCATATGTAGTAAATTTCTTCAAGATGCAAAACAATAACGTCAGTCCATTTTTAATGCTATATAGAAGTGATCGTCGATCAGAAGCCGTCGATTCTGTTTGTTTAAACAATTACACAGGTAAACGGTATGGGTTATCGGGTATAAGTGCCTAAACATGGATTTATTAATTCAATTCTAATTGCTTTTTAATATCTCTCATTAGCACCTTGAAAATTGGGCTTCTCCCCATGCCACTTCCATTTAGCGCCTCGAGGTGAAAATGTGATTAAGCGTGGCGATCGTTAACGCTGACAATACATGATTGATCATAATTTCTTTGATCTCTGATTAGTGGATATAAAGATAACAAGACGATACCTCTTTTTGTGTTATTTTTATGTAAGATTACTGTAAAAAAGATTCGCTCATGGTGATCGAAACTCATGGTAAATGAAGCATTCGATTTTACTTTTAGTTTCAGGACTCTTCTAGTGTTATCCAAGTCGACATGTTAAATTCAATATCCGATAACTCAAATTTGTTTACCAACAAAAATTACACATCATCGCCAATAAATGGAAGTTTTCATATCTATCTACTGACGATTTACACAAAAGTAAGTGTATTGTTCTCAACGACAGTTTACCCTGCATGCGAGATAGAAATCAAAGTCGTTGTGTTCACGTGCTTGAGTGAACACAGAACTGAATTTGGGCGTGATCGTTTATCAAACAAGAACATTTTTTGTATTCTTTTTTAAAGAAAGGTGACGTACGCTAAAATATAATTGCGCCAATCTACTAGCACTTGCGTTTGCGCTAAAATACGTATGCGCCAAATTTCTCGTTTTACAGTAAGTGAGACAGCGTAGGAATCGGCAAATACTACATGAAAGCTAATTTAACCTTGGTTTTAACAATAAGATGAATTTATCTTTGGTCAATTAAATTTGTTGGCAGACCAATGCACACACGTGCATATGTGTAGGCAAAATGTTTTTGAAACAGAGGTTCAGTGAAACCTAAAGACAAATTCCAGAGATCTCATTAGATTATTCAGCAGATTTTAATTAAACTGAAAAGTCGCAATCTGCTGCACTGAAAGCCAATCAGATTAATGTGGAGACATTGTTTGCTGGGAAATAATGTATTATCCCTCTGTTGCTCTTGTTGCACTTGAATGTGCATTAAATGCAGGATCTTATGCTGGCAGGTTTTATCCTGAAGGTATTACATGTACTTTAAATCATAAAAATATTCACTTGAAGGTCGTCAGTTTTCACCTAATAGTATTCTTTATTAAGACAGATCCCAATTACCGGTAATGGTAATTGAAGAGTTCACGATGACAGAAAAAATGTTTATTTTTTACCATGAAAACTGAATACCTGGTATCCTATTGCCATAACTCTTCTCACCCTTGTCCACTGCATTCAATGTTCAAGTTCAATCATTTTGCATTTATTCTCACAAAATTGGACAGACAGACAGTCAGATGGACAGGCCTCTTACATCTGAACACACAAGAGCTAGAGCACCACTAAACAAGAAATTACTTCTGCCAATAGAAACCTGCCCTATTCACACTGCATGTTGTCATAAAGTTTAACTCAAATTCTGTCAATCCATTATCTCAGTGCCAAATTCAGGCTTTTCTTGTTAGCGGGGAATTTGAACCACCTGTTCCAATGGTGTCAATGTCTTCAAAATGCTACCATGAATTGTCTGTACTCTTAAGGGCATTATAATCCACATAACCCCCTGTTTTGATCACTAATATAAAAACAACTATTCTCCACTGACACCTGCTACCATTTTCAAGTGCAAGTTAAATTTGACTTTCTTTGTCCTACAGCAAATTTAATGTGATTTGTTCCTAAGAGTATCCAAACCTGACACTTATCCCGGGAAGCATGTACAAACATAAACTGACTTGATCCTCTAAAACACAAACAGCCCATTCCAAAGATCATTAACACATACTGAGAGGGCTTGTTGGGGATCACACTCAAACACAAAATTACAAATTAATCTTTTGGCTCAGTGTTTTGTTTTTTTTATCATTTGATATATTAAGTAAATATAATGGATAAAAAATCCAAGGATAAACTAAATGTTACCATGACTTGCAAATTTCAATAGTGACTAAGAACAAGGTACAGTATTTTCCCATTTTAAAGTGATTTTATGATATATCACACAAAAATAAACATGTTAACTTTTATTTATACAAGAATACCTTAAATTTAGAAATTAATCTATACACAATTACTGCATTGGACATCATTAAAAGTTCCATTTCATGCATTTTTCTTAAAACTTTTAAGAACAAAGACAACAATTTTTCAGTAGTTTTATGAACAGGAAACTATTTCTGCAGCCATCACCCACAATGATATTCACATTTTAAATCAATTATGGGATTTCACATCAAATACATTCATTTGTTGAGGGTGACAGCGATGGACACATTTTCCTCTTCAAAAAACTATGAGAAAATGTGCCATTTTTTTGTCTTCTTTTTTTTTTTACTACATACAAGAAATATGACATACTGCTGAAGCCATTATTTACTTTAGGGAACAGAATAAGAGAACTGTACACATAACATAACTTTTTATGTTCTACACATGCATGTTCAAGATGGTAGATGCATATTTTCATGAGATTTAAACAACTTACAAATTTTAGAGTATATATTGAAAGAAACTGTACCTGCTTCTTTAACCTGGGTATATGAAGACTTTCTCTGAGAGCTTTGGCACTGAGCTCCATGCAAGTTCATCATTATTAACGGTACCATAAATCGATATTTTTAAAGCATTTAAATAGTTTTGACCATGGAAGTTGTAGAAAGTCAAAGAAAATAAAAGAACGAGAACTACAAAGATCGAAATAAAAAATTTAAAAGGTCAAAGAATTTGTCCACTGCCTTTATTTATTTAAAGTTCTTCAATTTGTACAATGGTCCTTTAAAGTCAGATGAAGAGGTGAACTGATGTAGACAAGTTGCGTTGTGAACATGATACAATACACCTCTGTTAACCAGCTCACCCTCCAGACATAGAGCAATATTATGAAAAAAGCCAGTACCGGTACTTTGTTGAGAATTCAGTGAGTTTGAAAGATAAACAAAAACTGGTCCTCATAAAGTTCAACTCAACAACAAGATGTTACGAGGTTCATCAGACAACATAGAAATCAGCAAATACTATAGGAAAGCTGATTTAACCTTGGTCTTAACAATAAGGATCACAACCAACTTTTTTTGAAGAGGTCACATGAAAATAGTTCAACTAGGGGACTGCTTAGTTGCTTAGTTCATGTTTCTTTCTACATGGCCCTTTGCCCCCTTGGATACTGGTCAAACAGAATGCTAAAGGTGGGCGTAACAAAGGTACACGTAATTACCATTACCCTAAATCCCATCTTAATGTCCAAATCTATAAAAACTGTGGATTTAGCAGAAAAAAAAACTGATTGCACTGTGAACAATAAACCGGATTACTCTAATTGCAATTTCATGGCCACACGTGCCAAAAGTTGCACCATGAACAATAAACGGGATTACTCTAATTGCAATTTCATAGCCACATGTGCCAAAAGTCACGAAATACTCAACCACAAGAAGATAAAAAAGAATTTAAAAGAATTACCACTTGAACAGACTATTCATCTATACATTTAATGACATTGTTCCCCAATGTCAGGTGCAAAAGCTTTTATTGAAAAAAATTGTAATTCACTTGCAAAACAATTCTTATTCCTATTCATATATGCATAACATTTAGTGATGTACCGATACTTGATTAAGTGAAAGCGCATTCCACAAAAAATGCTAAATAGAGTACACAGCCAAATTTTATATGCTTAGAGTAATTAAAAAGGTCATGGAATGTATGATTTCTTAATTATGGGTACACAATTCAAAGCATTGATGGAATACAAACTGAGAACAAATGGTAAACTTTAAAATCCTTGTCCCATATATATATATAAGCTTCAAACTCCCCTATTCCTTATAAAATTTCTTTTGGTGGTAAAGATTACAGTGAGGGTAAAGATTTTTATAAATTCTTGAAATTTTAAACATTCATTATATTGAGACTTGAATTCACAGGTTAATTATTTTTATCCCATATATCAGGCAAAATAAGACTGTATTACAAAGAGCATGATTCAAAATCCCAGAAATTTAAAAATCTATCAAAAAAACTCCTAGCTTGTTCTCATCTGCATGTATTTTTAAAGATGCCATAAAAAACTTACCCATTTATTTTTGGTTCAATTTCATTCAAGTCCTGTATGATTTGTCTTTCCCTTTTGATGGCCTCACTTAACTTCTCTAGCTCTGACAGTTGTTTTTCAAGTGCACTCTTTAACTGAAACATTACATCAAAATAAGCAACGGTAATTTCCTAATACCATCTTTAAATATAAGGGTTTTTTCAAAATTCATTTTCATTTCCAATTTTCTCACTACATCATTCAAACTTAACAAGAAATTTATACTTCATAAAACATGAAAAACAAGGCATTTCAGTCAAAAATAAAATTATTTTCATCCATCATTGAAGAATTGATGATATTTTCTCATAATCATGTTGACAAAACTATGGCCTGACCTTTTGACCTTCATCCTCCGTTTGACCTTGACCCGTCTGTCCAGGGCTGCCCTCGGAGTGATGCTCACACACATTCCGCACCTCTATCTCCACCTTGTGCCTCTCTCCTCCCTGCGTGGGAAATTTCTGTCTATGGTCATACTGTCATCAAAAACAAAACGGGCAAAATTTCAATGTCGAGCAAGACTAAGTCTAAAAGGATTAAAGTAAAAAATAAGGCTTGTGAAATTGCTTAATCAAGTTGAAATAAAATCTTCTGAATCTTCCAGCAGCCTCTCAAAAAAATCATCTAAAAACATATTATACCAGATCTTCTCAAAATTAACTTTCGAATCAATATGAAATCGTTTGCCTTTGAGATTTGATTACTTTAGAAACTAACTTATGGCATCACATTGAACAGTATTCCACGGGGTTTATTCTTCAATTATTTACTTTCTATATATCAAAACCTTTTGTCACTACATTTCGGTACATTTATTTTACTTTTTGACTAATTGAATAATTCTTTACAACCATCTCTCTCTCCTCTTTCTCTCTTTTTATTTCATATATAATACCTTATTACATGTAACTTATATTTTCATTGCATAATTGAATATATACCCGTTTTTACACTGTACTCAGCATGTATTTTCATGTAGTTAATGTGAAACCGACCAGTAAACTCATAAAATGACAGATAACAACTTATTGCCGTGAATTTCCTATACAGATTGAGAGCAAAATGCAATGAATTTTATTTTTTTAGTAAAAGGAAACATCATTTACAATAACTTTTAAGTGAATTTCAATTTATAAACTTTGAAGTCCAACTGATATTTAAGAAGGCCATATGGTCAACAAATTGCCCATCAGATCTAGTATGATTTGTTTAACTGTAAAGTATCATTTATTTATTTACATTGTATTTTTGTTTCAATATTTGAGTATTTTCCTTTATCTTTATATGGAACTCTTCTTCCAAAGAAGATCAATATGGTCTAAAAATGGTCAAAGTCATTCAACCTTTTATATCATTTTATGCCTTCTTTTTTTCTAATCCAGCTGTGTCATAAAGGATAATCCATCTTTTTTTTTTTTAAAAGAAAAAAACGATAATCTATTTAGGGCTTGAGAGTCACTTGACCCTTTAAATTCAAATGTACTTTAAAAAGAAATTAAGAACATTTAACTTTTTTATACCTAAGTTGGTTAAATAACTCAAGTTGATAACTTCTCATAGCTAATTGATTGTACCTTAATTTCTCTCTACAAAAAAAAAGGTTTAATATAGAGCACAGTTGTGGTCAGGTTTCTTTCCCTGGGATCTTGACGTCAGTGGACGAAATTGGTCATTCTGACCCAGACCAATTCCAAACTAGTATTACAGGTACATTACATTGAGGGTCAAGTCAATCCTGCTTAAAATTGGTTGGTGCAGATTTCTTGTTTTGTTTTTTTGTCTAAGGTTTTTCAATTAAACCGTATAAGGTAGTAATTGCACACAGAACTTTTTTTTAAAGAAAGTAATGTCTACTCTTACAACACCAATTGGAATGAGAAAAAAGATTCAAGCACTAGTTTGATATCAATGTATTTATTAAAGGTATCACAACACGTGTTTCAACGAACACGTGTTTACCTGGTGTTTGTTATGAAGACTACCAATTGTTATAAAGACTACCAATTTGATTGGTTATTATATTTATAGAAAACCTGTTAACAGGTATTCTTGTAAGGTGCGCACGATTTAGTAAAGAATTGAGATTTAAGTCATTCGAAGGCTCTCTCTCAGTGCGATCAGACGTTTCCCCACCCACCCGCCCTCACAAACAGTCATAAATGTTTGGTTTTTATTTCAATTATACATTTGTTTTGCATATATGTGTTGTTTTGTTTTTGTTAATAAAAAACAACACAAGAAAATTGATTTATGTGATTTGTAATATACATGTAATTATTAAACTGCACTTCTGAGAGCGCTTCTGCATCTATATACGTGTTGTTATTTATTTTATGATTTATTTATGTTCGTTTGAGTGTTAACCAATAAGAACATAAAAGTACCTTACCTTTTGCTCGGCAAACATATACCTTTCCTTTTGCAAGCACATGTTATTTTGCAATCCATAGACTCAAATTTACCAACAATTACAAAATCGTGTTCAGTCAGTTTGGGTTTGGGTGTATGTGTGTATAACATATTAAATGGGAGGTGGGGTTAAGGATGGGTGGGGAAGGTGATTATTAATCTCTATAACATTACAGTCTGCTAGCTCCACTGACCAGTTCTTGTTGAATGATTTCCTCCCTCCTAAAGGCCTTCCTTAGATCGTCTTTAGCTGCCTCCAGTTCCGATTTCAGATTGTCCATTTGCTCACTGGTAACTTGATCATTTTCACTGAATCGCCAGGAATCAAGCAAATCTAAAATGGGGAATTAATTAAAGGCTTTAGGTTGCATACTAAACACTTTTTTCTAGATACCAAGATGCATGTACAAACCAGTAATAATAAATCGAAATGTATATTAATCTGGAACACATATTAATAACTATAGATCATTTCAGAAATGAGGAGAAATAGAACAAAGTAAGATGTTCATACATAGAAAGGTACATCATTCTGAATATTTCCCAATATTTGACCAATGCATCTACTAAGGGGTCAAAGTGTATAATAAAAAAACCAAAAAACTTTGGGCTTACAAAGGACAAGCTGAGGGGTAAAGTTGTAGACAAAGATGGGAGGATACATAATTTAATGGTGGGGTTATTGGTCATCTAGTATAAAGTAATAAAAAAGGTGTCTAATTCCCCCAAAGTTTGTCTTTTCTCTTTCCACTGCTTTAAATTTGTTTAAATTGAAAAACTAGACAAGAATATACCGTTAAAGATACCATTATCATAATAAATAAATATGAAATAAATATCAAACCATTTTTGTCCTGCAGTTCATTTTTGAGTTTTTCTAGCTGATTCTGGAGGCTGACAACATCTACTGGTGTGTTTACACCTTGAAGATCACCAATTAGTCTCTCTTTATCTTGTCCACTAGCAACTAATGCCTATTGAAGAGAAATGAATTAAACAAATAACAAATAGACCAAACATGTCAGAACAGTCATTTAAAAATAAAAACACCAGTTTTTACATTCAATATCATCATAGGCAAATACAATTTTTTTTGTGATCAAATTATTAAAAAAAAGACCTGAAAAAAGTTAAAATATATAATGTTCATCAATAACCTGTATCATTTTATCCTTTTCTTTTATCGTCTCTCTTAAATCATCCAGGGTATCTTGATTTCTTTTTTCAGACCACCCACACCGGTTTTCCACAGCCTACAAAAACAAAAATAAATAAATGATTAAAAAAAAAACCATACACATATATTATAGAATATCCAAACCTTAAAAGCTTCCATAAATTTGTATCTGCCTTTCAAAACCATTCATCAGACATTTTTTATTTTGTACCGAGCTTTACAGAGTTATTGCTCTTTCTTGATTGAAATATACCTGGAGTTCTCTCTGAACCTTGGCAAGCTCTGCTTTAAGGTTGTGAATTTCCTTGTCCAGCTTGTTTATTTCATTGTCGTGTTTTTCTGCCTGTTTCAGCAAGTCTTCGTCTTTGTCGCGTAATTTCCTCAGCAAGCTATTCATTGTATCTGCATTCTCTGATCCCTGAAATTATTTTTAAAAAATATATATATTTTTGTTCAATCTGCTTTTCAGCATTTTTAATCAATGTACATGTACAGTAAACGTTTTTATAAAGGCAGAAAATAATTCCTCCAGTGTATCATCCTTTCTTGCACAAATCATGTCATAAAACTACACTGACCTTTGATTCCACATCTGGTACTGTTATTTCTTTCTTCAATCTTTCTATCTCATCTTTTTTCTTCTGCATCTCCTGCTTGTGTTCTGCCACTGCATCCTGCATAAAACCAAACAAACTTTTATAAGGTACTATTTGTATGTCAATTTGAAGCTGCAAGAGCCATCAATAAGAGGAAAACAGAAAAATTGAGAGAAAAAGAATTAAATGGTAACAGCTTAACAGGTTCAACAGCAATTCAAGGATGAAAAACATGATGGAGGTTATCTCCAGCTTATAAACAATTCATTATGTACCTCTAGAGACTGCTGAGCCGCCTTCAGTGCATTTGTCAGCTGTTTCAGTGTCTTGTCTTTTTCATCTCCCTCCTTCTCTAGACACTAAAAGAATTATTTTTAATGGTCAACAAAGATCAGATTTATCAAAGTTTAAAAGATCATAACAAAGTTTTGTCTATACCAAAAGACATTTTTTTGCACACGAGTAGCTTTAGTTCAGTTTGTTTTACATTTTTTTTTTCTTTTTATAGGAACAGGTGCTTCCTTTTTTGCTAATATTACCTCGATGGTCTGTTCTGCTGTCAGCAACATCTGATTGGCTCGATCCATCTCATGCTCTTTGTCACGAATTTCACGCTTCAACTGCCGAATTTCTGCATCCTTCTCATCAGCTAACTTCATTTTCTCATTCAGCGATTCCTAATGGTAATTTATAATATCTTTGTAATTTTATACAAAAAAGTACATAATCTCATAAATCATGTGGAGGGTACTTAGCTCTTGACCTCTGAATTAACATCACACATTCCTTTTGTAGGAATAAAAAGAATGAGATGTGCCAGCATGAAGGATTTAATAGGATTCAGAAGTTCAATGTTGGGAATATTACCAATAAACCATATGCTCTACACAGGCAATCAAGGTTATGCAAGAATGGGTTTATATGGGGTTAGTGTGTTCCTGACATCATACAAAAAAAATTTTTTTTAGACACTCTTTGTTCCTATCTTGATTTACATTCATTACGAAGTGAAGCATTACCTCTACAGCATTCTCCTTCTCCTGGAGCCTACTCTGCAACTCTCGGATCCATTTGTCTTTCACAGAGCCGTCCTCCTGTTAAAATGAGTTGAATATAACAACGCTCCTCAATTGAATCATATAGCAGTATATAAACTTTCAAAAATGTGAAACTGAGCTACTCTTTACAGCCTTTTTTACTAAAGTTTTTGTGACTACAGATACCCTAACTCAAGACCCTGAGGACTCTGCAGAGAGATGGAAACCAAACCCATGTGATGCATTGGCTCTCATCTTAATTTCAGAGGGTGTTAAAGTACCTCTAATTGAAAATCATTTTCTACTTCACTGCCAATAACCAAGACACTAGGACACACCACAAAGTAGAAAGGCCACTCTATAAAATGCTTCATAGCAATTCTTGGACCCACCACTTACCTGTGGGGTGGGTCTGAAGATCTCCATACACTGCTGCATCTGCCGCTCCTTGTCCTTCAGTCCCTCTGTCAGCTGCTGGATGATCTTGTCCTTGGTCTGTAGCTGAGCCTCAAAATCATCCACCTTAAACTGAGGGAGATTATGGAATCAATAAGCAGGACTTCTATAAAGTAGGTTTGTCTGTCCTTACATTTATAAGAATGTTTTAGGTATAGAAGTTTCTTATTAAATCTAATGAAACTTTCCTTGAACATTTCTCTCTGAATATAGAATGTAAATTCTTAAAATCTCTCTCTCTCTCTCTCTCTCTCTCTCTCTCTCTCTCTCTCTCTCTCTCTCTCTCTCTCTCTCTCTCTCTCTCTCTCTCTCTCTCACGTTCATATCAACCTGTAGGTGTTGAGATTTGTAGTCCTCTGAAGCAATCTCTTTTTCTTTCTTAAGCTGGCACTGAAGATCCTGCAAATACACAGAAGGGAAATGATCATATTTCCAATTGCAAAAATTTCTGTAAAATTAAACCGTTTCCCCACCAAAATCAGTTTTACCTAATTCACTATGAAGCCTTCATGAATACTTTGAATACTCATTAAATGGTGACATTATTATCAAAGCAATTGAACCCGAAAATAATTGATCTAAGCAAGACATCTACAGTAAAAGTCAAAAACAATAATAAAGCATTGCTATTTTATTTTCAACCTCAAGGTATTATGTATCTTATATGACAGGTACACATCTGTACACTACATCTTCCCACCTCACCCTACCCCCACCCCACCCTCAAAATTCTCATTTTATAAGTACAAAATGAATAGTCTTTAAAAGCAATAAAAAATCCCATCTAAAAAAATTCTAATTATACATTATAGTACATGAGCTTGTACTATTGTACAATATTTGTGTTGCAAAACCATAAAAAAAAAATTTAAAGTGCGCATGGTATGTTTAAAAAAAAAAGAAGCTCTTGTTAGTTCTGAATCACATCAATAAAAGTTTGCTTGTGTATAGAGTACATGTCTCCTTGCGCTATCTCATAGAAAGCATGTGATTAATAAGTTTTAAGCAAGATGAATAGTTGTGTAAACATCATATTACAGGGTACCCTGAACTCCTAGTCTGACTGAATGCCATACTAATCCCTCTAATGTACACAGCGCCCCTCCCACTTCAGCTCTGTACGGCCGTAAAGATCCCACAATTAAGACAGAAAGCCAGAATCTGCGAAGCCTAAAGTCTACAGCAATTTATTGGTTTTAAATCTCCAAACAAGCTGAAGTTACTTATAAATTGTTTACTGAAAAGAGATTATTTGGTTATTATAACACTACAGATGTTTTCTAAAATAACTTAAACACTCCAGATGGTACAATGGGCTAGTTTTCTAAAAACATTTCTTTAAACATAAAAGTTAACATTAGTTTGATAATGTTTACAAAGTAAACTATACCATATGTCATTTTCACATGATGATCTGTTATCTCACAAACCTATTATGTGCTGGTTTCTTTACCAAAAAAAAAAATAAATTGAAATCTCAAACTAGATGTATTCTCAGATTTTCAAATGAATGAAACACCAATACCACTTGCGTGTTTTGCATTCTTTTTTCTATTTACGGGAAGTACTTCAAAAATTCAACTACTAAATCTAATAAAACTGATTTTGAATTAAGAAAGTTTGTTACAATCTTGAAGTTTCACACTAAATATTAAAACTGAATTGCAAAATTACCCCCCTTCAACCTCCATAACATTTCAATCATCTAATAATCATTCATTCCAAAGTTGTTTGTTCTTATATAAAAACTATCCACAGTATTAAAGTTAAAATGCTATAAATGGTAAAAGTCAAACTGCAATAATGTAGCCCTTTCCAATTTTTTTTTTCTGATGTTTACCTCCCCCCCCCCAAAAAAAAGGGGAGGGGGCTACATTATTGCTGTAGCTAGTACAAGTCAAGCATAGCCCCAATGACCCAAAAGTAAATCAAATTTTAACCATGTAAATGATGGATCCTACCTGTACAGCATCCTCACTCTGCCGTAGAGCTGTCTCCGCCTTGTTTAGCAGCTCCTTGAACCCCTCCAGCTCGCCCTCCTTCTTACCCAGGTTTTTCAGCAAGTTCTGTGGAAAAACATCATCACAATAATCAGTCAATCTCTGAGAACTATCCCCACAATCGTCGGTCAGTTTCTCCAATGTAAGTCTCTCTTCAATTAACTCCATGCTCCACTTATCCTCTAAATCAGATTCCCTAAACAAGTTAATTGTCCAGTTTTGATTTCCATCAGACAATATTCCATTAAGTCCAGAAGTCCACTGTGGAAAAATGGGATTCGATGGCAGTTTCTCCTCAATCCCTGAATCTTCCAACAGTTCTGAACTCCACTTGGGTTCCAAGCTCTGGCTACCCGTTGCCTTTGTCACTCCACTTTGGTTTTCTTTGGAAATCTCTTGTAGTTTCCAAGTCCATTTTTGATCGGACTTCAATTCCAATTCCCACAAACTATCATCACTGGACTCCCAAGCAAAATCTTCTGAATTAAACTCCATCTTTGTCAACCTTCTGATCTGATCACCCTTAGAATTATTCACAACTGACAAAAGCAAAGACACAATAACTCTCTACTTCTTTCAAACTTTTAAGAGAGAAAAAATAATTCCATCAAACCAAATTTTCAAAACAGATAATTTTATCGTTTTGCGCTGCTTATGGCTTAGTAAGCATTCTCTCCATCAATTATTCCCCAACTATTGGATTATCTCCTAAGCCAGTGTGCAGCCCTAGCACCCTGAAGAAGAGACTCTGGCTCAACAGACAATAAAACACAAATAAAAATGTCAACTAAAAGACAACAAGTATGAAACTCCTCGGCTTTAAATAACAATTAACTGGAGATCAAGATTATGTAAATCTTGTGTTTTTTAATCTGACACTAGCTAATACACATGGGTACCCTGATAGACTGGATAAATCTATTCTCTTTAAAGAGATTATTCTCCTTTCAGGTATCATTCAGTTCTGCGATTTAAGGGGGGGGGGCAAGCAGCACTTGAAATCAACAAGGTGTTTACTGATTGGTCCAGTCCGAAATTTGTTCCCCGAAAGCTATCGCACCAATGCTAAGTTTTTCCTCTCTCTGAGAGAAATACGTTGTATCAATAAAGACGACTTAATTACACCTCTTGGGTCAACAAAGTTAATTTGGCTGAAAGGTCAATACACAAGTCCATAAGGAGATTAGACTTCTCTCCTATACCCCCTAATACATAGACATCTAAACACAACTAGCAACTTTAGAAAAGTACTATTGGGATTACAAAATCCTGTATGGCTTTTGTCATTCAAAATGTTGTAGAGAAAATTGAAAAGTTATCCCTCCCAATAAGGACTTGTTGTAACATATTTCTGAAAGGTAAATAATCAACAACCCTTTGAAAATATTCTCCTTCCCCTTGAGGAGATTAAAAGGATATATATAAGCAATGTTCCCAAAGTAAAATAAACATCAGTGGTATTTAATTCTTCCAAGTAATTATCAAAAGGTTTCAATTTTTAGCATATTTTACTTTAACAAATTCGGGTTTTTTCCCTTCTTTTCTTTGTAAAGCAAATCCATTTTTATAATTTCAGTGGGGGGAAAAAAAGTAAAAAACTTTTTAATAATATCTCATTTCTCATCATAAGCAAAGAAAAAAAACCCAGATAAAATAATGTACTTTTAAATTTTCAATAAGGATTAATTTATTATTTTTTTTATCTTAAAAAGGATGGGATATTTATATCAAACTTGGTCAACTTACACCTTGAAAAATTCAAAATAAGTATGGCAGCTAATTAATTTTCCAGCAAGTTATCCCACTGCGAAAAATTGACGCATTACATTAATTCATATTTTCATTGGAATTCAGAATTAGGCACTGGCGAGGGCAGCCCATAGCTAAGCAATCAGCTCCGAGGTTCAAAACAAATTAAAAAAAACATCCGTCAATAAATCACTGCAAATAAGCCTGCAAGTCAAGAATTAATCCCCCTAGCTCATGAAGCTCATATTCAATGGGTGCATTTATAAAAGGCGACCAAACGATACCCATCCATTAAAGGTGTTTACAATTAAAGAACCTGGTGTATTGCTTCGATCTAAACAAAGCCTCACAATTAAAATAAAACCCTCCCGATAGATATTGAAGACTCAACTGCACATCTTTGAAGACATCTTATTGAACCCCTACATGCCTCCGTTATCGACGGCTAAAATTTCCAAACTACTGCTTTATGGGGTTTTAATGTCCGTGTATTCCTACCCGAGCATCCTCCGTCCTATCGGCCTAATCTGAGTTATCTGACGTGTGCCAAGGGGGGCGCGTAAATGATCTGACAAACTGGACAATTAACCCCGCAGAAATTTACGCTGAATATTTAAAAAGCCTTTAAATATCATTTGATTAACATCAAATACTTGGTGGAGTTCTGTTTATCAGAGACGCAAATTGATATGCATACCAGTAATGCATACTACACATCCCTCCCAAGTTGAGCGAGAGATGATTCATGAAATGTTCTAGTATACATGAACATTGCAAAATCCTCATCATAACCACTTGAACAGTCAGTTTCTCTTTCTCTGGACATTTATATACATCTAATTTTTTTTTTACATTTCATGTCAGGTTTCTTGAGAGTCTCAATAAACATCACATTACGTGTGATTACTGTGACATTTTTTAAACTTTGTCCACATACATTTCCTTTTTTGCACATCCAAATTTGATAAACATACATGTCAATAAAGAGTTCATCTTTTAAGATAATTTTATATAAAATAATTTAAACTGTCAAATTCACCTTAAATACTTTATGTTGAAACATAGACATCTACTACATTTATAGAAATAATGCATACATTTTTAGTTGAAATCAATTATCAAGCGGTACTTTTATCAAATTTATTGTAATTATCATTTTAAGTGAATGATTTCCTTCATGCAGTTCCATATAGATATGCACATCAATTAAAACTAACTACAGTTGTTACAAGTTTCTGAATTGAAAATTCAAACACAACTTAACAGTTGTTAAATGGCTCTATAAATTAAAACACTTCTTATCTTTAACACATAAATCTTCAAAGTGTACTCTATCTGATATTCTGTGCAATTTTCTTAATTCTCGGTGTATATAAGTAATACATCATTAAAATATATGTGATAACTGATACATCATTAAAATGGCTACTACCTCCACTTGCAGTTCTCTTTCCTTCAGTTGAACTTTCATGCTGGACAAACTGTCTTCTAAAAACACAATGTCTTCATGCTGTTTGTCTACTTCCTAATTAGTAACAAAACACACAAGAAAACAATAAACACAATAAAAACAACATCAACAATCAACACAATTAAACAAATCAAACGTTAAGTCAAACCATGCAATTTTACTCATTTATTTAGAATCAACTAAATTCTATTGTGTCCATTCCTCAGGAAGAAATCATGTTGGAGGTGAAGGATGGGGGAGATTTATACAACTTTTATTTTCAACATTTTGAATTTATCATTGGGGGGGGGGGGGTGGTAATGCACACATGTTTATTCTCAATATATTTCAATATTTCAAATTAAATATTTAATTGTATATAATTGATAATAGAAACAAGAGTTCATTGTACTTTGTTTAGATTTACAAGGTCTGCACCTGAACATAGTGCAAAAAAGCACTTCATTTCAGATTCAATTAAAGACAAGAAAAAAGAGAGAAGAAAAAGATCAAAGCCTCTCTCTGTTTTTTCTAAATTAATACACAATAGCAGGTACTCTTTCAAAAGTCCATGAAAAAATAAAACACACAGTATACAAATTAAAAAATAAACCCCCCCCCCCCCCCCCCCCAGTAATCCTTGATAGAGTAATCAACAACGTTCAGTGTTTTCTTTCTATTGAGCGAAGGTTAAACTCTCAGGACAACAAAGACAACTTAATTGCATTTTACTCCCCAGGTGAAGTTGATTTTTACACAGAGGTCAGCATAAGACGGATTACGCCTATTCAACGTGTTTTTCTTTCTCATGTTATAACCATAATCTTCTGGACTAACAATTTCTAGCCGTATCACCCCTCTTAACACCTATACCTTTTCTTCTCCCCCCACTAAGTCCAATCATATTGTGATTTTTATTTTATGTTTGCTAACTGAAGAGGTGATAAAAGTCATTTACACACTTTGATAAGCAAAATGCACTGGAAAACATTTTCCATTCATTCTTTTAGCATTCTTATTTAATTAAGATGAAATGTAGGGGATATATTTTGTAGAAATGCTATTTCATATTTACATGTGAATGAAAATTGCTTTATCCTAAGATTATTTAAAAATCTGTCCAAAATGTGGGGACATGCTGGAAAACAATATTGCTTGCATTCTGGTCCATTCCATTTTTTATCTTCACTAACCATACTTTATTTCATTAATATGAAATTCTACATGTATTTCCATTTCAACTTATAAATGGAATTACATGCCAAATTTGTTTTACTCTTGATTGAGAAAAACTGCAAGAATTTCTCAAAACACAGCAGAACATTAAATGTAAATAAGCCAAACTTTCAGTCAGTTTAACCACTGCAATTCAATCACCATGCCACAGCAAGATAAATGGCTGCCGTACCTTCTGCTTCTTGACTGACATGGAGTGCAGGTCATCCTGGCACTGTCGTAGCTCCTCCTCCTTCCTCTCCAGTTTGTCTTTCAGGTCATCAACCTGTACAAAATAAACAATATATCTCTGGTGAAGAAACTTTCTTTTATATCCCTATGGTCATTGTTTTCCTATAGGTTTTATACTATTTAATAGCTCTGAAAACTTTTTTGATCCCTCAAATGCTGATCTTAATTTATTTTCTAAAAATATTCATATGTACATCACTGATTTATGACACATAGCATAATTCTCTTTCTCTGTCTGTCTGTCATTCCCCTCTCTCTCTCTCTCTCTCTCTCTCTCTCTCTCTCTCTCTCTCTCTTTCTCTCTCTCTCTCTGAGAAAAAATACTACAATTTCATCTTCACCAATGAGTGAAATACACATTTAAGGTAAGCATGTCATTACATTGAAATTCACACAGTGAAATATGCATAAGACTTGAGATTCTCAGTGCCCCAAAGAGTGCAAATGAATGAATGCAATAAAAGGGGTATAACTCTTAATCAACCAAAAGATAAATATTACTGTTACAGTAAACTTCCCATCAAATAAAACTGCAAGGTATGTGCTATCAACAAGTTTCCACTCAATAAACACAGTACCTGAATTTCCAAATATGTTAACTCAAAAATAAAACTCTGTAGAAAGTAAATAACAAATTAAATATTCAAATAAAATTTTTCTCAGTATTTACATGATTTTGTTGATGGTTTTGCTTACAGATCATACCCAATTATATGTATGTACAAGGAAATGCATAAGAACACAATGAATGTTCCATGAGTATTTTTCTGACTTTGTTAATGGTTTTGCATCATTCCAAAAATACACCTACATTAATGGTTGAACTATTTGACCTCTCACCTCCTTGTTTCTTTTTTTCAAGTCCTGATGCAGCCCTTTAACCGTCGAGTCCCATAGTGGCTGTAAGTCGTTCTGCTTTTGCAATTTGTTTTCTGACTCTTTAAGTTTTTTAAGTGCATCCTTGGAAAAAAAAAACAAAAAAACAAGGAAATTTAATTTTTATTTCATAACAAATTAAGAAGAGAAACTGAAATGATCATTTTAACCAAATGCACTATAGACTCTTACTTTCTTTTCTTCCTCATTGGCTTTCAGCAGATCTTCCAGTTTCTGTAATGAAAAATTTACCATAGATTTTTTTTTACTAATTTCAACAAAGCATATCAAATACATCTTTTCTACACGTATTTGTTCAAATCAAACAATAAAACCTTCGCATCTTTACTCACAATATAATAATACCTTTCAATTTCAAATAAATTTAAAATACATGTACTCGTAAAAGATGAATGTTCATGCACTGGTATTTCCAAACAAATCATCATTTAGTAACACTTACTCCGATCATTTCATTTTTCTTGTTAGCATCTTCCTTGAGATCTTCCACTTTGGATTTCAAGGTAGACAATTCAGATTTCTGATCATCCACCTCATCCTTTCGTGGAAAAAAAAATCAATCAATGCAGAATTCACATTACACATCAAAATTATCAGTAGAGTTTACAACTAACAAACTGGCATAAAGCGAATTCAGTTATGTTTAATTGGATGAAATTTAGCCAAAATAAAACAAAATTTGTGAAATACAGTTTTTTCACGCTGTTTTGCTAAAAGATATTCATCCACAAGAGTCCCAAAACCATAGTTAATCCAAGCAAATTGTGCCAGATTTAATCATGACAACTGGTCATGAAAGTTTATACAAGAGTAGTGCAAAATAAGAATTAAAAGGAGAGAATTATTCAGAAGATGGAAAGGTCTAGATTTTACAACATCTAGATTTAATCATGACAACTGGTCATGAAGGTTTATACAAGAGTAGTGCAAAATAAGAATTAAAAGGAGAGAATTATTCAGAGGATGGAAAGGTCTAGATTTTACAACATCTACAGGTAGGTGGCAACTATAGGCTAGCTACATAGTGTGATTCAGTTCATGTCAGAATACAAAGCATCTACAATATAAATCTCATACACCCAGTACTACAATCTGCCAATTTCTTCTGATACCAAAATAAAATCATGCAAGCATGTAACTGATGTATATGATTTAAGTTTAACAAAATTTACCAGTTTGTGTAATAGAATATGTGATATAAATTTTGTGAGGAAAAATGAAAAGTACTTTGAAAAGGCTTTACAACAATGTGAATATTATAAATAATTGTAACTAAAGAACAACTTTCTCAACTATTGCTATTGTGTTCCTTTTAAAAATTTCATACAGGAAATAGAGGACAAATGCCTGAAAAAAAATGATCATTTCACCGCCTTTCAAATTTCAATCAAACTTTTCCTATCATTTTGTTATAAAATTTTTAAAGTATCAAATTTTTCCCAAAGCAAACATACAATACATGTATAACCATCCCAAGCACTAAAAACTTCTGAAACATAACCAAAAGAAACAAATTCGAATCTAAAAAAAACCCAACAAAATCTGTAGGGCTGGGACGATACTGTACTGAGCCGATTCGGTACATATCACGATACATGAGATGCGATACGATACATATCACGATACATTGCAATTAAATGAAAACATGAATAAAAGTTTAAAATTTATTCAACCTGTCGATGTATTACCGCATGTCCAAAGTTATTTTGTTATATTCATAATGAGCGTTGCACAATTTACGAATTACTTTTGTCTCGTGTACACTAGTTTTTCATAAACAAGTACTCCAAAAGTTTTCCACACTCCATATTTAGCTTCCTAACAGTTTTGACAACTTTACGAGGTTTTCCGCCATCTTTGTACTTTCATATTAGGCACGCGGACTAAATATAGCCGATATATGAAGCTCGGATATTTTTGAAAAATAAAAACAGTTCGGTAAGGTATCGTTGTATTAATGGTAAATGTATCGATCCAAATATCGTCAAAATAAATACCGCGATGCACCGGTGCATCAGTGGATCGTCCCATCCCTAAAAATCTGAGGTGTTAGTAAAGAGTAGGTGGACTCTACGTCAGGTGTTAGTGAGTGCAGCAGGTAATTAGCCCCGTCTATAGATTTGAAGTAGCGGTAGGTAAAATTAGACCTGGAACTAAGACACACCTGTAGGTGGCGGGGGGCCAGGAAGGACTGACTCTCTACCTGTGTGGTGTCTTTGACAATATATGACAAATGCTGCATGCCAGAGAGACAGAAAGAAAACAAAAGAAATGGTCATGAGAAATTCTTTTTCAATCGAAACTCTTTGAGGGCTTGTCGCCTTATTGAAATCAAAATCATTAAATTCACTTGTTAAATATTCAAAATATGATATTTATATCTTTTCATTCATTTTTTCATAAACTTTAAAGTGCAAGTTCTACAGTATTTTGTAATTGTTGTTTTTTCACCTAGTTTTTGACAACACAACATTAAACAAAAATAATTGAACACCAAAGAAACGTTTCTGAATTTTCAAATTTCAATGAAAATGACACAAAAATTGGAGGAAAGTGTTTTCATGCACTCTATAACAGTTAAAACTGTCTATCTTCATTATGATGCATTTTTTTAGAAGAACATACACATCATTATCAGAAATACACAATGGAGAGTTTTGGAACGAACCTCCATATCGCGGTCTTTCCGGGAGAGTTCCTTTTCCAGGGATTCCACCCTCTCCTCTAGGTCTTCCTTCATCTTCAGGAGATGGTCCATCTCTCCCAGGTTTTGCTGATTCTCTGCTATCTGAGCTGTTAGTTCCCTACCCACCAAAAAAAAACACACATACTTAAAATTCCGGACTCACTGTACATTGCAAACCACTGTCATTTTATCTTTAAATTCTGACTAATTAGTGAAAGATAAAAGTAATGTGGTAATTTTTAAAGAGCTCACCTTTTTTGAGCATCCAAATCCTCTTTCAGTGACTGAAAAAGAGAATTAAAAAAGACAATTATAAAACAGAAATGAATACCCATTACAGATACCCAAATTTCATAATTGATAAAAAGACACATTTTTTCAAATTATAACATGTACTTCAACTACAATTCAGCAATTTGGAATGCACCTTTTCCCCTTTTTAGCTCCTTTTCATATATAACTGTACAAACCTCTAAATGGCTATTGATGACAAATAAAGTCAATCTAGAATAATCCAATCCCAAAAATATGCTTTGATTAGAAAAACCAACCTGAAGCTGGATTTCCTTGGATTGCTCCAGATGCCGGATTTCCATCACCAGCTGTTCATTCCTGTTCTCCAGATCGGTCAGCTGGTGAGTGGCCTCTTGTAGAGACTTCTGGGAAGCTTCTACCTCCTAGAAAATAGTTCATATTACAAAATAAAATCAATAAATGTATGAAACTTTCATGTTCATTGACTTTGATAACCTGATTTTTTTTCTTATTCTTATAATTATCAAAATTGAATCCATTGCAAAACTCCATAAAAATCATACACTATAATGATTCCAAAAAAGAAAATCTCCATCTCGTATTATAACATTAAATTCGGTTGCATGAAACTGGGGGAAAATAATCAATATTAAAACATTAACGCCCCATTAACCGGCCATTAAATGGTCCCCTACCTTCTTTTTACACTCCACCTCCTCCTCCAGTCTGGCCCTGGTGCTCGACATTTCCTGCTCTAGCTCCTCTCGGATTTCTTGCAGGTCTTCCTCTCGCTTGGCGGCCAGGGCTTCTATCGCTTCCCTGGGAAAGAACAAAAGAACCTGCCAGTTTACCTGAACATGATATACATGGTAGTTTTCTTTCCAATTTTCTAATGAACATATTATTCTATATCAAACTGGTACTTAAATCATACATGTTTTCACCATTTTGTTGACATGGCGAGTTTTGCCTTCAACATTTTTATTATTATCAGATGCATATACACTGTTTGGAGGTACTTACGATGCCTTTTTCAGTAACTCTTGTTTTTCTTTCAATTCTTTTTTCAAGGTCTCTACTTCCACTTTTAGTTCAATATTCTGAAAATAAAAACACACACATATGAAACGGAATACTACCTCTTTATACAATGATTTCTGTGAGATAATATTGTTGTCTACGATTAAAAAGATCTGAAAAATTCTTTAAATATTTCTGACAAATTGAAAAGGGAAGAAGATGAACTCCTTTTTCGGGATACAATTCAGGAAAGAGGATCCTAAAATAAGAAATTTACTAAAGAGGGCTTAAACAGAAAGTACAGGGTATAAATGACTCAATGATAACTTTAAATCCATTTGTCTTCCTCTCAAAATAAATAGCATAAATCAAATGAGAGCTGGTTTGAAAATTGCATGTTTTTAAAAGGTATGTAGTACAGTCAAGAATATTGAAATGCTTGAAATAAATGTTTAACAAATTCAAGTGTTTTTCCTCCACCATCTGTCTCGATTAAAAACATGTTTGAGGGGAATTTGGTGGTACATCTTACAATTTTAAACACATCATCTCCATCCCCTAATCTCTGCTGCATTCTCTCTTCCATGAAATAAATCCGTAACTTTAAATTAAAGTTCTCTTTCTTCAAGTCTGTAATTTGCTGTAATGAAAAAAGAAGACTGACATTAAACTAATTATCTAAAGGTTCTCTTTTCAATGGTCAGCCTTAATATTGTTTTTTGTTTTTGCTTCAATATATTTTTGTAAACTTTGATAGATATCTCAGTTGCATAAACAGCATTCATTAGAAAATTTACATACAATACACACAAAATTGACCCTCAATAAGCTTTCTATTCTTCAGTGATATACATATATTAATACATGTTAAACCAAGTACGATGAAATTACATCTCCCCAATTTTTAAGCTTTTATCACTCCTTTCTCTATATTTTTTTGCATAAATGTTTTCTTTATTGGAATATTAATGTTATAATTATGATAACAGAAACTCATAAACCTACATAAATATAAAGAGATTAACTTGATACTAATGCAATACATGTATCTTGTTCAATGTCAAATGTTATCTCACCGAGTCGTATTCTTTCATGGTGCGAGACCGAACAGGCGACATCCGACCAGTGTTCATTTTCGTCACCACTGAAATAAAATGCATTAACATCAAAGCAATTACTGAAGTTTAATGTAAGAGAATTTATAATTTAAGGTGCAAAGTCTAAGAATATCAAAATCTGACTTTAATATACCCGTAATACAACATTGGATAATTTTTCTCCCAAAAGCATAAAAAAATTGACCTTGATTCACCATGGTTATATCCATGGCCATACTCCTCCCCTTTTTACACTCACATTTTGCTTGTACAATGTACATCTCTTTTAGGAAGGGGAGGAGCAAGGATGGAGGAGGGGGTGTGTGTGAGGGAGAGGGAGAGACTTACTTGGCACAGTCCCATCAGGGTACTCTAGGTATGGTCCAGCGGTCAGATCCATCTGTAATTTATCTGTGTTCAAGCTAAACTCGGAAAAGAAAAAGGAAACACTTTCATTTTGTGCTTTTAGCTTGGAGACTATAAATTACGACTCTCAAGAACAGATGTAGCAAGATAAAAATTAGAGAAAAGAGAATAAAAGCCGTGGAACCTTTTTAACTTTTTGTTTTAGATAAGATTTCTACTGCTTTCTCCCAAGCAGAATAATCACATTACCCTCATTGCATGCCTTTCATGATTTGGTTAATTAACTAGAAATAAATGACATGATATTGCAGAAATTCTCTTTCATATTTCAGTCTGCCTCTTATTCATCAGAAATTAACAGTACACAAGTATTTTTAGAGTAACTTGATAACAATGACTCAAAGTCATAATTAGACAAATCTACAATCCAAGTAAAACTCATGAAATAGTGGACATGACTTCCATTGCACAGAAAAATATTTCAGACAGCTAGTATAAACAGCTAAAGAAATATCTGGGTTCTTGTTCCATAACACATGACACCCACACATAAAATCACACGTTTTAGGAAAGACTCATAACAGGAATATCTCACCTAAAGTTAAAAATAACATCCAAAATTCATCAGATAAAAAACCTCGCCATTTCACTCAAATTCCTTCACAGTCATTAACATTTTTTCCAATGTCTCTTTTTTTCTATACTCCTTAGGAGTAAATTGTAAGTATAAAGAGGACCACTACATGTACCCAACACAAATTTTCAATGAAGTGGCCTTGACCTTGTAAAGGAAGTTGCCATCAGTCACTAGCTACAAGCTCCATGCTACAATATTTCCTGCTTTGTCCATCCCTGAGAAAATATTACAACATTCTCCATCAAACATCACAAAATGATTGATTTTTTCCCCTAAACTCTCTATCTTTCTGCCTCTTGTGTAAAATGTCCTCTCTTTTCTGAATGTGCCATCTGTCAACTACTAGTAATTAATAATTATAGCTGTATGTATAGAGAAGCTGCTAATTGTTTTCACACCAGTTCTTCATGCAATCAGATATTTCATGATGTCACTGACACCATTTAACTTTAGATGTTTATTTCACCGATAAAAAACTTATTTTGGAACGGCCATTCCAAAAGACCTGCAGAAGAGCAATCTTCAATCAATTTCAGCCGAGACAAAGCCATGTGCTAAAATCTGCCAGGGACACATGACGACAAACTGAATAGAGGGATCTGGCCATGGCACACGAGGCCTTCATATTGCCAAATTGACATTATCTCAAGACAGTATCGCCTTACATCTATTGTGGAAATAGTGATCTCAATCAAGCACATCAAAAACAGAGCCACACGCCAAGTCATTCCCAACTTGATACCCATTCTCAGTCAATATTCCATGTACACAATAACAAAGTCAGTAAACAAAAGAAAAACTGGACCCCGTCACCCCATTGAATTTAATATTCTCTTCTGTCAACTTCCCTAAAGTCCGACTAAACACTAAGTTCCCATAGGAGTCTTGGTTTTGTTGGGTTTCACACCAAAACTCAATTATGCCATTATCAAGATAATTAGAGGAGGGATGGAGATGGCAATAGATTAGAGGGACTGCTTCACAAAGAAAGAAAGGTCAGAGAAAAGATGCAGACGGCACCCTGACCCAGACACAGTAAACAAACTCACCATCACGTAATATACATCCAAAAGCCTAAGTACATATCATACAGAAACCTAGGAGTGTCCATCAATCTATATATACAAACCTTCACTTCCACAAAATATTCCTTTGTTTTCTACGTAATTCCCAGAATTATCTTAGTCTTCATCACGGATCACAATCTCTCCCAATCATAAACACGTGTACACTGATTTTTTTCCTCCTCGACAATACGCTTAAGAGGAAAAGGATCCTTAACGACTCCTAATTTTCACAGGAAGTGCTGTTTGAAACTCACACACACATACGCACATACAGATTTTTTAACACCCTCCTCTTCCAGTCTATCTGCCAAAAGATTATAAATAGCGAGTTGCCAATGCCTGCCACATCACTTGATTGGGTAAGCCCCCCTAGAGCTGCAGAATCCCTCCTATCTCTTATAGAGCCAGCTAATGACCTAGTGAGTGTTAGTGGTACACATGTAGATGTGGCTTGGTATATTAAGCGGTACATGTATATATGTATTTATAATCTGTGGTACTGGCTGCCTTGGCTGGTTGCTGTCAGAATAATGAGAACTCAGCAGGATGCAGAACAGATCAATACAAGGAGTCACTTTACATTCATATTAAAACCACCAGTACTGACCGATGACCACTCCTTCAGTACAAATAAAACCCACACAATTATAAAATTTTATAAAAAAAAAAAAAAGAATTTAATCATTCAGAGAAGGAAAATAGAAGCAATGTGTTAACAGTAACAAAACCAATCAAAGAATATGTCACAAAATCTCTCAGAGATCCGAGTTTTTGTTTTTTTTTAATTTATGAAAAAATTTCATGATTTAACAGACATCTGTAATTACATGAATATTTGAAAAATAATGGAGAGAAAAAAAAGTCTTTCAATATAATCTAACAAAACAAGGATAATTTGTATATACTAGTATACAGAAAATGGATTACAATAGTCATCTTTAATCAGAAATATGTTTGATATGACTAGAAAGACAGTTATCTTAATTAAATAATTATGAAATAAAGACAGAGGGCAGCACATGAGAGTCTTATAACAAATTCAGGATGGTCGGGAATAAATATAGAACAGAATGCCAATGAATTATCCTTACAGTTCAATAATTACTATGAATTCACAGGTGTTGGTCAGTATAATAGCCAAGAAAGCCTCTAGGCATGATGGACCTCAATAAATTGTAACATACTACAGATAACCACAGGTTTTAAAATGTACATCTATTGCATCTTAGATTAATCTACCCAGCTTCAGCGTCATGCCCAAACCATCAATTAAGTTTTCATAAATACTCACAATTTAAAAGCTTTTTTCTTTTAAACAGTTTTTAAGATTTTCACAATAATTTAAAGCATACCTGTATATCATAACATGTACATATAACTGCTGCATCATATGAATTTAGCGAAAGGGAGACAACTTAGATTTTCTCATGGCATATTAAAAATTTCTCTTCTTGCAATAAAAAGTGCAGCTATTCATTTAAATTAAAACCTCTACCATTTTATTCAATCTGGTATTCACAACTTGAATATTATGTAGAAAAATTCTAAAAGTTTATAATTTACTTGCAATATGACTATGAAGTTCAAGAATGTATATACTGGTATTTAAATGAATGGTTAAAAAAAATAAATAAAAAATCATGCTTAATTACCAACATTCTTACAATGTTTGCCTCACAGTCTTCAGATTGGCATTTAGAATACCAGATGTCCAATGACTATGATGAGCAGATAGTGGAATACACACAGAGTAGGACAACCCTGAAGGTTTCATACAGAATGGAAAATATACCAATACATGAGTGCTAAAGGGGACACGGATATTTCTATACATGGTGGTAAGTTGCATTTGATTAAATATATACACAATAGTTCAAAGTTTTTAATATGAAATATCTAACGAGTCTTTAAGACAGTACAGTGAATAATTTGCGAATCAAATAACATGACCAAATAAATTCTTCAGGTCCATAATTCTTCTCAGTTTCTAGCATTTAAGGAAACTAAACAAACCTATCAAAACCTGTGAGAATCATGGACCATTTTAAGAATTACATGTATTAAACTGTTGATTCAAATTGTCTAAGATTAGGTGCAATTTTAAATTTTATAACCCCAAAACCGATAAAATTGAATTACCTTTCAGATTTTGAGATTTGTGCATGAAAGGTAGAAGGGTTTCATCTGAAGGATTATTTTAAACATTTTGAAAATTTTGTTGATTTGACAGAAGACCAAGAACACCTAGAAAATCACCAATTAAGGATTACTGTAGTCTTTTATACAAGTATATCAACATCACAATCCATACATTAATACTGCATGGTGTTTCACTCAAATGTCTACAACAAATTACAGAGTTGCCAGATCTCCAAAAATTTACAGACATTAATTAACTGAGGATTTATATCTGAAAGGCAAAGCAAGAACAGCATAACTTCAGATTTATGAGTTATTATTAAAGTTTTGAAATTATATACAATATATCAGTGTTGTTTTGTTTATAAATGGTTTCAGATGAACTGTCTCTAGATGAACAAAAACTGCATATCTTAAAACGAATGCTGATTGAAGCTTATAGTTAATTCATATGCTCTATAGAAACAGCCAGACTGAAATCTACACGCCTATTTATGGATTGGTCAAACCTACAGCCACTGAAACTGACAGGACTGAAGATATACACTCCCCATTAATGGATTGATCAAAACATACGTAGTAAGAATCAAAGACTGCATGAAATAATAATGATGACTTTAGACTCAATTCCCGCAAGAGACAATTTGGATGTTTCTTTTTGCTAGAGTACTGATGAACATTAATGAATGCATGAATCACCAAAGAAAGTGATCCCAACCTGCGAATTATCTGCTCTTTACCTTTGACATGACATATTCTTAGCTATGAGATTATATAGCCTAAAAATAGAAAAAAATGTTGATAACTGTTTTAAACGTTTAAAACATATGTAAACCCAGCCCAAATCTACAAAGCACCGATTTCAAACACCTTATTTGAAAACTAGTTTTAAATAGACCTATACTTCATTTCAGAGAGTTACAAATAATACTTAATTAATATGACATCAAATAAGTCTGCAGAAAATATGAATTACCTAAAAAGGTTTGGATTAAATGATCGATGCTGTATGAATAACTGTCGTCTTTGCATTCAAACTCAGTAAAAGTCGCAATCACACTTTAATTACCTGTCTTCAACACTTAGTGGCAAGGTTGCGTCGTACTGCTTTGACCTATTCATTTTCTTCTTTCCGATAACGTGTAAACACAGTATGCATTTCGTCTTCTTAACACATTTCAAGTTTCCGCCATGTTTGAAGTGCCTCACTGCGCATGCGAATGTTTTGAAATATTTTATCGGAACTCCTCGAACACAAAAGAAGGGCGCTTCCGAATGTCGACATATGCTTGACATGAATCTATAGTATTTTTCTGTCATTATCAACAGTTTTGATTTATTCTAGGTAATTAAGAAGCTTGGCCATATATCTTTTATATCCGAAATCATTGGAAAATGGAAACAGTTAATTTAAGCCCAAAATTTACTCTGCAGTTCATTAGATCACGTTTGCAAGATATCCCAAACGGGCTATTATATCCAATTTGGGCGATTAATTCCAACCTGTAAGAGGTTAATTCTGCTAAAAAAAAAGGTCAAGAATTCAAACGAATGGTAATAATTTAGCATAATGCGAAGCTATCGTACTAATTCCCGCACACAAGCTATAGTAATTCAGAGTAAAACCCAAACAATGGAAATGCACTGTTCAAAAGGTTCTTTACACTGTTAAAACTATCTTTGCATGATTTGGGTAACTTAGTACAAATATTAGTAGTCACAAACTTGTATATATGTTATATTTCTGTAAAAAAAAACTGCATGTACAGATCTCGGCCTTTACAAGCTATTCTGAAAAGCTGATAAAGCTATTGTGTAGCTATAACTAACTAAGCTATATTATAGCTTTAATCAAGAGATTGTGCCAGACCTGGTAAAAATGGTTCGGGCTTTGTGTAACATATTAATGAACCAATGTAGATATATATATTTACTTTCAATTTTAGGCCACTAACCTGTGCAGATTGATTACGGAGTGTTGGAAGCAGAAGTGTTGACGATATATATTAATGACGTTTTGATCAATCAAAAAAACTCAAAGAAACTGCATTTCTGAAGATAAAAGCTAAAAATGGATGAAGTCTGTTCCTGTATACTCACTTTGGTAATTTTCAGAGAGAGAGAGAGAGATTAAGAGGGAGAATTTCTGATTACTTAGCAATTAATCTTGACAATGTAGTCAAGTACTATACCATATTACAATAAACTAAAACAATAAATTAAGTAATATTAATTTAATATATGCATTATGTTAACAAAATATAACACTGTACTGTTGTGGATCTATTCAGTGTTGGAAATCAAAATTGTTGTCAATTGAATTCTGGAAAGCACATTACTCTTCCAGGCTGTAGCTTGGCCATACGTGAATATTGAAAATTTCTTACATTACGCGAATACTTAATTCCACATTTCAACAGTTTTCCAACAAATCGCGACAACATAAAATCGCGAATGTCGAAATTTTATCATAGTTTCATGTAGTTTACATATGGCCGTAAAATAAAGGCGAGATTTTAAAATTCGCAAGACGGGCTTCTCGCGATTTTACGCGGATATTAATTTATTTCGTTTAATTAGGAATTTACAGTTAATAAGCTTTATTTTCTACCTTGACTTAACTTGTTAAAAATTATAACTGAGGTATACGTAAAATTGCTGTTACATTTGATTTTTTTTTTACAGTGTGAGATGCTGGATATGACTGGTCACGCTGCACTGATCATGTCCGTCGACTGGAAAAACCAGAAGCTCTACCACTGTGGCGCCGGCGCTGGCAGGAATTTCCTTCTCAAGAACAAGAGTGCATTGACTAATTTTGTCAAGTTCTGCTCAGGTAGAAGAAAGGTTTTATTACCCTTATGAAAGTTACAGTAAAATTCAGTAAATATGCAAGTCTATTATTATTTCCATTTAATATTTTTCTAATTTAAACAATTAACTAACAACTTACAATTAAAACAAGATAAAAGAGCAGATACCGTAATTTCATGTGTATTATTGAATTTATGGTCATTTAAATTCAGAAAGACAAGCATGTAAGGATTTGAAAATTTGTTAAGTACCGGTACATGTATTGTGTTATGTTGATGGAAACTACCCGGTAATGGAGAATTGTATAATGACATTTTGAAGAAGCTACCATTGTGATCAATGCTGATTTACTGTTTTCTAATATTTTAGGTGAATTTGCCGCTGAAGTAGATATATCTGGTGAATGTGAAAAGCAAGAAAATGTTGCTGTCATTGATATTGGTAATTTTGAATTAAATCATACCAATAATGGTGAATTCATTTTTATCAAAATCATTTTAAAATTATCAGAGTATGAAATGTCAGTAGTCAATTTTTATCACATTTACATTGTAAACGTACGTTCGATTAGAACATTTTTAAAATTTTTTGTAGTTTTCCTTTCTAACAGATGATGAATTCAGTGCTCAAATATTATTAGAATGGTGTTCACTATGTTCCAACCATTTCACATGTTTGAAGTTGATTTCATATATCTTACTTGATATTTGCATATTTGCATATTATTTCATCATTTGTCTTACTTTGCTTTTGAAAGTTATGGCTGCCTATACCTGCAATTTAAAATCTACATGTATAGCGTTAAGCAGTTGAGAAATCCTTTTTCCATTCAGATTTAGAAAACTCATGACATCTCTGGAGGAGTTTGAAATGTTAGCAGGGGCCAATAATCAAATCTCCTACAATAATTCACATTTTAATGAAGAAGAAAAAAATGGGGTTGTTCCCCCTTTTCTAATGAAAATTCGGTGGAGTTAGACATCATGAAAGATATCGAAAAAAATCATCACGTTTATTATAAAAACAAAATTTTATCAAGGAGTTATTTCTTTCATTTCCTTCTTTTAGAGCCTTTATTGAAAGAAAACTCAGACCAGGACTCTGGGGAATGGCAGAAGGATTTGTGCAAAGGTTCAGTCAACAGCAGGCTGAATGTGACCGAATTTGAATCCAGTGAGCATGAAGGACAAGATTTCCAGGATCACTCTGGTGATGAAAGTTACACCATGAATGAGGAATGTGTAAACAAAGCACCTGTTTGTGAAAGTGCATGCGAAAAATCTACAGAGAGTCTAGAACAAGTTCTTCAAAACACTGAGTCTAGCCCAAAGTCGAAAGAGGAAAAGACAACAATGAATGGGAGTAAAGAGATATTTAATGATTTAACATCCACGGAAAAAAAGTCCATTGGTGACACTGAAAATCTGTCACTCAGAAGATCAGCACGGAAAAGGAAAGATCAAGATAATAGTGAAGAGAATCGAAGGAGAAAAGTGGAAAATGGAGGTAAAACTGTAAAAGGAGATTCAAGCCAGAACTCTCAAGGAACTGTTTCTTCACCGGGGAATCAGTGTGTTTTTTGTAATAAAAAACTGAGGAATTGGAGTACTCTGATAAGACATGTAGCTTCCCATGCTGGGAGAAGAAGTAGGTGCAGGATCTGTAACGAAGTTTGTAATAAAACAGTTGACCTCCAGGCACACATAAAAACTCATCGAAGTGAGAAGAAAAGTCCACTGAATGGAGTCACTTCTTCAAAACACCCTAAAGGTCTCTCTGAAATTTCTTCTGAAACTAAAACTAGAAGGAATGGAAGTGGAGAGACTGTAATGAATAAAATATGCAGTCTTTGTCAGGTAGAATTCAGTTCACATTCTAATCTGAAAAGACATATGAAGTGTCACAACAGTTTGAAGATGTTTAAGTGTTATGTTTGTTCCGTAAATTTTCGGACAGAACAGGAGTTGTCTTCCCATGCAGCCTCTCACCAGGTGTCACTAGTGCACTACTGTAGAGACTGTGGACAAGCATTTATGTCTGAAACCGATTTGCAATTTCATGAAAAGGAAAGCTATTGCAAAGCGACGGCTGAATCAAATGAAGCAAACTTTAAGTGTCAAGTTTGCAATCAAGAGTTTTATTGTCAGGAAAACTATGAAAAACATTTGGAATTGCACACAAAGAACCCAGACACTAGGATATCTGCTGCAGTTTTAGATAATCATGATGAAGTCCATGCATCTAACGGAGAAGAGAACTTTAATGATCTGGTCCAAAAAAATGGAATTTGTTCTGAAAATGCACAAGCAAAAACAAATGCTAAAAGTACATCAGAAGACAAAACAATACCAGAACTAGATGAAACACCAAAACCTGCACCCAAGTTCAATAAAACTGACCTTGCTTGTGAGTTATGCGGACAAACATTTAAAATGGCAATGAACCTGTACCGCCACAAGTTGGAACATGACAACAATGGAATGTTTCCGTGTCGATTTTGCAACTATGTCGCCAAAACCAAAGAGAACCTGACCAGACATTCTAAGAAGCATCTGGCTCAACTTCCACATATCTGCAAGATTTGTGGCCGAGGTTTCACTGAAAAGGGCAACCTGAATGCTCACATGTGGACTCACTCCAAAGAAAAGCAGTTTCTCTGCGACGACTGCGGAAAGTCGTTTCAGAACAAACAGTCCCTTTTGTCTCACAAACGAGCTCATTCGGGCAAAAAGCCTCATAAGTGCAAGTTTTGCGACCAGCATTTCTCCACAAGCGGCATAAGGAAGGAACACGAGAAAATTCACTTGAATAAGAGGAGCTACATGTGTGATTCCTGCGGGATGTCCTTCAATCAGAGAAGTGGCCTGTACACCCACAAACTGACACACCATAACAACAACCCAGCCCATATCTGCTCAGAGTGTGGGAAAGCCTTCAAACATCCAAACTATCTGAGAAGCCATTTTGTGGCCAAACACCTCAAGCACGAGGATATAGCAAGCTATGGCTGCCGAATTTACACTTGCGAAATATGCCAGAAACTCTTCTCAGACAAAAGTGACCTGAGGTCTCACATGAATAAACACACAGGTTTGTTTGGGTTTATTTTTTTTTCACAAAAAAAAGATGGTAAACCTTTTTAACATGTTAATGCTGTCTTTTGTAATTGTGAAAAAGGAAGAATGCTAAATTTCTTGAATTGAGTGAAACTCAAAAATGAATTCAATGTGAAAATGGCTATTAAAGTTATCAATTAAAGATTTAGGAAAGATTTAATTTCACTTTACAGAAGACATAATACTCTCACTTTTTCCTTCTTTTTTCAATTTTTTTCAGGAGAGAAGCCATTTAAATGTGCTATCTGCAATAAAGGATTTTCCGACAAGAGCAACATGAGAGCCCATCAGAGACTTCACCAGGATTCCCGGCCACACCACTGCAATGTCTGTGGGAAGGGTTTCCTGTTCAACAGGGATCTCAAGAAACATCTTAACTCCCACACTCCCCAATCCACAGAAGAGGCGGAGAAATCACAAGAATCAGACACAGCAGTGGAATATTTGAAGCCCTGCTTGATAACCGCTGATGCTGTGGAAGAATCGGTGCAAGTGCAGCTGAGTCCTGTCACCATTGTTGGAGATTTTCAGATTCATGCCAGTGCTGAACAGGACTTCATGTTTCAATAATTTTTTTTTTTTAAGAATTCTAAACAGGTATCATTTCCAAGTATTTTTGGATTGTTTGGAAGATGAAATTAGGGCCTAATTTTGTAGTTACAAAGTGATACAATGTGCTTAGTATGTTACCAGTAATTTCTTTCATAAAATATGAAAGGCATATTGTGCTTTTTAAGGCATGCAGTATTACCAGTATTCACTCCAATGGAATGAAAAATCATAAGAATTCCATAGGAGTGGAATATGGTATTTATTTCCTGGGAGACATTATATAAATAGTGCCTGTTTGGGAGGTTAACCGTTGAAATTGACACCCCTGGAAAACCTGTCAACCGATGCGAACCATTGATGTTGACACCCTTCAAAAGCGTCGGTTGACGATGGCTTTCGAGGGATGTCAATTTTAACGGTTACCCTCCCAAACAGGCACTATTTATTTTATCATACTGAATGTCATAATTTCAGAGAAAATTTTACTGCTTTTATACAGAAAGGACCTGAATTCAACGGCGAACCGTACGAACATAATTTAAACGCATGTAGCAATTCGTTGTGTTACCCGTTGCCAAGTGATTTGCTAACGCTGAGGGTAATAGAACAGATTATCAACTACATCTAAACCAATCAGATTTCAGTATTTAACATGAAAGTATGATAAAATGTTTTGTTACCCCTGTCACGTGACTGTCTAGACCAATCAAATGGCACATTTGTATAGAATTATTGTAATGAGGTACAATAATATTATTTGTTCGTGTGCATGTACAATTAATATGTACCTGAAAATGCAATCTCATCAATGGTTTGATTTGAATAATTCTTGTCTTTTCAACAATATCGAACCTGATTTTGTCAAATGAATAAATTTTTTAAAAAATGACTAGGAAAAAAAAAATGTCAAGAAATACATTTTGACCACAACCATGTAATGACAAATACAACAAGAACCCATTATCATTATGAACATGAACCTAGATGTAAAGAATTAATTTTATGATTAAAATTGTAAAACATCAGAACATTTGTTCTCTTTGACCATTGCCAAAATAAAACAGGAGTCCTATGGGCTACATGGCTCACATGATCTACAATAGCCATAAAACATAAGCTTTATGAATAGCCGCAGAACTGAAGCTCTACCAGAAATTAATTAAGGTTTTCAAACTGTAAAGCTACAGTTCCATCCATACCAAAAAGTGTATATGTACTGCTCACAAAAAGTTGCCCCGAGTTTTGGTTTTTTAACCAATATTTTAACCAAAGTACCCATATTTTTGAAAGATGAGACAATTCTTTTAAAAAAGTGTCAAGAACCATAGCACAGATATGCAATATTCAATGCAATATATTATGGGGAAAATGTAACATTTATCTCTCTTATAATGCAGATTTATTTTTATTTTCTTTATTTCATGAGGAAGGAAATACATGTATTTAAATTTGTACCAACCATTAAACAAATAATTGGATTCCAATAAGTTCTTAATAATAGAAAAATTTCAAGAATTAAAAAAAAACTTCTTTGCTTAAATATGTAATACTACACAAGTATTCTGATATATTATGTTAATTTATGTTTGCTGGTACGTTGACTACTTGACCATAAACTGGGTCTTCTTATAAGGAGTCTTCCAATTGTATAATTTCAACAACAACAAAACTTTTATTCTTTATTGCACAGATTCCATATGCTTCAAAAGTGATCAGGGTACAAACAACTGTGCCATTTAAGTGACCTGGTACACATTTCGTCATGGCTATTTATAGAAAAAATTAATTACCGTATTAATTGTTTTTAAGTCGTCTTGTTGATAAAATCCACGCTTTTAAGAAATAATAAATCTTAATTAATGTTGAAATTCCCCACCCCTAGTATTGAATTTATTGTTATTGGCTATGCATATACATTTCTTTTAATGTTTGTGTTGCAATGAACTGGTGCTATAATTTAATTAATCCGTAATTACAATGTAACTTATACAACAACCTTCCCGGAACTGTTCCACTACCGGTACGTACCAGGACAGAAATGGCGGATTGCCATAGTCTGTTTAAATTAGGTCAAAGTATCTGTACCAATGTGAACAAAAGGGGATGGAGTTATAATAAAATTGATACTTTATACATACAAACAGGTCTCTAATCATGGAATTAATCATGGGCTCAGGGTTATAATGAATCTATGTCCCTTGACCAAAAAAAAAAAAAAAAATTTAAAACATGTTTATAGGTCAAATATTGTAAAAATTGGAATTCTTAATCGGTGCCAGTTTTTTTTTTATTACAACTCTAATCCACGTTCATATCGACAGGTTTCCCAAATAACTAAGCAAAAGCAACCAATTTTTGATCATGTTTTACAGGTATTTAGGAGGTTGGTCCTGCGATCAAACGTCTCAAGGTTTTATCTAAGTATTTTTTTTTTATTAATCTACATGCACATCTTTATAAAAAATTGAAAACAAAAGTTTTGGGTCTACATGTATGATTTTTCGGCAATGCAGTTGATTCAAAATAATCTTTTTGCACTGAAAGTGCAACTTACAGATAAACAACTTTTTCTCTATTAATTTTTATCGAAATGAATCATGGCTTCAAATACACACCTATTCTATTTAGAAATAAATAAAATTAAAATAACTTTTAAAAAAAGTTTATCACCTTCTTTATATCATGACTTTTTTGCAGTTATAAAACGCTGTTTTAAGACATTAAAGATTCAACATGCAATAAAATTATTAGTCTTCAACTTTTACTCAAATTATAACAGACTTGCATGGCAGAAAAATCTTAACACTTTAGAAAATAAAATAAAATTGTATGGGTCAATGATGTTAAATTTAATATATGGCAGAAAACAAGCTAATTTTAGGCAAAAATTACATTGCTTTTTTCTTGAATTTTAAGAAATATTGGCTAAATATGCAGAAGTATGTAAATAGAAATATTAAAAATTCGTACAAATATGGGAAATTTTTTTTTGGGGGGGGGCATAATGAAGATATCTTAATGCACAAAATATCTTTTTTGTCAACCAAATTTTTCAACAAATATAATACATAAGCATTTCCAAGAGAAACATATTTATTAATTTTGCCCAACTTTGAGCTTTGTTGCTACAAGTAATTTACCCAATTCAAGTAATTGGATCCAAAATCTTCCAATGAGTTTAAGTTCATTTGCAATGAAATACAACAACAGATTGCGTTAAAGGTCGTTTATTCAATGAACCCAATTTGTATTGTTTAAATTGAAAACAATAAGTTAAAGAAGAAAAAATCATTGAATAAAATAAAAGTCTGCACTGAAAATTAGGAACCTAAAGTTACAGTACTAAAAAAAATAAATAAAGATAAATAAAATGTTTATTTTCTTTTATAAAACCGTCCTCCTCAAAATATAGTTTTTAACTAAGCTCTTTAAATATGTAATTTTCCCTTAACTATTTTACCGAATATAGTTTATCTGTATTGTAAAATATAAATAATGTATATGAGTAGAAATGTAGAGCACACGGCTCAGTGGTTATAGGCGTTAGGCCAGTAACCGAAAAGTCGCTGGTTCAAACCCCGCTGTGGTCACTTGATGTGTTGTGCGTTGTGCACTAAGACAAGGCACTTTATCTACACTGTCTCAGTCCACCCAGCTGAAATTGGGTACCGGCTGACGCTGAGGGTTAACCTCGATGGACTGGTGTCCCATCCAGGGGGAGTCAATGACTCTCATCCGCTTAGCACCACGGAAACCGGGGATAAGCCCCGTATGTATATGATGCAGAATACTGTAAACCAACTTTTATTCGCGTGCGAGAAATTTTTGCGAGGTTAGCGAGAGCCTTGTCGTCGCGAATATTTCGCCGCGAACCAATCCTTTGTCTATATTTTTTATTACAATACAGGTCTGGATAAGGCCTGGTCACGAACATTAGTCGTCGCGAACCAGTTTATCGGCAGTTAATCGCGAAATAAAGTAGCCGCGAATAAAAATTAGTTCACGGTAAGTAGACAGAGGCAACCCAGATTTTTCAGTTTCTGTCTACCCGAAGAACGAGTTTTTGATTACAACATTTTACAAGCAAATTTATACAATTGTTCATCTTCAAGTCAGAGGGTGGGTTTGTCATTTTTTTTTCATGCTTTTTTTCATGTGGATTTTTTCATGCTTTCATAGATTTACACCCATTAAACATTTAATATACATATTTTGAAAAAAGATTATAGGCACACGATATCAAAATGCCTGAAATATCAGTAGCAAACCGTCGTTTTACTACAGCTAGGTGCAACGACCTAATGGTACGAGGAACAATTCTCGCTATAGGCTTTAAATAATAAAAAATGTTTTGTGAAAATTAAGTATGTTGAATTTTGAATTTGGTAAAAATGAATAAAATCTGAGTTTTATTAAAAAAAAAAAAAAACACCTGACAAAATATAAAAGATCAAGTTCTAACCAGTTTAAAAACAACGTGTGTGAATATACGCATTGGAACACTTACTCTTACGTGGAGTATTTCTTGATCGATTGTAACATAGAGATCTAAGATACAGTGTGTGTGTGTGTGTGTGTGTGTGTGTGTGTGTGCACGCGCGCGCGTGCGTCTTTCTTTGAGGTTTTTATGATACGCTTCCCTCTGGTAATGTCATGACTATTCACAAAGCATTGTTTCCTTCCTTCTTTTTATGACATGACATTTAAATTAAAAAAAAAAACAGTGCTTATCAAATATTTATTTAGCAATTGAGGCTAAAGACGGGGTTATATTATTTTTGTTAACAAAAGACTGTCATACTATAAATGTGTTAGGTGTCCTATCGGTCGTGACCGTGAATAAATAAATGTACAAGCATATTGAGTTATCTAAATGATTAATCTGAGTGAATATAAACACAATTAATTAATATCATTTACAAATTATTGTTAAATGTTATATCTATACAATATTTTACATCATCCTTATAATACATATTAAGATAACAAAATTGAAATTAATATTATGCAATAACCCCCCCCCCCCCCCTCGTCAAATTTCAATGAAATATCGAATCTTGATCAGCAGTATCATTTCTGCTTTGAATTTGAGAAGAATCGTCCAACAATAAATAATATGATGGGAATCCGATGGGATCATCATTTCCTGACAGCTCCGCCGAATCCGAACTCCTTACTCTTTGTAATCCCGATCCACCTGGCACCGAGACCGATTCCTGAGTTTCGGAGTCGTCTGAATCATCAGGATTCTCAAAATCAGAATAATGTTGTATCTCATTCACAAACGTTTGACGGTTCGTTCTGAAAACCGTTCTGAAAATTTGCCCCGACTCAGAGCCAAACCAAATATTATTTTCATTTGAATCCACATGGAAGCAGCTGATATTTTCATCGGTTCTTATCGGTACGATGAACCGAAGGTTAGCTTCTTCATCAACACCGTGGATGCTGTTATTTCCATCTAAAACACAAAAACCATTGTTTTGGTCACTCTCGACCGACCGCGGTTGAAAAAGTGGATACTGAAGTGAATACAAAATTGAGAGTAAAGTATTGAGGAACTTTTCCTTTTCCTTTAACAAATTACTGATGCCCCTGTATTTTTTGACGCTCGGAAATTTCAATTTCTTACAGCTTACAGTATCCAAAATTAATACCACCTTTTTCGATGGTTCACAAAGAGCTATTTGTCCGTTTTTTTCGTTGACTGTGATAGAGGACACTTCCTGAAGATCAACATTTACATCAAGAGGTTGGATTTTTTTCATGGTCTGGTCAGTAATAAGTAACTCGCTGTTGTTTAGGCGAGTGCTCCCGGAATGCGGTCGAGTTGCAATCAGCAGACGACCATCTTGGAACGCATACAATGCGGTCGGAACATTACCGGTATTTGTAACATATCTGAGAGCCTGTCCGTTATATAAGAGTATTTCTCCATTGGAAAAGGCCAGCACAAGGGTACCATCGCTCATGCGAGCTATGTCCTGAAGAACGTTATCGATGTTATCGATACATTTTCGGGACGTCTCTTTCCCACTACGTGAAAATCGGGTAACATAAGGCTGGTTTGTCAGAGCCCAACATTCATTTTTATCATCAGGTATAATCTTCCGAATACTCTCTAAATTATTCCATTTGAATGTCATTTGATTGCCATGATTTCCGAGTTTGGCTGTTTTGACAGAATTATCTTTAGAGAAACTGGAATCGCTTGGACTTTTGTCATCAATTTCATCGTCATCTTCATCAGATATATCGTCTTTCGACTTTTTTTGATGATACTTCTTATGACAGGAGTCACAGAGTAAGCTATTGCACTCCTTACAATAATCTAGCTGGTAATTATCTCCCGCACCGCATATATCGCACGTTTTCTCCTTCTGTGGAGCGCATCTAAAGTAATTGTCGAAAAATCCTTGGACTCCGTTTTTGGGAATGCTGGCTCCCTGTCTGCAGATTGGACACCTGAAGGTGGAATCAGAGTTAAGTGGAGTAGAGGCGATCATGTTGTCGAGGCAGGGACTACAAAACGTGTGGTAACAAGGCAGGAGTTTGGGCACTTTCTCCGGGGTAGAAAATTCGTGAGTACAAATTGGACAAATGCTGTCCGATTGTTCACTCATATTTAAAAACAAAATGAAGTTAAATTTGACATTAAAATCCGACACAAACTGTCCTTCATCACAGCATTAACGTTTTGGGATGAAAATTTTCATTCTATAAATATATAGCTTGTGAATATAGTTTGCACAATCATTCACATATGAATGTATTCTTCCGTATCATTCCCAAAACCTTCCTGTTTTCATTTTGTAGTCAAATACGTTGTTGAGTTAATTAAATCATAGGTCTGGCGAACTTTGCATCTAAACTTTGATAAATATATACAGTATTGTTTAGTTCATTCCACGAGAGTTTGTTATTCCTCTGTCTACATTTCTTTGTTGCAATCTTCGGTAATATGAAAAAAAGAGAAAAATACATGTTATTTGTAATAATTTCGTTCAAATCTCTATCAGGATTTGCGCATGTTTTTAACGTCTTGCTCTAAAACTTTATGTTAATCGTGAAATGATGAATGATCAAACAAGGAAATGCTAAGATAAATCTGTACATTTTCAACGTTACTCGTTATCCTTTTTTTTATCCTCTGCCTGTTTTATTCATTGTACACAAAACCCCTCTTTCAGATACTTTTTATATAGAGTGCTTCGTTTTTTAAAATATGGTTGATGTGATCGATTTTAACGAAAGACTTGCCAATCATGTTTCATGGTAAATGCACTTAGTTTATTAATATTTTTTTTTAAATAAAAGCTGCATATTGATAGTACGTTGGTAATGAAGAATAGTATAAACTAAACATGTTCATATTGACTTGTCATTTTTTCGATGAATGGTGAATTACTATTGGGTGTTTACTTATTTCCCCACTTACTTATACCTGTAGTTGTCGTGACTCCTTTGGCGTAAAAGACAGCCAGGACGCTTCTCCTATAGCGTGTTGAGCAGAGCAAGTGCTCGCCAATATTCCTCTCCGATTACATACTTTGGCAAGCTCTCGCCAACACTCGATCTGCTCAACACGTTTAAGATTTCCTTAACAGGTGCCAGCAAAAGGACATAACCCCAAATATCATTGGGAGACGTTGAAAATGGCTTGGCCATGTACTTAGAAAGGACTCAGACAGCATCACCAAGACGAATCTATTCTAGACACCAGATTAAGGGCAAGTTTTCACAAGTTTTCATGACAGTCCCCAAATATTACACGTACTGTGGTTTCACCAATATTCATTGAATACCAGTTTTCGTGGATTTTGATCCAACAAATTAAATGTTCATCGAAGTTCAATTTCTACTTACAATTTGTATTGTTATGGTCATCAGCAACGAATCTAAGTACATGTATCTTTGAATGTGTTATTTTCACTTTATCCACGAAAATTGATACCCTGGAATATTAATGAAACCACAGTATTTAAATTCTTGCGACTGTGTTTATATATAGGTATTATAATATCAATTTATTGTTTGATATACATGTAACAGCACCAGATTCCTGGGATGTTGTTAGCTAACTGTAAATATACTAGCTTCAATACATTTTGACTCTAAAAGATTCGTTAATAAGCGAACCCAAGAGGTGCATCGTCTGGGGTGATCAAGTCCCAGCCCTGAAAAACTTCTGTCTTAAAGGGGCATGGTCACGATTTTGGTCAAATTTTATCTTTCTGTTTTTATTATTTGCAATGCTTTAGGAATGCATTTCTAATGATCAAATGAAATTTAGGTGCCAGTCGTTGAGTTTTAAGCAAGATACAGGGCTCACAATTCTTCGTCATGTAAACAAGGCTCGTGCCCTGTTTTTGTTTACATAGGTTCAATATACCAGTAAAAAATCCTTTTAAAGCTGGTTTGTCTATCTTATTATTCATTTAAAGCATATATAAACAGTTCCTCACGATTAACACATTTCTTTTAGGTCTAAAACTAGAAGTTTCACTTCAACATTAGAAATGTAAACAAACGCTTTGTTTACATAGCCAAGAATTGTAAGCTCTGTAACTCGCTTATAACTTATCAGATGACACTCAAATTTTTGTTGCATATTAAAAATACCCTACTGAAGCATTGTAAACATCAAATTCGAAAAAAGAATTTTTGACCAAAATCGTGACCATGCCCCTTTAACTGCAACACGCTGAGTGTTCATTCTTTTACACTCAAAGTCTTCGTGTTGATTTTTTCAATGCTCTCCTTGCTTCTTCCATACCCACACCATACCCACACGGATGCCATTTCCGCCTTTCTGCCCAGACTTCTAATGAGCCACCGTCTCACAGTACCTGTTACGCCAACAATCTGCAAGGATCTCCTCATAAATTGCCGTACAAAACACTGACATCCAACTTTCACTAGGATATACCATACGCATCTGTCCCGCAGCTGACTGTCTACAACCAGATATTTTTTTCTTGTTCATCTTCCGCTTACTGGATTGTTCAGTTCTATCCTCCCACGGTACCGTGAGTTCTAGCAGAATAATTAGCCAGCCATTGCTTACAACTATTGAGATCAGCTAGTCGCTGGCGGTACTAAACAGTTCTCCTCTTTCCACTCCCCAAACCACGATTCTGCGTAGAAACCTTTAAGAAGTTGACAAATTTCAATCCTCCTGTGATCTTTCGAAGTCTCTTTCTTGTGTTTTCTAGAAGTGACTAGAACGTCTGCATAACAAATTGAATATGTCGTGGGACCTATATGTGTTTCGTCCATATGTTAAAGCTAAAAGAATGTGTTTTAGGTTGGCTGAACTGCCATAAAAATTGCAGTTTTGATCGTCCCTCGTTCTGCATGTTGCCAAATTAGATTATATGGGCAATACGTCATTAACGGCCTTATACTCAAGTTGCAGTCTTTGGAGCTCTGTTATCCAGATGTCTTCTTCTCTGGGCTCCTTCTTAGTTGAGTCAGCTACCTTGCTTCATTATGCCGACTGCCTTCACCATTCCTGTTTGTTCTTTAATCTTGCGAACCTCTTTCTAGATAAGTTGTCCTTTCTCCACTACTGTTGATGTGTCCCATCTTGCCGATGGTATTATTTCTATTCCTTGCCTGCCTATTACCACATTTGCAAGCCAGTTCTTGTCCGGTTGATATTCACCATTGCTTCTCGTGTCTTGGCATCATTACTGTCACGCAACATCAGAAGGTCACCTGACCATGGTGAACTTGAATATTTCGACGATTGACATCAATGGTATTTTCATCTTTACTCCCATGCAGTACAAACCAACGCTGCGTAACCTCTGGGCACCGCCAGCCATTTCTAATTCTTTTTTGATTTATAGTCAGCGAACGCCAAACATAGGTAGATGTCGAAGAACCCGGGGAAGAACGCCGTGCTGAGCTATTGTCTATGGTGTTCATCCAGTTTTTTTTTCCAGACTGCTGGTATCACTAACATTCTGCTTGTCTACCATTGAATCATCAACTAATATACAAGGCACTTGACTAGCTTTTCAGGGACCGAGGGGTTAATTTCTTTTATTCCTCTAAACCTCTCTCTCCTATCACTCTGCTCTCCTGTCTTCTTCAATACACGCCTTAGATTTTTATACGAGTCCGCCGATGTCGCCTATCCCTTTCAACGTTCATTTTGCCCATATGATAGTCTTTATGCTAATTGCCATACACTCCATAAATGCGCTGAGGGGTGGGTGGATTGTCTCACGCCAACCTTCATCCATGGACCGCTGTCCATCTTCTCCACTCTTCTTTTTATTAAATCCATTGGCTGCTGAAAACAGAACTACTGACACTGTACTGCCTATGAAAATCCTTACCTCTATACGCTACGATGTTGAGTTTTGAGATTCCCTGTCAAAGTAACTCATGAGCAGTACCCGTATCCTGTCTGGTATATGGTATCGCTGTACTGTAAGATGAACTAGCTTATGAGGTTTTGAACCAATAGTATTTACTCGATATAGCCATATGACTGCAAGTTTTCCGTTTATCTCTATAGCCTCCAGTATGATTTCTTTTAGAAAGTTTTTATGCTCTACACACTCTGTGACCCTGGCAATTTTCTCTCTGCAAAGCCTTGTTTATGTATCTGTTGTGTTGTCTTGATGTTATCACCTTATTTTTCTAAAATAGCCAAGAAAAATTTCCCTGCAATGTTCATCAGTGAGATGATACAGAAGTACATGTACAGAAGTACAAGTTTTGAATTGTCCTCCTTTGCAATGAATAATATCTCAGCTTGATTTCAACTAACGGCTAACCTCATTCTGATGTTTCCATAAAATAAGTGTTAAACTCGGACAAGCTTTGTAAACGTTATATGGAATTTCATTTGGTCATGATGATGACGTTGCTGTAGCCTTGCTGATGGTCTGGTTTTGTCTTGTTAATTCCGTTTCTCCTACTCTTAAATCCCCGTCTTTCTCTGAATCGCCTTGCATATCCTTTGTATATTGTTTGACTTTATCTTCCTTTTATAAGATATTAATATTTCATGGGAAACAGTCAGAATAACATTCAAGGTTAAGAATTTTTAGTCATAGGAATAATTAGGACACTAAGGACACATTAGGACGCAGAGAATGTGGTCTTAAACACACATAATATAAATGTTTTGAACTCAAGTGAAGATCCTGTAATTTTTTATGCCGACCAACAACCTTGTATGGAGTGGACCCAATGATGGTAACAGTTGGAAGTAGGAAACATGCTTGTAATTGATGATAAAAATGTGTCCTACTCATTTCAGCTACATTAAGACTCAACACGGCTCTTATTATTACTATGGAATTCTAAATGTAAGATTTATTATCAGCATCTTTTTGATACATGCTCTGAAATCTTGAACACTTGAAAAAAATGTTAACGTTTGATTTTTGACGACATGGATGTGGAAAGTTTGAGTTTTGGACAATTTGCTGACGGTGATTAAAAATGTTTTATTTAAAACATTTATTAAAAACTCCCGACAGAGGTCAAGCATTTTTGCTAAGGCCAAATTTGATCAGATCAAGTATTGATGCCAAGTCAAATTTGAAGTCTGAGCTCGATTACAATGCAGCTGGAACGTTTGGGGGCTTCATTTGATGGATGCTTTTGTTCTGGAATCCAAAACGTAGTATATTATGATGGTTGTTCAATGAGGGACTTTCGAGTCCGAGACTGGAAACTACTATAAATCTAAGCCAACTTTCAATTTCAATTTAATAAAATGATCTTTATTATGTAGGAAATACATCAAATTCGTTTTAACATTTCATTTTGCTTTTTTTTTGTGGAATTACGTAACAGAGTCGAACTTTGATTTGATTCAGATTATACATACAAAAATTATGGAAGTAAATGTTAACTTGTGTTTAAAACAGTTATTAGTGTCTGTTTATTGATAATGACAATTAAATGTGTTTAAAGTTACTTTATACTAGGTTCTTGGACTGTATTTGTTGGATTGCAATTCAAAGTGCTATATATTCTCTTTCTTGGTGAATGCGAAAAATTTTATCGTTATCATTTTACAATTTTATCATCTTACCTCCACAAAATTCAGCCCCAAAAAACTTCGTAACACTATCATTTATTCGAAGTATTTTTTTTTTACATAATGCAATATATGAAAGTTGTAAATCGTCTCTCTGTCACCGTTTGTCTCTTTATGTATGTTGTGTGTAAGTCCATCAACCGTGTTGCGCATAACAACAAAAATCGAACCCATAAAAAAAAACAACGAAGAAACACATTTAAAAACATCTAAAAACACAATTTCCAAATATTTCAAAACTGTGTAGTATTTTAATGTCTTAGACACTGCTGCAAAAGCTTAACGTAGCATGCACGCAATCGAAATATAAGCAGAGAATATGTAGAATTTAAGATGCATTAGAATTAATAAGATATATTATCGAATTTTAGCTTCCACATAATTTCGATTTCACTGAGGAGATAAACACAAACAATGATCATTTTTTATTCATCTTTATAGGAAAATAGAAATGCAATACAGACTTTCTAAATGATCATTTTCATAGCCTAAACTGGAAGAAAAATATCTCTGTTTTAGTCAAGATGCATTAGTTGTCAGCAATATATTTTACAAAGTCAAATATTTTTTTCACAGAAGACAGGAAGTCGCTTCCTTGAAAAATAAAATGGTCGACTTTGGTATGGCGGGACAAAGTTTCTAAACTGGTATATATATATAAAAGAGTAAACAAAGCAAACACCCCCCCCCTTGGAATTTCTTGTCGAGTGTTGCTGGCATCTACGGTCTGAACGAACAGTACATATCACAAAGCATTGGGTGCTTTAACTCGCAACCATCCTCCATATTTCTTTGGAAAACCACAGGGCATTTGGTTTCCATCAAAATATGTTCCTAGTAAAACTGTCTTGTATTCTAGAAGGTTCCTCTGAAGTTGACGATCTGAGGAAGTCCCTGAAACCATCAGATAATCTATGCAACCCCATTCTGCCTAGATCTTCTGACGAGATTGATCCCATAAGGGAACCGTCTAGTAGGCCGGCAGGAATCCTTATACTCCCGGAACCCCGCTGACTCTCGTCCAAGAAATTGCGCAGTTCCATTTTGAAAACCCGAATTTGCCCCGACATGTCGCCAATCCAAAGATTTTCATATGAATCAACGTTGAAACAGTAAATGTTGCCATTAACTTCTGCCAACACAATGGCCTGCAAATCAGCTTTGTCGTTGAGAACGTGGATAAGGTTAGTACCGGCGTCTAATACATAAAAATTATCGTTTTCGTCACATGAGACAGAGCGAGGTTGGAAAAATGAATTCTCCGTAAAAGTGACGCTGTCCTCGGTTTGTTCTATTCGTAACAGATTTTTGGTGCCTCTGTATTCTTTAACGCTTTGACTCCTGTGCCCTTTTCTGCTGTTGTAAACCAGGTAAACGCATTTTTTCGAGGTTTCACAAAGAGCTATTTGTCCATTATTCTCGTTGACTGTGATAGATGACACTTCCCGAAGATCAGCATCTACATGCAACGGACGGATATTTTTCATCGACTGGTCAGTAATCAGTAGGCTACAGTTTCTGAGATGGGTGTTTCCAGAGTGAGGTCGAGTTGCTATTAGCAGGCGACCATCTTGATATGCACATACTGCAGATGGACTATTTTCGGTAATTGTGACATTTTTGAGATCTTGTCCGTCAAGAAGCATTACTTTACCGTCGGGAAAGGCCAGCACAAGAGCACCATTGCTGTGGCGAGCTATATCCTGAGGAACGCTTTCGACGTATTTCCGGAACGTCTCTTTTCCACTATTTGAAAATCTGGAAACATATGGCCGGTTCGTTAAAACCCAACATTCACCCTCTTCGCTTGGAATGATCTTTCGAATGCTTTCAAAATTACTACATTTGAATGTCGTACTGTGAAATCCGAAGAAAGCCGTTCTGACGGAATTAACATAATGTTTTCCAGTCTCTCGAATAAAAAGGGAATCGCGAGAGACTTCACCTTCGCTGTCGCTAGTTTCAACTTCATCGTGCTTTGACGTTTTTTGATGATGATGAGCATCGCGACAGGACACACAGAGTAAACTAAAGCACTCCTTACAATGTTCTAGCTTGCGAGTATCTTGCGCACCGCATATATCACACGTTTCCTCTTGCTGTGGGGCGGATCTAAAAAAATTGTCAAAAAATCCTTCGACTCCATTTTTCGGAATGTTGGCGCCCTGTCTGCATATAGGACACTTGATGGTGGAGTCAGAGTTGAGTGGAGTAGAGGCGATGATGCTGTCGATACAGGGACTACAGATCGTGTGGTAACAAGGCAGAAGTTTGGGCACTTTGTCCGGGGTGGAAAATTGGTAGGCACAAATTGGACACGAAATATCTACTTGTTCATCCATCTGTGTTGAAAATGTGATCTAAATAGATCGAACTATTCCACACAAATTTTAACTCGGAGTACTACGCTTTGATAATTCTTCGGGATGAAAATTGAAAATTTGTAGGTTTAAATATAACTTGCAAGTATAGTTTCAACAAGCTCTTCCGTTCCATTCGAAAAGCTTCCTTGTTTCAATAGTTTGAATAATTATGACTAATCGGGAAGATACTGAATTAGGCGTGCTGAACATGTATAAATCTACGTCTGTAATATCAAAAAAATATACCAAAATGTTCAGTTGCCATTTCTTAATTTAAAATTTGACGTGGTCGGCACACTTCGATCAAAGCATGTCTAAACAACTTTGTCATGTTGAGTACTTGTATTGCCGATTGTTTCTATTAGAGTTATGTATAATATTCCTCTGTCTGCATTATAGATATGTAGATACGAGTTGAACATTTAACATTATTAGAGAGTTGTCCGTGTCACGAAAGTTAGATCTATTTATATAATATTGATCACTTTATTTCCTTCTTTACTTGGTGTGATGTACTCTCTCTCGCTCTCTTTATATATAACACATACACACACGCGTGTTTATATTTAGGGTATTAAACACAAAAGCCGCGTAAGCACACAATCTCGTCATATTGATGCTGGTAGAATATCTATTATTTACAGGAAAGAAAATACGACCATCTCTCAAACTTTTTATAACATCACACGTAAGATTTTCACACAAATAATCTCAAACACTTTCATGTCACCCACGCCACCCATGTACTTTAAATACTCTCAGTACTTTGATTAAAATCAAATAGAAATTTACATTATCTCTGTGTTCCGTAGGTTTGAAAGGGAAATGATATTTGAAAAATGCAGAAGCTTCCAAATATAAAAGTAGCAGGTACGTACCAATTGCAACAGGGGGCAGGAGTGAGCATATCCAACAAAAACTAATCTCTCTCTCTCTCTCTCTTAAAAAAATAAAAAAAAACACAAGTGGCATATCCATATTTTTTTTCTTTTTAATGTCAAAGTTAATTTGAATATAACATGTTTCAATCGACACAGAGTGATATTCGGAACAAAGTACCTCATTCAGAAAATTCAAAAATACATTAAAGGGAAGTAACAGGGTTACAACCTACTGGCAGATTATAATAAGTAAACATTTTATTCATAAAAAAATATGTTTGCACAGATAACACAAGTTTTCATGCTTTTTTTTTTTACCATATCATATATTTGTTTTTATCTACATATTTTTTAATCACAACCAACAGATCCTGGCTTTCATTTGAAGAATTTTAAGGGAAAAAAAATTAAACATCATTCACACAAAGTATTTATTTGAAAACCACATAGACCCCTTCATGATAACTGCGATACAGCTCAAAATGACATAGTTTGGTGAAATATGACGTTACATCAATTGTTTTATAATTCATTTAACTATCTACCAACTAAAACTTTGGCAAAGTAACGGTATATCAATTTCCCCCCCCCCCCCCCCCCCCCCCCGGAGAGCAGTACCGCAGTTATCGTGAAGGGGTGTATTGCTGTATTAAGAAAAAAAATATCTCCTAAATATGATTGTAGATATTGACTGTGACAAACGTCTTACATTACCCATATTGGTTAGGAAAAATAATATCATGTCATAAATTTCATATTGCAAAAACATCAATACATTAAATAACAGAGGTGAAAACAGTATTGATTATGTGTCTAAGAGTAAATTTGCTGTTGCTTTTAACAATTACAAGGAAGAAAATAATTCCTACTTGATATGCATGAAACCATTATATTCCTCTAAGAAAAACAACCCCAAAATATTAATTTACTGTAGCCATATCATTGAAAGAAAAAAATTGAACAATCAAAAGAACTGAACGAAACCCCTGACTACTGGAGGAGAGAGAGATAATGCAGACTTTCTATCCATGGCTTGAAATGCTGCATTGCTAGTAACTAATCTTATCTACATCTATCACACACACTTGAAGAAAACTATGCAACAAACAGATTTCTTTGGCACATAAAGACTCTCTTTTGAGTATTTACAAAACATTGCTAACAATGGTGATTCAGTCTTCTAGTGACAAAACATTTTTTTTCTCTTCCCTATAAAACAGCTACATTAAAAGCAAAGTTCCCATTTTTTTAGCTGCTATACACAAATATATTTTAAGCAACAGGAAAAATAACTTTTTTTATAATCTTTTTATAATATACATCTGTTCTTCGTATACTGGTACATGATTTTGAAAGTGATTTAATGAGAATAAATGTACATGTACATATATCATTGGTTGGAATGGTAATCACTTTATATTAAAGGAATATCCAAATATGTGCCATACTAATTAGGTTTTAATCTGATATATTTTTTTAACATGACAGATTTGGTTTACATATGTTGAATTACCGGTACATGCCTGATTGTTCAAGAGCTAATAATGTAAAATTTCCAAAATCTTTCAAAAAAAAACACATGTTCTCCTCTGAATTTTTTTTTATTCTTATATATTTTTTTGTCCTTTAAGAGTAATGGATTTTACTTCAATTGAGAACTGATGTTCAATTTTTACTTTAACCATAAGCACAGAAAATAAGTAAACGTTCAACAATAAAGAAATGCATATTACATTTCATAACAGTAAATAACAAGTACCAAAAAACATACAGCATGGTGGGTATTACGCAATTCATTTAAACCGAAAACAGATCAGAACACTTAAAGGTAATCACTTCCTTTATCTTATATCGTAACTCCATTATCTTTCCCTAGACATAAATAAAATTTACTCACAAAAAAACGTTATCAATTAAAAGCACTTTGAAGAGTTAATGATTTATCCTTAACTGAACAAGAAACAATTTCACAGTTGCTCCGAACACTATGACACACTGTTTTGGGTTGAGCGTATTTGATCAGCAGACACGCCAAGCTCTGAACTAACTCTGCTGACTTCCCCATTGGGAACCTCATTACAAAAGTCTGTTGCCTTTGCACCAGTCCCATTAGTTAGTAATGGCTTAACTAAAGCACCGTTGTCTGTCTGACCCAATTCTTTATCACAGTCACTGATCAGTTTTGAACTTTGAACTTTGTTGGGAGAACAGATGGGTGACAGAGTTTCTATACACTGTTCTTCTCCCTTCGTTTGCTGTCCCTCTGAAAGCTGGTCCTCATGCGAGGATTTCGTTGTTTGTTTAGTGGGAGATGAACTGTTGATCAAAGAGGAGGATAAGACACTGGAAGAGGACCTGCCCTCAATAATGTCGGACAATGTTCGGTTTAAGGTGTCTGGATTTTCCAAGTCTTCATCACTATCCTCGTCACTGTCACTTAATGAACCGTTGCGAAAGGATGGTTTTGGACCTGATGAATTGTGGGATAGCCTCAGTTGGAGTACCTGAACAAACAGATGAACAATGAAACTTTGCCATTGATATGCTCTGTGTAATAAATTATATTGAGTTGTTTACTTTTGCATTTAATCGATTAAACATTTTTTGTCTTGGTTCCTTCAACATCATTATTAAGTATTATTCAAAAGATGGGGTGGAAACCAAAATAAAGTTTTAAATGACATAAACATTTATAAAATCAAAGTTTAAGTTTCTGAAGAAATTAAAACCAAAATTCACAAAATTAATACATAAATAATGTACTAAAAATAATTCCATAAAACCCTAACTCTGAATCATCATACTCTACAATGAACCTTACTTAATTGAATTAGAATTCATAATCAAAAGTACATCTGCTCTGAGTATCATATTTATATCAACTATGTATTTTCATCAGTTTTGAGATGTGCAAATTTAGATATATGTCTATTTGTAATCTGGAATGTACATGTATCTTGCATAATTTGTTAAAGGCAGGAGAGTTAACTGTTAAGAGTATCAAAGAAAACTTTAATGTAAAGAACTATAAATATAATATGGTACAAGTACACTGATAGTTGTTCTGTATTAGTCCATTTATATGATAACAGGTAAAGGTGGAAAGTTACAATGATATATATACTACATTTAACACTTCATAAATACTTTTTCCTATAAGAAGATATCTAGCATAGTTGTATAGTTTACATTAGAGAGAATGGAAGAAATAAGCAAAAAATGAAAGTACTAATAGGAATGCTTTTTGAAAGACTTTCCTTTCTTCAATATAGGAACCTACCCATTCACTGCTCAAAAACAAAGCAAAGCAATAAAACAATACTCCAAACCAAAGCAATCCTTCTTGAATTCAAAGTTTTTTTTTTTAAATCATCAAACATAAATTCCAAAAAATTTAAATATAAATTGCCCTGAAAATTTGAGCACTGTACAAGTATTTCTTTCCAACACAAGTACTTATGTGGATGAATCTTAACAACTGCATGTAAAAGAATCCTGTATGTTTAAAACTAGGCAGATGCATAATAAAGATTTGGGAGTAGTTAGCATAGCTGTGTAACTGTGTAACTGACATAATCAATTTTTTCTATGCCACAACAATGTGCTCAACAAAACATAGAAACAAAAGCCCAACAACAATCTTGCCCTCCTTGTCAAAAAAGCAAATTAAAGCATGCAGCCCCCCCCCCCCCCTCCAAAAAAAAAAAATCCCATTAAACTCAACCCAACCGAAGACATCTTTTGAAAACTACAAAACTAGAATTCTATCCAACTGAAATTAGTATCCTAAATTAGTCACATGTTATGGAGACAATTATATTTTCATTTAAACAAATAGGTACATATTATCTTTGCAAAGTTTAAAAATAAAATATGAATTTCTTGATAATTTTCAAACTTGTCATTTATAAATCTGATCATTTCATCATGGTGTGAAACATATACATGTAGATGCAGCCACAAGAGAGTTAAAAAGGTGGAAAGGTTAGAACACCCACACGCTAGGGTCACTGAGTGCAGAAGAGCCACATGCATCAACCTGACATACTTCATCTTGTAGATCGTAGATTTGGTTGGCTAGGTCCTGGCTGCCATCTTTGGCATCCAACCTATCCGCTGTCAGGAGTTCTTCCTTCTGTAAAGATTTTAATTTCAAGAATTCTTTAAAAATTTCACGTAAATGATCAATTCTGTATAGTGGCTATTTTTCAATTTCAACTAACTTTAACTATAGCTTTACAAATACCTTAAAACTTAAACACATATTTGTGAACTGTTTCGCCAAAATTTAAAATACTGCCACATATTTTATATGTGTCTTAAAATACCATACATTGATTAATAACACCGACTTTGCACTAATTACAAAAAATGTATTGTTACAAGAAAAAATATGAACAGAATATAGATAAACCATGACTTTAATACTTTAATACATCACCTATGAATGCAGTTGAAATTACCTGGATTTCAAGTTCAGCTATCTTCCGATTAAGTTCAGCCAGCGACTGAGCCTGCTCCGCATCTTTGATTCTCATCATCATGGATTCTTCCTTTCTCTACAAAATATCAGTTCAACTTCTTCAAGATATATCTATAATTGCAGTAAATATACACCATAATGAAGATTTCATAAGTTTGATGTACTTAGATACAAAATTTGTTGACAAAAGAGACATTCTCTAATTCTTCTGTCACTGACAAATATAAACAGAAAACATGAGTGCACTTTCAAGTTCAGCTCTGACAATTTTAGTGCCATATTACAGTCTTGCTTTGAAAATTTAGTGCTTTCTGTTTGAATATTAAAATTTTGGTTCAGTCAATGTAAAAGAATTCGAAGTTTTTCATTTCTTAACAACATTTAAAATCAAAGGCCGGAACGGCCACAAAGGCGTCAAGCTGACATTTTCTTTTATATAGAATGATATCAATGATTTGAATTTCTCCAGTTCTATACTAAAAGTCTTATATCAAATAATACTAGAATAAAAAAAGTAAATGAATTATGTTTTGTGCTGCTTTAAAAACAAAAATCAGTATATTTTCTTATAAAATAGGTAGCGATGCGTTTATAATACAATAACTCATCATGGTTACAAAAATCGTCAAATTTCAAAGTTCAAAAAAAAAATTTCTTTCTGCTTTAAACAGTCTTTGAACAATTTTCACAGGTTCATAATTTGAATACATTAACAATGTGTCCCTAATTTAATAATAAAACATACTTTTATTTATATCAATTCCCGTTTGAAAAAAGATTATCTATGTTACGATTGTTTACAAACAAATCCACAACACGTGCTATCTAAAATGCTCGAACAAACCAACTGCATTATCGTGTTTGCTTATTGCAACAATCACTAGATACGTTTATCGTTTATATTTATTTTGGAGACCGTGCCCGATAAAAAATAAATCTACATATCAAATTTTATTTCTATCGGGCACGGTCTCCCATTAAAATGTAAGCGATAAACTTAATTAATATTTAGATGTGTACACCTTATTGTATTCATCCGCAATTTCTTGATTAAGCAAATTTATACCTATGCAATGAGTTGGCAATAACCAGGGAGGCAAAGTTGGGTTTTTTGTACACAATATAGTTGAATAAATGGAATAAAAATCTTGTAATATGTTTAATACTTAAAGGAACTTATTTCTTATGCGCATTTAAAAGGCGGTGCAGTGCATGAATTTTTGGACGATTGCCAATCCAGACGATCGCTAGAAGGCTCGACGCCTTAAAAAAGAGGGCAGAATGTACAATCACAAGGACTATTATCAGGTATGTGTTAGTATTTAAGTGTTACATCTGTATAAATTAGTTCCGTGGTACACCTGTACTTACCTGGGCCTCGAGGTTGTCCAGCTTCCGGGAGAGGTCCTTGATCTGGTTCTGGAGGTCCTTCTCCTGCGCCTCGTGGAGTTCGAGCTGCGACTTCAGCGTCTTGTTCTCCTCATCCATTCTTCTAATTTGATTGGTGCATATATGGTTCTACAAGTGCATGCATTAAATCCAGTTAAGAGGCTGGTATATTTCAGTTAAAATTTGTCAGGTGAAATAATTTACTGGTGAATGTCAACTGATTTTCTAAAATCATTTTTGCAATATTTTTTTTTTAAACTCGAGTTCTTAACTCTTCATAGCAATTTTTTTTTGGTACAATGATTTTTTAAATCTTCTCCATAGTTTTTTCCTCATTGAATCTGTTAAAAAACTAACAATGTTTATCCTAAGATGGAAAAAAAAATCTATAAAAAATACCAAACATAAAACAGCAAGTAAATGGTTACCTGAGTTTCGAATTCCATGACCTTCTGCTTGGTTTCTTTCAGCTCCGACAGACACCCAGCTTCTCGGATCTTGACTGACATCAACTCCTCCTGAAGCTGTCGAACCTCGTGTTTGTTACTATTTTTATCTTTCGGGGAGGAGGGATCCTGATTAGATTTGATGATGAACTCCTGAAACAATCCAAAAATAATAATCTAAATTCAGTATACTACTTAATAAAATATTTAAAATATTTTCCATCCACAATGGTACAAATAAGAAAATTTATTCTTCTCATTCTTTAGTCTTGCCATGCCTATTGTTAATTGATATCTAATTCTCTAAAGGATGAGGCATGAGAAGTCAAAGTAAATGATACATTTCCTCAAGCTATTTATTGTATATTCCTGTTGAGATTGTATGAGTGTGTGTATGAATGTCTACGTGAACAATTATAAATTGCAAATTAAAAAAAAAGAAAAGAAAAGAAAAATTCCACTTTATTTGTATATAGTATGAGTTACCTCCCATTGAGACTCCAGATCGTACACTTTATGTTTCATCTCCTTCAGAGAAAGGTTGGCCTCAGCTTCCCGGAGCTTGACAGCAATTAGCTCCTCTTGTAAATGTTGAACATCATTACTAGGAGCTTTCTGCAACTGTATGTTGGTCTGTGTTTGGAGGGAAGAAAAAATTAACCATGTTTCAGTCAAATAAACTTATCAACAAGATTTCAAACGAAATCAATTTTAGACAAAGTAGTTACTGCAGTATATATATGTACTGTAAATTATGATTTTTTTTGGTTTACTTCTACAATAATTCCATTGTGAGAATGGGGTGAATCTGTATCTTATTTTATAGGTCATTTTTGGTGATTTAAGTAATACCATGTAACATAAAATGCCAGATAAAATTTCTGTGTATTGTATGTATGCGATAGTGATTGTGAAAAGGCAAAAAATTAGATCGTGGCAAAAAATAACCAAAACAAAATAACAGTTTTAAACATAAACAAAGATCAGTACTACAGTTCTCTTTCCATTATAAGACGCTGTACCTCTTCTAACTCCCTGATTTTGGTGCGGAGCTCCTTGACCAGGGATTCTGTGTCGGCGTCCCTGAGGCGTAGAGCAATCAACTCCTCCTGAAGGTGACCGATCACTGTCTGTGCCTCATCCTCATCTAGTGAGGAGGCCGAGGTTATACTGCTTGTCTGAAATCAGACAAAAAATATCACAACATTTACAAATAACAGATTCAAAGTACATATGTAACTGCTATATATATACAACAAAATAGCATATTGAACATTTTGAAATTTTTTGCAAGTTGTACAATTCTAATTATTACACAATTTCTATGTTTTTAATACAAGTGCAAGATATAAGTGTTTGGAAATACACTTGTAAGGTATAATAGTGCGTATATTTTATTTTGGATGCATAAACCAGAGAGCAGAGTGAGAAATATTTTAAAGGATTTAAAATACTGCAACACACTTTAAAAGAATAAAATATGGTACATATAGTTATTCCTTCTCCTTTTTTTTTAATTTTGTGTTAAAAAAATTTATAGATTAATAAAGGCATACACATTTATAATGGTAGACCATGCACATTGATATTGAGAACATCTTCCTTTTTACAAAAAAACATGTATCTTACACTTTGATGAATACAAAAACAAACAAAAAATTTCACGTAATATAAATGCACCCATGTTGTCCAATTTTTTTAAAACAGAGACGATGCACAATGACATGTTTAATATACTTGATCGATAATATGCTTGATCAAACATAAACAAGTGACAAAGGCGTATGTACATGTATATTGGAAGTACTTTGCATAAGAAGGACTGGCTGAGGTCGGTGCTAGATAATCAGAGTACAAGGCCTGTGCACCAGGACACTATAAATATATTCTGTTGGACTCAAAACTTACTGCTACCAAGTTCATCTTCAACAGAATAATTGATGGATATATAATATACTTTTATTTTGAGCAGTTAAAGACTATTTATGACATTATTTCAATATACAATTAATACAATATTGGTAACTAATAAAGAATATGCCACTAGAATGCAATGAAGAAGCATATATATGTATGAAAATGTGAATTTAATAATAATATAATTATATTTAATAATATCGTTATTATTGGTTATGGTATAAGATATTCTATTGAGGTTTTGTCTATAAGGCCAGTAGTTTCTATAATTTTCCCCTCCATTTATACTAACCCGATCCTTAATGTCCCCGATCAGCGTGTTCGCCTCCTCGAGTTTTCGTGATGTATCAACGAGCTTCTGCTTTGTTGTTGACAGATTGTTTTTTAAGGCGTAGGTTTCCTCCGCTTCCTGTGCTCTGGTCACCTGGTACTGGATCAGTCTATCAGCTAATGATGCAGACTCCTGTAAATATCACGTAACCAGCGTTATACACGGTGAGTGTACATTATAGATACAATGTATCCATTAATTAATTAATATAACCACACATTGCACTATCAAAAACAAACCAATGTCATACTTAACTGTCCATGTTCAAAATATGAATATTAATGTATCCATTTCTATATCAACACAAGGTACAGTATTAAAACAGAAATTGGCTTCCATAAATCTATATAAATATATTTCTATATGAAGAATAATCCCATTCCAATAAAATGAATTTACTTTGATTATATATATTTGTTTATAAGAACAATAATCCACAAGCAAATACCTTTTTTTTAATTTACATATATATTTTATACAAGCTCATTATCACTGTGGATTATTGCAAATAAATACTGGTAATACCTTTTCAAGGGCCTCAATTCGTTGTCTAAGTAATCTGTTTTCTGTTCTTAACCTCTGAAAAAAAAATCGTATCCAAACCATAAGACTCAAAAAGAAAGTAAATGCTTTCATTCTTTATCATTATTTTTGTCAATTCTCTGGAGTTTTCTTTGCCATATGCAATATTTTTTAATGAAGTTGCAAAAATTGATCACAAGAATTTCTAAGAAAATCTCAAAATTTCTTTTTACAAGATGTAAAAACAAATTGCAACTCACTTAGTTTAACAATTTTTTGGCTGATAACTCATTGATCAATGTTACCATAAAAACACCGTACAAACTGAACTTTACCCTTAGTTCTATCTGATCTTCATTTTCTTTGCTTTTCAGAGCTGTGTACTCTTTCTCTATTCTGAAACGACACGGAAAATACGTCCAAATTATTAAAATGACAAATATAAATACATGTATACGGTTTAAATTCAGTCTTATAATCATGTGATGTGTATATATGTATAACAGTGTTTCAATCACAACAATTTTTGTTCAACAGTTATTGTAGATTGTTCTCTCTCTCTCCCCTCTGCCCCCTTGAAAAGTTCAGTCGGTATGACCTGCAACCCATCACAGAGCAACAAGATCTGACAGCCCTGCTTTACCCAGTCATCTCATTTTTTATGAGCTTGGAATGGTGACATGAACAAATGACCTTTCACCTTAGGGTTAAACAAGTATATATACAAAACACATTGCACCTTTCTTTGAGCAAGTTAATGAGATGTTTGGGGGGGGGGGGAAACATAAAGATGGAGAGATTTCAACCTCTCCTCCTCCCACCTTCTGACTCGGTCACATTCATTAGCAGGAAATGTATTAATTTCGTGAAAACAAATTGATCTTTGATCTGCATCATTTCATCAACTTCAAATGTAGACTTTAATTGATGAAAGTACAGGAAACTTACATATATTCTAAGCATTGAGGGTGGGAGGGATTGGGGAATTTTCTCCTAAATTTATAAACCTATTGGATTTAAATTGAATTCTGACTGCATTTTAAGTAGAGTTGAATACATATGGTTTAAAACTGTGAGTGATTATCGCCCAATGTTAAAAAATCTTCCACCTGATTTCACAATCATGTGTCTCTGGAGTTTATAAATGATTTACAAATTTAAAGTTATATAAACACCAGCATGTACCGGTAGATTGAAATGTATCCAATAATCAATAAATACAACTTCACTAAAATTTGAAAACGTTGTTAATAACTGCAATCAATATTCGTAATCATGCAGTACTTACTGTACATGTATATTGCTAGCACAGATTGAAAAAAGACAGACAGTAGCGTAGCAAGAGAGCCATGATATCGCTGCAGGTAATCAAAGATGATGTGGATAAAGACTTGCTTCTGTTAAAATTACCACAGAGCTGTCAAATTATGTACGACAGGTCCTGTAAACAGTGAAACACGAGCCTGACAGATGGGATATGCTGTCATCCATCTTCATTTTGTTTACGCCAAGTTTAAGTTGTCCCCATTACTGGCCCCTCTCTCTCTCTCTCTCTCTCTCTCTCTCTGTTTTGTACACAACTTTTTCAAAACTTCCTATTTAAGATTTTCTTGTACATGCTTCCGTTAAAAAATTATCATCTTCATATTTGCAACATATTTTGGTTTTGTTTATATTCATACACATCTAGTTTGTGAACTTTGTTATATTCACATACATGAATTCATTGTCATTTTAAGTCTGATTAATTCAGCAACAAAATCCACCAAATATTGGTGAAACAAAAGTAAGAATTTGCAGCTAGCCAACTTCTCATTGCCAGTGATGGGGTAAGTAAATGCAGTCAAGTTAATCTTCAACAAAATATTTGAGATATGTCAAAAAGAACTTATCCTTCAAGTTTACTTGATTTTTAAAATGTTCTTTGATGGGCCCATTTGCATGTACATAAAAGATATATATCTGCTCCTTTTTACAACACTGTACAATATCTTAGTACAGGTCCCCAAGCTACATATTCTGGTAAGCTAGTATATGAAATATGATTCCTTTCTTTGTGAAACTGTTTTCCATATGTTTTACATATACTCAACATTATGAGTATTTCACTACACTGTTGAACATATGGGTCAAAGTAGGGGATCTAAAGAAAAGGCAAGGTGATTATTTATTCACTCCAAAAATGTGATGAAAAGGGGCGCATACAGCTTATTCATGTTGAAGTGTTTTCTGATTTTTTTCTCCATAGGCCCGAGGGTAAGATTAATTATTACAACCACACAAATACCATGTAGGACCTGTCAGCCACCTGTCAACAGAAGTTGCTGAAACATCCGATGTTTATTTCGGGTAGAGTTGATATTTTCTCTCCAAAAATCTGGACGTAAGATAATATTGACAACCAAACCCATAGAAACACAAAACAACTCATATGCAACAACAGACGACACTTAAATGTCTCCAAATCAAGGCGGGGACTCGTATTATCTTTCTCCCCTCCAGTCATATAGCTGGCACACATTGAGAAACAAGAGACACGTGTGGAGTGGCAGTAAAGACAAGTTTCAAGATGAACTCTCCAATTAAACACAACTTTAATGGCTGATTTATCAACAAAGAAGAATTCTGTCCAGTTCACTGGCAGTGTATGGCAAGCCTTTAACTGAGACCCTACCATAAAAGGTCATTTCCCCATAAAGCCCTGATAAGATGGACCCTTAGATAGCTCAGCTATAGCTACCATGTTTTCAACATGTGTCCATTCGGTCTGCATTTTTTTAGTTGACGTATCATCCTGTGTTTTTTAGTAATGATACTTGGTTTTGACTTTAAAAAATAACACCATTGACTAATATATCAATCTAGATAAAAATTCTTTTCATAAAGCAGCTTATATATATATAGCAGAATGAATATCAATGATCCATGATATATCCATGAACCTTAAAAACTTTTTATGGGAGAACTTCCAGTCACAGGGAAAAAATTAATCAAAATCTCACATCTTTCACAATGAATACATGTAGTGCATTAGGTATAGTACACTATGTTCAATATTACCACTCCACTTACCCTGATTCTGAGAAACAGCTGCCTCCATAATCGTCATCTCCGAAGTCCACAAAATCCATTAGCAGTTCTTAACATTATAGGGCCAAGCAGCAGCAGCCATTGGTTGTACTAAACCACTGGTGCAGCACTTTATAGCCACATCTCTTAATACCTCAGTACAGTCAAATTCAACAGTTCTGTAGCTGTTTACACATGTTAATAAACATATAGTCCCACAGTCTTACTGCATCCTTTAACACCAAAGTAAAACTCACATCTGCCACATGCGCAGTCAAATTGACCAGTTTTGTCAAAATCGGCGCAAAATTAAACGGTCATTTAAAAATTCCCTCTGAAACAAGAAAGACTGCATTGAAAATGTCTCCTTTAATCTCGGAATTCCTTAGGAAAGATTCCACCCTCTAGACAGGTGTCAATGGGGGGGGAGAGATGTTTTACACTTCACACTTCTTCAACACTGGAGACTTGTCTATTAGACCTTTAACACTAAATATAACCACCCATCTATGACCTTCGCTGTGACAAAGTAAAGATGTTTCATTGTCCCACAATGTTCTCCAATTACCCTAACATTCAATCTCATCACACAGTCGTGCATATGAAACAATTTCTCCAGGTGAAATCGAGTTATGTTTGCCAAAAGCCCGGTACAATGAATTATTCAATGTTGCGTCACCCCTGAAACTTAAGTTTACCAAGCTTGTTTTGTTTTCAGTGTCAAAAGTTTCAGTAACCCCTTTTGGGAAAAAAAATATTTTTTAAGAAAAATAAGTTTGTACTCCTTCCCAAATTAGATTTTCCTTTTGCGTAACATATTCCCCTTTCATCTTCTTTCTTGATTAATATTTAAAAGGGGCCAAATCCTAACATAGAAAAGTATGTGCCTTGGCAATTTACCTGTACCTTGAAATGTACATATACTAAGGAGTTTACTACAGGATCAAGACTTTACCTGTGTATATATATATATGTGTACAAACTACGTACAATACAATGATGCATAACACCAGATTATGAACGCTTACAAGATTAAAATTCCAGCCGCCCCTATCCAGCTCCCGAAATTGTTCACATGAACTTTCTGGTGCAAAAAATTGAGGATATTCAAAAGATGCTGAAGATTACATTTCAAATCGCGTGGCAATAAAAACGCAGCAAAACATCAGTATCACTTTCCACAATCATGTCTCCCTGTCCCATTAAAGTATTAGAATTTCCATATATGATATCTCTATTCCCCGGGCACCATCAACTATGCAGCTATGCAGAGAGAAAAAGAATCTGTCAAACAAACATGGACACCTACTTTGGACTAGCTGTTGTTAAGTCTGTTACCATCCTATGCCGACATCTTTAAGTTAATTGCCAGGCTGACTTCAAAGGGAAAACAAAAACAAATATCCCCCTAAATTGACTTGGATGAGGTCACAAAGGGTTGACCCAAATCATTTAGGGTATCATTTGTTATTCTTGCTCAATGTGCCCTTACCTGGGGCTTGAAACAAAACATGCATCATAAATTCAAGTGTACGTGCTTGTGTGTGTATGTGTATTTGTGTGCACTCTGTATGCATGCAGTATTGGGTCAATATGCGTCCCCAGGCTAACATTTTTTTCCTATTTTGGAATAATTGAATAATGCGTTTGTTTAACTTGCCAACCATTCCAACTGTGACACTTTAAGAACTTTTCATACTTAACATTTTCACACTACTTGATCAAATTTCTACATAAATGGGAAAACATTAAGAGGGTCTAAAGAAAACACAAGCCTTATCGTGTTTGAACTTAACTTTCTGAATTATATAAACTTGTCTTTCACGGTAGCCTCAACTAATACCCTCAACTAATACGTTTCAAAGAGGCTAGAAGATGTTAGAAGTAGTCAAAACAATGTAAAGGGGAAATTGCTAAACAAATATTTCCTATTTGAATAGTGCGTTACAAAGAAAAGTTAATAGTTTGATTCTTGCAGAGAGTTCCCTGTTTTTATAATCATGCAAGGATCCTTTTCATATTTTAACAACCAACTAACTACCTTCCTTCAGAAATCTGTCCAACTTCATTTGTGCACAAAGAATATGTATATAATGCATTTGTGTTCCAATTTTAATAATTCAAAGAATTTTCAATGAACCTGCCGTTAATTATGATATAAGCCTAAAAGTAAATTCACAAATTACTAAATTCATCTACAAAATGATGAAAACAATCCACCTTCACGAGTACCGGTAAAAAGAAATATCACTTAATTTGTTAGACAGAGATTTTCAGATATTAAAATCCTTTAAAATAAAGATAATTTTGTGTTAACAAAAATTTTTTGTGATATCATATAGGATACTGGGCAAAACCGATGAAAATTTTTGTCAAAATAAAGCCATATATATCATTTGTTAGATCTTCAAAAATACACAACATTATAACAAAATAAAGAAGAATCAAACCACACTCAACACTGGTAAAACCAATTTAAAAAAAATCCTTCTGTCCATCTCACCAACAGCTGAGCTTTAATTATCCATTTCTAGAGACAAAGTATATTGTTAACATGTAAATGAGGTCTGAAGCCCCCAATAACAAGACCTTAAAGCCATAGAAACTTGAATCCTAAGCCTCAAATGTCCAAATAAAATGGAAACTGAGCCCGTAACACGAGACCCTAATCAATACTTTTACACTGATCAGGCACATGTTGCAATTTTCTTTATGGATTATAATTAATAAACATCGATACTTGTCCAACAATCTGAGGGGAGATCCATTTCTCCATTACATATGTTACATTTCTCTTTCTTCCAAAAACATCTGCTGTGTGCATTGTAAAGTAGGTCTGACAATAGGCATTTGGGCATACACCAGCCCTGGTTCCAAACATCCTATGCAACCAAAAATCCTTGAACATAAAATGAGTGTCTTTTGTCCTTTCATAGAATCCCCCACTAAACATGATTATTCTTTCAGCTGAAACTTTATAAAGGTAAGTTCTTGAATAAAAAAAAGTCTGAAGTTTTTAAAGATGTTCCCTTGATATTCAATGATCAAGTCATAAACAACGGCAATTAAACAGAGGTCGAAATTATGAATGGAATGTGCTCTTGAAAGAGGTGTAAAACAGCAATTACTCCCTTCTTGTTTCAAATCTTACTAAATTTTGATTAATCTTAGAACTTTATAATTTACCATATTAATTAGATCTATGTGCAGTGTCTATAAATTGCCTGTATTAGGTCCAGTCTCTGCTATTTATCTAGAATCATCCAAAATATCCTTTGAATTTCAGTGTTTCAAAATCAATAAATATGAATTATCAATGGAATGAAAACTCAAAAAATAGCCAAAATTCATTCAACATGTGCACAATTTTGCTCCCAATAGCCTGACTATACAGCTTTCCTAACATAAAAATTCTATCAAAACCCAGAAGTTGATACAGCAATCTGACAATTCTTGTAAAAAATGAATGAAGATTTCTACCATTACGAGCGATTGACTCAGAGTCAGCGGCGGAGAGCTTTCCAATACACCGAAATATTGATCCTGACACGAGCACAATGCAGATGATCCCACTTGTAAAAACTCCATTCCACAGAAACAATTCAAGTCCAATCAACATGCCATCAGAGATAGGACACATTCCTTTATAATACCAACAACAAAAGGAAAATACTGTCATTTATCAAGAATCAAATACAATATCTATAATGATTCTAAAACCTTTCAGATTGAATTCCACCACACACGCTTTCAGATTCTACAGAGCTCCATTAACTCATCCAAATCTGAATAAAAAATTCCTGTCATAAATCATTTAGAATTCAAAGAAGCAGTGTAAAATATCAAGGTAAAACACATAAATTCACCTCTGTCCCATATCATTAAATAACTTTTTTACCCAAAATCATTACATTCTCAAGTTACACCACCAGTTTCATCACAGGCCAGAATTCACATCCAAGAATTTTAACATTGACACCTGCATTACTATCAGAAGTTCAAACAGGTGAAATCAATGTGTCAATTCAACACAGACCACCTGTCTGCCTGCTTGACCGGCCACGCCAATAGGTCACACACAACTTTATGGTACTAAATAAATAAAAGCATAATCCCAGAGTACAAACAATTCACTGTTGCTTTCCACAACACAATATTGTCTGTTAAATCAAGCTAAAACTAAGGGAGATAACTCTCATTAAATTTCTGTTAACTTTCCGAGGCTCCAAGGGGATATATATTCACTGGCATGCAATATTTTTAAAATCCTGTGAAAATTAATTTCACAGGTCTACAAAACCTTTAATAGGTATCTCCTTTGAAAAAAAAAGTTTAAAAAACCTTAGATATATAATATGCCCTCTGTAATTTAACCTGAAGATGAATTTGGAGCAGTTTTGGGTGGAATAAATTTCATGCTCACTGAGTGTCGAGTTCCACCATCATTTAATTATTACCTTGTATCTTATCCTTTTGTAAACACACTATACAAGTAATTGCATATCTGAAATAACATTCACACAGGGATTTAATAGCCAAGAAACTGGCACCAGGGCCTTGAATGTATCGAACCAAGTTATTTAACTACCCTTTCAATATCCCTGCATCACATATTTTTTCCCTTATTGATTAAGATGTCACATTTGGAAGGGAAATTTTATTTTGCTTATTGGATGGAAAAATCCAATATATTTTAGAATACCTGTAAGGTTACACATCATCATAATAGATGACGTAACTTTAATTTTCGATTAATTCATTTACTCAATACTGTATTTGTCAGAAGTTTTATTTTTATTTTCATTTTTTAACCAAAAAAGTGTTTATTTTCCTGTAAAGTTAACTCTTAGTTTGACCTTATTCAGGTTAACTTTTGCAAATAATACAAGTGTACTGATCCAAAGGATTTTGTAAATTTTTCTTAATTAAGAATACAACATCATAAATATAAAAGCTGCGATATATATACCACAACACATTGCAAATTTAAATGGAATATATCAATGTAAATTTTCCAACGAATTACAAAATATCTAGCATTAATTACTTTGAAAATGTTAATTTGTTTGGAGTCAAGACTCTTTTCAAATATGTGCTAATCAAAAGCAAATTAAAATATACAGGTACCTGGGCTGAATTTTCCTGATCACATCAAACAGTTCATCAAGGGTTTCCACAAGTGTCATTTTTACTTTTTTCCAAGTTAGAAATCTTTTGTTTCAATGACTTTTATAGGTAAATCCAACAGCAATATTCCCTTTCCTCCTATAGTTAAGTCACATGAGAATTTTACTGCTGATCATAACATATCCTAATACACTGGGCAAGTGCAGAGTAAATAATCCTGGTCTCAATCTTTCTTTAAACTCTCACTAATCTCCTAATCCAAAGAGGACAATCACATTTCATCCACAGAGAGAGAGACAACGGTCCATTAATTCTTACATCACACATAAGACCAAGGGGATTCTACCCTTACACAATCTGAGATCCTATCTTCCCTGAATTTGACCGACAGTTGAGTTTGTTTAAGGGAGACTTTTACCAATTAATTTAATGGTAAATCGAAAAATTTTCCCCTCCTGTAGACTTTGTTAGTCGTCTACCCGGGTAGCAATCTTTTTGATCTTTTACCTAACAAGGCTCCTGAATTAAAAGTCACAATAGATTTTAAAATAATTTTTTTGTCAATACAAAATATTGACACAGTGGAGATGTTGGGAGCTGGTAGATTATTAAAGGCACAAAGAACCCCTGTATTCAGGGATTTCTCATTAAAACAGGAAAACCTTAAGATTAAGTAGGTCAGTATGACTGTTTGTAAGCTTTAATTGTTAATCCCCCCGAGCTAATACCATGCACTAATGAGATTGTCTTTGTCATAATGCTGATTATTTTAACCCATTACTTAGTGGACATGTTTTGGGTCAGTTTAAGGATAAAACCTGAACCCTTTCATTTACAAGTCTTTAATTGCCCTGTATGACCAATAAATGCCCTAGATACATATATAGGTAACTTTTTTTTTTTTTGCGTACCACCAACCAGTAAACAGTTCCAAAATTCCACTCTTTATATCTTCTATTTACTGTGGATTCATTTTTATTCGTGGTCAATGTTTGTGGATACACGAACATTAGTCCCCCATGAACAATGATGAATCCACGTTATATCTTTTCTGTACAAGCATATTCAAGGTTTTTATAAGTGCTGAACACTTAATTGTGCTTGCTCCTTCAATTTTCTTGTTACCTTCTTAAACAATAAAATATGCTCACACAAAATCAGTCAAATGCATAAAAGGCAGGTGTGAGGTACACAGCGGATGCATCACCTCTCTGAGACTATGAGGTAGACAATAAATCTTCCCTGTAAACTTAAAACAGTTGAACTGAACTTTATCTATTTTACAACGATTGATAAGCAAGTTCTACAACTTGTATTAACCCTTTGTGTGCGGCGACCCAACATATTGGGTATGGAATAGCCGACGTTACCGTGCGGCAACCCAACATGTTGGGTTTGAGAAAGAAATCAGCACTTAGTTACTTTAGCCTAAAATAAAATTAAAACGGTCGAGTGTTTTTCTTGAGAATCAATAAATTTAAAGACAATAAATGATTTCTGTTTTAAAAATGAAAAATATAAGCCTATTTTTAAAAGAATATAGCTTAAAAGACGAATTTAAATTCGTCATCTAATTTTGGAAATAGGGAAATTCCGCGCCATTACTAATCTCTAAAACAATCGGTCAATCTAAAACTCTAACAAAGAAAACAAAATCAATAACATATATAATCAAGAAAAAAACTATAATTTTGATAAAAAAGTAAAAGATTACTTAAGTTAATGTATAAAAAAGAAAGAAGAAGAGGAAATTTGGAGACTTTCTTAACATTGACCTTAACCTTGCGTATTTCTTCCGGTTAAAACGAAAGTTGCAGGCTGTATTTGTTCATTCGTGATATTTTCACTAAAAAATGATTACACCAATGTGATTAATTGTTTTTCGGACTGTGTGTACATTTGATTGTTTCATCCTTGCTGTAAGTACGACATATGCCTTCATGATAATTATATAAACACGTTCGAAAACGCGCGAGATATCTCCAAACAGAAAACGCGAGTTATTTTATATACGAAATTATTACATATTTTTTACCTCCGATATTCGAACAATTAACGTCGCCGCTTTTAAATTGAAGTACGAACTGTTGTTATGCAAATTATCTCATCGGTTGACTGGTCCTCTGTCCCTATCGTAAGTATTGCAGGCCATTGCCAGTCTATCTCATCTGCGTATTAATCTTTGTTTTGTTCTTTCATTGATGTTGATGTTTTTTTTCAATGTGTAAAGAAGATATCTATTGTTATGATTTGTTGATATCTTATAAACGAATACTGAATATATGTTCCTAGTTGAAAATATGTAACAATCAGATCGGCACTATATATTTATTGGTACTTGAGTTCTATGACGCCGCTTGTATATAAGCCGAGAGAAGTGAGCTGACAGCAATGAGGCTACATCGCTGATAGCGATGCGCCTCAAAAATCATGGAGAGAAAGGTATCCACCACAAGATATCATTAAGTGATTGAGGAAGGAAACAAAATCCGAAATAGAACTATATGATGGGGATGGATATCAACTTTGAGACCATAACATGTACATGAATTAAGCCAAAAAAGATGTCTAGCTTCTCGGGCATTACAGCAACATGTCAAATGCTACCACATTGATTTATTTGATTTCCATATTGAATATGCCAAATCTCCTTTTTGGCACATTATGTAGATATGATTCTCTTTTGATGAACTTTTGATATAAATGCCTGTTTAGATACTGATATCAATCTAATCATCTTGCAGGACCATGATGTGGATTTGAAATGATGCAACCCCTTTGTGGGACCACGTGGTAAGATAATATGGATTTAGCATTAAAAGAACAATACTACTGGCTTCCATCATCTTCCCACTGTGTTACTGTTTTTTGGGTTTTTGTTATCATATGCATATGCTTCAGGACATATGGGTAATATGAACTTACTTTTTCATCTTTTTGGCACTGTATTTGACAGCAAAAGCAGTGTTAAACAGTCTGTCTGGATCCCCCTCATACTGACTAAACAAAGTTTTCTGGAAATGCTGAAAAAAAATTATCAGTGGTTTGTATAAATCCTTTAATAAGATTTAAAATATATTAATATAAATATTAAATTGCTTTCAGTTTCAAAACATAGAATCCCCATACATGAAGTCAAAATGTATAGAATTTTGAAGCTTTTTACACTTCAATAAAACTTCCTCTGGGAAGCTGGTATGGTGGCATATGAAGATGTTGTATATTACATGTATCATTTATTCGACTTTTTAATTGATTAATATAAAAATACTGTTTCCTTTGCTAAAACTATAACTATCTGACAATTATTAGAATTACCAAATCAAACACAAATGTCCTAACACATGGACATTGTTACTTGGACGCCAATAAGATGGGGTTAGCATATTGGATAGGGAACAGTGAAGTGGTACATCAGAGCAATATGTACCCGGTTAATATAGAGAAAAATATGACAATTATTTAAAAGTGTACCTGAAGCATTCCCTCCATATCCATAGACAGAAGTTCCTCTTGACTAGTTTGTAGTATTGCAATTCCCACACGAAATATCACATCCATACCCTGTTGAAACAAGAAGAGATTTATGCACCGGTTAAATCTTTGCCAATTTTCAAAAAAAGTACACATATTTTCAAATATGGTACCTGTCCATAACTTACAGCAATTCTGATAGCACTAGGTTACTGTTCAATACTGTCCCTACCACAAAATGATCATGAGAGTTATCTCCCTCTTCCCACAATCAGTTGCCTTAGAAATATATACATCTAAGACCCAACAGGAAGGAGAAAAAGAGAGAGAGAGAGAGAGAGGGGTTGCATAAACTTACCTCAGAAATGAATAAATCCATGATTCGACAGGAGAGAGACTGACAGAATGAGGTGGCGTACACTTACCTCAGAAATAAATAAATCCATGATTCGACAGGAGAGAGACAGGGAGAATGAGGTGGCATAGAGCGTCAGGAACCAGGAGGAGGCGTACATGGAGGTATGGAAGCCCTGGGACTGGAAGTGGAGGTACAGGTCCGGCAACAGTTCCTGGGGGAAATACAAATTCCATTTTGAATGTTAACATATCTTTATAGATTCACTTCTGTTGTTTTGTGTGGTTGGAAGTAGTGCATTCAAAAACCAGTAGCATATTGAAAGCAGAATTTGGGTTTTTTGGGTATCATTCAATGATTAATTTAAGTGTGGTAGAAGTGTGTTGCTTGGCTCTGGAAATGACAAAGACTATTAAGTACTGAAAAGTAAAATAGACAATTGTATGTTCTTCGATATAATAAATGTGTGTACTGAAAACAAGTGATAGGAATTTTCCATATACAAGGTAGATAATCAATTAGGTATCACTTTATACAAATCACCCACAGGTGTAGCTCATTATTAAACTGTGGTATTTACAATTTTCTTCATGAAAATCTGATCTAAGGCTGCTTTTAATGTGTTCTGCTCTAAATAAAAAAATTAATCTCAGGCGGATTTAAATTTGTTCTGTGTTACAGTAATTAAATTTGTTATACATTCATGTTATATACTGTAATCTGATTGGTTTAGACGCAGTTGATAATCTGTTCTATTACCCTCAGCGTTAGCAATACACTTAGCAACAGGTAACATTACGAATTGTTACATGCGCGAAAATTATGCGTGTACTGTTCGCCGTAGAATTCACGTCATTTCTTTAAAAAAAACCAGTTAAGATTTTTTAAAATTAAGACATTCAGTACAATAAAATAAATAGTGCCTATTTTGGAGGATAACAGTTGAAATTGACACCCCTCGAAAACTATTGTCAACCTCCCCTTAGCGTCAGTTGACAATGGTTTTCTCGCGGTGTCAATTTTAACTGTTACCCTCCCAAAAAGGCACTATTTATATAATAGTCACCTGTATCAGACACTCCAGTTTATACATGCACAGGCCTAGTTCAGCCATGCTGGGTTTAAATAATTCTCTGAGACGATAGTCCTGCATTAACTTAACAAGGACGGCAAAAGCTTCTTCCTCCGGCATCTGAAATCCAAAAACAAGATTCTGTTATTGGCATTACTGTATTGTGCTTAGGTGTGACTGATATTTTTAAACAAGAATTAGTCTAATTTAAATTAAATCTTTCTTCTATGCATCAATTATTTTGCATTTCTAAATTTTTCACATGAGATTAAACAGTCACATTAGTTGTTAATGACGAAATAAAAATCTAATGAATAAATCCAATTTTTCCTCCAAGTGTAATCAACACTGAGTATATGACTTTGCTAGATAAATGAAATCAAAACTTTGAACGAGTGAAATTTAAAACAAAAGTAAATCATCTTTTTTCGAGTTCATATGCTAATTAAACTGATATGCCTACATCTTTCATGATGTGAAGATTTTCAGTGAGACACTGACCTGCATAAGTAGAAGGCCGACGATGAATCCACTCCCCTGACAGTAGCCCACCTCTCGGTCATGGAGGGAGTACGCCTACAAAGCAAATACACAATTGTTTCAGGGATACTGTCAGTCTTACCAACAGATTATCTCTGCACAGTTATTGAATCTATAAGATACTGAGAGTGAGTTGATTTCAAGCATGTGAATCTCTCCTCAATGCAAAACAATTTTCATTTTTTAAAAATAAATTGATTATATAATTTACAAGAAAAATTTGTTCAAGCATAAATACCTGTATCCTTAAAGGTACATGATATAAAGCTATAAGAAGTCAACCTACCTTCATGACATTAAACAAGCTCTCCTGGCCAAGTCCATCCTTCTCCTTGAAGAAGTCGTGGTCAGGGAAGGTGCGGGCGATGTCCCTCCTGATCAGCTTCTCGCTGGGCGAGGTCTGCTTCAGGTACTCCACGTACAGCTGTTTGTGGGGCGAGTCATGCACCCCCAGTAACAGCTGCCAGGCCAGGCCCCGGAAGTGGTGCGGGATCCCCCTCCTCACCAGCTCCTGCAAAAAATTTCTTTTGTAAAATACCCCAATAGTTTTGGTCATCTCAGAGACTATGGATCTCTTTACCTATCAGTATCTCTAAAGCTAAAATTTCCGGTACTGATTTCATTCAACAGGTTTTTATATTGAATTTTTACTTTTGATTTATTTTCATGCCCTTCAAACATTCTACATGTATGGTATTCAAGAAACATTCATATTTTAAGGATACATTGTACAAAAAAAGCATACTTTTTCGTGCATTTAGTACATACTTTTTAGTACCTTCTTTGAAAAGTACAGAAAAAGTATACTTTTTTTGTACTTTGTCAAAGAAGTTCTCAGATCTAATGACCTTTTTCTGTACTTTTCTTAGAATTAAAATATTTTCGCTCTATTTTTGTATTGATTTGGACGTATTTCAATGTTCATGATTGATCTTTGTCATGACACTTGTCAGTTTGAGAGTGTGTAAGCTTAATTAGTTTTGACTGTTAATTCCTGTAATTTTTTTTTTTTGGGGGGGGGGGGGGTGATGGAGGCAGGTGGTAACTCTATTGTTTATATTTTCATTCAGTCATTTTTTTTAACCTCCTCGATTGATATGATACATGAACCCAACACCACTTCTAATTCTCAATAGCCAGAAGAAAAAATCATTGTCCACAACTGAACAGCAATCACTCAAAAACAGATGAGAAACAAAAAATAAGAGTCATAAAATCAATGCTTTGATGAATTATCTAAATAGTTTTTGTTGTTATCAATGACGTACAGGGAGTTTTTGGCTCAGGTAAACACATACCATGGGAATTAATTTCTTAATGAAATGTTACTGGTTGGTGGCCATATACCGGTAATGACACATGCAAAAAAAAATGTCCCTGTCTGTTTATCTTGTTTAGTAAATAATGATCCTGTCCTGATTGTTCAACAGTTACTATGCTAGGGGTCAGAACAGGACCTGTGCATGGCTTATTGCACCTGCTTTGACTCTCCACCTTAAGGCTTAACATCCAAATCATGAATTTTTTTCTTAATACATGTATAAACTGCAGTGGTATTAATCTGACCAAGAAATTCCATCATATTTCTAGCAATCTAGAAGTACCATAGATACCATGACTTTCTTGTTGTTGAAATTTTGATAAATATATGTCTTTTTCAAATCCCTCCGACTCAATCAAGCCATAGAGTAATTTCTGATTATGAAGAGCAATTAATTGACATCATGATCCACAAATACTTTCCTGGTACGACCACAACATGCTGCAACATGTGTCAATCGTACCATGACTTGAACTCTTATTCAAGTCTCAAAGATGACCATGTTGGATAATTAAAACGCTAATTACTATCTGTATCCCCTCTTGCGTATACCTTGATGAGGGATGTTTTCTTTCTGGCATTATCCCAGTCATTGACGAGCTTTCCCCAGATTTCCCAAACATTTCCTGTAGCTGCATCTACAAAAATAGCGACACTAATTAAGATTTAAAAAAAAAAAAATGAAAACTTTCTTCCTTATAAAGCAAAAAATGGAGTTCCAAGATCTCTTCTTTATAGATACATGTACATGTACATATACACAGCTGATGGGCACCATATTTCTCATGTTGAGAGGGACAGAGTAACAGAGGGTTTGTTGAGGTACATTGTACATTTATTTGTGGGGGTGACAAGATTTGTAATGCTCTTGTATGTGTGTGGTGGCGTTTTCTGGTGAATGAGGGGGAAGAGGAGGGCATGGGGACAGGATTTAAGAAACTACAATTCGAGGTCAAAGGTAAAAATAAACCAAGTACCTAGTGGAACTTTTCTTAAACGATCTGGTCCACTTGCTAGAATTAAAATAAAAGGCAAATCCCACAATGTATGATGGACCATATGCATGCACAATTTTAATTTTTATTTAATGAATGATCAAAATCTTCATAAAGTACATGTATTATTATCAAGGAAACGTATACATTATCAGGTATTTCTTTATCTCATTAACGTCAATAATTTTTTCCTCATTTTTCAAAAGACAAATTCTAAACTCTTGTAATATATCAGTTTCAAGGAAATTTGATAACTATACAACAACTAAAATGCATAATGATAATCCACATGTACCACACAATACTGGGTAACATCTTAAAATTATTTGAAAAGAATCAAGGTACTGGAGCTCAGCTCCCCGAATTAACTGTAGCATATATCAAAGATTCACCAGTTAAGTAGCAGGCAAGTGCTGGTTTTAGGGAACTTTCTTATGATGACCTAAGGACCATTTATGGCCACATCTTTTTTGTAATGTGTGTTTACAGCTCTGATATTCAAACAATCAGTCAACACCATTTAGTAAACATTCATTTAAAACAGTCACAAATCAATATCCTAAATCTCACCTATTCCGTATTCATCCTTATCATCTTCAGAACTTGTGCTTGTAGAGGCTAAGTTATTGAACAGTTTCTCAAACGACCTTTTGCGTTTGGATTTAAACCTATGCATAATCCACGCCAGATGAAAAATTACAACACAAACAGCCTACAAATGGCCATTTCGTGTCGCTATAGGACAACAGTCCTCATTTATCGTGAATATTTCCTGTAGATTAAAATACTTCCCTACCACAACACTATACCGAGGATATGAACTTCAAATAAATATTGTATGCCCAAAAATTACAAGTATTCATTAAAACTATCTAATAAAATGTATTGATTCAGGAAAAACCCTCTTCTGATTTTCTCTATATATTAACTATTGCATCAATCTTATGTATTCGTTAAATTTTCCCCATTAATCATCTGATAACACTACAACATGTTCTTTAGACCTTACAATAATTAAGGACGGGTAAGTAATTTAATATAAAGTGTTAATTATAAATCTAAAAAAAACACTTTTAAATATATGTCATCTGAAAATTCACCTGAAGTAATTCAGCATATTTAATATTTATAAGAATTAAGATGCTGTCAAAGGTGCATTATGCTGTATCAAATTTTTGACATTTTTAAAAAAGAATAAATGTCTTGGTAAAAGTTGATAACATCAATTTTTGAAAAGTAAAATCACTATAAATGTTGTTTTTTTTGTGAACAATACTATGGGCCAGACCAATTAAAGCACCTATAGGTATATTAAGTTATTATGGGCCAGGGTCAACAATCCCCCACCCACCTCTCTTCAGGACTTTAGAATTAAAGCATTTAAGGAATGAAGACCTGACATACATTTGCATATTAAATAAAGAATATACTTAAATAATGTACATGTAAATAGACCTTGACATTCATCAGACTTTGGGTCAAGGTCATGGCACATCGTTATGTTTTGGGCAGCCTTTATACATACATGTTTAGGATGGGGAAGGGATAAAAATACATGCATCATAGAAATTGACTCTCAAACTTAAAATTTCATAGATATCAATTGCAGTGGTCTGGACAGAAGATAGCTAGAGCACAACAATTAAATCTGAGCAGGAAAAAAAATTTACTCATTGCATTGTACGGAAGCTTATTAAAGCTGCACCAGTTTTTTTTTTGTTTTTGTTTTTGTTTTTTTTAATTTTGGTTTGACAATCTCATCCTGTTACAATAAATTACAGGGTTTTTTTTTTTTAAATTTAATGCATCTGAGGGTAGATTTGTTTTTATATGCTGTTGTTTCCCCCAGAATTTGCAGCCCAGCATTGTGTTTTGGCTGACGTCTCAGCATTGTGTTTTGGCTGACGTCTCAGCATTGTGTTTCGGCTGACGTCTCAGCATTGTGTTTCGGCTGACGTCTCAGCATTGTGTTTCGGCTGACGTCTCAGCATTGTGTTTCGGCTGACGTCTCAGCATTGTGTTTCGGCTGACGTCTCAGCATTGTGTTTCGGCTGACGTCTCAGCATTGTGTTTCGGCTGACGTCTCAGCATTGTGTTTCGGCTGACGTCTCAGCATTGTGTTTCGGCTGACGTCTCAGCATTGTGTTTCGGCTGACGTCTCAGCATTGTGTTTCGGCTGACGTCTCAGCATTGTGTTTCGGCTGACGTCTCAGCATTGTGCTTTGGCTAACGTCTTTGTTGGGATACTGATTATGCTATGTACACTGTACTATTTGTTTGATTCCAATCAATGTGTTATGCATTAATAATTTAATTCTGGTTGTAACGCCTCATTTGATTGGCTAAACAAATTCATATATATTGTATAACATAACTTGCCTACGTCACAATACGACGTGCGTGCAAAACATATTAATCCACTTGACGTTACGTTTAAATTTTATACAAATTAATAGGCTATATATTTTAACTAATTAATGGGCCTTATTATCTGATTTAAATACCGGGTAGTAGAAAATTAAATTATAAGGAATAAATTTAATTTCTACCTATAAGGTGCATGATTTCAGTTGCAGCAATTCTCTAACAACTATAACATAACATAACTTGAATATGCCCCAAATTATGTTATATCGTATAACATAGGTATAAATTAAATTCATTCCTCAATTCCTTAGTTATAATATTGAATTTATACATGTACTATAAATATCAACTACACCCTCTTTCTAAAATATTTATACTCAGGTCTTGTCCTTATCTTAAACAATTTACATATGTTTCCCCTACAATCATGTATAATGTGAGCATGAATTTTTGACTCGTGGGTTCAATTATTATACTTTACAGTTGCAAGCTAATATATATGAATTCACTGACAACAGAATTTAATATATTTAAAATAATTTTTACATATCTTACATAACTTGGAAATTCATTTTGTGGATCTTGTCAACAACAAAATCCATGATGATCTACAAATTTTGATGAAACAACAGTATTTACACAGCTCATATTTACTGTAAGCAGTATGATTCCTCTGACTCTAATCATGACTTTTATTTACAATATTTGCAATAAAAAATCAGAGCAGAGGCCATTTTGAGGACACAAACTCTGTGAAGTAGCTGGTGTCAAGGTTCTGCCTACCTTTTACAACTTTATTTCCCAGATCCAAATGCCAAAAAGAATAACTCTTCTACAACTTACTTAAATATGATGCTCTCACCATTTACATGGCCTAATCATTGACGGTGAAGCATTACATGGAACTAGTCCACTCATATTGCCACTGGATGGATTTTTTTGCAAAGATGTCAGCACAAAACACATAAAATAGGGCCACTCAAACCAAGAAAGTAGAAACATGGTAATAGTGATAAATGAGTTGTAGCAGAATTATTCCTTTACCAAATGCCAGCGTCTCAGAAGCTAGAACTGTTAAATAAAGTCGCAAAAGGAAGACAGAGTCGCAAACCAGCTCTTTTCCAGAATTACCACTTTTCAATATGGCCTCCACTCTGACTCTCTCCCACACATCTTAAAAAAAAAGGTGAGGGTTTGGGTCAGAGGTTTTCATCTCATTGACTGGTTCCCCCATACATACTGTTTTCTGGTTCCTCTGTGGACTGTTGGTTACTATAGTGACTGTTGGAGGAAGTACTGGACACCACACTGGACCCCGAGCCCTTCCGGGAGTGGCTGGGGGTGGGGGAGGGGGCAACAGAAAGGCTGACCAAGGATTTCTCATCTGCTTCCAGGAGTCTAAAACAAGAAATATGTCATGATCAATGATTATCTTTGATTATTACAGTGACTAAAATATCTACAATTCTCTTTCATTCACACAACTCTTACAGTATACAGTATAATACACTTATAACGAAGTGCCAGGGACGCACAATTTTTCTTTGTTATAAGCCTAATTCGTTATATCCCTCAAGTTTACAACATTTAGTAAAATCATGGGGAATGAAAATCACTTTACTGTAAGCGTCAATTCATTATAAACACGTTCGCCATAACTGTGTTTTACTGTATTGTGCATATCGTTTAATTTGCCCCATAAGGGTCTCTAATTAGTCAATAAATTGAATTGAATTGTCCCCAAATCAGAATGAAATTGATTATTTGTGTACATTGAATGACTACATCACGTGCTTCTAGACAGCATACCAGGTATTTACAAGCACTTATCAAAAATACATGCTGTTTGAAGCAAAAAATCAATTTTGGGTTGAAAATATCCAATGAATGACACTATATAGAGCAAATCAAGGATAAATGATTTTTTTTTTATAAATTTAGATTCTAAAATATCTAGATCTGCAGTCTAACGCAATTTGAATTTTCTTTAAATTCTATTGCTGTTTTCCGTTCTACATCAATCAACATTACAAAGTACGATATTCTTACAGGAACATAACCACTACCAGAAAATCATTCTGTACACAGCGCTTGCAATTAATCTACTAGCAATCAAAACAACAGTATTTTACGACCACATGTACAAGCCGGCCGTTACAGTTCACGGGAAATAACCAGTCGCCAATCTACACTTTTCCTTATATGGAACAATAATTAGATTGGCCGAAATTACTGCACCTTGATAGAGACCATAAGCAGTGTGTGATTTATACCCAGGTGACAGCTTAACAACTGAAAGGCTTACCTGCTCCTCCATAAAACGAACATTTTCATTTACCGCATGCACAAAAACCAATATCTTAAGTCGTAACGAGATTCTTCCTTGTTTTGATGAGCGATGATTAATCACTGTGTAAGAGAGATGTCAAAACTTCCAAGGCTTTTTCAGTGAACCACAAATTATAATGCACGGAAATTAATCAATTTTGTATTCTAAGCAACCAAAGAATACTAGTAAATATCTGAGTTGTGTGGGAATAACTTGTCAATGAACTGCTTTGTTTTTTATTCTAATTTCAATAAGAGGTTTTTGATGGGTTGATGTTTTTTTTTATTATTGATAAACATTAACTAACATTCCAATACTTCACGAGAGAGAGAGAGAGAGAGAGAGAGAGAGAGAGAGAGAGAGAGAGAGAGAGAGAGAGAGAGAGAGAGAGAGATTTTCTTGAAACAGAGATAGCTATGTTGTCTTTCATGAAATTCTACTCATAGAATAGATACCAGATGGCTGATATATTACTGGATGTGACTCTTTAAATACATAAAAATCTTATTTCTTACAAAAAAAAGATTGAATACTGGCTCTTAAAGAAAATATCTTATTCCAAACTTGGCATTGTGGTACTGGTATACTGGCACTGTAAAGCTTCTTGCTGACGTATTGTTGCCCCCTTACATATAGTACCAGGCTTAATACTGGTAAATATATAGCTAGATCTGTACCTTATTTCCTGATTGACTGAATGATACTGTGTGTAAGAAATACACAAATGTATTATGTAAGTGTAATTCAAATGGGATTCAAATCCACTTAATTTTAATCAAATTTTGATTTGTTCATATCTTGACAACCATCACAAACAGTTCACATCAATATTATCCATCAATCTTCCTTCTGAATTGTCCTTTTATTCCTCCTATAGCTATAACAATTATTGCAAAACAGCAGCCAAAATATTAAATATATCATTGTAAAAAAAAAAAAAATTGGACTAGATGCAGCTCTAGATTACACTAGATTTATGATAATAAACCCTCCACTTAATGTCATTTTTAACATTATTCATTAAACATTTCTCATGAAACTACAAGAATATGAACCAAAGAAACCATTGGATTCAATAAGTCAACACCCAAAAAACCCAAAATTATGTGCTCTTGATTCTGTCAACTTGAACAAATCCTCAATTGTTTGGGACCTGTTCATTTTCTGCTTTTCCTGTTGACAGCAACAACAATCGTTGACACAACTTATGGTAGCTGTAACTGCCACGTCCTACCCATGATAGAAAAAAACTTTTAAAAAACCTCCCTCTCCCCGTACCTTGAACCAAGGATATTCCTCCCTCCCTGAACCACATCACCCCAAAACTTGTTCAGTTCTTCATTCCAGTGCCACTTGCTCTGAAACTTGTTCACAGCTCGATGAAACATAATTATTAATATCAATAAAGAACGCAGTCCCTCACACCCTGAAGGGCCCCCTTGGATTAGGAAGTGCTACAGGAACTGAAATGCAGTTGACGATGTCCGGGGAAAAGCAAGACTGGTTAACTACTGATAAACCACTCACTGCATTTGGAGAGGTGGTGAAGTATTTTTCAAGTGGCTCATCTTCTAAAATTAGCCAATAGATTTTTATGATATTAGGATGATGACAACATATGTTTAATACTGACAGACAACAAAATGAACGCACTGACCACGGTACATATCTGTTTCTCCATTTGTTTTTTGTTGGCATGTTGTGCTTTCATGTTTTTATTTTTTTTTTTTTTTTTTTTTGGACAGTATGTTTCATAAATCCCTTTTCTTTGGGGAGAAGAGGGGTATGGGTGGGGTGGGTTGTTAAAGGTATTTCATTTCTGGGATTCAGTAATATAAGCAATGTATTCAAGGTATTCAAGGATCAATTATATGCTTTTGCAATGTCACTGGCTAACTATTAAGTTCAATCTTTTCCTAATCTCGTCTTTACATATCAGCAATATACTAGAAACAGACAGCAGAGAGAGAGAGAGAGAGAGAGAGAGAGAGAGAGAGAGAGAGGAGAGAGAGAGAGAGAGAGAGTGCCACAAACCAAGAAGAAATAATGTATGCACTAGACAACCTTCCTTTGTACTTAGGGATGTAATGATTGGCAAGGAATAAATAGTATGTAAATAAGCTATGAACTATCCACCTTGTTTCTCCTGATCTTGCTCATTTGCATAATCCAAGTCTATTAATTTTTAGTCTGCAGGAAAAGTACTACATACTCATGTCTATCATTCTGGTCTGCTTTCATGTCACCTGTTGCTGAACCAAATCCAAATGTAAATTCCCTGTCTCGTGATGTAGAAAACTAAGCCTCCCTCCCCCTTTTCAGGGTCATGAAATCTTCACCCCACCCAACGTTTGAAATATATATCTTTTGACATTTCCATATGTTTAAAACATCTTTTGACATATTTGGTTCTGTGTACATACCAGTTTAAGTTTTAAATGTAATTATATCAAAGCTTGTTAATATATCTAAGCACAAGTGCTTTTTATTCTTATTCTGCAAGAGAATTTTAACTATCAAAGAATATTAAAAAAAAAAACCCATGGCAAGGTTTCTTTCTAACATAACCCTTTTCATTACATTCTGCCTGGCTCATTTTTCAATCATATATATACCTGACCAATGAGTACATTCATGCAAGTAATGCTTCTCCCTTTTAATGAAATTGGTTTACTGTGATGCTATTATGTGCATGTACCGGTATAATTATTTCATCGATATCTACCTAGTTAGTCCCCATCACATTTGGCTAAAGAGATATAAATACCCTATTTTCCATCGCATATATATAGGAATGGGTCCCACACAAACTTCATTGCTAATCAATTACTCAGATGTGAGAGAAAAAAAGCGAAATGGAAGGTTATTCAATTAGAAAAACAAAAACACTTAGAATGGGTGTCCCTGCAAATCAATAAACAAGCCATGAAATTTCTTCCTTACTTATTTGCTTCCTCTAGCTTGGCCAGTAGTTCTGCTGTGTTGTCCTTCTCCTGCCCCTCTTTCTCCTCAGGCTTTGAGGACCCATTGAGGATGGTGGTTTTTGAGGAAGAGGAGGAGGAGGAGGTGGAAGGTGCATTAGGTACCTCAGACTTCGAGGCCACTGGGACCTCACTAGTGGACATTGAGATAAATTAACCTCCTCAGTGTCTCCTCATTCTGTGTTCATGACTTCTGACGTCTTTTCCCTGCAAACCTGTAAAACACAACAAAACAGTAGTTGAGGATCGTGTAATACACATCCAGGCAGGACTATAGACTGTGTATTCTCACACTTACTGTAATTAACATGATCAATAATCACCCATGAAACTTGTCAACCCAAGCAATATCACCGAATGGCAATATCTACACATAATGGAAAAACATGCATTACAGTATGAGGGACAGCATTTCTTGTTAATATTTAATGGATTCTGAGGATATTGCTCAGTGATCCTTAGACCCACTAACACATTAGGATGTCAATGTAAATTAACACAGCTATGATAAAAGCACACAATGGGCTTGAATCAAGAAAAAAAAAATTTCATTCCACAGAATTCTAATTCCTTTATGTTTGACGCGAGTTTGTGTGTCAATATTTAAACCACAAGTTGATTTTTTTGACGTGAGGAAATGTTTCACAGACTACTGTACAGCCCTCTCAATTGTAACCACCTGCCAAAAAAACGGTGGTCAAAAAATACTAGACATACTTTCTTGAGAGCCAATTTATCTAGGCCATATTGTCCCTCAAGAGTTTCCCACACCAGAAAAATATTCTGGGGGTCAAGCTGTCTCCACAGTTCCTGGTACTGCCACCAGAAAATTCACATAAACGTCCTTGCTCTGAGAGTTTATATATCCGACATTTCTTATCATCAAATCCACATGCTTTATCATTATATGGAAAAAAAAATATTCGTGAATCACAATCTTCACATCAAAACAAATTCTTTTTTACAATTTTCCTCCCATTTATTCGGCAAATTAACTCAGGTAATGAAAAGATCCTTGAACCATAAATAAAAAGACTTGGGATCTTTCAAGTAATATCTGGTAAAACTACAAATGATTTAGAATTCAGTATTTGCCATTTATCAAAGCACAAGGATCTTGGTGATTTCACTTCGCATTGTGGCTTCCGTCCTCTTGCAAATAAAAACCACAGCATTAATTAAGGTAATCTGTTAGTTGGACAATGAATGCTTCATTTCACTTTTCTTGACAAAGCACTCTGTACTTGCACCTAAACAACACACATACAAATTTCCTCTGTCATTCTCTCACAGATTCAAAATAACAAAACTTAAGTAAATTACCGGTACATGTATTATAAACAAAGACTTACTGCTCAAACTGCTGCACACACTTGAGGCTATTCACTTCAAACAATTTTCACACTTGCACTTGCCAATGGAAAAAAAAAAATAAGACTGCTGAAATTTTTTTTAAAAATCTCCAAAAACACTGCTCTACTAGACAGAACGTAAACGCACTTTTAAGTTTATTTCTTCTCTCACTCATTCATCTACATGAGATCATAGCAGGATGAGGTAAGTTCTCAACGCCGACTTGTCAATTTCCCATGGCCCCGAGCTAATTATCGCAACAGTCACTCCATGCGCAATTGGGCTTCACCTATAAATTTTTTTTCTGGACTGGTGTATAAGACTTATAAATGTTCCTTAAGAACTTGACCTTTAATATAAATGTTTCTGAATAGTATTTTTAAATAAGGAAGTTTTTTAACATCAAAATATGTCCTTTTTTTTTTTTTTTTTTTCCTATCAGGTCTTCCAAGCTATATGGTAACAGGCTACTAAAGATGCAAGTAGTCTACCAATATGATCAATATATACATCAAAATACTCTTTATTTTAAATATTTATCTTTTTTTTTTTTTATTTAAATTCCATTATCTACGTTGAGAATGTAATAATTCAGTGCCCCTATTGGCTGACAGTAAACTTCACCATATTAATGAAGATTGACTATTAGATGAAAATCAAGGAATTGGACAGGATAAAATTCCACACCTTCAGAAGTTATGGTACATATCGGTAATAAATATGAACAATAGTTTCTTTGCTGTGTGCCTGCACCTATCATTGATTGCTATATGAATTTATTTATTTATTGAGAGAGAGAGAGATAGAGAGAGACGGAGAGAGAGAGAGAGATAGAGAGAGAGAGAGATTTTCTGGGATTGGTTGTATGCTACTAAGTACAGTATATATGTATTAGTCAAAATTGAATGTTGACAACATGTGTATTACATGTGTTTACAACATTCCAATAAAAGGGCCCATGTTGTTGTGGCCCTGAAACATCTGTGTATCACAGCCACCATCAGGCCCAGTGGCTATGACTGGTGTGATCTATCAAAACAGATTAACACATTATTATGAATGGGTGTTTAAACTATCCTAGACATTACTAGCTAGGCAATATGTCTGTCACATAGACTACCAGTTTCATGTTGTCTTGAAGTCTTTAATACATGATTAGAATCTGTTTGCATAGCTCTGATTTAAAGTATGCAGAAAAAATAATTAAAGTAAATAGGATTTCTTTCGAAGACTGAAAACTTACAAAAATGTACTTTTGTTTTAATTTTTGAATGCCTTAAAATAAATAAAAAAGAATGAAAATTTTTACACAGAAAACTCTCTCAATTCTCTATTTAATATCAAGAATTTATTCATTTCAATCTTACATGGTTACATCAATATTAAATTGTATTTGACGCATACACCAGAACCAATAAATATTGGTGAATTCTATCAACAGAATGACTGTAGAAAAGATTCTTACATATACCTATATCTACTGTACCGGTACATGTATACAGAGAAGCAGATCATAGAGGGAAAGTGTCATTTTTGACACAAACTTTGCCGGCAATAGATACATAATTACGTACGACGACAGGTCACAGAGAGGATTATGCAATGGAAAGACGAAAGCATTTGCGTATAACAGAATACACACACACTGGCTCAAATTACAGAAGTTTATATCCTTGAATGGTTATAAGAACCGACAGTATCACTTCCAGGATCAATATACATCATGTACAAGTCATTAATACCAAACCTATTGGGGAATATTACAATTTGCTTAAATAGAGATGATTTTGAATTACCGGGTATATAAAAAATGAAAAATAGAATTTTCAGATTATCATGAAATGTCAGTTACAGACATCTCTCGATCCCCTCTCCACATATTCTCCATCCCCCTCACCCCTTCCCTTCTTTTTTTCAATCACTTATCAAAGATTAGATTGACGTCAAATAGACTATTATAATTATGTACTGTACGTTTCTCATATACATATATATATATATAAAACACTGTTTCTTAAAAATGCTAAAATTTGAAGAGTAAAATATATATTACATGTTCTGAAATGTTATCTATTCGTAACAATTTTTCACTTTTTTCAAGTTATATACAATTTAGTATCTTATGTATGTTAAACAGCATCTAATCACCATTTAAATGTTAATGGTTTCATGATGATGAATAGATTTAAATATTACTAATGTATTCTGGCTGTGATTTTTTTTTTGATGTTTTATATAATATTACATGTACTAATATATTAAATATTACTAATGTATTCTGGATGTGATTTTTTTTTTAATGTTTTATATAGAGCTTCTGTCTTCTGACATTTTTGGGGGGCAATCTTTGAAGATTTCAATTTTCAAAAAGCACGCCCCCCCCCCCCCCCCCCCCCCGAAAAAAAAAATGATTCAATATAAATCAAAATAAAGTCTGTTTGAATTCAATAGTTCTAAACAAGCAACAATCAACATTCAACAAGAAAAATTCCATCAAAATACAATAAAAAAAATTAACCAATCAAAATACAAATATACTGCTGCCATGCATGTATATTACCACACACAAACATGAACTACACACACTATTTGATGAACCAATGAACTTAGTACACACACAATTTGATGAACCACATGAATCACTGTCTAGACAAAATCAGATTTAGGCACAACCCTCCAAAAGATTCACTAATTGTATCAAGAATATCAACACTACCAGTGTAGTATATATTGACTTCATCGCTATTGAAAAAACGTCTCTAGATCAGTTATATCCATCCTAAAATAAGTGATTTAAAGCAAAATGCTGATTCAATATGAAAACATGCAAACTCTATAGGAAAAATGGTCTTCTATTGAGTGGGTGGATTGAATTCATATTGTATGCTCATTCATTGTTTCTTTGTTTGATATTGTTAGATTTACAGATCACTCTCTGAAAAATTGATAACGTAAAACATAATAAACAACAACTGTTTTTTAAGTTTGTGTAAAAAAAAGTTCCTAACAATTTTATCATTCCATTACTAAACACTGTATAATTAATTAAAGAAATATTGTTTGTAAGTTTCACCATATGATCGAGGATCAAAATAATAAAACGTTCATTATAATTTATATCTGTAGTTTAATTGACCCAAGGAGGTACATGTAGATCACACCTGCACCTTGATGCCATATAACTATCAGACCCGGGACTCTGCATTTTGCGCCTCTTATTTTAAACTGATGATCTGGACCTGTGAACTTAACCTAATCTAGCACATCCAGTTAGATTGTTTTCAAATTCTAAACTTACCACAGGTAATTGGAAAATGAAAAAATTACAAGCATTTGAACAGTGATCGAACAGTAAAGGAACAAATTGATTTTTATAAAATTAAAAATAGAGATAAAAACAGCATAAGACGAATGATTTATTGTGTGAGAATCTCAAGGATTACTTGACTGGAAAACAATTCAACTGATTTGAAACATCACTTGTTCTCAATATTTGAAAGGAACACCCACAACCCAAGAGGCTATACAAGAAGAACTGAACTTTTTGTTTGGTTGTATAGTTACACTGTTACAGTTATTATTTCTAGTTGATCAAAATAGTTCGGAGTAAAAATAAACCATGAAAGCAAATTCTTCTATATTCAAAGGGTCGATGTTAAATAGTCAAAACTCCTCCAATTTATCCAAAAGTAACTCAACCAAATATCACTGGCAAACAATGAATGGATGAATCATGATGCGAATCTATAAAATATTTGGTATTAAACAAGATATAGACAGTCTAGAAACTGTGGTTGACGTTAAAAAAAATAGATGGAACGTTAAACAATCAGGGGTTTTTAAACAAAAAAAATCAACAACAGTTCCAAACGAAAATACTTACAGCTCATGCAGTAGTAGGCCTGCTTCTGTCAAACTTATTCACAGGAAGTTGTCTTTAACGCCCTTTGACCCTGACCGCAAATATAAACACGAAGTAAAATTACTCTAAAAATCGATAAGATATCTTTAAAAATAAGTTTTCACTGATTATTTGATTTATCATTTTACTTTAAACTTATCCTTTTAACAATCACAAAGAAACTCTTAGTCGCAAGAGTGATTGTTTAAATATCCATCGGAACTCTTCTCTACTTATCATTGTTCTCTTGTTAATCAAAAAAAGCATGGCGGACGATTTACCAGAAGGGTGGGAAAAGCGAATGAGCCGGTCTGCAGGTATAAAACACACATAATCTGTGCTTAGTGTCATGATTTTTTAACACCAAATTTTCTATAATTTTGAGGGTTTTTTCAGAAGAATTTAAATTCAGCATAAGTACACAACGCATATCATTACAAATGCATGAGTACATTCCCTCGCAACGAAACTGTATGAGGCCCCGCCCATTTTTCTCAACAACCTTGACCAAATAATCACATGCAGGTGTATTGTCAATCTTACTATCGATAAAGTTAATAAGTTATTGATATATACGTGTGTTTCAAGTGCATTTTATGGACAATAAAAATCATCCACCACTATCTTTTCTTCACCTTGATCAGAGACATGTCTCTGGCTGAGTTCTCAAATATTGTATATAGATGCTTGAGATTACCTTCACCTAACCATGCTAACCTTTGACCCTACTTAAAAAGTTGGAATTTTTGAGGTTTTTTTAGGGGGGGGGGGGGTGTGAAAAGTGTAGTAGCCTGGCCAGGGTATAATATCAGGTGTACCGGGGTAGTTGAAATCATATTGTGCAAAAACTAATATTTCAAGAAACTAATTTTATGAATTTGTTTAAATATGTGAAAGAGGTCTTTAGTTTTGTGCTGTCACTAACTTTTAAACTACACTTTAATTTTTATAATAAAATTTAGCAATAATAAGGAAAATTTTAATAACCTCTATTGTTTAATAGGTAAGGAATACTATTTGAACCAACACACAAAGGAAAGCCAGTGGGACAGGCCTACCGCCCCAGCAGAAAAGGCTGCAATGGTTCAGTGTTCACATCTGCTGGTGAAGCACAGGGACTCAAGGCGGCCATCTTCCTGGCGGGAGGAAAACATCACTCGCTCCAAAGAGGAGGCTATAAAGATATTAAAAGGTGAGTTCTGTTTGTTTGAGTATGTCCAAGTTGTGAAAATTACTGTATTTTTATGTAGGTGAGCACTGCAGAAGAAGCATTAAAATAATCAATTGAATTCTCAGTTGATAATGTGATAAACATGTTGTGGTTTGCTTTTTGAAGGGTACAGGGATCAAATCACCAGTGGACAGGCCACCTTTGAAGAACTGGCTTCTCAATTTAGTGACTGCAGCTCCGCAAAGAGGGGTGGAGATCTCGGTCCCTTTGGGAGAGGACAGATGCAGAAACCGTTTGAAGATGCCACCTATTCAATGAAAGTGGGTGAGCTCAGTGATATAGTGGACACAGATTCAGGTGTACACATCATACTACGGACAGCATAAAGAACGAACTTAATGTGAACTTTATTCAAAAAAAAAAAAGTAGATCTGTCCCTTCTGATGTCTCAAAACTTGGTGGATTTAGTTGTTCACAGCATGCTGAGTCCGCAGCAGTCTTATGTTTACAGAGAAGAAAGATTATGTCTTTAATTGTTGACAGTTACAGATGCTAGACACAAGTTTGTGTAAGATTATGAAAATAAAGCTCATGCAAGCATGAGTGTACATTTCCCCTGCAATATATAATTTACCTTACCAATTGTTTTACAGAATCAAATCTTAGTAGCAACAATTTTATGTTGTACAATGTTATGTAAGTGAATTAAATAAACTGTGCTATTGAAATTTCTCCATGTTAGAGTTTTCTTTTCAGTTTCAGTGAAATGGGATCTTAAAGAGTGTTACCATGAACTGTGGAGTTAATTAATGGCGCCAGGGCATCATTAAATTGCTTGTGGAGGTTTTGCAATGAATTTAAATCTTTGAAATCTCCAATATCATACTGTTATCATGATTAATTTGGCCTTGGACAAAGATAGACTTATAGATATGACTAAATACTTTACTGACTTTGACCTTATATCAGTTCAAAGATAAGGTCAAGGTTAAAGTTTTGGGCAGAGTCAGAACAAAACCGTTAGTCATTTGTCTTTAATATTTTGTAGAGAAATGCACAGTGTTCCTAACATGTTACACATTGAATAATCACCTTTCTCACCTTTATGACTGAAGTATATGTACCTGGTTACCATGAATGATGACTTTTTAAGGTCACCATACATAAAGTCTGTTACTTTTAAAGTTCAAATAGAAATGAAAGATCCAAAGTCCCTCAATATCTCAAATTTAAAGGGATATTAAAGAGAAAAATATTCAAGAATTCAAGATGTAGAGGTTGATATACATTTAAAAAAACCAGTGGACTGTGATTTCAACATGTCCACGATATTGATACACATGTATGATGGTATTCACGATATCAACTGTACTCGGAACATTTCATCAATAATTCCACTATATTTTTACATGTACTTTGTCTTGGAAGCATTATAATATTTCAGGGATTATCATCAATTTTGTTTTTTTTTTTCAAAATCCAGTTAATAATTAAATAATGTTCATACATCATTTGATACTATTTATTATTCATCAGATACATGACTTTTTATTATTTATCCAATACATGATAGAATTTTAATAATACATTAACTTGTCCATTTTACATAAATGGTAAATACAAATGTACAGATACCAAATTTTTAAGCCAAAGTATAAAAAACATGTTTTTGGCATAATCAAGTAACAGCAGTTTCCAAACAAAGGGATTCAAAAATTGCATACCTTTCTTGAACTAAGAAAATGCACTGCAGTAGCTTTTAAACATAGAAATATAACGATACTATAGATTCCTTATTAAACATGAGGAATTAATATTCACGTCAAATCGCGAGAGGTACCCTTCGCAGATTTAAAAATCTCCCCATTATTTTTCTTAGAGTTAAGAACTATAAGAAATAAGGATAAAAGTTCCGCGGTTGCAATTTTATATTTTCGCGAGTTGATACAAAACAGCGGGATCGGGGAATTACGTCCTCACAAAATATAAGGAATTTACAGTATCAAAGGATTGCAGATGGTATAGGGTAAAAGACATGATAGGTTTAACAGACATGTTTGAGGATATACTTTTCTGCATTTATAATACATGACATTGAACTTTAAAAAAATCACATTCATATAAAAACTTCTACCGGTAATCAAGAAGTTGCATTCAAATTCAAAAACCACAGTTTAATTTAAATACTGATAAATTTCTGAAAAAATCTATTAAAACAAAATAAACCATACAAGGTATTACAAAAAAATGATATTAAAAACAAATTGTTCTTTAGTCGTATATATAAAATCAATGTAAAAATGATCACAGAATAAATGCGTATTGCAACAGTAAATGCATCCTTTCAAAACAAAAAAGCTAATCACTTAATGAACCAACTCTTAAAAACAATCACAAAAAAGATCATTTTTAATACTAATAATGGATTACCTTAATTAACACATGGTAAGGTAACAAAACACTAACAAATTAAAACCAATTCAGCAGTAAAACTCATCACAGAATGCATTAATTAAGTCAAATTGTTGACAAAAAATTGGCATTACAGCATTAACATAATTTATAAGATTCTTATCTATAAATATATAAGTAAAATACCCTTTTGCACATCATTTAAAAGAATGATTTGAATTTGAAACTAATAAAACATTACAGCGTATATTTCATACCTGTTAACCCTCCCGCATTGCGCGGGAGACTCCCGCAAAACGGCCTAAAAATCTAAGATCTCCCGCATCCAACCTATCTCACGCGCGGGAGACAAATTTCTCCCGCAATCGTATTTGTCTCCTCCATTACCCCCCCCCCCCCCCCAATTCTGAATCTTTACACGCAAATTTCAACAACCACTGCGAGTTTTTCTCTGATTTTGAGCTCAAAAAGCTGCTGTGTAGCTTGAATATATCAAAATCCATCCAAGTACTGTCTACCGTGATCATAGTATGACATGTTATAGTCCAGTTTACTTTTTACGATTACTTCCGGTTTTGACTTAAATCAGTCACGTATTTAGTTATGCATAGGCCTTATAAAAAAATAAGTAAAAGCTTAAAACATCTTGATTTTACTCTGTAACACCAAAGAAAACAACACACAGCCAGTGGTGTCACTTAACAGGACCCAAGCCACGTGCAGTGAGTCGTGACTAATTCTGTCTGGCCAGCACAGTCGGTAAAAATCAAAGTGAGTTTGGAACACTGAGTGTTTATACAAGCTACCGATAAAAGTGAAGCTCGAGGAAAAAGTGCAAAAGCATTTCACAAGAGTTTTTAAAGTTTATAGTACCGGTACTATGAATTACAGGGATGCTATAGACATTACAACAGAGATCATTTTTAAAGATACTGGAGAAATACATGTTGTTTTGTGAATTAAAAATCTATCCTATATATAAGGCAAAAAATAATTTTAATGAATATTATTTACTGGTATTTTCTTAACTGGGTTTCACTGCAAATTCAAAATTTTCTGTGTTTACCCTAGATGTCAGCATGCAGTGATGGTTCAATACTGAACAATAAGAAGTCTTAATATAAATTTTTTAAAAGTGGCACTATTGACTTCTTGTATTGTACCATGCAAACAAAATAATAGTTTTCTGAACATGTACAGCAACACAAGTTGTAATTGCACACTGGTAGTCATAGAAATAATAAAATTTAAAATGATTGCAAATGCATTAATAACAATGGTAAAATAAGGTATCTACCCGGTAACAGTATTTTTAATATATATTTGCATTTCACGTGAAAAAACGTCGTTTACGCAAAATCTCCCCCTTAGCCAAGTTGGTAAGGGGGAGATTCTCCCACATAGCAGCTTTGAAAGGTTAACAGGTATGATATTTATCGTGGGATCTGTTCCGATCCAAGACGGATACAAGTATTAATAATTATCGAGGACGGATGAAATTAACGGGACGGACATTTCTATGGCAAAATTTGGGACTTTACTGTATTTGAATATTAAATACAATTCAAATATCCAAGATCAATAAGATTGGGAAGAAATACTCATTGTAAAGATATATCTACCATATTTAACAAACTTCACTTTCTTTCAATGAGATTTGAACTAAGAGCTAAGTACGAAGTCAGCGTCATAGATAGATATATATAATTATCTATGAACATCAACATATCTTTGGCACTTTTACTGTCCTCTATATGAAATGAACCAAACGGGGAAGAGGTACTATAAAAACAGTACAATTTATAACATATCTTTTCTTCCATTTTCGTTCAATAAATAACCTCTTTCTTGATTATCTTGTGATGATTGTTCACGAAATATGCCAGCCTAACTATGAGTTCATCATCAATTTGACTGTAGAATTTGTGTCGCTGCTTGAACATCTTCTTGACATGACCTTGACCCCATATGAATTATCCCCGTCCTTGATTTCTGTGGCTCTCTTGTACAGTTTGGCTGCAGTCTCAAAGTCTCTCTAAAAATCAAAATATTGCGGAAAAGGAAATTCATTTTTTTTCATAACTTTACTATATTAATTTAAACTGTAAATGTAAATTTTAACAAGCACACCAATCTTAAAATCTGTTTGCATCTTATTTTTCAAAAATTTGTCAAAAATGTATTTTTCAAAGAACCCAATAAATATTAACATAATTAGTTTATGATAGTTATCGTATACATGTATTTGAAGTATCAGGTATACAGAAACTGCGATCCAGAAAACTCTATAATGCCGCAGTACAGTGGAACCTTACACACAGACACTTACCATTTCATATTTCATGACTGCAAGGTTTCTCAAGGTCTCTGCCACCCTGGGGTGATGGGGACCCATGCTCTCCTCATAGATCTGTAGGGCCCTCTTATACAGTGGCTCTGCTTCAGTATATTTGTTCTAAACAAAATCAAGAATAAAGAGTTTGTAAAATGCTTTCCTTAAGATTGCAGAATAATTAATATGTTACAATTACTTTGACCTTGACCTTGAACCTAACAAATGACCTTAAACATTACCAGTCATTGACCTTGACCTGATACTGTTTAGCCAACTTGCAGTCTATATTACTAGAGTTCAAATATTCATAGGAAGGTTAAAATAATCAACAGAAAGGCACAACCTCAGACTTCATCCTCTATTAATATTCTCTCCTTAGGTCTATAGAATTTTGTTTGGACCTCATCAGAAGGCTATAGATTTGTATATTATTGCCTCCTAACACCAAGTACCTGCTGTGAGTACAGGACGGCCAGGTTGACACAGGCAGTGGCTACAGAGGGGTGGTCTGATCCAAAAGACTTCTCTCTTATCTCTATAGCTCGCTTATACAGAGGCTCTGCCTTCTCAAATTTACCCTGCAAAGTGGTATAATACATTAAGAATGTTGTAATCTGTTGCTTTTGTATTCTGACAAATTACTAATCCAGAAATTTGTTTTGGATTATAGAATGAATATTTTCTTTAAAAGAAAATTAACATTTGAGATTGACCTCGAGATTTTAAGCAAAAATCAACAAAAATGATTATAAAGACTACAGGTGTATACTGATGTTTAACCATCTTTGACCACTGAGCCTGAAGGTTTTACCTGTTTCCGGTACAGCAGTGCTAGGTGTTTGATGACTGAGGCTACACTGTCATGGTTTACACTGAAATGCTGCAAGAAAAACAACCTTGTGATAAAATTGGAAACATAAATGGTAAAATTTTAATAATAAATATTGTATATTTTTTAACAGTCCTTCCATAAAGTACCGGTAAAGTACACATCAAAAGTTTTGCTTTTCTTGAAGCAATCCAACTTCAACTGCAACAAAAATGTTTAGGTGGCCAGAGGGGCGTTGATTCATAACAATAGATCATACTTTTTAAATCCAGCAATCAATCAAAATCAAAATCCTAGTTCTCTACATTTCATTTTTCAACAGCAGTTATAATACATGTATCACCAATAAGGATAATGTTCACAGTAAAACTCTGCCATACCTGGAGTCTTATTTGTAGAGCTCTCTCATACAGAGGCTCTGCTTTGTCATACTGTTTCCTGTCGTTGTACAGAGCTGCCAAGTTGTTCAGCGACTGAGCAATGTCAGGGTGATCGCTGCCCAGTGTTGCTTCTCTCATCTCCAACGATCTCTTCAATAGAGATTCTGCTGCTCTGAAAATTTAAACATTATAAAATTATTTTGCATTCTTCTCCTTTAAAATTTGAGGAGATGGAGGTGACGTCATTTAGAGTACAATGTATGTTTCTGCTTACTCTAGGTCATTTTGTAAATAATGCAACACTCCAAGCTCATTAAGGGTTCTCGCCAGGTCAGGTGAGTCTGGGCCTATTGCTAACTCCTCAAGCTGAAGAGCTCTTCTTTGTACCACTGATTTCATCTGGCCCTGTTTATGCAATAAGAATTAATTATGGATACTTGTCACATTGTATATTTTTAAAGCATACAAGGCCGAACATATCATGGAGTTAGAAAGTTCAATAAATTCCACTATCCATAATGCTAAAAAATAAATCTACTCACAGAATTAGACCTAGGAGTCTTTACTTTCTTTCTGATAGAAACAGCTCGCTTCTTCAGAGGTTCGGCTAGGTCATGCCTACAGTAAAAGCAAAGAACCTTTCAAATTCAATTGGAAATCCAGACAAGAGCCAAATTTGCTTGCCTTCATCAACAAATACCATTAAGACTGTTTGAATGGCTTTTCATCAATATGATCAACTGATTTTACATTTATTGTCCAATCCCTGCACTTACATGAACTTCTCCACACTGGTGCATTCTCCAAAACTAAAAACTTACTTGTCCTGTTTCTGGTACAGCACGGCGAGAGCATCCAGTTCCTTGGCCACTAGATAGTGATCGGACCCATATCTGTCCACATAAATGTCCAGGGCCTGTTTGTAGAAGGCCTCGGCGGTGGAGAACTTCCCCCACTGAGCATGGAGTCCTGCCAACTGGTGATGTGACCGGGCTACGATGGGATGGTCCGGGTCCAGAGCAATCTCCCGGATCTCCAACGCTCTCTGTAGTGCTGGAACAGCCTGAAAGAGAAAACAAATTTACATGTGAATTTTTCTCCACATTAAAAAAGAAAACATCCTTAGATTTTAACAAATTTTGAATCTCAATGCTTTATATCATTAGCAAATTCAGGTAAGAAAGAATTGTTGTAGCTACTGCATGGACAAAGAACAAAATAGTTCTGTACATCCATATAACTTTTCAGAATCTACAGGTACATGTGTATTTAGTACACACCTGGTTGAGGAGTCCCAGGTCTTTGAGGAAGCGTCCCAGAGACTCATACATGTCGGCTATGCGGGGGAGAGTGATCAGGCCACCATTCTGACCTACCACTGGAAATTGTAAACACAGTAAATAAAAGCCGTTTCAATGTACCATAAACAGAATTATTCACTTCATCATGAACTTTTTTTTATTTAAGCTAATTTTTTTAACAAGAACATAATAGATAAACATTTTTTAAAGATGATTAAGTTAGAATATTTTTTGAGTACTGGTAAATATATATAAACATCTTCAATTATAAAAGGCTTTTCCAGCATACTAAAGTACCGGTACATGTATGTGTTGACTTAAGCATACAGTATATAAGGACACAAACAAAGAGCCCAAACTATTGGTCTCACCCTCCTCCATTTTCCTGGTTGCTGTGAAGTAAGCCTGTGCCATGCTGTTCTTGTCAGCAGTAATAAACTGCCAGTAACTGATCAACTCTGCACATCGGCCCCTGTTAAATAAAGAACACAAAGTATTGTTTCATAAACCCTTGACATTATCATCAGGTACCCACATGGAAATTCATTCTTCATATTCATTTGATACGCATTAGACAAATTCTCTCTCTCTCTCTCTCTCTCTCTCTCTCTCTCTCTCTCTCTCTCTCTCTCTCTCTGTGACTACATGTATGTACTGGTTATACAAAGTTTATTATTGTGTTAGTTCTAAGACCATGAACACAACATCTACACAGCCTTACCTTGCGTAAAGTCTTTGGAATATACAGAGATTCAATATGCATTCCTGCAGACTCTCTTTGTCTCCATCTATCTTTAGTAACCATGGCAACTCATCAGCTACTCTGCATGTTACTTGCCCTGGACTATTAAAATAAAATAATAAAATCATGCATATCTCAATCACATGTTTTGCCCATTCTTCAGAATCCATATTTAGTTTACAGGTACATGTACCAGTAAATGTTTTGGCCTTCATATACCGGTACATGTATATATCAGTCTAAGCATGTAGCATAGAATATAAACTTAATCAAAAACATTAAATAAATTTTTACTTCATGAACTGTGAGAAGTATCGGGTGAGATCTTTCCTCAGTTGAACCACAAGTTTGGCCTCATCCTTTCCAAAGCAGTAGTCCTGAACAGCATACCTAACCTGTGTACACAGAAAAAAATAGCATTTTAAAATGTCCCTAGAGCAACAAGATACATCAAGAAATTCAAGCTTAATCAATACAGAAGAAAATCATTGTATAATACATAGAATGCTAGGACTAACTTGTTCGTGAGCAAATGTGAGTAGTCCCCCTTGGTATTTGAGCACTAGGTGGTCGGTGAGGACCTCAGTAAACACGGACAGGAAGTTAACGGTGAGGTGTGGGATCAGGGCCAGCAACTCTGTCTCACATAGGCCACCTCGACTTGCATACAGGTATCGCAGTATCTGAGAAACAGTAAAATTTCTGTGTATAAACAATGTATCTAAGCACACATGTACTTTAAGATCTGGAAACTAACACTTGCTCTTTACATATACAGACAATGCACTTCCTCAGAACATTCTCAGCTAATGAATTAAATAAGTAAACTTGGGGACAAACTTTAAAATTTTCCTTCAAACATGCATTGATCATAATAATATAAACACATCAAGTTCTCAAAACTGACTGATTTAAGGAATCCCCTTGTCTCCTGGGATTCCAGACTGATCCGGAGAAGATCCAGGATTTTTCCATACAGACTGACACAATCCTGACAAGTCAATAACACATCCAGTTGTGATCCCACCTGGCCATCATGCTTTAAATACCTATTAAAGAGCAAGATTTGGTTAATTAAATCTCCATGGATATTTAACTATTAGCACCAATTTGACCTTTGAACTTGACACATCTATGTACACCTTTAATATCACTTAGTACATGTAATGTATATACATATTATAAGGTATACAAAGTCTATTCTGAAAAGGTCAAAAGTTAAGAAAAAGGTAAAAATCTTTGACATAAGGGAAGACTTTAAAACAAAATTTTTAAAATGATATATGTTTTGAGAATTTTTAGTCAAATTTACATGAATAATACCGGTAATCTTGATTATTCAGACATTATAAATACCAGTTCTGGTCAACATTTCAAGAACTGACACAAAAGGTTAAGAATGAGTTATCATTAATTTTGAAAAAGAGTTGAAAGTAATAAAGCAAAAAAGTAAAACTTTATTTTTTATATCTGAATTGAACACACAGAAGTCCTCACCCTGCAATGTGCCTGGTCAGGACCATGACATAGAGAGGACTACAGGTGGCGGGGGTCCTACAGTGTGTCAGGATCAAGCTGTCCTCTGAACCGATCTGTGCGTCCATTGTGGCAAGTTCGGCATGGATCAGCTCCTTCACGTTCTTATTGCTGAGTGGTTCAACATGAAGGGTGGGCCATGCTCTACAAAGGCACAAAAAGAGTTAAAGACAGTGCACGCAGTTTATTTTGAAATATTTTCTTTCCAATCTTTACCATTTATGGCCGGTTCTTAACGCTTCATTTAGGGGACAAAATCTTGGCTTTCAGTTGCTAAGTTGACAGAAAGTACATAAATCTTTTTGCATGTACATGTATACTGATAACTGTTTTCAAATTGTGTATTCAAACTGTGCTCTACACCACTCAGGTGATATTTCCATTCTTTTACTCTTTTTGTGATACCGTAGTTGTCATAATCTTAATAAAGAAGCATGAACAGTATCATTAAGTTACAATGACCTTGACCTACCTCCAGGCCTGAGGACAGGTCTCTTCATCAGCCGTCACAATGACCCTGACATCCACAGGTAATGGATCAAGCAGCCATTTCAGGTGTATCTCTGCTTGCTAGAGTAAAAATAAATTTGAATATAATACATTTGCAATTTAAGTATCCTCACAGAAAATTTCTAGATTCATATTAAGTGGTCCTTTTTCATAGAGAAACAAATATCAGAAGTTATGTGAATTTTGGACAATGCCAATGGAGCTTATCCATCTTTACCTGGAATCTGTTGATGGAGTCTAGGACCAGGATGACTCCACCAGGAGTTTTCTCCGAGACTTTTTCCAGCCATCTTGGAAATTCCTCCACCAGTCTGATTGGGTCGGCCGTCAGGGCAGGAGGGGAGTTCACCTTCTGCATCAACTGTCAGAGAATGATAAACAATGTGGCCTTATATTGAATACTGTCAATTTAAAATTAAAGTTCATGTCATTTTATTACATGTATAATACAAAATGTTCATGTACACTTACATGTACAAACTACCACTAGGTCAAAAATCTTTGTCAAAAAAATTGCTGCTCATTTTTTCGACAAAATACTTTTTCAAACCATTTTCCATCATTTATACCTGAGAAGTTAATCGCCTGATCATAAAGATAGGGTCAGCACTGACTGACGTCTCAGACCCCACAAAGTGGTACAACACTAGACCAGACGGGGTCTTCTCCTGTTGTAAATTCATCCTGAAACAGGGAAGCAACATTAATCATTATAACCTGATAAAATTTACCAAATAAACAATTCAAATAATTAATGTGTATACTTCTGTAAATTTCCAGCATTTTAATCCAGGTTGATATACATGAAAAAGTTTTTCTCACTGTAACCCTTCGTGAAATACATTTGGTAACATCTACTGTTAAATTACATGTACCGGTACTCTACCCCCAGAAACCACCAAATAAAGATGCGGTTACATACCACTGAGCCAGCAGCAAAGATCTGCCAGATCCTGGGGTACCAATGATCAACAATGGTGGAAGGAGACCAGCAGAAGAAATGTGGGCATTCAATCTCTCGTAATGCTAATAGAAGTAAAGAAACTTCACTATGTACAAATCACATACTGTGGTATCATTAAACTTCGTGGGGGCCAATTTTCGTCGATTGCTTGAAATTTACAGGTTTGTGGGGACGTAATTTCGTGTATTATCTTATACCTACAAGAGGAAATAGACTTTATAACACTAGTTTAATAATTTGGGGAGGATGTTAGTTCGCGAATGAGAGGTACCCAAGAATTCCACGAAAATTGAGCCACCACGAAATCTAATGATTTCACAGTATATGTGTGCCTCCAGTTAGAAATTCTTATCCATAAGACTTTTTTAATTTGTTTCAATGTTACAATATTTATATGTCAAGAAATATTCAATATTCCTTTTTAGAAATGATATTTTCAAATTCTGACTCAAGGCAACTTATCAATAATATAACTGACCTTTTCAAAGCCAAGCTCACAGCTGGATTTGATGGCGAAATTAAACGCCTCCATCTGTTCATAATCCCCATGTGTGTCCCACACCTGTCCCCCACAGATCTTGTCCGGTCCCTCCATCTCCCCCGCGATCGTCTCATCATCCTCAATTCTCTCCTGTCCAGTGTCCATACCCACCTCCTATGTAAACAAAAAAAAAAAAATTCAAAAATTTTGCGTAAATCATCATTTGTACCACTTGTTAATTATCAATTAATGGAAAAGATCACTTAAAAAAATAATTAAAATCATAACCTACCAAAAGAGCAATAAATAAAATTTACTTAAAGTCAAAATTAAGAAGCTTATGTTGGAACACTTTTTAGAAGAAAAAAGAAAAAAAAAAGAAGAAATCACTCACTGTTTTAATCATTTTTTCTATTTCTGCGACAGCTTGCTCTACTCCTCTTGAAGGTGCTGTGTAGCCATCAATGATTTTAGCATTTCCTTTTTGCCTGACTTTGTTCTTTAATTCACTGGCTTCCGTATGACTTGCCCTGTTACTTAAAATTTAAAAAAAACAAACAAAACATTACAAATGCTTTAAAATGACAACTAGTATTAGTTCTTGAAGTAGCATCACAGTAAAGACAATTTCTAAAAGCTACATACTCGTTCCCAATTAGTTGAAAAACACTTTTGATACATCAAAGAGATCATATCCTTACCCTTTCCCATCTCTGAATGAAAATACAGCTGAGAGATTGTTGTTATTCTCCAAATAACCAAATTTGTATTCCAGACTAGTAAACCTGTGAATTTGAAATATAAAATTCTCTAAAATTCCCAGATTAAATTTTTAAATACTCCTAAGACCTAAGGTAGAATAAAATGTGTTCTATAAATCATGTGTTTCACATGTGCTGGCAATATTTTTGGTACCGGTAATTGATGTTCATATTGTACAGACCTGTCGGTAGCATCTCCAAGAAAACCCACAAATATTGACGACTTCTCTATCTGTCTCTTCCTTGTCAACTGGTGTCTTTCAATCATCTAAAATTAACACATGCAGCATTATACATGACCCATTAGTCTTTTTACATAAAAATACATCATTGTGCAAAATTTTATAATAATGCTGCGAAATCTTTCAATCTACTGTTAAAAAAAATGACATCCATCACATACTGAAAATTCCTTATTTGATTCAGGAAATTAATGTCAACGTAAAATTTTGAGAATTATCCCTTGCAAATTTTAAATTATTGCTTTATTTTTCTGACAGTTGTGAACTATATGAAATTAATACAATAAAAGTTTGGCAGTTCCAATTTCACATTCTCGCAAATTGATACAAAATGGGGAAACATGGACTTAAAAGTACTCACTCAAAAATAAGGAGCATACAACATAGATTCTACCTGAGGAGAAGGGTTGACCGAGTCTTCCATTGTGAGGTGTATCAATATCAGCTCCCTCCCTTCCCCATTACACAGGGCAGCCAGTCTAGGGAAGTGCTCCTTCTGGAATATCTCCACTTCTACCTGTGTGTCCCTAGGGGCGGACACATAGATCCTTATGACCGGACTCAGGGCATGCTCGGGGAGACTGGGGATGATTTTGGTTAGACTGGTCATCACAGAACTCCAGTCCTCTACAGAATGCAATAGCATTTAATCAAACAGTGCTGTGGATTTTCTTCTTCAATTTTTGTATCTATTTTAGCCAACATCCTCATGACTGCCATGATTCAAATCTCAGATAGAAAAGTCTGACTTCTTATATTGAATAATGAATTCATTCAATTTAAGCTACAAGTACATCTCTTTTATAATTTGTCATTTATTACTAAATCCCTTCAAATTTAATTCTTAAACTATGAAATTAATTTGCACATGAATTCTTAGTTTAACAGGCCATTCTATAAAACTTCACATTTTTTACCCACACTTATAATGCAAAGTTCTTTTGCTTTGATGGTCAGATATTTTAAAAGTTAAAAAGCTTGATACCCCTGTTGATGTTGTTGAATGGCCCCTCGGTCTCCATCATACACTGAGCAAATTCTGGTCCCCTTAGTGTAGTCTGGTGCCCCTGGCTTATGTTACTTAGTGATGGTTCACTCTCCAGGGCAGTCCACCAGTCTCCAGGGTTGGCGTTTCCTATAAAATTGGACAAAATATTAATTAACTTCCTATTTCTACCATTATACAACTATTGTGCAATGCTTTGGCATAGTTAACAAAGATAATGCAACAATGAAATTTTTCATAAAGTAAAACTAACGAGAGAGAGAGAGAGAGAGAGAGAGAGAGAGAGAAAGAGAGAGAGAGAGAGAGAGAGAGAGAGATGTGAAGATGGAGGGATATATTTCAATCTATGTCTCACCTAGTGATGCATCAAAGTCAGGCCTGTTAGATGCTTCAGTTTCCTCTAGGCTATAACCTGATGCCACTTTGAATATCTTGTTTTCTAGGGCTCGTTTATCTCTTAGTAGAGTCTGTAGCTGTAATTCCATATTTTCTCTGAATATCTGAAAGACAACACAAAGACTGTTATACTCCTATTATCCATATCCAAAAAATAAATAGAAAGCCATGTCATGTCACAAGAGATGGAAAGAGCAAAACAAAGAAAGCATTTTATTGTTTAAATATACACAAAATAATTTTGACAGCTAGTCAAATAGCATGTTGCAAAATGAAATTGAACCATTCAGCTATCAAAGGGTTTTGTGCAAGCCAATGGCTTTTGCATTACATGGCTTTTAATCACTCACTTTGAAATTCCTCTGAACTTTGTCCCTGTCACTTTGAAATGCCGCCGCTCGGGCTTGAGCAGCTTGTTCCGCATCAATGGCTTTGTCTCTCTCTGCCCTCAGATTGGTACAAGTCTTCTGTAACACCAATAGTTCCGCCCGCAGTCTCTTGTTTTCTATCTGTAACCTCGTTTCTTTCTTCTTCATGTCTGCGATGTCATTCTCTTTGTTTAGTCTGAAATTTTCAACTGTCAGTCATACACCTTGTCATATATGGGCAAACTGAATATACATTTATCTGCAGTGTATATAGATAGACACATACTACAGATGCAAATTAAAATACAAATATACCTACCTATACATCTCGAACTCCTTCTTGATCTTTTCCGCTTCTGGATTCTCCAAATCCACCGACAGCGCAGACTGCAAACTACCCCCAATCCTCTTGTTTCTGCTGGAGCCATGACTAAATATACCCAACTTTCCTCTTGGTTTTATTTCTACAGGAATTCTCTTTATGACACCATGACTGCTTCCATTTAAATCGTTGCCAAATATATCATCATCCTCTGGATTATGCAGAAACGACCCACCAGTTCCCATTTCTAAGCAAGTACTCCCGTTTCCCAACCATCACTCAAAATATTTAGAGATAAATATTCTTTTCATTTTCTTGATTCTTTTTTCAATTTTTTGACAACAGGAAAACTCAGATTAATAAATGCCGAACCCGATGTGAAATCTCTCCGGTGTCTTAATGATTTGGCGAACGACCAATTTGGATTGTTTGTAGTCCCGCCTCTAATCATGCTAATTGTAGGGGAGTATCTCTGCCAAATCTGGGATTGCTTAAACTTCTAATTAAATTGTTCTATAAGATTACGTACAATACTATAGTATAACAATACAGCAATTTAATAATTTTTAATATGTAGAGCTTTTTTTCATTAAATATTCCCTTTTGCCTTGATAGAGCTACTTTTCATTGTTAACTTTAGCATTCTAGCTTTCACAGGTAGAAATGAACAAAAGAAATAAAATAGAATAAAAGGATAAAAATTAGACGTTTCAGATTATATTCGTGAATTAATATCTAAAATAAAGATAAATTATTAATGAAATAAAATGAAGGTAAAGACGAAGAAGTTACAATTAAAATAATGAATAAAAACAAAAACATATTAAAATGAAATAAATAAGTTAGAAAAACAATATCAGATTAAAAAATTATTTCACCGGGTGCAATCCCACATTTGGGGGTCGTGATCGGTGTAGCGCAAGAAGCGCGATTTCGCTGATTAATTAATAAGCAATAATTGATTAATATTATAAATTGATATTATGAAACGGTGAAGGTATGTCAGCAAGCTAAGTATTCAAAGACTTATTGTGTTCAATAAAGATAAACTTTGATAGTCGGAAGTATTGCACGGAAGACAATTATTATTAAGAAGCTATACCTCTAGCAATTAAAGTGGGAAATAGGATATCTATAGACTGAAACACTCAAACACTTCGACAATAATTAGGCAGGTAGACAGGTACGGTAGGAGCCATATACCAATTTTCGGTTAATTTATGTGAAATTGCAATTCCTTCTGAAGGAAGTTTACGGGGTTTTTTTTACTGTTTGAACCATGCACCACCATTATTTTCGTTTGCATTAGGCCTAAAAGCCGGTCATTATCCATATAAAAACTATCATTCATTCCCAAAGCTGTATAGTTTTATGGTCCTTTCTTATTTCTGCAACGAACTACTGAAGTAAAAATGAAAAAACAAAAAACCATGTAAAATGTATTATTACTAGAAGCATTAAGCTATCAAAATTATGAATTATTTATCTTACCTTGAAGTAAAACAGGTTAACAGGTATTGACAAATTCCTTAAAATTATACACGAATGTTTTATTATTGTAGCTTTACATCAACATGCTCTGTAATTATGCAAATCAGTAGGATTTCGATTCGATTATCATTAGGATCAAAAACTGTAACATGTTCTTTCCAAATTAACCGGGTATTTTTTCAGATAACGGTTTAGTTTTTAGTTCACCTAATCACAGCCAATCAGAATTCACCGGAAGTATCTGTTACTAGACCAAACAACCTGCAACAGAAAGGTACGCGAAAAGAGATACTTTGGAGACTTGGTATGTAATATATGTCTTAAAATATCGTTTAAAAAATAATATTTGTAAGTTTTCATACAATATTGTCTGCAATCTATTACATCAGAAGAATCGAATCTCAACTGCATCGTCTGTAGTTACCGGTGAGGGGCTAGGGGAGAAAATTAACATTCACAACCATGCTTGTACTTACACTGTAATGTTGAACAAATTTGCAGAAAATCCCGAAGTTACTTTATCATGGCTAGGCGTAAGCAGGAAGCGCAGCTGCAGCAAGAAATTGAGACTCAGGAAGAATGGGAGGACATGCTCTCAAAAGAGGGCCTCTTTGGTAAGAATTTCAACAATTTACATTTCCCCAGATTATTTTATTTACTTTTCAATTCTGTATTCCAGACCAGCAACTTCATAGAAGCCATGGACAAAGCAGATTAATAGAATTTAATTTGTGTATTGAAGGTATTGCATGTATATTGAATAATGACATATAATTTTTTTTTGCTAAAAACAGATATGCTATATATGTATTATGGTTACAAACACAAAAGCACCCTGAGAAGCATATGTTTTCTAAATTCATGTGCATTTAAGATGCTATGTCTAATTTACAAACAGAAGTAATTTAGGTTACTATAGGCATTAGATAGAGATCAAGATGATGTGGCTTGGAAATGAATCAATATATAGGCACATAAGTTCAAATTTTAACAAACGTTTACAAATGAAGTTGTAGATGTTTATCAGCAGTGGAGTGGAAGATGTGCTTGCATTTTACCTCTTCTTAAAAGGATAGGTGTAGAAACGGGTGGTGATTCCAATCTCCATTTTAGAGTTGTAAGTGAAGTCGTGTTGTCCTCAGTGTATTGCTGGTCAGGATTTGTGAAGGAGACACTGCTTCATGCACATTGCTTTCAGATTAGTTGGTAAAGGTACATACATGTAATATTTTATAGCGGAATCAATTATCACATACACCAAATAAGTTCAGCTTTATTAAAATGTTATATCAATAGTAATAAATGGAGAGAGAGAGAGAGAGAGAGAGAGAGAGAGAGAGAGAGAGAGAGAGAGAGAGAGAGAGAGAGAGCGCAAACTTGGCACAGTTATATAAATATGCATGTTAGGAAATGATTTGTGCATGCTATCTTGACAACTTTTTCATTACAACAGTTTTTATTGTCTTATTACAATTTAGTTAACAAATCATTCAGATTATTGTTCATTGCATTAAAAAAACAAAAATAGAAGTGAATTTTTACATAAGTGAGTTATATCATATAATTAGATATTGGTCTCTTAATAATATCAAACATTTGCATGTGGCGTTTTAAAATATAATGAATATTAATGGCATAAATTCTATTTTTCAGCAAAGTGCATCATAAAGATTATTTATGAATGATTATATATTTTTTTTAAATGCTACAGGACGAAGATTTTGAAGACTTGCATGATTTTATTTTTAAAAAATATTCTTGTGTATGAGTACTTAAGGTTCATTAATTTCAAATTCCATGAGGAAAAATGTTATAAATGTAGATGTATCTATACTTGAAGCTTATACATATATCTTTGATGAATAGTTGTAGATGTATACTTGTCATGGTGTGGTCCATGTGCGTCAATGTCAGGATCGTTTAAAAAAATTAAACTAGAACTCGGTGATCCCTTGTTGAATTTTATGATCGTAAGTTTCCATGAAATTTGGGCTGCAGTTGGCAGTGGCTGGAACTAATGTTGATTGCTGCGCTTTTACCTTTTTTTTCTTGCTTTCATAACTTAATATGTAACAATTTGAACCATGTATATAGTTTGAACTACCGTATATATTTATATCTTAACTGTCGAATTACAACCCCATCCCCCTGTAGCATAATACACAATGATAACTCTAATCATATTCTCCAACTAAATACATTAGTTCCCTCAGTATACCTTTAGTTTTCATCCATATTGCACCATATTTCAAAATTAGACAAGGGTTAACTGAATTAAATAGAGAACATATTGACAAAACATTTTTTTTTATTACCAATTTTTAAAAATTTCTACATGCAAGTAATATAAAATGGTCCGGTCCTTTCCACAATGAATCAGTTTTCAATCTAGGTCATTGTTGCTATTTGACCTGAGGTTAAGACATTAGGAGATAAATAAGATTTTAAACTTACATGAGTCTCTCATATCAGTAGAATTTATTACAAAAAAAAAAGGTAAAAGATAAGTTAATGGTAAATAATATAACAAGCATTCAAGTAAGAGTGGCGGCTTGATTTCATTTGCATTGCTTTCAGTTATGGGCAATTGGTCTAAAGAAAAATTCAGTTCAGTAAACTGTTAATGGGCTCAATACTGGTCTTTAGCTTAAATAGGTACCCTATTTTAAATTTGGGAATACTCTAGATGACCTGTATAATTATATAGTTACTCCAACATCTTGAAGGAAGAGATATGTTACATTTGAGAGAATTTTTTTTTATATTTTATACTGAAAGAGAATTGATTTGATGGAAATTTTTTCCCCGACAGTTATTGATGTGTACAACGAATGGAGTGGCCCATGCAAATGCATGGTTAGCATTTTCAAAAAGGCCAAACTTGACCTAGGTGATAAGCTTTATAAACCGGCCATTGTAAGTTGATATTCAACTCTATATGTGCTAAATATTGAAAATTAATCACACACAAAAAAATTCCCTAACGAGATTCTTCACTCCTCACATGCAAGTAACTGGCACCTGTTGAAGTGATTAAATATTGTTATATACATGTATATATATATTTAGGTTGTCTATTTTAATTAAATCAGTTTGATACTTATGTAAGTACATATAAATGTGAAAATGGATGGATCTGTGGGTGGGTTACCTTTTAAGTACTTTTTGAAACATACTGGTAATTATAGTATCGTAGAAAGAGACCTAATTAAAGCATTGAATTTTTATTTTAATGAAATTTTAGATATATTGCATTTGTTTTATGTTAATTAACTGACACATTTAATTTTATATAAGTTACCGGTACTTTAAATGAAATTAATCTACAATACCCAATAAATCCACGGTTCTCTTTAGATAACTTTACTTTATAATGTTTTAGTGGTAGATATCTATCAGCAGTGGTGTGGCCCTTGTACAGGAATGGTTAGCAACCTTAAGAAAATTCGCAATGATATCGGAGATGACCTACTTAAATATGCAGCTGTAAGTTGCATGAGAAATGTTGAACCAATGAAAATTGAAAAAGAAGAATTCCCTGTTTGTTGATGTTGAGAAGTTTTGTGTTTATTGATGTTTTGAACACTTAAATGTTCATTGCATGATCATGCAAGCGGTACCACTATAGCTTGCAATATTATTTCATTCAAAATGTAGTTGGTTGGTTGGTTGTTTTTTTTGGACATACATTTATATATAGCCCCACGTTTCACCAAGCATGTATAAACTATTTATTGTACAGTTCAAATTTGGTTTTCTCCTTGGCCAGGATTTTTTAAATTTTTAAAATTCTTTTTCTACACAGAAGATTCCAAGCAGCTTTGTTGTTTTGTTTTTTTTCAAATCATTTTTTCTGTTACCCATGTTTGCTGTGAAGTGTTTAAAATAAACACTAATTCACTTTGAAATTGATAAAAAATTAACTGTCAAAAAGAAATTATGGTAGTTCAAGGTACATATTACAAAAATAGAATCCAAAATGATCGACATGCACCGATTTTGCACAAGATGCCAGAAAATCCCTCATAATTTCGGTCAGACTTTTAAAGACAGCCAAACTTTTGCATTGAATTGATTTACTTTGAAAAAAAAATTATGTATTCCAAATTTATTATGAATGCTTTGAAATATATACTTTATCAATTACCTGGACAAATTTGTTTTTGACAGTTTAATAATGTCATGAAAGATAGCAAATATAACACTTGCTATCCTATATGTGTATGTTCACTCTTACCACCCATATGTCATTTGCTAAACCACAAAGGGTAAGTCAACTCGCACTACCAAAACAAAAAAAAAAACAAAAAAAAAGCAAACAAATAAACAAAAAATAATAAAAACATAATTTTAAATTATCACTGTTTTAAGTGAAGTTGATGTTCAGATTTGCAATCTAATCTAGCTAGGTTAGAGAATGTATATCTTTTAAATATCTCTTAATTAATATAAAATAAGAATTCTTAAATTTAAAAATTTCAAGTGCAAGTTGACTCCCCTTGCAGAGTGTTTTGCTTGTTGCTGATTTGTTTTGGTTTAATTTGGTTTGTTGTTGACAGTTGTTGATATCTACCAAGAATGGAGTGGACCCTGTTCTTGTCTTATCGCAAATCTTCGCCGATTAAAAAATGAACTCGGAGACGACCTCCTTCGTTTTGCTGCTGTAAGTTAATTGCAGTATCGAGACAATTCTTGGACTGTGAGCTTAAAATTCTTGTCTCAGAGGAAAAAAAATTATAGCTTATATATATGATACATAATGCATGAGTATTTTGTATCTTATCTAGAAATTAGAACATTATGAATGCTTTAATTCTTATTCTAGACTTTTCAACAAATCTTGAAAAAAAAACTCTATTCTTACGGTAAAAGGCATAGTACAGCTCTTTAAAGTCTTTAATTAGAAAGCTTTCTCTGACTGGTGATCATTGGGTTTAAATATTTTTATCTTAGAAAATCAAAGTATAGTGTTGAGTCTTCATTCAATAAATGCTTAAAAGTGACTTTTTCAGTTTAAATGGCAATATTCTAAATTCTTTTTAGTTTTAATTTTTTTTTTTTAAAGAAAGTGATTTTATAAATTAAGGAAACAACTGTTGACCCACTGTGTGTTGATCCATGTGTGGTTTTTATATAATCTCCTAATTATAATTCATTTTTCTTCATCTTTTATTTTTTCCTTCAATACAATAATAATTATTTTGTATTTTGAAATTGATGTACTAGAATTGTATAAATTGTTAAACTGATAACTCTGTCTGATAATTTTGTTGATAAAAAGAGATTATTTTGGTAAAATTTAATATTTAAATTGTTAATTTGAACTGAGATAAAAAAGTTTTGATAATTTTTATATTTATTAAAAAAAGAAACATCTTTATGGGAGATAATTTTCTATCTTGTATTGTGTGATAAACCTGTAGGCTAAAGCAGACACCATTGATGCTCTGGAGAAGTATCGGGGACATTGTGAACCATGCTTTCTCTTCTATGCTGTAAGTAAAAACTCTCTGTGTTTCTGTGTTTACATGTTTTCATTTTGAATATGAGATTAATCTGAAGAGAAAAAAATCATTGATTTTTTTTTCTTTCTAAATTTAAAAAAAACTTCTATTTTCAGAAAATTGGGATTTTAATAATTTTTTGACATTGAATTTTCATCAATTTTTTTTACAGGGAGGTGTTTTGGTAGCAGTAGTCAGGGGAGCTAACTCTCCCAAAATTCTGAGAACCATCACTGAACAGCTACAACAAGAGCATAAAGTCATTGATGGACAGTCAGAGAGGAAGGAGGTGAGACATTTATTGTGGTTGTATAAATAATACTAAAGATAGAGGGGAGGACTTAAGAATTAAAGAGGGTGTAGAGCTTGTCTGTGATTGAAAGGGGGGGGGGTGTAAAAAAAGCTGATGGTAAAATATGATATGCAAACAAATACAACAGAAGATGATTGTTCATGCAGTTGTTAAGGCCATGAAGGGAGAGATTTTCAAAAATTGATTTTGCATCAACTAATGAAATTTAAAGATTTTTTTTCTGTCTGTCACAGATAAAGGATCCTTACATTTCTCAGCTGGAATCTCAAGAAAAATTGGATGAGGACGATCAAGAGAAAGAGGAGGAAGATGGTAAGAATCTTGGTCCTGTAAATCTTTTAAACCATAGAGCTAGGGGTATATAGTAGCAAGTACCAATATACTGTCTGAGGGAATACTATTAACTACTGGTATTGACTGCATAATATGACTAGGGGGATCTTTCAGTTATGTATCCTACTGGAAAAAGCTATTTATAGATAATGTTGTCTCATTAAGGAGTTGATTTCTTTTTTCTAAATGATTTCCTTTCTCCAAATTAAGATAATCTTTGAATCACTAAAAATATAGATGATAGAGATAGATTCTTTAACTTCTCTTCTTAGATTCACATATTAAATTCTAGTACATTGAATTTTGATACTGGTCTTGCAGAACCATTTCAAGACTTTTAAGTTAATATAAGAATTGTTTTTTTTTCAAACTTTCAATATTTCTTTAAATGAAGTTTATTTTCCTTTTGTTTTATTTCTTTTCAAACATATTTTGATTTGAAATTCTTTTGTAATGATGTAGATTCTGCGGAAGGTAACCTTTTTCCTATATTACTGTTCTTTGATCCCCTAATTTAAGTTTTTCAGTATTTTTTCTTACCATAATTTTTTATTGTTGTTTTAATGAAAAGGGATGTTGCATTAATAACATGGATTCCCACCCTTTGTTTACCTATCCAAGATTGTATCCCCTTAAAATCCTTTTCAAATACGAAAATACCAATGATATAATTACCTGCCAGTGGTATAATGAATATAAAATCTCAACAGTTTTAGAAACATCTGGTAAATATTTTTTCAATGTTTTTTTTTTTAAGTTTTTTTTTGTGCATGAAGGAATGGGTTTTACGTGAATCTGAATAATGAGTAAATTGGACAATTTTATTCTGGACTTAGTAAATAACTGTGTAAAAAATTATACACGTCATTTCTATCTGTTACAAAAATATAACATCATTGACAAAAAATGATTGATTTGGTCAAGGTGTTTTTGATTTTAATTAAGGTATTATTGATTTTCATTTGGTGATATCTTTACAACCTTTTTATTATATTTTTCAATAACTCCTGTTCTCGTTTATTACAGGGTTGTCTCTAAGACCAGGGAGGCGGGGAATTCCCCCGCCTAAAGTGATGTAATTACCCGACTATTTTTTCATTTCAAACACAATCAAGCTATGAGCTAGACCTCCAGACCCCCCTCTACTTCCATTTTTAGAGACAACCCTGTATATTAGTTATTTTTCATTATCAATTGTTGATTGTTATGTTGTATAAACTAACAACAATGAACAATCAAACCTCATTATCTCATTAAGTCAGTAAACTAAAAAAAAAACTTCAAAATATCCAAAGGTTTGAGGTATTGGTGCTAAAATACATTGAAAAAATAATTATTGTGACTTGCAAATCACTTTGACAATTGAGATATCTATGGTATTTGGAGTTTGAGATAATGAAGTTTGACTGTACTTCTTTCCTCCTGGAAACATGTAAACAATAAATTCTGAGTTTTAATCAGTAATATGATATACCATTTATTCTATTCTTTATGAACTGTTATCTCATCAATGTTCTCTTCCTGTACTTTTTTTTCTGGACACAGCGAAAAACCGTCCACAATCTCGGTTTGCCAAAGGTATAAAGTTGCAATGTGGCAGAATGTTGCCCAGTTTGTTGCAGATATATATAATATGCTTTAGCAGCATGAAGATCAAATCCATGTTTCAAACTTAATTTGACTTTTCTTTTAAATTGTTTTCCTAATGGTACTGGTTAATTACTATTGTCTTGCTATTAATCTTAATTTCTTACCTTAAGCAAGCGCATATATCATTAGAAGCTGTGAATCACGCTGAATTTGGATTAAGGCAGCTTTGGACTTTAAATATTTTGAATTACTCTACTTACCTTTAAACTACTGAGTTCTTGTATTAATCTGTTCTAGTGTCTGCAGCATGCATACAGAGAATGGTAGTTTTAGATTAAGATATATCGGTAATACTATCCTCCTCCCATAGTCATTTCCTAATTACTTTCAGTACTAGCAGTACTTTGATTTTTCTTTATACTTGAAAATTTCTTCACTTGTCCTTTTTGAAAGTTTCAAACAGGAGGCAGTATAACAAGAATTCATCTACTGAAAGATGGAAGAGTGTTTTCCTTTTGTTTTTCCCTAATAAAGTACTGTTTGGCTGAATATTCATAAATTTCTAGATAAGACTGTTGTTCAAATGCAGTCATTAAATTGATCTGTGTTTAAACCCTGGTGCCTTTTCCATTCAACCTCTATGCCCTTGCATCATTATAAGCCCAATCCTGTTTTAATAAAATGAGTTTATAACTCTAATTAAAAAATGATGCGATTTTTGAGACATGATCTTCATGATTATGACATATGCTGAATTGTTTAAACATGAAAATATTCGTTAAAACAGACGGGTATGAGATAACGGATATTTTTGAAATTGCTATTAATGGTGCCGTACGTATTTTATTCTTATTGCAGAAGTATGATAATAAAAACTTTATCTTCTTTAAAGTAAACTTTAAAAAGGAATTACCGATATACATCAAAAATTTTTATATGTACTTTTCTGCAGGCAAGAGGATGAGCTATAAGGGAGAAATAGTTAATTATGGGGACCCAGATGATTTGAAACCAGGTTCAGGTTTTAACCACATTGCAATCCCCACTATTATTCATAGTCCTTATATATATACTTTGTTTTTTTCTGTTTATATCAGGCTTTGAAGTCAGTTTTGTTCAGCAAATCACTTTACCGTCGGAAATCATTGCTAAATTTATAATAACAATTGTAACCAAATACATGTATTATCTTATTATATTTCGTTTTGAATGACTTGACATTCTATATATGCATGTTGCTGAATGATCAAAAAACATATTCCTATCATATTTTTGCATAGATGTGGATTGATTTTTCTAATCTAATTAAAGTTAATTGATGGAAGCTTTTCTTTCAGTTGATAATTGCATGTAATTAATATTACTTTTGAGTATGTATACCATAATCAGCCCGATATTATATATTGTCATTATAGCTTAAATCAAGTTCTGTTTACAATATGTTTATTTCTTTTATTTGCATGGTATCTATAGATGTGATACATCATACAATTGTTATCTTTATAGTTGCATGTCCAAAATCAGAGTTGCTTTAGATTTTCTCACCAAATGATATTTAATACATGCATCTCTGATTCCCAGTACAGATATCATATTCAGAAAGTCCTTTACAGTGTCTTAATTTTCCATTAATTTAAAAAAATAATAATGTATGAATGAATCAATTATTTTATGTAAGCTCTTTTCAAACCCCAGCACATAGATAATTCCATGCACCATCTTTTACTTATGTTCAAAATTAACATTCTGATTTTCAACATGTTCAATCATTTGTAATTGTTAGTATTTTCTCATAATTCATGAATTGAAGTTTTGGATAACTCACATCCTGTACCGACAGACTAGATTTTATTTTCCTCATATGAAGATTTAATAAATAAGAGTCACTTGTAACAATAACTGTTTGTAACACTTTCTTCTTTCCGATTCTTGTATCAGCTGTGACATAATAAAAGCAATAATGATTTATTATATTCTTTTTTCGCTTGATTCAGAGGGAAAGAAAGAGATCACCGTTTGTCTCATCAAGCCTGATGCTGTGGCCGCCGGAAAAGTGCCCGAGATCATTGCTGATGTAAGATTTAAAACTTAATTTTTTTTTTTACGCAATATGATGACTGACTATCTACATATACTTTAAAAGAATTTTAAAAGATGTTAAATTATGAGGATGATAACAAAACACTTTTCCCAAATTTGAGACAAATTTAATGGGTCTTTTTTTACATTCACTTACCGTACTGCATCTTACTTTTGTTCAAGAAAGAACTTCCCTTTCTTGGATTGAATGATTATGTCTTACTGTAAGCCGTTTAAAAAATCTGTTTTTCATACATGTATATGCATGGTAATCTTCTACACATATTGAACATCACAATATTCAACATTCACTCAAATTTTTTTTCAATGCAGATTGAGGCCCATGGCATCGAAATCCTGAAGAATGAAGAGCGCCACCTAACAGAGGAGGAAGTCAGGAGTTTCTACAGTCACCTGCAGGAGGAGCCATTCTTCGATGAACTGGTCAGCTTCATGACCAGTGGAAACTCCCACGTCCTGGTCCTTACAAAGGGAAGAACGGGAGAAAACGTCATCAGCGAGTTCAGGGATCTGATTGGTCCCACAGCGGTCGAGGAAGCTAAGGAGGCAAAGCCTGAGAGGTGAGGTGTTATTTAATGTAGAAATTTGTCTGGAATAAGAAAATTAGAATTATTTGATTATGATGATGATGATGATGATGGTGTCATAGATTATACAAAATAATGGTCTGAATCTGGAGATATTTGAAAGTTTTATTATATATCAGCCAGAACAAGATATTTTAAATTACCAATTCTAGAAATTCTTCATTGTAGGAGTCACTCTCAATATCAATGTTAGTTATGGTATATTTAGATATAAATGTGTAGTCGTCAGAATCCAAAAGAGACAGTTTCAAACAAAGTTAACAATAAAGTTTTGGACAACATCATTTCACAAAGACATTTTCATTTTTACCGTATGTTAATCTATATCTTTAGCTTGAGAGCCAAGTATGGTGAAAAGACATTCATGAATGCTCTTCATGGCAGCAGCTCAGAAGATATGGCAATGAGGTAAATACATAGAATAAAGAGAAACTCCTTTGCTTTGTTTTGCATACTTGCAAAACAATTAACCTACCCTTCTCTCTCTCTCTCTCTCTCTCTCTCTCTCTCTCTCTCGTCTCATTATGATTTCCTCATACATACTCATGTAAATATTTTTTGACTTTCAGGGAATTAGCCTTCTTCTTCCCAGACTATGCTGCTCCACCTGCAGAAGGAAAGCCCAAACTTCAGAGAACGTTAGCTCTTATTAGACCAGATGCCTTCAAGAACCATAAAGGTATACCATTGTCTTTTTCTACTGTTGCATTAGTCCTAGATTTTGGATCTCCACCTTTACCAACATTTGTAAGACATTTGTTGTGTAGTTTGAGGTTGGGCAAATAGTCATCCGATAAACATTTGTACAGCATTTTTAAAAGAGTTTGAGGAAAATTAGGTAAGAAGATCGAAGTTCCAACATTCAAGGATATAAACCTGTAATGTTGGTAACTGCTAGACCAAAGATTTCTATTTTTTGTGAAAGCATTGCTACAGATTTTACTTAACTTACCTTATGTATACATTGCTAATGAATGTACAATTCTTCTTCTATAGAGGATATCCTGGCAACTATTAGTGAAGCTGGCTTTAAGGTGGCCATGCAGAAGGAGATGCAGCTCACCAGAGAGATGGCTGAAGAGTTCTACAAGGAACACAAAGGCCAAGATTACTTCGAGGAACTCATCACGAGGATGACATGGTGATGATCTTTACTGATTCACAAATTCTGCTAGAAGCATGGAGGTGTTTGTGTTGTGGAAAATTATTTTGATTTTGCATTTACTAAATTAAAGTTTTGCCAAATCTACATTGCCAAATCTACCTACAAAGATTTTTTTTTTTGGCAAAAAAAAAAAAAAATTCCATGTGAATAATAGTCATGAATGCTTAATATATTTGTTGTTAAAAATAATACCGGTAGTACAGTTTGGCAGTATGAAGTGTTGATTTCTTGGTTGTAATTCCAGTATTAAAAATAAAACTGCTGCTTAATCATGATATATATAAAGGTGGGCTGTTTCAGGACTGTACAAGATTTGCTAAATCTTCAAATACAATGGATTTTTTTATGTCTCTTTTCCTTTTTTTGTTGCTGTTGACTATAAGAATTGTAATCAGTTGTTTTTTTTTTGTAGTGGTCCTGTTTTGGCTCTTGGCCTGGCTAGAGAGGATGCCATCACAGGCTGGAGACACATGCTGGGACCCACTGAAGTAGAAAAAGCCAAATCAGAGGCACCAGAGAGGTGAATTAATCTTCATTAAATTACCTGAGCTTTAATGGGAATTGTTGTCCCTATTGTTCACCTCAAATAGGATTTACCTTTTGCCTAGAAAAATTATTTCTCCATAAAAACTATGTGTCCAAATTTACATGCACTTATTTTCAAAACTAAATACAAGGATTTCCATGTGAAAAATATGAGAAAAAAATGATACTCTTTTATTGAATTTCTATAGCTATTCTGTAAAGTAATGCTTATAGTACAATGAATTGTATGTACATGTAATTGTCCAAAGTGAGGGTTATTCCATGTACCAGAGGGACATAAAAATTAGATTTACTTTAAAAAAAAACCCATTAACTGTAAGCAAACCACATCAAGAGGACGATGTATTATAAAGATTTACTTAATGTGAAACTCATGACAGTTTTGTATGAAATGAATAAAACTCAGATTTTCTGTTATCAATTTTTCAGTTTACGAGCAAAGTTTGCTCTTGAAGAAACCAAGATCAACATGTTGCATGGATCAGATTCAGAAGAGACAGCCAAGAAAGAATTGGAATTCTTCTTCCCAATGGAACAGACAGTTGCAGTCATTAAACCTGATGCTGTTGGAACAAAGGGTAAGAAACATGATCTAGATGCTTATAGCTGTTTACAAAAGGCTTTGGGATAGAACATCGGATGGCTTAAGATAGGCAGTCAGGACTCTATAGGGTTTGTTGTAAAACTCATATATAAAACTCTTTTAGTAATGAACAGATTTTACAAATTCATGTGCAGATATAATGTAATTTTTTTTCCTTTGAAAGGGGGGGGGGGATTATGTGATTCTCCGGGGCCCATAACTCTTCTTTAAAAAAATTTGAAATCTCATCATTTTGTTATACATTCACTGGTACAGAACAACATTTTCAAATTTGCAGAATTTACAGAAACTGTATAATAATATCTTGGTTAAGATTATTTTTTACTCTTACTCTTACTTTTACTTTTTACAGATGAGATTATTGACAGAATCCATGAGTCTGGATTCAGGATTGCAGCACAAAAAGAAACGAATTTAACCCGAGAGCTGGCAGAAGAGTTCTATGCTGAGCACAAAGGAAAGGAATACTATGATGATTTAGTGGAACACATGACTAGGTTAGTCAATCATCAAGTTAAAACTACTTGCCTTTATTTTTTCTCACTGTAATACCTAGTAGAAACATGTAATACTTATCCATATATGAATACTTTGATGCATGAATACTAAGAAACAAATTTGATTTTGGCAAATATAACTTTATCATACTACATAGGATATTGATTGAACAAGCTGAACTGTGTTTATATGCAGTAGTTTGTGTTTACAAATATTTTTAAAAATATTTGTAGAACAAAGTTAACGTACAGAATGTCTTTATGTTTATTAATTGGCATGATCGTTTAAAATCTCCTACTCACAAATGCAATGGCGTTTGGATGGATATAATTGTACATGGCAATGCCATGTATCAATCATTTGATATATTACGTGTAATTATCTCACATGTTAGCTGATGTTTAGCAAACAGCAGTATAAACTTCTGCTTTTATATAAAGGGTTTCAAGTTCAAATGCTGAAGGTCCAGTTACATTTGTGTATTATTTCCTCTGTTGTAAGACATATTCTTCGATTTGTATTAATTTTTTTCTTCCCAACAGTGGACCAACTTACATAATGGTGCTATCACGAGAGGATGCCGTCCAAGGATGGAGACAGGTCATTGGTCCAACTGACCCCGAAAAGGCTAAGGAAGAGAACCCGGACTCGTGCGTTTTTCTTAATTATTTGTTTTCTTTAAAGTCGATTAACCCTTAAACAAAAAATCAGACCTGTAACTATTATCTTCAAGTTTAAGTATGCATGGTGCTTGATTCTAAAAAAAATAAATGAATTAATTGAAATAAAGAATAAAATAAAAAGATATTTCAAACTTAATTCTTTTCAGGATTAAGGCACGAAAGAATATTATTTTCTGCTGTTTGCATTGTTTATGGATGCAAGAAAATTTAGCACATTAACCCCTCCCCTTTTTTTCAGATTACGTGCAGCTTACGGCAAAAATATTCTCCAAAATGCAGTTCATGGTAGCTCAACGGCTGAGCACGCGGACGTGACTGTGAAGAAGATATTTGGTGATTTAAAATTTGCACCAGATGGTACTGTCATAGGTATTCCATTTTTACCTACCTTCAGAGGACGGCATGTGCATGGAGACTCTTTTTTTTTAAATAGCCCCCAAAAGTCTTGATAGATGACTGAAAATTTGTAAGATAGCCTTTTTCTCACAAGAACCCTGGTACGGATAAAGTTGCACTGAATCTTAAGCATTTTGAAAAATGAATCAAGCCTGCACTATGGTCCTCATATTGCACTCAACCCCTACCTAGCCCTTGCATGTATATATATCCCTTTCATTTTTAAAGATTAACGCAAAGTTCCCGATCAAGACAAATTTAGATTCATTTGTTCAAGTCTCACAGCAGATAACTCTATCTCACCTGAGCGAAGTTCCTGTACCAATTGCTGCAAAACTTTCATTGAATGTAACTCGGCCTATATTTACCCTTGCCTCCATATTTTCTTATTTCAATGAATCAAGACAAAGATACCATTTTAGATGTTTATATTAATTAAGGCTGTTTCATGATGATTGAGCACTCACTGAAGAGTTTTATTAAGCTAAGCAAATAATCCATCTTGATTGAAACTTTTCGCCTTTTAATTATTCTGCTACTGGTACATTTGCAGCTTAATTCTTGAAGTTCAATAGATATATTTTTCTTTCATGCAAATATTCAATGATGATAAATGGCATTTCTGAAAAAAAAATTCACAGCTTCTTCCTATTTATTGTTATTCTGTTGTATTCTGCTTCAAGTTGAGCTGGATCAACTTTTTTATAGAGTCAATTTTAGAATTTTTATAAATATTTGCTTTTAAGACTTCATTATAGACATGAAATTAATACATTATGTCAATTGAAAAGAGTAAACTTTTAATGCTACCTTCATATGAATAATTATACACGCTGAGATTTTGTTGTAGAAAAATAAACTACTAGCAGGTTATCTGTGGTAAGCCATTAAACTGATTTTGATCGAACTGAAATAAACAAACACCAAAACATTGGGGAATGAAAAATTTAGTGGAATTTTTACATAAATTAATGAAATAATTCAGTTACTTAGTATATGTATTACTTTTAGAAATATTACTGCACTCGATATATTACATGGGTTTAAGGCCTCCTACGTAAATATTAGTAATGAAGAGATATAGAGGGTGACATAAGGGTTTTTTTTTTAAAGGAACAAAGATGAAATTTGAATTTTAATAGGGATCCTTCCCGTCCAATAATCAGTGTTTGAAATAGTTGCACAGCAATAAAAAAAACCCTAAGAATCATCTTGTTAATTTAAGCCAATTAAATTCCCTATTATGTGTTATTCATTTTAAAAGATTTGTTTGCATGGATGTGTAAAAATACATAAATTGCTTCTGAGGGAAAAAAAAAACAACTTGGGATGTTATGGAAGTGACCATTTTTGTAAGCAGGCATTAAATATAAACCGATCGTCGACATGATTGCCACTGAGGGTAGTGTTTTATCCGTTCACGAATTTAATAATTCTTGGATTGGAGTGGAATTGCTTAATGATGGTTTCTGATTTTATTCTCTACTTATAGTTTATACCTGCCTTCTCTCTCTCAAGTTCTTTGCACTGTAGATTTTTGTTCGTTCACCATTAGAAATTCCGCAGAACTATCATTCAAATATAAAATATTAAAAATATGGGGTTCATATAACCTGGTTTTTAATTGATACTCTTTAATGATCCTGAGGGTAAAAATAGTTTTCAAATTGTTCTTTTCTTATAATTATGTTTTACATACTGGTAAATTAATTGGTTTAACAGATTTTTGAATATACTGCATAAAGTTTATTTATGTGCACTGGGATATGTGCAATGCATATTTTATGCATACTGTTAAGATTAGGTGAACAAATGTCTACTTCCTTTTTGCTTCATAGAAGAATTACGTGTCTATTATGTATTTTTTTTATTCCTGCACTCCAGTTTTCGTGTTTTAGATTTGAATCACTGGCTACATATACCTTTAGTATTCATTAAAAGTAGTGTGCATGATTCTATAGATTTTCATATAATAATTTCTTTAGTTTTTTTCTTTTACTTAATAAGTACATTTTCTGATTTATTTTAGTTGTTCTTACACAATTCTAATACTCAAGAGTTCATATTTACCTTTCCAAAATTATTTTTGAGGATTAATTTGAATTATTTATATACTTTTTTGGTGTTTTTATCTTATTTATCATATATATCTAAAAATTATCTACCTCATGGATTGTCAACTTATGCAATATATAAAGAATAATTTTCATTCTGAATAATTGAAAAAACTTTATCATAACAATAAATGACATACACGCTTATTTCAATTATGCAAATTAATGTTAATAAAATGAAAACTCAGACTTTGTCAATCAATCAAAAACATAATTATTATTTATTTAATCTTGAAATCTGATATCTTTTTACAGCTGAGGATGTCCCAGAGCAACAAGAGAAGAAAGGTGAATATTTTTTTTTTCTTTTGGTATAGACCTTAATTCATTTGTTTGCAGTGATCGATCTAGCTGCAATTTTATTTTAGGTTGTGTTGCTAACTTTAAAACGAAAGATCTAAAATTCTCAATGCAATGAAGTTTAGCATTTGATTTGTGTCCAATGCTTGAAGTTTACAAAGGATACTGTTATAGTGGTTATTTACGCTGGTGGATTACCGGTTTATAAAATATGCAATTTCTTTGTCTAACAAGATGCGTGGGTAATAAATGAGCGGATTTGTAATGTACACAATAAAGTTTTAAATTTTTAACCATATGCAGAGGTATTTTACCTGATTAAAAGCTTACCGCGTAACTTGTGTAAATTCCCCCCACATGTAAGTTACCACTTTTAAAATATTCTCTTTCATTCATTGTCATCTCCATATTTATGATAATTAAAAAAGTAGAATATTTTATTTTTATTTTTTTAATCAAAGGATGATATTTTTATAGATACATGATATATATATACACACACACACACACACATGTTTAAGATAAATACAGGTTGGTTAATTAACAATCATGAAGATAATTTTTAATTGTAAAACTGACCAGAAGTCATATTGAAAATTTAAAGGTGAAAGTCTCATTCAATTAAAATTGAAAATTGATACCTCTTCACAATTCTCAAAATGTAGAAGATTCCCCTTGTCAAAAGATTTTATACTAATCATGTGTAAAACATCCATGTTTATCAATCAGTTCAAATTTATTGAACTTTGTGCTTTAATTTCTTAATAAAAAAAATTAAGAAGGTGAGGAGGATACAGAGGCAGGAGAAGGGAAGGAACCAACTAATGAGACCAATGAACCCGTTTTATCAGAAGAACCCACAGAAAAAACACAACAAGGTCTTAAATCTAGCTTAGATGTATTGCATGGTGCAATATGGGAACATATATATTTCTATGTATTTAGTCTATACAGTGCCTCTTCATTTATATATATTGGGTTTCTTCTATGCATGTATGTAGCATTAATTATTTTTTGTTGGTTAAAATTTGGTTCTTTTGGGCTTTGATAATTGTACACTATATTACTAACAATAAAAGCATGACTTGTCACTCCCAGAAGTCATAGAGCAGAGTGAATAGAATAGATTTCACTGTGCATGAAGAAGTATGCAAAAAAGAGACAAATATAGAATGTGATTATTTGTGTATCATAGTACAAGTATATATCATTGCATATAGTCAACAATTACAATAATCTAGTGCCCATGCTAAGGTAAAATGCAATTAGTAGTACCTGATTAGCATGTACTGCAGATTCCTTATTTTACACGAGCCCTTCATTCCATGAGTCATCTGTTTTGCTTCAAATCGTGAGAATATAAAATCACAAACGCAGAATTTTCATCAGAGTTTCTTTTTCTTTTCATCTGTTTGAAAGGAAAAGCAAGATTTTAAAATCTGCGAGATGTGCTTCACGCAATTTTACACAGAAATTAATTTTTTCGTGTTTAAAGGTGCATGGTCACGATTTTGGTCAAAAATTATTTTTTCAATTTTAATATTTACAATGCTTCAGAAAGGCATTTTTAATAGGCAGCTGAAATTTGAGTGTCATTTGTTGAGTTATGAGTGAATTACGGAGCTTGAAATTCTTAGCTATGTAAACAAAGTGTTTGTTTACATTTTGAACGTTGAATTAAAAATGTCAGGTTTAAACCTAAAATGAATGTGCTAAACGTTAGGAACTGTTTATCTATGCTTAAAATAAATAAAAAGATTGACAAGTAAGCTGGAAAAAGATTTTTACTGGTATATTGAACCTTAATATATAAACAAAAACAGGGCACGAGCCTTGTTTACCTGACAAAGAATCGTAAGTCCTGTTTCTCGCTTATAACTCTACGAATGGCTCTCAATTTTTTTTTGATCTTTAGAAATGCATTTCTAAAGCATCGTAAATAATAAAAACCTAAAAATAGATATTGATCAAAATCGTGACCATGCCCCTTTAATTAGGAATCTACAGTATTGTACGTACTCCTCACTCAATAATTACAAACGCATTTATTGTCTAATGTAATATGATTTTTGGATTTACCAACATTTGATTGTCATACATGTATTATGATATTTTGATGTAATTACCTTGTATATCTTTTGAATAAGGTAAATATCTATATTAAATTAAAAAAAAAATCCATCCACAAATCTCATGAAATGTGACTAAAAAAAATTCTAAGGTTCAATTATCACATTCCTTCTATAAACTGAGAAGTATTGGATTGGAATTAAGTTTAAGTGTTTAAAGGAAAAAAGAGCATAATAGTGTGTAACTTTTGGGAATCTATTTCTCATTATATTTATTTCCTACTAATACCCCTCCCTTTGTGATTCACAGAACCTGTGACAACTTCAAATACTGAGAAAGAACAGACTGCACCTGAGTTTAAAGAAGGTCATTTTAGTCTTCTTACTCTCTCACAATAAAATACTCACCGCTGGGGCTGCATATCTCTCTCTCTCTCTCTCTCTCTCTCTCTCTCTCTCTCTCTCTCTGAGTGTCATACTAATCAAACTTGAAAATTGTAGCATAGTTCCATCCAAGAGTAGCTAACACTCTAAGACAAGGTTCTGCACGACAACAGCATTAAAATCTAGACTTCTGAGCTTTTTACTTAAGACTGTACTTCTAATAAATATTTCTGTAGTGTGTCTGCCATTTTTACCAAATGATTCTTATATTAATACTGTTCTTTAAATGCCATTGAATATCTACCATTATATAAACAAAAGAATCAAAAATATTCAATTTCTACCTAGAAAATTAAAGCTAACTCTTAAAAGTATAACTCAAAATATTTTTAGGGAGAATTTTAAGTTAGTATCTGATTTGAATGGAATTTTTAAAGTGCTCTTATTTATACCATTTCATGCACTGTTTTGGTATTGGTCAACAGAGCATGTATTAGTTCGCAAAATTCACAAGAATGAGTAAAACAGTTGATAAACTAGATTTATGGGTTGTAAACTTTATCATAGTATATAAACACTTTTGTTTTAATCTCATTTTTGTTCCATTTTTAATCTTTAGAATTCTTTTTTTTTCACTTGGTGATGTGCAGCTTGAAATATAATTATATAATTTTATGCTTCTGCTTTAAATTTACAGTTTTTACTGAAGTCACTTTTACATAATAAAAAATATTGAAATAATAATTAAATTTCTGAATGAATGTTGAATTTTCCCTTATGTATATGAAGCACAATTTAAAGAATTAATGTTTGATGGCTGTAGAAGAGAAGAAGGAAGAAGAACCACCAAAGGAAGATGCCACTAAGGAAGAGTCCAAACCAGCAGAAGAGTCCAAACCAGCAGAGGAAGAGTCCAAACCAGCAGAAGAGTCCAAACCAGCAGAGGAAGAGTCCAAACCAGCAGAAGAGCCTAAACCAGAGGGTATGTCTCAAAACCTTAAATATCAATAGTGCTTGGAGTTATGTAGTGGATCGAATTTCATGAATTTTTTTAAACAACTAAGTATTTTAGTGATTAAAAATAATCATAAACAAGTTGTTACAAATTATGAGTTCTTTCCCTATATAATGAAATATCTGGCAAGAACAGCTTTATTAGAGGGTGCTCCATATGTGTCGAGAAAAGTATACATTTCAATGATGTTCATGTTTAATTGAAAGTTATATATATATATATTGAGTCTAAATGGTACCAGAACATGTACTTTAAAAACAGAGATCAAAAATTAAAATATATCATATAATGCACAGCATTTTTAGAAATATAACTCACACATGATCATTGTAATTTGTATTGGTCTTTGGTAGAGTCCAAACCAGCAGAAGAGGCACCAAAGGAAGAAGAGAAAAAACCAGGTATGGAATTTTAGTGTGTTTTAGAATGAGAGAGAGAGAGAGAGAGAGAGAGAGGGGTACCAAGGCAAGTTATCATATTCCTTTACTTTCTCTTTCAGAATCACCAAAGCCTAATGAGGAACAAAAAGGTATGGCAGATCATCCTCATGAACTAAGATTACAACACTGTACATGTATATGGCAGCTAGGTCTTCCTCATGAACTTAGATTACAACATTGTACATGTATATGGCAGATCATCCTCACGAACTTAGATTACAACATTGTACATGTATATGGCAGATCATTCTCATGAACTTAGATTACAGCATTGTACATGTATATGGCAGATCATCCTTATGAACTGGATCACAACACCTGTACATGTGTATGGCAGATCATCCACATGAACTTAGATCACAACACTGTACATGTGTATGACAGATCATCCTCATGAACTTAGATTACAGCATTGTACATGTATTTGGCAGATCATCCTCATGAACTTTGATTACAACATTGTACATGTAATACATACACAGCGAACCAGCTTTTATTCAATGCAACTTTTTACTTTTTTTCACAATCTACCAGTGATGGACGGGTTCATGACAACTATTTTTTGTGACAAAGCCTTTAGAATAATATATAAGAAACCACATCGTCATACTAGCGTCATATTAGATGTAATGGAAATTGATACTTCAAAATTAAAAATAAAAATATGATAGTGCATGAACCAATAATTCAACTATGTGCAAAAACATTTTTTGGAAAGAAATCATAAAAAAAGAAAATAAATTTTACAAATTAAGAACATGTATTTGGAGTGATTCGGAATGATATAGAATATAAATACATACTCTTGCTAGTTAGGACTAGATTAGTAGCAGTGATTGTGTTTAATTTGCTACGAAAGCCTAGTTTTGTGTCATATGCTACATTTACGTCATGTGCATTGCTTTTTGTGTCTGTAATAGCTGAAGAACCTAAAAGTGAAGAGGCAAAAACTGATGACGCCAAAGCTGAGGAGGCTAAAGCAGAGGAAAGTGAACCAAAAACTGAACAAACTGAATCAAATGAAGAACAGAAGCCAGGTAGTGAACTGTTTAAACTTCAGGGAGACAAAAAAAAAACCCTATTTGTCATGCAGTGTAGGATTCATTGTGTGATTACAATGCTTAGTATATGGAATTACCTGCTTTTGCAGAAAAATGAATGTGCTAGCAAAGTTATGTGTGAATGATTTTGAAGTATGAAATTGTACATTTGATAGGTTTTTCTGCATTTTTATACAGTGTATGTAGTTAAAGAAATGGCAAGCATCTCATTAAATACCTACCCTCTAAAATGTCTATAAATTACAACTTTATTAATCATAACAATTTTTTAGTACAATATACTACATAACAATTTTTTAGTACAATATACTACTTATTTGTAAGTAAAGTTCAAAGAGGTTGTCTTTTATTCAGCTGTCCTCCAATATATGTGTTCTTGAAACATCATATATGATTATCGTAGTTTAGTTGAATTGAACATTGATTTTGTATCATTTCTCAGCTGAAGAAGGAGAGAAGAAAGAAGAAGAGAAGAAGGAGGAGGAAAAGAAGGAAGAAGCACCAGCTGAACAAGGTTTATAATTGCACCTTTCTGTTGTTTTGTAATGGTTCACATTTTTTGTGTTGTATTGATTACAAAATAGATTAAGATTTAAATTATAAGAATTATTATTATAAGATCAGGACCATATTTATTAAACACTTTTTTGTTTTTGTTGACAAATATAATACCAAATACATTTGTTAATACTTTTTTGTTGTGAGAGATCTTTATACTCTATAGAATATCAATACAATATGTACATTCATTCATTTCAGGTTGAATGGTTGAAATATATTTAGGACAGATTATAAGATTATGGTGAGTTAAACACTGAAGTTTACTTTAAACAACATTAATAAACCTTATTATTATATTATGATGTGTACAATAAATTTTGTTAATTTTTTTCATTTGTCTTTTATTTCTTTTCAGTGAAATGAAAATGATTCCAACGAAGACAATTTTCAATGTGACCGAAGACCAAGAGATTGTGAGAGTACAATGGACAAAAAATACTGTGACCTGTTGCCATTGTTGATATGTGTGCACAAGTGCTTATATCGTGATTTTTACTCCGTCCAGAAAGCCTTCAGTTTGTGATAAAAAAAACATTATATTATTCTTCATTGTTTATTTTTGTTTCTAAAGGTATTCATTTACTGTACCTTTTGCCTTCAAAATGTCTGTTATTTTTTACAATATGACAGTTTAATGCCTTCTAATTTATATTTGGCTATTAATACTTAATTTTGTGGATATATTTATTAGGAATTATTGTTTTTATTATGAGTAAAATTTGTATTGCAATTTAAGAGTGACTTACTGTCGTTAGTCTTCAGCCAACTGGATCGATCAACTTTCTACATCATCAACATCTTTCTAAATACTGTAAACACAATATATATCGCCTGTACAATATCTGACAAAAAAGGATTTTTGAACAAGTTAACGTGGATTTTATTTAGCGCATTTCTGAATGTGTGTATTATCTATAGGTATATATTTGTCATTTGGCAGTGTACTTGCCAAACAAAATACACAGCCAAACACCATCTAAAGTTAACATGCTATATAAAACTTCCAACCAAACAAGAACTTGTTTAATCAATTGTGACTTGACCTTCAAGACGAGGGCTTGATGGTCGTGGCCATTTTTAGACTAAATTAATGTTTTAAAAAAGAGCTTTGAATATAGATATAGCAAAATATCGAAATTTTTAAACGAAATAATTTGATTTTATCTTTACTAAATATTAGTCCATAACTAAACATATCATACCTGAGAAATAAGAGAAGATCTGATGGTTATATAATTTATTGACCACACAGCCTCCTTAAGATTTACCTATATACCGGTAGTCTAAAAACCGCGGCCAGTCGGCCATTTCACGATGTTTTGCCGAGTGAAAGTGTCTGATATTTTTAAGTATTTGCTGATTAAGAAATTCAAAATATATATTTTCTGATATCAGAAAATGATTTTTCATATCTGAAATTCATAGGAGAACAACAGTGACTTTCTGTCTCCCTCTGTCTTGTACAGTGGGCTTTGCCTTTTCACATTTTTGCCAATTTTCATCAAACCTGATGTCAGCACTCTAGTTCAGATATTTTTTTTTTTGCCTTCCATGCTTTCGATGTCAAATTAAGGCTTGCTTTGTGATATGGGAGTTTGCTTTCCTCAGTATATGTCATGTATTGATGTTATCAACGTTTCTCTCCAGGTTCCAGACTCATACTGAAGCACGGACTTCACCTTGCTGTTAAACATTCTGAGCTTGGTACATAATTGTTCCCATCGGCCTGCTTCTTCACACTGGTCTCAAAATGGAAGAAGTTTGTCGAGCCTTCTTTCTCCTTTGTTTATAATCTTTTTGTGAACTCTGATATACCGACAATTCTTCCTAAAAAGGTAAATCCTGCATCTTCCTTTTTGGTGTTGCAAATCTTAATGCCAACGGTTTGTTTTAAGTTGATTCTTGTTTTCTGCGCACTGATGCAGAAGTCAGTCTGTTTGGCTGTTGTTCGTAGAATGGTAGTTTGATGTTGAGAGTTTTGAAGACGAAAAAACATAGAGCAAATGTCATAGATCAAGCCAAGACTTAAATGTCCACTGTTTGCTTGTTAGGCTGCTGTTTGGCACAAGAAAAAAATCATATACTAGTATAGGAGATAGTGTAGTATGTCAACTTGTCTCGCTCTGGTGTTGATAGTTGTCTGTCACGATTCTTCAGTGGATGACTAGGCATATGAATCCATCATATGCATGTAGTTTCTGTATGATTGGTATCCCTAAAGATTCACTAAAGTATTTGTCCAACTTTACTAACGTATGCCTGCATAGTGATGTCTCCCACTTGCAAGTCTGTTCAGTAATACAATATAGCAATTTTCTTCCTGTGACTAATCAACACGTGAAGGAACGCCTTTGTCTAAATCCTGCTTGTCCATTTCGCATTTCTTATCCACTTCCATCCGTATCCTCGACAAAACGATGCACTTTAATGAGGATTGGAAACTAATTAATTTTTTTTCTGTTATTAATTAGAGAAGTGTCTCGTATTTGGTTGTTTTACAAAGAGTCCTTTGTATTCTAATATATTATGGTAATTTCACTAGAAAATAGTGAAGACAGAATATTGAGAGCTTTAAGATTTTTTTTTTGCTTCTGTAATATCAACGTCGATGCTCAAATTTGGACTATATTTAATAAGGATAGACCTGTTAGAGATTACTTTCACTTCTTTCTCTCTCGCCGGATTGATGCATACATTCTTTCCTTGTCTGTCATCCTTTGTCACGTCCTCTCTGAAATCTGCTGTTTTCAATTGTGTGGGATAATTTATGAACTAATGATGTCGTCTTCATTTTTTCAATATTTTATTTGAATTACATGCTAAATCAAAATTCAGAAATTATATCTTGTTACATTAAAGTTTTATGATTCAAAGAATTTAAAACTGTCTACCTACCTAAATCAGTTCCCCCCTTTGCCCAAGGATGTTTTGTCCTCAAAGCTGATTAAATCTGCTTTTCTACGAGATGATATATTCTTTTTTTTCATGCATTTATCAATTTTTAATATAATGCTAAGCTATGCTACTGTACAAAAATATCTATACAAAATTTGAGAAATAAAAATTCAGTGTACCTGAGAGAAATACATGTATAAACATCATTATACAATTTATTCAATTACAGGATGACTAAAAGACAAACTTATACTTATATGAAAGGTACAAAAATGTATTTAAATACATTGATGTCATTGAGAACATCATGAACCAAAAAACAATGCACGTGAAGTATATATATATATATATATATATATATATATATATATATATATATATATATATATATATATATATATATATATGTGTGTGTGTGCAGCAATGACACATAAAGTGGCCCAAAATCAATAAAACAAAGGTATTTACTAGCCGCAGCATAATAAAGGATTTTTTTTTAAAGAAATGTAGTTGTAACATCATGAAATCCAGTTATCGTGTAATTTTGGTTAAAGAAGAATAATGTTTGCAAATTGTATGCAAACAAATGAAAAATTCACAGATGAAATTAATTCACAATTTTATATGTAAAATGAAGGTAAATATAATGCACATAAGTCTTAAAGCACATGAGTAAAAATGAAAAAAAAAATTGTTCAAACACAAAAAATAAATTAAGGAAGTTGTTTTTAGGTAGTCAAAGCATCAACATTGAAAGTACCATGATGTGGCAATGACTGATACAAACCATGGTAATGAGTGATAAAAATTATTCTTTTGGCTTGTAGAGCGGAGAAAATTTTCAAGGGGATGGTTGATAACATTAATGGTACGTGTCCCAAAAATGTTTGTAACATTAAAATCTGACCGATGAATTTGCATTTTTAAAGAAAATTGGTGTATATAACCACCAATTTTGGAGGACAAATTTTCCAAAATGAAGAATATAGTGAGATATTTAAAACACGGATCAAAATACATTCATTTCAAATTGTTATAGTTTTAAATTCTCTGAGTTTTATATCTTTAATGTAACATTTCTGATAGACTTTACGAGTGTCTTGGTCCGTAATTACATAAACCAGCCCCTTTTTCTTGGTATAAAAGGAAAGGCCTCAAGAATAAAAACATTTTTTTTCTAAAATTGTTGTTTATTTTGGGGTTACGTGGGGTTGAATATCCTGCAGATCCTTAATGGGGATAGAAATCATTGTTTTGATTAAAAATTCTTCCATCATTATTGGGTCTTTTTGTCTCTTGTATTCAAATATCTCTCCCTTTGCTTCTACTAATATTTTTCCACTGTTACGAACGTTTTAGTAATAGTACAGTAACCTTGTGACCGCGCAGTTTCACACGGTGCTAAGGAATTCTTCTGAAACTGCATCCGTCGTGTGCAGTACGAACTGGGCGTGGGAATGTTGGCGTCGAGGGTACAGGGTATAAATTCGAAACGCACTGAATATTGGTACTTAAATATTTTAATGATTTTAAAGTTTGATTCAATAGTAAACGCATGGTAGTCCAATCCTTTCAATTTAAATCAAATATATTTCTGTCAACATATTACATACCTATGCAAAATGAGCTGCTAACAAATAAATCACGTAGTTTAATAAATAAAGGGGGGATGACATTAACCTAAAACGAAACTTTACAAACGACAACATCTGTGAAACTGCAAAGAAATCTGTCGCTTGTAAGTGATAGTCATATTTGCTACTCTGAGGTATCAGCTTTATGCAGTTAATAAAAATGAACATGGTATCAGGTATCAGTATATAAAGTACTATCGATATTCTAATTACTCATTCACTTCAGATGTGGCAAAACAGTAACAATAAGAAATCTACGAATATAGAAATTGCACTTCTATCGTAAGTATTATTTATAAAATATTATGTTTGACTATTATTGATAAAAAAATTTCAGAATAAATAATTAATTTTCGACACATTTACTTTGGAAATAATGTAAGCTTTCGTAATAGCAAACCAATTACATGAAATAATCTCAAAACTACAAAATGTGGATAGATTTTTTATAGGATGAGGAAAAAGTCTTTCATCTTGTATTTAATGACGTTGATTTTTAACTGTAATTTATTTTCATTCAAAATAAGTATTTTGTTTTAAATTAATGCTCATGCTTCAAAAACACTTTCCTTATACTTACATGTTTTGATCAAAGCCTTTTAGGTACACCTAAAGATGACATTAAATGGTATTACAATGGGTCTTATCGCAGAGGTTTTGTTGCTTGTCACGGCAGTCGCCATTTCTGGAACCGTTCAGTCTCAAGTACGTGATGCATATGACATCTTATTTCATAAGACAAATTATATATATCTAATTACGTTCACAATTTTTTTAAAGTTGTTTTTTAAAAGGCATGCTTATGAAACAAAGATTTGCAATTTTTATATCTTGCTTCAAACTTGACAGCCGACAGTCAAATATTGGTAGACTTTACGAAATATCTTATTTAAGTATCTGATCCATTAGAAATTGAAATTTTTTTTAGAAATGTAGCTTACCCATTGAATAAAATCAGTGAAAATTCAATAAAGATCGGTTACATGAGATGCTTTCTCTCTCTCTCTCTCTCTCTCTCTCTCTCTCTCTCTCTCTCTCTCTCTCTCTCTCTCTCTCTCTGTTTACGTGCGTGCATTTGGCCATTGGTGGTAGACATTTATTTTTAAAAAAATTTAATTTTCAAACGGCAGTTTATTTATTTGGCATTCTTCTTGACATTACATCCATGATATCTAACAACGGTATGATTTATAACACTTTTGTTGACTTTCTTTTGTTATGCAGAATAGCAACGATGAAAGACAAAATCGATCCGGAAACGCACTGGCGTTTCATGTAATGGAACAACTGTACAACATGAAATTTAATATAGCTGCCCAAAAGAAACAGATAGAGGCACTACAGAATCGTAAGTCAGCGTCTTTGCTTGAGTTGGTTCTGATGTTTCAGCATAAATTTTTCTGCGGATTAAAATTTCCGATTTCTTTTTTTTTTACAGGCAAAACTATGAAATGTAAGTAGTTCATCAATGTGATAATTCTACCAAGTTTAAACATCGAGTCATTATACGTCAGAATACTATTTATGCCTATATTAAGATCCTTTTGTCTTTGAATATTCCAAAGGCAGGCAGTAAAACAGTTATTTCAAAGGTGGAGTATTTTATTATTTATAAATTGAAATTAAAAGCACTGCATGTAACTGAAGATCTTTTTCTTTACTCAAGGTTTAAGAACTAGTTATGTTTTTTTTTGGCCTTAAGAATCCAAACATGTACTATTGATATGTTGAAATAAATTTAAGGAATAAGGAATCATTCTTTGAGTATTATGAGGTAATAATTTTGGTCGGGGCGTGGTCAAATTTTATGATGGATTTTACCACACTCCGACCGAAATTATCACCTCATAGTATTCAAATAATGATTCCTTATTACTTTTGTTCATATTATTTCCAATTTTTGCACTTTAAAAACATTTCAAAATTGATTCGTAATGTTATCACAGACAAAGACAGTTGAAAGAGTAAAAGTATGATTTAAAAATATGAATGTTCATACAAGATATCTATGAAAATATGAGCTTTAAAGCAGAGGAATGCATTTAAAAATGTTTTACATAATCTTGTGATTTTGTGTCTTTTTCCAAGGTGAATCAGGGACCGTTGGACAACACAAATTCCCTGCTCCAGGATGGCCATACATACAAAACGTTAAATTCAAGTCTCCTTTTGAGGAGAAGCCGACCGTGACGTACGGTCTATCTCTTTTGGATTCTCTTTACAATACTAATGAGCGGATATCAACGAAAGTTACTGCTGTTACAAAAACTGGATTCCAGGCCCAATTTCGCACATGGGCCGGTACAGTGTTATATGGAGCCAGAATTAACTGGATGGCATGTGGAAAGTAAATTACATGTACTAGTAGCTGACTGAAAATAGCTGGATAGCACGTAGAAAGCAAAATAGCTGACTGCAAAAAGTGTGCACTTGTTTCCATTTAAAATTTGAAAAACCTAATTTGCATAAAGAATTTCAAAGCATTAATTTCTATATGTATAAAGTTTCTAATCAACGCCAGTATCAGACAACATGAACGTAAAATAATTGACGCTACATTTCAACATGGAAATAATGATTAATAAAGTTTTTACTGAGCTTGTGTTTAATAGTATATGGATTTGTTATGGTATTTAAAGATGTTGAATAGGTGGTGCAAGAGAGAGACCCAGTCATTATGGTGTTCCGATGGGGCCACTTTGACCTTTGCACTTTCGCATTAAGGGCGAAGATGCGAAAGTACGAAGTTGCGTTGATTCGCAAATCATGTAACGGTTTTATTCGATCTCGGGACCTGCGGGTTGGCAGACCGAAGCTACTGCCATTGCGCCACAGAGATAGAAACCAAAAGTTGGCGATACGAACTGCTTCACAATTCGTTAACATCGCCATGTTGTGACGTACTGTCATGAAAAGTAGAAGTAACTGGGTGTCGAGGATCCTTAAAAACCTACTTTCATAAACTAGCCCGAAATAGCAAAATTGATACTATATGATATTATTTATTCAGAAATTCCACCCTGGGCAATACAGCCCTTCAGTTTACAACATTTCACATGTTAAAATATAATAAACATTAGACTCTTTGGAGTCTAAAATGTGGGGACCCCTGATCAAGTGTTCCACAGTTCTCACAGTTCCACACATTACATATAGTAAATAAAATATAAAGTTGCATATTATATACGGATTGAAAATACAGTTTTGAGTCAACAAGTGTTACACATCACTAAAGGCATAGTATAAATTATAACATATGTTTACATGCATTCAAGGGAATGTGTTTCTTAAATACATTGAATGAATTTCATGCAATTGGGCGATTAATTATTACAGATTAATAAAACACATCTGATAAATTTAGCAAGACCTACGTGACCCAAACCCAACAACTGAAGTAATTTAATGTACTTGGAGACTTATAATAAGACGTAAAATATAATATTTTGGACATTGAAGAATAAAATAAAACTCGTCTTCAATTTGTTGAGTATCACAAAGATCACATAATCGAGTCTACCTGCTCTTACCTTACTATCTTCCTGTTTCAATATTTAAACAATGTAAAGACAGTCTTATGCGAGAAATACGTGTCTTAAGATTATTCTGGATTGGTTTTGTTAGGTATGATTGGATTTTCGACTAATTGTGTTTTGCAAGAGATCTGTACAAAAATACACTATGAAGAATTTTCCACTTTCTTCGTAAAATAAGTGGACATCGACCTCATTCACTATAAATCATATAATTTAATACTGTAACGAACCGAGGGTACGGGTAAATGCTTAAACTTAATTATGGGTCGCTGTTTAATTATTACCTTGCGTCAAGGTTAAAACAGAATTAACTTCACAGTTTATAGAAATCGTTGATTCACTTATTATATTCAATTTGCCGAAACTAATATAAATACTCCGTATAGAGTTTTTACCATTTATTGCAACGAACGAATGGTTCCATATAAAAACACGCATAATTATTACTATGATACAGTACGGTTGGTACAACGTTATTAACTCCTATAAGTATAGCGACGAACCAATCCAGGACGCCCTAATACAAAAGTTGTATTACTTTACTAATAGCTAAAAGAATTGGTAATGTCAATACATACCACTGTCAAGCGAATTGCTCTTCACCGTCAACTGAACTTTTCTGTTTTCTCTGTCAGTTTATGTAGAGGTCGGGCTATATCTGTAAACTTCTTTATGAATCTTCGATAGTATGAACATGTACCCAAGAAACTTCGCACATCTGGGACTGATTTTGGTACAGGCCATTCCGTAATTGCGCTCACTTTATCTGGAGAGGTTGATATCATCTCTTGACTAACTATGTGACCAAGGAAAGCTACCTGGTCTTTGAAGAAATCACACTCCTTGGGAGAAATCTTTAATCCAGCTTCTTGTAATCGTTGCAGTACTGCATCTAGATGATTTACATGGCTGTGGAAATATTTGGAATCAACAATTATGTCGTCGATATATAAGAGGCACATTTCGAAGTTCAGACCCGCTATTACATTTTCCATTAGTCTCTCAAATGTGGCTGTCGCATTACATAAGCCGAATGGCATGACCTTGAATTGGTAAAAACCATGTGTGGTAACAAATGTTGTCTTTTCTTTATCTTTAGGGTCCATCGTTACCTGCCAATAACCGCTTGCTAGGTCTAAACAACTAAATCATTGTGATCCTCTTAATGCATCAAGTGAGACATCTATACGTGGTAGAGGGTATGAATCTTTTTGTGTTACTTCGTTGAGTTTTAGGTAGTGGATACAATATCGAATGCTACAGACTGTACCATCCTTTTTGGTTACTAATACGATTGGTGCACTCCAAACGCTAGATGATGGTTCTATAATTCCTGCTTTAAGCATTCTCTGCACTTCTTCTCTTGCTGCTTCTTTCTTATGAAGAGGTATCCGTCTAGGCTGTTGCTTGATTGGTCTTGCGTCTCCTGTGTTAATTTTGTGGGACACAATATTTGTCTTCCCTAGGTCTGTCTTTGATTTTGCAAATACTTTAATGTGCTTCTGCAAAAGATTCCTTACCTGTCCAGTTCTTGTTGTTCCTTAGAAAGGTTCTTGGTACAAGAGTCCCATAATGGTTTCATGTAATTTGTAAGGCTTGTATCTACAGCTGGCTCTATATAAGTGTCATTCTTGGTTTGTACTTCATTTACATTTGGTTCTATTTCAGCTATAGCAGCAGAAGTATCTTTGTGAATTTTCAACTCTTGGGTACCTTACATTCTTTGGGTTTTACTAGACATCTTGCAACTAATAATCCGGACTGTTGAAGGTCACGTTTCGTTCCATCTATGAGGAGTTCTTTATCATTTAGATTTGGGTGAACTTCCCCTTCAATTATCATCTCGCTTCTTGGGGGAATAGATAAAGTCTCTTGAATAGAAATTTTGAACACACTACTTTGATCACTGACAGTGTCGCATACTAGCTTCTGGTCATCAAGTGTAAGAATACATTACGTCTAACACCAAGAACAATCTTACAAAATGATAGATGTTAACGCTCAAATTCTGGTGATTTATGAAAACCCCAGATCTCACTTTCATATGAAATGACACTTCCAACATACATATCGAAAAGTTGACACCGGGTGTCTGCGTTAAATTCAAATTTCTGAAGATTTCGGTTTAATCCAAAAAGTGCCTTTCTTCCCTGGCCCCAGGATCACGAAAAAATCTTAAAGGGACAATGTCACGATTTTGGTCAAAAATTATTTTATTTGCAATGCTTCAGAAAGGCATTTTTTTTTGTGAGTGTCATTTGTTGAGTTATAAGCAAATATAGAGCTTGAAATTCTTCGCTATGTAAACAAAGCGTTTGTTAACATTTTGAACGTTGAAGTAAAATTTTCAGTTTTAAACCGAAAACGAATGTGTTTTTAAAACGTTACGAACTGTTTATCTATGCTAAAAATAGATAAAAAGATAGACAAATAAGCTGGAAAAAGTTTTTTAAGGGTATATTGAACCTATGTAAACAAAAACAGGGCACAAGCCTTGTTTACATGACAAAGAAATGTAAGAATTTTATCTTGCTTATAACTCTACGAATGAGTCTCAAATTTGATTTGATCATTAGAAATGCATTCTTAAAGCATTGTAAATAATAAAAACATAAAAATAGAATTGGATCAAAATCGTGACCATGCCCCTTCAAGTTATCTTGATCTGACAGCTTTAATTGGTTCAAGATAAGTAAAAATAGTGTATATACATATACTAGCGTTTTACTGAAATTCTTATTTGGGACAGTTAAAAAATTATATTTGACCTATTAAATAACAAAATTTAGAAAATAGATACGGCTCACCATATACAACCACTCCCTAATTTGAAATAAAATAAGAAATTTTTAACTTTTTCAGTCAGCTGACAAAGAATTTACATGACAAAACTACAAAAATTTAATTTTACAACATGACAAATTGTCATGTCGTAATTTTTTTATTTACTGGCACACAGTAGATCCTCATTGGTTAATAGCAAAGCGGAAGTACATGGGAGAAAGCTTCATATTACATGTAATGTATAATTCTAAGTTGCAATGAACGGGATAACATCTAGTCGTGATAAAATCTGTCGCTTGTAATTGATGCGTCATAACTGTCACACTCTTGGATCAGATTTCTGCAGTTAATGAGAATGAACTAAGTATCAGGTATTAGTATATAAAGTACCATCGATATTCTAATTACTCGTTTATTCAGATGCGACAAAGCAGTAACAGCAAGAAACTCACGAATATATAAATTGCATTTCACCTGTAAGTATTATTATGTCATTATTTAAAAAGAATTTAAAAGGAATTTGATTCCTGCTTGCAAATATTTTGTTTTCGATTTTTTTTATTGGAGGTTCATGCTACAATTATACGTTACCTCTACATACATGTTTAAACCAAAGGTACATCTAAAGATGACATTAAACGGTATTACAATGGGCCTTCTCGCAGAGGTTTTGTTGCTTGTCACGGCTGTAGCCATTGCAGGAACAGTCCAATCTCAAGTACGTGGTGACAATTCACACACATATTTATATTCTTCCATTTTTCGTTTTTTGTTTACAATGTTTAATTAACTTTAGCTGTTTGAATAAAGAGCACACACTTAATTCGAAATGTTAACAAGGCTTGGCTCATGGATTTTGGTTATGTAAATTTAAGATTATTTAAAAACTTTCTCTAACTTTGTTACTATTATAATTATTTTTTGTGGTTAGATATTTGCAAGTTAACAGTAAAAATAGTCCAGTCATGGTGTTTTCACATATCGTTCTGCTGTAAATACATGTAATTCTTTTTTATAAACAACAATCTAAATGTTAACAAAAACATGGCACGAGCCTTGTTTAGAAAACAGATTTCTAAATTCTGTATATGCACAAAACTTGATAGTTGACGGTCAAATATTGGTTGACAGTAATAAATATCTTTATAAAGTATTTGAACCATTAAAAATTGAAGAAAAAATAGAAATCTTGAATGTCCCTTTAACTAAATCAGTGAAAATAGATAAATTGCTATTTTCTGAGGGTGTCAAAAATGTATTTTTATAAAACCATCATACAGCAAATTATTCATTTGGTCAACAGATGCTAAGGGACTGGAACGACCCCCCCCCCCCCCAGTATCTAGACCCCCAGGAGTTTACTCATTTTCTTTTTTTTTAATTATCCTTTTATTACATATAAATCATATCCCCTCTGTATAAAAATACAGCACGGTTGTATTTATATACAGAGGGGATACGATTTTTTCAAAATGCATGCATGTTTTGCGTAATTTTGTGCAATGAATGTATATATTAGATTATAAATATGTCATAAAATGATAGTTTAAAGAAAAATAATGAGCAAAGTCCTAGGGGGTCTAGATACTTGGGAGGGGGGAGAGGGGTGAGGGGTCGGTCAGGTCCTCAAGCACCTGTGATTTGGTCCATTCATGACATAGCAGCAATGATACCGAACAACATATTCATTTTTAACACTTTTGCTAACTTTCATCCGTTTGGCAGAATAGCAATGTTGAAAGACAAATCGATCCGGAAACGAACTGGTATTTTATTTAATGGAACAACTGTACGACATGAAGCCCAAAATAGAGACGATGAAAACAAAAATCAAAGACATGGAAGCTCATATAGCTGCCCAAAAGGAACAGATAGAGACTCTATAGAATCGTAAGTCAACGTATTTGTTTAAGGTGAAATCTGATATGTCAGTTTTAATTTTTCTGTAATAATATTCATTTTTAATTATTTACAGGTAAAACTATGAAATGTAAGTAGGTTAACAAAGTTATTTTAATTTCTACCTATTTCATACATAGTGATATTATACATATATATATATAATGATATAAATATGCCTTTATGAATATCTCGCCTTTTGTCTTTAAGAATTCCAAAGGCACTAAAAGATTAATTTTCAAAGTTCCTAAGATGGAGTATTTTATATTATATTCAGAGACTGATATCAAAAGCATGGATCAATAAGCAAATTTTTAGATATTGCATTAAAAATCAATCTCAGGCTCAAGTTGGAGTTACTGAGTATTTATTTAGACTTTATCAACATGTATTTGAGAAATGAATTCAAAAGCTACCCAATTTATACTCATATACATGTATCCTGGTTCGGGCAGTTTACAAATATAAACCATGAAGTGTCTATTAATTGTAGAAAAAACGGTCATTTGACCTTCAAAATGTACAAATTTCAAACGTGACATCAGGTGGCGTACAAAAAATTATTATATTATTGCTTTGTATTCATATTTAGGCCATTCGATAGAATTCAAAATAGTTCAGTAACAATACGTAAAAGGAGTACAAAATGAAAAGATTCCAGTTAGTCTGCATTAAAAAGTTAGGATGTCAAAAATATAGTACTTTAAATGTACATGTATTGAAATTGAAAATGAGTATAATCTTCTTGAAAACCTTTCGAGTCTTTGCAAATATAGGTCTATACTAAACTCCATTTCCGTAGAATATACTCAGGATTTTTAAATGGATGTAATCTGGCAAAGAATATCAAAGCAAGATGTGAACATTAATTCTAAAGTTCTTCACTATTGAATAGGTTTGTTATTTTTTTTTTTTACTATAAAAAAATTTATTTTAAAAAAATCAACGTCGCTATTCAACAGTTAAAAACATTAATATCATTTTAAAAGGCGACGAATCCAATAAAAATGAATCGCATTTTGTTATGATTTTTGTATTTATGAATCGGAAAATGTGTGTACTTGTGTTCATTCAAAATTATAGTATATTCTGTGGTGGTATACCGGTATATTATTCTACATGCAGAACGTCGTTATCATGCAAAAAAAACCCTGTTTTCTACATGGGTAATTAAAGTTTCTCACTAACGCCTGTATCAGACGACATACATGCATGTAAGATAATCATGTTGACATGCGACTTGTCTATGTCAACATGCATGATAATATTCATTTTATCATTTTAGGTTTTTTTTTTACTGAGTTAGTGTTTAAATAAACAAGTAGTCCAGATCTTTCAGATGCTGAATAGATGCTACTCTAGTAGGTGATACCAAGCCACCTAGCTATTTTCTTGATTCACAGATTGTGGCTTCACTTTGAAAGTTTCTGAAGTCCCGTTTCATGTGGGCTTTTGTGAAAAGCTTGCAATCTGAGTTTTTAGCTTTCGTCAACAACCAACATCGAAAAATCAAACATACAAAAAAGAAATAACAAAGTTTTTTCAAAAGTGAAGCCATGGCAGATCATTCATTTATAATAAATTCACTTTTATAATCTGAATTCAATATGTGCGGGGAAAACTTTTGACAATTTTTATACGGTGTTAGCAAAACAATCTAAAGCATGATGAGTAGTAATATATATATTTTTTTCATAGTAATGGCTTGGTAGAACAAGGATGTTCACAAGATCTCCATTAAATATTTTAGACCATTGAATTCCTTACATAACCATTTGCAGGGTTAATGCGCAAAGAGTCGATTCTTCAATCTGCACACGACAAATTTGAATTTTTTCATCATCATACAACTACAATACCAAGATTAATTGTCAAGGCAACTTGTATTCCAAATGGTTTTGTCGTGCGTTAAAAGGTTAAAGATTACTGAAAACTCGATGATGTTTTCTTTAAAAAAAAAAAAAAAGATATAAAGGTCTAAATAATACTAGTATTCTCGCTCCAATAAAAAAACCTCCTCTTGCAATTCACTAGCAGCTTTTCAGTATACTAGTATATACATGTATGCAAAAGTGAATTGATACAGGGGATGCAATGAGTCATAGCCACAAAGAGTTAAAAAAATTAATCAACAAATACACAAGTGGGGGGGGGGGGGGGGTGGCGAATCTGTTTTATCATAAAACAGGAAACGTAAAATTTTAAAATGATTTTTTTTTTGGCCTAAAAGCAAAGGTACGATAAACAGTCAGATTACGAGTGAGTGTCACCAATGGCTATACTGAGCACCACCAGGGAAATAAAAAAATTAAAATAACTTTGCAACAAAAAGGATAAACGTTCGACAGATTTATACACGATGATGTGCAACCAAGAGTCAGGGTACCATGAATTAAAGAGGAACTATCTAATGATATTTGAGTCGTTTTTTTTTTTTTTTTACCTAATTAAAGATTATGAACTTTAAAAATAGACGTATGTTGAATGACACCATTAGAGTCGACCTTGCTACAAATGCTGAAAATAAGCTTACAGCCAATGAAAATCATCTCCAAGACAGTGATATTAAACATGTAAAAAAACGAGAAAAAAAATCCCTTTTTAATTACATGTATTTTAAAAAGACATTATCAACTGCTATTTTCATGTCGGGAATTTTATTATAAATTTTTAAGTTTTTAAATGTTTTAAAATATCGAAGTACGTAAACGATAAATATTTGTCTTCCACAAAAATCGCTTCTTTTACATTTTATAGCACAGGAATTGTATCTAATTACCGGTATATTAGATGTGACGTTGGTTCTCCAGATATGACGATTTGCCTCTGAGATGTTATGTGCACGATTTCAGAATTTTGAAATCGAACTAAATGCAGTATAAAGGGCAACATGTAAGAGAAAAGGGCGAACATAACAAACACTGTATAGTGTACATGTAGGTGTACACTTGCCGGGGAATTAAAAAAATGTCAGTTCTCCTTAAAATAAGATTAAGCAAATAAATATTTGAAACGAAATTGAGTACAGCTGAGAAATTTGGCACTAGTGTCGATTTATCCTTTAATAGGGCTAATTGGAAGCAAAAGAGATATTGAAAAGACTAGGCAATGCTAATGTAACCTACAACAGTGAACAATCTGGATCCAAGATATGGGCAAGCAGCCAACTTGCAAAGACAAAATTGAAGGTTATAGAATATGTTTTATTATAAATTTTGCATGGAAACATGGCAAATGATTTCAAAAGAAAACAACTAACACATTTTAGAGAATACTAGTACTTCATTGTTTGTTTTTTATCAGCAGTTTCTGTGTATTATTGTAGATCTTGTGAATTCTTTTATAAAAAAAATTACCCTAATATTTGACTTTTTAATAGACCCTTAAAATCTAAATCTGACAGATAAAATAAATAAGACACATAAATCAAAAAGAATAAATGGTAATTGGTTAATCTTGATCAACTATTTCATATCGGTGAATTTTCAACACAAGATCTGCCTTTTTAACTCTTCAGAGATATGTCTGTAATACTGTGTCCTCTTGATCAGATCTGGATATTTCCGAATCAGTCTTTTCTAATATTTTGCTGGGTGCAGCAAACAGTCTATGCTGAGAATTATCTGAATTGCAAGTACCGGTAGTTGATTCTGATGTCTTGTCTGGAAGGGCAAAACCAACCGACTTGCGTTTTGTTCCTGATACCTTGCTGTTAATTCTATATAAATTTGATTTTGAAGGTATTGAATTAGATTTCACAGATCTTTTGCTAAAATGGGAATGCAGTCTGTATTCTGAAGATGCTGAACTAGTTGATGATTGACCTTTTAAGTCCATTGCATGTAGCTTCAATTTTGAAGTTTCGGAATTTTCATTTTTTAAAGCACTGTTGTGAATAGCTTGTAGTCTCAGTTTCATGCTGTCATCAATAGTGTAGGTTGCAAAGCTTTGTTTGCGTACTCTCTCTGTCTCTTCCAGGATTGACTTGTTCCAACGACAAAAAAGCAACTTGAACTGGAAACGACACTCTTTGAACCGGAAAATGTACAGAAAAGGATTGACAAAGCTATTCAGCAATGAAGCCATGGCAGATAGTCCCTTAATGATAAATTCACTTCGAGTCTGAACATGTGTGGACAAAATTAATTGGCAAATCATGTATGGTGTGTATAAAACAGTGAACATTATTGTAATGAGCAGAATTTTCTTAATAGTAACAGCTTGGTAGTCCCAATGTTTTACTTTGAACTGTTGCAGTCCTGTGCGAGACAACTGTTTCATTCTGTCTCTGAGATACAAACACAATAATACCATAATAAGGACATTAATCACGATAATGACGGTACGGATTACGTGACCAATCACATTAGATGTTGTCAAATTGCTGGCAAATGCCTCCTCGCATGAGAAGCCTAATGTTTCCCATTGTTCATCTGAATACAGTAGATACACAATGGATGAGCTGAGTATCCAGATTACAACACACACTGTAAAGATTCTGGATTTGGTGATGAACATGGTGTACTGAATAGCATAGAGAATAACCAGGCATCTGTCAACGTTAAAAGCAGTGATGGTCAAAAATGAGGATGTTCCCAAGATCTCCAATAAATATTTTCGTACATTGCATTCCTTGTATAGCCATCTGCGAGGTAAAAGCATGACAAGTCCAATTCCTCCATCTGCATACGACAAATTCAAAGTTAATAATCGGATCTGGAATGGTAACTTTGTGCTTTGCCATACAACTACAATGCCAATGATGTTTGCCAGGAAGATCGGTATCCCAAATGCCAGGAGAACACTGTCTGTCATTTCTGTTTTTGGTTGAAAGGCCATTTTATAGGTTGTATTTGGGTAAACATACATTGTTGAACTTTAATTTTTGGCCATGATTGGATCTTTCCTGGATTTACTGACACCTGAAAATAAAAACAAAGATAAAAGTACTATAATGCAATGTGTGCAATTATCATCGCAAATTATAGTAAAAAACGTGATTAATTTTCAATAATGCATCATCGGAATAGAAACTTCCAAGATACCCTACTGTTTTGACGAAAAGAGTACTGTATTACGTCACTTGAACGATGACGCCATTTTGTTCATTAGCAAATGAACAGGGCTACATACTTTCTTGCCATCTGTAAGTATATCTTCGCAAATATATCAAATCAGGTAGCTGAATCAATAAAATAGAAGTTATTCCAAAATTGGACCACTTGAATTTACGCGCGAAAAACACAAATCTTAAAGTACTATATAACGTTAAGCTATAGCCTATATCAATCGTCATTGTTCATTAGCAACCGTTTAAATTGGACTTGCAAAATCAGAAAATATCGTTATTGGGGTTTGAAAATTTGTCCCAATTCATTTGTGTGTTTAACATAAACGTACATATTCACCAGTTGGCGTTTAATCATTTGATAGGGGAACATACAGGGCTGAATCATCTGGGATGAAGAATTTAAAGAACGTGTGTTCCATGTTTTTGAATCCTGATCCCGATCTGCAAAATGTCAACTGTGTTTCTTCATGTGGTAACCAAGTCGGTATACCGTTTTGGAAAAGGGCTGCTAAGGACGAAAATGTTAAAAATGGGTAATTTATGCTATTCAAAATTGTATTCTTGCACAGCTGTACCACTGTCAAATGAAAAGCAAGACTTATTATGTTTAAAACTCTGCCTGTTAACAATTTTTAAGTTATCATGGTGGCATAATATTCATGAATTTTAAATTTCTGTTCACTTATAGGCGAACATTTCTTCATGAAGATGGAACTCAGAGGTCTCTTCACATTGATAGTGAACCAAAGGTTATCGCCAAGATAAACAAGACAAATACTGTTAGGTAGGAATTAATTAATTTAAAAAAAAACCCCACAATGTATTGCTATGATTTCATAGTGTGTACATGGGCTCGGTGCTAGTTCATTGTCAGTAGATTGCTGGTAACCCTTTAGCATATTTAGCATAGTTGTTAGAGCATTGATTTTTAAACAGAAGGGTCTCAAGTTTGAGTCAGGTTTTGATTATATACAGAGAAACATGCGTATCGCGAACACACTTAAAATGAATTGATGCTTATAATGAGGTGATTTTTACTCCTCATAAGTTTTAAACTCATTGATAAGCTAAAGGATATAATGAATTACGTTTATAACAATGCACAATTGCCCTTCCTTGGCCTTTAAATTAGTGCTTCCATCATTTTTTGATAATTAATTTTTTAAAAGAATACACATACATGTTAAAGAAGTACTACTAAAATCGATACAAGGGGGAAATTTTGAGATTTCTTCATTGACACCTCAGCAATATTTGCCCATGCAGAGAAATTAGCATGAAAAAAATGAAATTTCTTAAAGTACTTGGGACACCTTGCACAATTTTTTAACGTTACCATCTGGGCACTTTTCATTTCGCTTGCAATGCAAAATTACTGTAGAGTGTAGACCTTCTTTTTTTGGTTGTGTATTGAAACCTGAAGTGACAGATGGGACATTGGCTTTTCAAAACAGAAAATCTTAACTTCTTTCATTCTAGGGGTTGAATGTAGTTTTTGCACCATAGCTATAGTAATTATGACTATCTAAATATTAAGCAAAAAGTGGTGGAAATCAATTGAAACTTGAAACAGAGCATAATATGGTCCCCAAGATATCCTCAAATTGTATGTGCTTAATTACTGGTACTCCGTAAATATATAAATTATTATTTTAAATACCTCTTGATTGATCAAACAATGTTCTTCATTCTATGGAATCAAAATCTTGGTTTTTTACCATTCATCAATTTTAGTTCATTCACTGTACTTCTTTGACAGGTATGTGAATATTTGTGAAAAAAAATGTGACTTGGAATAGACTATAGTAATTATCTGTTACATAGCTGCAGGTCTGTAGCTCCCGGTCTGAAAAAATTCGGATGGACGACCTGGGAGCAACAGTGCCTCTTATATAGTAAAAATCTGCAATTTACGGGAGCTACAGACCGGCAGTTATCTGTTACATAGACGCACAACATAATAACCCACGTAGAGTGATTTGAAGAGTTTTTTTTGAGATTTTCAAATGATAGAAATCTCAAAAGAATAAGAGAGAATAATGTGGAGGATGTGGTAGTGTGTATTAATTAAGGCTAATGGTGCTGTCATGCTTCTACTTGCAGTAGCTAGTGGCTTAACCTTTAAGCTCAATCGGTTTAGTGTTTAAACCAAATGTGTTACAATAAAATACCGGTATTTCTAATCATCAAGCTTTCCTTTTGATTTTATACCTATTGTCTGTTACCTTTAGCCACACCCCTCACATCACTTACTTGTGGTAAACTGACAGGATGAATACTGCAGACGTTGAATACATAACAATGATTTTAATTTCACTATCTTTGCAAATAGACAACATTTAACAGCTTTTGTAAAAAAAAAAAAAAAAAAAAAAAAGTAAGGGAAAATAACATCTGTAAATTTTCATTTATACTCATAAAAAGCATTTCATTTGTCGGGGTGTCAATTTCGACTTTTACCCTCCCAAACAGGCACTATTTATGTTATTATACTGAATGTCTCAATTTCATCTAAACCAATCAGATTACAAAAAGTATATAATAATAATCATGATTATTTCATGATAGAAAAATTGATTCACTGTTGGTATCCAACACAGCAAACTGTTAAATTTCAAACACATGGAATTACATGTATTGACATTTACTGGTACAGTATTCTAACCGTTGAACCTATAAAATTGCCCAAGCAAATATCAAAGATGTTCACAGCCCACAAACAAGAAGATGGATAAATTTCTCCGATAAAGATGTTCATGTTGTTAACAAGAAGATGAAGCTCAAGAGATCTTACCTTAAGGTTTTTGAAGAAATGGAAGTTAATTCTTCTGCTGGAAAAACCGCAGCCCATGAATTGCAAAGAATTCTTTCCTTATCACATATAATAGAATTCACATTTGCAAAGCTTTTATATTCAGAGTACCAGCAGTAAATTAAAACAGGAACTTGTAATACATGTATGAATAATGTATCAATGAATCACTGCATTTAATTTACCGGTATACTTGTTGAAAGTGTAAGACGATGTTTACTTTATCTTTTCCCACCTTCATTTCATATTTTTTTTTTTTTTTGGGGGGGGGGGGGGGAGGGTCAGGTGGCTATTTTTTTTTTTATTTCAATATTTGACTTACTGCAGGAAGAAGAATTTGGTGTTTGGCAGAAGAGGCAGGGGAACAAACTGGGCTTTAGGTAAATATTTTTAAAATTAAAATATGCATTAAATTTGAAAAAGGAAAAAAAACCAAACAAACAACAGGAAATCTTTTTCTCATATGAGTGTTGATCAAATCTATTAAGATATGAGTTTAATAGAGTTATAAGGACTTAAGTTTCCACTTCAGCATATTTTTTCCCTCTTGTACGTCGTGAAGTAATTGACTGCATTTTGTATGAAACGGAGTGATGTATCAGTTACTTTTCAACAATCAATATAGATCTATAGGTAATATAATAAATTTTTTGCCTCTCCCACAAATAAAACTGACTTTTTTTTCACCATTTATACTTGTAACAAACTCCAGTAGTGAAAAAACATTCAAGGAAGCTTTTGACATATTTCATGTAACTACTTAAAAAGGTTAATGAAGGAAGCAAAAAAAAAAAAACAAAAAAAAACAACAACCAAAAATAGAAACACAAGTACATGTAGAAAAAAATGAAATTATACATGATTTAGATTTAAAACTTGCAGATATAGACAAATCATGTTTTGAGAATTTGAAAAAGTATTGAAGATAAATGGGGAAGTTGATTGTCTCATACCAGTAGTTAACTTATATACTGATATAAATTCATTTTACTATGCATTCTAAAGAGGTTCAGCCATGGCCATGCACCTTAGAAAAATATTTTCACTCTTATTGCTTATGGTATTTAAACTTTTATAAATATGGTACTGATAGATAGGAGCTAGGGTAACAAAGGGATATTCATTAATATGCATTAGATAAGATAGTTATTAATAAAAAAAAAAAGAAAAGGATGGGGAAAAACGGTCTATTTTTTTTCTTCAAAAAATGAGATATAAATGGTGAGATTTGGGAAAAATAAAACTAACTGATTTGGGTACAATTCTACCTTTTTGTTAGGAATGAGCATGCAAACAGACAATTTATGATTTCAATTACATATATATCAAGGATATAATGGGCTGTTGAAGAAGGGAGAGGACCACATTGTAGAAGATACCATGGAAATGTTGCGGAAAGAAATCGAAGGGTATGAAAATGTCTGTTTGGATACAGGTTTAAAAATAAAGTTACCATTACCTTTATATCTGAAGACTGCAGATAATTATGGTTAATAGTGGGTAGATTGTTACATTTAAAACAAATACATTTATTAAGACTATGTTAGTTTATCAGGAAGTGTACCTGTAACATTCAGACAAGAATTCATCAAACATACATCAAGCTAATGGTTGAAAGAATCCTGAAAATAAAATGAAAAGGATTTGACACCAGATGTGAAAGGTTTATAGAATTTGTTTACATTTTTATACAGTGTATGTAGTTAAGGAAATGGCAAGCATCTCATTAAATACCTACCCTCTAAAATGTCTATAAATTACAACTTTATTAATCATAACAATTTTTTAATACATTTTACTACATAACAATTTTTTAGTACAATATACTACTTAGATTGTAAGTAAAGTTCAAAGAGGTTGTCTTTTATTCAACTGTCCTCAAATATATGTGTTCTTGAAATACCATATATGACTATCGTAGTTTAGTTGAATTGAACATTGAACATTTTGTATCATTTCTCAGCTGAAGAAGGAGAGAAGAAAGAAGAAGAGAAGAAGGAGGAGGAAAAGAAGGAAGAAACACCAGCTGAACAAGGTTTATAATTGCACCTTTCTGTTGTTTTCTAATGGTTCACAAATGTTGTGTGTTAAATTGATTACAAAATAGATTAAGATATATATATATATATATATATATATATATATATATATATATATATATATATATATATATATATATATATATATATATATATATATATATATAAAGAGAGAGAAAGAGAGAGAGAGAGAGAGAGAGAGATTTAAGAATTATTATTATAAGGTCAGGACCATATTTATTTCACACTTTTTTTTGTTTCTGTTGACAATTATAATACCAAATACATTTGTTAATGTTTTTTTTTGGTTTGAGAGATCTTCATACTCTAAAGAATATCAATACAATATGTACATTCATTCATTTCAGGTTGAATGGTTGAAATATATTTAGGACAGATTATAAGATTATGGTGAGTTAAACAATGAAGTTTACTGTAAACAACATTGATAAACCTTATTATTATATTATGATGTGTACAATAAATTTTGTTAGTTTTTTTCATTTGTTTTATATTTCTTTACAGTGAAATGAAAATGATTCCAACAAAGACAATTTTCAATGTGACCGAAAACCAAGATATTGTGAGAGTACAATGGATAAAAAAATACTGTGACCTTTTGCCATTGTTGATATATGTGCACAAGTGCTTATACCGTTTTTTTCTCCGTCCAGAAAGCCTTCAGTTTGTGATTAAAAACATTATATTAACCTTATCATTATATCAACCTCATCGGTCTCGAAATATTGTTTGAAATATGAAAGTCTCGGCTAACGCCTCGGCTTTTATATTTCAAAACAACATTTCTCGACCTCGGAGGTTATTCTGCAACATTCGCAAAAACTCGTACTTTATTTCTTAAATATAAAACTTCCAATCAAACAAGAACCTGATTAATCAATTGTGACTTGACCTTCAAGACGAGGGCTTGATGGTCGTGGCCATTTTTATTTAGACTAAATTAATGTTTTAAGAAAGAGCTTTGAATATAGATATAGGAAAATATCGAAATTTTTAAACGAATATAACTTGATTTATTTACTTGATTACTTACTTCTTGTTTTTTACTTCTTATATACTTGATTCTTTACTAAATATTAGTTCATAACTAAACATATTATACCTGAGAAATAAGGGAAGATCTGATGGTTAATTTATTGACCACCCAGCCTCCTTAAGATCTACCTATATACCGGTAGTCTAAAAACCACGGCCAGTCGGCCATATCACGAAGCTTTACCGAGTGAAAGTGTCTGATATTTTTAAGTATTTGCTGATTAAGAAATTCAAAATATATATTTTCTGATATCAGAAAATGATTTTTCATATCTGAAATTCATAAGAGAACAACAGTGACTTTCTGTCTCCCTCTGTCTTGTACAGTGGGCTTTGTCTTTCCACATTTTTGCAAATTTTCATCAAATCTCATATCAGCACTCTAGTTCAGATATTTTTTTTTTGCCTTCCATGCTTTCGATGTCAAATCAAGGCTTGCTTTGTGATATGGGGGTTTGTTTTCCTCAGTATATGCCATGTATTGATGTTATCAACGTTTCTCTTCAGGCTCCAGATTCATACTGAAGCACGGACTTCACCTTGCTGTTAAACATTCTGAGCTTGGTACTTAATTGTTCCCATCGGCCTGCTTCTTCACACTGGTCTCAAAATGGAAGAAGCTTGTTGAGCCTTCTTTCTCCTTTGTTTATAATCTTTTTTGTGAACTCTGATATACCGACAATTCTTCCTAAAAAGGTAAATCCTGCATCTTCCTTTTTGGTGTTGCAAATCTTAATGCCAACGGTTTGTTTTAAGTTGATTCTTGTTAGCTGCGCACTGATGCAGAAGTCAGTCTGTTTGGCTGTTGTTCGTAGAATGTTAGTTTGGTGTTGAGAGTTTTGAAGACGAAAAAACATAGAACAAATGTCATAGATCAAGCCAAGACTTAAATGTCCACTGTTTGCTTGTTAGGCTGCTGTTTGGCACAAGAAAAAATCATATACTAGTATAGGAGATAGTGTAGTATGTCAACTTGTCTCGCTCTGGTGTTGATAGTTGTCTGTCACGATTCTTCAGTGGATGACTAGGCATATGAATCCATCATATGCATGTAGTTTCTGTATGGTGGGTATCCCTAAAGATTCACCAAAGTATTTGTCCAACTTCACTAACTTATGCCTGCATAGTGATGTCTCCCACTTGCAAGTCTGGTCAGTAATACTATATAGCAATTTTCTTCCTGTGACTAATCAACACGTGAAGGAACGCCTTTGTCTAAATCCTGCTTGTCCATTTCGCATTTCTTATCCACTTCCATCCGTATCCTCGACAAAACGATGCACTTTAATGAGGATTGGAAACTAATTATTTTTTTTTCTGTTATTAATTAGAGAAGTGTCTCGTATTTGGTTGTTTTACAAAGAGTCCTTTGTATTCTGATATATTATGGTAATTTCACTAGAAAATAGTGAAGACAGGATATTGAGAGCTTTAAGATTTTTTTTGCTTCTGTAATATCAACGTCGATGCTCAAATTTGGACTATATTTAATAAGGATAGACCTGTTAGAGATTACTTTCACTTCTTTCTCTCTCGCCGGATTGACGCATACATTCTTTCCTTGTCTGTCATCCTTTGTCACGTCCTCTCTGAAATCTGCCGTTTTCAATTGTGTGGGATAATTTATGAATTAATGATGTCGTCTTCATTTTTTCAATATTTTATTTGAATTACATGCTAAATTAACATTCAGAAATTATATCTTGTTACATTAAAGTTTTATGATTCAAAGAATTTAAAACTATCTACCTACCTAAAACAATTCCCCCCTTTGCCTAAGGATGCTTTGTCCTCAAAGCTGATTAAATCTGCTTTTCTACGAGATGATATATTTTTTTTTTCATGCATTTATCAATTTTTAATATAATGCTAAGCTATGCTACTGTACAAAAATATCTATACAGAATTTGAGAAATAAATATTCAGTGTACCTGAGAGAAATACATGTATAAACATCATTATACAATTTATTCAATTACAGGATGACTAAAAGACAAACTTATACTTATATAAAAGGTACAAAAATGTATTTAAATACATTGATGTCATTGAGAACATCATGAACCAAAAAACAATGCATGTGAAGTATATATATATATATATATATATATATATATATATATATATATATATATATATATATATATATATATATATATATATATATATATATATATATATATGCAGCAATGACACATAAAGTGGCCTAAAATCAATAAAACAAAGGTCTTTACTAGCCGCATCATAATACAGGATTTTTTTTTTAAAGAAATGTAGTTGTAACATCATGAAATCCAGTTATCGTGTAATTTTGGTCAAAGAAGAATAATGTTTGCAAATTGTATGTAAACAAATGAAAAACTCACAGATGAAATTAATTCACAATTTTATATGTAAAATGAAGGTACATATAATGCACATAAGTCTTAAAGCACATGAGTAAAAATGAAAAAAAAATGTTCAAACACAAAAAATAAATTAAGGAAGTTGTTTTTAGGTAGTCAAAGCATCAACATTGAAAGTACCATGATGTGGCAATGACTGATACAAACCATGGTAATGAGTGATAAAAATTATTCTTTTGGCTTGTAGAGCGGAGAAAATTTTCAAGGGGATGCATGGTTGATATAACATTAATGGTACCTGTCCCAGAAATGTTTGTAACATTAAAATCTGACCGATGAATTTGCATTTTTAAAGAAAATTGGTGTATATAACCACCAATTTTGGAAGACAAATTTTCCAAAATGAAGAATATAGTGAGATATTTAAAACACGGATCAAAATACATTCATTTCAAATTGTTATAGTTTTAAATTCTCTGAGTTTTATATCTTTAATGTAACAGTTCTGATAGACTTTACGAGTCTCTTGGTCCGTAATTACATAAACCAGCCCCTTTTTCTTGGTATAAAAGGAAAGGCCTCAAGAATAAAAACATTTTTTTTCTAAAATTGTTGTTTATTTTGGGGTTACGTGGGGTTGAATATCCTGCAGATCCTTAATGGGGATAGAAATCATTGTTTCGATTAAAAATTCTTCCATCATGATTAGGTCGTTTTGTCTCTTGTATTCAAATGTCTTTCCCTTTGCTTCTACTAATATTTTTCCACTGTTACGAACGTTTTAGTAATAGTACAGTAACCGTGTGACCGCGCAGATTCACGCGGTGCTAAGGAATTCTTCTGAAACTGCATCCGTCGTGTGCAGTACGAACTGGGCGTGGGAATATTGGCGTCGAGGGTACAGGGTATAAATTCGAAACGCACTGAATATTGGTACTTAAATATTTTTAATGATTTTAAAGTTTGATTCATTAGTAAACGCATGGTAGTCCAATCCTTTCAATTTAAATCAAATATATTTCTGTCAACATATTACATACCTATGCAAAATGAGCTGCTAACAAATAAATCACGTAGTTTAATAAATAAAGGGGGGATGACATAAACCTAAAACGAAACTTTACAAACGACAACATCTGTGAAACTGCAAAGAAATCTGTCGCTTGTAAGTGATAGTCATATTTGCTACTCTGAGGTATCAGCTTTATGCAGTTAATAAAAATGAACATGGTATCAGGTATCATTATATAAAGTACTATCGATATTCTAATTACTCATTCACTTCAGATGTGGCAAAACAGTAACAATAAGAAATCTACGAATATAGAAATTGCACTTCTATCGTAAGTATTATTTATAAAATATTATGTTTGACTATTATTGATAAAAAAATTTCAGAATAAATAATTAATTTTCGACACATTTACTTTGGAAATAATGTAAGCTTTCGTAATAGCAAACCAATTACATGAAATAATCTCAAAACTACAAAATGTGGATAGATTTTTTATAGGATGAGGAAAAAGTCTTTCATCTTGTATTTAATGACGTTGATTTTTAACTGTAATTTATTTTCATTCAAAATAAGTCTTTTGTTTTAAATTAATGCTCATGCTTCAAAAACACTTTCCTTATACTTACATGTTTTGATCAAAGCCTTTTAGGTACACCTAAAGATGACATTAAATGGTATTACAATGGGTCTTATCGCAGAGGTTTTGTTGCTTGTCACGGCAGTCGCCATTTCTGGAACCGTTCAGTCTGAAGTACGTGATGCATATGACAATGCTTGTTTCATAAGACAAATTATATATATTTAATTACGTTCACAATTTTTATAAAGTTTTTTTTTTTAAAGGTATGCTTATGAAACAAAGATTTGCAATTTTTATATCTTGCTTCAAACTTGACAGCCGACAGTCAAATATTGGTAGACTTTACGAAATATCTTATTTAAGTATCTAATCCATTAGAAATTGAAATTTTTTTTAGAAATGTAGCTTACCCATTGAATAAAATCAGTGAAAATTCAATAAAGATCGGTTACATGAGATGCTTTCTCTCTCTCTCTCTCTCTCTCTCTCTCTCTCTCTCTCTCTCTCTCTCTCTCTCTCTCTCTCTCTGTTTACGTGCGTGCATTTGGCCATTGGTGGTAGACATTTATTTTAAAAAAAATTTAATTATCAAACGGCAGTTTATTTATTTGGCATTCTTCTTGACATTACATCCATGATATCTAACAACGGTATGATTTATAACACTTTTGTTGACTTTCTTTTGTTATGCAGAATAGCAACGATGAAAGCCAAAATCGATCCGGAAACGCACTGGCGTTTCATGTAATGGAACAACTGTACAACATGAAATTTAATATAGCTGCCCAAAAGAAACAGATAGAGGCACTACAGAATCGTAAGTCAGCGTCTTTGCTTGAGTTGGTTCTGATGTTTCAGCATAAATTTTTCTGCGGATTAAAATTTCCGATTTCTTTTTTTTTACAGGCAAAACTACGAAATGTAAGTAGTTCATCAATGTGATAATTCTACCAAGTTTAAACATCGAGCCATTATACGTCAGAATACTATTTATGCCTATATTAAGATCCTTTTGTCTTTGAATATTCCAAAGGCAGGCAGTAAAACAGTTATTTCAAAGGTGGAGTATTTTATTATTTATAAATTGAAATTAAAAGCACTGCATGTAACTGAAGATCTTTTTCTTTACTCAAAGTTTAAGAACTAGTTATGTTTTTTTGGCCTTACAGCGAATTACAGAATACCGGTAGAGTTTTCAATAGCTTGCTAGATTGATCAATAGGGTATTCAATTTGGTCAGCAAGGTATCACATTAGGTTTAAATCTAGGTCATGTGATTACTCAGGTATGAAAGCAATAGAGTGAGTTATTCTGGTTAACATTTCCAAGTTTTGAGCCCTTTTGTTTCTCTCTGTTATCCTACATATCTGCTTTAAAAGTCTGAACTAATTAAGCAGTCAGCACAAAAAAATTACCGGTATTAGTGCTGTAAGATGAACCAAGAATCAGGGAACCAAAATGTTTAATGATTTTTTGCAGGGAAAAATATTAACTTTTTAAAGTTATGCTTTTCTCTTTTGTTTGTTACTTCAGAACTGCCTTTTGATTACATTTTTTGAAAAACAAAATTCACATTACTCTATGCAGAATTGATGCTCTATAGACACGGTGTAGTACCTAAACGGCTGCTATCAGTAAAAAAAAAACAGCGTTCGGTGTTTCTATTCGAAAATTGAACGGTTGCTAGTTGAAAAAAGCATGCACGAAACGCATGGATCAAGCCACAAAATTGACGAAAAATGTACCCAAACCATGTAAGTGATTGAATAATCCGTGTGCACGGAACATATAAGGTATTATTATAATATTTTATAAATGTAGTTTGGAAAATAGTCCTATGAATAACCAGAAATAGAGAAATTTCCTAGGTCGGTGACGAACTAAAAGGCTGTTACAACCAAGTTTTAAGCTGATATTTTCATCTACAAATCATAGTTTGTTTGTTCTATATTATGAAAAAAGCATTTATCTTTTCTGGTTCATTAAGTAATACAAAATAAACAAGAAAGTATATTTTGATCGAAATAATTTGACAACAAATGATTTTTTAAAGTTACGGTTGCTATTTGAAATACTGATATGTTCGCACCGGCTATAAACTGAATACGATGCACCGGCTACTATATGAAACTTAAATTTCTTTTCCAGCTAGAAAAAGAAACTTATGGCTGCACAAGCCTAAAAAATCTAAAACACATCACACAGTATGTGACACAGAATGTGAGACATCAAGTGCTTCAACGATTTCAACTCCACTAAATCGCGTTAAACCATGCAGCGCTAATCTACGAAATATACCCTTAAAAGCCATGATTCCACAATAACCTATGACATATTAAGTCTGTCCAAAGTTACTGTTTCTTTCACCTTTGAGCCATATTTTTTTTTTTTTACAAAATACACATAAAGAGAATAAGAAAATTTAAAATCAATTTAAAAAAAAATATTGAATATTTGTTTATGGAGGGTATCCCTTTTTTACCAGGAGATTTTCACAGGAATAAAAACAGATTTCTAATGGAGATTTGTAATTGGAAAATCTGATATCTTTTTCCCATTCGGAATTGTCTCAGAACACCTTAACATGATTTTCTATTGATATCATATGGGTATCAGAGTTCAAAATTCAATATATATTCCGGTATACATCTCAAAAAATGCAAGTTAGAATTTCCAAATTGCAAAGTTAAAATTTTTGTTACTCGCAAAAATTTATGATGTACTACTGTATACAGGGAAATATTCGCCCGTTTTATTTTCGTCCCTTTCGCCTCTTTTGTCAGCGGGCAAGTACTACGCAAACATTAACTAACCTCATGCGGAACGATATTATTTTCATGAAATGTAAAAAATTGATAAAGGATGAAATGTGTACATTTATATGTAGGTCATACAGGTAAACAGTCTCAACTTCTCGGGCACTGCTAGCTCACATCACGACAGATAGTAAAACATAATGTATTTAAATCAAATTCTATATAAATAAAAAAAAAGGGGGGGGGGTAATGAACGACTATGTAATACATTTCACAGGTGCATGAGGACGGGACCCCCCCCCCCCCCACAACAATATTCACCCCACATTCCCCCGTTATTTTTTAATCATTTATATTTTTTAATTATATGTTGATGTATTGTATGCTACACTTAAAATTCACAATTAACCCGAAACAAGATATATAAAAAATATACCAGTGGTATATTTTTTTTTCATACATAGCTTATTTCGCGTTAATTGTGATTTTTTTCTAGTGCTGCATACATCAAATTATAAATAAAAAAATAATTGATGAAAAAATAACTCGAGAATTTGGAGGGGGTGAATATGGGGGGGGGGGGGGGGGGTCCCGTCCCCAAGCACCTGTGATACATTCGAGGTGGTCTCGAGCTTAGTTGTTGCGAAAGACGTATTTTTAAACGGTTACTATAGAATAACATATAACTGTATGATTCAATGCATATACATGGAAGTTATTTCATTGAGGTTAGAAAGTGCACATTTCCAATAGAAACCGGTGTCGTTGTCTAATAGTAGCCGTAACCACAGGCGCCTGGATTTTTATCAATCAGTCGCTTAATAAGTCATATATTAAAAAATTCTACCCCTACTATATATAGTAGGGGTAGAATATTTCGATATATGACTTATTAAGCGACTGATTGATAAAAATTCAGGCGCCTGTGCCGTATCATACGACTTATCGAGTAAAATCGTCATAGTTTTTCTACAAACAAAGAAAATGGATAATTTTTGCAATCAAACTATTCTGTGTACAAATATAAAGAAATCAGTCGCTTCAATTTTAAAAAAAAACAACTTTGATTTGGCGCAATCATGTCGAAAAACTTAATTCGACTGCACATGTGCACAAATCAACGACAGTTATTCACGAAGTTTTAAGTCAATTCTTCATCTTGTATGTAGGTAGCTGGATATTTTAGTGTTGAAATGTGTGTTACGTTCCGTAAGGGTTTTCAAGTTTGCAGGTTAATCTTTGAGAAAATGAGCATTTTGTTCAATCTGAAAAGAAAAATACTTACTGTGTCGGACATCTTTTTCAGCTAGTAACCGTATAAGTTTCGAATAGAAACAGCGAACGTCGTTTTTTTACGGATAGCAACTGTTTAGGTACTACACCGTGATAGAGTCCAGTGCTGTCCAGGTGAACATTCTTTTTAAAAGTCTATGAATAGAATAGCTAACAATAGGAGGGAGTGTTCTAGAGGTTTTCTTTGAAAAAAAAAATGAATGGGTTGAGTGCAAAATAACAATCTACACTTGGGTAACCACAGGACCTAGATTTAAACCTGATGTGATACCTTGCTGACCAAATTGAATACCCTATTGAGCAATCCAACAAGCTATTGAAAACTCTACCGGTATTCTGTAATTCGCTGTAAGAATCCAAACATGTACTATCGATATGTTGAAATATATTTAAGGAATAAGGAATCATTCTTTAAATATTATGAGGTAATAATTTTGGTCGGGGCGTGGTCAAATTTTATGATGGATTTTACCACACTCCGACCGAAATTATCACCTCATAATATTCAAATAATGATTCCTTATTACTTTTGTTCATATTATTTCCAATTTTTACACTTTAAAAACAACATTTAAAATTGATTCGTAATGTTATCACAGACAAAGACAGTTGAAAGTGTAAATGTATGATTCAAAAATATGAATGTTCATACAAGATATCTATGAAAATATGAGCTTTAAAGCAGAGGAATGCATTTAAAAATGTTTTACATAATCTTGTGATTTTGTGTCTTTTTCCAAGGTGAATCAGGGACCGTTGGACAACACAAATTCCCTGCTCCAGGGTGGCCATACATACAAAACGTTAAATTCAAGTCTCCTTTTGAGGAGACGCCGACCGTGACGTACGGTCTATCTCTTTTGGATTCTCTTTACAATACTAATGAGCGGATATCAACGATAGTCACTGCTGTTACCAAAACTGGATTCCAGGCCCAATTTCACACATGGGCCGGTACAGTGTTATATGGAGCCAGAATTAACTGGATGGCATGTGGAAAGTAAAATAGCTGACTGCAAAAAGTGTGCACTTGTTTCCATTTAAAATAAAAAATTTCAAAGCATTGATTTCTATAAGTATAAAGTTTCTAACCAACGCGAGTATCAGACAACATAAACGTAAAATAACTGACGCTACATGCGGCCATTTCAACATGGGAATAATGATTAATAAAGTTTTTACTGAGCTTGTGTTTACTAGTATATGGAATTGTTATGGTATTTAAAGATGTTGAATAGGTGGTGTAAGAGAGATACCCAGTCATTATGGTGTTCCGATGGGGCCACTTCGACCTTTGCACTTTCGCATTAAAGGGCGAAGATGCGAAAGTACGAAGTTGCGTTGATTCGCAAATCATGTTACGGTTTTTCTCGATCTCGGGACCTGCGGATTGGCAGACCGAATCTACACCCATTGCGCCACAGAGATAGAAACCAAATGTTGGTGATACGAACTGCTTCACAATTCGTTAACATCGCCATGTTGTGACGTACTGTCATGAAAAGTAGAAGTAACTGGGTGTCGAGGATCCTCATTAACCTACATTCATAAACTAGTCCGAAAGAGCAAAAATGATACTTTATGATATTATTTATTAAGAAATTCCACCCTGGGCAATACAGCCCATCAGTTTACAACATTTCACATATTACAATATATTATAAACATTAGACTCTTTGGATTCTAAAATGTGGGGACCCCTGATCAAGTGTTCCACAGTTCTCACAGTTCCACACATTACATATAGTAAATTAAATGTAAAGTTGCATATTACCGGGTATATACGGATTGAAAATACAGTTTTGAGTCAACAAGTGTTACACATCACTAAAGGCATAGTATAAATTATAACATATGTTTACATGCATTCAAGGGAATGTGTTTCTTAAATACATTGAATGAATTTCATGCAATTGGGCGATTAATTATTACAGATTAATAAAACACATTTGATATATTAAGCAAGACCTACGTGACCCAAACCTAACAACTGAAGTAATTTAATGTACTTGGAGACTTATAATAGTACGTAAAATATAATATTTTGGACATTGAAGAATAAAATAAAACTCGTCTTCAATTTGTTGAGTATCACAAAGATCACATAATCGAGTCTGCCTGTTCTTACCTTGCTATCTTCCTGTTTCAATATTTAAACAATGTAAAGACAGTCTTATGCGAGAAATATGTGTCTTAAGATTATTCTGGATTGGTTTTGTTAGGTATGATTGGATTTTCGACTAATTGTGTTTTGCAAGAGATCTGTACAAAAATACACTATGAAGAATTTTCCATTTTCTTTGTAAAATAAGTGGACATCGACCTCATTCACTATAAATCATATAATTTAATACTGTAACGAACCGAGGGTACGGGTAAATGCTTAAACTTAATTATGGGTCGCTGTTTAATTATTACCTTGCGTCAAGGTTAAAACAGAATTTACTTCACAGTTTATAGAAATCGTTGATTCACTTATTATATTCAATTTGCCGAAACTAATATAAATACTCCGTATAGAGTTTTTACCATTTATTGCAACGAACGAATGGTTCCATATAAAAACACGCATAATTATTACTATGATACAGTACGGTTGGTACAACGTTATTAACTCCTATAAGTATAGCGACGAACCAATCCAGGACGCCCTAATACAAAAGTTGTATTACTTTACTAATAGATAAAAGAATTGGTAATGTCAATACATACCACTGTCAAGCGAATTGCTCTTCACCGTCAACTGAACTTTTCTGTTTTCTCTGTCAGTTTATGTAGAGGTCGGGCTATATCTGTAAACTGCTTTATGAATCTTCGATAGTATGAACATGTACCCAAGAAACTTCGCACATCTGGGACTGATTTTGGTACAGGCCATTCCGTAATTGCGCTCACTTTATCTGGAGAGGTTGATATCATCTCTTGACTAACTATGTGACCAAGGAAAGCTACCTGGTCTTTGAAGAAATCACACTTCTTGGGAGAAACCTTTAATCCAGCTTCTTGTAATCGTTGCAGTACTGCATCTAGATGATTTACATGGCTGTGGAAATATTTGGAATCAACAATTATGTCGTCGATATATAAGAGGCACATTTCGAAGTTCAGACCCGCTATTACATTTTCCATTAATCTCTCAAATGTGGCTGTCGCATTACATAAGCCGAATGGCATGACCTTGAATTGGTAAAAACCATGTGTGGTAACAAATGTTGTCTTTTCTTTATCTTTAGGGTCCATCGTTACCTGCCAATAACCGCTTGCTAGGTCTAAACAACTAAATCATTGTGATCCTCTTAATGCATCAAGTGAGACATCTATACGTGGTAGAGGGTATGAATCTTTTTGTGTTACTTCGTTGAGTTTTAGGTAGTGGATACAATATCGAATGCTACAGACTGTACCATCCTTTTTGGTTACTAATACGATTGGTGCACTCCAAACGCTAGATGATGGTTCTATCATTCCTGCTTTAAGCATTCTCTGCACTTCTTCTCTTGCTGCTTCTTTCTTATGAAGAGGTATCCGTCTAGGCTGTTGCTTGATTGGTCTTGCGTCTCCTGTGTTAATTTTGTGGGACACAATATTTGTCTTCCCTTGGTCTGTCTTTGATTTTGCAAATACTTTAATGTGCTTCTGCAAAAGATTCCTTACCTGTTTAGTTCTTGTTGTTCCTTAGAAAGGTTCTTGGTACAAGAGTCCCATAATGGTTTCATGTAATTTGTAATGCTTGTGTCTACAGCTGGCTCTATATAAGTGTCATTCTTGGTTTGTACTTCACTTACATTTGGTTCTATTTCAGCTATAGCTGCAGAAGTATCTTTGTAAATTTGCAACTCTTGGGTACCTTACATTCTTTGGGTTTTACTAGACATCTTGCAACTAATAATCCGGACTGTTGAAGGTCACGTTTCGTTCCATCTATGAGGAGTTCTTTATCATTTAGATTTGGGTGAACTTCCCCTTCAATTATCATCTCGCTTCTTGGGGGAATAGATAAAGTCTCTTGAATAGAAATTTTGAACACACTACTTTGATCACTGACAGTGTCGCATACTAGCTTCTGGTCATCAAGTGTAAGAATACATTACGTCTAACACCAAGAACAATCTTACAAAATGATAGATGTTAACGCTCAAATTCTGGTGATTTATGAAAACCCCAGATCTCACTTTCATATGAAATGACACTTCCAACATACATATCGAAAAGTTGACACCGGGTGTCTGCGTTAAATTCAAATTTCTGAAGATTTCGGTTTAATCCAAAAAGTGCCTTTCTTCCCTGGCCCCAGGATCACGAAACAATCTTAAAGGGACAATGTCACGATTTTGGTCAAAAATTATTTTATTTGCAATGCTTCAGAAAGGCATTTTTTTAAATGTGAGTGTCATTTGTTGAGTTATAAGCAAATATAGAGCTTGAAATTCTTCGCTATGTAAACAAAGCGTTTGTTAACATTTTGAACGTTGAAGTAAAATTTTCAGTTTTAAACCGAAAACGAATGTGTTTTTAAAACGTTACGAACTGTTTATCTATGCTAAAAATAGATAAAAAGATAGACAAATAAGCTGGAAAAAGTTTTTAAGGGTATATTGAACCTATGTAAACAAAAACAGGGCACAAGCCTTGTTTACATGACAAAGAAATGTAAGAATTTTATCTTGCTTATAACTCTACGAATGAGTCTCAAATTTTATTTGATCATTAGAAATGCATTCTTAAAGCATTGTAAATAATAAAAACATAAAAATAGAATTGGATCAAAATCGTGACCATGCCCCTTCAAGTTATCTTGATCTGACAGCTTTAATTGGTTCAAGATAAGTAAAAATAGTGTATATACATACTAGCGTTTTAAAAATACATACATGTATAATTATACTGTTTTATACCGCTACATATTGGTAGTAATCCTTATATACATTAATTTGTGAACCAGGAACAGATGTGTTCAATCAATGTCTAAATGAATAGATGATGTATACAAACAAGGGGAAGTTGAATAGGGGGGGGGACAGTCTTTTTACTGAATTTGGGACAGTGAAAAAAGTTATATTTGACCTATTAAATAACAAAATTTAGAAAATAGATACGGCTCACCATATACAACCACTCCCTAATTTGAAATAAAATAAGAAATTTTTAATTTTTTCAGTCAGCTGACAAAGAATTTACATGACAAAACTACAAAAATTTAATTTTACAACATGACAAATTGTCATGTCGTAATTTTTTTATTTGCAGGCACACAGTAGATCCTCATTGGTTAATAGCAAAGCGGAAGTACATGGGAGAAAGCTTCATATTACATGTAATGTATAATTCTAAGTTGCAATGAACGGGATAACATCTAGTTGTGTTAAAATCTGTCGCTTGTAATTGATGCGTCATAACTGCCACACTCTTGGATCAGATTTCTGCAGTTAATGAGAATGAACTAAGTATCAAGTATTAGTATATAAAGTACCATCGATATTCTAATTACTCGTTTATTTAGATGCGACAAAGCAGTAACAGCAAGAAACTCACGAATATATAAATTGCATTTCACCTGTAAGTATTATTATGTCATTATTTAAAAAGAATTTAAAAGGAATTTGATTCCTGCTTGCAAATATTTTGTTTTCGATTTTTTTAATTGGAGGTTCATGCTACAATTATACGTTACCTTTACATACATGTTTAAACCAAAGGTACATCTAAAGATGACATTAAACGGTATTACAATGGGCCTTATCGCAGAGGTTTTGTTGCTTGTCACGGCGGTAGCCATTGCAGGAACAGTTCAATCTCAAGTACGTGGTGACAATTCACACACATATTTATATTCTTCCATTTTTCGTTTTTTGTTTACAATGTTTAATTAACTTTAGCTGTTTAAATAAAGAGCACACACTTAATTCGAAATGTTAACAAGGCTTGGGTCATGGTTTTTGGTTATGTAAATTTAAGATTATTAAAAACTTTCTCTAACTTTGTTACTATTATAATTATTTTTTGTGGTTAGATATTTGCAAGTTAACAGTAAAAATAGTCCAGTCATGGTGTTTTCACATATCGTTCTGCTGTAAATACATGTAATTTTTTTTTTATAAACAATCTAAATGTTAACAAAAACATGGCACGAGCCTTGTTTAGAAAACAAAGATTTGTAAATTATGTATATGCACAAGACTTGATAGTTGACGGTCAAATATTGGTTGACAGTAATAAATATCTTTATAAAGTATTTGAACCATTAAAAATTAAAGAAAACATAGAAATCTTGAATGTCCCTTTAACTAAATTAGTGAAAATTAGATAAATTGCTATTTTCTGAGGGTGTCAAAAATGTATTTTTATAAAACCATCAGACAGCAAATTATTCATTTGGTCAACAGATGCTTGGGGACAGGATCGACACTCCTCCCCCCCCCCCCCCGTTTTTAGACCCCCAGGAATTCACTCTAGCTACTCATTTTTTTTTTTTTTTAATTATCCTTTTATTACATATAAATCATATCCCCTCTGTATATAAATACAACAAGGTTGTATTTATATACAGAGGGGATGCGATTTTTTCAAAATGCATGCTTGTTTTGCGTAATTTTGTGCAATGAATGTATACATTAGATTATAAATATGTCATAAAATGATAGTTTAAAGAAAAATAATGAGTAAAGTCCTAGGGGGTCTAGATACTTGGGAGGGGGAGGGTGAAGGGTCGGTCAGGTCCTCAAGCACCTGTGATTTGGTCCATTTCATGACATAGCAGCAATGATACCGAACAACATATTCATTTTTAACACTTTTGTTAACTTTCATCCGTTTGGCAGAATAGCAATGTTGAAAGACAAAATCGATCCGGAAACGAACTGGTATTTTATTTAATGGAACAACTGTACGACATGAAGCCCAAAATAGAGACGATGAAAACAAAAATCAAAGACATGGAAGCTCATATAGCTACCCAAAAGAAACAGATAGAGACTCTACAGAATCGTAAGTCAACGTATTTGTTTAAGGTGAAATCTGTTATGTCAGTTTTAATTTTTCTGTAATAATATTCATTTTTAATTATTTACAGGTAAAACTATGAAATGTAAGTAGGTTAACAAAGTTATTTTAATTTCTACCTATTTCATACATAGTGATATTATACATGTATATAATGATATAAATATGCCTATATGAATATCTCGCCTTTTGTCTTTAAGAATTCCAAAGGCACTAAAAGATTAATTTTCAAAGTTCCTAAGATGGAGTATTTTATATTATATTCAGAGACTGATATCAAAAGCATGGATCAATAAGCAAATTTTTAGATATGGCATTAAAAATCAATCTCAGGCTAAAGTTGGAGTTATTTATTTAGACTTTATCAACATGTATTTGAGAAATGAATTCAAAAGCTACCCAATTTATACTCATATACATGTATCCTGGTTCGGGCAGTTTACAAATATAAACCATGAAGTGTCTATTAATTGTAGAATAAACGGTCATTTGACCTTCAAAATGTACAAATTTCAAACGTGACATCAGGTGGCGTACAAAAAATTATTATATTATTGCTTTGTATTCATATTTAGGCCATTCGATAGAATTCAAAATAGTTTAGTAACATTACGTAAAAGGAGTACAAAATGAAAAGATTCCAGTTAGTCTGCATTAAAAAGTTAGGATGTCAAAAATATAGTACTTTAAATGTACATGTATTGAAATTGAAAATGATTATAATCTTCTTGAAAACCTTTCGAGTCTTTGCAAATGTAGGTCTATACTAAACTCCATTTCCGTAGAATATACTCAGGATTTTTAAATGGATGTAATCTGGCAAAGAATATCAAAGCAAGATGTGAACATTAATTCTAAAGTTCTTCACTATTCACTATTGAATAGGTTTGTTATTTTTTTTTTTACTATAAAAAATTTATTTAAAAAAAATCAACGTCGCTATTCAACAGTTAAAAACATTACATTAATATCATCTTAAAAGGCGACGAATCCAATAAAAATGAATCTCATTATGCTATAATTTTTGTATTTTTATCTTAAGGTGAATCGGGGGTCGTTGAAAAATACGCCAACCCTCCTCCAAGCTGGCCTTATATACAGAGCGTTCAATTCCAATCTCATTTTGAGGAGAGGCCGACCTTAACGTACGGTCTGTATTTTCTGGATTCCGATCGCAGTATATCTCCGGGTAATAACGGAAATGACCAATGTTACCATAACTGGATTCCGGATGAAACTTACCTCATAGTTATATGGAGCTAAAATTAATTGGATGGCATGTGGAAAGTAAATAAAATAGCTTTAACGGAAAATGTGTGTACTTGTGTTCATTCAAAATTATAGTATATTCTGTGGTGGTATATATCATTTCTACATGCAGAACTTCGATATCATGCAAAAAAAAAAAAGAAACCTGTTTTCTACATGGGTAAAGTTTCTCACTAACTCAGACAACATACATGCAAGATAATCATCATCGTTGACATGCGACTTGTCTATATCAACATGCATGAGAATATTCATTTTATCATTTCAGGTTTTTTTTACTGAGTTAGTGTTTAAATAAAAAAGTTGCCCAGATCTTTCAGATGCTGAATAGGTGCTACTGTACTAAGTGATACCAAGCCACCTAGCTATTTTCTTGATTCACAGATTGTGGCTTCACTTTGAAAGTTTCTGAAGTCCCGTTTCATGTGGGTTTTTGTGAAAAGTTTGCAATCTGAGTTTTTCGCTTTCGCTAACAACCAACATCGAAAAATCAAAGATACAAAAAAGAAATAACAAAGTGTTTTCAAAAGTGAAGCCATGGCAGATCATTCATTTATAATAAATTCACTTTTATAATCTGAATTCAATATGTGCGGGGAAAACTTTTGACAATTTATATACGGTGTTAGCAAAACAATCTAAAGCATGATGAGTAGTAATATATATATTTTTTTCATAGTAATGGCTTGGTAGAACAAGGATGTTCACAAGATCTCCATTAAATATTTTAGACCATTTAATTCCTTACATAACCATTTGCAGGGTTAATGCGCAAAGAGTCGATTCTTCAATCTGCACACGACAAATTTGAATTTTTTCATCATCATACAACTACAATACCAAGATTGATTGTCAAGGCAACTTGTATTCCAAATGGTTTTGCCGTGCGTTAAAAGGTTAAAGATTACTGAAAACTCGATGATGTTTTCTTTAAAAAAAGAAGATATAAAGGTCTAAATAATACTAGTATTCTCGCTCCAATAAAAAAACCTCCTCTTGCAATTCACTAGCAGCTTTTCAGTATACTAGTATATACATGTATGCAAAAGTGAATTGATATAGGGGATGCAATGATTCATTGCCACAAAGAGTTAAAAAAATTAATCAACAAATACACGTGGGGGGGGGGGGGGGGGGGGGGCGAATCTATTTTATCATAAAACAGGAAGCGTGAAATTTTAAAATGATTTTTTTTTGCCCTAAAAGCAAAGGTACGATAAACAGTCAGATTACGAGAGAGTGTTACCAATGGCTATACTGAGCACCACCAGGAAAATAAAAAAATTAAAATAACTTTGCAACAAAAAGGATAAACGTTCGACGGATTTATACACGATGATGTGCAAACCAAGAGTCAGGGTACCATGAATTAAAGAGGAACTATCTAATGATATTTGAGTCGTTTTTTTTTTACTAATTTAAGATTTTGAACTTTAAAAATAGACGTATGTTGAATGACACCGTTAGAGTCGACCTTGCTACAAATGCTGAAAATAAGCTTACAGCCAATGAAAATCATCTCCAAGACATAGCCTGGTTCCGGCCTACCCATAATGCTCCGCACACTACTGTGCGGAGCATTATGGGTAGGCCGGAACCAGGCTACTCCAAGACAGTGATATTAAACATGTAAAAAAACGAGAGAAAAAAAAATCCCTTTTTAATAACATGTATTTTAAAAAGACATTATCAACTGCTATTTTCATGTCGGGAATTTTATTGTAAATTTTTAAGTTTTTAAATGTTTTAAAATATCGAAGTACGTAAACGATAAATATTTGTCTTCCACAAAAATCGCTTCTTTTACATTTTATAGCACAGGAATTGTATCTAATCACCGGTACATTAGATGTGATGTTTTGTTCTCCAGATATGACGATTTGCCTCCGAGATGTTATGTGCACGATTTCAGAATTTTGAAATCGAACTAAATGCAGTATAAAGGGCAACATGTAAGAGAAAAGGGCGAACATAACAAACACTGTATAGTGTAGGTGTACACTTGCCGGGGAATTAAAAAAAATGTCAGTTCTCCTTAAAATAAGATTATTATTAAGCAAATAAATATTTGAAACGAAATTGAGTACAGCTGAGAAATTTGGCGCTAGTGTCGATTTATCCTTTAACAGGGCTAATTGTAAGCAAAAGAGATATATTGAAAAGACTAGGCAATGCTAAAGTAACCTACAACAGTGAACAATCCGGATCCAAGATATGGGCAAGCAGCCAACTTGCAAAGACCACATTGAAGGTTATAGAATATGTTTTATTATGAATTTTGCATGGAAACATGGCAAATGATTTCAAAAGAAAACAACTAACACATTTTAGAGAATACTAGTACTTCATTGTTTGTTTTTTATCAGCAGTTTCTGTGTATTATTGTAGATCTTGTGAATTCTTTTATAAAAAAAATTACCCTAATATTTGACTTTTTAATAGACTCTTAAAATCTAAATCTGACAGATAAAATAAATAAGACACATAAATCAAAAAGAATAAATGGTAATTGGTTAATCTTTATCAACTATTTTATATCGGTGAATTTTCAACACAAGATCTGCCTTTTACACTCTTCAGAGATATGTCTGTAATACTGTGTCCTCTTGATCAGATCTGGATATTTCCGAATCAGTCTTTTCTAATATTTTGCTGGGTGCAGCAAACAGTCTATGCTGAGAATTATCTGAATTGCAAGTACCGGTAGTTGATTCTGATGTCTTGTCTGGAAGGGCAAAACCAACCGACTTGCGTTTTGTTCCTGATACCTTGCTGTTAATTCTATATAAATTTGATTTTGAAGGTATTGAATTAGATTTTACAGATCTTCTGCTAAAATGGGAATGAAGCCTATATTCTGAAGATGCTGAACTAGTTGATGATTGACCTTTTATGTCCATTGCATGTAGCTTCAATTTTGAAGTTTCGGAATTTTCATTTTTCAAAGCACTGTTGTGAATAGCTTGTAGTCTCAGTTTCATGCTGTCATCAATAGTGTAGGTTGCAAAGCTTTGTTTGCGTACTCTCTCTGTCTCCTCAAGGATTGACTTGTTCCAACGACAAAAAAGCAACTTGAACTGGAAACGACACTCTTTGAACCGGAAAATGTACAGAAAAGGATTGACAAAGCTATTCAGCAATGAGGCCATGGCAGATAGTCCCTTAATGATAAATTCACTTCGAGTCTGAACATGTGTGGACAAAATTAATTGGCAAAGCATGTATGGTGTATATAAAACAGTGAACATTATTGTAATGAGCAGAATTTTCTTAATAGTAACAGCTTGGTAGTCCCAATGTTTTACTTTGAACTGTTGCAGTCCTGTGCGAGACAACTGTTTCATTCTGTCTCTGAGATACAAACACAATAATACCATAATAAGGACATTAATCAAGATAATGACGGTACGGATTACGTGACCAATCACATTAGATGTTCTCAAATTGCTGGCAAATGCCTCCTCGCATGAGAAGCCTAATGTTTCCCATTGTTCATCTGAATACAGTAGATACACAATGGATGAGCTGAGTATCCAGATTACAACACACACTGTAAAGATTCTGGATTTGGTGATGAACATGGTGTACTGAATAGCATAGAGAATAACCAGGCATCTGTCAACGTTAAAAGCAGTGATGGTCAAAAATGAGGATGTTCCCAAGATCTCCAATAAATATTTTCGTACATTGCATTCCTTGTATAGCCATCTGCGAGGTAAAAGCATGACAAGTCCAATTCCTCCATCTGCATACGACAAATTCAAAGTTAATAATCGGATCTGGAATGGTAACTTTGTGCTTTGCCATACAACTACAATGCCAATGATATTTGCCAGGAAGATCGGTATCCCAAATGCCAGGAGAACACTGTCAGTCATTTCTGTTTTTGGTTGAAAGGCCATTTTATAGGTTGTATTTGGGTAAACATACATTGTTGAACATTAATTTTTGGCCATGATTGGATCTTTCCTAGATTTACTGACACCTGAAAATAAAAACAAAGATGAAAGTACTATAATGCAATGTGTGCAATTGTCATCGCAAATTATCGTAAAAAACGTGATTAATTTTCAATAATGCGTCATCGGAATAGAAACTTCCAAGATACCCTACTGTTTTGACGAAAAGAGTACTGTATTACGTCACTTGAACGATGACGCCATTTTGTTCATTAGCAAATGAACAGGGCTACATACTTTCTTGCCATCTGTAAGTATATCTTCGCAAATATATCAAATCAGGTAGCTGAATCAATAAAATAGAAGTTATTCTAAAAATGGACCAGTTGAATTTACGCGCGAAAAACACAAATCTTAAAGTACTATATAAGCTAGGCCTATATATCAATCGTCATTGTTCATTAGCAACCGTTTAAATTGGACTTGCAAAATCAGAAAATATCGTTATTGGGGTTTGAAAAATTTGTCCAAATTCATTTGTGTGTTTAACATAAACGTACATATTCACCAGTTGGCGTTTAATCATTTGATAGGGGAACATACAGGGCTGAATCATCTGGGATGAAGAATTTAAAGAACGTGTGTTCCATGTTTTTGAATCCCGATCCCGATCTGCAAAATGTCAACTGTGTTTCTTCATGTTGGCCAATGTGGTAACCAAGTCGGTATACCGTTTTGGAAAAGGGCTGCTAAGGACGAAAATGTTAAAAATGGGTAATTTATGCTATTCAAAATTGTATTCTTGCACAGCTGTACCACTGTCAAATGAAAAGCAAGATTTATCATTTTAAAAACTCTGCCTGTTAATGATTTTTAAGTTATCATGGTGGCATAATATTCATGAATTTTTAAATTTCTGTTCACTTATAGGCGAACATTTCTTCATGAAGATGGAACTCAGAGGTCGCTTCACATTGATAGTGAACCAAAGGTTATCGCCAAGATAAACAAGACAAATACTGTTAGGTAGGAATTAATTAATTTTAAAAAAAACCCCACAATGTATTGCTATGAGTTCATAGTGTGCACGTGGGCTCAGTGCTAGTTCATTGCCAGTAGATTGCTGGTAACCCTTTAGCATATTTAGCATAGTTGTTAGAGCATTGATTTTTAAACAGAAGGGTCTCAAGTTTGAGTCAGGTTTTGATTATATACAGTGAAACATGCGTAATATAGCGAACACACTTAAAATGAATTGATGCTTATAATGAGGTTATTTTTACTCCTCATAAGTTTTAAACTCATTGATAAGCTAAAGGATATAATGAATTACGTTTATAAAAAAGCACAATTGCCCTTCCTTGGCCTTTAAGTTAGTGCTTCCATCATTTTTTGACAATTAATTTTTTAAGAGAATACACATACATGTTAAGGAAGTACTACTAAAATCGATACGAGGGGGAAATTTTGAGATTTCTTCATTGACACCTCAGCAATATTTGCCCATGCAGAGAAATTAGCATGAAAAAAAAATCAAATTTCTTATAGTACTTGGGACACCTTGCACAATTTTTTAACGTTACCATCTGGGCACTTTTCATTTCGCTTGCAATGCAAAATTACTGTAGAGTGTAGACCTTCTTTTTTTGGTTGTGTATTGAAACCTGAAGCGACAGAAGGGACATTGGCTTTTCAAAACAGAAAATCTTAACTTCTTTCATTCTAGGGGTTGAATGTAGTTTTTGCACCATAGCTATAGTAATTATGACTATCTAAATATTAAGCAATTAAAGAGTGGTGGAAATTAATAGAAACTTGGGACAGAGCATAATATGGTCCCCAAGATATCCTCAGATGGCATGTGCTTAATTACTAGTCTCAGTAAATATATAAATTATTATTTTAAATACCTCTTGGCTGATCGAACAATGTTTTTCTTTCAATAGAATCAAAATCTGGTTTTTCACCAATCATTAATTTTAGTTCATTCACTGTACTTCTTTGACAGGTATGTGAATATTTGTGAAAAAAAATGTGACTTGGAATAGACTAAATAGACTAATCTGTTACATAGCTGCAGGTCTTTAGCTCCCGGTCTGAAAAAATTTGGATGCATGGACGACCTGGGAGCAACAGTGCCTCTCATAGTAAAAATCTGCAATTTACGGGAGCTACAGAACGGCAGTTATCTGTTACATAGACGAACAACATAATAACCCACGTAGAGTGATTTGACAAATCTCCTATGAGATTTCAAAAGATAGAAATCTCAAAAGAAAAATAGAGAATAATGTGGAGGATGTGGTAGTGTGTATTAATTAAGGATCATGGTGCTGTCATGCTCCTACTTGCAGTAGCTAGTGGCTTAACCTTTATAAGCTCAAACGGTTTAGTGTTTAAACCGAATGTGTTACAATAAAATACCGGTATTTCTAATCATCAAGCTTTCCTTTTGATCTTATACCTCTTGTCTGTTACCTTTAGCCACACCCCTCACATCACTTACTTGTGGTAAACTGACAGGATGAATACTGCAGACGTTGAAAACATTACAATTATTTTAATTTCACTATGTTTGCAAGTAGACAATTTTCTGTGAAACATGAAACCATTGTGAACACAGCTAGTGCATTAAATCAAAATAATTTTTATCATAGCAACTTAGGGGAGCTTGATTTTATTTACTTCTATTACTTTACTCATCTGTTAAGAGAAACTTAACCTAGTCATTTAACAGCTTTTGTAAAAAAAAAAAAAAAATAAGGGAAAATAACATTTGTAAATTTTCATTTACTCTCATAAAAAGCATTTCGTTTGTCGGGGTGTCAATTTCGACTGTTACCCTCCCAAACAGGCACTATTTATTTTATTATACGGAATGTCTTAATTTCGTCTAAACCTATCAGATTTCAAAAAGTATAATAATCATGATTATTTCATGATAGAAAAATTGATTCACTGTTGGTATCCAACACAGCAAACTGTTAAATTTCAAGCACATGGAATTATTGACATTTACTGGTACAGTATTCTAGTCGTTGAACCTATAAAAACACCTAAGCAAATATCAAAGATGTTCACAGCCCACAAACAACAGCTGGATAGATTTCTCCAATAAAGATGTCCATGTTGACAAGGAGATGAAGCTCAAGAGATCTTACCTTAAGTTTTTTGAAGAAATGGAAGTTAATTCTTCTGCTGGAAAAACCGCGGCCCATGAATTGCAAAGAATTCTTTCCTTATCACATATAATAGAATTCACATTTGCAAAGCTTTTATATTCAGAGTACCAGCAGTAAATTAAAACAGGAACTTGTAATACATGTATGAATAATGTATCAATGAATCACTGCATTTAATTTACCGGTATACTTGTTGAAAGTGTAAGACGATATTTACTTTATCTTTTCCCACCTTCATTTCATATTTCTTTTTTTGGGGGGGAGGGGTGGCTATTTTTTTTTCATTTCAATATTTGACTTAATGCAGGAAGAAGAATTTGGTGTTTGGCAGAAGAGGCAGGGGAACAAACTGGGCTTTAGGTAAATATTTTTAAAATTAAAATATGCATTAAATTTGAAAAAGGAAAAAAACCAAACAAACAACAGGAAATCTTTTTCTCCTATGAGTGTTGATCAAATCTATTAAGATATGAGTTTAATAGAGAAATAAGGACTTAAGTTTCCACTTCAACATATTTTTTCCCTTTTGTACGTCATGTAGTAATTGATTGCATTTTTTATGAAACGGAGTGATGTATCAGTTACTTTTCAACAATCAATATAGATCTATAGGTAATATAATAAATTTTTTGCCTCTCCTCCAAATAAAACTGACTTTTTTTTCACCATTTATAATTGTAACAAACTCCAGTAGTGAAAAAATATTCAAGGAAGCTGTTGACATATTTCATGTAACTACTTAAAAAGGTTAATGAAGGAAGCAAAAAACAAACAAAAAATAGAAACACAAGTACATGTAGAAAAAAAATGAAATTATACATGATTTAGATTCAGAACTTGTTATAGATAATTTTTTTGTCAAAATAATTTTTCTAAGTGTGAAGCCTTAAAGTTTGAAAGTTATTAGCAGCCTATAGAAATTTTCATTATCAAAAGATGAAAATTTAGTTAATATTTATAACCTTTACTATATGCAGATATAGACAAATCATGTTTTGAGAATTTGAAAAAGTATTGAAGATAGATGGGAAAGTTGAGTGTGTCATACCAGTAGTTATAAACTCATTTTACTATGCATTCTAAAGAGGTCCAGCCATGGCCATGCACCTTAAAAAAAAAAATATTTTCGCTATTATTGATTATGTTGCTTAAACTTTTATATGGTACCGATAGATAGGAGCTAGGGTAACAAAAGGATACTGTCTTTGTTCATTATGCATTAGAGAAGATAGTTATTAATAAAATAAAGAAAAGGATGGGGAAAAACGGTCGATTTTTTTTCTTCAAAAAATGAGATATAAATGGTGAGATTTGGGAAAAATAAAACTAACTGATTTGGGTACAATTCTACCTTTTTGTTGGGAATGAGCATGCAAACAGACAATTTATGATTTCAATTACATATATATCAAGGATATAATGGGCTGTTGAAGAAGGGAGAGGACCACATTGTAGAAGATACCATGGAAATGTTGCGGAAAGAAATCGAAAGGTATGAAAATGTCTGTTTGGATACAGGTTTAAAAATACGTTACCATTACCTATATATCTGAAGACTCCAGATAATTATGGTTAATAGTGGGTAGTTGAATTACATTTAAAAAACACAAATACATTTGTTAAGACTATGTAAGTTTCTCAGGAAGTGTACATGTAACATTCAGACAAGAATTCATCAAACATACATCAAGCTAATGGTTAATTGAAAGAATCCTTAAAAATAAAATGAAAAGGATCTGACACCAGATGTAAAAATTTTATAGAATTTGTTTGAATTTTTGATGTAAATTATAAAGAAGTCTGTCTTAAATTAATGATAATCAGAAAACTTGCGTCTTATAATTAAACGATGATTTATTTCATCTGTTTATTTTTTATGATTTTTCAGGTGTGATTCCTATAGTGGGTGTGTCTTAATGCACAGTTTGTCTGGTGGAACTGGATCAGGTATGCATGGTCTTAACTGCGTGGGTACTTAAACTTAATTTACACAGTATACATGTACTACATTGTAGTACTTGTGTAATGAAATTGCACTTAATATTATTTATATATCAATAAAATGTACATGTACATTCAACTCACTGCAGCCGAAACCTTGATAATGGCATATATATTACAGGTACTTTAGAAATTTTATACTTAGATTATTTTGATTGCATCACCAATCAAGACTTTGTTTGAAATTTTGTGAGACGAGTGACCCAAGGGCCACAGTGTCCATTTTTATGAACTTGTATTTTAATGTTAAGATCTGGATTGTGTGAGGTGGTGCAATATAAGTATCCCATGAATTACCTTATGACCATTTTTTATGTGTATTTTAAATGTAATTCTATTCAGGTTTGGGATCGAGATTGTGTGAGATGGTGCGAGATGAGTACCCCATGAGCCACCTAGTGTCTTGCTCCTTTGCCCCCTGTCAGAGTGGGGAGAGCCCCCTTCAGCATTACAACTCCCTTCTTACCCTAGCATATCTCAACAGGTGAGTAGCTTGACATTGTGAAGCAATTTGTATAATTTGCATGCAGAAAGTAAATGATCCATTTGAAGTACTAACTGTATATTTAAATTTCATTGAATATGTTCTTGTATTATGACACTCTTGAATATGATGGTTGATCAATACCCCCCCCCCCCTCCTCAAACACCCCCTCCCCAAAAAATTAAAAAAATAAAACCAATAAAAACTGTCAATTGTTCAACAATAAATAGAAAATTACTATTTTAATTCTTATTTTTTGTTTTTTTAAGATACAGGGCCCTTGTATGGTTACCTGAAGGGGCTACTTCATTACAAACATCTCCTATTGTTTTGTTTGTTTTGCTATAATTATACAGGTACACAGACTGCAACATTCTCACACACAATGACCTCATTTTGGAGCGCTTACAGAAAAAAATGGAGACTGTTTCATTTAATCAGATGAATGAAAACATCGCTGCTGCCCTCTGTGGGGTCACATTACCAACAGACACACTGACAACAAAATGGTGAGAGATGAGAGAGAGAGAGAGAGAGATAGAGAGAGAGGGAGAGAGAGAGAGAGAGATATCAATTCTTCAATTTATTCAGTATACAATTTAAATCCAAATAATTTGAATAACTATGACTGAAGAGAGAGAGAGAGAGAGAGAGAGAGAGAGAGAGAGAGAGAGAGAGAGAGAGAGAGAGAGAGAGAGAGAGAATATGCAATAAAGTAGTTTAAAACTTAATGAAATATTTTTAACTTTTATTGAATTTTAATCACATTGTTTATCAGTGGAGCAAGTATTGGAATGGAACCATGGGAGATGGTTAGATCATTATGCCCACATCCTGGAAATAAGATAGTACAGATTAACCATATAGCTCGCAGGTAAAAAATCTCTAGTCGCACCTTCTCTGACCTTTTGGGCAGATCTCGGAAAAACAACTGGAATGAGTTAACAACATCACTGGATGTTAGAATTTTATACAAAATGGAGTTGCTTCCCATCAATTTGAGTATTATCTAGTTGACAGCTTTGAATGTCTCTTTATATTTGGTTAATTATTTCAGGATATATCAATGAATATTATGAATCTCAGCTTTAATCTCAAATTGATAATAAACTGCCCTGTATTTATATCAAGTTTTATGAAAAGGGAAGGATACTTGTGAATTTAATTCAAATTGTTTTTCTGCTTGTTGGAAAGGCTGGAGAAGTTGCGATTTAAATAAATGGAATGTACTGTATAAGCTAGTCTAAATGCATTAAATACATTTTTTTCTTTGTGAATACAGCAAATTAAGTTGGGAAGCAATGATGAGTCAACTATTGCTGAATCTCCACAGATACGACAAAGATGGCAAACCTGTATCCTTTAATTCCTATACATGTAGTTGGATTTACACTCTTTTCTAAAAATATAGAGCTTTTTCCATCCACTGTGTAATTAATATTTTGAAGGTTCATTAGGATTTGCACAGTCAATTAGGTTTTCTTTGGTAATCCAAGATTTTTTTCTGAATACTGTCCAAGTACAGGAGTCTTTCTACTCTGATTGTGGCCAGAGGCGATAGTACCGACAGTTTTCACTCTGCCATGAAAACCCTGGAAAAGAAAGTCAAAAATGCGTACAGTTGTGTCCCTTGGAATCCATATCCTATAGACATCTGGACAGGTAGGACAGCCTATTCCTGTAGCCAGTACAGGATATATGTTATCAACAGTGGTTACAATTCATTTCATCCTAAAAGCCTGTCCTTTTTTACTTCTGTCCATTGTGAATTCATATACCGGTACATGTATTACTTGTTTTGTTGAAAATTAAAAAGTACATGTAGTATTGCAATTTTTTAGCAAGAAACAACCTTTCTGGCTCTAAGTCTGCCTCCTTGTCCGTCGCTTCTAACCATAGTTCTGTGGTAGACTACCTGGACTTCCTGCTGTCCAGATCCCAGACAATGTACAAGGCTGGGGCCTACCTACACTGGTACTGGAGATATGGTGCCACAGAGGTAGGAGAGAGAGAGAGAGAGAGAGAGAGAGAGAGAGAGAGAGAGAGAGAGAGAGAGAGAATTTACTGAATGGTGAATGAATGGGAAACATGTTCATGTTATCTTAATTAAAATAATACAGTTTTACAAGGCTAAGCATCTGTAAGTTCTCTGTTTTCCATAATATACACACTGAACACTCACAGCTACCAGGTACATGTAGTTTTTGTCCACTGTATAGTGTAACTGGACTTTTATGAACATTATTATATAGCCAAATTTAAAATCAACTGATCTATGCAATAAATGTTTTTGCCTTTTTTTCTGTTCATGGAGTTGTAGAGAAAGTCTTAATAGAGAGGTTAAGCATTTGAACGTGTTTGGACAAGTACTTACAACTAGGGGAATTCCCAAATTTTATGCGCATTATGGCATATTTTCTGCATACTGCATACATGTAATTCTACAAGTTGTAGAAAATATCTAGAATCACAAGTATACAGTGGTAAAAACCTGAAGTTTTTTAAATGGATTTAAAATATAGACTTAGTGTACATGTATATCAGACTGTGTTTTAAATGAAGAAGATGATAAATTAAGAACATGCATCTGGTTTCATCAGTCATAGAAATACTTCATATACAGTGAAAGTAAGCTGAACATCTCGAATGAAAATTGTTATGTGTACACATGCAGTTTATTAAGTAACGTAGTGCATTGCAAACACTTTCATTAATGCACATCCAGGCTCTTTGATGCATACCTTCACAGACTGAGAAAACCATAATGTACTTCTATTCTATGGGATACATTACGAAACACTCATTGCAAATCAAATGGTTTTATAAACCTATTATCATTGCAGGATGATTTCAATGGGGCATTTGAAGAAATAGCCTCTGTTGTTGATAGCTACAAGGAGGCAATAAAATAAAGTACAGTCATATCCATCAACAAAAGACAAAGCTGCCTGTTTTACTGTCCTTGGAGAGCACAGGGGCACACATTGTAAGTACAAGTACATGTACCATTTGCTGATCCAATACTTACTAAGTTTTATTCATAGCACACACTTTCCTTCCCTCCTTTACAGATCCAAGACCATACACACAAAGGATAAGGACATTGCTCTCAACTTTAAAAAGAATGGACTAAGCTTAAAGCTGGAATAATTTTATTAACAGTGGTGGAGTGTCTGCTAATTCAGACAGTTTTGCTACAATAGACAGACATACAAATGGAACATGTGAAGTACTGCGCATGAGACTATCGGTATTTGTGTTTCTGAGAAATTTATGTTTTACTGCATGTGATGGAATGAGAGCCAATGGAATAAAACTGGAGTTGAGGAGTATGCAATATGCTAAAAGTTTAGCCACAATAGAATTACCAGAAGATTCTTTGACAATGTTTACCATCTGATAAATTCACATTTTTATGAAATAATAAAGATAGTACATTGATTTAAAGTAGCTTGGTGGTGTTTTTTTTTCTTTTAGTAATGCTGCATATTGCAATCTGGTTAAAATCAGCTGTTCTAGTATGCTACCACTCAGACAAACATCTGAAACAACCTGCTCAGAGGTCATGTCCAAACGTTTTGATAATTGCACATTACATTGAATAGTGGCATTACTTTGCTATTGCAATTACTGGTACAGTATTATACAAAATAATGATAAAACATCTTAAATAAAAGAATGCACTTGAATGAAATTTAAAACATAATAGTTGTCTTTCCAACCAATAAAACCCCCAAAAAGGAGCTGCATGTTAAAAGACTTGAAAACCTATAATAACATTATATATTATACATATATTGTTGTAACAAAGTAGTGTCCTCTAATATTTGTAATACCCGTAGTATATGTGCTGTCAAACTACTCGGTTAACTGTTGATTGAGATTCATGTAACAATCTACCAGTTCAATCCAGTTCAATAGTGGTGTTTTTAACTCAGTTTGTCTTTTCTGCAGTTAGGTAAATTCTACTGCACTGTCTGAACATTACCCATTAGTACTTATGTACCATAGATAAAAAAAAAAAAAATAAGTCCCCATCAATCAAGACATCATACCATACAGTATGTACCTATATGTATTAGATAATTTTGCAAAATGTTGATCTGAATGCAACTGTAGATCAATCCACCAGCCTGTTTTTTGAGGTTGATTTTATTTGGAAAGGGGGGGGGGGTGCTTTAGTTATTTCTTCTTTCTCATGGTTTTCTAGTGTATTTCAGAAAAAGATGCTTAAGATATACCAGGAAAAACTAATTTATTTATTTGTGGTACAAAGAATTTGTGGTCAAAACAGATATATAGCCCCTAGCTGTGCCCATTGCCAAAAAATTAACTAAGTTAATAACAACAAAAAATGTAAGAATTGGGTTTTTATTTATATAAATTGTATAAAGGAAAATGAAATGTAATTGAATGTATAAGGTACATGTATATACCGTATTATCCATATTGTTTTGGGCTCAAAATGAAGGGATCTTGTAATATTGAGGAGTTGTTGCTGTTCCAACCCCTAGTCAACTACCGGTATCTTGAAAATTGTCTTTGAATCATATATTGTCTAATGCATCAAGAAGTGCCCCTACAGTTATTTATACTAATGATCAATAAATATTCCCAACCCAAACAGTATACTAGTATATTTTTGTTCGTTCATACAAGATGCAGTAATCAAATGAAAGAGTGGGCAAGTGGGGATTATTGATATTCCCCACCCTCACTGAAAAAAAGGGGAGACATTCTCGTCCCTGTAGTTCCTACATTTGCACCATAAGTTTCTAATGAGACTTTATATAAAGCATTAGGTTTTTACGCCTTGTTTATAATAGTAGAGTATTCAAACTGTATGACCCTACAGTCAGTGTAGGCTAACAGGTGTTCATACTGTATGATCCTACAGTAAAGGTCGGTTTACTAGTACATGGCAGTACATGCATGTTGTATACAACTTGTCATATACAACTTTTGTAATATGTTCCTCACATGTCCACACAACAAAACAGATTTGAATTCCCCTTCATTGTTATTTAAAAACAACATAACACACCTTTCCAAAAATACAGTTTTTTGCCGACATTGAAGCACCAAGAGAGAAAGATGTTTATTTTAAGTACATTTTGTTGACTGCATTAAATTGTGTAAATGTACACGCCTGATAATTGACATTTTCGGTACAATAGTTAATGTATCATAAAGAGTTGTCCATATCCCAGGCCTCTGGTTGGCTAAAGACAAAGTTTCATACGGCTCTGTAAAGAATAAAGACATGCTCTATTGGAACGCGTGAAATGTATGATTCTAGGAAAGTGTAAATTTCATGTAAAAGTGCTAACACATGACTGTCACCTGGTTAATACAGCTTTCTTTACCATGTAAACTGGCCTTAAATGTAGGCACAAAGGTGTTAATAATGTACGATCATACAATAGGTGTAGGCACAAAGGTGTTAATAATGTACGATCATACAATAGGTGTAGGCACAAAGGTGTTAATAATGTAGGATCATACAATAGGTGTAGGCACAAAGGTGTTGATAATGTACGATCATACAATAGGTGTAGGCACAAAGGTGTTGATAATGTACGATCATACAATAGGTGTAGGCACAAAGGTGTTCCTGTTCTAGATCCTACACTCAATGTAGGCACACTGGTGTTAAATATAGTGTTTGATCCTAAAATTAATGTAGTCACACAGATGTTCCTATGGTATGATCCCACAATCAGTTTAGGCAAACAGGTGTTCATTTAAACAATAATGCTTTCTTTGGTGATTCATGCGGGATATGACGGTGGCGACATTGCAGAAAAAATACATAACCCGCATTCAATAAAACATACGTCATCCTTCAAAGTATGCAGTCATTTTTCCGTAAATCACCTCATCCGCAAACTTTTTTTAACAACCCTCTTATATTACTCACTAGTGTAAAAACTATTAAGATGTATTTACTTTCACAGTTTCATCAATTTATTTGAAATCAACATTTACTATTAAATAAAAAAATGATATAAATAAATAATTATAGTCTCTAATATAAATGCATGGTAATGTTGTGGAACTTTTTAGCACAAGGTTCACAAATTAACAAACATTAAAAAACTAGGAGTTTTGTACAAATTACCGTACAAATTTTTTCCATCATTTTCACTTAGAAAAAACGTCAAGTATGGTTTCCTAACAAACACCAGTTTGTTCCACACGATTTACCAATGGAAATAATTCGTTCAAGCCTTCAAGTACCCCTGGTACCTGTATGTCAAATTTCAACACAGATTTTATCACAGACAGCCATGTGTCAAGGCAAGGGAAATATTGATGATATTTTTAAATTTGCCATTTTTGTCATCAAATTTTATTTTCGTCCTCTGTGTTGTTTGTTTCTTCTGTCCCATTTTCATTCAGTTCCTCTGGCTGTGCTTCTTTGACATAAAAAGTCCATTTCCCACCATTTAGGATCTTTATATCTAATCTGTCGATGATCCACCTGTAGTGTATAAAAAAAATGGCCAAATGTAAGTCCTGTTGTCTGCTAAAATAGTCCGATGCAACCTTTATTATTAGCAAACATATATTTAAGTTATTTTGATAACACGCATTGTTATTTGTGACTTATCTATAAATTCTTAATATTAAATTATTCTGCATTTATTTTAAAATACACATATGAGTGTATCAATTTTCTTCTTTAGGCCCCCAAGATAAATGTCTGTGTGGGTTTTGTGCATGTGTGTGTGTGTGGGGGGTGGGGTGGGGAGTAAGATAGAGTCCAGCGCAGCCCTCGAAGGGTTGAAGATCATAGATGGCTTAACATTAACAATCAAGCTATAAACAGTAAAACTCGGTTATAGCAAATCCTATGGACCAATGGATTAACTTCGTTATATCCGTAATTCGTTGTATCCGTATAACGTTTTCGTAATAATAACTATAGCGAATTCCCCATTTACGTATTTCTATCACCAGACCACACTTTTTGGTAATTATAGGGCTTAGATTGAAAAAACATTCTTTTGATACCTTTAATAATCGGATTGTGAATTTAAAAATTGATTGAACATTAATTCATTCAAACTATTATGTTAAATGGTAAAGCAATTTTGTTTGAATTGTAGAGATTTTCGTTATACAAGTGTTAAATTTCGTTATTATTCACCTCTACGGGATAAGAAAATAAGTTCGCTTTTTCTGTTAATTCATGATATCCAAATTTGTTATGACCATTAAATTTTGCAAAGATTCGTTTAGATTTTTTACCGGGGACTAAAAAAAAAACTCGGCAATATCCGAAATTTCGCTATATCTGTGTTCGTACTAAATGGGTTTTACTGTAATTTGTTTGTCCAGTTCAAGGTCAAATTCAATCATCTAAATAGTTAAACAGGTAAGAGTGCTGGATGATCGCGGCCATTTTTAGGCTCAATCTATATACTGTAAATTCCTTATATTACGCGAGTACTTAATTCTGTGATCCCGCTTTTTGGTATCAAATCGCGAAAATATAAAATCGAGAAAGTAGAACTTTTATCCTTATTTCTCATACTTCTCAACTCTCAAAGAATAATGGCGAGATTTTAAAATTCGCGAAGGGAGCTCCTCGCCATTTATAGCTCTGTATAAAAATATAGGAAATTTGTCAAATTTCAAAGCCACAATGTGCGGAGCTTTTCTGTACTAAATAATAATTTATGGCCAAAAATATCATATTTAATATTTTATGGCAAATTTGGTGGGTAATTTGTTGACCCTCTAGCCTCCTTAATCTAGTACTGCTGTTCTACATTTCTGACACCTACTTATCCTTCATTGACTTCCTTGTTGCCCAAGTGTACAGAATCCCATCTCCCTCTGGACCGTGCAGTGGCACCTTAACCTGTCAACAGGAAACCAAAAAATCTTCAATTGTGTTACATGTAAATGTATTTATGTACAATGACAGCTACGATCAGATATCATTGAGATGGTGTTTGAAACGCCCCCTCTACTGCTTTCAATAAGTTTCAATACACAACCCAAAATAGGAAGTCTACGGGGATTTTGCATTGCATCAGCTATTAAATAACCCGGATGATAATGATGAAAAATTGTGCGAGGTATTCCGACTGAGTTCCAATGGTGAAAAGATGTGAACATTTCCCATTATAAATCTTGGTAAGAAATTTTTTTCGTCCCTGTGAACATTTATGAGTGAAAAATGATAATGGGTCAATGAAGATATCTTGGATAAATTTATCTTTTATAAATTTCAAAAGTATTTCTTTCAGTGGTACATGTATTTTAATTAAAAATCATCAAAAAGTGATGGAAGCAATAACTTGGGACAGACTTTAGGTGAGAGAGAACAAAATTATCAAATGAATACTTGATTTTATTGTTTATTTCGAAATCGAATATATGTGTCACAATATTGAGGTGTCCCATATACCACCTTAAAGGGCTTCACTTTCACAAAGGATGTTGTAATGAGTAATGAGAGACTTGTAAAGAAATAAGCTCTAGCTGACCCTAACCTTAATTGAAACTTTTCTAGTACATGTAGTTCAAGGTAATTGAATTATTTTTAATGTTTACAATGCTTCAAAAGTTCAGTATTGAACAAAAATTTGAGTGTCCTTGGTCAAGTTGTAAGTCGAGAGATACAAAGCTCACAAATCTTCGTTATGAAAACAAAATTTAGTTTTTTTCCCAGAAGGGGGAGGGAGAAGAAGTGGGGGGGGGGGGGGGGGGGGTCTAAGGGATGATTGTGTTTTCTGGGGTGGGGTTGATCAGAGGCCTTATTTCTGTAAATTTACTATGTGTATTTAATAACTGAATTTTCTTGAACCCCCCCCCCAATTAACAATTTGTCAGATTTTCAAATAACCTCTTTATAAACATACCTGTATCAATTAGCAATTCAAAATTTGTTTGCCAGTGTTTTATATTATCAAAGAATTCAAGAGTGAAAAAAGAAACAGAGAACTTCATGTAGTATATAACACTGTTCCAATTTTCAATGATACAACTGCATGCACGTAAATGTAATTAGACTATGAGTTCTAAATTTTGTGTTCAGAAATAATGTAGAATATATGCACAGTAAGTGAAATGATAACTTATTTTGCGTGGCTACATCTGTGGCGGCTAGGTAGGGTACATGTACGTAGCTTATGAAAAATAATATAAACAAATGTCTTTGCTGAGGGCACCTTAAGCTCACAAAAAATGTGTTACGTAATGCCTATCCTGGATAACAACTAATCAGAAAACATTACCCACACACATAGGACACAACGTGAAAGAACATCTTACATTACTCATGTAGCGGGGATTTTCACAAACAGAAAAGATGGTGAGTTTCTTCTAAATCAGATTTAAAACAATAAAAAGCTTTCTTTGGTGATTCACGCAGAATATGAAGGTATATATATATACCGACAATGATGAAAAACTACATGACCCAATGTAATTTTTTGTTGTTGCAATTATTGTTACCTTCATAACCTGAATAAATCCTCAAAGAAAGCATTTTATACTTATACATCTTTTAAATAATAAATGAATTGATTGTAAAACGTAAGTGAAAGTACATTGTAATGAACTTAAAGATAATGTAAATCAGTTAGATAAAAGAAATACCCAAGTCCTATTATAAGGGAATTTGAGTGGGACATCATCATGCTGATTTTGTGTAGTCCCTGAATATTCCTAATAAAAAGTCTCGGAGCTATTAATTTGTTTTCATTTAATATGAGAAATCTTCTCATCAATCCTTTTTAATGGTACAAGGGAAATGTCCTCCGTACACTCAAAGCTCGGTCAGCATTATCAAAATATTAATATAATATAAATATAACATATATATTTGTTATATTCAGTAGTACATTCTAACTATATAACTCTACAAGACAAATATTCAATAATTGTAATATTAGCTCGTCCGAAAAATATTGACCGGTCAATATTTTGTTGATATTGAACGGCTAGGAATAATATCTAGAGAACATTCCCTCTTTTTCAAATAATCGCCTCTGATTTGTTGATTCTTCAACGATGACGTAAATAACTCTTCGCAACACCAAAACAAGGTGACGTCATAATCGGCAGTCAGTCAAGACAAAAAACAAAGGATGCGCAATGCGACGGTTTGCATTGCTGTCATAACAGATCGAAGGATTTGTGAATTACTGTGAAGTAAAATCAAGTAGAACATCTGTATGTTAATTCTTACGGTCGGTGGAGTATCACCAGTGACTGTTTGATGCTGAAGATATTTTGGAAATGAAATTTGCACAAAATTGAATTTGTGAAATCTTTGTTGAGCTGAAAAAATTACGGCGATCTGTTTTCAATTACTTTCTTAAATTTTGGTTTGTTAATTCATATATTAAACAAAACAAATATGATTGGACAATATTTCGTCCCTCGGGGGCTAATATAATCAATGTTGTCTTCAACCCAAGTCAATATTTGTATAATTTATATTACATGTAATATTTATTAAGTCATCTGAGCTTTTTGCCAAAATTATAGGTTTCATAGTTCTTTTTTTCAGGCAGAGGGGTGGTCGTCATTACAAATTTATAATTTTTCTACTCCAGAATGAAACCCAATTAAATTAATATATGAGACTCCTCGACAAGTTTGTGTTTGGGTTATATGCTACTCAGGTGACCGTTAAGGCCTATTGGCCTCTTGTATTATTATATATTAGACTACACCTTTTATCTATATTTTCCTTACAATCATCAGATACATTATAGCCTAGAGTTGACCAGCTTAGCATTTGGGATGCTTTATATTGGTCAACAAACAACGTTCTTTAAGGTCAAGGTCTAGTAAATGATCCCAGACTGTCTTTTTGGTGCTAGAAAATTATGACGTCATAATTTATTTGATGAATCTTTTCCCGTATTTTACGGCTTTAAAGGAATTATGTAGAAAATAAAACAATATTTTTACATTCTATATTTAATCACGGGAAAAGTAATCCCGGTACCTATATTTAATTTGACATCATTTTAAAGAGGAGGTCAAGAGCTTGTTAGATGCCGTTTTTGGAGAGACTGTAGGCATTCTAGATATATTTTATTAGTAAAAAAGGGACAAAACTCAAAGATTTGCTACTTTTATCCTTCATATTTCATAGAAAATGGTTGTTTAAAACATGATTTTTCATTGTGTCTACCAAATATTTAAGCCCCGGTACAGCCTTTGAAACAAAGATATTGCTATGAAGCATCGATATCATTAAAAGAATTTATATCTTCAATTTCATAAACCTGTAGGCACCTTTCATTTACTAGATCTTGACCTTAAGATTTCATTTTATTTTTAAGATCTGGCTGAAAATCTATGGTATTTTTCCTGCCATTCTACTGATAGCCCTGGCTCCGATGTCTGTCCATATGCAATCTGACCTAGTTTCTACCGGACTGACCGTCGTAGTGGCTTCTACTGCCTTAGTATCATTCGGATATGCTTCAATATGTGTTGCTGAAATTTTTGTACTTTATGGTAAGTAGATGGATGAGCTGCAATGACTTTTTTAAGCTTACAATTTCCATTGGATCTATAAAATGGTGCAAAATCATTTCTTTATACTGCAAGCAACTTTGGACTCAACAAAAATAAAAAATTGGATGAGGGCACATTATTGTAGCAATAGGTAGAGAGATTAAAGCATTTGTGGCAGCAGTTAAGCTAAAAGACTTAATTAAGCTTATGATCCATAATGGGCAAACAATCAGGATGATTCTAGAGCCTCTAACAATGCATTATATTTCTTTTTTTTACCAATTTGGAATGGTACTGATGCTCATTTAGTTGAATAGTAGTAAAGTATGAAATAAAATAAAAGGTTGGAAATATTCTACTTCATATCAACAGATTACAAATTGAAAGCTGATACCTTCTCAAATGAACAACTAATTAATCTATTTGTTGAATAGTATCCATTGTACGTGTATATATATGCATGGATTCATCTGTATTCAGTTTCTGTCATAAAAAAGATTTGTACAGTTAGACAACTTAATGGCCACTAAGGCCACACCAATATAATATCTTGTCTGTCGAATCCGCGTGCTCGGATTTAAATAAAACTATGCAAATGATATTATCATTAATTTCCCCGCATGCAGGAAATTCTGCACTGTTTTCTGTTCTATTTCCGCTCTACTTTTTGTCTTTCAAATAGTTTTAATTTATAAACAAGGATGTCCAACATACAAGATATTATATTGGTGTGGCCTATAAGCTTGTCAACAACACACACCTATCAGGTGCCATATGTTAATTTGGATCCCTACCTTCTATGTGTCAGGAAGTGGACAATTTAATGCCAAATAATCCATGTACATTGTTTTATAAAAAGCAATTTATGATTATGACAGCATTTTGCGACTCAGCCTAGCACTTAAATTGTAAATTTTTGGTCTCAAAATTGGGTAGAATTGAGGGGAAAAAAATATGGTATACACCTGTAGTTTATCAATTTTCACAGAAACTTAATTAACGCGAGTGTTTTTAAAACTTCTTGATCCAGCCATTTCGTATCAAAGCACAAGATCATAAAAATGAGCGAGCTCAACTGTTGGAATACTTTCATATACAGGTAGTATGCAACCAGAAAAAAAAAATTTTTTTTTGGATGTCTTGATGAGAGTAGGTGGATATTATACATGTGTACTTCATTTTTCATCATGAATTTTTGAGTAGCAGTATATATAAAGGGGGGGGGGGGGAGGCATTGCATTGCCATTGGGTTTAATTTATTTTTCACCTCAACACCCAAATTTTTTACCATTGAATATACATAAATCCACAAATTTTAAAAGTAGAAATATGCATGGCAAGTATATAAAATGATTTCTAGATGCAATGAAATATAACTGCAGCATGTACCAGTACATGTATAAAGGTAAAAAAAAAACAAAGAGTTTTTTTTTCAATTTTAAATTAATGCTTCATGTTTTAACTGCTCAGAATTGTGATCAAGGAATTTCCTTTTCTTACTTAAAGTAAAAATGTTGGAACTCCTTTTTTGGTTTGAGGCAGAGATAGGCAAAAAAAATTACAGATAATTCCAAATTATCATTTTAGAAAGGACTGCCCAAACAGGCTATGATGAGGGCAAAAAAGAAGGATTTGAGGATGGGCAAGCTGAAGGGTTCCGACTGGGTGAGGAAGAATGCAAGATACCAACAACCACCCCACCACAATACTGTCAGGAGATCAGTGATGCTGTGACCACTATTCTGAAGGAAGAAGAAGATGAAAGAGCCGATGAGATTGAAATTATAATTACCGGTTTAAGGATGAACACTCGTAATAAATTAAATACATGTTTGCCAGACGCAGGGTGCACTACAGCAGGATGCAGCATGAAGACAATTAGCTCTGGTACATTCTGTGTTCCTGATGAGTTAAATTAAACATACCAAGTGTAATAGAGATTTATCAGTTTTAGTTTGTAAGAAGATCTGTTTTTCAACTTCAATGTCAGCAATTAACACTTTTGTAAGTACCGGTATTAGTTATTGCCACTCAATTGAATAATTGGACTACCAGTATTAATATTCTTGTACTTCAATCTTATCACCTGGCCCATGACTTATTCTAAAGGCAAAGTCTTGTTATACATATTGCTGTAAAAAAAAAAACAAACAAAGAAAATTCGTCATTAATTTTACCATTATCTGATTTGTTCTTCATCCCCAATTTTATTCAGACAACCCATCAAGTATGTAAAAGAGCACCAGTTTGCAACATAACGTATATCCGGTTCTTTTTTTAGCATGTCACAAAATTTGCATATATGGGGGAAATGTGTATCATTTTTCATTTGCGCCAGTCATATTTTGCGATTTAAAAAGCTTCTTATAGGAAATAATACAGAATATAATTTCTGTTTATTCAATAATTTGCAATTCAAAAGACATCGCGGAAAAAGCGAAAATTAGATCATCGCGAAAATTACCGGATATAGGGTATAGCAAACTTATAACAGACCAGATACTTCGATGTGGAGTTTCTGAAGCATGACTAGCATTACCAGTATGAATCCCACATCAAAATTGTCTCATTACTCCTGTGCAGTTGTTCTTTTTATATCATGACCCTAGCTAATATGATATAAAATTACCAGTACAATTTACAAGTTATCATCTTCATTAATTAAGATCAATTCTCAATTGATTAATGAGTTTTCTCCAACTCTCCAATTTTTAAAAATTTTCTAGAGATACTTGGGAAGACTTGACAAGTAGTGCTCCTAAAAAATATATTAAATAAATGCATGAGGAATCGGAGTTTTAAAAAAAACAATATTAACTTGAACCGTCACAGCAGAGTTTAATAGTATTATTACAAAAGAATTTTTAAACATCTTTTTTTACTCTACATATCAAAATATTCCTGAATAAACTGAAAGTAATTTAGGACTCAAAATTCATAAAGAATTATATAGGCTATTGGTTTAATTAATATTCATTTATAAATCGAAGGCTAGATCTGATTGCTTTTGCCTTTCGGTAAATTATTAACATAAAGGCATCGTCTGAACACAGGTTTTCTAATACATTACGCTGCAACTGATTAAAAACCTGTGGGTTCAAACGCTGATATAAAAGATCTGTTTAAATTTTAGAGATCGAAAGATGATTTAGAAGATTTCGTTCAAATTAAGGTAGTTTGCCCCCAAATAAGCTAATTAACGGTAGCTGTTAAACAAAGCACTATTGATTCATACATTAAAATAAGAGTTAACAAGAAAATAAATTAAAATATCTCTAAAGATTTTAATCATATGATGAAAATGATGAAGAATAAAAACCACACACACACAAACAAGAGGCCCAGGGGCCACATCGCTCACCTGATCCTTAACTCTGATCAAATTAGCATTACAGTATCAAAATCAAAATATCTTTACAACTAAGTACAGTAGATCTTGCTAAAAAAAATTGAAAATCTGCCAATTTTTGTCCACATCCTTTTTTTTGGTAAATACCAAGCCCCTTTTGTTGTTGTAACCTCTAAGAAGATTTATCTCTTATCCTGTATACCCCCCCCCCCCCCCATTTAGTGGCCCCACTTTTCTCTAGAGAATCATGATTCGATCATCAAACTTAAATCTGCATAAATTGAGCTTTCACACAAAGTACTGAGTTTTGGATTGAAAACTTTCCAAGTATATTTTTAAAGATTTTCTCTATATATTCCTATGTAAAAATTCAACCCACCATTGCGGGCCCGCCCTACCCCCAGGGACCATGATTTTGCAAACTTGAATTTACACTACCTGGAGGATGCCTCTACACAAGTTTAAGCTTTTCTGGCCAAATAGTTTTTAAAAAGAAGATTTTTAAAGATTTTCTCGATATATTCCTATGTAAAAATTCATCCCCCATCGTGGCCTCACTGTACCCCAGGACTATGATTTAAACAAACTTGAATCTATACGATCTGGGGATGCTTCCACTCAAATTTGGGCTTTCCTGGCCTAATAGTTTTTAAAAGAAGATTTTTAAAGATTTTCTCTATATATATAAAAATTCATCCCCAACTGTGGCCCCGCCCTACCCCCAGGGAACATGATTTGAACAAACTTGAATCTACACAATCTAAGGATGCTTACAAGCCAATTTGAGCTTTCCTGGCCTAATAGTTTAAAAAAAAATTTTAAAAAGATTTTCTCTATTATATATTCCTGTATAAAAATTCATACCCCAATTGTGGCCCCACCCTACCCCCTGGGACCATGATTTGAACAAACTTGAATCTTCACTATCTGAGGATGCTTCCAGTCAAATTTGAGCTTTTCTGGCCTAATGATTTTTGAGAAGAAGATTTTTAAAGATTTTCTCTATATATTCCTATTTAAAAATCCATTCCCCCACTGTGGCCCCACCATACCCCCGGGGACCATGATTTGAATAAACTTGAATCTTTACTATCTGAGGATGCTTCCACTCATATTTGAGCTTCCCTGGCCTAATAGTTTTTGAGAAGAAGATTTTTAAAGATATTCTCTATATATTCCTATGTAAAAATCTATTCCCCCATTGTGCCCAACCATACCCCCAGGGACTATGATTTGAACAAACTTGAATCTACACTACCTCAGGATGCTTTCATTTTATTTTGAGCTTTTCTGGCCTAATAGTTTTTGAGAAGAAGATTTTTAAAGATATTCTCTATATATTCCTATGTAAAAATTTATTCCCCCATTGTGGCCCCGCCAAACCCCCAGGGACTATGATTTGAACAAACTTGAATCTACACTACCTCAGGATGCTTTCATTTTAATTTGAGCTTATCTGGCCTCATAGTTTTTGAGAAGAAGATTTTTAAAGATATTCTCTATATATTCCTATGTAAAACTTGATCCCCCTGTTGTGGCCCCACCCTACCCTCGGGGACCATGATTTGAACAAACTTGAATCTACACAACATGAGGATGCTTCCATTTTAAGTTGAGCCTTTCTGGCCAAATAGTTTTTGAGAAGATGATTTTAAAAGATTTTCTCTAGTATATATTCCTATGTAAAACTTGATCCCCCTATTGTGGCCCCGCCCTACCCACTGGGACCATGATTTAAACAAACTTGAATCTACACTACCTGAGGATGCTTCCACACAAGTTGAAGCTTTTCTGGCCAAATAGTTTTTGAAGGGAAGAAGATTTTTGAAAAATACCAACAAATTTTCAATACTTCTCAATTATCTCCCCTTTAAAGTAAGCGTGGCCCTTCATTTGAACAAACTTGAATCCTCTTTACCCAGTGATGCTTTGTGCCAAATTGGGTTGAAATCTGCCCAATGGTTCTGGAGAAGAAGAAGAAAATGTGAAAAGTTTACAACGACAATGCCGCCAACACCAACGCCGACGACAGACAACGGACAAATTTTGATCAGAAAAGCTCACCTGAAAGGTGGATAGGGGAATTCATATAAATTAACTTTAGAATAGAGCCATTTTAACAGTTAAGAGCTTGGACTTTGGGCAGTGTGTGACAATTACGCTGAATTGATGAAGGCGGAGTCTATTAATGGTACACTGTCCAGTCATTGGCTAATAGATACCAGGTATGAATACATTGACTTCACCCAGGGATTTATATATCATGGAACAGTATCAATTTCAGACAACAGGGCAGATCTGGAGGGAAAATACTTTCTGATTTTGACAATCTATATGAATGAGCTTCAAATTCTCTTAGGGGAGAAAAGAAAAAAAAGGTCCATATTAGACAGCTTGTTTTGATGAGCAAACTAGATAGTTACATCCTACCAAAGTCCATGCTTTTGTTCAAACGGCTCAACTTGGAACCAGATTGCAGAGAATTAATTCAAACCTTAGCACCAGTTTTGCAAACCACACATCGTTTTGACTCCATATTCTATCATATGAATAGGGATTATTTTCACCTAAGAGAAGAAAGTGTGATGAATTGGGACTTTGGATCATAAAACAAAAGACATCAGTTGTCCATATCTTGCATCTATAAACCATTAAATAAAAATTATTCTTTTTTTATTTACCAGTATGTGTGATGTATATATAAACACTGAGGAGGAAAAGTAGCAGGAGCCTTTGAATTTCATGAATTGAGAAACAGTCTTATTACATACCAGAGGCATTGAAAGGTATTTGATATTGGGGCGACAGGGGATCTGACATTGTGACAAAGCTGGAGAACATATATTCATTATTTCTAATCTATATAATTAATATGCTCTGTTAATTGTCAACACACACCGGGAACATGTTTATACATGTATACCCCATTTTTGTTTATATAAATTTAAAGAGAGTTCCCCCTTCGCCGCTCCAATTCTTAGAAAATCACTGCCGCTTCGATGAACACAGATCGCCATTATAAAACTCCTTTAGCCTTAATTTTTAAAAAATCATATTTTGGCAAAAATTTTTGGGGTGGTGACCACCACCCCTGTTCCAACGCCCTTGCATACAGCTATAGCAGAGCAATTCCTTTCATACAGAGAATTGTAGTTCCATGTAAAATTTGGGTTGAAGGACCATGGAGCTACAGTTCCATCCATTCAAACACGAGGCCAATGGGCCACATTGCTCACCTGAGGAACAATAGGTATGATGAAATTAGCTAAATGGAGTCATAATACAAACTACCTGGCTGATTAGTTTTTGAGAAGAAGATTTTAAAAGATTTGCTCTATATTCATATGTAAAAATTTGACCCCCTTTTGTGGCCCAACCCTTGCCACAGGGATCATGATTTTCACAAATTTAAATCTACCTACCTGAAGATGCTTCCACACAAATTTCAGCTTTCCTGGCTGATAAGTTTCTGAGAAGAAGATTTTTACAGATTTTCTCTATAAATTCCTATGTACAAATTTGACCCCATTTTGTGGCCCCACACTACCCGTGGGGGCAATGATTTTCACAACTCTGAATCTACACTACATGAGGATACTTTCACACAAGTTTCAGCTTTTCAGGCTAATTAGGTTCTGAGAAGAAGATTTTTAAGATTTACTCTATATATTTCTATGTAAAAATTTGACCCCCATTGTGGCCCCACCCTACCCCCTGGGGTCTTTAGAAAAATATATGTAAAAGAGGTACAACTGAAATCAATACAAGATTTCTTCATTGACAGTCTTCATCTCTTTTTACCTGGAAAAATTAACAAGAGTGAATACATTAAATTTCCTACTGGATTTATAATTGGGAATGCTGATACTTTTTTTCTAATCTCAGCACACAGCACAATTTTTCATTGTTATTGTTTGGTTACTTTTATGGCATTTTCAATGCAAAATATTGGTAGACTTAATATTTTTTCACTCAGTATTCGACAAGCTACATAGGGGCATTTCAAAGAAGAAACCTTGGGTTTTTTCAAAAAATTGAATGAACATTGTGTGAACCCTGAGGTATTTATAAACATCAAATAATTAAGCAAAATAAGATGTGATGATATCTTGGGGGCAGAGTATAAGTATGCATGATACAATAGTAAATACAGTCTTTAAATAAAATATGCATTGTACAGTAACCTGTCAATGACTGGAACACATTGAAATTAAAAAAAATATATCAATCAAAGCTTACACAAATGTCAGTGTCTGTCAATTTGTTCTCTGGATCTGCATAAGTTATCCTGTGACCTTTTATAGGCTTCCCTAAATGTTCCACAGCTGGAGGATAGTGATTGACCATTTCCAAAGAGTCTTTGTAAAATCCGGACTCTCTAATCTTCTCTACACAAAAAATGATAGCAATCAGCCTCACAAAAGGTATAGAGTCTACATAAAATTATTTGACAAGCAAGCAAAGAACAAAAAATTTATTATATATATATATTAATATATAATATAATTAATAGTTATAATATTACCAAGGTCCTATTAATTTTTCAATTTTTATATCACTAAAGTTTTAAAATTTATATATTAAAAACACATAACAACTTAAATCTTAACAATCGAAACATCAAATATGAACTTATGATTGAAGCTTTTTGTAATATCAAGCATACGCCGAATAAAAAGACGTTTGAGGAAATTCGAGATTTTAAAGAAAATTCGAACTAAACTACATGTGTCGAGCAGAAATGAGTAGTTATGAAACAATCCTACTGTGGTGAATAAATCCCCGGAAAGAGTTCAATCCTAATATTGCAGCTAGGCCTGTCACTGATAATAAAGCTAACTTTTGATTCAATTCGTTAAAAACTGAACTCATTTTTGGTGAAGTAAACTAGGGTAAAGTTAGTTCCGAAAGTACTATTTTTACCTCATGCCTTACCGAAACGACGAATCTGACGTCATCTCGTTTAAATTTTTCGGACGTTTTCGGAAAAAGTCTTCTCGTGTTTTGAATAAAATGAAGCATATTGAAGTTAAACAATGTAATCAATGTAACAATTGATGTGAATGACCCAATATATTAAACAAATATAAAGAATAAAAGATTATTGATATTTGCTTAGCAACGCAACGCATATTGCATGTCCGCCATTTTGTTTTGGTCAGAGGAAGTCTCGATAACCCATCGATACCAAACAAATGAAGGACACATGCGAAATAAAAATTTAGTGTGAGGCGATTTAAAAAGATGGCAGATCTTGATGTAAGCATACTTAATCATTTTTCAATTTCAATCTTACTTGACAAATGGAAGGACGATTTTCTTTTACCGTTTCGACATGTTGTACTTATTTGTTGTGCACATCCAGTGTTACCGTTGAAACTTTTGATAGATCTATTCAGACTTGATCAACTTCTTTATTTGCATACTTTAAATTTATTTTCACTCTTTCGTGTCACTTTATTTTATAATCTTTTATGTAATTTTTAATTTTAGTTTGTTTCAGTAATTTTTTAATTATTATGAAAGCATAAAATTTTATGTACACAAGTTTTATACTTTATAGAAAACCGTTATTACATAAGCTCAAAAACAGGGGCATGCATTGACATGGATCACACTTTATGTAGCAATTCCTAATGACACAGTAGTACCAAATTGTTTTGCATAATTTATGTGCTGTATATAATATTTTCATCTATATGTTGTCAATGTTTCCACAGCTTACACCCGGAAGAGCAAACGGTAGAAGTAAAGGGAAAGGGACAGATGACCCTATCCGATTCCTCCCTGTTCTTCCTTCAAAAAGATCAAAACCAGTATGGCAGCAAAATCAACCAAATTTTGAACTGTCAGGAAAAATCCTTGGAGATGATAAAAATGGAATAGATCTGGTTGGAGAGCTCACTGCTAGTAAGTCAAATAATTATAAAAATGCAACATATATGCAGAAAATGTTAGGGCTGTTGTTGATAAGAGAATCATGACAAAAAGCTTTCTTTCCCTCTTTTCACCAACTGCTAACATTGAAACATCTTTGCATTGATTTAGTGAAAAAAAAGTTCTGCCTTTGGAACTGACTTTCTCATTATCCATTCTTGTCTTTCAGGAGAGCCCAAGCGAAGAAAACCCAACCAGCTTAAACCAATTGAAAAACAGAATGGCGCAGATACAGATGTCACACAGTTTCAGCAGCCTAAGAAAGACAGGGAGAACTTCAGAAAGGCTTTGGTTGACATCATTATGTAAGTCACCCAGTTAATATATCTAAATTAGAATGGGAAAATGAGGTTAAATAGTAGCTTATATATAGTTTAGCCTAAAGTCACAACCATACAGGTTTCTTATAAATTACCGGTAAGTAACTTTTGCTATTGCCAGTATACTGTAAAATACTGGTATAATTTTTAGCAGGTACAGTATTTGTCAGAAATGATTCTTTAGGTTAGTATGGATTTGATGATGTGTATTTCTTGATGTACCCTATAACATTCACATGATTGTGTTTAACATTTGGTAATGAACTTGATCTAGAGGATAGCCAGCATTCTGCTATATAACACAATGAAATAAAATGCACAGCCAAGGCCAAATGTAATATGCCAATTGACTTAAATAAAAGTTTTGACTAATGAATAAGAATTTGTTGTCTCATAATTTTAGGCAAGAGGATGGGGTTCAACCTCATAGCGCTTCAGGATCAGTTAATGGTAATGGAGAGTTACCTCCCCTGTCCAGAACAGGAACGCCCACTGCGGCCGATAAAGATATCTTGGTATGTAAAACTGGATCATTCTCATGCAAATAAAGCTGAATTTTGAAGTGGCACTGTGGAAATGAGGGAAATCTTTGAAAGAAAAAAAAAAGATAAATGATAATTTCCTCTCTCTCATTTATTGCAGAGATATTACTACTACATTCACAATGGAATAGACACAGAACATGTCGCCCCCATGGAGGACTCTTGGCTGGAAAATGTCCTTGGTCTTGTTTCAGAGGAGTTAAAGGTATTTACTACTTACTGCATGAATTTTTGAGAAAAAGCATTTAACATCGACTCCAGGCACAAGGACTGTTTTTATCTGTTTATATGTGTATACTAACTCTAAGTGATTAGTCATTATTGAATTTATACAACTTACAGGTACTGTGTCTATATCTACAATTTAAGGGAAAGGGTCTCCAGTTCAGTGATTCTTAAACATTGCCCTCATCTCATTTAGAATACTAGGGAAGACAATATCAAATGCAACTGATTCTGTAAAAGTTCCATACAAATTAGGAATTTTATATTACATTATTTATCATTGTTTTCAATTCCATCAATCAAAAAAATCCTAATATAGATGTTCTTCTTTACAGAAGGGACATTCTGAAACCATTGAAAATTTATCAGATGAAATGAGAGAAGACTATCTTTTGAGTGTAAAGAAAGCTATTGGTAAGCACCTGATATTTACACTGTCAGTTCTGCAGTCAATAACCTTACATTTGTGGCAGTTATATGCAACTGTATCTTGACATCCTGAAGTTGTGTATTATGGTACCATGAATCTTTTCATTAAATCCTGATATTTTTCTTCTTCAGTTGATTTTGTCCTGAAGGATCAGAGAGAAAAGGAGAAGGATGTCGAGGAGAAACGCCCACCCCACAGGGAGGAAATGGATGTGGTGCCCAAACCCTGGCATAAAGATTACGTGGCTGGGTTAGAGGCCATGTCTCAGAAGCTACACATAACCACCCCTTGCATGCTGCAAGTGCTTGATTTCTGGCACACCAAATTTGGGTAAGACAACTGTCTGTGTTTTGCAGTGGGTTGCAGGAGGGGGAAGGGGTGGGGGGTGGGGGAGGGTTCTGATGCTGATGATTCTTTAAATTCTTAAATAGTTCTGAGTTCATGTTTATGGTAATTTAAGTCTTTCTGTAGGTCTGTGTGATTAAAACTCAACATTGCTAGTGTTGCTTAGATTTTTGATGGAGTTTGGTGGAGGGGGAGGGATTATTTCAATAAAGTTAAATTGTCTATTATTCTGTGTTTTGATCTATTAATTTTTTTCTAACTAATATTCATGCAAAACAACCTGATTAAATATTTTCAACTTAGGGACCTCTAATACAAAAAAATAACGTAATATTACACATACAAAAATGGTGGGTTTGATGATACCCAGCATTTTTGTATGTGTTTTAAATGTATATTTTTACCTTATTTTTATATATTCATTTTTTATTTTGATGAACATGTAAATCAGCTGAACTAATGTGTAAACTTTGTTCTGTTTATTTAGGGGCCTGCGATTTATCGATATCAATGAGTTTCACAACAGGGTAGATTCTATGGAATTGGGGACCTTCCAAAATCTCTGCATGCGGCATATAGAGAATGCCAAGGACCAATTAATGAAGAAGTGAGTCATTAACATGATTTGATGTGTATGTAAATCATATCAGAGAAAGAAATTAAAAAAAAGTCAAGATCTCATAAGGAATTACAATATTATTCAGATCTTGGACGGAAAAAGTGATGTTTCCAGAATTTCCAAATGAGTCATGGAATACTTTGTTAACATCTTGCCAAAACTTTAATCTTAATTACTATTAAATTTTTTCAAGTGTAGACTATTTTAGAAGTAGAAAATTTTCAAAGATCTAAAAAGAATTGTTAAATTAATATTGCATGTGTACAGCTATAGGTCATCTGGAAATTCCCATTAAGTCATATCATGAATGTTGCCAAAAACCAAAGCTTTCCCAAAGTATTAGACTCTAATTAATCAATATAGCTGAAATGCTATTAATTGTAAAAGCAATAAATAATTTGATCAAATAGAAAAGAGTTTGATTAACTGTCCTTTAATATATTTTAATGACCTTCAGAGCAGTGTGACTAAATTTAGAAACTACATGCACATAGATATTATGTTTATAGTGCAAGAATGAAAATTGCATGGTTTCAACTCCCCATGATGAATCATATTATTCTCTTTGATCAACGTATAAAGAATTTGGATTTTAATTGGAACAGGTCCAAGTTGAATGTTTTGGCTGTCAAGTTTTATAATGATGAATGACAGGGTTTTAGTTCTAAATTCTTACCTCAATGTTTAAATGGCTACATGTGGATTGATTATATGTTTTGTTTTTTAAATATAAGCCAAGATAATTTGTTAACATCTTTATAAAACCACAATGTCTGAGGTTAAAACAATGACAAAGTGTAATCTGTGTGTGCATGTTTATGTAACTTAATTGTAGTTCAAGGTAAAATCTTAAGACAAATATAGTCTGTTAAAATGCAACTAGTTTTCCCCTAGATATTGAATTAGATAATGTTTGATGTGGTTGAAATATAAATTTTGAATATCATACTAATTTTTTTTAATGAATACTTTTTATAAAACAGATTAAATTAAACAATGAATGAATTTTACCTTGATGATCTCTGCAGAATGCAAATTATACCCCATTCCTTATTGACTTGATTGCTGCATTTCTTTGACTTACTATATGAAAAAAAAAAGGAACGAAAAAAAAAAAGGAACAAAAACTGAACCCATACTGTAAATTGCTTTTTATTTAAGAGGACTGCTTTATGTTTTACCAGTGAAACATTTTTTTTATGTTGCAACTGATTTCAACTACTGAGTCTTTTTAAATTAACAATATGCATAACCTACCTATTGGTAGACAGCTAGTTTATGTTTAGAAATATTTGAGAAAGATTTCAGTGAACATTTCAAAAGTTTTTCACAGTTGCAGTAAGTATTAGTACATGTATGTACATAGGTCACAAAACTTTAATTTTCACTTTCATAAAATTGTGCCATTCTGATTAAAACACTTGGTTTCTTTTTTTTTCCAAGATGGTTTCCTGAAGTCCAGGTAATGTTTTACGAGGGAAACAAACGGAAACAGGTGCCAAGCAACCAAGACCCAGAGAAACTGGAGTCTTTCTTCAACTGCGCTGCTACACTGATGACTGACAACCTTCAGCAGTTGACACTCAACTCCCTCGATGATTATTCAGATCTTCTGTGCCAACCCCCAGTAAGGCCCTTAACTAAACTTTACAGATCTTTCTTGAATTTCTGCTTGCTTCTATAAAGATTACTTGTATCAAAGGAGTAATTTTTCTTTTCCAAACAGACATCTACTCGTGCATATGAGCACCCCGGGTTCATTCTGAGACTTATCTTGGATGGAACCGCCATCAAATTTGAACCAACCTTCAAAGAATTTGAAGTCATCATCTTGAATGTGTATGATGTCATGATCAAAGCTTCCCAACAAGTGCCAAGGGTGGAGACAAAACTGTACCTAGACTGGGTAAAAATTTTCAATTACATGTACTATAATGTTATGTCTTTAATTTGAGGTAGAGGGAGGGAATCAGCGTGCTTTATAAAATTGAAATGATTTACTTTGGATAAGTGAATGAGTTTTACTAGTAAAGGAAAAAATGTTGTCAGAGTTTTAAAAAATGGGATTGACTTGCAAGCTTAAAAATTTTAAGAAACCAATCGTCAAAAAATTAAATTTTTTGCGATAACAAGATTATTAAAAATCTGAAGTGGTCAGTCCTGTGCTAGCTGTTAATTGTTATAGAATTGTTAATATCAACTTAATAATATTTAACTTGAATTGCTTACAGAGTGGAAACAAAGCCAAGTCCAATCTACAACCAGTCGTACTGAAGGAGATTCTAGAAGCCCACAAAGAGAAAGTGAAGGAGTTGATCAAGAAAGAGAGCGTGGGACCAGTGGAGCACTGCAAGATCTACGACAAGTACAACTTCCTGATCTCCAAACAGGTCAGTCTGTGTTTAGTTCCCATTAGTTTTGTATCAATCCTATTCCCAACATTAATTTTGGAAGCAGAGTATCCCAATAAAGATACCAAAATAAAAAATAATTATTAATAAGACTCGTATATTCCCTGTCTTTAATTGTTCGTTCTTTGCTTTTCTGTATGTGTATCTTTTGGTTATTTTGGGGTTTTGATTTAATTCATTTTTTGATGCAATGATTAAAATTTTGATAGGCGGATGCTGATGTTGACGTATTCCTAGGAGAGACTCACTCATTTGATGAATATGCAAAAGAAATCACTAAATACAAGAAACTGGTGGATGAAGTTACATACAACTTAGACAAGGTGGGTTAGCTGTAACTGAACTTTTTTTATCCATAAGTGTGTGAATTTTTGTTGTACAATACCGGTAATTTCATTTTACTTTAAATGTTGTTGTTCCGGCCATTGTAATTCTTATAAAAACTAACTGAAAAATTTTAAAATATTTTTTTTTTGAAATGAACAATAAATTTTTGCCTCAATTTTACAGAGAGGAACTTCGGTTAGTGATCATAAAAGTTCTGTTTTTCTATTAGAAGTAGTCTTATTGTCTAGATAATATGGAATCTACAGATATATTTATACCTAATACACTGTATTAATATATAAACCAGTTAATTAATTTGTTCATTGATATATATGTTAAAGAAATTAATTATATGCCTTAATTTGCATTCACAATTTTATTTTTTTAATTTAATTTTCATGCTTTCTTATATGATTACAAAAACTGTCTGTAAGAAGATAAATGACTGGATAATTACCGTTAGACTTTCTTTTGACGTATAGAGAAATTTCGTGTACGACTCCATTAGATATTTTACATTGATAAATTTTAATACAACGTAACTTGAAAGAGACCAAATTTGAAAAAAAAAGATGAACTTCAACTTTATAAGGGAATAATAATTAATCTAACCAACCTGAAAGGCATTGGATAATTACCTATCAATTTCTGACATTTGTATTAAATAATTTTAATTTTTTTTAGGGAAATACAATATGTTATAAATTGATCAAAACTTAATTCTTACTAATATTTTATAAACTTTAATCACTGCACAAGTAAATTACTACATACCACTTAGTAATGATTAATCAATGATTTAGAATATATAGTAATTAAGCTCCAAGGAACGATGCATTAATTATTGAATTTTGCTAGTTTAATAGATTAATTTAGTTAACATGAAGTCAGAGCATCTTAACTTATATTTGTTCAATATGCCTTATTGTATACCAGATTCAGAAGCTAATTGTATTCATCATAAAAGATTTATATCTGTAGCAGAATGTTTAGAATATTCAATATTTGCTAGTATTTTGAAAATCAAATTTAAACACTCAAACATTTAAACAGTTTAAGTTCATGCATTACTAATTCATCATGTATACAATACACAATAGAAAGAAATTTTCACAGTTTAGAGTAGAAAGGATTACTGGTAGAAATCCTCAGAAGGATTAAGAAAATAAGATAACTAGATATTTGATAATCCAATTGAAAAATTTATGTAAATTTTAAAATTTTCATATATTATATTCATGATGTTGTCATAGTTTTAACTCTTCGTCATCGTTTAGATTTTTATTTTCTCACAACAAGAAATACTTCATTATTTGTCGTCAGCGTAGTAGAAAATATGTACCTATAATGCAGTTTCTTTTTTCAGCTGCTATGGAAACTCGATCAAATCAACTCATTTTTATGCACTCATGTATTAATGTTAATTTTCTTTTACTCAATTAACTCCCAAAACAGAAAGGAGGGTTTTTTAAGGTATATTTGTACACATGCAACCTCTTGACATAGACATTCTTTCTTACACCAAACTTTACCATGTATGTAAGTGACCAATCTTTGCCTTTTTCTAGTGTATTTATATATATATATCAGTATATAGTACCTGCGATCATTGAAGCCATCGGAAATGCAAGCTCAATCTGCATTAATTCCTTGAAGGCTTCGACTCGCAATATATCAAAGCATTGATTTAAAAGCATTATCTTCTATTATGTACAATTAAATTTAACTCTATGAGGGATTGTAAGTTTTTCATTTGCTGCAATTTTTCAAAACATTTAAAAGACACTTGATTTGGAAAATTGAATTGCACAGAAAAGAATTAGAAGTGGGAAGGCATTGGAATGAGACACTTGCTACATGGTATTCTTAAGTTTCGATTTTATTAGTATATAACAATTAATAGACTTTTGCAGTATTTTTCTTTCCCCACTTTATCTCCCCTTCATATCAGGAAATTCATAAACCGGTACAGTATTTACATGTATATGTTTCTTTCATATCAAAGATGAGCAAAATGTAATGTACAAGTACACTGATGATATGATAAATTGTACTCATCTGTTCACTCAAAGCATGTTCTTTGGTCATAAATATAATACTATACTCTGTCCCAAGATATTTTGGATTCACGTTTGGACGATTTTTAATAAAAATACACTTACCTGTGAAAGAAGTGCAATTGAAATAGTTGAAAGGGATATTTTCCAAGATAATTTCATTGACACATTATCATCTTTCACTCGGAAAAATTCACAGGAACGAAAACAGATTCCTTACGGAGATTTATAATGGGGAATGTTTACATCTTTTCTCCATTCGGAATACACTCGGAATACATCGCGCAATATTTCAACGTTATCATCCGGGCTTGCTGCAATGCAAAATCTCCGTAGACATCACATTTTTTAGCATTGTATTGAAACCTGATAAGCTAACAGGGGCGTTTTGACTGAGAAATCTTGGAAATTTTTCATACTTTTGAATGAACATCGTTTGGATCCTGAGGTATTTATAAATATCAAACAATTAAGCCAAACGTGAATCCAAAATATCTTGGGACAGAGTATAGTACTATGATTATATTATATACACCGAACACCAATTTTCAAGTTGTTATTCCAATGTGTTGATTATACAGTGTAATAAAATATTCAAGCATATCTTCACAAAAACTTGCATGTCTGAAAATATTGAATAATTTTTTTCTCTCATATAAAATACTTGGCCTCTCAATAGAATTTCTTGCATGAAACACTTGAACACATTTCTAAATATCTTTGGAGT